>NC_139612.1:11780845-13194663 GCF_964270895.1 Podarcis filfolensis
TCATGCAGAAAAGGTTATCTCTCAGCAGAAACCTCCTAAATGAGGAGATTTCCCCCTTCTAATTAGGTAGAAGGAAGAGTTTATATTTAAAACATAAGCTAAACTGTGTGAAACAGTATGAATAACAAGCATTAAGGCACGTTTTGAAGCAAAGAGGGGCAATGGTTGTCATAAAACGGTAGTTCGCTCGGCCTCATGTTGGTTATTCCTTGTATCTCTGTGTTAATATTAATGTGATAATTTTGTCCAATTTCTGCTCACCGTACACTGGTCCAGCTTAATATTTTATTTATAGGATGTAAAATCCCTGTGTCCAAAATGGAACAGAGCTTGATATATAAAAACCCTCCAAACCATATTAATTTCAGATAACAAAATAATAGAGAGGTGGGATGAATATGGGACAATTAAAATACTTTCCAGTGTGCAGTGTTGTGGTTTTTATCTACCAGATGCTTTTGGATATAAATGTTATGATTAGAGCTGTGTGAATAGTAAATAACACAATCCCTTCTCTTTACTGCCAATCGGTGAAATGGCTAAGCTTTTATAAGAGTTCCCATCTTTCCTCATCTAACACATTAAAATGGTGCCTCTTCTTAAAAACGTCAAGTAGTTGCCAAGGATGCCTGGCAAACTGTCCAAAATAATAAGAGAAACTGCTGTACAACAGGTTGGTTTCTGCAACCTCTTGATGCTTGTGACCATCTCAGAGTTTTGTTAGAATGTGTGTGTATTCTGAAAAATGTAAGTTTAAGAAAGTAGTGTACCCTTCACATTTTGAGAATGCATGCAGTTCTATTCCTGGAAAAAGCAAAGTTGGCAGCAGGACCCAGTTTGGCACAGCAAGGATAGATTGACAAGCCTTTGTGTCAGTCATCTTAAAGGACTTTCCTTCTCAGAGAAGGCGTCTTCTTCTTCTTTGGCGATCACTCGTAGCCAAGTAAGATTGTCTTCCATAAACACGGTTTTAACAGTGAGTCCGTAAGTGACTGTGGAGGCCAATTCTGGATCCACACATCCTTCCGCAGCGGGGACATTGGTTACTGGGCGGGAGTTGATCACGGTGTGGATTTGCCAAGCGTGCCTTCCTCTTAGCACATTTCTCCCTTGCATCCTGAGTTTGGGTGTCTTCAAAGCCCTGACACCTTTAGTAAAGGCTGTTCTCCAATTGGAGCGCTCGCAGGCAAGTGTTTCCCAATTGTCTGTGTTTATACTACATTTTTAAAGATTTGGCTTGAGACAGTCTTTAAACCTCTTTTGTTGACCACCTGCATTATGCTTTCTATTTTTAAGTTTGGAATAGAGTAGTTGCTTTGGAAGAGAATAATCAGGCATCTGCACAACATGACCAGTCCAACGAAGTTGGTGTTGAAGAATCATTGCTTCAACACTGGTGATCTTTGTTTCTTCCAGTACACTGGCAATGGGGAGCACAGAACTTCAT
Source organism: Podarcis filfolensis (assembly GCF_964270895.1). Classification (NCBI taxonomy): domain Eukaryota; kingdom Metazoa; phylum Chordata; class Lepidosauria; order Squamata; family Lacertidae; genus Podarcis; species Podarcis filfolensis. The sequence goes on from NC_139612.1 coordinate 11,782,293, forward strand.
GGAAGCTGATCCATAGAGTGAATGGGACCCAGTGCTACCAATCTTGGTCTGTCTCCAGGCTGCCCACACTTGCCTGATATCTGACTTACAACTAATCCCAGGAATGACCATGGCTGTTGGCTTCCTCCTCCTTAGTACAGTGCAACCTTCATCCTCGAATGGCTTAGTTGACGAACAAATCACCTCCCAAATGCGGAAAACCCAGAAGTGTTCCAGTTTTTGAACATTTTTTGGAAGCTGAACATCTGACATAGCTTCCACTTGAGTGCAGGAAGCTCCTGCAGTCAATTGGAAGCCACGCCTTGGTTTTCGAACGGTTTCAGGAGTTGAACAGACTTCCAGAACGGATTTTGAGAACCAAGGTTCCACTGTATCAGTTTTGCTCCTGTAGAACACAGAGAGCAGGATGTGGGGGAGAGTTGAACTAGATGGCTCTTATCTGTCGTAGTCTCAGTCTCCACCCATTGGCTCCTTACCAGTCCCGATAGGCAGCTTAATTTGCAGAAGAAAAGTTATTTTATTTGGCAAGGGAGCAACTGTTTGGCTAAAATGATATATAATGAATTGAAAAGGATGTTCAAAATAACTTTTATTTTTAAAAAAAACACAAAAGCTTTTCTTTTGGGAATTATAGGGACTGAACTACCTAAATTGTATTGAAATTTATTTATGTATGCTACTACAGCAGCTAGAATGTTACTCGCCCCAAAATGAAAAGAAGCAGAAGTCCCAGGAAAGAAAGAATGGATACAGAAACTGATGGAATGTGCAGAAATGGTGAAACTTACTGGAAGAATAAGAAATCAAGATACCAAACTTTCTATAAAAGAATGGCAATGGTTTACAGAATATTTGCAGATAAATTGTAAACAGATAAAAACATTAGCAGGATTATTGTAATAACCTGCAGTTTTGTAAGAGTACATATATTTACAACAGATAGTTAAATGAGCGAGTTAAATGAATTTGGCTATGCAGAAGATATTAAAAAAAATTAATTGCAGGAACCGCAGAAAGCGGGAGAAGGAAGTCAAATTTTGAAATGTTAAATTGATTGTAAAACTAAGGAAATGCATAAATTTGAAAAAGTATAAATAAAAAACTAAAAACAAACAAAACCGTATTGATCAAAATCCCCTGATTCGCCACTAAAACCAGGCTGCGATGGAATGGTAGCAAGGTTGGGGGTCACTGGTGTGCGGTGAAATTTATCATAGGGTAACAGCTAAGGCCAGAGGCGCCAGCTTGTGAGGGTGGTGGTGATGATGATGATGATGATGAAGAAGAAGTGGAAGCTTTCAACTCTAGTTAACAGCTGTTTGTTATGCCATCAAGACTTTTCTCAAAGCAGAGTTTATCGGCTCAGGATAGGAAACCATTATTTGTTGTTAATATATGAATCCGCCAAAGCATTTGCACTTTACAAACTACCACATGCCTACTGTTACTTCATTCTGTTCTGAACGCAATGTATTTGTGCATGTGAGGTATGAGAACCTTTCTACACAAAGTAATTGCAGGGAAGAACAATACCGCCAAACCATGGATCTAAGAGTAGAAATGACAACAGATTTGGCCACGGTGACACAGTAGTATAAAAAGATGACATTTTCCTATTTAGCTAAAAATAATAATACTAAATGTTGCCTCGGAGGGAATGACTACATCAAATGGGTTTAAACTACAGGGGTGGAGATGTTAGTAGGACATTTGGTGATTTTTTAACAAACGGTCAGAGCAATGTTTCAGCAATGATATCACTAGAAGGGTCAATGTTTTCTGCCTCATGAGAGGTCTTTAGAGACTGGGCAGCCATTTGTTAGGGATTACCTGCCTCAAACAGAGTTTTGAAGTAGTTGAGTAGATGAAGCAGTGGAAAGTGGCTGAGGAAGGAAACCTTGAGAAAGTGAGGGCAATTGGGCAAAGCTAGTTGGAAACAATCAAGGAAAACTGAAGTGGCAATCACCCATCCCACATATTCAGCTGCACTTCAGATTTCCCACCATTTTTTAGTCATTCACTAATTACATGTTTGAGGCAACTGAAAAAAGCCTACACGTCAACATGCCATTTAGCTAATTTAGGTTTACTTAGTGATGATATGCCTGTGAGAAATTTCCTTCCCAACAATATTCAGCTTTCTTGCAATTCCTGAGAAATCCTGCTAAATTAGGCATTTCAAGTTGTCATATCTTTTTTTGGCTAAGATTCCTGGATGTCTTGTTTGGTTGGGAAACAGAGAGAAGCAAATTGCTCCCGCAGATCCCAAGCAAGTGATTTACCTGCAAAATACATGCAGTAGAGAGTCAATTCATTTTCATTTTAAATAGTTCTACCTAGTCGCAAGATGACTGTGGCGGTAAATCTTCAGGGACCAACTTTGTGACTGTTCATTTGCTGAGGTGTTGGATGAAACTGTTGTGCCTGGATATCTTAATGTTCCTGCTGTACAATTTGCATTCTCCCCCCTCCCCACAAAAGTTCTTCAGGGGATTCATAGCAGAGTTCAAAGAAACACAGGGAAGAGAAATGCCTCTTGCAGTATTTTGTTTTTCTAATGTGCTCTATTTGGTCTTGAAACAGCATAAGCAGCTGCTTTTTTTCTGAGTCAGACCGTTAATTCATCAGCCCCAGCGTTCTTTACGGGTATTATTTATTTATATTTACTTACTTAAGAGGTACATTTTTCAGCTGTCTGTTTACCTGCTGCACTAGGCAATGTCTCCCCTCTTTCCCATGGCTTTACCGTCTGCAGAACCAGCGGCACATTATGTGACAGTCAATTAATCCGAACACCAGAACAGAAGACGTAATCTGAATGGCTTTCAACCAATCCAACTGTCCGGGCTTTCAACTGACCCAGGGGTCCTTTGAAACAATTCACCTGGTCTCCTAGGAAACAAAACATTCCGCAGGATTCCACAGCCTGTTGTGAGGTCACAGCCTGGCCAAGGACTGAAGCCAATGGGCTCCGGGCTCCAGGAACGCTCTCTCTGCCAGGCCTATGTCACCTGGGCACCTTCAGATAGCTGCCAAACATCTGGCCCAGCCCTGTATTTACCCCCAAGCAGGGACGCGGGTGGCGCTGTGGGTTAAAACACAGAGCCTAGGGCTTGCCAATCAGAAGGTCGGCGGTTCGAATCCCCGTGACAGGGTGAGCTCCCGTTGCTCTGTCCCTGCTCCTGCCAACCTAGCAGTTCAAAAGCATATCAAAGTGCAAGTAGATAAATAAGTACCGCTCCGGCGGGAAGGTACACAGCGTTTCCATGCACTGCTCTGGTTTGCCAGAAGCGGCTTAGTCATGCTGGCCACATGACCCGGAAGCTGTACGCTGGCTCCCTCGGCCAATAAAGCGAGATGAGCGCTGCAACCCCAGAGTTGTCCGCAACGAGACCTAACAGTCAGGGGTCCCTTTACCTTTACCTAGAAGGCTCAGGAAGCTGGATCTAAGCTCCCCTTAGAGCTCCCCCAAACCCTCGCAACTTTGCGAGGAAAATTCTCTGGAGAATCGAGGAAATAAGGCAAGCCCTGACTGTGGTCCAGTTTCTGGCACCTCCTTAAAACTCACCTGTTTGCCCAGGGGTTGACCGGATAGTGGTCCATCATTTGGTCATAGTGGGCTGAATGTCCATCATTTGGTCATAGGTTCCAGTGGGCTGAATGTTCTTTTAAAAATGTTTTCTTTTGGGGGGAGGGGGGCTTCATTGTACAGTGGTACTTCAGGTTACATACGCTTCAGGTTACATACTCCGCTAACCCAGAAATAGTGCTTCAGGTTAAGAACTTTGCTTCAGGTTGAGAACAGAAATCAGGCTCCGGCGGTGCGGCAGCAGCTGGAGGCCCCATTAGCTAAAGTGGTGCTTCAGGTTAAAAACAGTTTCAGGTTAAGTACGGACCTCCGGAATGAATTAAGTACTTAACCTGAGGTACCACTGTATTATGGAGCCACCTTCTCTCTCTACCTGGGGGCTCACCCACATTCGCCACCTCTAGGCACCTTTTAAAAAACATGTTTCTGCACCTTTCTCTGAGGAACTCAATGTGGTGTACAAGATGCAATTGTTCTCTCCAAATTATCCTCACAATAACCATCTGAGGTAGGCTAGGCTGAGAGACCAATACCTGGTCCAAGGTCACCCAGGGAGCTCTATAGCCATGATGTGATTTGAACCCTAGACACCCAGGTCCTAGTCCGGTCTGGACACCGCTGTATTTTAACAATTTGGATGGCTTTAAAGGAGGATCAGGCAGTGAGGGAGAAGGAGAACAATGGCTACTAGCCATGGTTGCAATACTTTGCCTTCACAATCGGATTTAGTAATGCTTTGGAACAGGGCCGGCCCAAGAAATTTTGGCACCTGAGGTGAACCATGAATTCACACACACACACACACACACACACACTTCATGGAGGAAATGGGAGAAATTTGGCTTTATCTGAAAAAATGTAGAAAACTAGACTTTTAAACACAATGCTGTAGTCCCCAGACAATGAAGTCTGAAGAAATCAAGTTGTAGTGTTTTCTGCCCTCTGGAACTTGAGTTTACCTGCTTTTAGCAATCCAATTCTGATACGAAGGAAGATTGTGCAAGTTCAGTGTCCCCACCACCACCACCACCACCGCCCGCATGCCCAACAAACTCAGGTATCTGGTTTAAATTCCAGCTTCTTAGTAAAGCTCACATGGTCACTTTGAGCCAATTACAACCCCTCAGCCTAACCCACCTCACTAGATTGTTGTGAGGAAACAATGTGCACTTTACTTTTCATATATTATTTTCAATTTTCAATAATTTAACATCCAAATTACTTACATCTTCATCCCTTCTAGACTTCCCCCCACCCCACCCCTGGTTTCCAATTTTTCACCTTTATTACCTTAAAAAGGTAAAGGACCATTGACAGTTAAGTCCAGTCGCATACAACTCAGGGGTTGCAGCGCTCATCTCGCTTTACAGGCCGAGGGAGCTGGGGTTTGTCCACAGACAGTTTTTCCAGGTCATGTGGTCAGCATGACTAAGCTGCTTCTGGCGCAACAGAACACCAAAACCAGAGCAGCACATCGAAACGCTGTTTACCTTCCAACCAGAGCGGTACCTATTTATCTACTTGCACTTTGGTGTGCTTTCAAACTGCTAGGTTGGCAGGAGCAGGGACCAAGCAACGGGAGCTCACCCCATCACGGGGATTCAAACCGCCAACCTTCTGATAGGCAAGCCCAAGAAGTTCAGTGGTTTAGACCACAGCGCCACTTGTGTCCCTTTTTTATTACCTTACACATCTTTATTTTTCCATTCAGTTACCAGTCCATTGATAACCCTAATTCACATTACTTCATAGATGTTATGTCAGCCCTGCTAATGTTTTTAGGTCTTTACAGTGGACCTTAAGATATTCTATAAATATAGTCCAGTCTTGTACAAGCTTTTTTTTACCTTGGTCGTGGATTTTCACGGTCATCTTTGCTATTTCGGCATATTCTATCATCTTAGTTATCCATTCCTCCTTCATTGGTACTTCCTCTTTTTTCCATTGCTGGGCAAAGTAACATCCTTGAGGCTGTAGTTGAATACATAAATAGTCTTTTAACATTTCTTGGTATGTCTTCACCTGTTATTCCTAATAAAAAGGCCTCTGGTTTTTAAACAAAAGTTATCTTAAACATTTTCTTCAATTCATTATAAATCATTTCCCAGAAACCTATTACCTTTTTGCACGACCACCATAGAATTATTATTATTATTATTATTATTATTATTATTATTATTATTATTATTTATATACCGCCCTATACCCGAAGGTCTCAGGGCGGTTCACATAAAATATCAAATACATAAAATGAAAAAATAACCAACAGCCCAATACCTCCCCCCAAAAAGAGCCAGCATTTTTAATTTATTTTTTTAAAAAGGGTATAGGATGTAGGCAAAGGCCTGGTTGAAAAGGAACGTTTTTGCCTGGCACCTAAAGGTGTATAATGAAGGTGCCAGACAAACTTCCCTAGGGAGAGCATTCCACAGCTGGGGAGTCACTGCAGAGAAGGTCCGTTCTCATGTTGCCACCCTCCAGACCTCTTGAGGAAGAGGCACATGAATAAGGGCCTCAAAAGATCTCAGGGTCTGGGTAGGTTCATATGGAAAGAGGCGATCCTTCAGGTCTTGCAACCCTGAGCCGTTTAAGTCTTTATAGATCAAAACCAGCACTTTGAATTGGGCCCGGAAACTAACTGGTAGCCAGTGCAGTCGGACCACGATCGGTGTAATATGCTCAAACCATCTTGCTCCGGTGAGCAACCTGACCACTGAATTCTGCACCAGCTGAAGCTTCCGAACCGTCTTCAAAGTCAGCCCTACGTATAACATATTGCAGTAATCTAACCTTCAGGTTACCAGAGCATAGACAACAGTAGTTAGTCTATCCCTGTCCAGATAGGGGCGTAACTGCAACACCAGCCGAAGCTGATGGAAGGCATCACTTTATCTTTACACTTCCAGCATACATTAGATAAATCCTTATACATTTTTGCTAACAACGTGCACTTTAAACTGGGCACAGAAACAAATTTGAAGGCTGTGGAGAGGTTGGAAAGAATTAGCACTCCAAAGCCTCAGGTAGCAATCATGACCAAACCTATTACCTGAAAGAAAACCAGTGAACCTGGGATCTTCTATATGGATGAGCTTCACTTTACCACTGAGCAATAGGTATTGTTGTAAAGCTTCTTAGCTTCTAATCTCCAGATAGGGTCTAGCTGTCTTACTAGCACCCCAGGCGTATTTACGTGTGTGTGTGTGTGTGTGTGTGTGTGTGTGTGTGTGTGTGTTAAGGCAAGCCTGCCCTCAGCATGCCTTAAGATGTGTGGGGTGGGCAATAACAAGTATGGGGCAGCATATAACATCGGGCTTTGGGTTGAGGGCAGGAGAGGTCACCCAAACAGGGAGGCAGCAGAAAACTTTATCTTCTCAAGCTTCCCCTAAACTCTGACTAACCCACACTGGCAATTGGAAAGTTATGGCCATAGCGTAATTCTGTATCAGTGTATTGTGCCTATATTCCCAGATGTTGGGGCAAATGCTATATTATAGGCTGGGTTTCCTGGAAGAGGAAGAGAAGAAGAAGAAGAGTTTGGATTTGATATCCTGCTTTATCACTACCCAAAGGAGTCTCAAAGCAGCTAACATTCTCCTTTCCTTCCTCCCCCACAACAAACACTCTGTGAGGTGAGTGAGGCTGAGAGACTTCAGAGAAGTGTGACTAGCCCAAAGTCACCCAGCAACCCGGTCCCCCAGATTACGAGTCTACCGCTCTTAACCACAACACCACACTGGCTCTCATGGTAGCTTGTTTGGTCCTAAACAAATTTTTGTGTAAATCCACCAGATTTTTTAAAGTATCTGCTGTCAAATGATATACTTTGTGCCGTTGCTCTTCGGGAGGTTGGTCAGGACCCATGACTGAGCCTCAGCTGGCTCAATTTTTGGGTCAAAACAGTTAGACATGCATATGTATGGGTGTGTGTGTCCCTGTTCTGAAAATGAGGAAGACTTCTGCTATATTACATTGAGGCATTCAGTATAGTGCATCATTCAAATAATTTACTTCATTTTCTAAGCTTCATTTATGTCCTTTGGTGACATAAAAAGGAATTAAGAGAAGAGAAGAGAATAGATCAGAACAGATCGGAACAGAACAGAATAGAATAAGTTCTATTAGGAATTTTGTTTGCATTCAATATTAAAAAAACTGGTCCAGTTTTACAAACCCAACACCCATTCACTCTACTGCCTTTTGTTATGAATTTTTATTCCCCATCAGACCTTCTAAATAATAATGCAGGTTCTTATTGATGACAAGGATTGAGTGGTCATACTGGGGAGAAAGCACACAAAGAACTGACACACACCAGACCTTGTGGCTTAAAAAAAGTGATAGTAGAAAGTAATTCCTAAATTAAAAGGACCGAACATTCAATCACTGAAGGCTAGTTATATTTGTGATATAGAATAGAATATTACTTATTTACATTCCCAAAGCTATGCACACATGTTCAGTATAACTGGGGATTTGTTTCCTTCTTCTTCCTTCTATCCATGTTTTGACTCAACTTGAAAGGTCTAAGATCAAGGCCTGCCTCTTTAACTCTTTAACCCATTACCTTAACTCTTTCATTTCCCAGCTGAATTTTAAGTACCTTTCATGTGAGCCTTATTAAAAATTTACCTGCCCTCACCAGGGAAGCTTTGCATAAAAGAGGAAAACGATGGGAGAGTCCCCTTTCCTCTTCTAGGGAGATCAAAGGAAGCATCCAAAATGTCCAAATACATAGAAGTTCAAAGACAGGTTCAGCATTTTCTGTCAAAGCTCATCTATAGAAAGAAGTAAATGATGTTCAAAGGGGCAACGCTTCAAAAAGCCGTGAGCTGATGGGGTAGCTCATGAAGTCAGAGATAATACAACAATGTGGTACCTGCTCGACTTGGGAGCTTGGATAGATAAGCACACAAAAGCTTACACCCAGAACAAACTTAGTTGGTCTCTAAGGTGCTACTGGATTTTTTTTAAAAAAAAATTAATGATTACAACACATAGTCTTAACACAACTTATCCAATACAACCTTCTGCAGTGAATTTTCCAAAGAATTAATGGGACGAGTGCTCCCTTTTCAAATTTTATTTTATTTTTGCAAACATCTTGCACACCATTGCAAAAGAAGAAATATGTTGTCCGTACTCCCACAGCTCAAGCCATTCAAGCTAAGTTTATGGTTAGGAAGTGCTGGATTTACATATAAGCTAAACAAGCTATAGCTTAGGGCCCCACTCTCTTGGGGGCCCCCAAAAAAATCAAAGGGAAAAAACAACTGGATGTACATTTCCAAAAGATAAGATAAAAAATGAATAAAACAAAACCTACATACAGCAACAGTATTTTGTGTTATGTAGGCTCCTATGATGCAAGTAATGTTATTAATATACTTCTTCTTCATTGTATTTCACTATTAATATACTTCTTAATTGTATTTCAGTTCACCCATTACTTTGATAAAATACATATTTTGTAATGTGCTAATGGCTTTAGATACCTATTAGGTTCATAAATTACCATATAGCATATATTCAACACAAAAAAACAGCGACAATTTGCTGTTGACAAAGGACAGCTGGACATATAAATGGCCCCATTACCTTCAGTAGCTTAGGGCCTCATCAAACCGAAATCCAGCCCTGCGGTTAGTCAGGAAACATCGGGAAGTGGTGAAAGGATTTCCCACATTGACATCATCAGGAAGCCAAATCCAATTAGCTACATGGTGCTGTGATGTCATCACATTCACTACTTGATTCCTGATTGAGTAGGATTGTGTGGTTAAGAATCTCTTAGAAGTAAAAATAAATGAAATTCCCAGAAATGGAAGTCAGTTGTGAAATAATAGCTCCAACCAGGCACACACAAAATGCACAAAAGAGTATTCCAATCATCTGGAAGTTTTGGGGGTGGGGTGGGCTGCACAGGGAGAAGATGAAGAAGGAGCCCCAATGCATGAAGGCTACATTGGGCGTCACTCAGTATCTGAAAAGCATGGAGTGAAAACAGAAAAGACACGCTGTATCTTAAAAGACAAATGTAGCTATGAGATGCTTGGTCTTTGAGAACTATCTAATCCACTCAATATGACCTGCTATTGTTCTGGTTGTTCTGGGTCTTCACCAACTGAGATGGGAGGTTTTTACCCATCTATCGGTTAGTTATTTTAAAATATTCTTTCATAATTTCCTTATAAAGAACAACAACCAAGAACCCTAAACTGAAACACACCTATCTAATAAAGTACTGGGGCTAAACATGCTAGCCCTAAACATGCGCTTTCAGAAAGAGAGACTTCGATGTTTCAGTTTTCCTCAAAATGTTGAATCCCTTGCTGTGAAATTAATCTTAGATGTCTTGTCTGACTGATTGATGGCTTAATTGACTGGCTGATCTTAGGCTCATTTCACTTAGCTATTTCTGGCCCGTTATATATTTGCCCACTCAACTAGTCTGCTGTTCTGCAATCCTCCTAGTTTAAAAGCATAAAGCAAAGACCAAACTTTACATATTAGATTTCTATTTGAATGTACTATTCTGGTTTTATTACTTAACAATGCGGAAAGTATTTTAAACAATGTGCTCTCAAGCTGACATTTGTATGTGAAATAGCCTGGAGCAAATTTCTCACTGCCAAGTTTCAGCTATTTAAAATGGGGTTTTATGATGTATTAGTGGCACACAACAACCTTGTTTGAAGCTGGAAATGGTCCAGCAATAGCTATGCATTGTGAACAATATAATAAAGATATATCCTGAAGACATCATTTATTTTTCCATAATTGCATTTTATACATTTCTCTTTTACAGAGTATTTCTAATTTTATAAACAGCATGACTATATAAAATGGCACCAGCTGACCCAATGACCACACAAGGCTGCAAAACTTCCAGGTTTTGTATTCCTAGAAATAAATAAATACATAAATAAATAATAAGTATTAAGACATTGTGAAACAGTAGCTTCTGAGATGCAATGATAATGCCTAGGGCAGGCATAGGCAAACTCGGCCCTCCGGTTATTTTTGAGACTACAATTCCCATCCTCCCTGACCACTGGACCTGTTAGCTAGGGATGATGGGAGTTGTAGCCCCAAAACATCTGGAGGGCTGAGTTTGCCTATGCCTGGCCTAGGGGAAGGACCATATCTCAGTATTAGAATAACTGCCTTGCCTGCAGAAGGTCTCAGGTTCCATTTTTGGTAGGGTGGAAAAGATTCATGCCTAAACTTTCAATATCTATGGATGGTGCTGAGCTAATTGGACCATCAGACAGCTTCCTATGCACTTCCCATATACGGCAAAGATGGATCCATAACAAAATTATGAAAACTTAAAACACTTTGGAGGGTGAGACAAAAAAATCCACATATGCAGGGTCTTTCCCTTGAAGTGAAATGCTCAACACATTCTTGAAGATTCCCCATGGACTCCAATCCATAGGAGCAGTGGCGTTGCATCCTTTGCTGGTGCCCGGGGCATGCATGTACGCTGGGTGGGCAACGGAGGGTGAATGAAACCCGCCGCACCAGCCCAGCCCTGGCTGCCAGATGGGCGTGGGGCACAGAGAGTTCACAAGGCCATGCCAAGCTGCCTGTCCACCTGCCCAGGGGGGAGCCCAGCTGGTCTACACGGCCTTTGGTGGGCGTACCCCCAATATTGGCCAGACAACCATTTAGTGAAGGGGCCAGGGACATAGTGGCAAGGCTAGGCCAGGCTCCGGGATCCAGGCAGGGTGGGATGAAGATCTCTGCTTGGGTGTGCCTGGTTCATGCCCCCTCAAAATCGTGCAACCTAGACTACAGGTCCCCACCCTTACAAACCTGCATAAGAGTAAAGGGACCCCTGAGCATTAGGTCCAGTCGTGGATGACTCTGGGGTTGCGGCGCTCATCTCGCTTTACTGACTGAGGGAGCCGGTGTACAGCCTCTGGGTCGTGTGGCCAGCATGCCGAAGCCGCTTCTGGCAAACCAAAGCAGTGCACAGAAACGCTGTTTACCTCCCCGCCAGAGTGGTACCTATTTATCTACTTGCACTGTGTGCTTTCAAACTGATAGGTTGACACGAGCAGGGATCGAGCAACGGGAGCTCACCTTGTTGCGGGGATTCGAACCACCGACCTTCTGATCAGCAAGCCCTAGGCTCTATGTTTTATTCCACAGCGCCACCCGTGTCCCAAACTGCATAAGAGTAGAATAGAACAAAAAAGGCACTGCGTTCATGGCATGCAAGGTATCTTGGCTGTGAGTCCTGGAAGACCTGCTCCCTGCCTTGCAGGCCTTTTCCACCTGACCAAGGATGGGGGCGTTGACTGACTCCAGCTCCAAAAGCTGAGGCTGGAGGACAGACTATTTGTTGGAGTATCGTATAGGGGTTTTTGATGCGCAGTGGAGGAGTAGAAAAATGTGCCGATTGCTGGCAAGCCAAGTTAACGAATTCAAGGGACTCGAGCTTCTCTTCCACATTTTCCAATTTTACAGCGAACAAAAGATCCATGACTATTAAAGGACAGAGAGAGCTCATCTATTACCTCAAGTTACCCTGTAGCAGCTTTGGTGGTAATACACGTTAATCAAGGCCTATTGAAGTCAATATTAATGCAATTTCGGGTTTCAGTAGGTTTTGGAGGAGGCAGTAGTATTCTTCACTTCTACTTTGGGGAAATAACTATAGTATTTCAGACCAGAAATCATATCACCTTATAAACTCTCAGAGACAGAGAAAATGTTGTGGAGTGTGATTAATATTTAACATTGCAGCAATAATAATTTCCAAGGGTATAATGATCTAATCAAAATGGTGCACATTTTGAGACATCGTGAAGGACTTTTGAAATATCTACAATAGGAAAGCTATAAGGAAATGACTTGTTCATTTTCATACTGCTTAAGGGCTATGGGATTTCTTTTCAAAATAGATGAAAACCTTCCCCACTTATGTACATATTCATAAAATCGCCCGGAAAGATATTGTGTTCCGTTCAACACAACCAGGAGCTGAGGTGAAAAGAAACTAAGCTCTGGCTTCCACTTTTCATCATGCTCTAAAAAAGAATCTATCCCAGCATAATTTCAGACATTTTTAAACATTATCATAATAAAAAAGGATGCAAAAATAAATCAAACACACTTCCGAATTGAATCCACAAGGAACAGAGAAGGAAGTTTTCAAATGTTTAAATGTGAAATATAATGAAGTGAAGGAATGTGAAGGAATTAATGACTTTAAATGTTTTCCGCTCCATTTCTGTCAGTTTTAACATTACAGCCTACTTTTAGATTTGTATCTTTTCTTCTTCATTCTAAACACAATGGTCATTCCAGATTGCATGGTTTTGCATGCAAACCATGCATGAGGAATGAATTAATCGTCTTTGCCTATATTGATACCTCTGGTTTCGTCAACTTCATACATATTGGTAATAACTTGGGGGGGGGGGAGGTTGTGGGGGTGCTGGTGCTACAAACATCCCATGTTCTTATGGCTAATAACATTTCATTTTATTTCACCTAAACAATAGAATTGTGCTATATCGGGTATTCGCAGCTGTTCATTTGCAAATAACTCTACTTCAGAGATCTAATCTTCATGCAAGCACCCTCATGTTCATTTCATATCAATGTCAAGACTCAACACTAATATAATAATAATAATAATAATAATAATAATAATAATAATAATAATAATAGCAACAACAACAATAGATCCAGGTAGGTAGCCGTGTTGGCCTGATGCAATTGAAATAAATAATAATAATAATAAAATTGTTCAGTAGCACCTTAGAGACCAACTAAGTTTGTTCTGGGTATAAGCTTTTGTGTGCATGCTGATACTACTCAGAACAAACTTAGTTGGTCTCTCAGGTGCTACTGGACAATTTTATAACAACAACAACAAGAACAACAACAGTCATTTTCTGTCTGTGTTTTGATAACAATTTCTCTATCCCAATTCTAGGTCTGGTGAAGTTTCTTCCCTGACTTGGGGCAGATCTACACCCATGGTTTTTTAATGTTAAGGAAGGGATAAGGAAGAGTTTTGATAATGTATATGGACACATGACTGTCAGAACCAGGGATGGAAAGCCAGCTGGCTTGGCCCCAGCCAGAGCGTCTCCCTTTTCAGCCTTGCCACTGCAGAGATCCATCAGTCATCCTCCTCCGATGTGCATCTGCGACTCAAGCTGCTGTGCATCCAAGAGCACACATTTCTCAGCAGAGTAAACACACAACAGATCAGGCTCAAGGCGTGGATACTGTACTATACTATGCATTTATTATACATAAATCAGGACAAAGGAAAACATGGCCTCTCTCCCTGTCATTCTTCTCGGAGAGAGAGAAAACAAAAGCAATACAGAGCAGATGTTCTGCTCATGGGAACTCCAGCATTCTGTGCTGGAATGTAAACAGACATGTGACATGTAACAGTCCCACATATCTGCAGTGGAGGGTGGAATGGAATTCCCAACAATGACATCCTACTTTTAAAGTTCATAATGCATTGTTAAAGTGTGACGTCAGAGGGCACAGCAGAACAACCAGCAACTGGCAGCAGGGAGACTGCATTTTGATGGGGAAAAAATCAAGGTAATAAATGCTTTAATCGACAAGCATGCCCTGTGATGTTTTAGAATGACATATCCACGCTTGTGTCCCTGTGGAGATGGCAGTACCGAATTGGTGGCGCATGCCCTTCTGGCTTGCAGTCTTTATAAAGACTTGAGGAATGAGATTATCACCCCTCTTTTATTGTCCATTCCGGGTTGCCCAACCACTGCCACAGTGTCCTTTCTCTTGGCAGATCAAGGTGACAGCAAAGATTGCAAGGTTTCTAGCTGGGGCAATCAGAATAAGAGCCACTATTTGACTATTGATTCAAAACCCTAAAATATATTTTATATAACTGACTTTTTATTTCTATTCTTTGCATATTGTATTGTTCTTTTATTGCTATGGCCGATGGCTGATGCAAATAAAGATTCATTCAACCCTGGGAATATATGCTGTTGCTTTGGGCCAAGTGATGCTGCCAAAAAGATTAGCACGTAACACCATTGCAGGTTTTCCCCATTATCTCCACTCTCTTTTCAACCAACTCTCTTTGTAAGGAAACAGACACTATAAAACTGCTGCTCCAGAATATTTCCACAACTAGAGGAAGTTGGGGAGTGTGAATATTTGGAACATATCAGTAAGGAACGATGTGAAGGATATATGTTAGAATATCCGTAAACAGTGAAACTAAGAGCTACCATTGCAATATATTTGGTCTTCCAGGATAACAATGGGATCATGTTAAGGGCTTTGTGAAGGGAAGGGATCAGAATTGTGGTATTATGTGCTGTCCTTTAAGGGCATGGCAAGTAGAGGGCAAATTGTGCCACTGTGCAGAATGTGTCCTTTTTGTGGCACTATATAGCAGGACACTGTGGGCAGCTGTAATTCTGCATCTTTTCATTAGAAGACATCCTGTTAAGGATATTTGACAAAATACAGGCATTTTTCTGTGCAAATGTAGATGGAAGAAAATTCTCTCTAAATGTAATTTGTCATGCCTTAACTGGAATTATTATGCACAAAACACCTAAAATACACAGTACTGAGAAAGAGCCATATACCCTGTAGATTTATTAAAAATCGCAAACTTAATTTTCCATTAACATTTCCTATTTTGGCATCTTAAAGAGAGGGAAAGTTGATTTCAGCAGAACATCCTGTGGGGAAATTAGTTCATTTTGCTAAAGTATCTTAATAATTACAGTGACATCAAGGTTAATTGCTTAATCTGTATTGCCATAGTGCAGTCCCGTAGAAATCCCCGCACAATCTGTTCTATAATTAGTGCCAAAATACCCATATATAGAACAAGCTGTAACCTAAATAAAAGTACAAGTTGGATATGATTAATAAATATGATATGTGTTATTGCCCTGTATTTTGCTTTGTTTATTTTGGAAGAAAAGCTATTATTTTCCAAGAATAAAACAATATAGAGCCCGTTTCAGTGTGCACATCAATTACTGTGGAGTAATTGATAACACATATGACGTTGAGAATATCTTCAACATTTCTCCCCGACTATTTTTTAATCACCTTTAAGCAAACATTGTCCGAAACTGGCTATAAACCAAACCTAACCCTAAATACGACCAACAATTATTATTTAATGACAAAATCAAGTTTTTGTCTAGTTTTACAGCTAGGCAAAAGGAGAGGGATAATGTGATGTTAAGGTGGGTTGGTTGGAGTACAGTGGGAGAGGGTCACACCAAAAAGAGTCACATCAAGAGAGGTAGGGATATGATGGAATACTTGCTGAAGGGATAGAGATGGAAGTCCAGAGTGTCTGAGAAAAGCCCAAGGGAATTCTGGAGTTATAGTAGATCAAGTGTGAGCTCAGTAGAGCTAAGTTCAAGGTATTACTGTGGGTGTCTAAAGCCCTAGGTAAAAAGGTAAAGGAGCCCTGGATGGTTAAGTTCAGTCAAAGGTGACTATGGGGTGCAGCGCTCATCTCACTTTCAGGCCAGTGAAGGAAGCCAGTGTTTGTCCACAGACAGCTTTCCAGGTCATGTGGCCAGCATGACTAAACCACTTCTGGCACAATTGAACACTGATGGAAACCAGAGTGCACAGAAATGCCATTTACCTTCCCGCCACAGCAGTACTTGCACTGGTATGCTTTTGAACTGCTAGGTTGACAAGGAGCTACAATAGAGCAATGGGAGCTCACCCCGTCATGGAGATTTGAACCACCAACCTTCTGATCAGCATGCCCAAGAAGGCTTAGTGGTTTATACCACAGTGCCACCGTGTCCCGTACCTTACCTAAAGCCCTAAATCAGGCTTCCCCAAACTCAGACCTCCAGATGTTTCGGGACTATAATTCCCATCATCCCTGACCACTGGTCCTGTTAGCTAGGGATGATGGGAATTGTAGTCCCAAAACATCTGGAGAGCCGAGTTTGGGGATACCTGCCCTAAATGGCCTAGTGACTAGTCCCTTATACACTGACCAGACTACTGGGGACATCTTGGAGAAGTCATTCTGATTGTTGTACAGTTCTTTCGCATTCATTTAATTTCTCCATGAAATGTTTAATTTTACATCAGCTTCTCATATCTTAATGAAAAGCACCAGCATTATAATGAACATTTCTGCTAGTATGCAGACTTTGGTATACAATCCAGTTTACCACACACAAACAAATAGCTGCATTTGGGTATACCTATTGTTTCAGGAACTGAAATAATAGATAGTAAAGATAAAGGTAAAGGGACCCCTGACCATTAGGTCCAGTCGCGGATGACTCTGGGGTTGCGGCGCTCATCTCGCGTTACTGGCTGAGGGAGCTGGTGTCTGTCCACAGACAGCTTCTGGGTCATGTGGCCAGCATGACTAAGAGCAGCAGGTGAACCAGAGCAGCACACAGAAACAACGTTTACCTTCCCGCTGGAGTGGTACCTATTTATCTACTTGCACTCTGATGTCCTTTCAAACTGCTAGGTTGGCAGGAGCAGGGACCAAGCATTGCGAGGATTCGAACCACCGACCTTCTGATCTGAAAGCCCTAGCATTAGAAGAAGATTTTGGATTTGATATCCCGCTTTATTACTACCCGAAGGAGTCTCAAAGCGGCTAACATTCTCCTTTCCCTTCCTCCCCCACAGCAAACACTCTGTGAAGTGAGTGGGGCTGAGAGACTTCAAATAAGTGTGACTGGCCCACGGTCACCCAGCAGCTGCATGTGGAGGAGCGGAGACATGAACCCAGTTCCCCAGATTACGAGTCTATCACTCTTAACCACTACACCACACTGGCTCTAGCCGGATGTAAAGTGCAACTATACTTGCATGAGAAAATCACCTTTAAAAAAGATAGGCACACATACATGCACAAAAAGGCTGTACAAGGTAGCTGCTTAAGCTCTACTGTTTCTTGAAGGCAGCTAGGGGATATGGCCAGAGGTCTGCTGGCTGAAGAGTTAACTCCTGCCTAGCTTCCCTTGTTCGGATGAAAGGAGGCATTTTTTTTTATTCCATACCACCTGCAGGCTGTTAAATATTTTAATTCAAACTCAGACATTAATCTACTGTGATTGTTTGATAATTAATTTGCTCTGATTTATAAAGTTATGCTCCTTTTCTAGTCAGGTGTGTGGGGTAGAAGAAGGCATAATGGGAAATACTTTGGAGGGGCTCCCACACCCTCTTCCTGCCCTCTGGAACCATCCCTAGTGGAGTGTGGAGTTATTTACAGCTGCTAGAAGATTTGTCCATAGTTTCTTTTCCAGAATGATGTCTGCAGTGGGCAAACCTATTAATTAAAGAGACTGTTCTTGTCCATTATGGAACTTCAAGCCAGCCCACAAATTCTCAGAGAATCAAAGTGCACAGCTGCCACTTCTTAATTTCTCACAAAAGCCTCATAATTCTTCCACCTGCATTAACTGCAACTTCTTTTGACTCCTCATTTTAAGCCATGTATAAATGTATATAAACATGTTTATTTCGTGTCAAAAGCTCCCCAAAATACTGGTATTCATACATTTACGCATCTATGTATGTATGTATTTTTAATTAAAGGCATATCCTTCATCTCAATGGATCCCAGTATTAGGGCTGCCATACATGCAGAATTTGTGATTCGTTCACCAAAAATAGTATCTGGGCAGAATTTTCAGAAATCGGTTAAAATGTCTGGGATCAGAGTGTTGATTTTAGAATTTTCCCCCAAATAGCTGATTTGTGTTCATTTTTTTAATTTTGAAAAAGAAAGCTCAACCAATTTGGCCAAAACAAAGCAAAATGAAAAAAGGTCAACAACTCCCCCCCCCCACACACTTTTGTGTCTGGATTTTCACTTTTTGAAATATGGCAACCCTCCCAGTATACACATCCAGTAAAATTACATAGAACAGTGGCATAATAAACAACTAACTTAGCAATAAGAGCAGCTAAAGGGTTGTTTCCGATATAGCACTAAGTTTTGACAGTGCAGGGATTTTCCATTGTGCCAATGAACTTCCCTCAATTTCTCTCTTCCCACATAAGCTCTGTTGCAGATATTAATATTGTGCAGTTTGATGTAATTGGAAGCATAAGTACTGACTCCTCTTGGAAATGAAGCATTGCCCAGACACATCAAAATATTATTCAAACTTTACTGGCAGAACTCTTCAAAATAAAACATAAGCATCAAAGATATTACCCAAATATCCATACAATGTATTGTGCTGTCCAGCACAAGCTCAGCATCTTAGAAAGAAAAGATAACTCCACACAGGCCTATAAGCAAAGGGTTTACCTTGAAAGTTTCATTTATATCCTTCTGTAAGGATGTAACTTTTGACTAACAGCCACCACCCTTTTAAGATGGCAGATTTGCAACTCAATACCTCGGTCACCTGATCTGAGGTTACAACATTTTAGAGTAACAGAAAACAACCAACAATTATTCATTAGCCCACTAAGGAGCTCAGAGTCCTTTAGACAACAGCTGTGGAAAATGTTAGCAACCCTTCAGCAATATACATTTAGCCATTTTCCATTTTAAACCTTCATTAACATACACACGCTTTCCATTTCTGTTTCAATTAAATCTATTGTACTTAATATGCTCTCCCCAATTCTGCTCTGGAGGGTGATGATAGCAAAACCTATAATAGATTTGGGGGATAAATTGGAGAGAGAGAAGTTCCACTACAGAAACATAAATTCTTGCTGGAACAAATTACTTGGATACCACCCATAATTAGAAAGCAGGCTAGCTACCATAGTTAATACTAAACACTGAAAATGGCGGGCCAACAAGTCCTTCCTTGGTACTGAAATGACAGAATACCTCAGCACCACGTGTGTAACAGGGAGAACATTTCACAAGAAGGCTCTTTCTCACATCCCCTTGCCTCCTGTCTATTAAAATAGCACTCACCTACAACTGCTCATAGGGTGGCGCTGTGGGTTAAACCACAAAGCCTAGGACTTGCCGATCAGAAGGTCGGTGGTTCGAATCCCCACGACAGGCTGAGCTCCTGTTGCTTGGTCCCTGCTCCTGCCAACCTAGCAGTTCAAAATAATAATAATAATAATAATAATAATAATAATAATAATAATAATAATAAAAAAAAATTTTATTTATATCCCGCCCTCCCCAGCCGAAGCTGGGCTCAGGGCGGCTAACAACAATCAAAATAATCCAACATTCTAAAAACATTCATTATAAAATTAATTAAAATCAAATTAAAATCAAATTGATGGCAACCATTAAGCAAAATTCTGTGCAGATTGCCAGAGGAGGGGGTCAGACTGCGCCCTGACCAAAGGCCTGGTGGAACAGCTCTGTCTTGCAGGCCCTGCGGAAAGATGTCAGGTCCCGCAGGGCCCTAGTCTCTTGTAACAGAGCGTTCCACCAGATTGGAGCCGCGGCCGAGAAAGCCCTGGCTCTAGTTGAGGCCAGCCTAACCTCTCTGTGGCCTGGGATCTTCAGGATGTTTTTATTTGCAGACCGTAAATTTCTCTGTGGGACATACCAGGACATACCTGTACAAAAGCACGTCAAAGTGCAAGTAGATAAATAGGTACTGCTCCAGCGGGAAGGTAAACGGCGTTTCCATGTGCTGCTCTGGTTCTCCAGAAGCAGCTTAGTCATGCTGGCCACATGACCTGGAAGCTGTATGCCAGCTCCCTCAGCCAATAAAGTGAGATGAGCGCCGCAACCCCAGAGTCGGTCACGACTGGACCTAATGGTCAGGGGTCCCTTTACCTTTACAGCTGCTCATAGGCTGATGTTTTTCATCATGTAGTCATTGTAGAATAGCCATTTATTTACAAATAAATAAATAAAAAAATAATAAAGAAAGAAATAAAGAAATAAAGATTTACAAATGCCTTTTTCAGGCCAATGTGCTTCTGCTCCCCTGCCCTGCTTAAAAATGCCTTGCTCTCATTCATTTGCCAAGACCGCTCTTAATTCACCACACAATAATCTTTGCCAGGCTTTAGAATACAATTAAGGACAACTGTGCATTACACTTACAATTCATATCTGGCCATATATGAGATAAAAATTCATATCCCACTTAAACAGCTTGTCAAATAATTTAAAGCTGTTTCACACTTTATTTTATATAGTTTCTCCCCTTTAGGTGTTATATATTAGCAGCTAATTAGGTTCTGTTAACGTTTATTGGTAAGACCACTGGAATATCAAAATGACCTTCAGTGTCATAACCAAGTTTCAAACCTGAGAAGAAACTTGCTGGACCACCAGATGTTGATGGCACACAACAGCTGTCATTCCTGACCATTGAACCTGGTGCTGGCTGGGGTACAACATCTGGAGGACCTGAGGTTACCCATCTCTGGTCTATGGAGTCCAATGTCAAGTTTGTAAAGAAGATAATTCAAAGGTTCATGCTCATAAGAGGAGCATGAAGCCATTCCCATCAACTTACATGCACAGGTTGATACTTTATTTAGATATATTGTTTGTGAATTTGTCTAATTGGCAAACTTGAATGGAAAGCAAAGACAGCTCAAATCTCTCTTGGATAGTTTACATAGTAATGAAAAAACTCTCTTACTCATAAAAAAGGCAGCTTATTTCAGGACTGTTGTTGTTGCTGCTGCTATTCTAAAATATTAGCAAAGCAAAATTCTGCATCTTATGTCACTGCTGCTATTATACTTCTGCATTTGCTTTCCATACAGGTAATATTAATAATAATAATAAAAGCTCACACACAAAATTGCCTTCTAACCATGGATTTTAATGTATCCGTTTGCATCCTAATAATATTTTCCCGTTTTTCTTTCCTTCAACCTGTCACCATGGATACTGCTCAGAGCAGTTCTACAGATCATATAATCTTGTGCCATTTCAGCTGTGTTTGGGTAACAGCAAAAAGGGAGGGGGAAATGTAGAGATGGGCAAATAATTCTCTGCTGCTATTATTTCCCTTCCTCTTTGGCTTTTTAAAGGTGGGTTGGGTTCAGATCACTTTACTTGCTTGCAGAGAACTTTCTCACTTTGTATCCCTTTTCAAAAGATCAGAAAGCTATGGGCTAAAATGAAAATCATGGCAGATGTAAACAGGAACAGTTCTAGTAACTTCAGGGGCAGACAGTTGTAACAGGTGAGTAGTGTAATTTTGGATTAACAGCTGCAGTGTTTAATATTTGTGGATTCATGTTCAGCTTCTTAAAATTGCAACAATATAGTTGCTATGGATATAAACTTGAGAAGGTGTGCATATTTTTCACAGGTTTCATTTTTCCAGCCCAACCTGGAAATTCAGGTTAAGTAGCACTATTTAGCATGAAATCCATTAAATGCAACAAATAATTCTGTCTAATGAAAATATAAAACGCTGTACGCTAAAGCCACACTGTATCAATGCATATCTGTGAAAAACCATATCCAAGAAAAATATTGTACAATGTTATTGAAGACATAACTGGGTTTAATTTTTGGAGAAATTTTATGGGAAGGAAAATGCACAAAGAGGGAGAGCTAACAGAGGACTTATGTAAGTGATTTTCACATGAACTTGGCCTACAAACAGATAAGGCAAAATTTTGTTCTTGGCTGATCTTAAAATCTGCCGCAGGACATAAGTGACAAGGTAGTGTCTCATATCGAGAAGTTAGTTTTTTTTTTTAAAAAAAAAACCCTCAATAACTTACAATCTACACCTTGAGATGCATTCAGGATATTAAAGACAGCTAGCACAACCGTGTTTCTAGAGGGCTAGAATCCAAGCAACCACACACACACACACACACACTTTGACGCATGAAAAATAACTCTAACTCTTTGAACCACATCAAATTCTATCCAGATGGCCCCCAACCCTCTGCTTTTTATGAAACAGTGGGAAAGGAATTGTTGTGCACATATAATTCTGTGCATGTCCCTTTGGATCCTGGCCAAATTCTATAACTTTATGTAGGTAGTAAAACAAACAGACAAAACCCGGCTTGACTTCAGTTCATGGATCCAGTGGTCCTTTTCAGTTCAACCGTCTAGAATACTCTTGCAAAAAGAGATTTGGTACCTGCCATATGTTAGATGCTTCAAATGTCTCCTAAAAACTAAGCTGTTTACTCCGGCCTGTTTGCATATTTGAGAGTGTTATCCTTTTCTGTTCTTGACCCACTGTTTTCAATGATGACTATCAAATGTATTTATTATATTCTGCTCTTTATTTCTATTTTATTGCTTTCATAATTTCTGTAAACCGCTTAGCGGGTTTTGCCTAAAACATTAAGCAGTATATAAATATTCCAAATACCGTATTTTTTGCTCTATAAGACTCACTTTTTCCCTCCTAAAAAGTAAGGGGAAATGTGTGTGCATCTTATGGAGCGAATGCAGGCTGCGCAGCTATCCCAGAAGCCAGAACAGCAAGAGGGATTGCTGCTTTCTCTGCGCAGCGATCCCTCTTGCTATTCTGGCTTCTGAGATTCAGAATATTTTTTTCTTGTTTTCCTCCTCTAAAAACTAGGTGCGTCTTGTGGTCTGGTGCGTCTTATAGAGCGAAAAATACGGTAAATAACAAATCAAATAAATTTGTACCATTTTCTTACATATTGGAGGCAATTTCTGTATGCCCGTTGCTGAGGAACACAGATGGGGCAAGTGATGTTGTGCTTATGAGCTTCCCATAGACATCTGGTTTGCCATTCTGAGAACAAGAGGCTGAATTGGATTGATCTTTGGTCTAATAATAATTATGATATTTTTACCCCACCCATCTGACTGGGTTGCCCCAGCTACTCTGGAAGGCTTCCAACATATATAAAACATAATAAAACATTAAACATTAAAAAAATTCCCTATACAGGGCTGCCTACAGATGTCTTCTAAAGGTTATATAGTTACTCATCTCCTTGACATCCGATGGGAGAGTGTTCCACAGGGTGAGTGCCACTACCAAGAAAGCCCTCTGCCTGATTCTCTGTAGCTTCACTTCTTGCAGTGAGGGAACTGCCAGAAGGCCCTTGGAGCTGGATCTCAGTGTCTGGGCTCTATGATGTGGGTGGAGACATGACTTCAGGTATACAGGGCCAAGTTCATTTAGGGATTTAAAGGTCAGAACCAATACTTTGAATTTGTGCTCAGAAACATACTGGGAGCCAATGTAGGCATTTCAGGACCAGTGTTATATGGTCCAGGCAGCCACTCCCAGTCTAAAAGGGTTCTTCTTACGTTCTTAAATAAGGTGTGTAAAGATTAAGCTGAACTAGTTTGTGGACTGAGCAGTTTCTCTCAGTGATTTAGTTGAGTCCTGCAGCTCAACTATGTACTGAAAGTTAAGGCATTCCAGTCCTGAAATTAAAAACCCCAACCATGCGTTTGCTAGATACCTACTGTTATTTGCACTGAAGTAAGATGTTTGCTGCTTAGCTTTAGAAGGTCACATATCCTTGTCTTTGCTTGCCGAGCTTAATCGATATGAACTACATGTCTGCACATCAGAACAAACATCTGCTGCTGCCTCTCTTCTTTCCAGATGAACTAGCCCTGTTTATTCCTGATCGCCTTTTGCATCTGGGCCAAGTCCTTCCCTACATTTATAATCACTGCATCATTGCGCGTGTGACCAGACTGACTCTAATGACAAGATCACAATGAAGCAATGCTAATGCGGTTGTAGGCGACTGATAGGACAACCTCAGCAAAAATTGATCTTTCTGTCACCCCTTTTGAGTCCGCTAATGGCATGTTGTTCTTTCAAAGAGACTTAGCCCTACTTGATAAACTTGGCCTCAGGTATTTCACTGAAGTCTCCAAGGAAGTTGGTAAGGAATGAGGTGATAGGAGAAGGTCAACACCTATTGAACTGAAATTAATTAAATGGCCAACAGCCCTTCCCAGCACTCATTGCTGTGATTTATGTGCAGTTGCTTCATTAAATCAATACTGAAAATTCATCTGCTCAATATGAAAAAAAGTACTGCGTAGCGTACCTCATCATATGCCTGGGACGCAAGCTAATGAAGGTTGTCAACTCATCACAGCAGACAATTTTGTTTTGTTTTGTTTTCAGTTTGCAAACATAAATAAATAAATTTTAAAAGAGTGTTTAAATTACAGTTTTCCCTGACATAAAACATTTTAACTTTACTGGGTGTAACTTCCTGTTGCAATTGTTGGCGTTTATTCCCCCACCAAGCAAGGGTTACCATATATCATATTCCAGGCTTGAAAATAATAATTGTTGTCATCGTTGTCATCCAGGAGCTGGCAAATGGCACCTCAGTTGTTGTAGAGGCCAGGAAGCAAACTTATCCTTCCATTGAATGTCCCATTTGCATAATAATAATAATAATAATAATAATAATAATAATAATAACAATAATTTATTTATACCCCACCCATCTGGCTGGGTCCCCCCAGACACTCTGGGCAGCTTCCAACAAAACACTAAAATACAATAACCTATTAAACATTAAAAACTTCCCTAAACAGGGCTGCCTTTAGATGTCTTCTAAAAGTTTGGTAGTTCTTTTTCTCTTTGACATCTGGTGGGAGGGCTTTCCACAGGGCGGGCACCACTACTGGGAAGGCCCTCTGCCTGGTTCCTTGTAACTTGGCTTCTCGCAGCGAGGGAACCACCAGAAGGTCCTCGGCGCTGGACCTCAGTGTCCGGGCAGAACGATGGAGGTGGAGATGCTCCTTCAGGTATACTGGACCGAGGCCGTTTAGGGCTTTAAAGGTCAGCACCAACACTTTGAATTGTGCTCGGAAACGTGCTGGAAACTATATATCTAAGACAGTATCATGTCACTTTAAGCAGTCAAAAATTCTGGAAGCTGTTGTTTGTTAAAGGTGCTAAACACCCGTGTTCGGGAGTGGGGGGAGAAAAGCAAAGATAAATTGTGTGCTTTACAACTGAAGTAATACATATGACCATCTAAAGTCCCCAACCCTCAATAAGATCATTAAGTCTAGGGTACCTAGTTGCATCACTCATTATCATCATAATTTTATTATTTATATGCCGCACACCTGACTGGGTTGCCCCATCCACTCTGGGCGGCCACCAACAAATTATTAAAAACACAATAAAACATCAACCATTAAAAACATCCCTGAACAGAGCTGCCTTCAGATGTCTTCTCAAAATCAAATCATTGTTTATCTGTTTGACATCTGATGGGAGGGCATTCCACAGGGAGGGCACCACTACCGAGAAGGCCCTCTTTCTGGATTCCTGTAGCTTCACGTTTCACAGTGAGGAAACCGCCAGGAGACCCTCAGAGCTGGACCTCAGTGTCCAAGTTGGATGGTGGAGGTGGAGATGCTCCTTCAGGTATACTGGGCCGAGGCCATTTAGGGCTTTAAGGGTCAGTAAAGTGGTACCTTGGGTAACAAATGCTTTAGGTTACAAACACTTCAGGTTACAGACTCCGCTAACCCGGAAGTAGTACCTCGGGTTAAGAACTTTACCTCAGGATGAGAACAGAAATCGCGCACCGGTGGCACGGTGGCAGCAGGAGGTCCCATTAGCTAAAGTGGTACCTCAGGTTAAGAACAGATTCAGGTTAAGTACGGACCTCCGGAACAAATTAAGTTCTTAACCAGAGGTACCACTGTACTTTGAATTGTGCTTGGAAACGTACTTTTTTTCGTGAATGTGGGTGGGAAGAGAAACAAAGAAAGTTGAATTGACCAGGCCACAAGCTGAATCACAGCAGTTTCCCCAAATACCTAAAATATCAAAGTGTGGTAGCGAACCATTTCTTGTGGACATTGCACACCACTAATAGTGAGTTGATGATCAAATAATGCAACCATTCCATTCTTTCAGCTGAGTCAACCATGAGTTTGAACGCTGGCAGCTTTCCCTGTGGTTGGGTCAAAAACATGATGTGCCAAATTGTGTTGCAGATCTTGAAAACATTATTCCTCTTTAAAAAGGAATATGGCAAACAACAGTTTAAGGGTTTTATGGAACCTGGCCAGCTAGGCTATAATCTCTGCATGCAGTCAAACCTGGCTGATTGGTTCCAGTAATTACCCTCCATTTCATACCCTCCAACATTCTTCAGATGAAAATTGGGACATTTTCATCCAAGGAATACAAGATGTTTCTGGCTAGGGGGAAAGCAGTGTGGGGTGTGTAGAAATAGGCACACACACTCTCTCTGTACATGCTCAGAGATGCTTCTGCCACCTCTTCATTACCTCACATGTTACCTGGCAGGACCCTAGCACTGGGCACCAGTCCTCCTTTGCTTCCCCCTAGCCTTCTTCCCCATCCTGCTAGCTGCTCAAGATATACACACCACAGCTGCCAGCTCCAAACCGCACTGCAGCCCTTTTAAGCCCATCCCTCCCAGTTCTGGCTCTGGCTCCCAGCAGCACTCTGGAAACTGATATCATCAAGCTGTGCCACCAAGCATAGAGTTGGTAGCCATGTTGTGAGGGACCAGGTGTGCCAATTCTAGGGGGCCGAAGTCATCTCACGCCCCTCAATATTTGTTCTAAGGGCATAGCTGTCAACTTTTCCCTTTTCTTGTGAGGAATCTTATTCGGAATAAGGGAATTTCCCTTTAAAAAGGGGGAAACGTTGACAGCTATGTCTAAGGGGGTCAAGGCCCATTATTATTATTATTTATTGAATTGATATAGCACCCTATACCTGGAGGTCTCAGGGCGATTCACAGAAAAGATCACAACATATATCATCAGAATAAAAACAACAACTAAATAATACACACACACACACACACACACACACACACACACAGAAAAGAGCCCCATTTTAAAAGGGAATAGGATGTCAAATAATCAACCAAAGGCCTGGTTAAAAAGGAATGTTTTTGCCTGGTGCCTAAAGGTGTATAATGAAGGCTCCAGATGAACTTCCCTGGGGACAGCATTCCACAGATGGGGGGCCACTGCAGAGAAGGCCTGTTCTCGTGTTGCCACCCTCTGGACCTCTCACAGAGGAGGCACATTAACGGCCTCAGAAGATGATCTCAGGTTCCGGGTAGGTTCATATGGAAAGAGGTTGTCCTTGAGGTCCCTTAACCTTTTATAATATTTTTTCTTAATTTTCAATTACACTCCAATGATAGCCTCATTATAATAGGTAAAGGTAAAGGGACCCCTGACCATTAGGTCCAGTCGTGGCCGATTCTGGGGTTGCGGCGCTCATCTTGATTTATTGGCTGAAGGAGCCGGCGTACAGCTTCCAGGTCATGTGGCCAGCATGACTAAGCCGCTTCTGGCGAACAAGAGCAGCTCACGGAAACGCCGTTTACCTTCCTGCTGGAGCGGTACCTATTTATCTACTTGCACTTTGACATGCTTTCGAACTGCTAGGTTGGCAGGAGCAGGGAGCAAGCAATGGGAGCTCAGACCATTGCGGGGATTCGAACCGCTGATCTTCTGATCGGCAAGTCCTAGGCTCTGTGCTTTAACCCACAGCGCCACCTGCATCCCTCTCATTATAATAAAAGCCCCTTAATCTTGAGGTAGCCCTGTGCACATTGTGTGATGCGTGTTGCAGGTCCAGTGGGTGGCCCCCCCAAATCTTGGAAGCAACCTGGCACCTCTATGAGGGTAAGACAGGTAGGATCCATTGCCGGAGTGGCTCTGTGAGAGAGGGACAAAGCCTTGAAATTGGGTACCCCAACTATAAGTCGGAAACCATAATGTCATTACCAGGAATGTCCTGGCAATACCAGGGCAGTTGAGAGTATGCCATGTTCTGTGTGAGGAAGGGGTGCTCCATTCCTTTCAGTGTCATGGACACAAGTGGCGCTGTGGTCTAAATCACAGAGCCTCTTGGGCTTGCTGATTGGAAGGTCGGCAGTTCAAATTCTCACAATGGGGTGAGCTCCCGTTACTCTACCCAGCTTCTGCCAATCTAGCAGTTCGAAAGCATACTAGTAGATAAATAGGTACCACTGCAGCAGGAAGGTAAATGATGTTTCCAGGCACTCTGGCACTCATCACAGTGTTCTGCTAAGCTAGAAGCGGTTTAGAAATGCTGGCACATGACTCGGAAAGCTGTCTATGGGCGAATGCCAGCTCCCTCGGCTTGAAGCGAGATGAGCACCGCATCCCATAGTCACCTTTGACTAGACTTAACCAGGGGTCCTTTACCTTTACCATGGAAGCCTCTGCATCTGCAATAAAATATGCCTGCTTCCCGGCCTTACAGAGAAAGGTGCTATCCCTGTTTTTAACAACTCAGTTCCACAGATCTGAAAGCCTGTAACTGTGGCTCCTTACCTGCCCTTATTCTCATCTGAATGTTAGGAAATGCTCTGGAAGAGCATTACAGGAGGAGCCATAGCTCAGCGGTAAACCACAAGTCTGGCAGATCCACTCTCTCACACCTTAAAGGGATTTCAGGTAGCAAAACCTGGAAAGACCAAATGCTGGAGGCATTTAAGAGCCAGGCAACACTGCTGGGCTTGATAGACCAACGGCCTGATTCAGTATAAAGCAGATTCATATATTCTCCATCATGTTGTTGTTGTTTAGTCGTTTAGTCATGTCCAACTCTTTGTGACCCCATGGACCAGAACACACCAGGCACTTCTGTCTTCAACTGCCTCCCACAGTTTGGCCAAACTCATGCTGGTAGCCCCATCCAACCATCATGTCCTCTTCTCCTTGTGCCCTCCATCTTTCCCAACAACAGGGTCTTTTCCAGGGAGTCTTCTCTTCTCATGAGGTGGCCAAAGTATTGGAGCCTCAGCTTCAGGATCTGTCCTTCCAGTGAGCACTCAGGGTTGATTTCCTTAAGAATGGAGAGGTTTGATCTTCTTGAAGTCCATGGGACTCCCAAGAGTCTCCTCCAGCACCATAATTCAAAAGCATCAATTCTTTGGCGATCAGCCTTCTTTATGGTCCAGCTCTCACTTCCATACATCACTACTGGGAAAATCATAGCTTTTACTATACAGGCCTTTGTTGGCAAGGTGATGTCTCTACTTTTTAAGATGCTGTCTATGTTTGTCATTGCTTTTCTCCCAAGAAGCAGGCGTCTTTTAATTTTTTCTCTCCATCATTGCTGTCAATGTTTCCCATTTTTTAAGGGAAATTCCCTTATTCTGAATAGGATTCCTCGCGAGAAAAGGGAAAAGTTGACAGCTATGTTCTCCATATATGCACAAGAAACTGCAGCCAGAGCAGAAAATCAGCGGAACTGTCATCATTTATGAAGATCATGGCAACGAATCCACCAAATACGAACAGCGTGGAAACAGAAGAGTTTATTCCATATGTCCTCAATTGTCCAGGTTGTGTGCCAACACTTTTCGGAGAAACAAACACTTTCCGAAGAATGAATTGTTTGTTTGCAATATCTCCTTACAGGGACATCCACCAAAATGACAGATTTAACTTGTCAAGATTGTGGGGAAGGAAATATTGATTTTATATATAGACACAAAATAGCGAGGTAGCATTTACAAATGATACAGCTCACTCCGATGCTTCTGTTGGAAGACCACTGTTAAAACCTACATACTATCTTGGGATGTCTTTTCTTTTAATTACAAAACAAATGCCACTAAATTTATCTGGCATGTTTTTGTAAGGAACACAACAAGGCTAAGGATTCATTTAAATTGTTTCCAGTGTAACAGATTATTTTCTTCTGACTTCAAAGTACAGTGGTACCTTGGGTTACATACGCTTCAAGTTACAGACTCCACTAACCCAGAAATAGTGGTACTTAACCCGAGGTACCACCGTACAACTTCTAGTTTCAAACGTTCCATTCTCTCTCTCTCTCTCTCTCTCATTCTCTCTCTCTCTCTCTCAGAAGTGTATTTAACCAGTGCTTTTTTCTGTGGGGACGCAGGGGTTTAGCATACCCCTAAACATTTTGTGAACCTAACGGGAGAAGAAACTAAAAATATTTTTAAAACTAAAACTAAAAATATTTTTAAAAAATAGTTTCTTCTCTAGCACGGTGAATTGTCAGTTCCATTGCTCTAGCACGGTGAATTGTCAGTTCCATTGCTACCCCCAATGGCGACCTCATTTCCTCTCACAGTTTCTCCTGAGTCTCAGACGGAAGCGAGCGTTTAATGTGTGAAGTAGGAAGTTGGAAGTGGGAGGGAAGATGTTAGTGCAGACAACCTCATGCCAGTGTGGAAGTTGCTGTGAGCTGTCAGCTGTGTAATATGAGGGAAGGCATGTTCTTTGTACTTTTGTCCATTTACAGTATTTATTTTTCCTGATTTGAACTATAAAATGGTGATTTTCTTGAGTCAAAATGAGACCTTTTTTAAAGAAAAAAAGCACTGGATTTAAGTGAGTGTGATGAAATTGATCGCACTGAGCAGGCAGCATCAGGGGCAAATCTAGAGGTGGAGATTTTGGCACCACACAGGGTGCCACTGAAATTTGAGACCCCAAGGTCCACCAAGACCCCCATGCAAGTTATGCAACCTCTCTTAAGATTTTTTGCGGGGAGACTTTGTGGATATACCAGCATAAGGTATATTCCAGATATTAATATTGTGTAATTTGAAGTGACTGGAAGCCTAAGAACTGAATCCTTTTTTTTGGGGGGGTGACAACATTGTCTAGACCCATAAAATTATTATTCAAAGTTTCACTTGCAGAACTCTTCAAAACAGAATTAAAGCATTAAAGGTACATCAAAAAAATATCCACACAATGTTTTTCTGACAGTAAAAGGTAAAGGACCCCTGGACGGTTAAGTCCAGTCAAAGGCGACTATGGGCTTGTGGCGCTCATCTCGCTTTGAAGTCGAGGGAGCTGGTGTTTGTCCACAGACAGCTTTCCTGGTCATGTGGCCAGCGTGACTAAACCACTTCTGGTGCAATGGAACACTGTGATAGAAACCAGAGTGCACAGAAGCACCATTTACCTTCCCACCGCAGTGGTACCTATTGATATACCTGCACTGGTGTGCTTTCAAACTGCTAGGTTGGCAGAAGCTGGGACCGAGCAACGGGAGCTCACCCCGTCGTGGGGTTTCGAACCCCCGACCTTCCAACCGGCAAGCTCAGAGGCTCAGTGGTTTAGACCACAGCACCACCTATGTCTCCCTGACAGTAAGAGCTGTTTAGCAGTGGACTCTCACAATACGTGGTGGACTCTCCTTCCTTGGAGGTTTTTAAGCTGAGGTTGGAAGGCCATCTGTCATGGATGCTTATTTGAGATTCCTGCATTGCAGGAGGTTGGACTGGATGACGCTTGAGTCCCTTCCAGTTCTAAGATTCTATGTCAATCTGGCTTTTGGTCCAGAAAGGTATAAAACAAGTTTGGAGCTAAGTGACTGGGCTAAGAATTATTAGAATTGTTTTAGAGAGAAGAGTAAGTGTATTATGAATTCATGGAATCCAGACTGTAGCATTTAGATATTCTTGTAAATGCAGGCAGTAAACTAGAAACATTTTTCTCAGAGGAAACTTGAAATTAGCTTTTTAAAATAATTGCCATTTTGGCAGAAACAATATAGCATGTATAAAAAGCCTCCATAAGAGTGTCAAAAATGGCAAAGATGGCTTATGTACTTTTAATGCATTATTGTGATTTCCCCCCCTCTCTGTACCAGACCAGGCACTGGGAAAGTAATTAAAATTCAGTATCAGCCACTGTCAGTTATACCAAAGTAGTGGAGAAAGAGACTCTGCAACAGCAGACACTGTGACAGGAATATAACCTTCCATCCAATTATGGCTTGGCATGGAGGGGGGAGACATTAAGATCCCTACAATTACTTCAGATTGCATCTTAGCTGTCAGGGCAAAGCATCTCATGCAGCTCCACTGTCACCTCTGGAGAGGTTTATGCAAGTTCACGTCCCTACCCACAAGTTTGCCTTTTGTCTTTTGCTGAGTCCAAATTTATGCAGCCCAATAGGACAATAGTTCCATGCTACAGAGCTGACAGGAGGAATTGTAGGAACAAGGAAAGACACATTGCTCTCCGATCAAGCAGGATTTGCAAGTTGAAACTCACAGCCGAGAGATAGATAGAAAGGTCCCATCTCCAAAGACATTTGGAAACTCAGAATGAATGAGCTTCCACCCCTATATATATATATATATATATATATATATACTGAAATGGACTATGGAATCCAAAATCATGGATTTCGAAGGTCAATCAAAACAAAAATCCTCCCAGTAGCACATTAGAGACCAACTGTGGCGATCACACAGGGTCCCTGGATGTATGATCCCTGTGACACCACTTTATTTCTTGCTGCCACCACCCAGGCCCTACCTGGTACAATACTGAGTCCAGTCAGGGTTAAATTGGAACATCAACTTCTGTTTGTTTATTGCAGTTTAACAAGCGTGTGGTTTCATAAACGGTATTGGTCAATTACAAACATGGGGTGCCTATCCAGACCTATAACTTCCGCTACCTGCTCTCACTCACTAAACCACCTCTCAGATACTTGTCTTCTTAGCCCCTAACTATTCCTGACTCAGCTTATTTCGCTACAGTAACTCAACCTACCCACAAACTCTATCCCAATTCACTCCCACTCCAACCAACCACCCAACTTCCAACGAACTCCTCCCTTTGCCCCTCCCAGAGCTGGTTTTATAGTCCCTCTGACTCCACCCCCTGGGTCCTGATTGGGTAACCTGTTTAACTATTTCACCTCCAGCACTCTCATATGTTAATGTCACACCAACTAAGTTTGTTATTGGTATGAGCTTTCGTGTGCATGCACACTTCTTCAGATACACGAAAGCTCATACCAATAACAAACTTAGTTGGTCTCTAAGGTGCTACTGGAAGGAATTTTGTTTGTTTGTTTGTTTTGACTACGGCGGACCAACACGGCTACCTACCTGTAACTAGCAGGTCACTCAAGTCACGGAAATGCATTGGCACAAGAACAGTGGTGCCCTGGGCTGATTACATCAGCATTTGCAGTCCTAGATGTGTTGGGGACCTCAGAGAGTTCACAAAAATATTTGTTCTTCAACTGTTGTTAGCATGGTATTCCTCAAAGTGGGAAGAAATAGATGCTTAAGTGTATGTGAAACAAATGCATGCATGTGAGATCACAAGTGCATCCAGACATTAAAAATGCAAAGGAAAATCTGTGGATTGGGGGTAGGAATCTACATTCAGGCCCCCCATCCTTGTATGTGCCACCCTGCAGGGAGTTTGCATTTACCTTCACTTGAATGTGAGTAAAACCCTCTGCCTTATCAAGGATAGTCAAACTGGGGAGGCAATAACACAGAATGCTCTCAAGGGGAAGACTGAGATTCTCCAGCAAAATAATATTAATGCTATTCCCTTCCGCAAATGTCAAAAATTGCTGAGAAAGAATTCTGAGTTACTCCTAATAATTAGTTCTGAGGAAAAGGACACAAGCATGAAAGCAACTTTTTTCCCCTCTTGACAATATGTGGTACATATTGGGAAAGAATTGTTTGAGTTTACCTGCAAGAAACTGAATGAAGTAGAACAAAGTTTTACACAACACTGTGAGCGAAAGAACAATTTATATACGTACTGAAAGGAAGATGAAAGTCACCACACTTCTGACCTCTAGAGATCACTGGTTCAAATCTAGCTAG
This sequence comes from Podarcis filfolensis, assembly GCF_964270895.1. NCBI lineage: Eukaryota > Metazoa > Chordata > Lepidosauria > Squamata > Lacertidae > Podarcis > Podarcis filfolensis. The sequence goes on from NC_139612.1 coordinate 11,816,437, forward strand.
TAATCAAATGCCACCAGACAGCTTCTTCCGTAAATGGAATGTGTTGATGTTTCAAATATATCTTCCAGAAAGAGAGTTTCTAAATCTCGAAGATGGTGAGAGCAGATTCTGGTGGGAAAGTGAGAAATTTCTACTGGGAGTCAAAAGTGAAATTGAAATCGGACCAGGAAAAAAACAAGGTTAAAAAAGGTAGTAAATGACCTATCAAATTTAAGAACCAGCCAAACTGTCATTGTGTGACAGTCTGTTCGGTGGTATATCCTATGCGACAACGTGTTGATGGCTCGATATATTTCACAGTGCAAAAGGTGCCCGCATCATAAAGAAAAGAGAAGGGGAAAAGAAATGGGAGGTTGCTTGCGGCAAATAAACTTTGGCCCAAGTCAAGAGTTAAACTCAACCTAGAAGAAACAAAAGCTCAAGAAAGCCTGGGCTGATTGCTCCTGGAATAACATCACAAAGACGGGAGCAGCACATCTGAAGAAAGTAAATTAACAAGACTGTGCGGTAAAAAGAAAAGAAAAAAGCCAGTAGAGAGAAACAAGGTAAGAAGGAACATTACAAGAGGGGGCTGGGGATGCTATTTGAACTAGAATACCTAAAGTAAAAGTCTGTCCTGAAGAAAATGTTAGGTGAATGAAGTATGAAGCTGCTTGAAATCAGCAGGGACCACATAATTTAACTATGTGGTGAAGTCCTGTTGCTTCCAATGGGACTCTGGTGAACCTGACCTTCACTAGATTAGACCTATTTGTCAGAAACCTGTATATGCTACAATGATCAAATACTTTGGAAGAAGTAAAAACATAAATTGCACCATATGTCTGCAACCAGAGGCAACCCTTAGAACATCTAAGCTTACCTCATGGATCCCAAGGGACACACAGTGCTTGCACAACAAAGTCTATTACATTCTTTTCTAATTTAAAGGCTAATGGAACAATAAGAACTGTTGAAGAAAATGGATTGATAGGATTGATAGTCTTATCCTTCATTAATTTCTCCAGTCCTCCTTTGAAGTCACCAAAGTTGGGGTCCATCACTACCTCTTGTGGGAATTAATACCACCGTTAAACTATGCACTGTGTAAAGAAAAACTTTCTATTGTCTGTTCTGAGTCTTCCAATGTTGAATTTCATTGGATGGTGGGAGTTCTTCATATTATGAAATCCCTAGTTGTTATGAAATTGTATTATAAAGCACACCATGCATAATAATATTTGCCTCTATCCTGCCCCATTACTCAATTTCCTTCTAACCTAGAAACCTCCAAATGCTGTGTCCTTTCAGCTTCTCCAGCCACTAGATAATTTTGGTTGTCCTTTTCCAAACATTTTCTACAACAGTTTTTGTGGGGGGGGGGGTTTGCTGTGCGGCAACCATGTGAAGTCTCTAGACCTGTGCTTTGCTGTTCCTTTGATTAAGCAACTCAGCTTTCTTCTTATGCGAGAATTCTTTTGGATTCAGGTTATTGCCCAATTTGAGAACAGTTAATACTTTTGCTTTATCATCCAGCGGTAGCTAACACGGCTAGGTGAGATATCACCCAGAAATCTTGCTCTTAGAACAGAAACCGTAAATGGAGAACCTGATACAACAGACAGTGTCCTGAAGATAAACAATTTTCATTTGATACCTAGAACTTACCACTGAGTTAAGCATAGAAGGATCTTATAGCCATTAACCAGCCTTTCCTTTCTCCAATGATGGATGCGTAGCATATCTGAATTCCGACTTCTATCAACTGTTATAGGCTTAGAGGTTTAAAAATGTTTTCTGTGTTATCTCTCATGCACAGCTGAAATAAATAATATATATATATTTATCTATGGGGCCCAAATCATGGGATGTAATCCATTGGTGCAGTCAAATGCAACATTCCTTATTTCCCTAGAGTGGCCACATGCAGGGGGACATCCAGTCAGGGTAACTTCCTGTTTCACTGACTGGAGCTTCCTCCCCCTGTATGTGACCTGGGAGATGGGCGTGGCTCTGACTGACTCATGCAGCCATTTTCTCAGTCCTGTGTTTGTCTACTTTGCTTCACTTGTTCTTGTCTTGTTCTATCTTTTGCTGCCATGCTGCTCTCTTGCAGCCATTTTGTATTAATGTCATTTTGCTGTCTGCTGGCTCTTAGCCAGCAGCACATGAGTTCAATCTCCATCTGAGATTAGCTCACAGTTTCTTTGTGTAACTACCAAGTAAAGCCTGCCTTTCAGGGATCAAATTTTGTTACTTTAATCAGAAAGACTTTATTTTAGGAGGGATAAAATGGGATACCAGGAAATAATCTTAATTAAGAGATTCAAATGAATCTGCAAACTATCTTCCAGCTATATTGAGGGAAATCTGCTCTGCTACATCACTTACTAGTGTGACTTAAGGAAGGATAATCCTTATCCAATATATCCTTCCCTACTATCCTTAACATTCACACACAAATAAGCATTATGATGCTGCAGTGGGGATAGTGGGGATAACTAGGCATTTATTCCACCTTTCTGGAATGAGGCCAGTGCTGGATTTACGTATAAGGTAACAAGCTATAGCTTAGGGCCCCACTCTCTTGAGGCCCCCCCCCGGAAAATTTCGCCATTAATATACTTCTTCTTAATTGTTCAACAATTACTTTGATAAAATAAATATTTTGTTATGTGCAAATGGCTTTAGATTAAGGTTGCCAGATTTCCCCCCCCCAAAGAATCCGGGGACACTTTTTTTCTTTTTGAAAAGAGAAAAAAAGTTATTATTTTTTTTTAAAAAAGAAGTAATATCTTCTCTTCTGTGGTCTCCTCTGTTGCTCTAGCCGCCGTAGAGTAGGCTTGGGTTGGGCCTGGGCTCAGCCATGTGTCCTTACTGTCCCGGTGCTCTCCTACCTCTCCTCCTCAGTAGCAGCAGCAGCAGCGGTGGCGCAGCAAGGTCGGGGTTCCCCTCTTTTTTCTCCCTCCTCTTTCTCTCTCTTCCTTCTCCTTCTGCATTGGCTCCGGGGTTTTCCTAGCCCCAGAGCGCCACTGGGCACTAGGCCGGTGGCCAGGCGTGCTCGCTTCCAGCTCAGTTTGGGTTGAGGGGGGTCAGCAGGAGTCTCAGCAGCCCGGAGCCAGCCGGGTAGCGCAGTTGGCACTGGCTGGCTTCAGGAGCTGCTTGCTGCCATAGCGCCCACCATTTTGCCTTGCCAGAAGTCCTCATATGATGTGTCTTGTGCATGACACATCAAGCCAGGAGTGAGAGCACCTGGCCACCCGGCTGACCGCCCAGCAGAGCTCCGGGGCCAGGAAAACCCTGGGGCCGACACAGAGAAAAAGAAGAGAGGAAAAGGATTCATTCCTTACTAATAAATCTATAACATTTCCTGGGGACATTAAATGAAATCCAGGGACATTCCAGGGACGGATTTTGTCCGGGGACAGATTTGTAAATCCAGGGACTCTCCCTGGGAAATGGGGATCTCTGTTAACCATACTTTAGAAACCTGTTAGGTCCATAAATTACCATATAGCATATATTCAACACAAAAAACAGTGACAATTTGTTGTTGACAAAGGACAGCTGGACATATAAAGGGCCCCATTACCTTCAGTTGCTTAGGACCTCATCAAACCTAGATTCAGCCCTGATTACGGCTAATGTAAATGTGAATTCCCATCTGCATAGTAATGCATGTTGAGGACTCCATTAAAAGTTGGGCTTTTGGTGCACTGATGCAAACAAATGCATGCAGGAAACAAATGCATACAAGTACCTCCCACCCACCACTGCTGCCCTAAGGATTCAAATCATTCGTGCGCTTAGCAGGAAGGGGCAAAAATCCAGTTGATCAAATGCGTGGAACAGAAAGATGTAGCTAGTGCAAACGGAACATGTACCAATTCCAAAATTAATTGCAGAATTTTTCTGCAAACATTTGGAGCATGTGTCAAGCAGAACACCAGGCACAGCAAAGGTCTTAGAAAACATAATAGGGGAAAATCCATCCAACCCCAATTAGAATGCAGGCAAATGTTTCTACATATCTAATTTGGTTTCAGGAAATCTGAAATCTGTCAAAAGAGAGAACCAATGTCCATTTGCAGCCTTTAAATATATGGTGGGTGATTAAAAGAAAACACCAGAAAGATTTTCAGTTGGCCTTGAATATGCATGGGGAGTTTGCGTTCATCTTATGTGATAAGCTATATTATTAATGGCATCTGCTATTCATCTGGGGGATTTGTCTTTATTTGCGTTACTAGGCATCTATTAACATGACAGGCCTGGAGGACAGCAAGTTAAGCAGGTCATATAATCAACATCTGCAAATAAATAAATATATAAAAACGGCTCATCTATCATGTCTGGGACACATTTGTCAGAATCAGAATCTCAGCAGCAGGATGGCAACACAGGCAAGCCTTAATGGCTCCCGAATGCTATAGGAAAGCTTAACACAGAAGCCCCCTCTACAATCAACTTATTTAATATTTGCCATCATTTGTTTGCTCTGCTTGTATGGAATAATTGAATAATCTATTTGCTATTTTACTCTTGCAGCCAGGAAACCTATGGCAGTGCCACATTCAGTGTGAATAACTGTTTTTGATAACTGCCGAATGGGAAAAGGCACCGGAGTGGAACCAATGAATTGGAAAGGCTCATTCGTAGCCTTATCCTGCACAGTAATTCTTGAATTGCTCGGCCTGTCATCACGAGCCATAGGAATTATAGTGCTCAACACGGAGGCAGAATCAGACTTCATAATGACCCTCTAGTCAGAGCTGATAAACAATACTGGGGGTAGGGGGAGAGAGACAGAAGTGGAAATACTTGATATTAAAATATTAAAGGGCTAGATTTGTTTCCCTTCTTCCAAATTGTCTTTCTGCTAAAGCGAGTTTGGAAACCATCTGCAAGAGTGACGGAGGGTGTTTTTGAACTCAGTTCTTATCTGTCAGGGCTCTTAGCCTTCCATTTCCCTGTCAGTGTACTTAGATATTCAAGATGCTGCTGTGATTTGTTGCTGCTTCACTGACTGCTTTATTGTCTTAATTTTTAATTAATGATGGGAATGAAAAAGTAACTATAATAGGGGATATTACAAAGGCAGGATATTAGATGCATCAATCATGCATATTTTATTTCACGAGGATAACCAATTTTCTAATTTCCCAAAGTTAGATTTGCATACAGGGGTTCAAATTTAATGAGAAAGGGAAGCTTCATATTTGAAAGCTCATCTCATCAATAAATTAGTTCTCTGAAACACATGTGTGGCGTGTCTGAATCCCTTTCTGTTACATATGAGGAAAGAATACGCTAGCTTAAATTCTCTTTTATAAATCTCAGGGATGTTATTTATGTGCTGTCGACTAGATCTAAATGGTACATCAGTGTAAAAGACAAAACATAGCAATTAAAAGACCACCAGATTTGTCCGTTCCCAATGCTCCTATGAAACACTGCCATGGATTGCATTGATACAGTAGGTCCACAATTGTATTCAGCGAAGACCACATTAACACCAGACCAGACTCTCCAAGTGTCCCTATTTTCCAGGGACAGTCCTGAATTTACAGAAGCCATCCCGGTTTCTGATTTCATCCTGGAATGTCCCACTTTTCCTTAGAACCTCCCAGTTTTCATTGGAGAAATGTTGGAGGGTATGGTAGGACGTCCCTATTTTCATCAGAGAAATGTTGGAGAGCATGGAGTTATGCAACCCCTGAGCCAAGGAGAGAAATAACTATGCAACCTTTAGAAGACATCTGAAGGCAGCCCTGTATAGGGAAGCTTTTTATGTTTAATATTTTTTAAAAATCAAATCTTTATTACGGTCATAGACCAGCATAAGGGTGGGTTGGGGGTTTACAGCCATGTAAAATCTGAAAAACGAGTTGAAAAACTAAAAAGAATTAAAAATCTATAAAAATCTAGGAAGCTAGGAAAGTCTAAAAGAAGGGTTAGGAACATTAGACGGGAGTGGCAGATCGCAAGACTATAGCTATCAATCTACAGAGCACTCTGATATGAGTGCTCATTAAATCTAGTTTGTGGCACAGGTCATCGTCTGATGAATTGTGAGCGCTGCTGTGCAGAATCTGGCAAGATTGTCTGTTTTAGCAGGGATGGTATCTGAAAGCAGCAAGAAGGTACAAAATTGTCCTGTGCACCCTGGGTACTTATGCAGTAATGGTAAGATGAGGCTAGTACAAATGTTTCTGTAAATACAGACACTGTAGAAGCACATGCTCTGTTGTTTCTATTTGTCCAGAGTCACAGGGACATTGTCTCTCTGGGTAAGCCTTCAAGGAAATGTTTTGTTATGTTGGAAGCCGCCCAGAGTGGCTGGGGCAACCCAGTCAGATGGGCAGGGTACAAATATGATGGTGATGGAATAGCATGTCCCCGTTTTCATCAGAGAAATGTTGTGGGGTATGCCATGCATTTAAAGCTCCACGGTACCACCTTAAATGGTAACGGATTCCCCCAAAGGATTCTGGGAACTGCCAGTTGTTAAGGGTGCTGAGAATTCTTAAAGGTAAAGGTAAAGGACCCCTGACAGTTAAGTCCAGTCGCGAACAACTCTGTGTTTTTTTTCTTACCTGCACTGATGATAGTCATTGTTTGGATGGGGGGCTTTTATCCATTTCTGCAGTCACACAATCAATCAATCAATCAGTAGCTGAACTGGGTTTCACACAGCCACAAAAACAAATTAACCGAAAAAGCCTCAAAAACGCAAAATAAATAGCAAAAACCAAAGCGCCCAAACTTAATGCGTTCCGGAAGTCCTTTTGACTTCCAAATGTTCAAAAACCAAGGCGCAGCTTCTGATTGGTGCAGGCACCGCAGAAACAATAGCTGACAACTGCATTGGATGTTTGGCTTTCAAAAAAATGTCTGAAAACCGGAACACTTACTTCCGGGTTTTCAGCATCTGGGAACCAAGGCATTTGAGTACCAAGGCATTTGAAAACCAAAGTATCACTGTATAGTGTTATAAAAATATTGTCAGTATATTATTAGCTGACGTGTTGCTTGTTGCTGTTCAGAGAGTTCACAAACAGAGGATGGCATCAGCGAGACATCCTTTCTAGAGGAAAAAAGCAACCAACTCATAAGCAGAGGAAAGAGGTTCTCCAGGAGTCAGACCCATATGAATTATTTCTGAACGGCTTTAACCTTCAGTCAAGTTTCAGTATTGAGGAGTGCTTAAGGGGGGGACACAATAAATTGAAGAGGAGATTGAACTGATTAGATGAATGGCAGCAGGGAGATCAAGTGTTTGTATTCACATTATTTGAAAGTGCCTTGCTCTGAACCACTGAACACTGAAAAATGTGAGAGTCTTACCAATATTTGACTGAGTGTAGCTTTGGTAGTTTGTATCTCACCAAAAGAATGGGGTGGGATCTGGAGGCTTGAAGCACAGCTAAAAGGATACAAGGATGTTTCCTCTTCACTGGATTCATAAGAAGAGTTTGGATTTGATATCCCGCTTTATCACTACCGGAAGGAGTCTCAAAGCGGCTAACATTCTCCTTTCCCTTCCTCCCCCACAACAAACACTCTGTGAGGTGAGTGGGGCTGAGAGACTTCAGAGAAGTGTGACTAGCCTAAGGTCATCCAGCAGCTGCATGTGGAGGAGCGGAGACGCGAACCCGGTTCCCCAGATTGCAAGACTACCGCTCTTAACCACTACACCACACCGGCTCTCTCATAATTCTTCACATTGTTCTGATCCAAGAATTTCATTGTCCCCATTTCGAGGAACATCACACAGAGGACCAGCATCCTCAAAACAGTGCTAGGAGGCTTCATTCCTGTATTCTAATCAGTATTCTGGCATATCCTGAGTTAGAGATTATCCCTTCCCCATTTTGGCAGTGAATCGATAGGTAAAGTTCACTTGGAGAATAAACATTCAGAACTGGAATGCAATAAGGAAAAACAATTTATCCCCCCAACACAACACAACTAAAAAATAAACCATTTTACATTTGAACCCGTTCCATAGTAATGACTATATTTAGAGGCAGGAACCTAACAGATTTGAGGGGGACGGGAAATGATATTGCTTCCTGCCTATCAGAACAGTAGAGCACATTATTTTTACTTAACTTTGAATACTGCCCTATACCTGCAAGTTTCAGGGTAGTCACAAAATAAAATCACAAAATACATAATAAAGATAAAAAACAACGCAATAACCCCCCTCCCCAACACATTCCAGAGGATCATAGGTTCTTACTTGATATGTTATTTTTTATTATTATTATTTAGTAATTTTCTATGCCTCCCTTCATCTGAAGACCACAGGGCAGTTTACACTATATATATAAATGCATAACATAATAAAAAAAGATTTGATAAGACTGTAGCATTTGGTGTAATAGCAGAGGTATGTTTTGTGTATTTTCTTTTTTTAGGTTTTTTATTTATACTTTTCAGGTTTATACGTTTCATTAGTCTTACAATCAATTTAACATTTCAAAGTTTGACATCCTTCCCCCCTCTTTCTGTGGTTCCTTAAATTTATTTTTTTTCATATCTTCTGCATATCCAAAATTATTTATTTTGCTCATTTAATTATCTACTTTAAATATATACTCTTATGAAAGTTCAGGATAATACAATAATCCTGCTAATATTTTTATCTGTTTTCAGTTTATCTGTAAATATTCAATAAACCATTTCCATTCTTTTATAAAAAGTTTATCTTGACCTCTTATTCGTCTGGTAAGTTTTGCCATTTCAGCATGTTGTTGTTGTTTAGTCGTTTAGTCGTGTCTGACTCTTCGTGACCCCATGAACCAGAGCACGCCAGGCACTTCTGTCTTCCACTGCCTCCCGCAGTTTGGTCAGACTCATGCTGGTAGCTTCGAGAACACTGTCCAACCATCTCGTCCTCTGTCGTCCCCTTCTCCTTGCGCCCTCCATCTTTCCCAACATCAGGGTCTTTTCCAGGGAGTCTTCTCTTCTCATGAGGTGGCCAAAGTATTTCAGCATATTCCATAAGTTTTTGTATCCATTCTTCCTTTACTAGGACTTCTGCTTCTTTCCACTTTGGGGCAAATAGCAGTCCCGCTGCTGTAGTTGCATAGATACAAAAACTTCTGGTTTTTTTACAAAAAGTTATTTTGAACATCCTTTTCAATTCATTGTATAACATTTCCCAGTAAGTTTTAACCTTACTACAAGGCCACCACGTATGATAAAAATCATCTTCTTTCTCTTTACATTTCCAACACTTGTTTGGTTTAGATTTATACATTTCTGCCAGTTTACTTGGTGTTAGGTACCAACGATATATCATTTTCATATAATTTTCTCTTAAACCGGATGTCAGGGAATCAGGAGCAGGAGCACTGGGGAGAGAGGATTGGGAGAGCGAAGGGGAAGAATCCGAGGGCAGCGTAGGGGAGTATGACAGTGGCCCGAGAGATTCCATGAGCTTCTCCAGCGAATCAGAAGATTCCCAGAAGGGGGCGCCGATGGTCAGGGCAAGGGGGGTCCCAGGGGGGACGCACCAGAAACAAGGAGCCAGAGGGGAACCCCAAAGCAGCAGTGGAGGATCGGGACCAGTTTCCCCACCAGAGCATAGTGGGGGGGGAAGAGTCATATGTGTCAGGGGCAGTGTCTCCTCCAGAGAGGGAGTCAGGGCTGACCACGCCTCCAACGGAGGGGAGGTCAGTTGCAGCTAGCCCCCCCGAAGGGGGAAGCAGTGACAGCAGCAGTGGAACGGTCAGGAGGAAAGCTGCTGGCTGGGCGCGCGCGCCAAGTTCAAATGTGCAGGCGCGCGGAACAGCAGGAGACCCGGATGGGGAACCAGCTCCTAAAGCCCGCCGGAGGGAGGGAGAAGGCTCAGGGGAATCAGCGGGAGAAGAGGCTAGAAAGGGCGGAACCCCGGCGGGCAGGCGGACCCAGAGGAGGAAGGAGCAGCGGAGAAGGTGGAGCAAGGCTAGAATCTTAAATTGGTGTCAAGGGGGAGGAGACTCAGACGGAGCATCAGCGGTCTGACACTTTAGACGTGGGGCTGCGCGCTGCAGCTCTGGAAGTGAAACTGAACTTCAATAAAGACTTTTATACTTAACAACGAAGCAGCGTTGGTCCTTTGTGAGCTGGGACCTAGGGTAGCTCTGACACCATAACATGCTGTAAATTTTATATCCATATTCCACAATCGTTCCTGTTTTCTGTATTTTCTTACAGGAAGCTGAGCACTGTATAACATCATTTCATGTTTGAAAAATTCATACACATACACACATACATATATATCTGAATGATTTGGTGCGCACCCTTAAGGTAATGGGGAAGATTTGTCTTTCAGGGTTAGGGGACCTGGGTGAGAGACAGTGCATAGGTTCCCTTCCAGGCCAACTTGGCTTGGCCAAATAATATACGGCTACAAAGTGGCTAGGTCATCAGCCAAGAGTTGTGTCTCAGGAAAGCTTCCTTCAACACTCTTGAGGAGGGGACCTGGGGTAGGCCTAGCTACCCCTTACCTGTCCCAAGGGCAGGTTGTTTCTGTTTGGAATTAGGCTCCACCCTGCACAATCTTAGTTGCAGATCTCTATATTGGACAAACAGGCCAAACCCTACAACAAAGGATAAATGGAAATAAATCTGATATCATGAATCACAAGACAGAGAAACCAGTAGGAGAACACTTCAGTCTCCCAGGACATTCTATACAAGATCTCAAAGTAGTTGACTTATTACAAAAGAATTTCAGAAATAGACTGGAAAGAGAAGTTGCTGAATTGCAACTTATTACCAAACTTAGAACCATGGAGAGACCTGGTCTGAATAGAGACATTGGATTCTTATCTCATTATAAACAATAAAGCTATTTTTAGCCATCTCACCCCTACCTTTTTCCTGTAAGACCAATTGCAGTCATTAACAGTCATCAACAGGTTTACCACACCTATCAGCCAATCACCCATTCCCACCACCCTTCTGAGTAATACCCCTCCCCACCTTCTCACTATATATGGTATAAGGGTCTGCTGACTTCTGTTTCAGTGTATCTGAAGAAGTGTGCATGCACACAAAAGCTCATACCAATAACTAATTTAGTTGGTCTCTAAGGTGCTACTGGAAGGATTTTTATTATTATTGTTTTGTTTTGTTTCAGTTGCAGATCTGTTATTAATAAAACTGTAGCCCTAGTTCATCCATGCTTCTGTGTCTCATGTTCCTATTTCACCATATGCTGCCGAGCATTTTTATGCCTCAAATCTGGTGGAGGAATGCAAACAGCATCCTTCACCCTCACTTCTGTTGAGTTGGTGCTAGCCTGGCAGGGCTTAGGATGAGACACAATAGGATTGCATATGTATGAGCTTTTAATATATACCCAAAAAGGCAAAGGGTGAATGTGATAAAAGTTGGAAGTGTAGCAGCAGAAAACATTCCATCTGTGGCACCCTATTTGCATTACTTAATCGTTCCAAAATATAGACACGCTTTTACTCTCGCAAGATTGAATATACAGTCATACCTCGGTCTAAGAACAGTCCTGTTAACAAATGATTCAGGCAACACACTCTGCAAAACTGGAAGTAGGTGTTCCGGCTAGCGAACTTTGCCCTGGAAGACGAATGGAAGCTGACCGGTGGATGGGCACCAGTGGCAGGAAGTCTCATTGGGGAAAGCGTGCCTCGGTTTAAGAACTTTTTCGGTGTGAGAACAGGCTTCCAGAACAAATTAAGTTCATAAATGGAGGTACCACTGTACTGCCTTTAGCTGTTCTTGAGGGACAATTCCAAAAAATCCCACTGGGAAAATGGTTATGTCTGTCCCTGTGGAGATGTCAATACTGAATCAGTGGCTCATGTCCTTCTGGCCTGCACTCTTTACAAAAATTTGAGGACCAAGGTTATCACCCCTCCATTATTGTCCATTTTCGGTTACCCAACCACTGTTACAGTGTTCATTCTCTTGGCAGATCAAGATGAACAGGTGACAGCAAAAGTTGCAAGGTTTTTAACCGAGGCAATTACAATAAGATCCATTATTTGACTATTGATCCAAACCCCCAAAATGTATTTTATATAATTAACTTTTTACCTTTGTCATCTGTATACTGAATTTTGTTTTATAGCTCTGGCTGGTGGCTGATGCAAATAAAGATTCATTCATTCATTCATTCCATGTGTGACTTAAAGGTTCATTCTTTTATTAGTAAGCAAGCTATCCAAGAAAGGTGGTGGCAGCAGTGATTGGCCACGTAGCACTAAGGGACATTGCCTCTATATGTTGGGTGGGATGTCTGCTATGTACAAGGCCTGATGAAAGACAAAAGCACTCTGTTCTTTTATCCTCAAATCATACAGTGTTGTTGTTCTGTTTTCTCAGAACAAGTCTCATCAGAATTTCTTTTCTCTCTGGACTCCATCTGAGTTTTTTAAGTGACTTTGCTATCAGTAAATGCAGGCTTCACATATTTATCAGAGTCAGAATTGGATGCATATTATAGCCCCAGGACATATTGTATACTATAGTTCCATTTGAATTTTTTAAGTACCTTGACTACTCTGTTATGGAATGGAATGAGAGGATTTTAAAAAAACACCCTATCCAACATGAATTAATAATAATATCCTCCAGTGTTCACGTGGATTTTTATTTATGCAGGTTGACTATTCAGTGAAATGAAGAGGAAAAATCCACATGAGTGGACCTGTCCCTTCTATTGAAATGAGTAGGTTAGTCTTTACATGTACGGAAGAATCAACATGCCGACAACCAATTGCTTGACTGGCCATAGAGTTACAATCCTCTTCACAGTTACTTGACTACAAGTTCCACTGATTGCAAAGGAAACATAAATACACCTAAATAAGTATGAAAAGATGTGGCCTGTGTAGATAATTGCCTTTGAAATAAAAAGCAGCTATTTTCTCTTAATGTTTTATGCATTTGTTTCTGACAACAAATGTAATAAGATAAAGAGATGCCTGCAATTCTGAATAGCATTGCAAAAGAGGAGATGAACGTTCTTCAGCTGATATTCCAAATATGTCTCAACTCAGAATCTGAAAGCAAACATGTCTAGTCCCAATCTTCCTTTCTCTGATTATTTACCTACAGGTTTAGATAGATGCACAGTACAAACCCGTAATTCTTAGTCCCAGGTGCAATGGCAGAAGTTGTCATTTATAGTGATTGCTAGCACCCTGTCAGTTCATTTCAATGCTGTCAAAGTCAATTATACCTAGCGAAGATGGTTGGCGCAAGTGTCATTGACCAGAAGTAACTGGATTGAACAATATGAGCGTCTGACACAATAATGTAAAGCCTTGAGCCAGTTTGCAGATTGTGAGACCTTCATGCTTAGCTGAAAGATATCGCTCTAAATAGTAATAAACCTAAAGCCATGCCAGTCACAGAGATCACTCAAGTATTCCGTGCTGTATTCTGCCGGAATGCCTGTTAAGCTGAGGCCAATACTACTGTATTTGCTTTAGCACATACCAGAACATATTAGCTGTTATAGTTCCCCCCTCCCACTGTAATCCAATAACTTCAGCATCTTTCTGTGGACATCGGGGAAAAGAATTAGATACTGAGACAAATTCAAGCCTCTCAAAACAAACTGCTCTAAGGTCAACAAGGCAGTTTTACTGTAATGCGCCGAAGGAGGTCTGCAAACTTCAGCTCACTCAGAATACAGCTGCAATATTTTTAACTGGGACCAGATGTTGTGCACAGGTTACGCCAGTGGTTCACCAACTGCACTTGCTCCTGGTTCTTTTCAGGGTCCAATTCAAAGTGCTGGCATTTTATTTTTTCAGAGAAAACCCTCCTGGCTTGGGACCAAGGCAGTCCTTCAGGTACCCGTCTTCCCAGAACACCCTCTGAGGGTGCGTTCTAGCTCTGCCCTCATCACCATCCCAGTCACTTTCACGAGCAGGAATGGTACCAATCTGAAATGGGGAGTCTGCTCAACTCTTGACTATTCCTTGTAAGATTTAGAATCTGGGAAGACCAGGTTTCCCCCCATTGTTCAGGATCTCCGCTGCAAGCTTATAAAAGGTGATGGAGATGGTGCTGGTATGCTTGTCCCCACCACAGCTTGCAGCCGGAGCTAGCTGGAGCTCAGTTTCAGCACCTTTCAGGTGGGCTCCATTGACATTGTAAGAGAACAAGGGAGAGGTTCATGGTGAGCTCTGGCACCTCTTTTTCTAGAAAAATAGCACTGGTCATAGAATCATCAAATCGTTGAGTTGGAATGGACACCAAGGCTCATCAAGTCCTACCTCCTGCATTGCAGGAATCTCAGCTAAAGCATTCAAGGCAGATGGTCCACACATGGTCCACACCCTCTCACCAACCTCACCTTTTGACATAAACACAGAAGTAGAATGCCTGGTTAGGGCTACTCGCTAGGGAAATGACAGAGCTGTCTTCTCTGTAGATTTCCAAGGAAGGCTTAGAAAAACGACAGCCCCTGATTCTGAAATGTAAGGGTAGGGTGTTAGGCTAGATTTTATTTTGGGATATCTTCCTAAACAACCACATTGCCGGAGTTTTCTTTCTCCACCTCCTGCCCAACTAAGTTCAAGATATCTCCAGGCTTAACTTAATATATGCTGCAGAGATGAGCATTCCAAAAGTGCCCTCTCTCACACAGAGCTTATGAAATATTGATATAAGGAAAGAAGGAGGCTTAGGAGAAAATCCGGCTGCCCTGCAGTGCCTTTTCCAAAGCCACTCCAAGGGCTAAAGTTAAAGTATCTTCTTATTTTACTCTCTCTGGGATGGCTTTAGACTAGGAAGTTCGGGCTTGGCAAGCTGTCTCATGGACTCTCTTAGTCAGAGCCAATTACTAATTTGAGAAACTGGACCACAGCTTTAAGATCACAACATGGGACAGTCAAAACTCAGCCTTGTTGAATTAGTTACCATCTTTTTTTTTTTTTACCCTATCTTTCCTTGAATGGAAATCAAGGCAGCTTACAAGTTCTTAAAAAAAAAAATATCTAAAGGTTTAAAAAAGCACCCTCCTTTAAAAATCAGTTAAATAGCAGCTAGGATTCTCTATGCACAAAAATGGAAAGAAGAAAATGTTCCAAACTAAAGAAGAATGGATAACTAAGGTGATAGACTGTGTGGAATTGGCAAAGTTTAACAGCCAAATTACAAGAACTTAATGATGATTGTTTTGTTGAAGAATGGAAGCCTTTTTTGGTCTACTTAAATAAATGGTATAGAATGATGAACACATAATCAGAATTTGAACTATGAACAACAGAAGGAATTAGAGATTATTGTATTGCTACTATGGTATAAGGGACAGAATATAGTGTTCAGCAAAGGGGGATAAATAAAGAACGCCATGGAAAACAGGGTGGGAAGTCGACTAACAAAAGAAAAAATATATGATGTACTAGAGTTTAGATGTTAAATTTCTGAAAATTCAATAAAATATAATGGAAAAAAATCAGTTGAAGACTTATAACTTTTAACAAACATTTTAAGAGTTGGAGGGTTTTTTTGCACTGAAATAGCATCTTCATCCTGATTGATTTTCTTTATTGGGAAAAATAGAGAGGGAGAAAATAAAATGGATAAACTAATTCTAAATTAGGTCCAACTTGACCATGGAGCATGCTGTATCTATCATATATTTCATACAGTACCAAGTTTCAAGTTAGTCTGTTGAACTATTTTCTAACTATAAATCTTAGAACCTGCTTTCCCCCAATTTCCATTAAAATAGTAGAATGCAATTCAGCCAACTTATCTTTAGCATAGAGCCACAACTGTGGCCATACAATGACATTAGTTGGCAGCAATGGGACTTAAGTCAGTAGTAACTTGTTCCATTGTTTTCAAGACTCAATTTATTTTGGCTGGAATCCAATGAATTTGAGAAGACCAGCAATTAATGATGACTCTCCCCCCCACTTAACAGACCTACACTAAGATCATTGTTACTTACAAAACTCCATAGATGTTGAAAATCCATATCAAATTCTTTTTTTTTCAAAAAACAAAGAAACATAAAGTTTGAGACTAAAAGTACATGGTATTTCAATTTCCTTTTTTTAAATAATATTTTTATTCATTTTCAAATACAAATTTATATAACCAATCTCAGAATTTATCACATAATCTTCTTTTTTTTTTACTTCCCCCAGTTTCTCTGCCAATCTTCCGTTTTGTTTATTTATTCACACATTTTCTAATTTTAATATTGCCTTTAAAATATAACCTCCCCAATCTTATTCCCTTTTTTACAATATTCCTCATATTTTCACATAACATCTTGAAAGCCTACAAGCGTTGTCTGTTCATCACATATACTTTTCAGATACTGTGTAAATTTTCCCCAGTCCTCGATGAACTTCTGGTCTCGCAAATATCAAATCTTCCCCGTTTGTTTATCCAGTTCTGCAAAGTCCGTCAATTTCAGTATCCATTCTTCAACCGTCGGTAATTCTTCCTGTTTCCATTTTTGGGCCATGAGTATTCTTGCCGCTGTTACTGCGTATTGGAAAAATTTACAGTCTTTTTTTTTACATATTTCATTTCCTAAATTCAATTCCTAAAAGAAAAGTCTCCGGTTTCTTAACAAATGGTATTTCAATTTTCAGCCTCACAGACTGAAATTACGCAAGGCTAGATGACGCAAGGTTGGGAAAGCTGTATTTATCGCACTTAATAAACATTGGGCTACCTCACCCCAATAACCACGTTATGTTGGGGAAACAAAATACAAATAAAATGGTGGGGTGTAGTTGTTGTTTTTTTTGAAAATGAATATAATATTCCCTCCAACTGTTAAAAAAAAAGAATCTAAAAAAAGACCAAACATTTTGCTGAAAGACAATTTTAAGAGAGAGATAGGCTTCGTAATTGTTTTTGTTTTGTTAAGCTTTCTGGGTTGGGGGGCGGTATCCCTGTCAAAATGCTGATACATTTTTCAACATTTCACCTAAGAGGGCAATTGTTTTCTGCATCTCTAATAGTCCAGATGGTCATGTTACCCTAATACAGACCTCTCTGGCTGATGTTCTTCATGCTGCCAGTTCCAATGAATGCCTGAAAAGCTGCCGCTTCAACAGGTATATCCTCCGCTGTTTTTTTGCTGCTGCTTAATCTTGTGAAATAGGGCACAGGGATTACTCTAAATCTCCACATGACAAGATGAGAAAAATCTGCTTTAGTGCCCAAAAGATAGAACTACTGATGCAGAAAATCACTAAACTGCCAATTTTTCAATGGTGCTGAAGGTTTGGAGGGAGAAGGAGGGGGAAAATCCCTGTAAAGCAGGGAGGGTGGAAAGAAATTCCAAGAGCTTGTCTTCCACAGCTAACCCAAAATAATATTAAAAAGGACCTTGAAAAGAAACAACAGAAAAAGGGGAGGGAAAATGGGTTTTCCTGTCATATTCTACTCAGAAATGGGAGAAATATGGAAAAATATAGTTCTTTTTCAGGTGTGTGGGGCTGGGGGTAGGAGGAGAAAATGAGATTCATTTATTTTTTAAGATATATCAGTCACCTATACTGACAAAGCCAAAAATGCCAATTCTAGTGTTCTCTCCTTAAAAAAAAAACCACCCACCATAAGTTGTCTAGATATACATTTTTTTCTGTGCTATTGAGTTCATGACAATGCCACTGTCTTTCAGTTGATACTACTAACAAGCTTTTATCCAGAAATTGTCTTATTTTTGGCTTGTGGTAGTTTTTCTTTATTCCCAGGACATCAATAGCTGAAATAAATGACAGGTACTTCCTCAGTGGAAATTAACAAGCAATATATTTTCCACAAGGGACACGGGTGGCGCTGTGGGTAAAACCTCAGCGCCTAGGACTTGCCGATCGCATGGTCGGCGGTTCGAATCCCCACGGCGGGGTGTGCTCCCATCGTTCGGTCCCAGCGCCTGCCAACCTAGCAGTTCGAAAGCACCCACAGGTGCAAGTAGATAAATAGGGACCGCTTACCAGCGGGAAGGTAAACGGCATTCCGTGTGCTGCGCTGGCTCGCCAGATGCAGCTTGTCAGGCTGGCCACGTGACCTGGAAGTGTCTGCGGACAGCGCTGGCTCCCGGCCTATAGAGTGAGATGAGCGCACAACCCTAGAGTCTGTCAAGACTGGCCCATACGGGCAGGGGGTACCTTTACCTTTATATATTTTCCACAATGCATTGAAACTGGGGTTTTTAAGCACCCCTGAGTGCTCTCTCTACTTGTAACCAACCTTGCTTCCTTCCTCTCTGCCATAATGTCAAAGACCCTGTTGTTCCCAACTTCAAGACCCTTTTTGATTTTTCTACCAGCTTCAGCAGGAAAGGATACAAAAGCCTGCAGTAGAATTCAAGAGCTTTCTCCCATCTTCCTTTGTAGAAATGTGAAGGGAGATTCTGACAAGCAAATAAAGCTGCCACAGAGCTGGTCAAAGTCACTTTGCTACCTGAGGGAAAGAACAAGAGAGTGTCCCCCTTCCATGTACAGAAGCCAACTCGATTGGCAGTTCATTCTTATTTCAACACTAGCAATGGGGCAGTCAGTGCCCCCTGCCACATCCGATGGATGCAAGCTAGTTTATTGGGTGCAGAAAAAGCTATGTGGCATACACAAATCTGTCCTTCATTGGGGGAATGGCTGGAGGGGCTTAGGAACTTCTCCTGGTGGGCTTCCATCATGACCTCCCCTAGGATCTGCTGTCTGAGCCAGTTATATCACTCCAGATAATAGCATGGCTTGCTTGCACTCATGCCTTTGGTTGTTAGACTTTCAGAATGATTCGTTTTGTGGCAACATGCTTTTTTTCTAAAAAAAATAATAAATGTTTAGAGGTACTCTCATTTTTCTTCTCATATGTGTGTGTAGATAGATAGATAGATAGATAGATAGATAGATAGATAGATAGACAGACAGACAGACAGATAGATATAGATAGTGCTTTTTTCTTAAAAAAAATGTTTCAGGGTACGCTCATTTTCCTACTCATATTGAAATACTGCCAAGCTTAGATTCACAAAATGTTTAGGGGTATGCGTCCCCCTGTGCCCCCCCCGAAAAAAATCACTGGATATATACCCATTCATTAGCAATGAATTTATTTAGGCACAGGAAAACTTATACAATGGTTATAGGAGTTTCTCTAGGGCTGTTTTGAGTATTAAACCTCAGTACTCTGGTTCAGAATGCCTGGTGCAAGTAGGAAATTACATATTAGTTATCAGATATTAGCCTCTCTATTAGGTAGAACCATATTTGTTGAACAGTTAAGAACAAATTAATAGTCCCCGCTTTAAAGTTTTGTTTAAGTTTTATAAGCCTTCAAGTAAATGTCAGTTTTCTCTGACCAAGGAATCCAGGTACCAAGGCACATTTTGTGAAAGAAAACAGATGTGCAGAAGAGGTGCATACTTGCGCCTCTGGTTGTGGGTGGCCAGTGGCGCATGCATGCGCAACACATAGCTGTCAACTTTCAGATTTGAAAATAAGGGATCAGCAGCCTCACCTGTCCCAGGGATACTCTACGGGATATCTAAGAATCCAGGATAGGAGCAGGAAGCAGCAGGAAACAGCGCTGGAATAAGGGAATTTCCTGCAAAAAAAGGGAAGGTTGACAGCTATGGCGCAACATGACATCATGATGTCACTCACTCATCACATGCTCGGCCTACGCCCGCTACCGCCCACTGCCTGCTCCCCACTAGATCTCTGTTGCCGCCGTGGTGACTTGGGTGGGGCTTCGACCTCCCCTGTGAGTTCTCCATTGGAGCCCTCTGTGGCTGTGCTTCTGGAAGGCCAGGCTTCCGGGGGCACGTCAGCGGCCATGGCAGGCCTCGGTGGAGGCCTTGGCCTGGTCGCCTGGTTGCCATGGAGGCAGCGGGGGTGAGGTGTGCATCCGAGCATGCATCTTTGGGGGGAGGCCTCCTCTGCCCCCTCAACATTGATGGGGCTCGGCCCCCTGCCTACAAATATTGAGGGGGCTCAGGCACCCACTGCCCCATAGAGATGCCGCTTATGTGCACATCATAACTCAGAACATTCTGTGGTTAAGACACCGGATAGTTCTATGGTTTAGTAAAGTCACAGAAAACAGAACGTAGTGGTACAAACATATTAAAACTGTATATTGTCATGTTGAGTATGGAGACATGATTTAGTCAATGGACTTGCCAGGTTCAGCATAGAAATTAACTATTATAGGATAAGAAATGGATAGTCATAAAAGGTAGAGCATGAAGCAGAGCTCAACCTTGGTTTGCCACTATGACTTGGAGAACTCAAGGTAAATCCTGCTTTGCTGAAATTTAGACAGGGCATGGTCTTTCATCGATAGAGATTTTGGCTTTTCTGCTTTGCCTCAGAGCTTGTAAGTCTGAAAGCATTACAGAAAAGGGTATACTTGGTTCATTTTTTTTTCTACAATTAAATCAAGGATCCTTATTGGATATGTGATGGGATGGGGAGCTGCTTGTGCGTAAAATCCTGATCCCTCAGAGTTTGGCTAAGTTCCCAAACCTCTGTCTGTGATGGAGCTCCTTAAGCATGGCTCCATCAATCGCTCGTTGAATCGGACAGTGGGCGTTTACGGAACTTCTTCCAGCATAAAAGCTCCTTAACGGAAACGCGTCTTCTGGACTCTCGGCGTGACAGTTTCCGCCGAGGAGTGGGTGTCCCTACGGGAGGTCCTGAAACCTCTCCACTGTTCTCGCTTGAAGTATCTCTGAGCCCTCCCTCCGACTCACTTTCCCTTGTAACTCCACTTCTCCCCCTGCTGGTCCCCTCCTCCGCTGAGTGGTCTCTCTCACCCTCCATGAGCCCTTTCACCTCCTTCGTCTCAGATGACAGTTCCCTGACAGGATATCATCTGTGTGTGCTTGTCAGTGGTGATCTGGTTGAGACATTTGTCCCACAGCCTATGTATCAGGAGAGATTGCTTGGATTTTCAGTAACATTTTAGCCCAAACATGGTCCATATAGCTCAGTATTCTCTACAATGACTGGCCGTGATCTCCAGTTTTCAAACAGAAATCTCTCCTGGTTCTTCCTAAAGAATCTAAAGCTCTAAAACTCTTATGATGCACCTAAGACTCTTATGATGCTATGACCCTTCCCTACAGGAGACATCATGGCACAGTTGTCCTAAATGGTCATTGCACACCTAGGATTCCTCAAAACAAATTATATTTACAAAGCCACTTCCGCCCTAAAGAGGAGGTGGGGTTGCGAACACTCACGACCCCTCCATGTGTGTGGGGTGGTGGTGGACAGTCCCGCACGATTGGGGGGTTCCCGGCTGTGTCACTGCCCAGGCGACCAACTGGGTCGCTCGGGAGGTATGGCCTGCTCAGTTTAAGCAGGACGCAGGCATTTCGCGCTTCCAGCTGCTCCGGTTTTGACTTGGTTTTCACGCTGCGCACTTCCCTTGTATCATGAGGCTTGGGTCTGGGGATTGCCTGAGGTCGCTCTCACTCTTACAGCATGCAGGTTGACCGTGTTGGCAGGGATTTCCTCCTTGGCCAGCTGCTTCAACTACTCAGCCTAGGGCCTAAGACACGGCCCCTTTCAGTGGCCATGGGGGAGCTCCTAGTTGATGTGCATCAACAGGACTCCCCCTATGGGTGGTTAACCCTTCCCGGACTCCCTGAAAATGGGCAGGAGTCAGATATAGTTGGTTAGGTCCAATGCCTAAGCCAACACCATTCACAATCTGTAACCAATAAAGTTGTGGCCTTTTTTAGCCCATTAACCTAAAATACTGGTGACAGGTGTCTTTATTCAACTTTTGGGGGGCTGGGGGTTGGGACCTTGCCACAAAACTAGTACATATTGCATCTGGTTTCTCTCTTTCTCTCTCTGAACTGAGGACACGTGAGTGACAGTTGGCCTACCCACATGGATGAAACTCGCGAACCAGGCCAAGGAAGGACTGTTACTATCAAAATTGTCATTTTTGGAGCACATTTCTCCTGATCTCTCTTGTGTGTTCCCTATTTATAGTCATTTTGCCCTTCAAGCATTTATACTGTGAAAAATTGAGGGGACGCCGTTCAGGCAGCCGGCCATGCAGAAGAGGCACAGATGGATCCCCTCATTTCGTCCTAATTTTATTTGCAGCAACGCCTCCCCCCAAAATACCCTTCTGTATTTTTTAGGATTGACTCTCAAATACCAGGGTTCTGTTGGGTCTTCTGAAACAATATTAGTTAATTATTTGTCACACTAGACCACTTCTGAAAGGAAATTCAGAGACTATTTGGAGCTTGCTACTTTATAACCAAGTAGAATTATCATTAAAAATTAGTGAAGATCTCTGGTCACATTTGTTATTTCTTCTGTCACCTACATAGCATATTAGATTGCATAATTTTTCACAAATAACGAACAAGAACACTATAGGTGGTCTTAAATTAGTATTGCATGAATTTTCATGATGTTCTGTTATGAAGCCAAAATTCACCTATATTGATTTTGGGATCAAAAAAATCAGGCCAGATTTCTATGCTTTCAGACCATACTTATCAAATTTATACATTTCATTAGTTTTACAATCAATTTAACATTTCAAAATTTCTCCCCCCCTTCTGTGGTTCCTTAAATTTATTTTTTAATATCTTCTGCATATCCAAATTAATTTAACTTGCTTATTTAATTATCTACTGTAATTACATAATTTTATAAAACTGCAGGTTATTACAATAATCCTGCTACTGTTTTTATCTGTTTACAATTTATCTGTAAATGTTCAATAAACCATTTCCATTCTTTTATAAAAAGTTTGTTAATTCTTCCAGTAAGTTTCAATATTTCTGCATATTTCATAAGTTTTTGTATCCATTCTTCCATTACTGGGACTTCTACTTCTTTCTGTTTGGGGGCAAGTAACATTCTTGCTGCTGTAGTAGCATACATAAATAAATTTCAATACAATTCAGGTAGTTCTGTTCCTATTTTCATTGGAGAAATGTTGGAGGGTATGGAGCTATTCAATGCCTGTACAGTCGTACCTTGGATCTCGAACTCCTTGGCTTCCGAACAAATCAGCTCCCGAACAGTCGAAACCCGGAAGTGAGTGTTCCGGTTTTCAAACAATTTTCAGAAGCCGAACGTCTGATGCACTTCCATGTCTTCCAATTGGTTGCAGGAGCTTCCTGCAGCCAATCAGAAACTGAGCTTTGGTTTCTGAACATTTTGGAAGTCAAACTGACTTCCGGAATGGATTCCGTTTGACTTCTGAGGTACAACTGTATAGGGAAGTTTTAGAATGTTTAATTACCGGTATGTTTTTATATATGAGTGGTTAGGGCAACTCAGTCAGACGGTGAATTATTATTATTATTGTTATTGTTATTATTAATAGGACATCCCGATTTTCATCAGAAAAATGTTGGAGAGTATGAGTTATTTAACATTGCACTTTAGCAGGTTTCAACAACAGACCTCAGGGACACAAAATTACAGAAAGCACTCCAGCTGTGAATTTGGATACTGGCCTGGCCCTGACAACAGATATGGGCTTGAAATAGTCTGTGAGGTGTTATCTAATGTGTCCTGGTGCCATCTCCCAGCTGTGTTAGGCCTTTGTGAAAATGTGGACGTGTTTTCCCCCATTGACATTAAAACAAGAAACCAGATCGATATCAGGCTTGCGCTTTTGGATCTTTTCCTATTGGAAAACGTGCTGTTGTTTTCTTCAGCCCTAAAGGCCATTCTGGCATTTGAATTATATTTCATTTTCTTTCCTTTCCTTTCCTTTCTTTTTCATTTTCTTTTTGCTTCCCAGCCTTTCATGCATGCACGCCCTATCTCTTTTTATCTCTTTTTATCGTACAGTTCAGTACGGTGGCATTTTTAACTTCAAAATATTCCCTTATCTCTTCCTTATCGGTAACTACTGTTATGTAAGCAAGGATTTCATTACAGCTAAATGTTCACACTCTCTGGTTCCTTGTTAGAGACAGCGTTTACGTTCAGCAGATCAGTGTCCAGGTATTCACGAAATGATGTTTATTTCCTCCCCCCCCTTTTCATTCTGCTCAAAAAACACAATTAAGAATTTCTCTTTCACTCTTGTCTCCAGGTTTCCTTCCCTGCGGAACAATGCATCCCTTCATTTTTATTCATGTCAGCGGGCAGAGAAATGGGACTCAGGTATTTCCTTTTCTAAATGGTTTACTTTCAGAATACAGAAACAGTTCTTCCAGGCTTCATGCGCTATTTAGCAGCCCCTGTGGCCCGCCCCTTCTCACGCCACTGTGCATCACAGCTGGGAGTCTTGTCACCACAACAGGAGAGAAAAGGGAACTGACAACAGGACAGGGAAGGAAACAGGTTGACAAAGAAGCAACTGTCCTGTATTTAAAGAGACAGCATGAGAACTGCAAATGCAAGCCTCATAAACAAACTACATTTATGTGATCAATAGCTATTAGCCACAAAGGCTATGTTCATCCCCTCCAATGTTCCAAAACCAAAGCGTTCCAAAACCAAGGCATGCTTCCCCATAGAAAGTAGTGCAAAATGGATTAATCCGTTCCAGACTTTTAAAAACAACTCCTAAAACAGCAATTTAACATGGATTTTACTATCTAACGAGACCATTGATCCATAAAATGAAAGCAATAAATAATGTACTGCTGTCACACAATCAATCAATCAATCAATCAATCAGTAGCTGAACTGGGTTCCACACAGTCAGAAAAATAAAACAGAAAGCCGCAAAAACAAAAATGCAAAATAAATAGCAAAAACAGACAGACCTCAGCCGAACACTCAAAACTGAAGTGTGGCACTCAAATCAGAAGCGTAACACTAAAAACGGAGCACGTTCGGCTTCCGAAAAAAGTTCACAATCCAGAATGCTTACTTCCGGGTTTGCAGTGTTTGGGTTCCAAGTTGTTTGAGTACCAAGGCATTTGAGAACCAAGGTACCACTGTAATTATACCCCTTTAATCTGACTGGGACTTGGCTACACAGCTGCAAAGAAAACTTTTTAAATGAGTTGCAAAGGGCAATATACAAATGTGACACTAGATGGCGAAAGTGAGCTACGCAAAATTCAATGTATTTTTCAAAACATTTTAAAATAAGGCATTTTCACAGCAGCTTCTTTTATATGTGTATAGATTTCACTTGGGTTGCCCCAGCCATTCTGGGCAGCTTCCAACATACAGTGGTACCTCAGGTTAAGTATTTAATTTGTTCTGGAGGTCCGTTCTTAACCTGAAACTGTTCTTAACCTTTAGCTAATGGGGCCTCCTGCTGCAACCACGCTGCCGGAGCACAATTTCTGTTCTCATCCTGAAGCAAAGTTCTTAACCCGAGGTACTATTTCTGGGTTAGCAGAGGCTATAACCTGAAGCGTATGTAACCCGAGGTACCACTGTATATAAAAACATAAAAAAATAACCATAAAAAACTTCCCTATACAGTATAATTTATTATCTCCTTGGCTCAGGAGGTTGCATAACTCATACCCTCCCATATTTCTCTGATGAAAATAGGGAAGTCCTACGGAAAAGCAGGACACTCAAATCAGAAACTGGGACGACTTATGTAAATCTGGGACTGTCCCTGGAAAGGGTTGCATAGAGATAAATAAGTAGTTTGCTGTAAGATGCATACTTCTCCAACATAGAGCAAATTGTTGACTGGCTCTTTCCATGAAACAAAAGGATGGGAGGCCATTGCTGGACCTCCACACAGGTGAAGAGCCTAGCGACAGCAATTGTTTTCAGCAGCAAACTCGTGGAACGTTTTCTTTTCTTTTGAGGGTGTGAAGCCCTTAGGCAATGTGATTCATTTCAGGTGAACTATGAAATGATCTGGCATGTTTTTAGGAGAATATTTGGCTGGGAGACTATTACCTTCTGGAGCATTCAGAGGAGCCATACTCCTGGGGGTTAGTACCATCTGTATGGAACAACTCCTGACTAAGCAGCAAGCAGTAAAAAATTTCCAGTATAGTAATACACAACTGTTCCGTTATATATGTGATCATGTGAGAAACTGGCTGCTATCAGTGGATCTCTCTCTCTCTCTCTCTCTCTCTCTCTCTCTCTCTGTGTGTGTGTGTGTAGATAGATAGATAGATAGATAGATAGATAGACAGATAGAGCCTTTTTCTATAAAAAAGTTTCAGGGTACTCTAATTCTCCTACTCATGTTGAAATACTGCTCCTCAATGAGGCAAAACTTAGATTCACAAAATGTTTAGGGTATGCGTACCTCTGCGCACCCCCCAGAAAAAAGGCACTGGATAGATGGATGGATGAGAGAGAGAGAGAGAGATTTATTTTGGAAGAAATCATACTTTAATTTAGATCAGATATGAAAAATAATAATCAGAACTGTGGTTTGATTCTGCCAATAATGTCAGAAGGACAGACAGCTCTAATGTTATGCTGTTATTATTATCCATCTGTTTATCACAGGGCAGTTTACAATACAAAAACACAAACATACATACCAGAGTAACAAACAGTATCCTCTGTTCCTGCCAGTTTAAAAGGCCATACATTGTTTAATTAGCCAAAGGCCTGGATGTTTTTACTGGGCTCCCAAAGATCTGTAACAAAGAGAACATTCCACAAATGGGGAGCCACCACAGCAAAGGCTTGTTCCCTTGTTGCTGCCCTCTGGATCTATCATGACATACGATGGCACACGAGACACACGAAGAAGGGCTTCAGATGATGATTGCAGGTTCCAGATCAGTTCATATGAAGAGAGGTGGTCCTTGAGGTATTGCAGTATAGGTCAACACCAGCACTTTGAATTGGACCTGGAAACTAACTGACAGCACAGCTGGGCCAAGATTGGTGCTCAAATCATCTTGCCTTGGTGAGCAACCTGGCCACTGACTTCTGCACCAGCTGAAGTTTCTGAAGCATCTTCAGAGACAGCTCAAAGAATAATGTGTTGCAGCAAACTCATCTAGAGGGGTCTCTGGCAAGAGGGACTGAGTGTTTAACCACTTTGAGGATTGTAGCTCTGTGAGGGGAATTGGGGTCTCCTAACAACTTCCTAACAGCTTCAGGACAGATCCTGAAGCTGAGGCTCCAATACTTTGGTCACCTCATGAGAAGAGAAGACTCCCTGGAAAAGACCCTGATGTTGGGAAAGATTGAGAGCACAAGGAGAAGGGAACGACAGAGGGCGAGATGGTTGGACAGTGTTCTCGAATCTACCAGCCTGAGTTTGACCAAACTACGGGAGGCAGTGGAAGACAGG
Source organism: Podarcis filfolensis (assembly GCF_964270895.1). Taxonomy (NCBI): domain Eukaryota; kingdom Metazoa; phylum Chordata; class Lepidosauria; order Squamata; family Lacertidae; genus Podarcis; species Podarcis filfolensis. The sequence continues at coordinate 11,843,626 of NC_139612.1, forward strand.
AGTGCCTGGCGTGCTCTGGTCCATGGGGTCACGAACAGTCGGACACGACTAAACAACAACAACAACAACAACTCCCAGCTCCCTTAACAGACAACCGTCATCAGCATTCTTTGACTGTTTAAAGTTGTATGATACGGCTTTAAATGTATAGTGCAAACACGACCATACATATGCACTGCACAATATGAGTAATGTGTTACTTGGAACTAAATTAATTATAATATGGGTTTGTGAGTCTTGTTTCATATCAAAGCTTCTGGAACTATGAGTCTGGACTTCCCTCTGACTCCAACATTTCACTGAAAACCGGGATATGTATCTTACACACCAAGTCTCATGCTTGATGAGCTCTATTATACATTATTGAAGCTCTTTCCTGTCTACTGGATGTTATATTCATTTACCTGCAACTCCCTGCATTCGACTGTTGTTGTATTCATTCATCGGCAACTGTCTGTATCCCACTGATTTAATAGCCCAAAGCCTGTTTGTTTTTCAGTGCAAGATATATTTTGATATTGTAAAAACTTTGCTGTCTTACAATCTGTTTCAGCAGGCAGTGTGTGTGAAATGGCAGACTGAGTTAATCCACATGTATTTACCTACATGTGCACTAGCACACTCCCCAGGTTTCCCTATTTTCTAGGAACAGTCCTGGATTTACAAAAGCCATCCCAGTTTCTGATTTGATCCTAAAATGTCCCACTTTTCCTTGTTGTTGTTGTTTAGTCGTTTAGTCGTGTCCGACTCTTCGTGACCCCCTGGACCAGAGCACGCCAGGCACTCCTGTCTTCCACTGCCTCCCGCAGTTTGGTCAAACTCATGCTGGTAGCTTCGAAGACACTATCCAACCATCTCGTCCTCTGTCGTCCCCTTCTCCTTGTGCCCTCCATCTTTCCCAACATCAGGGTCTTTTCCAGGGAGTCTTCTCTTCTCATGAGATGGCCAAAGTACTGGAGCCTCAGCTTCACGATCTGTCCTTCCAGTGAGCACTCAGGGCTGATTTCCTTAAGAATGGAGAGGTTTGATCTTCTTGCAGTCCATGGGACTCTCAAGAGTCTCCTCCAGCACCAAAATTCAAAAGCATCAATTCTTTGGCGATCAGCCTTCTTTATGGTCCAGCTCTCACTTCCATACATCACTACTCACTTTTCCTTAGGACATCGCTATTTTCATCGGAGAAATGTTGGAGGATATGGAGCTATGTGACCACCGAGCCAAGGAGATAAGTAACTATACAATCTTTAGGAGACATCTGAAGGAAGCTTGTATAGGGAAGTTGTTTTGTTTTGTTTTGTTTTTAATTTTTAAAATATATTTATATATGCTGGAAGCCCCCCAGAGTGGCTGGGGCAAACCACTCAGATGGGCAGGGTATAAAAAAAATTATGGAATAGGATGTCCCCGTTTTCATTTGAGAAATGTTGGAAGGTATGCACTAGAGGCAGGAGGATGTGGGTGGTACTATGGTCTAAACCACTGAGCCTCTTGGGCTTGCTGATCGGAAGGTCGGCAGTTCAAATCCCCATGACAGAATGAGCTCCCATTGTTTTTTCCCAGCTCCTGCCAACCTAGCAGTTCAAAAACATACCAGTGCAAGAAGATAAATAGGTACCTCAGTGGCAGGAAGGTAAACAGAGTTTCTGTGCACTCTGGTTTCCATCACAGTGTTCTGTTGCACCAGAAGTGGTTTAGTCATGCTGGTCACATGACCTGGAAAGCTGTCTGTGGACAAACACCGGCTCCCTCGGCCTGAAAGCGAGATGAGCACCACAACCCCATAGTCACCTTTGATTGGACTTAACCATCTAGGGGTCCTTTACTCTTTTTTTACCTTTTACCAGAGGCAAGATATTTCTGCCCACCCACTCAGAGATACAGGCTGCAATCATGCAAGACAATGGAACATCTGTCTCAAAATAAGGTTGTGCTGAACTTCTAGAGCAGAGATAGGGAAGCCATAGCCCTAGATCAGGCATCCCCAAACTTGGCCCTCCGGCTGTTTGGGGACTACAATTCCCATCATCCATGACCACTAGTCCTGTTAGCTAGGGATGATGGGAGTTGTAGTCCCAAAACAGCTGGAAGGCTGAGTTTGGGGGTGCCTGCCCTAGATGCATAGATGGACTTCAGCTCCCATCAGCTCCTGCCAGCATGGCCAGTGCTAAGGGGTGATGGGATTTGTGATCCTAGAGGGTTACAGGTTTAATCCTTGTCCTAGAGTCTCTGGAGGGGAAGCCAAACTCTTATGACTAACAACACTAGCAGCACACACAAACAACATTTTAACAAGGTATCCACAAAAGGTGACAAACACAGTAATTTTCTAGGCACACAACCAGAAAATACGGACTAGTCCTGGTAAACAGAAAGTTGGCATGTGTGCAATCTAATTGTGTACATATATGAAAGTAATCCAAGAAACAAGACCATTTTTTGCTATATTAGATCTATTAACTTTAATGATATAATTATAATCATAATCACTGTTAATTTCATATCTATAATTATGTGGGTGATTAACGTAATTGTTGGCATTGTGTGGATTGTTTGGAATATTACCACTTCTCTTTGCCCTAGTTTTGGGAAAAGTTAACTCCAGCGTACAAAACCTAGCAGGAGATCTCTCTCAGTTTCTTATACCTCACATCATGCTTCCTTTTATTACATTAATATGCTATGTAAAATGGCAACATTCAGAGGCACCGCCTTGGGCCAAAGATTGGGGGAACCAGCGGCAAGCAGCACACATGTGACGTCAAGTGCATGTTGGGGTTGTGCGTCGAGTGCCTGTGACATGACACATATGTGATACCATTACTCATAATAAAAGTCTTCCTTACATTTAGGTTACCAGATGTCCCCATTTCCCGGGGACAGTCCCCAAATTTACAAATCAGTCCCCTGAAAAATTCCATCTATTTAGTAGGAAGTTCAAAAGTGTCTCCGGATTCATTGAAAAAAATCTGGTAACCTTATGTTACATTGTTGTTTCACCTAACTGGTAGCAATGGCACTTAAACAAGCCTTCCTTCTCAACGGGCAGCGTGGTCTGATCAGAATGCCATTGTGCAGAGTGTCATCACATTTCATCTCATTTGGTAGAGACTAGCAAAATGCAGAGCAATGGGCAGCAGCTGGTGGTGAGGTACTGCTGCTCATTTGACCTTCATCTGGCCAGATCACAGTGGCATACTGGAACTGAGAGAAAGACGGCTAGGGTGGCCTGGTCAGTATGGTGCAGACCCACCAATCTCACCGCTTCTGCTCCCTTTCCACTCTCCCTCCCAGTATACTTGAAGGAGCGTCTCCACCCCCACCGTTCTGCCCGGACACTGAGGTCCAGCTCCGAGGGCCTTCTGGCGGTTCCCTCACTGTGAGAAGTGAGGTTACAAGGAACCAGGCAGAGGGCCTTCTCGGTAGTGGCGCCCGCCCTGTGGAACGCCTTCCCATCACATGTCAAAGAAATAAACAACTATGTGACTTTTAGAAGACATCTGAAGGCAACCCTTCAGATTACATTCTGTTGGGAGCCTCCCAGATGGGTGGAGTATAAATAATTTATTATTATTATTATTATTATTATTATTATTATTATTATTCATCCCAGTTTGCTGCAGTGACTCAGCCAAATGACTCAGCACAGCAGCCCACCATGCCATTCACCGGTGGCAGTGGGATATCCCCCTTTACACTGATTTTTTAACTAAGCTCTAAATTCTTAAAGGCGTGGGTATCACAATGTAAACAAGTAAAGTATGTAAACAATAGTAATCTCTGCCTGTTTTCATCCAACCAATGAAAGCAAGCGAGCACAGAGTAGGTTTTACAGCGCTTCGAGAAGATGCTTTGAGCCCAAGCTTTGACAAACTGTCAGGGAGCGAATGATTTTCTTTCTACTCTCATTGTACAAACTTATTACACAGTCAGAATCATCAAGAGAGCATTCCCAGACAGTCTTCAAAAGTGTGACACTGTGTTGCAGACACCTCTGCCTCTTGTTATTTTTGAAATAGCAATATGCTAGAATTTGGAAGTATCCCTCCCCCTTGCTATGTTCTTTCCCTCTCACTGCTGTTTATCATTTGGATTTCATTCTGTCTGACAGCCGAGTGTCCTCATCTACCATTTCATTTAATGATTACTGCATATATTCACTTTGGTTTTCTCTACTTTAGACAAGTAAACCTTTTGTATGCAAGTACCAACAAGAGCTTACCACAATCATGGTTCATGTGGCTGCTGTAATAATTAACGGGGTCTTGTCCATTTCTTCAACCTTTTGCAGCACACACAAAGGAATCAGTTCATGTAGTGGTTAGAGAGTTTGACTACAGCTGTGGAGACCTAGGATCCAATCCTATGCAGCACACTGGATGATCTTGTGCCAGTCACTATCTCCTGAGGCTTGTCCACACCTCTACCTCACCATTTCACCCTGGAATGACTAGTGGTTGACCACATAATCGAACCAAATGGCTTCCTGTTTGTTCTGACTGAGTGGTCAAGAGCATGTTTTCCAGGGGAAAGCTGCAGGGCAAATCAGAAACTGTGCCTAAAAAACATGAGACAAGTGGGAAACTGCTTGGACCCATGGTTTCTAGGCATGGGACAAATGGAAGTGTGGAAGTCTAACTTACCACACAGGGGACAGTGTGAGGAGGACAGAACAATATACTTTGCTCTGAGTTCTTTGGATAAAAAAAGCATGGCAAAGTAAACTGATATGCTGCCCTCTAGATGTTCCTGGACTTCAGTTCCCAGCAGCATCATCCAGTAGGGTCAATTGTCAGGAATGATGGCAGCTGTAGTTCATCAACACTGGGAAAGCACCATGTTGGCTACTACTGAGGTATGGAATAAAAATAGACTAGCTAAATAAAAGTAGACACTCCCTTGTGGTTTGGAGTTGCACCAACAGTTGGGTGCAGCTGAATATAATGGATATATTCACTGCTACAAAGCACGGATACCCATATGTGGTGTCAAGGAAAACTTCACTGCCTTCTATTATCCCTGAAGGGCAAACCCAGGCACAGTGAGGCGGGTGGCTACCATCCAGCAGCACCAGCCTGATGTTTCCAATGGCTTCTGCCTGGCAACTTCATCCCTTACTTCAGCCTACCAACTTCCACTGGCTTTCACCCAAGAGCATCCACCAGTTCATTCATTTTCCTTGTGCCGGAAGGGCGAACTCCACCACCCACTGAATGCATAATTCCCAAGCCCGCTGCATCTGGAGGATGACATATGTCACCTTCTGAATGCATCCAGAATACTTTACCAAACAACACTATATTGGCCACCATGGGTGTGGAATCTCTATATACCAACATCCCACACAACGACTGCTTACAAGCCATAAGAAACACCATTTCAGACAAAACCAGAGCAGATTTTGCTACCAGATTCTGCCACTTTGTCCTCACCCACAATCACTTTAAATTTGGTGATGACTTATTCCTCCAAATTAGTGGCACAGCAATGGGTACCCATATGGCCCCACAGTATGCCAACATCTTCATGGCAGACTTAGAATGTTTCCTAAATTCCAACCAACTCAAACCTCTTTTGTAACTACATGACACTGACAATATTTTTTATTATTTGGACACATGGTCAACAGACCCTGGACACTTTCCACCAGGCATTCAATGATTTTCACCAAACCATTTACCTAACAATGAATCTACGCAAGAAAAACATTTTTTTAGGACACAACTATAAAAATAGAAGATGGGCGTATAGATATCACTTTATACCAAAAACCAACTGATCGACAATAATATCTACACTCCTCCAGCTACCATCCTAACATACCAAACAATCAATTGTATATAGCCAGGCCTTACGTTACATCCGCATCTGCTCCAACTCTACAGACAGGGACTCTCACCTAAGAGACCTACAGCAAACCTTTTTGGAACTAAAATACCCACCTGATGAAGTTAAAAAAAGGATCAACAAAGCCAGAGGGATAGCCAGAGAGAACTTGCTGAAAGATAGACCCAAAATAAAAACAATAGAACACCACTAGTAATCACATACGGCTATCAAGTTAAAACAGTTCAACTCATTATCAGAGATTTGCAACATCTCTTGGATAATGACAGCTCTCTTTCCCAAGCTCTGAAAGGAAAACCTTTCATTGCCTACAGAAAGCCATCCAATCTTAAACAGCTGCTCACACAAAAAAATACAACAACCAGACCTAACATGGACACTGGCATAAGAGCCTGCAATAAATCTAGATGCCAACCTTGCTGCCACATACACCCAGAAAACATCATTATTGGCCCCAATAACGTCAGACATACCATCTCAGGCCTATTTAATTGTTCATCTTTCAACATTATACACAGTATTCTATCAAATGCCAACAGTGCCCTTCAGCTCTCTATATTGGACAAACAGGACAAACTTTATGCCAAAGGATAAAGGTAAAGATAAAGGGACCCCTGACCATTAGGTCCAGTCGCAGATGACTCTGGGGTTGCAGCGTTCATCTCGCTTTACTGGCCGAGGGAGCCGGCGTACAGCTTCCAGGTCATGTGGCCAGCATGACTAGGCCGCTTCTGGCGAACCAGAGCAGCGCACGGAAACGCTGTTTACCTTCCCGCCAGAGCGGTACCTATTTATCTACTTGCACTTTGTGCTTTTGAACTGCTAGGTGGGCAGGAGCAGGGACCGAGCAACGGGAGCTCACCCCGTCGTGGGGATTCGAACCGCCGACCTTCTGATTGGCAAACCCTAGGCTCTGTAGTTTAACCCACAGCACCACCTGCATCCCTAAACGCCAAAGGATAAAAGGGCATAAATCTGACATCAGGAATTCTAAAACAGAGAAACCAATAGGAGAACACTTCAATCTCCCAGGACATTCTATACAAGATCTTAAAGTAGCTGTCTTACTGCAAAAGAATTTTAGAAATACACTTGAAAGAGAAGTTGCTGAATTACAACTCATTACCAAACTAAAAGCTATGGAGAGACCTTGTCTGAATAGAGATATTGGATTCATGTCCCATTATACATACTGAAGCTAATTTTGGTCATCTATCCCTTTAAAAATCCCTTGCCCTTCCCTGTGGAACCGACTGCCATAATAGTCATCATAACAGGTTGAAGTGAACTCTGCTTCAGAGTATCTGACAAAGTGTGCATTACACATGAAAGTTCATACCTTGAAAGCTTATATTTAGTTGATCTTAAAGGTACCACTGGAATTATTAAAAAATATTTTTTCCATCTTTCATCTTGTTATCTATTATGAATGCATCCAGACACACACCATTTGCCTTGACCACATTCAAAACCTCCCATTCACACACAGACATCGACCAAATTACTTACAAGCTGCTCTTGATTCATTCATATACACGACCCAACTTCAGTCCACAAATATCCACACAGCTTCTCTCAGTAGGCTTTCAAACATGAATTTCAACCAGCTTACATTTACAAACATCAGCTTTATGGCATCCACTGGCATTCAAATGCAAACTCTACAACTTCTACTCACCAACATTGGCCAGCTTCCTTCAGGTCTACCGCCCAAAATCCATCAACTTCTAACCATGGATCTCAGCCACCTTCAATCCCCGATCCCAGTCAGCAAGTGGACTTGTCTTCTCCTTGCTCCACAGCATCCCATTGCTGGATGATCATCTCCTTCCATCTGCCAGTTCACCTCCATGTGAGAGGAGACCTCCCTATGCTGAATGCCACAGCAGTTGCCCACTGTGATCTCCTTGGCTTTCCTCTTGGGGCACCTTTACATCAGTTTACATCACCTTTACTCAGTTGCCATGTGCTTTTGTCATGTCACAAGCAACCCACAGCCAATTGCAGCAGCTCTGGAGGCATCATCATCACCACCATCTCCTCAGGCCCCACAATGGTGGGTGAAGCTCAGCAGTGATTTGTGTGTGTTTTTATTTAAAAGATGCCTCGCACACCTCTAACTTGTATTGATCATAGCTGTCAACGTTTTCCTTTTTTTAAGGGAAATTCCCTTATTCCGAATAGGATTCCTTGCAAGAAAAGGGAAAAGTTGACAGCTATGGTACTGATACAAGGGAATGGCACTCCACAATCCAAGGGGGTTGTGCCATTTTTTGGTCCAATGGCTGTGTTCCTTTGTGTCAATGTTCCAGAGCCACACACCAGTGTTGATGGCCAGAAGCAAAAAGAGAGAGGAGGGACAAATGTGACTCTTACCTTTGTACAGTGAACTCTGTTCCAGAGGTTTCTACATCACCACCCTCTCTCATCATCCAGTTAAGCAAGACCATTCACCTTTTCCGGTGGGCGGCACTGCAGCCGGGCAGCCATGACCCAATAATGATCTGTCGCAGGGACGGAGATTGATACCCTCTTCAGGTGTCTCCCTGGCTGCATCACCAGCACTGGCCAATCAGCGCTGGTAATGGGCATGGGAGATTTAACCATGGCGTGGCCAGGCTGCAAGAAGCATAATCACGGTGCAAGAAGCGTAATCACGGTGCCCTAACCAAGCAAAAGCACCCGAGGAGGGTGTGGAACATGGCTGGTGAGGCAATTAGCCTGCAAAGAGTTCTGGGAGGCACTTTGACTAGAGATTCCACATCCCAGTGCTTTTGACTGGTTGTACACAGAGTAGACCCATGGAATTGTGGGAATGGTGCTTCCAAAATACTATGCAAAGGATTGGTGCTGTAGCATAGAATCCTGTGATGTCATACGCCTGAGGCAGTTTGCTTCAGTTCAGTTATCAACTGTTGTGTGAGTTTCAACTGTTAGAGTGGCAAAAATGTTGTGTTATTCTGCCGTCTGCCTCAGCCAGTCTGTAAATATGAGTCGGCCTCAGGTACAAATTCACGTAAATATGTTTCAGTAACGTATTACATGCCTGTCTTGTACAAGAGGGAGTACACCAAGTAATAGTCATGTTATTTTAAAACTTTAAAACAAAGTGTGTTGCATAGTTGTTGTTGTTGTTTTCTCTCAGAGGGAGAAAGATAACTATTTAAAAGGGTCAAACGACCCGGGGCAACTTCCACACAACTCTTTAAAGTATAATTGCAGCAGGAAACAAGAAGCTGAGATTAAGGAGGAGGTAGCAGACAGGCAATGTCACCACTCCCCTCCTGCCCAGACTGGCTGAGAGAAGGCAAACAGAGCCTGGCGCTAAGGGTAGACGTAGTTTGGTTGTGCAGTGCCCCCTTAGCTAATAACCATCTTAGCTAATAGACCAGCCTGCACTGTTATAACTTAACCCATAGCTAAGACTAAGCATGGGCATGTGAAACAACCAGGTATTGATTCTCTATTTATCCCTTTCTCTATTGTTTGCCCTGCACTGAATTTTAGATTGTAAGCTCCCTGGGACAAAGATGTCTCTTCCTGTGCTCTATAAAGAGCCAAGCATCCTGATAGTAACAAATAAACAGCAACAGCCGCTCATGCTCTCAGTGCTGGTCTGATTCTGTTTGCTGAGAACTATCCAGAAAGGGAAGATGCTTCCTTGTGAGGCATTCCTGAAAAAGTTAATATGATTAATTATTGGAGGAAAATCCAATAACATCTGATATGACAGAATGCTGGCTAATTAGCAAAATGGGGAAAGCCTACATATAAAGTTAGATCTAGTAAATATGACTTCTTAAAAAAAAAAGACTTCTTAAAGAAGGAGGAGGCAAGGCAGATGGCGCAAGCTAATAGAATATTTAACATTGGGCAAGATCCCATGAGTGCCTTTGCTGTGCCATATATACAGCACCACTGAAGGACTTCACGAAACTCTCTAGGAAAGGGTAATTTTAAGATGGCGACAGCCTAAAACTGGAGGGTGGGGAGAAAGAGAGCAAACTATGCCTCTGTGGTAGAAAGGCTGCCAAAACACATCATTTTCAGAGCAAAATTGTGAAGTTCTATGGGAATTGTCATGACAACATCTGGCTGGCTTCTTAGCAATATCAATGTGTGGCAGCAAATAGCAAGCCTGAGCTCTCAAAAAGCAATTGTGACAAGATCTACAATGATTTGCCCATTGGTACACTATAGACACGTTATGAGCAGTCAGCATGCTGCACATTCAGAAAAGAATTTGCTCCAGAATATATTTTTTTCAAGTTTCTTAGAAGAGATCTTTTTTAAAAAAACACTAAAACTCTTTAAAGCTTTTTTTTTTAAAAAAAAAAAAAAAGCAGAACTAAACCCATCCTTCCAGTATGCTTAAGATAAGCAGAGTTTACCCATCCAAATGAATAAAGCAAATTCCTAATTGTCAAATTGAAGTTGTTGGTAGAGAAAAGACAGCCTGAGATGGAAGGGGCTTTAATGTATCTTGCAACTCAGACCCCCTGGGCTGCCTGATATTTGAAGAACTTGTAGATTCCAGTGATATGCCAAGCGGAAAACAAACCTCAGTTTATTCCCCGTGAGAATCTTCTATTTGACTGGAATAAAGCTTTCTGGCTACAGTTCTTATTTAACGTATTTATATTCTGCCTTGCAATGTTTTCAAAACATCATTATAAAATATAAAGTAATGAATACAAATCAGTTAAAAACAATAGTTAAGATACAATAAAGCATCGTTAGAGCCAGCATTAAAATACCAATTACCGTGATCGTCTAGTTGTCAACATTGCACCTAGTTTTCAATGGCCTGTCTGAATAGGAAAGTCTTGCCTTATCAGGGGTTCCACCAGCTTCTTGTCTTAGCTGGTGGTTAGGAACTGGAAAAAAATATATATTTTCATATATTTTTATTTATTTATAAAGAATGCTGGATGTCTTTTCCCACTGGATATGTGACTAAGACTACAAGTCCCAGAATTCCTATTGGGACATCAGTAGTGTCATTTCTTCCATAAATAAGGTAAAGGTAAAGGTAAAGGGACTCCTGACCATTAAGTCCAGTCGCAGACGACTCTGGGGTTGCGGCGCTCATCTCGCTTTATTGGCCGAGTGAGCTGGCATTTGTCTGCAGACAGCTTCTAGATCATGTGGCCAGCATGACAAAGCTGCTTCTGGCGAACCAGAGCAGCACACGGAAACGCCGTTTACCTTCCTGCCGGAGTGCTACCTATTTATCTACTTGCACTTTGATGTGCTTTCAAACTGCAAGGTTGACAGGAGCAGGGACCGAGCAACGGGAGCTCACCCCGTCGCAGGGATTCGAACTGCCGACATTCTGATCGGCAAGCCCTAGGTTCTGTGGTTTAGACCACAGGGCCACCCGCGTCCCCCTTCTTCCATAAATAAAAGGCCCTATAAAAAGAAGCTGTGCTGGGGCAATTGCAGATATTGATATTGTGTAGCTTGGAGCAACTGGATGCATTAAAAAAATGACTCTTTTTGGAATGCAGTATTGTATTCAGAAACTTTACTTGCAGAATTTTCTTCAATACAGAACATAGATATCAAAGATACAGCCAAATAATGCCATGCAATATCTTGCGTTGTTCTGCACAGGCTCAGCACCTTAGAAATAAAAGATAATTCCAAACAGACCTATAAGCAATGGTCTTTTTCCTCACAACCTCCATTTTGCCTGGATCTGTATTCACTCACTGGAGAGGGTCATTTACACATCCTTAGTCCCCAGAGCCTGAGAACAAAAACAAGCCACCACCCTTCCAAGATGGTGAATTTGCAATTCAGTACCTGTGTCACCAGATCAAAGGTTAAACACTCACGTGCTAGCTAGCAGAAAACAACAATAGTTAATTATCACCCCATCACGGAGTTCAGAGACCACTTAGTATACTTCAGTGTAAATTTCCCACTTTAAAGCCTTCAATAATACACATTTAGGCATTCACCATTTCAGTGCCAGTTAAATAATTAACAGGGGCTCTGGGAATGCTCACACCATTTTCCAAGTCACAATGGTAAATTACTTACCTTAAGGGCCCAGAAGGGGGGAAGAGGCAGAGGTCAGTCCTCCTTGATCTGTGTGCCGTCAAACAATGTGCAAGCCATTGCAGAAAGCTTTTGCAAGGAGGCTTCATCATTGAGAGCACTCAACTAAGCACTCACAAAAACCCAACCCCTTTTTGAGTCTGAATAGCAGATATTTCTGCATAATGTGTGCAACAGATGAAGAACAGAGTCTCTATGGCAGGTGCGGAGGACCTTTGGCCCTCCAGTGCTGATGAAATCCAACGAGGGGTGATGGCCCTGCAACATCCCCAGGTTTCTTCTTCCTTGCCCTATGGCATAAAATAACAGAACCCTTCCCCAATCTTCTGGCTTCAGTTTAAATAAACATAACCTTTCTCATATATGTCTAAACTGCTTGGACTTTGTCTAGAAGACTGGAAAAATCAGCAGAATAATCCAGTCATAATGATACCTGCGAGTGACAAAAACAAGAGGAAACTCTCCCGTCTCCTCATCTAGCCTAGCTATCTGCATGAATTCCCAAAATTTGCATTTAGACCAAAGGACTCTTACTTAACAACTACTCAGGGAGGCAGAAGTGGTACAGAGTTTTCAGACTAGCTATAGTAAGGCTTCAAGGACATTATAGGCATTTAGCTCTTTCGCTGGTTGGAAGAGAACAGCTTGAGGGAAAGGTAATGTGATTTTGAGAGGAAACTTGGCTAGAAACAGAAAGGTTAAGCACCCTCTACATTCTGTAGCTTTGTGCATTTGGTTTTCATTAAGTGGGGGGAATATATTTGGTCGGAGTTGCATTTTGATGTAAAAAATGACAGGACTATGGCATCTAATTGTTGTGCAGAAATTGGAATTTCTGGTGTTAGCTTGGAATTCTGTAACATTTACTTTGGGCAAATCCAAAATCCTGTAATAGCACGTTCTCATAATCCCGTTGCGTGGACAGGCGGAGTCCCCAGATCCCGCGCGGTCCCCCCGTCATGTGGAATAACGACTCAAGACAACGTGCTATGGGATTAAATTGGCCACAACTTTATTAAATTTCAAATGTGGGTAGACCTTGGCTCAGGCATTGGGCGTTCTCCCTCCCCAGTCCCCAGCCGGGGACCTAGGGAGCATCAGGGTTATCCAGTGTGTGTGTGGGGGGGTGGGCCGGCTCTGGAGAACATATGTTCAAGCAGTGATAGCCGCCCCCGTAACGCCGCCGCCGCAGGGGAGAGCAATGACGACCTTTCGGCGTACGGTCAAAGCCTCCCTTCAGAAAACCCCTTTAACGGGGAACCCTGGTATCGCCGCCGCAAAGAGGAAGATGGACAAAAGGATTCCGCCCAAGGCCTGATACCGCCAAAGTTGTGACGTTTTGCTACGGGAAAGGCGAAACCTGCCAATGCAGGGAAATTCCTTTCCGGCCCTTTAACAGCGACCTTAACGTAGCAGCGCCCGCATACCTGTGAAGAAAAGTTAACCTGCAAAACCTGTGAAGAAAAGTTAACCTGCAAAATAAGACATTAACTGAGGGTGGGTAGGGTGGGAGAAGCTCTGGAGCCAAGTGAGGATTCCCAGGTAAGATCCTCCCTCTATTGTGTGGGCAGGTAATCCCTCCCATACCTGGCCTGGTCTCCTTGGCAACGCTTCCCCCAGGTGGGATTGGACAACTGACTGAGGTAGGCGGAGACCTCCAGGTATCCCACCTGAGGGAAGGCAAAGCCAAGCCTATGCTGTTGGAGCCGCTCCAGATCTAGGGGCTGCATGCGTCCACGCAAAGGGCGCCCCCCGTTTTAAGCGGGGAGCGGTCATTACTAACTTTTTTAATTATTAAAAAAAACCACAGGGAGCTTCCAAACCAAGCAAACAGATACATACTAACAAACAGATCTCTCACACTCCAACTCCCTTTACAGATTGCTCAGTACAGTGATACCTCGGGTTACAGACGCTTCAGGTTACTGACGCTTCAGGTTACAGACTCTGCTAAACCAGAAATAGTACCTCGGGTTAAGAACTTTGCTTCAGGATGAGAACAGAAATCGTGCAGCGGCAGCGCAGCAAGCCCCATTAGCTAAAGTGGTACCTCAGGTTAAGAACAGTTTCAGGTTAAGAACGGACCTCCAGAACAAATTAAGTCCTTAACTGAGAGCCAGTATGGTGTAGTGGTTAAGAGTGGTAGACTTGTAATCTGGGGAACCAGGTTCGCATCTCCGCTCCTCCACATGCAGTTGCTGGGTGACCTTGGGCTAGTCACACTTATTTGAAGTCTCTCAGCCCCACTCACCTCACAGAGTGTTTGTTGTTGGGGAGGAAGGGATAGGAGAATGTTAGCCGCTTTGAGACTCCTTCGGGTAGTGATAAAGCGGGATATCAAATCCAAACTCCTTAACCTGAGGTACTACTGTATCTGAGTCAAAAATGTATCTCTTTGGTGCTCATAAGGGACTCCAGATGAATTTAGGCCAGTTTGTGTCTGTTTGAAAGCCACATACTAGCCTTAATTATCCTCTTTCAGAATTAACTCTTCACTTGCTAAGGTTTATGGCCAATCGTTTGCTATCACTTCATGTCATCTAAATTTAATGTCATGTTTTCCAATCTTTTAAGAGATGCATTGCCTGAAAGCCTATAAGACGTTTATTCCACATTATATCTAGAACTGAAAACGAGATGGAATTCAAATATCCATTACATCCTGAAACAATTTCATTACCAATGAAGTAAACTCACATCTACCTATAAGCTTATCTTTCGGCTACAAAATGGGAATTTTGATTGATAATAGCTGCTGCATTATGGCAAGAATGGATTCGTTTTTACTTGAACTAAGACAGTGCTCTATTTTTTTAGGATATCTTTAGCACATTTGAAGAGGATGATGAGATTGAAATTGCATGTGGTGATATGGGGGGGGTTATATGAAATTATTCTATATCAGTTGTTTCTTAAGTCTTGAAAAGGTAAAAAATGTGATTTTATCAATGCATTCATAATACTATCATAGTACTTATACTTTGGACTGCATTATGTTCTTATCTCAGATACAAATAATTTTTATATTGTTGTATGTTGCTAGAGAATACCAGTGATTGTGTTTCATACAGTTCTTATTCAGAAATGACTTTGGACACCAATTATTTATGATTTGCACCTCTTGTCTCATTTAGTTATACTAAGGCTGCACTCCTAACCATAACTTCTCAGATGTAATTCTTACTGAATTCGATTAGGTTTACTAGTGGAATTAAGACTGCAACCAACAACAAACAAAGGAAGACTTTTTTCTCGAAGAAGCAGATTATAGGCCACAGATGGGTGGAGGTTTTCAAATACAGTGGTACCTCGGTTTAAGAACAGTCCTGTATATGAATGATTTGGTTTACGAAAATCCGGAGGTAGTTTCCTGTTTTCAAACTTTACCTCTGTCTAAGAACAGAATCCGAACGGTGAAAGGGCACCGGCGGCAGGAGGCCTCATTCGGGAAAGCGTGCCTCGGTTTAAGAATGGTTTCGGTTTAAGAACGGACTTCCGGAACGGATTAAGTTCGTAAACCAAAGTACCACTGTAAATGCCATTGGAAACCCAATGAAGAAACTGGTCTCTTTCACACTTTTCATTCCTCTGTCTTATGCCTAGTGAAGGCTGGTCTTCAGGTGCAACTGAACATTAGCATGGCCTGTGCTGAGCTTCTGACTTCTTAAAACAACAACCAGGATCTGCCAAAAATGGCAAGAAGCCAGCTCAAATACAAATTTAAAAGGAAGGAAGTCAAGGTCATGCCAACCCACCTTTAAGATAAAATATCACATTTAATGCCAAGTATTTCATTATGAAGATGTCATGCCAGCCAGAATACAACAAGTTTAGGAGCATAGTCCTAATAGCAGTTGGGTGGTGTCTTGTATGTCTCCTTCTGGCAACTCCTACAGCCAAGCTGGTGCCAAATGTATTATTTTGGTTTATTTTGGACCATATTAGTGAGACTGGGGGAAGGGTTGTGTCTTGTCATCTGGGTAGGACCTCCATACACACTGCCCAGGTTTGAGCCCCAGAGAGGTCAGTTCTGGAAACTCAGCAAAAACAAACATGGGAGGCAGCAGTTAGAAGTTATAAGCTCAACCTGGAGTGTAAGCGCTATGGGTTGCCTTCGTTGGTGGGAGAGAATATCAGGTCTCAGCTACAAATACTTGCATATAGACAGAAATGCTCCCTGGTCAGTGGTACAGTGGTACCTCGATTCTTGAACAAAATCGATTCCAGAAGCCCATTTGGCTTCCGAAACTTTAGAAAACTGAGGCACAGCTTCCCATTGGTTGCAAGAGCTTCTTGCACTCAGGGGAAGCCGTGTCACACGTTTGGGTTCCAAAAAAAGTTTGGAAATGGAAGCATTTACTTCCGGGTTTTCGGCATACAAGAACTGAAACATACGATAATGGAGGCGTTCGGGAACCGAGGTTCCACCGTAACACAATTATTCTGAGACTGAGTTTGTGTTCTGTTGCTGTAACCAATGGACGGAGGCATTCACAATTCTAATCAACACTCGCTAGTAATCATTTTGATACTATTGTCTCTGGAGGTTCTGTGCTGGTCCCATCAAGGATTATTTTGGCAACGTGAAAGCACTCTTTGTGCTAGAAGTTCAAGGGTATTACAAAACATAATGCCTAATTAAAATCCAGTCTTTCATCTTCCATCTTGGAGCCAGTTTGTCCATTTCCTCAGCTTCTTCTTTCATACCCTTTTGTGTTCCTATCATCATCATTATTATAATCAGGTTTCATTACCAACATATGCTATAACAAACTAATTCATGGCATAAACAGTAAAAAGAAAAGAAAAACCATGTTGCACATTAACCTTAATGACACTGGGTCTATAGGATTATCAGCTGATAGTATTAGATAGATGCAGTGCCAAGTTCACATCAGTGCAAAGACAACAGGATAACATTTTTTTAATGGAATTTTAATTGATGCTTAATTGTGTAATGAAATTGTGCATGGCAACCGATGGAAGCATTATCCTCCCTTTAAAGTTGATTCAAGTGCATGTGCTAAATTGAATTTCCAATGTCCCACTGCTGTCGTTGATCAGAAAAGTCACAAAGGCTGCCTGAGCGCAGGTAAAATTGTACGGCATGAACATTTTTCTTCTGGGCTGGTGCTTTAGGATAGCAATGATGAAGAGTTGAATGCATTCCAAGCCAGCTGGATTTCACTGTGCAAATATAAAATCTAAGCAACTCCATTTGATATATACTTAACAACAAGCTCCCACCCCAGGCAGCTTAGAAAAGATGGCTGTGAAAAATTACAATACTAGTGAACTGGCATTTTGAAAATAATTTACAGGCCACTGATGGAGAAAGAAAATACCAGGAGGAGGCACCTATGGTAAAATGACTGCTGTTTTATAAAAAGGATAAGAAATTGGTGTTAGGATCTTAGGGAAGGTGATATATTTGTAACAAATCAACGATGCCGTTGTAAGGCTGGTTCCACAGCATGCTACACCATCAGTTTCAGCTTCAATGAACATTTCTAGGCAAGACAGTATCTCCACAATCGGAGGCATCACCCAGGACCACTAAAGTCACCCAACAGGTATAAGTAATACCAGCATATAAACCACCAATCCTAAAGCACAGCGATGATATGCAAGAAATTATGGAGGGACATTGTAGATGTTTATAAAAGTAAGCATTCTGGACACCAGGTGAATATATTCCTCTTCAACCAGGCCTCTGGCTGATTAATATTTTAAAAAGGTAAAGGTAAAGGGACCCCTGACCGTTAGGTCCAGTCGTGGCCGACTCTGGGGTTGCAGCGCTCATTTCGCTTTATTGGCTGAGGGAGCCAGTGTACAGCTTCCGGGTCATGTGGCCAGCAGGACTAAGCCGCTTCTGGCGAACCAGAGCAGTGCACGGAAACGCTGTTTACCTTCCCGCTGGAGTGGTACCTATTTATCTACTTGCATTGTGTGCTTTCGAACTGCTAGGTTGGCAGGAGCAGGGACCGAGCAACGGGAGCTCACCCCGTCGCGGGGATTCAAACCGCTGACCTTCTGATCGGCAAGTCCTTGGCTCTGTGGTTTAACCCACAGCGCCACCCACGTCCCTGATTAATATTTTACAGACTTTTAAATGTGTCTGTAGTGAGAGTGGGTTATTGTTTTGCTGTTTTGTTTTACTCAGTGCTTTTTTTTCTTTAAAAAAGTTTAGGGGTACTCTCATTTTCCTACTCATATTGAAATACTGCCCCTCAATGAGGCCAAACTTAGATTCACAAAATGTTTAGGGGTATGCGTCCCCCCAGAAAAAGCACAGGTTTTACTTATTTATTTGATTTTATCCTATATTTTATTCTGTGAACTGCCCTGACATCTTATGATTAAGGGCAGTATATAGATATAATGAATATAATGAATGAATGAATGAATGAACTAGATATAGACCCAGGTTTCCCAAACTTGGGTCTCCAGCTGTTTTTGGACTACGAATCCCATCATCTCTAGCTAGCAGGATCAGTGGTCAGGGGTGGTGGGAGTTGTAGTCCAAAAACATCTGGAAATCCAAGTTTGGGAAACCCTGATACGGGCTAACATTTATTGGTAATATATTCTGGAAAAATCAGAAATACTTTTTCACAAAACCCATCAGTAATGTATGGAATTTTCTACCCTGAAATGTGGTAATAGCTACTGGCTTAGATGGCCTTGAAAGAGCAATCTGACAAATTTGTAGATGCTACTGCCATCTTTTAAGCATAACTGTTAAGTGGAGCCCACTTCTTCAGAAGTTCTATGCTACCGAATACAGGTTTCTGCAGAGCAAAAGCACACACTGTATTTGTGAGTTTCTTGGGGACAACTGGT
Organism: Podarcis filfolensis; assembly: GCF_964270895.1. Taxonomy (NCBI): domain Eukaryota; kingdom Metazoa; phylum Chordata; class Lepidosauria; order Squamata; family Lacertidae; genus Podarcis; species Podarcis filfolensis. The sequence goes on from NC_139612.1 coordinate 11,862,379, forward strand.
TGGTCACTGTGGAGACTACTAGGATGAAGGTCCAAGGTGCCACCCAGAACCATCGTTATCGACACAATAGTCTTCAACCTGTTCAGAACTGGGTCACATGGTTTAATCCAAACATATATTTTGGGACCCATTTATTATTTTGTTTGACTGTATATTTGCATCATGATAGCACTGTTGTTGCAGGCCAACTTAGGTTGGGCTGCAACGAAGTACTGATTCCAGATCTAACAACTGAAAACCAAAGATCTGTACAAGGGTGGTAGACCTGAAGTAGCACACAAGCTCCTTAATTATAGCTTGTGTTATATTTGTATACCAGACTCTCCAAGTGTCCCTATTTTCCATGGACAGTCCTAGATTTACAGAAGCCATATGGGTTTCTGATTTGATCTTGGAATGTCCTGCTTTTCCTTAGGACATCCCTATTTTCATCGGAGAAATGTTGGAGGGTATGGAGTTATGCAACCCCCAAGTCATGGAGATAAGTAACTATACAAACTTTTAGAAGACATATGAAGGCAGACATGTATGTTATGTTTTTATATATTTTGGAAGCCACCCAGAGTGGTTGGGACAACCCAGTCACATGGGTGGGATATAAATAATAAAATAATTATGATTATTGAATAGGCTGTCCCTATTTTCATTGGAAAAAATGTTGGAGGGCATGGTAAACCTGGGTTTGCTGCTGTGTCATGTGTGAAGGAACCCAACATAGTATTAGATCACACTAGAAATAATCATTTTGTAAAGACTGAGGCATGTCCCACTGACTTACTCCCATGGATGTGTGCATGGGAGACTTCTAATATGCTTCTGTTTGTAAAGCAATACATTTTGCTTTATGACACATAACTGGGTTTGTGGCATTCAGCTGCTGCAGGGAGTGCCTAACTGCTCTGCCTTTTGGTACAGGTGTCAAATAGTGATTACAAACGCAGACAAAAAGCTCTACCTGGATTAAGCCTGTGTGTATTCATAACACATTGTTTTGATCCCCAGCGTCAACAAAACGTAGTTATAATGAAAAGTGCTGCTGGTGACAGCATTACTCCAGATTAAGGTCTGCAAGCCGAGTGGAAACTTTTAATGAGTCATAATTTGCATGTTTATCATAATGTGCACCAGTGGCATTTGCACTTTCAAACTGCCTATGTTTACATCTGATTATTATTATTTTTTGCTAGATAGCTTAGTTGCTGCTGATGCAGGCTAGAATCTTGAAGTAGCTCTTGAGAGCCATAATGGGACATCCAAGATTGGGATCAGAGGTGAGGGAGGCTTCTGTCAAGCCATGATGCTCCGCTTAAATCAGGACACTTGGAGGGTATGGAAAGTTAACCTATCATTTTTTTTTCTCAACTCCCCAGAGCTCTGATGTCTTAGTCTGGCTTCTGGAAGTATGTCTGTGGCATGGGAGGAAGAGGAGGCTCAAGCCGGTGTTGCGTCTCCCAAAGTGCAACCTTCTGCTAGACTGCTGGTCCATGCAGCATCTCCTTGTTGGGATTCTATTCCACCTTTTGCTGCAAACATGGGATTGTTGCGTGTCACATGTCTGTTTACATTCCAGCACAGATTGCTGGCGTAAGCGGAACTTCCGCTCTGTATAGCTTTTGTTTTTAGCTCTCTCTCCGAGAAGACGGCAAGGAGAGGCGACATGTTTCTTTGTCCTGATTTATGTTTAATAAATGCGTAGCTTAGTATGTATCTACAGCCTCAAGCCTCTTCTATTGTGTAGTATACACTGCCGAGTAAAGTGTGCTCAAGTCTGCAAGGTTGAGTTGCTGATGTACATCGGAGCAAGAGGTTGATGAATCTCCGCAGCGGCAAGGCTGAGAGGGAGATGTTTCAGCTGGGGCCGAGCCAGCTGGTCTTTTCACCCCCTGATGCCGACACTCCCATCACTGCTCAGCTCACTGCAACCTCACCACACCTATCCATGTGGCATCTCCCAATGCTGCTCAGGATTTGCTTGTTACACAGTGTCTCCTATTGCTCTCCTGAGACCATGGAGGAGAGGGAGGACAGCAGACAAAGGCAGGAGGGGGAGGGAGGGAGTGGGGCAATCAGGAGAGGAAAGGGTCAGCAACAGAAAGGATGTGAGCGATGGCATCGTCAGGAGGGTGGGAGGTGCCCCAAATTGTCCTCCCGAAATGTTGAAGGAGGGTGGGTATGACTTTCATCTTTGGCTTCAAATTTGCTCCAAGTCAAACAGTAAGTAAAAACTGAATTAAGCAACTAGAGAACACACACACATGCACACACACACACACACACACACACACCCCTCTGAAATTGTGTTTGTGATGGAACCTCAGCAGATTGGGTGACTTCCTATATTAAACTCTGTGACTGCACTGAATTTGCAGGGAAAACAAATCGATATAATACTCCTTATAATGACTATGCTTTTTTGTGTAAGTCAACAAATCTCCTATTAATTAACCAGTGATTAAAGTCAGCTTGTGAAAATTAATCACAGCCTGGAAAAGCCATTTGTCCATGTGTGCTTCATTACGGCGGTGTTTGCCCTTCAGGCAAGAAAGCAGCAAGTAAATGCCACAGAATGAGCAGATTAAACTGTAGCTACACTGATCTGTTTGCCAGAGATTCCAATTCTTCCCCTCCTAGCTTATGGGTTCTATGAAGTGTGTCTGTTAAGCTTGTGCTATGAACTAAATGAACATTCATTGGCGTTTTGCAAGAACGTGGCAACTTAATCCGCCAAATGCATGCTTTGGGTGTTTAGCAAAAGAATAATAGCACGCATCCAAGTTCAAGTGTGTGACATTGTTGAAACCAGGACATCTGATAAATACAGTAAAATCTTGCAAATTACGACCCAATTTATATAGATCCATTTTTGTACTTTAAAAAGCACTTTGGTCAAATAACTTACTGGCACATTTCTTTTTTTATTCACACCATTCTGCACTCAGGCTCAATGCAATTTACAGAACATAAGCAAAAATCAAGATTTTATCTTAAAAACTGCAATGTTACAATTATTACTATCCCCCCGAGAATAACACACACACGTCCCATCCAACTTGCATCTTAGTCAGGGTGAAGAGAAACACCTCATGTGCTCCAAATTCTAGGACAGAGTCTACTTAAAGTTCTGCAAAACGATTGCTTAAAGTGCTAAAGGGTTGCTGTACATTTTTATGAAAGCATGATGCCATTTTTCAAGGACTGCACCATTTCAGAATGTGGGACAGGAGGTGGCAGCTGCTGTTTTGGAAACACTGCTCACAGGGACCGGAATTATATGTACTCTGTCTATGGTGGAACAAGACTGAAATGAGTTACAGTCATACCTCGGCATACAGATGCTTCAGGTTGTGTTTTCTCGGGTTACGGACTGCTGAAACCCGGAAGTACCGGAACGGGTTACTTCTGGGTTTTGGATGTTGTGCAAGCACAGAAGCGCTAAATAGCGCTTTGCACATGCGCAGAAGCACCAAATCGCAACCTGCGTGTGCACAGACGTGCCACTACGGGTTGTGAACGCTGTGGTTTGCGAATGGATCATGTTTGCAACCCGAGCATCCACTGTACTGGAATTTGAGGTGGGTCCAGTCTTGTCCGAGAGGCTTCTGAGATCATAGAATCATAGAGTTGTAGAGTTGGAAGAGACCACAAAGATAATCTCATCCAACCCCCTGCAATGCAGGAATCCTTTGCCCAACATGGGGCTCGAACCCATGATGACTGAGCTACAGTAGATGAAGAAAGGAAGAGTGAAATTAGGATTGGAGGATGTCTGCCTTGAGGTGCACATTCCGTTAAAAAACCTGAAGTTTTCCTACTAGGTATTACAGAAGTGGATATACCAAGACCGCAAAAAGACTTACCGTATTTTTCACTCGATAACATGCACCTGACCATAACACGCACATAGTTTTTAGAGGAGGAAAACAAGAAAAAAAAAATTCTGAATGAAACAGTGGATGTATCATTTTTGTGCTTCATGCTGTGACCACAGACATGTGGTTTGACGGTGAGTTTGGGGTAGCCCAATGCAAAAATCCTGAGAATCCATGTGGATCTGTGCTTTGTAACCATGTTTTTGCACCATTGCAGCTCCAGGCAACAGTGGGTGCGTGATTTTTTTGGTGCAGGCTGTAGCCATGGACATGCTATGTGATCTGATGGTGAATTTGGGGTGACCCAATGCAAAGATCCTGAGGATCCATGTGGATCTGTGCTTTGTAACCACATTTTAAGTGGGGAGGGAAGGAAAAACATAGAAGGGACAAGGAGCACAAGAGGTGTGTGTGGAGAAGCAGCTGGCTAAGAATGCAGGACAGGGGTTTAACGGGAGCGAGGAAAGGAAGGCAGAGCAGGGTGGGCAGTAAGACCCTGAGGCAGAATGCAGGAAAGCAGCAGCTTCCTCTTTTCAGGTTTCCCTCCTCCCGTGACGGCGCGATATGATTTTTGCCTGATTTTTGCCCCTGCACTCGGGACAGTCGGCTCCAGGGACCACACATTCGCTCAATAACACGCACAGACATTTCCCCTTACTTTTTAGGAGAAAAAATCTGTGTGTTATAGAGGGAAAAATACGGTATATGAATATGCAACAAATACTATTAGCAAAACATTAGTAAGAAGAAGGTGTCCCAGCTAAAGGAGGTTGGCAAGTGAAATTAATGGAGTATGCTGAAATGGCAAAATTGACTTTGAAATTAAGAGGAAGCGATGACAATGAATTTAAAGAAGGTTGGAAGGACTTTATTGCATAATATACAGAAGCAATGTACACAGGTTAACACATTAGCAGGATTTTAAGAAGACTTGTAAAGACATTATGACTGGACAGTAAGTAATTTTAATGATTTTATAATTTAAAATGGACATGTGGTATGATGATAAACAAGGGGACCAGGGAAGGGAATAGGGGGAAGTCAACTCTATTTTTCCTATGTTTCAATATGTATTTTTATTTTTGGAAAATTAATAAAATAATATTAAAAAGGTGCACATCCCCTGTCCTCAATTTCTCCCAAACACACCCACCCTGCTCTTCTTTCTCATATTTGTTCTATCCAAGCAACTACTTACGAGCAGATTGCAGCAGGAGGTGCTAAATGCCAATTTTCTCCACAGTATTATTATTAATAATAATAATAATAATAATAATAATAATAATAATAATGATAATAATTTATTATTTATACCCCGCCCATCTGGCTGGGCCTCCCCAGCCACTCTGGGCGGCTTCCATAAAAACCAAAAATACAATAAAATATCACACGTTAAAAACTTCCCTGAACAGGGCTGCCTTAAGATGTCTTCTGAATGTCACGTAGTTGTTTATCGCTTTGACATCTGCTGGAAGGGCGTTCCACAGGGCGGGCGCCACTACCGAGAAGGCCCTCTGCCTGGTTCCCTGTAGCTTTGCTTCTCGCAATGAGGGAACCGCCAGAAGGCCCTCGGCGCTGGACCTCAGCGTCCGGGCAGAATGATGGGGGTGGAGACGCTCCTTCAGGTATACTGGACCGAGGCCGTTTAGGGCTTTAAAGGTCAGCACCAACACTTTGAATTGTGCTCGGAAACGTACTGGGAGCCAATGTAGGTCTTTCAAGACCGGTGTTATATGGTCTCGGCGGCTGCCCCCAGTCACCAGTCTAGCTGCCGCATTCTGGATTAGTTGTAGTTTCCGAGTCACCTTCAAAGGTAGCCCCACGTAGAGTGCATTGCAGTAGTCCAAGCGGGAGATAACCAGAGCATGCACCACTCTGGCGAGACAGTCCGCAGGCAGATAGGGTCTCAGCCTACGTACCAGATGGAGCTGGTAAACAGCTGCCCTGGACACAGATTTGACCTGTGCCTCCATGGACAGCTGTGAGTCCAAAATGACTCCCAGGCTGCACACCTGGTCCTTCAGGGGCACAGTTACCCCATTCAGGACCAGGGAATCCTCCACACCTGCCCGCCTCCTGTCCCCCAAAAACAGTACTTCTGTCTTGTCAGGATTCAACCTCAATCTGTTAGCCGCCATCCATCCTCCAACCGCTTCCAGACACTCACACAGGACCTTCACCGCCCTCACTGGTTCTGATTTAAAAGAGAGGTAGAGCTGGGTATCATCCGCATACTGATGAACACCCAGCCCAAACCTCCTGATGATCTCTCCCAGCGGCTGCATGTAAATGTTGAAAAGCATGGGGGAGAGGACAGAACCCTGAGGCACCCCACAAGTGAGAGCCCAGGGGTCTGAACACTCATCCCCCACCACCACTTTCTGAACACGGCCCAGGAGGAAGGAGCGGAACCACTGTATGACAGTGCCTCCAGCTCCCAGCCCCTGAAGACGGTCCAGAAGGATGTTATGGTCGATGGTATCAAACGCCGCTGAGAGATCCAGCAGAACTAGGAAACAGCTCTCACCTTTGTCCCTAGCCCGCCGGAGATCATCAACCAGTGCGACCAAGGCAGTTTCAGTCCCATGATGAGGCCTGAATCCCGACTGGAAGGGATCCAAATGGTCCGCTTCTTCCAGGCGTGCCTGGAGTTGTTCGGCAACCGCTCGCTCAATCACCTTGCCCAAGAATGGAAGATTTGAGACTGGGTGATAGTTGGCCATCGTGGCCGCATCTAAAGATGGTTTTTTAAGAAGCGGTTTAATAACCGCCTCTTTCAGCGGGTCTGGGAAGGCTCCCTCACGGAGGGAAGCATTCACCACCCCACGAAGCCCATCGCCCAGTCCTTCCCGGCTAGCTTTTATAAGCCAGGATGGGCAAGGATCCAAGAGACAGGTGGTTGGTTTCACTCGTCCAAGCAGCCTGTCCACATCCTCGGAGGTAACAGATTGGAATTGATCCCACTCAACTTGACTAGACAGAACTCTAGCACTCTCCCGCCCCGGCCCTGCTCCCACAGTGGAGTCTACTTCTTCCCGAATCTGAGCGATTTTATCTGCAAAAAACTTTGCAAAATCATTGCAGGAGAACATGTGGCCCGTACTGGGCCCCGATGTTGCAGGTGGTTCCGCTAAATTGTGAACCACCTGAAAAAGTCTCCTGCTGCTGTTTTCTGCAGATGCAATAGAGGCGGCGAAGAAATTCTTCGCCGCTATCGCTATTTAGTTGCTAACCACTTCTCTCAAAACCTGAGAAGCAAACCACCCATAAGAAACCATAAGAAAATAACAAAAGAATCCCCTTTTTGTACTCCTGGTCTTTCCATGTCTTTTCTGATTGATGTGCTCTATCTCTGGTGGGTTAGCAGGGTCCCAATCTATCCTCACAACTGTCCGTTCCATCTGTCACCTCTTACAAGTGCATTAAACCTCTAATAGGGTTCCTGTACCTATGGGACCACTCTGGCTCAATAAAATAGCTTTTATTTAATAACAGATCACCGATTATAGATAATTTAATAAAGGAGGTATCCCAAAAGTGCAAAAGGAAGGTGTGTGGAACTTGTGGGGTGTTTTGTAAAGAAGACAGACAGAGATAGATGGATGGGGACAATCGTAAACAGGCCCTCGGGTCGACTAGAGAATAGGTAAACCAATCACGAAGAGCCACAGGGTACCAGAATGTCAGCCAACAGAGCAAAAGGGCTTCTGGATGCCAGAGGTTTTAATCTCATTTTCTCCACTTGTGAACTTGCTGATTTGTTCCTTTCCTCGAATAAGAGAGTATGCTTTCTTGTTGCAGAAAGCTGATCCCTAGTATGCACTTATCACTACCAGTAAAAGAGCAAAGCATTGTGTGGTTTGTTTGTTTTTTTTTTTGTTTTTGTTTTTGCAGTAGAGCAATACATAAATAAGTGGTAAACCATGTGAAATTTATTTTTATTTTTTAATTAAAAAAAAATATTTATTAAAATTTTCCAATCAAACCAAATTATATATTCCAAATTACACAAATTGTCCAATAAACAAACAAATCTCAATGTTATGCCTAATTATAATTATATTTTTATTTTTAGCTGACTTCCCATGCTTCGAGATTGGAGGGAATCCTAATTATCTCATATTTCTACTGCATTTCAAAATATTACATTGATTCCCTTAATACATTCTGATGTTAATCCTTCATTAATTTCAACAGCCTCTGCGTTCATTCTGCAAGTGAGTTTAAGTCCAAATAAAATGTTTCTGTGTGGATTTTATGTCTTTTTTTAAAAAAAATAATTTTTATTAACCGACCAATCAAATCACATCACATCACATCACATAAATTCCGAATTACAAAGCCGAATTTTAAATTTTTGTTGGGGGTACCCATATTTCAAGTTCCGAAGGGGATTCCAATCATCTTCTTGCTGCTGCATTAGTGTCCACAAATCTGTCCAAATAATGTTCACAATTCTATCCAGTCCTATCTTGCTGTTCCCACATCTCATCTTATTATTTTCATATATTTTTCTTTTTTCTTTGTGATCTCTTCTGATAATCTCCTTAAGCAGGTAAACACAAATTGTAATCCTGTGTGAGTTTTTCCGTTTGTCCAATAACCATATCGAGATGGTTTCCATATATCATCACTTCCATAAATAAAAGCACTCTTTCCATCATTAATCGTCACAAATCTGTCGCCTTCTTTAGTCCTCTGATGAGGTTCGCCCGCAGTATGAAAACAGATCTATTCCTCCTCCGAGACATAAATCTTTCGACAGAACTTGATGTGTCTTCTCATGATATATTCCTGTTCATCCGACCCATCTTCTTTCTCAGAGATCACTTCAATTAGCAGTCTTTACTCCCCATTCTTCCTTGAAATATGTGCATTTGCTTCTTTCTAATTGTTTCTTTTGAAGTTGCTGCAGCTAGTGGCGCGAATCGGAGACAGCGTCTAGCAGATCCGAAGTCCGCACAAGGGCTTTCTGCCTAGTGCCCCCACCCCCTCGAGTTCGGGGGTGGTATATGGGCACAGCAGACAAGGGCAGTCCCCCCCATTCCCTTGGGGGGCAGGGAGGCTGCATACTCCCATCACAGCCTCTTAATTACCTCGTGTGGGTCGGAGAGATGTTATTGTCGGCCATCTTCCAATGCGCCCCAAGTGCCCCCCCGTGGATTTTATGTCTTTACTCTTCTTCTTTAGAGATTAAACCATGTGAAATTTAGCGTGTCCAGACAGCCTGCAGAATTGTAAGTGCTCCAAGTTCTAATACTACAGAAGAGGAGGAAGGAACACAGCTCATAGCTTCTTTTGCTTCCTGCTCTGATGTCATAGAGGTGCTGGATGACTAAAAGACAGGCAATCACGAACCAAGGAAGAACTGGAATTTTAGTGCAGGATTTAACTTCCTTCCCCAGGGCCTGTAAGACAGTATTCTGCCTGGCTTTCAATTTGAACTTAGCCTGATCTTTTATTCCCTTTCCTTCCCTCCCCCTCCCCCTTTATATGAAGATTATCCACTCTGGGATCCCACAGCTAATTCTCCCCTGGTCTCCTCACTGGCCCAAATAGGATTAATTTAGCCAGCTAGCCCTGGTGATCATCTAATGTTTATTGGATGGATTTTTCTCCTGAATTGATTTTTGAATTCTGAATTTATTGTTATTCACGTTTTATACTGCATTTTATGCTTTTTTGTTGTATCAATTAAGTGCTTTAAATTGGTTGTTAGCCACCCTGAGCCTGGTTTTCTGAACTGGAAAGGGCGGGGTATAAATAAAAAAATATTTTTATTATTATTAATTAGCAACTTGCAAAAAGTAAAATCATGTAACCCACAGAGAGCCAGAGAGCAATGAAGCTTAAACTTCTAGAGATGAGGCAGTGATGGAACCAAACTTTGTATATGAGGATCATCTTAATAGGATGACTAGATTTATTTTTAAAAAATACTAAACCACAGCTTCTTTCACACGTGAATTCTATGGTGGCACACCGAAAGACACATCCATGCAATATTAAAACAATAAAAATCAAAACAAAATAATCAAACCAGAATAATACTGCTGACATATTAATCCAGCTATAACAATACTGTAACATTAAAAAGCTTGGGGAGACAAAAATGTCTTAACCTGCCACTAAAAGCAGTACAGCAGTACCAGTGTTAACACAAAACGGCTTAGTACAAAATTCAGATAGCAACAGCAGTAGCTTCTAAGACATGCACTATAATGTGATACATTTCTTCTACATATTTGGCTGCGTTCACATGGCAGTTTATTTCATTTCCCCAATTTTACCCTAAAGAGGAAAGACCCAGTGTGCTTCTGCTGCCTTTGGGTGTGTTCCTTGGTGCCTGGAAAGAAATGGACTGGAAAGAAAGGAACATATAGAGACTGTGACCAAGTTCTGCTAAACCAGAAGCTTCCGATAAAGTTGGATATAATGGAAACAGATAGTTTGAGAGCCCACCTGGTATAGTGGTTAGAGTGTTAGACCAGGACCTCAGAGACCAATGGAGTTCAAATCCCCATTGATGACCTTTTACTATATAGCTGTTGACCTTGAGTCAGTCATTATCTCTCCGAACTAACATATCACACTGGGTTGCTATAAGAACAGGATAGGGAGAGGGAGATCTCTGTATGCCACTTGCAGAACCTTGGAGGAAAGATGATATACAAACCTAATAATAAATAGCTAGGATGCTAGGATCTCCCTGCTTATTTAACTTATATGCAGAATTCATCATGCGAAAGGCTGGGCTGGATGAATCCCTAGCCGGAATTAAGATTGTTGGAAGAAATATCAACAACCTCAGATAAGCAGATGACACAACCTTGATGGCAGAAAGTGAGGAGGAATTAAAGAACCTTTTATTGAGGGTGAAAGAGGAGAGCGCAAAATATGGTCTGAAGCTCAACATCAAAAAAACAAAGATCATGGCCACTGGTCCCATCACCTCCTGGCAAATAGAAGGGGAAGAAATGGAGGCAGTGAGAGATTTTACTTTCTTGGACTCCGTGATCACTGCAGATGGTGACAGCAGCCACGAAATTAAGAGACGCCTGCTTCTTGGGAGAAAAGCAATGACAAACCGAGACAACATCTTAAAAAGTAGAGACATCACCTTGCCAACAAATGTCCGTATGGTAAAAGCTATGGTTTTCCCAGTAGTGATGTATGGAAGTGAGAGCTAGACCATAAAGAAGGCTGATCGCCGAAGAATTGATGCTTTTGAATTATGGTCTGGAGGAGACTCTTGAGAGCCCCATGGACTGCAAGAAGATCAAACCTCTCCATTCTGAAGGAAATCAGCCCTGAGTGCTCACTGGGAGGACAGATCCTGAAGCTGAGGCTCCAATACTTTGGCCACCTCATGAGAAGAGAAGACTCCCTGGAAAAGACCCTGATGTTGGGAAAGATGGAGGGCACAAGAAGAAGGGGACGACAGAGGATGAGATGGTTGTACAGTGTTCTCGAAGCTACCAGCATGAGTTTGACCAAACTGCGGGAGGCAGTGGAAGACAGGAGTGCCTGGCGTGCTCTGGTCCATGGGGTCACAAAGAGTTGGACACGACTAAACAACAACAAGGATGCCCAAATGTAAGTGAGGAGAGGGCTACTGTACATTTAATTATTCCCTCCCGCCTTCACCAAATGGATAATATTTCTCACACCGTAGGGCTGCCAGGCTAAGAGAAGCTATTCCTGCTGAAAGTCTGTCTTCTACATAACAATTAGGTACCTATGCCCCTGTCCTCATTTATATCTGCTCACCTCACACTTGGGCATCAATCATATCTTAAATATTTCACCATTTGTTTCCTCTCTCAATTTGAGTCTCTCAGACCACCTCATTTTCAGGGTGAGCAGCGCGCAGAAAATTGGACGCACTGATAAAAGTGCTAAATTAATTACAATGCAAAGGTCAGGATGAATTTTCATCCTTAATGAGTCATTGGATTCTGTTTAATGATTTTTTCAAAAGAAAGGAATGCTGACAAAAATTCTTTGCTGCCCTGAAAAGCAGGCAGCCACAAGACTAGAGAAATTTAAAGAAAAGGGGGGGGGGAGTTAGCGGCTTGTAACCATGATGATGATGGAAAGCATCGCGGTGGCGTGGGCCTCGTTAATTTTCAGTGACTTGAAGCTGAACCCGGGGGATAGAAAGTTTTAGATCCCCTGGTCTAGTAGTTAGAAGGACTGCAAACAACTACCGTATTTTTTGCTCTATAAGACTCACTTTTTCCCTCCTAAAAAGTAAGGGGAAATGTGTGTGCGTCTTGTGGACTGCGCAGCTATCCCAGAAGCCAGAACAGCAAGAGGGATTGCTGCTTTCGCTGTGCAGCGATCCCTCTTGCTGTTCTGGCTTCTGAGATTCAGAATATATTTTTTTTCTTGTTTTCCTCCTCCAAAAACTAGGTGCGTCTTATGGTCTGGTGCATCTTGTAGAGTGAAAAATACGGTAATTTGTTATGTAGGGGAAGTTTGAGAATTGAGGGAAGTGTCAGCCCTTATGCCCTAAAGTAGGTGTCACCAAGATGATACCTACCAGATGTTTTCAGACCAGAACTCCCATCAGCCCTGATGACTGGCCATGCTGGCAACATCTGGAGGGTGCTGGCAACATCTGGAGGGTACTGGCTCCCTCCCTAGCAAACAGCCAGGAAGTTCTGCTACTTTCTCTACACATTTTTATGGGTTGCCATCACAGGAGTGTGTCAGTCAGTTCAAAGATGCTCTTTATGAGCAAAAAATAGAATCTTCACAGTCTTGGTTGAGTGTCAGGCCTAATGAGCAGAACAGTTAATTCCTTATGGTCTTCCTCCATGAAAATCGGTTGCTAAGACTGAAATTCCCTGCTTCCTCACAGCCTTCTAAGTCCTCTCCTCTCCAGGGCTTTTTCCAAGCAATCAGAGACTGTGTCTACATGCAGCCAACTTCACCTCTGCCCTTTTTGTGCCTCTTCTGGTTCTGGGATAACCAGAATACTTGCTCATAATGCAAATTGTTATGCCTCAGTCTATCCTCATATTGTTATTGTGAATAAGCCACTTCCGAGCTAGAAAGGAGGTGGGGTTGCAGGCTTCGCACCCCTCCCCCACACTCGCGAGGGCTGCCCTCAGCCCCCGCGATACCAGGGAAATCCTCAGCCGTGTCATCCCCGGGCCAGCCGGCGGGGCCACGCTACATTTAGGTCCGGCGCGGCTGAGGTTTTCCCTCTTTGCCACGCTGCAGCTAGCTAGGGTTTTTCCCACCCCCCACCCCTTTAGGCTAGGCTCTCTGACGTTGCTATGGACTTCAGTTGGTCGCCGTCAAGGGGCCTGGTAGGAATTTTTCCATTTGGCAGATTGGCACCAGCCACTTGGTTTTCGCTTACCTCGTAGCAATCCGTCACAACTCCTTGGTATTGGCGGTTAGGCATTGGTAAGGGTATTGAACTATTGTTATGCAGATTAAGGGGGGAAGGAAGCGCCATCACCTTCCCCCAAACAAAAGGGTAGTCTGGTAAAGAATTTGGGGGGCATGGCCTTGTCCTAAGCCTATGGAGGTGTGGGCCCTCGGCACACCCCCAAGTGGTAACTCTGGGGGGAGCTCCTAGTTGACATGCCTCAGCAGGACTCCCCCTACTGGTGGTTAACCCTTACCGGTCTTCAAGCAAGTGGGCTGAAGCCGGTTAGTCATTAGGACCAATGCCTAAGCCAATACTGCTCAATTCCTGTAATCAATAAAGTTGTGGCCTAATTCGACCCATTAACCCGAATTCTTGTGTCTCGTGTCTTTATTTCTGAGGGGGGAGGTGGGAACTCGCCACGCAATGAAATTCAGCTCCTTAGAAGAAAGGTGGGATAAAAATGTCAGCAAATAGGTATATCCCCAGACAGCAGGACTTCAGAATATGTCTGCCACTATATACCGTATATATGAACTACTATGCAGCAAGAATATTCAGATCAAACCGCTTGAATTGTTTCTGCTGAGTGTCAAACAATAACAACGGGAAACCTAGATCATTTGTCTCTTCAAGTCTGGTAGAGCAATATTTGGAAAATTGATGCATTGGAGAAAATTACTCATAATGTATGCCTGTTACAAGGGGAATAGAAACCAGAAGCATTCATTCCTGTATGGTGGAACTTTATTTAATATGCCAATGCATCGGATATGCAAAAATACATGCTAGCTATGGACAAAGAGATTAGATTAAATGATATTTTCTCTTCTCCACCATAATTGGAATTTGTCCTTTTACTTCTGTTTTCTTATTTTGGCTGCAGTGTCTGTATCATGGCGTACTATCCATTCCATATTGGGATTTGTTTTGATATATGCTCTTCTTTTTGTCCTTATATGTTCAAAAGAACTAATAAATTGAAATTAAAATAGTTCAATAAAAACCGTACAGCAAATTTTACTGGACTAATAATTGCAAAAGAATTGCAGGATTTGGACTTCACATTCCAAGTGTAAAATGCTTTCTTTTCTCTTGTCACTGATACGTAAAGGGAGCAATGCGAATTGAAACATGAAAATTAAATATGGAGAAATGTGATTATACAGGTAGAAATTCAGTGCAATGACTTATGCATATAGAACTACTTGAAGTTATTGAGACAGATCCCATCTCTTTCCACATCAGTTCTCAACAAAAGCAGAATTTTAAATATGCATTCTGTTTGGAGATTCCACTCCCCGCATACAAATATGCAGTTTGATTTTTGTTGTGCTGTTTAAACTTTCAAACTTCTTCGAGCAGTGTTTATAAAAGCTGTGAAGTGTGATTCAGGATCTCATAAGCGCATACCATTTGTTCACTGTTCTGGAAACAAACATCTACCATAATTTTGATTGGCTTTTCCCTCTTCTCAAATGAAGAAAAATATCTGAGTAATGATGTCTGATAACTTATACTTTGAGCTCTCCATGGTGCTGAAAGTACCAGCCTGCTTTGTCCCATTATGAGCTGCAGGGATATTGTCAAGATCAGGACAGGGGCATGTGCTTTCCATATAAGGTAAAGGTAAAGGGACCCCTGACCATTAGGTCTAGTCATGGCCGACTCTGGGGTTGCGGCGCTCATCTCGCTTTATTGACCGAGGGAGACGGTGTACAGCTTCCAGGTCATGTGGCCAGCATGACTAAGCTTCTTCTGGCCAACCAGAGCAGTGCACAGAAACGCCGTTTACCTTCTGCCAGAGTGGTACCTATTTATCTACTTGCACTTTGACGTGGTTTCAAACTGCTAGGTTGGCAGAAGCTGGGACCGAGCAACGGGAGCTCACCCCTTCATGGGGATTCGAACCGCCGACCTTCTGATCGGCAAGTCCTAGGCTCTGTGGTTTAACCCACAGCACCACCCGCATCCCTGCTTTCCATATACTCATGGCTTAAATATTTTCACGCCACCTTGGAAAAACCAAGGCAGTTTCCACAAATGCCTGAGCAGTAAAATATTTAAATAATGGAATAGGTCACAGCAAAAGGAAGCACCAGCAGCAGAATAAAACCAGGCTTATTATAAAGCATGTGGACACTGGCTACTGTAGTGAGATTTGTAAAACATTGTAAAATCTCTTAAGAGCAATTAAAAGTCTGGTAGAACAGAGATGCCTTTACAAAGGAATCCAAAACCTGATCAAACACCATACGGAAAGAGGATTTGGTGTATAAATCACAGTTTCCCTAGAAACAGGACTGCATTTCCTCTTTCCTTTGACACCTCCACCTGTGAAAAGTGTCGTGAGCTTTCACCAAGGGTGATGCATATCGCTACCCAAGGGCCTTGCTTTTGAGGCCAGGGGTCAAAATGTTTGCAAGATGCTCCCACACCTTTTCAGCTGAGAGCTTCTGATGGCTCAGGAAGAATGCTATTAAAAATGTATTGGAAGCACATCACACACAAAAGGTTTACTTTTAAGTAAGGCAGAGCCCAAAGTTCAGCTTGAAAAGGCATGAGGGAGGTCATGAAAATGGGTCCCCGAAACCAGGGTCAGTTTTTGGAGGGGTGGTAAAATTATTTGAAGATTTCAAGACCTTATCCTTTGCTATTCAACAGTAGTACAGTGGTACCTTGGGTTAAGTACTTAATTCGTTCCGGAGGTCCGTTCTTAACCTGAAACTGTTCTTAACCTGAAGCACCACATTAGCTAATGGGGCCTCCTGCTGCCGCTGTGCCGCCGGAGCACGATTTCTGTTCTCATCCTGAAGCAAAGTTCTTAACCCGAGGTACTATTTCTGGGTTAGAGGAGTCTGTAACCTGAAGCATATGTAACCCAAGGTACCACTGTATCCATTTTCTTTTATTTTTCCTGCCACTTCTAGTAGAGGTAAAGCTTTTTATACCTACCGCCCACTAATGCATTTTTCTTGATGGTAAAATTTCCTTACTGCCCACCAGTGCTCAATGGAAGAAGGATTCAGCTTGTGCCATAGATGCAGTGCGGTGTGCAACCCGAAATTGCGTAACCTGAAGCATCTGTACCACTGTATAGAGGAAGCATTTTCTCCCCTGAGAGTGCCCTTACAATTATGCTGCACCATGAGGCATGTTCAGGCTTTTGCTTGAACTCATAAATGCTGTACCTGTGACTGGGGGAAGTGGTACACATGCAAGCTCTGCCTCCAGTGTCTCTGTGCATGTCACTCTGTGTGCTCATTTCCTGCCTTCCCATTGTCATGACCCCAGAACCCAGCAGAGTCAGAGGCTACAAAACTCTCAATCTATAGAGTTAGAACAAGTTCAGTGATCTGAGCCTGCTCCTGGAGACCACTGAGCTGGGGGTTAATAGACCGTCACCCACAAAGCAATCTCCCATACCACCGGAAACTGTAGGGCCAGAACCAGGACTCGCACAAGCATCTTCCCCTGACACCAGGATATCCACTGGCTTCCACAGTCCTTCACCAGCAGTGCATGGAATGGACCAAGACTGAAGCTATGGAACAGAGGATTCTGCCCATTTTCAGAGCAGAAGATTGGCTGTTGAAGACTCTTCAAATTATCCACCAGAAGGTGGAACCTGGGAAAGGTAGCAGCTTAGAACATTGCAGGTGGCTCTCAACCTTTGTTGAGCTATCTGAATGACCTTGCTGCCTCATCTGGTATAGACCTGAACATATGAGTTGTACTGCATGGAAAAGGGGCTTCTACTCATGTTCACCTGAACATCATTACAATTGTCCACACAATCATGGACTCTGATAAAACAGGGTCCCCAATTCTGCACAAGGTGTTCCTCTTGCTTCCAAGTGAATGCTAGTAGAAAACATTCTAAACATGACACAGGGAAGGTCTGGGGTTTCAGGGGTTGAGAGGCATGTGAGAATGCCCAAGGATCATGTAAGCACTACTACTTTGAGAGTCAGTGTGTTCGACTGAATGCCTGAACATGCTTTATTTATGGCGTGATATCATTCTGAATGGCAGCCAACATTTTTAAAATGCTGGGCTGAAGCAGTCTTCTTAATTTCAGGAGGAAGGTTAGGAGACAAAAGAGTAAGACTCCACCCATCCAATGTGTTGGGGCATAAAGAAATGGTTTAAAAGTCCAGATAAATGGAGGCTTAACGTAAGTAGTGTGTTTGTGTGTCAATGGCATTTTACTCTCTCTTGTATTTTACGGTAATTGTTCTGGCTACTTGAAATATTCAGGAGCTGCAGCAGTCTGCAAACAGCCATACTCCCATAATGACATGCTTGGAAGAACACCATATAATGATTTAGCAACATTCTTGGAACTTTTTGAAGGACAGGGGTTGAGGCTGCTGGTCAGTGACTGCCATATGGAGATCTGGCTGCTAGCAAGGGAAGGTCTGAAAGCTTCCAAAGAATTTCACTGCCTCTCCCCCTCCTCCCCGCTTGCACAAACTGTGAATGAGGAGGACAGGCACATTTTGAGACAGGAATGTTTCATCTGAACCCTACAGTGAGAACACAAGAATCTCTCACTCATCTCAGTTTCTGCATGAATCACAGGTCTATGACTCCTGAGTGGAAGGAGGCTGATCTAGGGCAGTGACTCATTCAATGAGACCCAAGCATTTCCTTGAACAGGTGCCTTGAAGGAATCCAAAACAAACAAACAAACTGCACTCCTATTGTATTATAAGCTATCAGTCTGAAAATGTCCTTAGTGACAATATCTCCATTTAAAAAAATAAATCTGCAAAATCTATCATAATTATATTATTTCCCTGTCTTTATACATGCATATACTCTGATCAACTAAAAAGAGGCTTCCGATTTTAAATGAAACAGCAACAACCCACCATGCAGATTCCAAACACACTGTATGGCTTATTATCTGAATTTGGTTACCAGTTCTGTGTGCGGCTGGCGGAGCAAACTTTAGTATACTGTCACTGAAGTGCAGTAATAGCAATGAAGCAATGAAAAGCTGCAGATACAGCTGGAATAACAATGCCTCTTTGATTTAACGCCAGTTCAATAACTGAAACAAAAGCTATAAGATTTTTAATAACTTGATCCCTAGCCAGCCTTTCTGAAAAGACACTAAAGAGAAAGAGATATATATCCCTGTTTGATGGAATGCTTGACACTGGTAGTTCAGTTGAAGCCTGTCTTTATTTTTCTCTCTACAAAGTAGAAGAAGCACCAAGGAACGGTAGAATGGTGGGTGGTTTGGGGGATGAAGTGATAGAATTTCACATAGTAGGACATGCCATCTATAAATGCTGGTTTGTGAGTACTTTTATTCTTCCCATACATTCATCAAGGGGCAGGAGAGATACAGCAAGTATCATGTAGCTTTAACTGCATGGATTGGAAAGTCTGTCTCAGTCTCTTCCAGTCCTCATAGCTGAGGTCCATTAATGCCTTAGCTCCAGGTGGTGACTGCTAGTCAACATAACTGGCATGGACTGGTGCAAACTGTAGAATTAAAGCAATAGGCACCCCAAAGGAGACACAAGGTGTCATAGGCGGGGGGGAAGGTATGGGTTTCCCATTGGACATGTATTTCATTCCCTTTGAGTGCTATAATGGGTGGTATAGTTATGGGTGGCCTTGAACAGGGGTAAGGTAAAGGTAAAGGGACCCCTGACCATTAGGTCCAGTCGTGGCCGACCCTGGGGTTGCGGCACTCATGTCACTTTATTGGCCGAGGGAGCCAGCGTACAGCTTCCGGGTCATGTGGCCAGCATGACTAAGCCGCTTCTGGCGAACCAGAGCAGCGCACGGAAACACCATTTACCTATTTATCTACTTGCACTTTGATGTGCTTTAGAACTGCTAGGTTGGCAAGAGCTGGGACCGAGCAACGGGAGCTCACCCCATTGCGGGGATTCGAACCGCCAACCTTCTGATCGGCAAGCCCAAGGCTCTGTGGTTTAGACCACAGCGCCACCCGCGTCCCAGTTGAACAGGGGTACTCATGGCTTACTCCCAGGTAAGTGCTAAAAAGTACTTACAAGTAGGGCTGCTTGGTGAATTTGACCTTTGTGAATTCTGATACAGCCTGTCCTGTCTGCACCTCCCAGTCTAGGGTGTAATTAATTGGATTTCACACTTCTCAAAAATTTCCAATGAAGTCATTGGTTCAAAAAGCAAACAGCAAAAAAAAAAGAAGAAGTACCAAAATAATGTATTTTAAAAAGCGTATTTTAGAATAGAGTACACATAATGTATACGTTTAGATGAAATAGATGCTTATTTTGTGATAAAATGCTCAAAAATACTTTTAGAGGTATGTTTATCTACAAATTTACATGCATGTTTTTCTCCCCAATTGCGCATCAATGAGGAAAGGAGAAGGAACAGACTTATAAACTGACAAATGTAAAATTGACACAGACAAGACATAAACCGAGCCATCCCTTTCCCCAAGAGATGTTACTCTGACATTTTACTCATTTCCTCCCTAATATCGTCATCTTCACATTATATAACAGGAAGTATCTTATCTGATGGTCTGTACAAGATGAAGACCCTGCTTAAATCTTTTAAATGGGAAAAGGTGTCACTAGTATATATGCTGGTTTGAGATGTAGTTGTGAGGTTTTGGGGTTGTTATTTTTCTATATAATGTTCCTGAGCACCTGGCTGTGAAAGGTCTGTGCGATGCTCACTCTGGGATTTCTCAAAGCAGATGCTTGACCTTTGTCAGTAGGAATCCATATGTTAACTCTACAAAGTATGCGGAATAAATCCATTCCTTATAATAGCTCTGACATTTTTTTATCCCCATTAAAATAGTGTTGCACATTAGCAAAAATTCTTTGGAACATGATAACATATGAAATGTTAAGGCCTTTTAACCACAGGTTAGATTAAACGTGCATAAAGGTAAAGGTAAAGGGACCCCTGACCATTAGGTCCAGTCGTGGCCGACTCTGGGGTTGCGGCGCTCATCTCGCTTTATTGGCCGAGGGAGCCGGCGTACAGCTTCCAGGTCATGTGGCCAGCATGACTAAGCCGCTTCTGGCGAACCAGAGCAGCGCACGGAAACACCATTTACCTTCCTGCCAGAGCGGTACCTATTTATCTACTTGCACTTTGACGTGCTATCAAACTGCTAGGTTGGCAGGAGCAGGGAACAAGCAACGGGAGCTCACCCCGTCGTGGGGATTCGAACCGCCAACCTTCTGATCGGCAAGTCCTAGGCTCTGTTGTTTAACCCACAGTCAGTCTACCCCATTGCCATGCCTACTTGCAATTTGCCAATTGCAATTTGGCAGCATGCTGGACCCAGAGATTTCCTTTGTTGCCTGGGAAATAGCCAAATGGACTTCCCTGCTGAATTGTGGTGGGTGGGAAAATGCTGGCCAGCAATGGTGTGCCACCAAGAAGCGTGAACAGTCTTCTCAAAATTCAAAATGTTTCTATTGGCTCAAAAAGGTTGATAGCTCCTGTATAGTAATGAAGGTGAAATTCAATTTTCTGTACGTTTTAATAAGAAACTGCTTAATTCAGGCTGACTCATAAAGTGGAGCACAATTATCCATCAAAATTTACATGGCTATGAATTTTGCAATGCAGCTGCCCAACCAACTTCTATGAAAATTCACGTATAACAGTCTAGAGTGAATAGAATTGCATTAAATAGTGAAAATAATGTAAAATGCATCATTATGGTAAATTGTTTCGAAAACTGTGTATAGTAGGACTGAAATGCTTGTGATTCCCCCCCCCCCATGAAGACTTTTAAACATTTTTAAAAAAAACAAATTCTCATATTGATGTGGAAATATGAACAGAATTTAAGACTGGAATAAAAAGAGATCATCCATTGCTACTATTGAAATACAGAGATGGTTCTTGATGGAGCTGTGTTGGCAATAGTGTAGCAGTCATGTTGAAGAAACCATACAAATCAACTTAGCAAGTTTGGTAATGACTGCCCAACCACATTAGCCATCTTGTTTCGTCTTAATGGAACAAGTTAGTCCCAACTAACTTAAGTACAACAAAAAAGGCTACAATCCTGTGTTCACTCACTTGGAAACAAGTCCTCTTTAACAAAATGGGATTAACTTTTGCCTAGGCGAGGGGGAGAACTTCAGTACAGTTCACAATTGTGTGTGAACTTACCTCATTCTCACTTTCTGAAGCAAAACCTGAGCTAAAACACAGCCACCCTTCAAAATCTACACTTCTCCCAATTTTGCAATGTAATATCTGCAGAAATGCATGTGCTACGATAAAGGCATATGCAATATGCATCTTTTTTTTTGTAAATGCAAACTGATGTGGAATAATAGATAACTAAAATTATGAATGGAAAAAAATTGAGAAACTGGGGAAACCAAAATTGTCAGATTCACCTATCCCTATTTGTGATTAAAAAGCAAAACCCAGACTCCGAGAATTAGCTGTTAAGTTATTGTCCATTGCCCATTTACATGGTTGTAAATTCCTCCAAATCCACAGGGACTTACTTCTGAGTAAATATACTTTGGATTTTGCTGTTAAATATGATAGTTTGATTGGGCCCACATCTTAACTATGCTGGTTAATAAAGAAAAATGAGGTCTTTCTATAATGTTGAAGCATTTTTTTATTGGGGGAGAGGGACAACAGGATAACACTTGAGCTCAAAACACAATGCAGTAATTATGACTACAGATGGCAAATTGACATGTCATTTTCAAAAATACTGCTCATCCCTTTTCATATAAAAACAGAGAACATTTCATGCTTCAAAGGTCAAAATCAGCACTGTATAAGAGGAATATTTGCATCCAGAAATCTAAGCTAATGCAATTGGCTTGGATCCAAAAACTAGCAAAACTGTTTCTGTGTGCCTAAGGAAGTTTTGGGCTTGTTTTTCTTATGTACTAATCTTACATCCTAAGCTGCTTTTGCAGCTGTTAGGTCTTTGCCATTTTACTGTATGTAAAAGAAATCCAACAGGACATTCCAAATTTCTTGGGTGCGTCTAAAGTATTTCCTTGGGTTTCACCCATTGAATCTATTGATAAATTGAATCAACATACTGTATGGCTAACAGGAAACAGCATGTTCAGAAGAGATTTTTGCCAGTTATTTTTATTAATATATTTTTGGACCAGTTTCCAACAATTCTTAGAATTCTGCTCAGTCAATAAGGTCTCTCTGTTGCCTTTTCCTAACTGTCATATTTCTCATTCCATACTTCTGCTTTGTAACTGCTTTGGTCTATTTCCAGCCTCTGTCAATTACACATTTGTTTAATAATAAGTATGATATGCACTTCACATCTTCTTGACCAGTTCTAGGCTGGTTAGCCCTGAGTTCTGCAGAACCTCTTGAGGGATATGATATGGAGCAGGGAATTTGCTGCTTGTAGGAATGCTGTTTCATTCTATCTAGGGCAGTCCCATCCATGAGGCAGATTGGAGGTTTCCTGTGAGATCTGGCGATGGCTCTCAGGAGATCTCAGGAGATCTTGCCAGAACCCACCACCATGTGACCCACAGTAAGCAAATCTGCAAGAGCTGCCCTAACATCATCTATGTTTTATGTTTAAGTAAAGGTAAAGAGACCCCGACCATTAGGTCCAGTCATGACCGATTCTGGGGTTGCGGCACTCATCTCGCATTACTGGCAGAGGGAGCCGGTGTACAGCTTCCGGGTCATGTGGCAAGCATGACTAAGCCGCTTCTGCCGAACCAGAGCAGCGCACAGAAACGCCGTTTACCTTCCCGCCGGAGCGGTACCTATTTATCCACTTGCACTTTGACGTGCTTTTGAACTGCTAGGTTGGCAGGAGCAGGGACCAAACAACGGGAGCTCACCCCGTCATGGGGATTCGAACCGCCAACCTTCCGATCAGCAAGCTCAGTGGTTTATGTTTAGAGTTGTAGCAAATACATATTAGAACACCATTAGTCCCCAGTGATCTCTCCTCTAAAGGAAATCAGACCTGGGTAAATGCTGACCCCAGAACTGCTCAAGGAAGTAGGAAGTTCACTGGTGGAGTCAATAACACAAAAGGAAACACAAAAGGAACTGCTGCTGTTTTAATCCAAAGGGTAGCTATCTGGTTGTTGGTGAATAATACATGTTTGGTGACTTCTTCCCATTGGATGTGAAGTCAATGTGACATCATGGCACTAAAGCAGCAATGAGGAAATGTTCCAGATGTGCTCAGTCATACTGTGAGCCATTGTTACATTGCTTGTAATAGCACACATGTATCATGGCTCCTATTTTACATGCAAAAAAAGTATTCCATGGAAATGTTTTCTGTGTAATGAAAGGATCATTCACCGAGCTCTGAAACACAGTGCCGAATGAAACACTCATTAATTACACAGAAAACTTTATGTTTTCAGGCATAATGTTGAAGCTAGTCAAACTGTGGTACCTACTTAGTAATTACTGAGAAGAAAATCTCCTGTTCCAATGGCTGCTGTCGCCTTTTATATCTTGTGAAATATATGTTGTAGCAAATAAAACCAGGGAGAATTAGAGACTCCATCAGCTGGAAGAAATTGTCAGTGACTGGGAAGGAGGGGAGATTTTGGCAACCTCCCTGCAGTACCCTGAGCCTCCTCTAAATCTGTCCCAGAAAATTCCTTAGATTTCGGGAACAGATTTGGGGAAGGCACAGAAGGCTGTAAGTCTGTCCAGTCCTATTTACTGGGGGTTTTAAAAAGAAGAAGAAAAATGCACTAAAAGTTATATTTACATTCTATATCGTTTATATCCATTACATCCAGGTTTTTTTCCTTAAATTTTTTCTGGGGGCCCCCAAGAGAGTGGGGCCCTAAGCTATAGCTTGTTTAGCTTATATGTAAATGCAGTGCTGGTGATGAGCCTTGTTTACAGTGCCTTGGTATACCTCATTCCTTGGGCTACCATAGATAAAGGTAAAGGGACACCTCACCATTAGGTCCAGTCGTGACCGACTCTGGGGTTGCAGCGCTCATCTCGCTTTATTGGCCGAGGGAGCCGGCGTACAGCTTCTGGGTCATGTGGCCAGCATGACTAAGCTGCTTCTGGGGAACCAGAGCAGTGCACAGAAACGCTGTTTACCTTCCCGCCGGAGCGGTACCTATTTATCCACTTGCACTTTGACGTGCTTTCGAACTGCTAGGTTGGCAGGAGCAGGGACCCGTCATGGGGATTCGAACCACCAACCTTCTGATCGGCAAGTCCTAGGCTCTGTGGTGTAACCCACAGCGCCACCCGCGTCCCTTTGGGCTACCATGGAGCAGTCCAAATCCAATGGATCCAATCAACCAAAATGGGGCTTGTGGAATGATGAACTGATCTTGGGACCCAATGTCATGCCAATCCTTCTGCTGCCTGCTGCCGTCAATAAAGATTTAGCCTGACTTTATCCCGTCTTGTTATTTTGCTGCTCTCAATTGTTGCTTGATGTGCCTGCCTGGGCAACCTTTAAACTCAAGATGCAATGTACTGAATGCAGGACTTCTACTTTTTGGACATAAAAAGTATACGCTGTCCCTCTGAGCTATGTCTATTCCCTGTTGCACAAAGTTCTGGAGAATAGGGCTGCAGTTCTGTTTTAATGGTCATCAATTTCAATGTCACTTCCTCAGGGCAAATTGGTTCTGAAACCACCTTTGAAGTGCTCCCTCTGAAGCTGAGCTTCAGAATGACGAGCCGGCAAAATTATCCCAGGGTTGGAACAGATGCCAGAAGTAATCCTGCTTAAATAACCTGTCTTGTCAGAATTTAGCCCCCACCCAAGAGAATAGGTAAACCCATGAGATTATTGCAGAATAAGTGGTTTAAGATTTGAAGTCCTGACAGCTTTAATCAGAAGTAAATCAGGAATGATGGTGCAAATGATAATGTACAAAAAGGGAGAAGTAGTTAGCTCGGTATTTATTAGGCTACAAGGTTGGCAATGAAAAGAAATAATCTTAAATCAATAACTATGAATAAATGATATGCTTCATCTAATTTAGGACCCTGTAAAAAAATCTTATTTGCCTCTTTACCTGTACCTGCACCACAGACTGAAAAGGCATAAATGACATTGTAGATAGAAGGGAATAACCTTGCTAGGCTAACACTTTTTTATAAATTTCAAGTGCATATGGAGAAAACTTGGTTTTTATTCCCTCCCAACCCCACAATGATTTAATTTGGAGGCATTTTAGAAGTCTACACCAGAAAAGCACCCTCTCACTTTCAAATATAATTAAACTTTACAAGAGGTCAATGTGGTTGAGACTGGAGTGCGTTTGGGCTGGCTCTCTGCAGAGTCTACAACCTGCTGTTTAATTTGAATTGTTTTAGACTGCTGAAATTTGTTTTGATTTTGTGGGATTAGAATCTCTTGAATCTCTTAACCTCTATCGATGTAGCAGGCAGATCACTCTTAACAACACAGTGATACAAACCAGAACTACTTAGGTCAACCTTGGATGACTGTCAAATTGTATGGCTTGCTACTGGAACTAATGGTGTACGTCATTAGGATTCAAGAGAGGTCACTTAGCCAACATATATTATTATTATATTATATTATATTATATTATATTATATTATATTATATTATATTATATTATATTATATTATTATATTATATTATATTATATTATATTATATTATATTATATTATTATTATAATATCCCTCCACCAAATAAATTATACACTTCAAACAGTATGGAGTTTTAGATGCTTTGCAGAAGCATTCCACAGTATGACAACCTAAACTAAACAGCCAATCAATCCCCCATGGTCTCTAGAGAACATCAAAGAGAAAACCAAGGCATCATAGCAAGACCTTCCTCACAGATAAAAGGACCCCTTTTGATATTACTTTGGGGGCATGGGACCTGTTTTGGCATGTAAGGTAAAGGGACCCCTGACCGTTAAGTCCAGTCGTGGACGACTCTGGGGTTGTAGTGCTCATCTCGCTTTACTGGCCAAGGGAGCCAACGTTTGTCCACAGACAGCTTCTGGGTCATGTGGCCAGCATGACTAAGCCGCTTCTGGTAAACCAGAGCGGCGCACGAAAACGCTGTTTACCTTCCCGCTGGAGCGGTACCTATTTATTTACTTGCACTTTGACGTGCTTTCGAATTGCTAGGTTGGCAGGAGCAGGGACCGAGCAATGGGAGCTCACCCCGTCACAGGGATTCGAACCACCGACCTTTTGATCAGCAAGCCCCAGGCTCTGTGGTTTAGACCACAGCGCCACCTGGGTGCTCCTCCTGTAAAGAACTAGTCAGGGATTATTTTTTTAGCTTACCGGAACTCAGTTCCAGCACTTCTCAGGTGGGCACCATTGCCGTTATAACAGGACAAGGGAGATGCTTGTGGTGAGTTCCGGCCTTGGGTGCCATCTTGAATAAACAGTAAGCCCCACCCTACATAATCGATCACATGATGTGGTGTTCACACACCATTTGAATGGTAATCAACTGGAGGTGGGGCTCAAATATCTGATTGGGGAGAGGACTGAAGACACCTTGGCCCCTAGGAGTTGGCTCCTATGGTTCCGGCACCTCTTTTTCTATAAAAACAGCACTGAATCTAGTAGATCTAATGAATCCAGTCCTACCTGGAGATGGCGAGGACTGAACTTGGGAATTTTAGCATGCAGAGCAGGTGATCTGCCACTGAGCTTATTGCCTCTTGGCAATCATCCAAAGACTTATGGGTCACATGCAATTGCCTAGATCCAGATAAGAAATCTGAAAATACTAGAAATCTGTAGCTGGAATTGGAGCTCTGGCAAGTCACAAAATTTCTGTGTTTTGCTAATCAATGTGAAGCTCACAATTTGAAGCACTTGCTTCTATACAGCATAATTTCCACATACCAAAATGTTTCATGAGAAGATGAACCCTTTTTTGAACAGCTTGTATGCTTTAGAATGACTAACTAATTGCCGTGTGAAAAATTACAGCATTTCTGATATTCTACCTAATTATCACTTCTGGGCTATTTTCATTAAAAATGATTCTCATAATTTATTAAAATAACTTCTCTAATTGTGTTCATGCATTAGTAATTACAATTTTTAGGGTTTTATTCACTAAATTTGAGTGGTTGAGGAAATTATGGAAGAGGGAAATGGCTGTGTGACATTGAGGCAGCAGCAGAACAGGTGACAGTGAAAGCACCAAAATCTGGCAATAGATTCAGCTGAGATTTAATTCTCAGTCATATTTAAGGGGGCATCCAAAGCAATCATGTTGTAGAGCAAGGGTTGGCAAGGCTTACCTTGCCTGGGCCGGTTCACTACTGCGGTGCCCTCTCTGTGGGCAGGATCTCAGGCCCTTGTAAGCGTACCCACAATTTTCAGTGTCTGCATCTGCACAGAAGCAATTTCCATTGTCTGTGCATGCGCAGACATGATTTCCGGCGCTGCAAAAGCGAGTCCCCGTGCCGCGCTGCACCACTTTAGCACAGCGCGCGGGGACTCGCCAAGTGGGCAGCTCGGTTCAGGGGCGGCTCGTGGGTCAGTAAAATGACCCCGTGGCCTGCTTGTGGCCCATGGGCCTTAGGTTGCTGACCCCATTATAGAGTGTTGTAGATAATTTTCAGTTCAGTGGCTGTGGTTTTTTTGCCTAAGTAACCACTTTTCACATAAAAGTGCATACGGTAAAGGTAAAGGGACCCCTGACCATTAGGTCCAGTCGTGACCGACTTTGGGGTTGCGGCGCTCATCTTGCTTTGTTGGCCAAAGGAGCCAGCGTACAGCTTCTGGGTCATGTGGCCAGCATGACTAAGCCGCTTCTGGCGAACCAGAGCAGCACACAGAAACGCCGTTTACTTTCCCGCCAGAGTGGTACCTATTTATCTACTTGCACTTTGATGTGCTTTCAAACTGCTAGGTTGGCAGGAGCAGGGACCGAGGAGCGGGAGCTCACCCTGTCGCAGGGATTCAAACTGCCAACCTTCTGATTGGCAAGTCCTAGGCTTTGTGGTTTAACCCACAGCGCCCCCCGCGTCCCTCTGCCACCCGCGTATTTACATTAAAAACCCATGCACAAAATCCATGCAATGGGTCAGAATGTAATGGCATGCTGCATAACAAGACATGACAGAATGGCAGGAGGCAGAATGGAACTGACCTGTGACTGGGTACCAGTAAGATCTAAGTGAGGCAGAATTTGCTGCCCAACAGATCCTAGCAGTAATTCTGTTCCATCTAGCGCTTCTTCTTTTGTCTCAACCCTTCACAGGCTCTGTCCGGTCACCTACAGTGTCTGGGCTGCATTCTTACCACCTTTAGCTGATGTTATTAAATTTTCTCTGTGCCATGCGGTTCTCCAGCTTATGCAAATCTCATGGCTACTGTTCTTTAACCCACTTTTGCACAGCTAGATTGTAAAAGACACCACGGGGACCTTATTCCATTGTGTTTGTGCACAGCATTCTTAGATGTGGTTTAAAGTCAATGTGCATTGCAACACACACGAAGGGTATTGAAGAAATAAAAATGTCACCTGCTCACTAAACCGCCACCCAAGTTGGAAGCAAATTGTAAGGAGTGGGAGTGTTCTTGGAACAGTGCTGAGATATGAATAGCCTGATTGATGAGGGACTATTAATGTACTATTTAAACAAAAAAAAATATGAAATAACCCGGAGGATTGTGACAAATCTCAGTAGCAGAGGATGCTGAGCTCAAAGGTTCAGTTCTGCAGGAGCTTTCCTCAGTGGCTCAAGCTTTCACCTGAAGTTATTAATTCCTCTAAGGTTATGGTAACAGAGACCCTCCAAGTGTCCCTATTTTCCATGGACAGTCCCAGATTTACAGAAGCTGCCTTGGTTTCTGATTTGATCCCAGAATGTCCCACTTTTCCTTATGCCAATGTTAAGATTACTGCTCCGTGTTTGCAGTCATGAGATTGTTGTCTATCACATGACAGTGTATGTTTTCATTCCATAGTGTGGGAAGTGATGGAGACAGGATGTTTTGTACCACTGTGTTCCGTGAAGTGGGACTATTGTCCTTTGTTCTTTCTCTTTTTGCTGTCTGATGAGAAAGTGGAAGGAGCTAAGGCAGAATGCTCCGCGTGTATTATATGTAAATAATTGGAGATTAGCCAAAATGCTGAGCTACTGAGGTACGTTAAACAAACTGTGAATACTCTGCGGATCCCTAAGTGTGCTAATGCCTTTTGGCATCAGTCACTGTGATGTTCGGGCAGAAGAAAGCTTTTGAAGCTCCCAAACGATCGACCAGGAGGGAGAGAATATGCCAGTCGGGCATGTGTCTCTGCCAGTGTCCTACACGAGAGTAGGATGCTCCTAACAGCCACTGCAGAGCAACCAGAAACCAGCAATATGAACAAAACAAGGTGAGGAATGTTTTTAATTTACCACTATGCCCTGTGACATTTTAGAACAATATATCTAATACCATTCTAATAATGTTAAAAAGGTCAGTGTAGATCCAGCCCCTATATGGGAAGATTATGGGTATAAATAAATAAATAAATAGCAATAATATTGATCCAAGAAGCTCACTGAGTGACTCAGAGCCAGTTATGCATTCTCAGTCTAACCTACCTCACAGGATTGTTGTCAGGATAATATGAGGGGGAGAACAATGTCTGCCTCCTTGAGCTTCTTGGAGGAAAAGTAAGATCTAAATGTAATTATAAGAGTAAACAAAAGAGCTTTGGGACTTAATGAGCCTTTTGATTTTGCTTGGGATGGAGGGGGGATTTTGTCAAACATGTAGTAAGTTACAATACACAACTGGGAGATTGCATTCAGTGTAGTGAATCATACATTGTGTCAGGTTATTATATGAACTGACAACCCTATCTGAGGGTATGTTTTTACTATAATAAAACTTCCAAAATGTAAACTTCAGGAATCAAAATACAGTGGTACCTTGGTTCTCAAACTCAATCCATTCTGAAAGTCCATTCGTCTTCCAAAATGTTTGAAAACCAAGGCACGGCTTCTGATTGGCTGATTGGCTCCAGAAACAATGCTGGCAGCCAAAACAGACGTTCGGCTTCCGAAAAATGTTCGCAAACACTTAACGTCCGGGTTTGCAGCATTCAGGAGCCGCTTTGTTCGTCAACTAAGACATTCGGGAACCAAGGTACCACTGTACTGCTTTGGCTACGAGCTAACAATTCCTTTGTTTAGGACGGTTTCTGGTTCAAAGCCCAGAATGTTGGTTGGCGGGAGTTAATGGTTAGGATATATTTGGGGATCCTCCTGTGTTTCTACTATTAGACATGCATCAGAGCTTGGAGAACAGCCCACTAAGAGGAAATGGCAAGTGTGTTTGATAAAGGGAAGCTCTGCATTCGAGAACAATAAAGACCCAAACACAGAGGCAAGTTTCTGCAAGGTGAAGTCACCTTCGGACCGTCGGCATCTGATGTGGGGTATGCGTGTAAATAAAGCAAATGTTATAAACACATCACACATCTCTCTCGCCCCAAGGAAACCAAACCCATGCAGAGCTGCTCCTGAAAGTTCTCACCGCTTACAGAGTTATGGTAAATGCAATAATAACCTAATTAGGCAAGTTCACTCAGTGTTGGTCCTATTGCGTGCTAACAATTGCACACAGGTGCAATTAAGAGTCAGTGGATTTCAGCTCAGAACATTATGCCATCCAAGTTTTAATTTCAAGCCTCAAATGATGCATTTCCCAAAAGCTGAGTTTTCATTAAACAAATATTGAATTAACAGGAGCATCATATCCAAAATTTGGTTCTTGGCAGAGAGAGAGGGAGAGAAAGCAGGAAGAAAGAAAGAGTGAGAGAGATGTTAAGTAAGGGTAAGGAGGTAATTGTCCATAGATAATGTTATAATTCTGAGGAGTATATACTATGCATTGGCACAAAGAGTAAAGTTAAAAGGTAAAGGACCCCTGGATGGTTAAGTCCAGTCAAAGGCGACTATGGAGTTGTGGCACTCATCTCGCTTTCAGTTGGAGGGAGCCAGCATTTGTCCACAAACAGCTTTCCGGGTCGTGTGGCCAGCAGGACTAAACTGCTTCTGGTGCAATGGAACACCATGACAGAAACCAGAGTGCACAGAAACACCATTTACCTTCCTGCCACAGCGGTACCTATTTATCTACCTGCACTGGTGCTTTTTTGAAGTGCTAGGTTGGCAGGAGTTGGGACAGAGCAACGGGAGCTCCCCCCCCCCCCCATCATGGAGATTCAAACAGACAACCTTCTGATCAGCAAGCCCAAGAAGCTCAGTGGTTTAGATCACAGCACCACCCACGTTTGCCATGGTATACGACATCATACACACTTGGAGCAGCATTTTCGAGCTGCTAGGTTGGCAGGAGCTGGGACAGAGCAATGGGAGTTCACCCCTTTGAGGGGATTTGAACTGCTGACCTTCTGATTGGCAAGCCCAAGAGGCATAGTGGTTTAGACCACAGCACCACCTGTGTCCCATGGCACAAACAGTGGAACATCTTGAGTGGGCACTGCAAGAAGGGGATGTCTGTATGCAACATTCAATAAGTGTGTAACCTATGTACACATGTCCACAAGTAGCCGAGATGCACAAATCCACAACTGTGCACCGTCTTACCCCAGGGCATGTGCAGAGAAAGTTTGTACCTGTGTTCAAAGTAACGTGTGATCAAATCCGCAGAGATTTTAAATGGCTCATCCATTATGGGACAAACATTTGGTACACGAAATGAAAGGACACAGATTCTGCATAGAAATACCTCCACAGACATTTGCCACTGCAATACATGGTGTTGTATTTTTGAAATTATAATCAAGTGGGTTGAGAAGTGAGTCACTTTTTCCTCCACAGATTCACACATTATATTTCTACAAGAGTTCAGATATGAGACAATCAGCTCCAGGAGACAGGTGGTTATTGGGTTGTTGTGTTTATTTTGATTATATATTTTGTGGTTTTATATTTTATTTTGCTCTGTGAACCACCCTCAGACCTCCGGGTATAGGGCGGTATATAAATTCAATAGAAGAAGAAGAAGAAGAAGAAGAAGAAGAAGAAGAAGAAGAAGAAGAAGAAGAAGAAGAAGAGGAAGAAGAAGAAGAAGAAGAAGAAGAAGAAGAAGAAGAAGAAGAAGAAGAAGAAGAAGAAGAAGAAGAAGAAGAAGTTAATCAGCACCTAGCATCACAGAACAGAAGGCAAAATGTTGCCAAGTACATAAAGATACAGGAACACCAATGGCATGCTATATGGAGACAAAGGGGGATGGAGTAAGAAATGGTCATGTTTCTCATTCCTGCAAATTAGGGCAAACTAGGCATAATGGTAAAACTGTAGCTGCCATTTGAAAAAGACTGTAACATCTAGTAGAATGCCTTGACATGATATATTTAAAAAAATGATTAGGCAGATTAAGGGAGGCAAGACTATCAACAGCTACAAGCCACAATGCCTTGACATGATGCATTTCTTCACCATTGTTTTTGTTGTTGTTTAGTTGTGTCCAACTCTTCATGACCCCATGGACCAGAGCATGCCAAGCACTCCTGTCTTCCACTGCCTCCCAGAGTTTCGTCAAATTCATGTTGATTGCTTCTATAACACTGTCCAACCATCTCGTCCTCTGTCATCCCCTTCTCCTTGTGCCCTCAATCTTTCCCAACATTGGGGTCTTTTCCAAGGAGTCACCATTAGCAGCTAATAATCTGGATCAAGGATGGAGACATATGGCCATTGTGATGTTAAAATACACATGTGACTTTTGGAGCAACTCCCTTATCAAGATAGGTTGTAACATTTGAGTCTTCTTTAGTTAACAGAAAAGGCAAATTAGAATAATTTGAAAAGTGACATGATATGAGTTTATAGAATTATGCATGGAGAAAGTAGACGGAGAAAAGTTGTTCTTCCTTTCTACTAACAGAAGAACTTGTTGCCATCCCATGAAGCTGAATGTTGGAAGACTCCAGATGCATAAGTCCGCTCACCTTTTCCCAGTGAGTGGCATTGCGGCCGGGCAGACAGGTCACAACAGCATTCTGGCTTAGGGGGTGGAAGTTTGCTGCTTCCTCAATGCGTCATGCCGGCTGCGTTGTTGTTGCTTGGGTTCTGTACTTCTGGGAAAGCCCCAGTGTGATGCTCTGGGATTCGGACTCGGAGGCTGAACCTGAGGAATCCCAGCCTGCACAGGATTCCCTGCCTCCAGAACCAGCTGAGCCGGGGCTGGGGCTTGAGCCTGAAGGGTCCTCACCTGTGCTGGATCCTCAGTTCTGGGCACCAGCTGAGTCTGCTCTGGCTCCTGAGGTGATGGAGGACCCATTGCCTGCAAGTGCTCCACTCCCAGCCCCATCAGGGGAAGCTGAGGTTGCCTCTGGGTCCGGTAACCCTCCAGCTGCAGAGGCTCAGGTCAGGGCAGAGAGGCGGAGGGAACTAAGTTCCCTCAGGAGGAGTGCTCGCCTCCAGGCCAGGAGAGGCGAGTCACCTGTGGACCGGGACCGCCCTATGCCTCGGGGCAGATAAAAGCCAACCAGCCCCAGTCCTAAGTTGCGGGGAGCAACATTGTTGGTAGCCAGTTCCTGCCTGCACCCTGTCCTGCTTTTCTGCCGGAACTCCTGACCTCACCCGACTCCCTGCCTTGGACCCAGCTTCAGCTTTGACGGACTGCCTCCGTACTGCACCCTCGACCTCGGACCGGACTCAGACCTCGCCTCACGGTTATCCCACGGGACCAGCACACCCAGCCAGTCAGCTCTCAGTGTTGGTGTAGCCATGAGTGATTTAACCAGCTGGCACCCTCTCTCTTGCCCTATTGTCAGAGGGCTCGTTGGAGGGGACATTGTAGCCTTTGCCTGCCCCTCCTCAGTAAGGGTATCCTGTTAAATGGATCCGGGGTGTGAATCCTGTCTGAAGCCTGGACATGGGCTAGGGCCATGTCACAACCCCTGTGGGGACCCCACAGGGTGCCCCTATTTGACGTAAGTCATAGGGCGCCTCTATCTGTGGTTTACCCTTAAGTGGACTCCCTGCAGATGGGCAGGAGTCAAGATATAGCGTGGCTTCACCCCAATGCCTAAGCCAAACCGCTCACACCTGTAACCAATAAAGTTGTGGCTTATTTGAACCCATAAACCAAAATACTTCATGTCCGTGTGCTTTTTTGTTCTCCTGGGAACTTTGTGGCTTGGGTGCCTTGGCATGCAAAAGAAAGCACACCTTCATTCAGAGGTTGGTTAATTTATGCACCTTGCTTCCAAAGGATGAATGATGGCCATCAACTTGAATGGTTTGAAAGATGATTAGGCAGATTAATGGAGGACAAGGCTACCAACAGCTACAAGCCACAATGGCTATGTTCTACCTCCACTGTCACAGCTGGTATTAATAATAATAATAATAATAATAATAATAATAATAATAATAATAATAATTTATTTGTATCCCACCCATCTGGCTGGCTTTCCCCAGCCACTCTGGGCAGCTTCCATCAAAGATTAAAAATACATTAAAATGTCACATGTTAAAAACTTCCCTAAACAGGGCTGCCTTCAGATGTCTTCTAAATGTCAGATACAGTGGTACCTCAGGTTAAGAACTTAATTCATTCTGGAGGTCCGTTCTTAACCTGAAATTTTTCTTAACCTGAGGTACCACCGCACGATTTCTGTTCTCATCCTGAAGCAAAGTTCTTAACCCAAAGTTAGTAACCCGAGGTACTATTTCTGGGTTAGCGGAGTCTGTAACCTGAAGCATCTGGAACCACTGTAGTTGTTTATCTCTTTAACATTTGATGGGAGGACGTTCCACAGGGCGGGCACCACTACCGAGAAGGCCCTCTGCCTGGTTCCCTGTAGCTTTGCTTCTCGCAGTGAGGGAACTGCCAGAAGGCCCTCAGAGCTGGACCTCAGTGTCCAGGCTGAATGATGGGGGTGGAGACGCTCCATCAGGTATACTGGACTGAGGCCATTTAGGGCTTTAAAGCTCAGCACCAACACTTTGAATTGTGCTCGGAAACATATGCTTCCCCAGTTACTGGGAATCACAGGAGGGCAGAGTGCTGTTGCATTCATGTCCTGCTTGCAGGCTTCAGCCCGGCATCTGCTTGGTCAGGGTAAGATCTGGATGCTGAGCTAGATGGAGCATTGGCCTGACCCAGCAGACCTTTCTTGTGTTCCAAACATGTGGTACATTGAGAGCCAGTGTGGTGTAGTGGTTAAGAGTGATAGACTCGTAATCTGGTGAACCGGGTTCGCTTCCCCGCTCCTCCACATGCAGCTGCTGGGTCACCTTGGGCTAGTCACACTTCTTTGAAGTCTCTCAGCCTCACGCACCTCACAGAGTGTTTGTTGTGGGGGAGGAAGGGAAAGGAGAATGTTAGCCGCTTTGAGACTCCTTAAAGGTAAAGGGACCCCTGACCATTAGGTCCAGTCATGACCGACTCTGGGGTTGTGGCACTCATCTCGCATTACTGGCCGAGGGAGCTGGCGTACAGCTTCTGGGTCATGTGGCCAGCATAACTAAGCCGCTTCTGGCGAACCAGAGCAGCGCACGGAAACGCCGTTTACCTTCCTGCCAGAGCGGTACCTATTTATCTACTTGCCCTTCCTACGTGCTTTAGAACTGCTAGGTGGGCAGGAGCAGGGACCGAGCAATGGGAGCTCACCCTGTTGCGGGGATTCGAACTGCCGACCTTCTGATCGGCAAGTCCTAGGCTCTGTGGTTTAACCCACAGTGCCACCCGCGTCCCTTTGAGACTCCTTAAGGTAGTAATAAAGTAGGGTATTAAATCCAAACTCTTCTACATTCTGCTACAGGGATGTTGAACCCATGGCATGGGATTACAACTCCCACCAGCCCCAGCCAATGGTCAGAGATGATGAGAGCACGAGTCTAAGAGCATTCAAAGAACCACAGGTGCTTGTTTTGCTGGATATTTTGAAGGGGGAATGAGGAGCTAGATGCAAGGCTACTATCACACACACCAACTTTGGCCTATCAAACATGCTAATTGAAAGCAGTCGGTGAAGCTGCAAAATACACACGTGAAAAAAAGACTTTAAAAATTAGTGATATTTTGCAAAACGTATAAGGGTTTCAAGTGAGAATAATGACAGACGCTTAACAATAGCAATATGGCAGAGCTGTAAGAATAGCAACATAATTGTGTGATACAGTAATTACTGAAGATTGCTCGCAGTATGTTTTATTCTTATGACATAGTGGAATCATAAAAGAATACCACTAATGCACAGAAAACTGTTGGGATATATATATATATTTGTTCCTTTCTCCAAAGTAAAAAATGGATGAAAAACAATGATGTAGGTTTCTGCTCAGAAATGCCATAATTTATTGAGAAAGGGCATGACACTGTTTTTTGGGGGGAGGGGGTGTTTCTCATAGGGGAAAATACAGATCCTTTTATAATATACAGTGGTACCTCTGGTTACATACTTAATTCATTCCGGAGGTCCGTTCTTAACCTGAAACTGTTCTTAATCTGAAGCACCACTTTAGCTAATGGGGCCTCCTGCTGCTGCCACACCACCATGGCGTGATATCTGTTCTCATCCTGAAGCAAAGTTCTTAATCCGAGGTACTATTTCTGGGTTAGTGGAGTCTGTAACCTGAAGCGTATGTAACCCGAGGTACCACTGTATGTATTCTATGATTTGCCTTTTGTGAGTTCTAATAGGAATCTCGTGAACTGTAGATAAACAAAGGAACTAGGTCTCTACCACAATTGGATCTTCACAACAGAACCCGCTGTCTTGCGTGCCCAACTGCAGAGTTCAAAATTATGTGGGGAGCCCATGTGTGTACAGCAAGCTCAGTGCTTCATGCTTTCCCCCAAATGAATGGTTGCCAGGGGACAGGGCCACTGTAGATGCTGCAGCAGACGCGGGGCCAGATAAAGCAACACCCCTAACTGCCATCTTGTGAAAGGAGAAGGCAGAAAAGGGCTACTGAAGTTGCAGTGTTCATCACAACAGAGCTGCCCTACAAGCACAAGGGTGAGGAGAGGCCCACAAGTACCAACTTACTTCATTTGTTATACCTGCAAACCACACAGAAGCCCCTAGCAGTATTAAGCAGTGTATTAAAATATAATGATGATGATGATGATAAGCGTAACAGTCATAATCATAATACTTTATCACCCAGTGCCGAGAAGCAGAAGGCACAACTGCTCCATGCAGCACTTATTGTTGTCTTTACCCTGGGTATCAGCCATAGGATCAAACTATTTAATATTCTTCAGTGGGAGGGACAGTTGAGCTGAGCCGAACATGGCCTAAATTGTAAGTAGATGCTTTATTTTGGAAGGGACTCTTCCAGGACATCTGGTTAGGCTGAAGGTGTCCATACAGCCTGTCACATTTTGAAAAGTTGTTAATAATAATAATAATAATAATAATAATAATAATAATAATAATAATAATATTTCCCCATTTAATCCACACTCAATTTGCTCTTTGTTATAACTTTGCTACCCACTTGCCCCATGGCATGTGTGTCATAATTGACACATACTTAACACAATAAGACAATTAATTAATTAATGCTTCTTTTCAGCTTTGGCTTTCCTGTTTGGGCATTTTTAGAATCATTTTTTCTGCATGATGTGAGAGCGAGAAGCTTTCTACCTTTTTGTGTGTGTGTGTGTGTGTGTTTTATTATTGGGTCAGTATTATTTTCTTCGGGCTCCAAGGAATTTGAGGCAGTGCTTTAGCCTGATCCCAATTATGTAAAGTAGATTAGGAGGAAGGTGGCAAATAAGTTGACTTGCCCAAAAGCATGTCGTCAGTTGCGGCAGGATAATTATGCTGAACAATCTTGGTAAAATAGGGTTGTAAGGTAAAGGTAAAGGTAAAGGTAAAGGTAACCGTGAACATTAGGTTCAGTTGTGGATAACTCTGGGGTTGCGGTGCTCATCTTGCTTTATTGGCCAAGGGAGCCGACATTTGTCTGTAGACAGTTTTTCCAGGTCACGTGGCCAGAATGACTAAGCTGCTTCTGGCAAACCAGAGTAGCACACAGAAATGCCGTTTACCTTCCCACCAGAGTGGTACCTATTTATCTACTTGCATTTTGACATGCTTTCAAACTGCTAGGTTGGCAGGAGCAGGGAACGAGCAACGGGAGCTCACCCTGCTGCAGGAATTCAAACCACCAACCTTCTGATCGGCAAGCCCTAGGCTCCGTGGTTTAACCCACAGCACCACCTGCGTCCCTATAAAATAGGGTTGTACCCCCATAGGGTAGACCCACTTCTTTGAATTGGACATAAACCCTACTATGTTGAATGGGGTTGAATGGGGACTGCATTTAGTATTGCTGCATTAGTTGAAAAGCCCTTAATGACTTCAGAGATTTTCTGGATCCAGGTCTGAATGCAGAATCGTAGTGCCAAACACATCTTGAGTTTCAGTTTCCCTTTAAGAAACTTTCCGAAACTAATCTGCATTGAATTAGTGTGTTCCTTTCGACTTTATGGGTGTCAAACTTTAAAGCCAATGCCTCTTGCCCTCATAGTAGTGATAATGGGCTGGAAGCTATTAGAATCGCTGTTTAAGTTGGAAGAGAGAGTTTGATTTCTGTTTTAAAACAAATTGATATTTAACCTTTACAGCTATTCAGGGCCCCCAAATGCTGACAGTTGCATTTGTCCCACGTCGGCTGAATTTTAAGCAAACCGGCTTTTTATTATAGCTCTTTATTAGTGCAGTAACACTGACCTCCACATGACACTTGTGGAAATGCAGCTCATTTGGGGCACTGAAGTGCGATGGATGAAACACCAGGAGTTGGATTTATTTATTTAATAGAAGGACAGCACTCAAGAGCACTAGTCATGTCACATCATGACTCTACTAGTCTCAAAAGAGTTGCAAGTTTCTGCTGCTGTTTTTAGTTCAGCAAAGGGGGGCATATACCATACTTCTCTGTGTATAAGACTAGGTGTTTTTTTTTGCATGTCGAGGTCCCCAGGGCCACCCCAATAACTCACACATCACACAGAAATTTTTGTTTAAGGTTTTTGGCATAATTTTGGCCACAACTTTATTAAAATACAAACATGCGAGTGGTCGCTTAGGCATTGGTTGCGAATAGCTGCCCCCACCATGGGGGACAGACTGACATTCTGCATGCCGCAAAAGTCAGAAAAGGGGAATACACTTGGGGGTAGAGACAGAGCAGGGAACCTGCCCTCAGCCCTCCCCAAATGCAGCCAAGAGCTCTTGCAATGGCCTGAGCCCCCTTGACAGTGTGGACAAGCAATAGCTAGCCCCCGATTCCTTTAACAGAATCCCTTGCAGCAGCAGCATTAGAGGGGCAGGCACAGCCAATCCATGCCCCTCAACCAACCAAACCCTAAACCAATGCCTAACCGCAACCTTACAAGTTGTGACGATTTGCTACGCAGTAGGCAAAAACCAAATGGCCCCAGCCAATCAGCCAGATGGACAAAATTCCTACCAGGCCCCTGCCCCAAGAGCAGATGACCCCATGACAAGCATAGCAAGGTCAAAGCGAACAACCCTAAATATAGGGAGGGGGTGGGCAATCCGATGCACGGGCGAAAAGAGGAAGCCCTAGCCTCGTGCAAGGAGTTTTAACATTTCTGGCTGTCAATCAACAAATGGCAATATTAACTTCTTCCCAACAACAAGGGAAGCCCAATCGCATCAGTGGCCAAAGATCAATTAGCCCTCCCCCAACTTTGGAGTGTCCTGGAGGCCCCCACCGCAACACGTGCTCTCCATGAAGGAGAACACACTTTACTTTTAAAAAAGGTTAAAAATCTGGGGGCATCTTATACATGGATAGTGTATATGCCCATTTTCCCAAAAGTAGGGGGTCCCCAAAAGTACGGGGTGTCTTATACACGGGGGTGTCTTATACACAGAAAAATATGGCAAGATGTTTTCTTTCTACTCAGTGTGAAGCTGGAATGTTGGAATGCACAAATAAAGAAGACTCTTCTACAGATGCAACAGAATGGGTTAAACTGAAGAATGAAGTGAGTAAATATTCAGCATGTTCCTGCATAAATAAATTGTGTCCTTGAGTCATAGGATGACTGGATTTACAAAGAACATCTGGGGTCCAATGGTCATGC
This sequence comes from Podarcis filfolensis, assembly GCF_964270895.1. Classification (NCBI taxonomy): domain Eukaryota; kingdom Metazoa; phylum Chordata; class Lepidosauria; order Squamata; family Lacertidae; genus Podarcis; species Podarcis filfolensis. The sequence goes on from NC_139612.1 coordinate 11,902,701, forward strand.
AGAATGAGACATAAAATAGAACAGTCCATTGGTCTAAATCATCCTGTCCCAAATTTTTGATGGATGAGGCAGACACTTTTTTGACTGAAAAAAAAGGAATTATTCTAAATTGTTCTTTCTTTTTGCATTCCAAAACGTATCCAAGTGTTAAAGGCTGTGAATGTTTACCCAGGTTCCTCCCAGATAAGTATATTTTTATAGGTTGGGAGATCTACTCTAGAAAACTCTAGAGATTAACAAATGGTAGGATTTTGATTATTTGAGATATAAAGGGGATCTAAAGGAGAATCCCTGGGATAGTCTATGCAAAATGATCTGGCCAAGCTAGGGGTGGAACAAGCCTCTCTTGAGATGACCATGCTGTAAGATATGAACCCCCCTCCACCTAAACTGTCAATTTGTAAATAAATCATATTTCTTAAAGCTGCGACAGCCTCTGTCACATGTTCATTTCTCCAATGGAGCAGAGACCCTGGTTGAAGGCAACGACCCCTGGAACCCTGTGCACAGCTTGGCAGGGTTTGGGGTGGCCTGTAACAATAAATAGGATTACAGCCCTATAGCACAATTCTATGAGTGCCTACTCAGAGGAATTACTTCTGAGTAGGCCTGCCTATTGTGCAGGTTAACGCAAAGGGGGATCACACTGGGTTTGATGGGACTTTGCTCTGAGGTAAGTGTGTATAGAATAGCAGCCCTAGGCTTGCTACAGAGTAAGTACCAATGAAATTGGTAGGACTTCCAACTTACCTTGTGTAACTTGAATGAGTGGGAAGTAGCCAGAAAAGTGTCAGGAGCTCAGCCTACACTCGAGTAGGACCCTGGCAGAGACACATGCCCGACTGGCATGTTCTCTCCTTCCTGGTCTTTCATTTGGGAGCTTCATAAGCTTTCTTCAGCCCAAACATCACAGTGACCGATGCCAACCGACATCGGCACACTTAGGGATCCGCAGAGTTTGCGCATCATGCGTAACAGACCTCAGCAACTCAGCATGTTGGCTAATCTACTTTATTTACATATAAACACACACGGAGCACTGCAACATGGCTCCCTTTCTCTCTAGCATCAGACAGCAAAGAGAAAGAGAGCAAGGGACACTAATCCCACTTCAGGAAACACAGTAACACAAAACATCTTGTCTTTATCACTTCCCACTCTGTGGAGTCAAAACATACACCGTCATGTGATAGACAAAAATCCCATGACTGCAATCATGGAGCAGAAATTCTAACAAGAAGCTCACCTTCCCCAGGTCTCTGCAAGTCATTGATGAGAACATCAGACCAAAAGCTCATCTAGTCCTGTTTCCAAAAGTGACCAATCAGATACCTCTCTGAAGCAGGGCATGGAAACAAGAGCCCTCTCCCATTGTTGCTGCCCAGCAACAGATGTTTTGTCACAGAAGATTGTGGTGTAAGGCAACCTTTGAACCTGGAGGTTGTGTAACTAGTAACCTGCACCAGAAATGGTGCATAACTCCTGACTGGGAGGAATGAACATAAGTGGTGGCCCTCCCTGATAAAATTGAGGGTGAGTAATTCAACTTTGCTCTGGGGTCGGTTGTGACTGAATGATCCGAGTAAGCGTAATGCAGAGAAATAGCAAAATTATTGGGCAAAAGATGTGGGACATAATATTCAGGTCAAAGATTAGGAAAGACTTCAGAAGAATGATCTAAAATTTACAGCCTGTACCTTACTTAAAGAGAATTATATGAAAATGATGTATAGGTGGCATTTAACACCAGTCAAATTCGCAAATATGTATAAAACAAGAGAAAATAAGTGTTGGAAATGTAAAGAAATGGAAGGTACGTTTCATCATATGTGGTGGCAGTGTAAGGTTATTAAAAAATTCTGGGAAATGATATATAATGAATTGAAATAAATGTTAAGAATAACCTTTGTTAAAAATCCAGAAGCCTTTCTATTAGGTAGTACAGGAATGGATCTACCTAAAGAATATAAGAATTGGTTTATGTATTTAACAACGGCTCCCTGGATATTGTTAGCCCAACATTGGAAAGAAGAAGTCCCCACCAAAGAAGATTGGCAAATTAAATTAATGGAGTATGCTGAAATGGCTAAATTAACTGGGAAATTTAGAAATCAAGATGACAACAAATATAAAAAAGAATGGGAAATGTTTATTGCGTATTTACAAAAGCAATGTACACAAGTTAATACATTAGCGGGATTTTAAATAACACTTGTAATATTATAGACAGTGTACCAAAATTGGAAGTAATCAGAGATAAAGACTTTATTGACACGTGTGAATGAAAATATTATAAAGGAACCAAGAGTGGAGGAAAGTTCAGGGCAGACTGTGGATTTAATATGGATTGAATATACAGTTGTTTTAAATGTTTTATTTTATGCCTTTTTTATGTAGTTTTTGTTTTTGTGAAAATTAATAAAAATATTACACAAAAGAGAGAGAGAGAGAGAGAGAAATAGCAAAATTATCAGAGGAGGCTTTCTGGAGGGGCCCAAGCCCAGGGCAGTGAATTGCCTAGAGAGGCAACAAGAAGTCTTATTTGAGTTTACAGGTTATTTGGGTTATTTAGGCAGGAGCAGAGGGAAGCCACAACACTAGGTTCCTTGCAGGGACACTGCCACTTATCAGGGTGGGTTGGCAGTGTAATTCTATCCACTGGGCAAGCTATTTCTGTCTCTTGGGCCACACTAACCTAAAAATACAGGCACGCCCTCTGCAAGTTATTATGAGTCACACAGCACTCTTTATCGTGCAACACTGAGAATTAGCAGCCTGTCCATTCTTCTGGACTACACTTGGAATATAACTCACAAACATCTGGCCTTTTGTGCCAATGGAAGCTGGCTCAATAAAAAGCTATGGGCTTGTCCATATTTTCATGTAATCCACTGTATTAAATTCACACTGAATAGCTGGAACTCCCTGTGTTGTTCCTGTGGCCATCCTCTTTCCACACCGCAACAAAGGGACAACTACATAACAATTTCCAGTTCTTGCTTCGGTGCACCCAGGAGGCAGACAGTAGCTTATCTTTCCTTTCCTTTCTTTTTTTCATACAAAGCAATGACAACAAAGGAGAAATTATTGTGGGAAAGGAGCTATGTTTTCTCCCCGGTTTTCAAATGCATCCGTAGGAAAGCTTGAGAGCAAAGCAACCAACAGTTGTGGTGTGGTCTCAGCAGGTTTCATCTTCATCTTCCTAGCAGGAAAGCACCACCCCTGTTCTACTGAGATTTTGAATCTTGAGCTAATTTCCACTAGTTGGAGTTGCAAAGCTTTTAACTGAGAGCATTAGTAAACAAGAAGCCATTCACGCTGTGAATTTTTGCAAGAGTCAACTTCATTTCTGCGTGTTTTCAAGAACTTCTGTTTCACCATGCCATGCAAGTAGCTTACTGCAAATGCCTTGCTTAGAAAGAGGGCAGATCTGTGCCTCATTTTGTAATGGTTCTTAGGCCATAGCTGGATGAGCCATCGCTGAGATAGCAAGGGAGCTAAGGAAGACTCAAATGGGGAAGGGACAGAGTTCAGATGCAGAGCATCTGACTTGGCTTCAGAAGACCTAGGTTCAATTTCTGGTATCTCCAGGCAGGGTTGGGGAAATTTCTTGCATTGGGGATCTAGTGTCAGTCAATGTAGACTGGGATCAGCAAACTTTTTCAGCAGTGGACTTGTCCACTGTCCCTCAGACCATGTGGTGGGCCAGACTATATTTTGAAAAAATAATAATGAACGAATTCCTATGCCCCACAAATAACCCAGAGATGCATTTTAAATAAAAGGACACATTCTACTCATGTAAAATCACGCTGATTCCAGGACCGTCCATGGGCCAGATTGAGATGGCGATTGGGCTGCATCTGGCCCCCGGGCCTTAGGTTGCCTACCCCTGGTGTAGACAATAATTTTTTTCTGCTTTTTTATTTTGATTATTTTTTATTGAAGATTTTCTTAGTTTGCAAAAGTACATGCATTGTCTCTTTTCCAGGTTGTGTTTTCTACAGGTCTATTACGTTTCTTGTGAGACATTAGAGTTATATGCAGTATAAGGTTGGGAAGAAAAAGAGGGGGCAGAGAGGCATTGGTGGAGAAAAGGGTGTGTGGTGGGGTGGTCTGCCCCGGGTGCCATCCCTGAGGGGGGGTGAAATTGCCGCAGGCGTCGCCCCCTCTGGACGCCCTGCCCCTGGCACACCCCCCTGGGATGTGCGCCACGGCACCCCTGGACGCGGCTAGCCCCACACCCGGGGGCCACTTCAGGGGCTGGAGCAGCTATCTCCGCTTCTGGAGAGAGGGGGTGGCATGGTAAAACTTTTATTTATTTACCTAGTGTATGTGTGGGGTTTAGTGTCAATGTCACTTGGGTAGCTTCTCATTCTATTCGCTTGTTATATTTCCTTGGTAGTGAGAGAAGTTGGGGGTGGCTGCAGTGAGATTTGTTCGGGGTGGGTGGTTCAAGTTAACCATATTGATTTGTATGGTGTCGGTGGATTCCTGTTGTTGTCTTTTGGGGCTGTGTATGTGATAAAGAAGGGACATAGGTGGCGCTGTGGGTTAAACCACAGAGCCTAGGACTTGCCGATCAGAAGGTCGCCGGTTTGAATCCCTGCAACAGGGTGAGCTCCCATTGCTCGGTCCCTGCTCCTGCCCACCTAGCAATTCGAAAGCACGTCAAAGTACAAATAGATAAATAGGTACTGCTCTGGCGGGAAGGTAAACGGCGTTTCCGTGTGCTGCTCTGGTTCGCCAGAAGTGGTTTAGTCATGCTGGCCACATGACCCAGAAGCTGTACGCCGGCTCCCTCGGCCAATAAAGTGAGATGAGCGCCGCAACCCCAGAGTTGGTCAAGACTGGTCCTAATGGTCAGGGGTCCCTTTACCTTTACCTTTATGTGATAAAGGGGAGTCATACCGGAGTGAAGACGTCCTCCTCTATTTTCCCCCAGATCAGTTTCAGAACTGTAGACAGTAATGAAACATATGGACCAATGTTCTGACTCAGTATAAGGTGGCTGCATAGGTTACATGTTTCTCACCACCACACATCAACTAGAATAAAGTGAGTAATTCAGTGTGTTCCTGCATAAATTGTGTTCTTGAGTCATAGGATGACTGGATTTACAAAGAACATTTGGGGCCCAATAGTCATGCAGAATGAGACATAAATGAGACATAAAATAGAACAGTCCATTGTCCCAAATTTTTGATGGATGAGGCAGACACATTTTTGACTTAAAAAGGGAAGAATTATTCTAAATTGCTCTTTCTTTTTGCATTCTAAAACGTATCTAAGTGTTCAATGCTGTGCGTGTTTACTCAGGGTCCTCTCAGATAAGTATATTTTTATAGGTTGGGGGGGGGGATTCACCTAACTCTAGAAATTAACAAATGGTAGGATTTTATTGAGATATAAAGGAGGAATCCATGGGATAGAACTATGCAAATGATCTGGCCAAGCTAGGGATGGAACAAGCCTCTCTTGAGATGACCATGCTGTAAGATATGGACCTCCTCCATCGAAACTGAGGTGTAAATTTGTGAATTTCGGTTTCAGAAGCGTAGGCAATAATGAAACATATGGACCAATGTTCTGAATCAGTCTGTGGTGGCTTCATATGTTACATGCTCCCCACCACCACACATCAACAAGGGTTGGGAAGGCATGCCAGGGGAGTGTGGAGTCATCTGCTACACCACTTCTATGTTACGACTTATTTAGTCTCGCAGAACCCATCCTTTACGTGGTAGAAAGCTGAGGGATCAGATCTTTGGCACAAAGAATGTGAGTGAGCAATGTCAATACAATCACTGGATATTTCCATGGAGGGGGGGAGTATCTTTCTCCCTCCACGCTTTCTCCTGTTCTCTTCTCTTTTAAACTCACACACATCCTCTTGGCACATTTTCATGTACTTTCACTTTCGCATTCAACACGTTTTTCGCATTCAACGAGGCATGGCGGTGTTTTGAATTCTGGCACAGATGGATGTCTCCACTAACAGGATAAACATTTGAAGTGGCACTTGCTGAATGATTGACACTGGTTATACAGTAAGTTCTTATTCTGTCAGACTTTGGCATGTCATTAGGTGTCAGAGTTAATCTTCTGCCAGCCATTTGACAGGATTGTACTTAGTGCCTGATGCCAGTTTCTAAAAAGTGTGCATGATTAAGGCTGCATACAAATTACATTTGTTCAGTTGAATAACATACTGGTTATATATTTGGAAAGGAGATAGAATTATTCTAACAATGGGTCTCACCGTAGAGAGCTTTATGGAATATTGTATCTATTGTCATGGCCATGAATATCTTCTCCGAATATGGACTTCCAGTTTTCTCCACATCAGTCCAAGTCTGGCGTTGGAGAGTTGCTAGAAGATATTGATCACTCAACCAGGAAGAACTCTGAGCATTTATACCAGGCCTGGCCAAACCATAGGGTATTGCCAGATAACTATGCCTCTGAATATTCATGTCCTGCTTGTGGACTTCCATAGGCATCTGGTTAGTCAATATAAGAACAGAATGATGAACTAGTTAGATATTTGCTCTGATGCATACATAGTCCTAGGGAGTTCACTCAGCTAAGTTCCAGCCCAGAACAGCCCAATATTGGTCTCATATCTGTCATATTTTAGTAAGTCCATGATGATTTTGCAATGCATGCTTGTCTTTATATGAGCCAAATATATTGCTGCAGATTAGCTCTGAAAAAGCTATTTACAATGAAGGAAAGCATTAAAATATCCTTGGCTTTCATTAGTCAAGTGGCAAGAAGGATGAAGTCATCAAGATAAGGGAATGATCTATAACATTGTTTAGATATTTTAAACTTAGCAGGTATGAACCTGGTTTTCTAGTTAACTCCTATGCAACCATTGTTCTTCCATGTCAGAAGCCACTAAATTCATGCTGAAGGTATTATTACCTAGAAGATCCTGGAGAAAAAAACTACAAAATTTAGGAGGCAATTCTCTTCCAGCAAAAACAATGGAGATACCAACAGAGATGGAGAAGAATCTTGTTCAATCTGGATTTTAAAGTAAACCAAGCTAATTCAGTTTCTGATACATATTTGAATGCAGTTAACAATCATATTGCGTACTTCTCCAGATTTTGCAATTACTGTAGGTTTAGTTTTTTAATAAAATGCTAGGGAGAATGTGTAGGAAAGCAAACAAAACTGAGTATTTTATAGCGCAAATGTGTAAAAAAATGCATATTTTATGGGACAATGTGTGAAAATATGTACAACCTAAATGCACTTTTAATGTGTGTGTTTTTTAAAAAAAAATCTGTAGAAAATGGGATGGAACTGACTGCTGTTTGAATGCATGCAAAGGTAGCACAGTATAGAAATAGGCTAATATGCCCATTCCTAGTTTTAGGTCCAATTCAGAATGAACTACAAGGCTCCAATCCACTGGCCCTGAGATTACTGCTGAACTCAGAATTGATTGTATTGTAAAGGGCATTATCTCAGGTATGGGTGCAAAAGAACCACTACCATTAGTATTAATCTTCAGAAGTGCTGTGCTTTTTGCACATTCTCCCAAATTATTTCCAGGCAAAGAATTGTTTTCCATTGTCATCCACCAGAAAAAACCAGTGTTAATAATACTGAGACATAATGGCAGACCCTCCAAGTTTCCCTATTTTTTTAATGTTTAATGTTTTAATATATATGTTGCAAGCTGCCCAGAGTGGCTGGGGAAACACAGTCAGATATGTGGGGTATAAATAGTAAAATTATCATTATGGAATGGGACATCCCTATTTTCATCAGAGAAATGTTGGAAGGTATGTAATATAAATGATAAAACACAGACATCTTGTGTCAAATGGTAATGAAGCACACAAAACAGGGCATAACACATGCTAAATAAGAATAGAGGCTGTTGTCCTGCGTATATTATGGACTACAATTATCATAAGTCCTAGCCTGTACTGGCCAGTGCCAATGGGAATTGCAGTCCAAAATATATCAAGGACACCAGGTTGAGGGCATCTGGGAAACACCATGATGAGTTCTCTTTAATTGGCACCATTTTATAGCACAGTATACAGCAGTTAACATAATTCAACAAGTATATTGGAATTTCAGAACAACAGTCGCATAATTGCCTTGATTAAAAGAGTTTCTTCCAAACCCCAGAACTGGAACCAGAAGACAGAGTTGACAAAATTACATTACACTCCTAATAATGTCTTAGGGTGAAGATTCTGTCAGAGCATTTTTTCTGCCTACAGGTCTGTGAACAAATTAAATAACTATTTTACTGGAGGCTTTGGCATCAAAGAGGGTTTTTATAGGTTGGTGGTTTTTTTTTTAAAAAAAGTATAGTTAACTGCTTTCCATATCAAAGCATGTAGAAGTTGACATCAACAGGGGTGGAGAAGCTTATAATCAGGAGAACTTTTTCAGGTTTATGAGTGTGCAAAATGTTCTCTCTATTTGCATCAAGCTATTAGCAAACTGTTTATGTATGTATTTATGCATCGCCTTTATATCCTGCTGTTCTTTTAAAGAGCTGCAGGCAATATACATGGGATTTTTACAAGTCGTGAAGCTTCTTAGATGACCTTGGTTCAGTTACCATGCCTTCACCCAAATCTACCTTACATGGCTGTTGTGCTCCTGGCAGGTAGGCTGAGATATGGGGTCTGACCCAAGGTCACACAGTCAGATTCATGACTGTTTGGGATTGACTCATGGCCCCCATTGCTCAGGTCTTGCCCTCTGACCATGGTACACCACACTGAATTTCTTCTTTTAGCAAAGTGCAGATGTTTGGTAGAACAACTCCTATCAGGCATTCCCGATCTTCTCTGTGTGAATGAAAGGATTTGTCCTAATAAGCATCATGTATTGAGGGGAGGAGTAAAAGATGAAAGACAAAGCTGTTCGGTATTCATCAAACCAGCTACAGTATTTCCAGAGTTATCGCTACTAAGAAATATGTGTTAAATGTACAGCTCTTTTTAATGGACTTTCCAAGGCAATTATTTGTTTATTTTACCTCAGCAAAGCAACATGCTTTCTTTGGACACCCTATTTCTGTAACTGCGGATTTAAAAAGCAACAGCAGAGGGATTTGGGTGAACATTGTTGCATTGGCATACTGCAGGGATTCTTGGACTTCCTACGTGCTTCAGATGGCTGAAAATTACTGAGGCCCACCAGTCTCAAAATGGCGCCAGATGGAGTTTGGCATAACCAGCTGGCAATTACAGACATCTGATATCTAATCCACCTTTGGAAATGGCTAAATTCTTTGCTGCTGAGATTTCCCTATGGCAAGGAGTCCCATAGCTCAGCTTTCCAAATGCTAAAAACAGAAATCCTTTTCTGGAGGCGTTGTTTGACTCCCCCCCCTTTTGGCAAAATTTGGTGATCTGGAGACTCCTAATGACAATGTGCAGAATTGGGTCCTGTGCAGGTGCTTCTTCGCACTCCAACCCTCAGGAGCAGAAATGGTACCTCACAGGATCAATGCCCCTGCTCAACAGCATCAATCCAATGGAGTGTTGGGTGGGAAAGAAAGCCATGATATTGACCTAAACAGAAGCCTGTCAGGTAGATCTCAGCCTTTACCATGAAGCTTTCCTTCCCTGCCTGTCTCTCCTTCCTACCAGATGCCTGTCCCCCTGACAGTCACAGATTGCTCTGAGCCAATCCATCCTGACTCACAGCGATCTGTGGTCATGTGTACTTGATTCATATGATGCTCAATTTTGCTCAAGCCTCTGTGAGACAAATCTGGTACTACATGTAGTAGTAGTAGTAGCAGTAATAATAATAATAATAATAATAATAATAATAATAATAATAATAATAATTTATTATTTGTACCCCACCCATCTGGCTGGGTTTCTCCCATCTGGATGACATCTGATGAGAGGGTGTTCCACAGGGCGGGTGCCACTACCGAGAAGGCCCTCTGCCTGGTTCCCTGTAGCTTTGCTTCTCACAGTGAGGGATCTGCCAGAAGGCCCTCGGGGCTGGACCTCAGTGTCCAGGCAAAACGATGGGGGTGGAGATGCTCCTTCAGGGCCGAGGCTGTTTAGGGCTTTAAAGGTCAGCACCAACACTTTGAATTGTGCTCGGAAACGTACTGGGAGCCAATGTAGTATCAGGCAAGGATGATTTCCCCTTGCAAATACACTAAAACTGGCCGAGCATGCCTATCTTTGTTCAGTATACCAAATTTTTCTTCTCTAGCATAATGGTCATTAAGAACTAAGCTTTTGGTTCTCAACTTGTTGCTATAAGCCCACTTAGGTCCTCAGTCTCCACATGGTTAACAATGAACAGTGTGCAGGAGAATCAGAGAGAGGCGGCTCCCATCCACCGGCCCTGCTCTCACAGCCCACATTGTCTATACATTTGGAGCATGTCGACGGAGGTAAAACCTGCAATATTCATATTGGCTCCCCCCTTGAGCTGGAACCCTGTATGTCTGTTTACGTAGAAGCAGCCCCTTGTAGACTAGCACTGGAAATAAAACACCTGTCCCAAGACTCGGGGTCCTGGGACCGTTAAAATAAAATCTGAGCAAAGTTGGTGAAGCAGCAAAGAGTTTATTGATACATTCTTGCAAGGATAAATGTCCCAATACAGGCACAACCAAGTTGAGTAAAAGACAAGTTTATATCACCTTCCCCTGAGTGGGAAGGTACCTCCCCTGTTGACATCTCCCATTCACCTGAATTCAGGGACCCTCGCTCTTAATTAGGTAAAGGGACCCCTGACCATTAGGTCCAGTCGTGGACGACTCTGGGCTTGTGGCGCTCATCTCGCTCTATAGGCCGAGGGAGCCAGTGTTTGTCCACAGACAGCTTCCGGGTCATGTGGCCAGCATGACTAAGCCACTTCTGGCAAACCAGAGCAGTGCACAGAAATGCCGTTTACCTTCCAACTGGAGCGGTACCTATATTTATCTACTTGCACTTCGATGTGCTTTCGAACTGCTAGGTTGGCAGGAGCAGGGACCGAGCAACGGGAGCTCACCCCGTCACGGGGATTCGAACCGCCAACCTTCTGATCAGCAAGCCCTAGGCTCTGTGGTTTAACTCACAGCATCACCCACATCCCTTTCACTCTTAATTACATTACTCAAATAAGGAAGCGTGTTCCTATGCTCTCACACATCTACCCAAGCGATAAAGCCACTCCTTGACCACCCCCTTAGGCGTACACAAGTTCTACCCCTCTGAAGCATGCTGGTGTGTCTAGATGAACCATATTCTAGCAACAAGCTGCCCTGTTTTTCTAACCCCAAGCCAGTAAAGATAAGCCCCCAAGTGAGTTGGCCGTTAGCTAGCTGTTGCACCCTTCTACTCAGATGTTGCAACAGTTTGAGGCCTTTTGACCTTTTATGAAAAAGCGGTGTTTTTATTCCTTACAGTAAGTTAGCCGGGGTTGCCTGTCCAGCATGCAGTTCATTGCCAAGATGTCAGGCCTAGTTGTGTATGTTTCTCTCTGTGCATGGGTGCTGAATGCCCGAATAGTGCTACTACAGTGTCCTTTTCACTGTTAGAGAATGGGGTACCATGCACGCACTGTGACTTCCTTGTGCACTTTGGAAGACATAGGTGCCTGTGCATCAGAAGTACTGAAGTACTAACAGCTCCCAAAATGAAGCTAGCAAGGGAGACAGGCTTGCTTTATATACAGTCCTTGCTTACATAGATTTGATGCTTCGGGGAGACAATCCATTTAATTAAATGCTCAGTAGCCAAAAAATAAATAAATAAATAAAAGGTCCTAAATTATCATGAATAGCAGTAGATCTGGTCTATGTTGTTCCAAGTTATAGAAATGTACATCACAATTTGCCACTTTATTCCATGCTGAAAGATTTGCTAAAATGAATGTGCAGAAATATAAAATCATACTAACAGGGAAAGAAAGCAAATCAGAATGCTCCTAATTACTTGCGCGATGACAGATGTTTTCCAAAAATGGTTCTTATGCCTCCAGATTTATATAATGTTAAAAATGTGTAAAACAACAATCTCCACTATGAATACTGATCTGTCTTATTTGGAGTGTTAGAAACACAGTGTATATTGTTTAAGGACGGCTCTATCTTATTTAAAAATAGCAACACAATACGATTCAGTCACCAAGAGCCTGCGCAGGAGAAAGGAGAATTCCTTTCTCGGCATTGTAAATGGATGCTCACATATGAATTGAAATTCACCAGAGAAGGAGGCAAATTAATATCATCAGAACCTTTAACATTCTTTTTTTGAATGTCCTTTGCGTTATGGTAATTGGTAATTGGTTACCATTAAGACAATTCCTTAATGCTGAGGGGCGTCTCAGAGTACGAAAGAGATGCTGCAGAGATTACTAGGCCAAGCTATTTGCATGGCTATTCAAAAGGCGAATTTAATTTTGATGCTGGAGCACTGACAGATGCTCATTTTCAAATATCTATCATATATGGAAAGGTAAATGTCAAGCAGTACTTATTCTAAAATTTGCCTTACTCTCGAGAATTAGAGTGAATTCCAGAAGAAGAAAAAACAAGACCAGACAGACGTGTTGGCAATGAAAAATGACTCTATTTCAACTAATACCTGTATGCTTAATAGCTATGCCTGCCCTTTATTTCTATATCATTTACGAGTTGCATGGACTTACAGTGACCTTTGCCTTCAGTTTAATGGCAGCCCCTATTTTTGCTTTCAACTAGGTGCAAGAGTTCTGAAAACTGCTGGATGAAGGCTTCACTCTGATGCCTACACTCTTGGGAGTCAATGCCATTTAACTTGATGTCCTGTTTTGTAGACATGCATAGGGATAAGCCATGAAAAATAAAACCCTGTGGTGCCCCTTGTTGAAAAAGCTGAATCTCCATGTTGCACCCACTTGACAGAAGGTAACATGCAACAATTATTTCAAGTGGCCAACATATACCCATTCAACATGAAACTCATGACTTCCACCTGAGGAGTATCTGAAGGTACAACATCTCCATATGCTTCTCCCCATTGTCTGAGATCTGCTAAGGAAGGTCTGCTATCCCATGTCCAAACTATTGTCTCAATAAAGTCCTCTCTGATTATGGGGAGGGAGTCAGAGAGTCCTAGCCTCTTTAACTTTGGGGTAGGTCAGAAGGAAGGTCTGTAGCTTAGGAGAATAGCATCTGTTCTGCATGCAAAATGTACCAGGTTCAATTCCCAGACTCTCCAGCTAGAGCAGAGTTTCCCAAACTTGGGTTTCCAACTGTTTTTGGACTACAATTCTTATTATCCCATACCTGCTAGCTAGGGATGATGGGAGTTGTAGTCCAAAAACAGTTTGGGAAACCCTGAGCTAAAGCTTCAGAAGAACCTTGCCTGAAACCCTGGAGAGCCACTGAACTGGAAAAATACTGAAATGTTAAATAGCCATATACTCAGTATAAGGCAGCTTTCTAACTCACTTCTCCTTAAATTTACATGGAAGAATGATTGGCTAATACTAGAAGTGGCCCATACTCTAGTTGCAAGGGCTTCTCACCTTTTGAGTGTCTTCTTCTTCTTCTTCTTCTTCTTCTTCTTCTTCTTCTTCTTCTTCTTCTTCTTCTTTGGTGATCACTCGTAGCCGAGTAAGATTGTCTTAATAGTCAGCCTGTAAGTGGCTGTGGAAGCCAATTCTGGATCCACATGTCCTTCCACAGTGGGGACATAGGTTTCCGGGTGATCACGGTGAGGGTTTGCCAAACTTGCCTTCCTCTTAACTCATTTCTTCCTTTCACCCTGAGTTCATTCTTCAAAGTCCACAACACCTTTGGTAAAGGCTGTTCTCCAATAAGCACTCGCAGGTCAGTGTTTCCCAGTTTTCAGTGTTTATACTACTTTTTTTTTAGATTTGCCTTGAGAGCGTCTTTAAACCTCTTCTGTTGTCCACCAGTATTTCGCTTTCCATTCTTAAATTGGGAGTAGAGTAGTTGCTTTGGAAGATGATGATCAGGCATCTGCACAACCATGATGAACCCAACAAAGTTGATGTTGAAGAATCATTGATTCGACACTGGTGATATTTGCTTCTTCCAGTACACTGCCATTGGTTTGCCTGTCTTCCCAATTGTAAAAATTTTCAGAGACACCATTGATGGAATCTTTCGAGGAGTTGGAGGTGGTGTTTATAAGTGGTCCATGTTTCAGTAGCTTACAGTAAAGTTGGTAGTACAATAGCTTTGTAAACAAGCATTTTGGTTTCCCTGCAAATGTCCCAGTCCTCAAACACCCTGCACTTCAACTGGGAGAAAGCTGCATTCGCAGAGCTCAGGCGATGCTGGATTTCGGCACTGATGTCGGCCCTTGTGGAAAGATAACTGCCCAGGTAGGAAAAGTGATCAGCACTTTCCAACATTACACCATTAAGTTGGATTTGTGGCACTGCAGAGGGGTTGTTTTGTGCTTATGATTAATTAGTGGGTTGTAATATTAAACATTAACCCTGTGTCTGAACTGATTTGGCATCCAGGAAGGGTCAGCCTGATCAAAGGGTCATGGATCAAGGCCACGGGGTGGATTGGGGGCACTGTGCCCAGCACTAATTTACAGCAACCTTCTGGTGACTTCTTGTCGAAGCCTACCATATAGTTTTATCCTAAATTATCCCATTTCAAGCCACACATTCACCAGCTATTCTCTGTGAATAGTATTCATTCAACAAACCATTTGAACTCCATCTTAAAGAGAACCCTAGGAAGCTGCCTTATACCGAGTCAGACCCTTAGATCTATCTAGCTCAGTTTGTCTACACTGACGGGCAATGGTTCTCCATGGTTTCAGATAGGGGTCTTTTCCAGCTGAACCTGGAGATGCCAGAGATTTCACCTGTGACCATCTGCATTCAAAGCAGATATTCAGTCCCTGAAATACTACTCTTCCCAGGGACTTCAGGAAAAAAAGCTGAACTTCTTCATAAGTGTAGCTATGATTACTTTGACAAAAGAATGACTGAATTATGTGAATCCATATGAATAATAAAATCCAATTGGAGCTGGTGATTGAATATTATACAAACCAGAAGAAGAGGAGGAGGAGGAGGAGGAGGAGGAGGAGGAGGAGGAGGAGGAGGAAGAGTTTGGATTTGATATCCCACTTTATCACTACCCAAAGGAGTATAAAAGCGGCTAACATTCTCCTTTCCCTTCCTCCCCCACAACGAACACTCTGTGAGGTGAGTGGGGCTGAGAGACTTCAGAGAAGTGTGACTAGCCCAAGGTCACCCAGCAGCTGCATGTGGAGGAGCGGAGACGCGAACCCGGTTCACCAGATTACAAGTCTGCCACTCTTAACCACTACACCACACTGGCGAACCTTCCTTCCTTCTTTGCTTCCTTCCTTACACTATAAATATAAGCAGGTCTAGCAATGAATGCCATTTTTTTTTATTAAAAAAAAATCCAGCTGATCCACTCTAACACTCTTTGATCCTTCAGACCATATGGACTAAAATGCCTTTTTTGTGTTTGGACACAGGTCATCAGAATTTGTCCTTACACAATTTGGAAATAAGATTATCTAGAACACTTTTGTCTACAGTTGGCAGAGAAATGAGGCCTTTTGCAAAGCAATTAGTGATCCATAATATTAGCACCATCTGAAACTAACATGGAAACAATTATTTTTTAGAGTGTAGTTTCCATGGTTATTATCAATGATGATAGTAATTACACCATGGTGTTTAGAACATGGCCTGTGAGGCAACGCATAGCCCATTTGGCAAACTATTGAGACAAGAGCCTAACATTCAGATAAGAGCCTAAAAAGCCAGACACTAACCTTACTAGTGCTTAAAAAACCCACTTTAATATTAAACACTCAGCAATGTGGAAATATAAGCAAGTAATTCCCTTCTCCAGTGGGTGACTTCCCCATCCACCCACAGCCATTTTTTCTCTCCCACCCCATGCAGAACGTCTCCACTTTTCTTTGCCTTCCAAATCTTCTTGGTCAACGTAACAAACAAAACTCCAGAAAGAGCAAATGCACTAGCTCCCAACTGCATCTGTACAGACTGACTTCTTTTGCATGATTTAATCCTGTTGCAAAAATACGTATTTTCTGCTCATGGCCCTTAGCGGTTCATATCTCCCAACACAGATAAACAACAAACAAGCCAGTGTAGCCCACAGTGAACAGTTTTCCTAAGTTGGACTAAGCGTTATTGTAAAGCATAGCCCTTTCAGGGAATCTCTTCTCATTCCAGAAAAAGCCTTATTTACATCAAAGTCACTAGCCTGATAATATTGGACAGCGGATGGAGTCTGAAGTGTATGAATAAGAGTTGTGGACACTGAGATTATATAGACAGGGATAAACAGAAGTACCTGGATCTGCTTTGAATTTTATTTTATTTTTTGCCCATGACAAAATGTAATAATTCTATTCCAGAGTGGTTGGTGGAATCTGGAATGGTCCTTACTGTAACAGAGGCCCCCAACTCACATGTTTGTGGATCTCAAATGTGGCAATGCAGCACTGATGCCGAGAATACTGTCTCTGATGGATAGATGAATCCTGTTGTATACTTCCTCCAAAGTTATCTTCCCCTCTGTCTTTTCTTTTATTTGTATGGTGATTTAACATTTCCTTAGAAGTTAGAAGTATGTTCCTTAGAGTTGAACATACCTTATCATTGAGATGAGGCTGGCATTGGTGTCTTTCTATTAAATAATTCTCTGGTGTCCTGCGGTTTTCTCATGGTTTCTGATCTAAAAAAGCCCAGGAGAGAAATTACATCATTGCATCTTCTCCGTGGCCCAGGAAGCTTGGAGTTTGGATGTGGGAGAACTTCAGTTCAGTCCACATAGAAAGGTGAACCTACCCAATTTCACACTTTTTGAAACACTGCCTGAACCAAAACACAGCCATCCTTTGCAATTCACACTTCTCTGAATTTTGCAATGCCTTTTCCCAGTCAAGCGCTGTGTACAAAAATGCATATATTATGGTAAAGTGTGCATAAATATTAGTGAAAATAACGAACAAATAGAAATTAGATTGCATTCCCAGTCTTTGTCTTCAGCCGTTCCCCCATATATTCATGAAATATATTTTCAACAACAGCTTAGACACACACTATATTATTGGCTACATCCAATAATCATTTTTGATTTATTCCAGTTTATGTATTTTAGACCATGTTGCCACCACATATACTGCTAATGGCTGTTCTTATCTGTCTGGGGTTCTTTGCTGCAACATGCCATAACCAATAATTTCAATAAACGGCTGTTTGGATAATTATAAAACTCCACTTCTTTCCCCTGGCCTCCTCTTCATCTGCAGGGTCCTTTCTCCTATCAACAATTCCTAATACAGTTGTCATTTCTTATACACCAGCTTCAGATTCATTGCTGTCTTGGATTACACTTTCCCCTTTTCTATTATATTCAGTTTCTGTCTTTAAATTTTGTTTTCACAAACTCATTTTCCCACCAAGCTTTTCCCTTCTCTGCCACTTCTCGACATTCATTTCACTTGCCTGGATCATCCTCTCAAAATATTGCATTATAACAGCAACATGTGTAGACATCTGTGCCTACTAAGCATTTAGATTTCATCTTTCTTTCTGTTCACCTTCCTTTGTTTCCTCCAAGCTTCTGGCCTGATTTTTTAGATCCTGAACAGGAATCCATTGTTTTCTGCCCTAGACTCTATGGGACAGGGAAGCCAAACTCTAAATGAATGAAATATGCAGAGCGCTTCTTATGATAATCATTGCTTAACAGAATGCAGAGGAAAAGGAAAGTCTAAAGGCAAAATATAGGGAAAAAACAGTCAATTACCAAACAAAGCAACCAAACTCACCGAGCACTAGTTAAATGTTTTCTGAATAATATGGAACAAAATCAGCAGAGGAGCAAACATGCAAAACTATAGACATATTCAGAACAGATGTCAAGAAACACATTTTATGTTTGGCATATTTCCTCAAGTTTGGATTAATCTCTGGAACCAGATGGTATTTATCTGTAGCAGGAGACCATCTCCCTGCAGAAATGCAAACATCAGCAAAAAGCAAAACAAAACAAAATCCGCACCCCCCCCCCCAAAGCTAACCTTTCCACCCCACAAAACTAATATAGGAAACATAGGTTTCTGGAAGATGGAACACAGTGACAATGGTCACATGCAATATATCAATAAGCATTATTCTGTTTCATCTTCAAACGTGCTGATTCACAGAGATTTTATTTTATTTTTGCCAGTGAGCTATAGATTCCTTTTGAACAGAAGAAAGTGAAAAGTAACTTTCTCGCAGACCAAAATTCACAGAACTATTTGGATGGCATCAAAGATTTGCATACAAGGATTGATGCAATATTAATGCATCTTCTTAGTCACGTGCAGTCACCAGGTATAATTTCTTTATAAATTTCAATGTCGTGGTCCTAAGCAATATATTTACATCAGTGAATCAGCATCAGTAGTTGATGAATCCCATGGGGTACCAGAGATTCTTCCCTATTATCTTGTTCTCCTTGCTTTCAACTGTCCACTTAGGTTCACATGTTTTCCCACATGCATTTTTGCTTTTGAATTGTGGTGCTGGAGGAGACTCTTGAGAGTCCCACGGTCTGCAAAAAGATCAAACCTATTCATTCTGAAGGAAATAAACCCTGAATGCTCACTGGAAGGACAGATTCTGAAGCTGAGGCTCAAATACTTTGGCCACCTCATGAGAAGAGAAGACTCCCTGGGAAAGACCCTGATGTTGGGAAAGATGGAGGGCACAAGGAGAAGGGGACGACAGAGGATGAGATGGTTGGATAGTGTTCTCGAAGCTACCAGCATGAGTTTGACTAAACTGCGGGAGGCAGTGGAAGACAGAAGTGCCTGGTGTGCTCTGCCCCATGGGGTCACGAAGAGTCGGACATGATTAAACGACTAAACAACAACAACAACAACATACTGGCCACGCACACACTTCTGATTTTGTCTCATGCAGGATTACAAATGGATGAAGTCACTAGGCTTTGCTGTGGAAGTATTTTAGTGAAGTTGCCCACCCTCTTGAATCAGATTTGATTTCCAAAATCTGATGGGTTCTGAAGAAGCCAATCGCTGCATCTAAAATGGATGCTAGAATCACCACTACAACTTGCTTTACACATATAGAAGGTTTTGTGTGGTCAAGTAGTGTCGTGGTGCAATGTCAAGGAAGGCAACATACCTGTCTGGCTGTTTTAAATCCTAGAGCTTTGAAGCGGGCAGGTCTCACTATTCTCCAAGCTAATCGTATTCTTAATTGTTTGTCGGAATTGGAAAATGCACGGCAATTTGTATGGGTGAAAGCTCTCAGACAAATGATGAGATAATTACTTGAATATGCATTGATTGTGCAATTGGCCGGATGATTTTCTATCAGAAAGTGTTTGGGTTGAAAGGGAATAAAGGATTGTAGTACCTTGAAGAGATCCTGCTTGCAAATGTGTGATCCAAGCATGTAGGACTATTAGCCCCAGACCAAGCCTTAGTGTGGCATGGATATTATTGCTGTTGCCACAACTGTTTGTACTGAGATAAGAAGGAGAAGGTTTGCATTTGTAGGAATAGCCATCATCTCTGTGTTCCAATGCACCAGGACTTGGTGCAAGCCTAGCAAGGATAAATTTGGGACCGTGTAGACCTTTTTCATAGAATTATAGAGTGGGAAGGTATCCTGAGGCTCATCCTGCAATGAAATAATCTCAACTAAAGTATCCATGATGGCCCTCCAACCTCTGCTTAAAAACCTCCAGTGAAGGAGAATCAACCACTTTCTGAGGGAATCTGTTCCACTGTCAAACAGCTCTTTCCATCAGAAAGTTCTTCCTGATGTCTAGTTGGAAATTTCATTCTTGTTACTTGAATCCATTAGTTTGCTCTTATTCACTGGAGCTTGAGAAAGCAAGCTTCATATTGCATGTGACAGCCATTGAGATGTTTGAAGTTAGTTATCATATGTCTAAGCAGTGGGGTCAACTATAGGGGTGGAAGAGGCTTCAGCCCCCTCAATATTTATGGGCAGTGCCACCAATATTGAGGGGGCCACCTTCCCCCACTGGCTCACAGGTTGGAGGCAATGAAGGTGATTTTTGCCCTCCGCGCCCCCCACCCGCAGGCAAGTGCTGATGGGACAGGCGAGGCAGAACGGGCAACGAGTGGGGGTAGGACAGGTCAGGTGATGCCAGGCCCCCACAATGTGGGGAGCAAGTTGGCGCCCTTGCCTCTCAGTCTACTCTTTTCCAGGCAGCTTCACAACAGATGCCAATAATTCCTCCCAGGAGCCATCTCAGATGACAATGTATTCCACAATTTGGCTGCTGGATGCTATGTAATGTTATATATTTTCTGGAAGCAAGAGCAGTTTTGCATCCACATGAGGATCTTTACAAAGCAGTTATTTATATCAACGTATATCAAACTTCCAGCTTTAAACAAACAAAGGTTGTTGTTGTCAACCAGAGCCAGGGCCTTTTCAACACTAGCTCTGGCCTGGTGGAACGCTCTGCCTCATGAGACCAGGGCCCGGCAGGATCTGCTTTCTTTCTGCAGGGCCTGTAAGACAGAGTTGTTCCACCTGGCCTTTGGCTTGGAGTCAATTTGATTCCCTCCCCCTCTTTCTTTTTTCCTTACTCCTCCCGTGATGAGGCTGCATTTTAATGTTTCCATGTTTTAATGTATTTTAATCTTGTTTTTAAGTTGCATTCATTCAACTTGTTTTTATTATTGCTTGTTAGCCGCCCTGAGCCTGGCCTTGGCTGGGGAGGGCGGGGTATAAATACAATTTATTATTATTATTATTGTTTTTTAAAAACACCTCCCTTCATCCATCATTGTAGTCAGTTCTTCATGTGACTGATATCTCAGCAACCTGCAATGCCCATTCTTGTACATTTGGAAGACCACTCCCCCAGTGGCGTAGCGTGGGTTGTCAGCACCCGGGGCAAGGCAAGTAATTTGTGCCTCCTAGCCCGTGGATTTGCGCCCCCTAACCCGTGGATTTGCGCCCCCTAACCCTAACCCCCAGATATTGCGCCCGGTGCGGCCGGCCCCCCCTGCACCCCCCACGTTACGCCACTGCACTCCCCCCCACTATTGTGGGTAGACAAGAAGGAGGGAATTGGCTTGTTTCTCTTAATTTTGTGCTGTAGTTCTTCAACCACGAAAATATGTAGGGATTTTTGTGTGAAGACTTCCACCAAAGAATCCTGAGAATTGTAGTTTTCTAAGGGTGCTAGGGATTGTAGCTCTGTTTCCAAGATTCTTTGAGGAAAGCCATGTACAGTTTCCAGGATTCTTTGAGTGAAGCCATGTGTTTTAAATGTACATAAAAGGTAAAGATAAAACGTAAAGGACCCCTGGACGGTTTAGTCCAGTCATAGGTGACTATGGGGTTGCGGGGCTCATCTCGCTTTCAGGCCGAGGGAGCCAGTGTTTGTCCACAGACAGCTTTCCAGGTCATGAGGCCAGCATGACTAAACCGCTTCTGGCGCAACTGGACACCGTGACAGAAACCAGAGCGCACAGAAATGCCATTTACCTTCCCGCCACAGCAGTACCTAGTTATCTACTTGCACTGGTGTGCTTTTGAACTGCTAGGTTGGCAGGAGCTGGGACAGAGGCACAG
Organism: Podarcis filfolensis; assembly: GCF_964270895.1. Taxonomy (NCBI): domain Eukaryota; kingdom Metazoa; phylum Chordata; class Lepidosauria; order Squamata; family Lacertidae; genus Podarcis; species Podarcis filfolensis. Next base: position 11,924,328 of record NC_139612.1, read on the forward strand.
GAGCTCACTCCATCACGGGTATTCGAACCACCAACCTTCTGATCAGCATGCCCAAGAAACTCGGTGGTTTAGACCACAGTGCCACCGGCATTTTTAATAAAATGTACAGTGTGAGTGTGGCCTACAATCCTTCCTTCCTCCCTTCCTTCCACCAGCCAACTGTGAGAGGGGAAAATGAAAGGTCTGAGTTCTAGAGCAAAAATAATTGTTCTGCTTGGGTATTCATGCCCCATAGTCAACAGCCACAATCCACCATGGATATCTGATGTTTAAGCCACAGTTGGAAGTTGCCCAAAACCAAGAAGGGTTTGCACAGGGGACTTTTGCCTTGCCTTGCAATAAAAGGAAATGCAAAAGGAGATCCCTTACCAGTTCTTAACAAAATGCTTCAAAGACTGAGGACACTGTGAGCATCGTGTGTTTTGATGTATGAAAACACTGGGATTTTCTGTGTAAATTTTTGCATCTCATTGGGACTTTGCCCACAGTGACATTTTCCTGTGCGAAATCTGGCATTTTTTAAAATAAAAAAATCCCTCCATATATAATGGCAAGATCAAAGCTAGAGCAATCAGTATATTCTGATCTGATATCACAAAGGAAAATGTTGTGATATAGCACCATCTGCAGGTGCAGAACAATACCATGTTTGCCCAAAGCATCGCTTGAAATATTTATGCTTCCCTACTTTTCCTTCCTTGAAGCAGGAATAGGGCATGCATTTTGCATGGATTTGATACACTGGAGATATAATTGCAATAGCATTATATAACTATAGAATCTGAGCTATTAGCTTATTTATAGTTACACGGCACAGAAGCGATGTGAAACAAAAAGGCCGCAATAATGCGGCTGCAAAGCTATCTGTAGTAGTTAAAATGTGCTAGTTGTACAATTTGTACGCACAATAGGATTTACTTTAGATGGTGCACCTTTCTGGGAAAAAAACAGAATGTTCAGTATTAAAAATCAATAAGAAAACATGCACCCTGTATTATATAAGGAAATGCCTTGGTAAACCTTTGCAAGGGCACTTGGGTTTGGTGTGGAGAACTGACTGCGCCAGTTGGCATATTTTGGCATCCATAGCCATGGTAAATCAAGGGTGCTACAGGTCTTCAGTGTCCTTGTAAGGAGGCAACTGGAGTGAGATGCAATGAGGCAGAGTCCTTTTCTAGGCTCTAAGCCACACTTATTTTGTCCAGCTAAGGAACCAGGAGATTGCTAGGAATGGAAGATAGGATTGCATCAGCATAGTAATGCATGATAATGCAGCTGTACCATGAAAACCCTTGGATAAGTCAGGTAAAGCAAATTTGCTGATATGGATAGGTGTCCTAGGCAGGTATTCGGCTTGAGAACTACTTGATATGCACGGAATGTGCAATAAGCCAGCTGCATATAATGGTTTCGATCTGCACGGCAAACAAAGGACTTTTGCTTATTTATTTATAAAACTCATATATGCTTAATTACTGAAAGCTCTAAACAGTTTACATGGTATTTAAAACATACATTAATATTATCCATAAATGTTAGATGATAAGCACAAAAACCCAAGTGTACATGAATCTGTACTTTAAAAATATATATTATATATAAAAAGTAAATCTCATATTAAAATGTATGTCAACTTTGCATATCTGGATAGGGTTTCCAAAATAAAAATGGTGACAGCTGTTGCCAAAAAATTACCATGATACACTTTATGTGAATAAAATGTCTCAAACATGCACTATAAATATATGGGGAAATAGAAGTATATTTGTGGAGTGAAATAAAGACTCAGATTTCACACATTCCCACCAGTGGCGAAGGTGTCAGCACATTTTTGAGGTGCTATAAATATAGGGATCCCTTCTAGTCAGTTGAGAGGCTGGGATCACACATTAAAGCTGCAACCCTGTACAGACTCCCTTGAAAGTAAGTTCCATTGAAATCAATAGGACTTACTTCTGAGTAGACACAGAACAATGGAATCAAAGAGTTGGAAGGGACCACAAGGATCATCTAGTCCAACCCTCTACAATGCAGGAATCTCAACTAAAGCATCCATGACAGATGGCCATCCAACTTCTGTTTAAAAACTTCCAAGGAAGGAAAGTCCACCATCCCTTGAGGGAGTCTGTTCCACTGCTGAACAGCTCTTTCCCCTGAATGTTTAGTCAGAATCTCCTTTCTTGCAACTTGAAGCCATTGGTTCGAGTCCTACCCTCCAGAGCAGGAGAAAACAAGCATGCTCCCTCCTCCATGGACAACCCTTAAGATATCTGAAGATAGCTATCATCTCTCAGTCTCCTCCCAGTTTCTTCAAGCGCTCCTCAAAAGGCTTGGTTTCCAGACCCTTGATCATCTTGGTTGCCGTCCTCTGCACACCTTCCAGCTTGTCAACGTCCTTCTTAAATTGTGGTGCCCAGAATTGGTCACAGTATTTCAAGTGTGGTCTGACTAAGGCAGAACAGAGTGGCACTATTACTTCCTTTGGTCTGGACACTACACTTCTGTTGATGCAGTGTAGGATAGTATTAGCATTTTTTGCTGCTGCATCACACTGTTGACTCATGTTAAGCATGTGGTCCACCAAGACCCCTACATCCTTTCCGCATGTACTGCTAGTAAGCCAGGTGTCCCCCATCCTATATTTGTGCATTTGGTTCTTCCTTCCTAAGCTTAGAACCTTACATTTGCCCCTATTGAAATTCATTTTGTTAGCTTGCACCCAGTTCTCCAATCTGTTAAGGTCATTTTGAATTCTGATTCTGCCTTCTGCGGCATTAGCTATCCCTTCCAGTTTGGTGTCATCTTCAAATTTGATGAACATCCCCTCAATTCTTTCATCCAAGTCATTTGTAAAGACATTGAACAACAATCACTTCCTCCCAAGTTTCCGTGCACTTCCACTTCAATCAGTTCCTTCCTACTGGTGAGGACCAGGTCCAAAATAGATGATTCCCTTGTTGGTTCTTCCATCTTCTGGGAAATTAAATTGTCAGTGATGCAATGGAGGAAAGTCTTTGTCCACTGCACGTAGAGCTGTAGCAGTCATGGATTTCCTAAAGGGCATGCAAGTGCTGGTGAAGATCAGAAAACAACTACAGCACACTTACAATGAAATTTAACACCCTACAATAAAGGGTCTTAGGTAGGGCATTGTGAACCCACCTTCCTGAGAAGTATATCTAGTCCTCTTCAAACTCTTTCATAATTTCATTTAAAATTCCTTGAAAAAAATTGCTCCAAGTAGACACTGCCAGATCCATTGTACGATTCCACTTGTTTGCACAATTTGATGGCAACTCTAATATGAGCCATCCATTGTAGATGACGGGATAATACAGAAGGTGATCACTTGCGGCTTTCTCTAATTCTCCGATGTCTGCATAATGCTGAATGCATATGGGTTGGACACAATTCTTGTTGATATGTTTACTATCATCTCAGTGGTTAGCAAACAGCTTTGCGATGCCTTAGCCCCGAGTGATATTTTGATGTAAGCATCTCTGCAGATCTGCATTCAAACACTTTACTTGCACTGACATCTTAACACCATTTTCTGATTTAAGATGACAACACTGGGAAAAAAGCCCTTTCTGACAGTAATTAAATCAATTAAATCAAACCGTTTTGAACCCAGCATTGACAATAACCTTAGCTGGACCTGAAAGGTTGGGAACAGCAAACCAGGTTAAGCGCTTGGAGGAAGAAGGGGAGGGGTTAAGTTGAATGGTGAATAAGATTTTTATTCATGTGAACATCAGATCCATGTTTAATACCAGTCTCATAGAGATGGAAGATTTTCAGAAATATCTGTGTATTATTGTTGAAAAGCTAAGACCTCCATCCTCTGCACACACTTGCCACTTGCACACACTTTTCCATTGAAATCTATCACTTGAGGCTGTATCCAAAACTGTGAAAATGAAATTCTGATCATAAAATGAGACTCCCCTATCTCTCCTCCATCTGCATGTTCCCAAAATCTGCTGCAGAGGGTCCCCAACCCTTTTGACCAGACGAGAGAAGAGAGAGATCTGTTGTGCACAAGGAAATCTGTTGTGAGAGTGGCACAGGATCATTGGATAGAACCCTTGATTGATTGATTGATTGATTGATTGATTGATTGAACTAGTATTTAAATATTTATCTCTGGATCCAACCAATTCTCTGTTTTCCAATGTAATCCATTCTGGAAGACTGTTCAAGTTCTGAAACAAAACTAAAAACTCAATATGGAAGCCTCAAAATGGAAAACTCAATACAGAAAACTCAATACGGAAACCGCCTCAGACGTTTTCCGAGGTGCGTTCAAAAATGGAAGCATTTACTTCTGGGTTTACGGCGTTCGAGTTCTGAAACGTTTGTCAACGGAGACATTCGAAAACCAAGGTACCATTGTAATTATAAGCATAGAAAAACAATATAGTATCATACATTGAAATCTAATTCAACCAGTATAAAAACCGTATCCGAAAGCACAGTGATAAAACATTGATAAAATCAACAAATGATCAACAAAATAGCTACAAAACCTCAATAAATCATAACCAAGTAAAGGATATCAAAAGTCATTTGGAAAAGGTGGGTTTTCAAAGCCCTTTCAAATACTGAAAATGAGTGGCCCAACCTTTGGAGGGATTTCTATATCAGGCAGGAACTGTTTCTGAGTTGTTCTTGTTGTAGTAGAACTCAATAAGATTTCAGAGTAAAGATCAGGCTGTAAGTTAGCTTTGAATCAACTGTTATTGTTTTCCTTGGGACTAAAATGTGCTTTTAATTAAGGTATACATGGCTCTGTTTTCTTTAAATAATAAGAATAAACCCTGAAGATAATCCAGGGAGCGTTCTCATTAGTTCAAACACCTGTACATGATAGAACAGAGGAGTACAGCATGAGAAGACAAGATTATTATCAGTCACAGTTTAATTAGCACCCCTGAGACTTGGACATGAAAGGTCTCAGGTCTCTTGAAAACTCATAACTTATGTAAGAAATCATTTCTAAACACTGGGCATATGCCAGACTCTTTTGGAAGATGTGAAATGCCAGCTTTCTTTTGAACGCATTATAATACTTTCGTGATCAATGATAACAGAGGCACTCTTTGTCCCACCCAAGTCCGCGTGTGGTATAATATCAGTACAGTGGTACCTTGGTACTCAAACACCTTGGTATTCAAACAACTTGGAACCCAAACACTGCAAACCCAGAAGTGTTCCGGTTTGCGAACTTTTTTCGGAAGCCGAACGTGCTCTGTTTTGAGTGTTACACTTCCGATTAACATATGAGAGTGCTGGAGGTGAAATAGTTAAACAGGTTACCCAATCAGGACCCAGGGGGGTGGAGTCAAAGGGACGATAAAACCAGCTCTGGGAGGAGCAAAGGGAGGAGTTTGTTGGGAGTTGGTTGGTTGGTTGGAGTGGGAGTGGGAGTGAATTGGGATAGAGTCTGGGGGTAGGTTGAGTTAGTGTAGCGAAATAAGCTGAGTCAGGAACAGTTAGGGGCTAGGAAGACAAGTAAATATCTGAGAGATGGTTTAGTGAGTGAGAGCAGGTAGTGGAAGTTATAGGACTGGATAGACACCCCATGATTGCAATTGACTGATAAACTGCAATAAATAAACAGAAGTTTATGTTCCAATTTAACCCTGACTGGACTCAGTATTGTACCAGGTAAGGCCTGGGTGGTGGCAGTGAGAAATAAAGTGGTGGCACAGGGATCAATAGACGGTGAAACGTCCAAGGTCCCTGTGTGATCACCACACCTTGGTACTCACATGCCTTGGTACTCAAACAACTTGGAATCCAAACACTGCAAACCCAGAAGTTTTCCGGTTTGTGAACTTTTTTCGGAAGCCGAACATGCTCCGTTTTGAGTGCTACACTTCCGATTTGAGTGGCACACTTCTGTTCTGAGTATTACGCTGAGGTCTGTCTGTTATTTTGTGTTTTTGCTTCTGCGGCTCTTTTTGTTTTGCTTTTGTGACTGTGTGGAACCCAGTTCAGCTACCAATTGATTGATTGTGCAACTGCAGTACATTGTTTTTTGCTTTCATTTTATGGATCAATGGTCTTGTTAGATAGTAAAATTCATGTTGAATTGCTGTTTTAGGGGGTTTTTCAAACGTCTGGAACGGATTGATCCATTTTGCATTACTTTCTATGAGAAAGCATGCCTTGGTTTTGGAACGTTTTGGTTTTGGAATGGACTTCCGGAACGGATTACGTTCCAGAACCAAGGTACCACTGTAATACAAGTCTTAATGGGCCCCTAAATGATTGTCTCTGAGCATGAGGATCAGGCCAGATTGAAGGCATGGTGTAGTATATGCTTCATTGTCTTTTATTGTCCTTTATGTTAGTGCTATGTCTTCAGATGTTGTGCTTATTGAAGTTGTTCCATGCACACGTTGATTTAGTTGGGTACTGACTGGACACAGCTACAAATGCTGAGACTGTTGAACAGACTCTTGGGCTGGGGTGTTGTTTGGGTTTCTTTGTTTGGGGGTGGGTGTTTTGCTGTTGGTTTCTTGTATATTTCTCTTTGAACTTGTGATTTATGTGGAAATTGTTCAGTTTGGTTGTGCATTTTTTAAAATTTTATTTATTGTTCATGACTACTTTTGTCATGTTATAATTATGGATATATATACCATATTTTTGCTCTATAAGACTCACTTTTTCCCTCCTAAAAAGTAAGAGGAAATGTGTGTGCGTCTTATGGAGCGAATGCAGTCTGCACAGCTATCCCAGAAGCCAGAACAGCAAGAGGGATTGCTGCTTTCACTGCGCAGCGATCCCTCTTGCTGTTCTGGCTTCTGAGATTCAGAATATATTTTTTCTTGTTTTCCTCCTCCAAAAACTAGGTGCGTCTTGCGGTCTGGTGCGTCTTATAGAGCAAAAAATACGGTATATATATTTTATTTTGTAAGCTGCCTTATGCATGGTTTGAACTGTGGAAAGGTGGCATACAAATAAAATTATGTATGTAATTGTTCTAACTCACACTCTAACCTTAGGGTGAACAGCAGGAAGAGGAGGGTTATGATGATAATGTTAATAAGAATGTTATTCACAAAGAAATATTTATGATGTAGAGGGTAAGATTATTGTCTTAGCATGCTTCACTTTCTTTCCAAATTTCTGATGCAGATGTTGTCCATATAGCCCATTTTCCCCAAATTATGAGAAACATTTCAGCTAGTTAAATAGTCTACAAAACAGCATAAATTTATGAGAGGTTCATTGAGAATGCTGACTTTAGTGGCTGTGCCTCGCAGATGCCCCTTATGTGCAAATAAAATAATCCAATATGAAAATGTTGATCAATTGCATGGCATATTCTGGATGGAAAAACAAATAAAGATGATGTGAACTAAAGTTTGCAACAACGACAACAAAAATGCTCCAATTATAATTATTATTACACATTGGAAACTATTAGGAGGAAACCATATTTGTTTTTAATGAGAAAATGAGACTTGAGTGTGTGTCCTTTTAAAAAGTCTTTTCTGTTGTTGGATTACTGTGCTAATCCTTTAAGATAATAATAGTCGTTTGCCTACCTGTCCACTAATTCTGTCATGTTGCTGCATACAGAATAGGATTACTGATTCCACAAAGAACTACACTGGTTCTTCTGTAATATGTATTTTGCTAAAAAGAAAGAAAGAAGAAGAAACAAAAAACCCACCTGCTTTTAAAATGAGGAATAATGAAATGGAGTCTTTACCTGTACACCAGTTAGAAGGATCCAAGTATACAATTCAGCCATAACTCCATGCGGAGCCACAGTTGAATGCCTTATTCCCCATTTGGATCATTGAATTTAGGAGGTGAAGAAGATTGCCACATCATGCTGATGAGCTAATTACCCTAACTGATATGTATGATGGGCTGGACTTCAGCAGATGCATTCTGAATCAAAGAATAAGGCTGCAGTATAGTACCAACGGGACATGGCTGGCACTGTGAGCCAGAGGACACAGAGCCTAGGACTTGCTGATCAGAAGGTTGGTGGTTCGAATTCCTGCGAAGTGGGTGAGCTCCTGTGGCTCAGTCCCTGCTCCTGCCAACCTAGCAGTTCGAAAGCACGTCAAAGTGCAAGTAGATAAATAGGTACCGCTCCAGCGGGAAGGTAAACGACATTTCTGTGCGCTGCTCTGGTTCGCCAGAAGCGGCTTAGTCATGCTGGCCACATGACCCGGAAGCTGTACGCCGGCTCCCTTGGCCAATAAAGCGAGATGAGCGCCGCAACCCCAGAGTCGGCCATGACTGGACCTAATAGTCAGGGGTCCCTTTACCTTTTATAGTACCAACAGGGACACGGGTTGCACTGTGGTCTAAACCACAGAGCCTAGGGTAAACAGCATTTCTGTGCAGTGCTCTGGATTGCCAGAAGCAGCTTAGTCATGCTGGCCACATGACGCGGAAGCTGTCTGCGGACAAACGCCGGCTTCTTTGACCTATAGAGCGAGATGAGCGTGCAACCCCAGAGTTGTTCACGACTGGACCTAACGGTCAGGGGTACCTTTACCTTTATAGTACCAACAAAAATTGTTGGTCATATTCATAACCCTTACAGTTTCTAGTTCATTTCCTTCCATCATGAAAATATGATGAGGGTCCAGTTCACGTGGTCTTGCTGGTATGGATGCCTTCATAAAGTTCTCCCTCATGGTTTGTTTCTCGGCTACATTTCTACTGTATAATACGTGAGAAGCCCATATCACTCAGGCATTTCCCAAGACAAGGGTGGAAAACTTGTGGCCCTCCATATGTTCTTGGAGCCCAACTCCCATCAGTCCCACTCGGAATAGCCAATCATCACCTCTGATGGGAAATGTAGAACACATATATCTGAATCCACCAATCCCCATCCTAAATGTCATAAAGAGCCACAACGTATCATTTTTTAATGGTGTCTGCCACACTATAACAATAAAATAACTACTGCAGCAACATGAATAGCCATTGTTAATTTGCTTCCTTTTTATAATGGTCAACTGAATCATTTGAGAACGTCATTCAGATGTTTATCAAGATAATTTCATTGGAATTGATACATAGCTATTGAACATACATTGCTTGCTGCTACACTAGACTTTTCTTACACAATCATCTCCTGTAAAGACATTTGTGACATTTTCTGTGAAAAGAGACAAGAAGAATACTTTTCCCTAGCTCAACATTTCATTTTAGCAGGAAAGGACACAAAAAGGAAATGATAATGCTAACAAGGTTGGGATTTGCTTAAAGAGAAATAAGTAATAACATACTGGACTATAAGAAATAGGGATGGAGGAAATTTTGTTTAGTCCACATTTATAAGCACACTGTCTAAATTCACACCTCCTGGATCAAGATGCAATTGCTGATTACTGATCAGAAAGTAATTATTCTTTGGATTTTGCAATTATCTGAATTTTGTGATGCAGTTCTTTGTTTTTAAAAAGGAACCAGAACACTTAAAAAAAAAAGAATAAATGTATACATATTTTACATCTCCTATGAAGAGAGAGTTTCCCTATGTGGGTGTAATGTGCTTGAAGACTTATGCCACTGCTTACTGGTTTGCCCAATGTATGAGGATTTAAGAACAGCCTTGTTTGAAGATTTAAATCTCCCAGCTAGGAGATCGCCTAGGTATTTGATTAACTTTTTATTAGGGGATAGGTCCCCCTACATATCTGAAAAGTAGCCTGTTTTGCCTTTGGGGCAGCCATTTTAAGGGGAAATTTTTTTTGGAAATGGCAAGTAAAATTCTTCAGGGAAGCAAACTCCTATCTGACAGAATGTCTGGTTCAAATGATTATTTTAACTTTGCAATGTACTTTATTCTGTTTTATGTATTTTATCTTTTCTATGCCTTTCAAACAAAATGGCCTAACACACTTGAGAGAATTCTGGTCCACCATATGTTTTGGAACGGAATATTTAATGGTCTTCAGTAGGGTCAGTATATTCCACAGTGTCCCCACTTATCATAGCAGGTCCTACTAGCTCTCTAAAGCATGCATAATATGGCCTGATGTGATGGAGGATATATTTCAATTCCAGATGGTACCAGGTGTCTAACTGAATGCCCTAGTATTCTGTATGTTTCTTAATAGACAATAGTTTTGGGGTCTCTTCTTCTGAGCAGGCCATTTTGGTTGTTCCAGCACAGTTGTATCCCTCTGCTGAGATCTGTGAGCCGTGGACCTGGTTCAATCCATATATTGGTGTCTGGCCTCTTTATTACCTGTTCCAGTCACAACCCACTTTTGATGGCTTCCTGGAATTTCTTTAAAGAACTGATAAACTCATCTAACACTGATTAACTGTGGGTAAAACTCAATATTTGTACAGCAGACTGTATTTATTTTGGTTGTAAATCAGCTGAAATGGATATAGTTATTTTCTCTTGGGTGGCTATGAGGAAAGCTATCCAATAATAACACCAAGGAACATTGGTAGGCAAACAGATGCAAGGAGCTTTATTTAAGGTCATTTGCCATAAAGGATAGTGAAATTAACAGGGCAGTCATTTGCATGTCTGCTCAGAGGTATGTCCTATTTAGTTCGATGCTAGTTACTCCCAGGTAAGTGTATATGATCGCAGTCTAACAGTAGATAAAGGGAAGCTTTAAAATGTCATTTTCTTCTGGGGAAGTGTGCTGGAGACATGTTCACAATGTATATGGTCAGAGAGATATATTCATTGAGTCATATATTGATTTCTGATTGTTCACACACCTAGAATGAAGACATATGAGAGATGTGTGGTTAAATGGTCACAACTTTATTCGCTACTCTATGGATGATCTGCAGAGATCAGATTGAAGGTTGTCTGGCTACTTGTGGGCAACTTTAAACTAAGCTGGCTACCTTGAGGGCAAGTCAGATCTGAGGAGGCAGAATGTGAAATCCCTGAGTCTCCTCTACTGGGCAAAATTACGTGTCCTACACTGTGGCATTAAAGCCAAAAACCACCCAGGGAAAATAAATAGCAGTGTGGAGTGGGTGAAATGGGTGCTCCAACAGCTAGTCATGGGACACCCTTCAGAAACTGTTACTTGGTCCCCTGAATGGATAAGCAGCTAATTTCATACTGCTAAATGGGCCCACATCAGAAGAGGTCAGCTTCGGAGAATTCTGTGCCCTAAATAGGGATACACATGCCTTGGTGTGATTGGCCTCGCTGGGCCATGTGACCTGTCCTTGAAATAAGAAGCTGGGGAAGTATTGTATCCTTATCCAGTATACCTGAAGGAGTGTCTCCACCCCCATCATTCTGCCCAGACACTGAGGCCCAGCGTCGATGGCCTTCTCCTTCTGGCGGTTCCCTCGCTGCAAGAAGCCAAGTTACAGGGAACCAGGCAGAGGGCTTTCTCGGTAGTGGCACCCACCCTGTGGAATGCCCTCCCACCAGATGTCAAAGAGAAAAACAACTACCAGACTTTTAGAAGACATCTGAAGGCAGCCCTGTTTAGGGAAGCATTTAATGTTTAAGAGACTATTGTACTTTAATATTTTGTTGGAAGCCACCCAGAGTGACTGGGGAAACCCAGCCAGATGGGCGGGGTATAAATAAATTATTATTATTATTATTTATTATTATTATTATTATTATTATTATTATTATTATTATTATTATTATCCCCAGCAAGGGGTGGGACAAGAACACTCCCATTCAGGCAACAAGGGTGTGATCTTAGGTAGACCAGGTAGCTTGCAGCATGGCTCAAGCTATCTGGATTCCCCTTCTACTCCTTCATCTGTGTACTTCGGTGGAACCTTCATAGCATTCTGGAACATCATTGTTGAGGGACTGGGACCAGTTTGCCATTCCATACATACAGACCTTCCTGGTTGTAAACATCTTCAACAAAAGACATTGGAGTCCACTTTTCTTTTCTGGGAAAAGGAGGCAACATGTAAGTTCCTTTGAAAGGAAGGTAGCAAGGAGCAATTGAGTTTCCATACACCTTTTAGCCCGGCTCATGCATGACTTGCATGTAGGCCACACAGTAGCAACCAGTGTGGTGTGTGGAGGAGCTGGAAAGGTACCTCTTTGACACTATCACCACTGCAGCTTACCTGCATGGGGTGGCACAGTGTTGTGTTATGGTGAGGTCAGGGCTGAGCAGGTGCTCCTACTGGTATGCCCACACAGCCTCAGGTTCACTTCTGCCCTGCCCCATCTCCATCCAGGTAAGCTGTGATGGTGACTCTGTAGCTCTGCAGAATATGTTGTTGTTTATTCATGTCTGACTCTTCGTGACCCCATGAATCAGAGCAGGCCAGGCACTCCAGTCTTCCACTGCCTCCCACAGTTTGGTCAAACTTATGCTGGTAGCTTCGAGAACACTATCAAACCATCTCGTCCTCTGTTGTCCCCTTCTCCTTGTGCCCTCCATCTTTCCCAACATCAGGGTCTTTTCCAGGGAGTCTTCTCTTCTCATGAGGTGGCCAAAATATTGGAGCCTCAGCTTCAGGATCTGTCCTTCCAGTGAGCACTCAGGGCTGATTTCCTTAAGAATGGATAGGTTTGATCTTCTTGCAGTCCATGGGACTGCAAGAAAGTGAAACCCAGGCTTCTTCTGGCCTTACTTTTATAGTCAGCATGACCTTGACTGAAAGAGATAACAGAACCAGTTTAAACCAGCTTTACTCAGCTTCTCTGAAAGAGTAACCCAAACACCATGAACCTTCTGCTTGTTTCTTTCACATAAAGAAGCTTCAAAAAGCTTCCAGAACCCTCCTGAATTAATTAGAACAGGAAAGATCTCTACACATCAGATCAATACTTTCTGCACTAAGAAATGCAAACTGACACCCATCATCTCATCTTCTTTCAACAACTGGATGTCACGAACAGTTGTCTTTTTTTTTTTTTACAAGACTAAGTTCTAAGACATAAATCAAAATTAAATTAAATCATCATTAAACGAGGAGGGGGAGAACCATGTATGCTACCTTGAGCTCCTTGGGGAAAAGAAGGTGGGAAATAGATGCAATAAATACACATATGCACAGACATAATTATAGGCATATTTCATTATTATATAATTATTGAAGGGGTCTTTTTAACCACTTGCAGGGAAAACAAAGAGCCTTTTAAAGTAGCTTTGTTTAATGATTTGTTCTATTGCATATTTTCTCTTGTGGTTTACCACTGCTATTTATATTCTGGCTTGTAAGCTACCTTTGAGTACACTTGCCATCTGTTGGCCTATTCACAAACAGAGCTCCTTCTTGCATTCTGCATCACAATGCCACAATACACTAACACCAGTTTTTGTTTTTTTAAAAAAGAATTGATCTATGCATCCTATTACCCTGCTGTGATTGATACATACATTTGCGATAAGTCTGCATGAAAATTTGTAAGCGCTTGTATGCAAAATTCTCCTGTTTTATATGCAAATAGGCCTGGTATATGCAATTGTCCCTTGACATAATGCATTTATGAATGCTATCTTCATGAATATGCACATTTTAATTGTACTTTTCACTAACGTGCACCTTTTTGCATACTTTATTCGGTTGGGCATCTTTATGAAATTACAAAATTCAGATAAATGTTGGGCAGTTGCTAAACTGAGGCCTGTGGTAGTTCAGCAGCAAAATTCAGCTAAAAATGTTGCATCTCAGTTTGTCCACTAGTTCCAAAATGTTGTGTCTCAGTTTGTCCACTAGTTCCAAAAGCACAAATTTGGTAGGTTTACATTAAGATAGAAACTGGACAAATTTCTCTCATAACCCTAGTCAAAGGTGGTGATTTATTTGGGTGCATGGCAGCTCTGATACATCACTGAACCTCGCAAAACTGCAGCAGACACCTTTCCCCTAAACCAGAAGCTATAACTGACAGCTCTCTTTTCCAATCCCTGCCTTTTTAGGAAGCGATAGCAAAGTTTGACAGCTAATCAGGATTAAAAGACACCATAGGAGGAGGAAAGCACTGAAGAGCGTCTGGCACTTCCTGTTTCTGCAGTGACCTTTCTAAGCTTAATAGCTGCAGGACTTCCTGCAGGTTCTACGCCTCCAGACCTCAGTGGCTCAGCTTGTCGCAATAACGTTTTGTACTTCCCACTTCCAGAATGATCAATAACGCTACGCAGACTCTTTTTTAGCACTTTTACTTCAAGCTTTCTCATGCAGCTTGAAGTTCTGAGGTGACCTAGAAAAAGGCAGGAGAGATGAGCAATCCCTTCCCCCCATCCCCACCTTTTAAAATAATGGTTTTAGGGCAGGAGGGAGATTCTCTGTGTTATTTAGCCAAACTAATTTGCTCGTAGCTTGCTTTCATTTCTGACAGTTAGTTGGCATTTTCTGGAGCGCATCTCCAAAGGTAATTGTTGTGCTTCGAGGGACCTTTCCTTGGCCCTCTTCATCTCATCACCTCAGGTGATGTGAAAAACAAAGAAGCAGCTTGCTGTTAAATAATAATTTTTAAGAGCATTTTTTTTAAAAAAAAAGGATTCTCTTTAGGGTGGAAGGAAACAAAGCTTCACTGAGAATAGAGTATATGATTTTTTTTTTGTTCCACTGTAGGAAGAAAAACTACCTTCTCTGATGGGAAAGAAACAGATTATTCGTTTTCAGTGGCAAGCAAATGTTTAGAAGAATGGAATTGGGATGTTACGTGTGGAAGCCTTGTTCAATGAAGAAAGCACACATCATACATTTAAAACATATTCAAAGTTTGTCAAGCGTACTGGGAATTGCAGCTTTCTGAGGAGTAAAGTACAGTTCCCAGTATTTGAGCTTTTTGCAGGTTGCTTTAAATCAGGCTTCCTCAAATTCGGCCCTCCAGATGTTTTGAGACTACGATTCACATCATCCCTGATTACTAGTCCTGCTAGCTAGGGATCATGGGAGTTGTAGGGCAAAAACATCGGGAGTGCCGAGTTTGAGGAAGCCTGCTTTAAATGTGATGGAGGATATATTTCAAATCCAGATGGTACCAGGTGTCTAACTGAATACCCTGGTAATCTGTACACTTCCTAATAAACAATAGTTTTGAGGTCTCTGCTTCTGGGCAGGGTGGCTCCCGCAAGGCCATTTTGGTATGCTTATCTTATGATGTTCCATGTATCACTGCTTTGAGGATTCTAACGTTACTTTTATGTAGATATCGGATCAGATGGAAAACTTGAAGGTATGACACGACAAGGATTAGTGGTTATTGACAATATGCCAATTTAGGAACCGAATGGACTTTATCTCTTGACCATCCACTGGACTTTAATTTCTCAGGATATGTTCTGTTTGCATGATGTGTTGGTCTATGGAATTACACTTTGTGAGATATTATATGTTGAATTGTGTTTGAAATAGAAGTTACATAGTCAAAAACAGCCTGTTACGTTGTGTGTGTTGTTACCAGCATGTAAAAGCATCTGCAAGTAGCTCTAGAGAGAAATGAAGCACTGAAGAGTCACTTCCAGTCAATGTAGACCATGGATAGGCAATCTTTGACCCTAGGGTCATTTGTGGACCTTAATCCCATTTCAAAAAGCAGCTACAAACTATCAATTCAGACCTTTGGCAAGAGTGATCTGTCCCTCACCCCATTGGCTGCTGGGTGGGGAGAGGGAGGGGGAGAGAGAGAGAGAGATGGGTTGCCACTTATACTGAAGTGATTGCAACTGATGAGCTATAAATGAACCAAAGAAAGTTCAGCTATGAAACCTTCTTTGGATTTCTGTGTGCTCATTCTTACTGGCAGAAGCTTAATTAAATAATAGCATCAATGCTCAAAAGAATGTAATTAATGAGTGGCAACATCCAAGTGTACCCTAACACCCCATAAGAGAAGTAATACCACATTACCATGTGCAGAGTGGATTGCCAAGATAATATTAAATCCAGCTTCTGAGATAGTCTAAGTACACCAATACTGCTTGACTCTCAGATGGTCCTTATCAGCAGCTGAACAGCAACAAAAACATCCAAAATGACTATCAAGAGATGGTAAGTGGCAAATGAGTGGCTCTTGGGCAATAAGAGTTTAAGATAGCTAGAACAATGGGCTATCCATTTCCAAAGTGCAGCTCAAAACATGCTCTGTCATATGTGAAGAACTCCTTGTCCAAGAAAACAAACCAACCAGACAAAAGCCTTTCAAAAACATCCACAGTTTCAATGCATTTGGTGACAGCCAGGCAATATGAGCCACCCACGAGTCCCATTGATTTAAGTGGGTGGTAAACATAACATTCTTCTATTGAAACCAGTGTTTAAATTGGCTGTCTTGCTCGCTCACTTGCAAAAACAAAGTCCCTCTGTGATTTTTAATAGCTCTCGAAGATCCACTTTAAGATGGTGGTTAACTGTTGCTGCTTTCATCCATCTGTCTTGGGAGACAGTGGAGAAGTGCAGCTTTGAGGGTGAAGACAAACTGTTGGAAGTTTACAGCACCTGCTGTGGTTATAGAGACCAATATGGGAGAGATATGTTTTGTTGCAGTTGGGGCACACAAAGGCCCCTGGTCATGCTGCTGCGGATGCACCATGGAGTTTCTTCTCTGTGTGCTCCTCCCAGCAGTCATTCCTCCTCTGGCCATTGCTGTGGCTACACAATCTGACTGTCTGTCTCCAGGCACTACAGTGATCTTCAAGGAATTCCCCCATAGCAAGATTAATATTGCCAGCCTCCATGTCATGTTTGCAGATATCTTTGCAATGCAGAGTTGGTCAGCCAACAGGCCTGGTACCTGAAGCCAGCTCCCCACAGAGCACAGGATCTCCTTGGGGATCCTGACATCTTCCATTCTGTGCACATGACCAAGCCAGTGTAGATGTCACTGAGACAGGACACATTCTGGGAATGTGGGATTGGGAGAGCACACCTTTGTTTGAGATTCTGTCCTGCCATGTGATGCCCAAAATCTTCCTGACACACAGTGGCGTAGCGTGGGTTGTCAGCACCCGGGGCAAGGCAAGTAATTTGCGCCCCCTAACCCGTGGATTTGCGCCCCCTAACCCGTGGATTTGCCCTAACCCCAGATGTTGCGCCCGGTGCGGCCGGCCCCCCCTGCACCCCCCACGCTACGCCACTGCTGACACAGCACATGTGGAAGACATTTACAGACCCTCCAATTATCCCAATTTTCCAAGGACAGTCCCGGATTTACAGAAACCATCCCGATTTCTGATTTGATCCAGGAATGTCCTGCCTTTCCTTAGGATGTCTCTATTTTCACTGGAGTAATGTTGTAGGGTGTGTGTTGAGGCTTTCAATAGTCAATGGACAAAGATGATGGGAACTGTAGTCTAACAACTACGGAGAGCCACAGGTTCTCCACCCCTACCCTAGGGCAGTATCCACCTAAATCATAATCAAGAGTATGTGCTTGCTCTGTATTTAATGATATATATTCACCTCTATTTTTTCTGCTGCATATACCAACTTTTTCATCATTGGAATCAACTGATGAAATGATGGGCATTTTCAGTGTCACTCTCCGCCTTTCGTGATATTGATTAGCTTTTAGCATGTGGTCATAAAAACCATGTACCAATTTCAGAACAACCCTGATGGGAGAAGGAGGAAAACCCCAGATCTCTGTGGAAATAGATGTAAATGATCAAGGTCAAGAAAAGCATTAACCATGAAATGTAACCAACTCTCTCTGAAACATTTATATTTTAATTATGATTCTTCAAGAGTCAAGATTTTTATGTACAGATAAATCTTGGGTGACTATAAGGATTGGAAATTTCAGCAGCACTCTGGTGAAAAGCAAGATATTTCTCCATGAATTTGTTTCTTGGCCTACTGGCGTGAGCCCCAGAATTGACCTAAACCCAAATGAGTGTGGGATGTGATCACACACAGGTATTTCTGGGCATCCGGAGCTTGCTAAACTAGTCCTAATGGGCTTTCAGAATGGCCCACAACAAAAGTGATTGTGCATCACTACATAAAATGCAGAATAAGGAAGGCCCTTGCAGGTGAGGGGTACATAGCATTATAGGATGACATATTGTACAGAGAGATTGAGGAGATTATCTCCTATCTGCAGGATGAATTAGTACAATTCATTCTGCCACCTTATATTGTGCTGCACGTGTACAGATTCCAAGAAGGTGATTGTTTCTTTTCTAACCTTTACTCTTATACAGGAGATTCTGTGATAGCGTCACAGAGGACATATGAAGAAAACAAAACAAAGGTCCAGGTATGTAGGATAAATGCAGTTCTCCGTGAGTTGTGTATCAGTGTTCTGAGCCAGAAGAGGACAACTGTTACCATGTAAATAAGGTACATTGGTAAGGTAAAGGTAAAGGGACTCCTGACCATTAGGTCCAGTCGCAGACGACTCTGGGGTTGCGGCGCTCATCTCGCTTTACTGGCTGAGGGAGCCAGCGTACAGCTTCCGGGTGATGTGGCCAGCATGACAAAGCCGCTTATGGTGAACAGAGCAGCACACGGAAATGCCCTTTACCTTCCCGCCGGAGCGGTAACTATGTATCTACTTGTACTTCGTACTTTCGAACTGCTATGTTGGCAGGAACTGGGACTGAGCAACGGGGGCTCACCCCGTCGCGGGAATTTGAATCGCTGACCTTCTGATCGGCAAGCCCTAGGCTCTGTGGTTTATGGTATCATAAGTCAAATATTTGCTAGGCTTGTAATGCTGGCTGCCTTGAAAATGTTGCTGTAGCTCAGTGGTGGCTAAAATTGGCCCTCCAGCTGTTTTGGGAGTACAACTCCCATCATCCCTAGCTAATAGGACCACTGGTCAGGGATGATGGGAACTGTAGTCCCAAAACAGCTGAAGGGCCAAGTTTGGCCACCACTGCTAGCTGGAGGGGGCAGTTGCTGCTTCCCTCCCCAGCTGTGGCCCCATTTTTTTTATGTTGTTACAAACCACTGCGATAAATTTTCATGATGCGACAGCACATCAATATTTTTTATAAATAAAATAATTCTAAAATACAGTGGTACCTCGGGTTAAGTACTTAATTCATTCTGGAGGTCCGTTCTTAACCTGAAACTGTTCTTAACCTGAAGCTAATGGGGCCTCCCACTGCCACCGAGCCACCAGAGCACGATTTCTGTTCTCATCCTGAAGCAAAGTTCTTACCCGAGGTAATATTTCTGGGTTAGCGGAGTCTGTAACCTGAAGCGTCTGTAACCTGAAGCGTCTGTAACCTTAGGTACCACTGTAGTAGATCTTGAGCTGCAAAATATAGGATGCATCTTAATGCATATTCCAATAACTTCAGTTTTGGTAGTGAGCTCACCACACCCAGTCACTACTGAGCCCACATTTGAGAGTGTCTAATCTGAAAATGATTTCTGACTCAGGAGCTGTTTTTGGCAGTGTCACACTGATTGACAAATCAGCTCTGCAGGGGGGGGCGGACTAGATGACCCCCAGGGTCCCATCCAACTCTACAATCCTATGATTCTAGGATATGTGAGTATCCTCTGCCAGAAAGCATTCAACGTGCTCATCTCTTGGTTGGAGAGGAGACAAATTCTTCATCTGCCTTAGAATCCTACCCTTCCTTTGCATTTCAGGACGCTTCTTGTGTCGTGTCCAATAATCCCCAGGGATAAATTTGAAATGAAATAGATAGATGATAGATTGATACATTGATCTATGGCTATTTTTCTTCCAGTTATCCTGGAAGCAGCAGGTAGATAGAAGCACACAGGAAACGGAACTAACACTTTTATTTATTTATTTCATTCTGTTAAGATGATGGTTTTGCAGTACTAATTATTGAAATGTGGGGTAGAAAATAAAACTCCTCAAAATGTGACAGGCTTCCTGATCTCAATGATTAATGCAAACTCACTTCTGGAAGAAGAGATGCAGCTGATGTTCTCCATTGTGTCTGTCTGCACATTCTATATTAATCTGTTGCATTACAATGAAGTGCTCTACTGATCAGTAACAAATTGGTATGACGACACTTCTTTTAATAGCTCTGTGGTTTTTGTAATCCTGCAAAATGAAATGGCAAAGAGTCAGTGCAAGCAGACAGGAGTATTAGCCGCAACATTGATTTATTCAGTAATAGAAAGAAACAGATCTTATTTTGAAGTCTGATCTGGACCTTAGAGTGAAAAGAGAGTTCAGCTCTCTTTGAAATGATGAGAGGAACACCTAAATGATTACCTTTGCAAGCATTCCCCCCTGTAGTGTATCAAGGTATTTAGGCAGCTGAGGTCGAGGATTATGTGTATATCCTTTCCCCAACCTTACTTAAAGCCACAATCACTTTATTACTCAATAACTGAAGGGTTTTTTCAATAAAAAAAATATTTGACAGTTATGTCACAGCATCATCATTTTTTTCAGTTGAAGCAATTCCAATTAAATGATGTTATTAAAAAAGTGCTGTTTTTTAATTCAGTAATAGTTCCCCCCCCATACATCCAGCTGATGCCAAAGCATGTTCCTTCAGAAGAACAGTATTTATTCACTAGACAAGATGCTTAAAAAAAAGGATTCTGAATATTGAAACATCTGTCTTTGTTACCAGAGTATGGCGAATCCTCATATAGAAAATCCAGAATCAAAATTAAGGAACAAAATGTCTGAGTCTCTCTCTCCTCTCTCTCTCTCTCTCTCTCTCACACACACAGCCACAGGGAATCTCAATAGGGAACAAGTCTGCACTATGAGAGGAAGATGGGGTTAATCATTTATTTGCTTCCACATAAGAATAGCTCCCCCCACCCACTACTTTATGTCCCAGGTGGAAAAAGCTCATAGGACCACAGGAAGCATACTCTCCAACATTTCTCCAATGAAAATAGGGCCGTCCTATCCAACAACAACAGCAACATTTATATTTATACCCCACCCATTAGACTGGGTTGCCCCCAGCCACTCTGGGCGACTTCCAACATTTATTAAAACATAATAAAACATTAAACATTTAAAAACTTCCCTATACAGAGCTGCCTTCAGATGTCCTCTAAAGGTTGTATAGTTACTTATTTGCCTGGCTCACATAGCTCCATACCCTCCAGCATTGTCCTAATGAAAAGTGGGATATTCCAGGATCAGATCCGAAACTAGGATGGCTTCTGTAAATCCAGTACTGTCCCTAGAAAATGGGGAAAGTTAGAGGGTCTGCTTGTAGCTTGGTATTGTCTATATCAGGGGTCAGCAAACTTTTTCAGCAGGGGGCCGTTCCACTGTCCCTCAGACCTTGTGGAGGGCCGGACTATATTTTGAAAAAAAATATGAACGGTTTTCACCCACCCGCAAAGAGGCCTGAAGATGCTTCGCTTTACCTGTCCCAGTTGTCGTCCCAGTAGCCGCAGTTGGGCTTCTCCAGCCAGCCAGCTGCCGTGGCAGGGTAGGAGGCTGTGTTGGCCAGTGAAGACAGAAGCAGCAGCCCGGTGGAGGAGCCGCGGATGGAGGTAGGGGAACCAGGGTGTCACCGGAGCTTTTACCCACTACCTGCTGCTGCTGCTTCCTGAGAGGCACCGTGGAGAAGAAGACAGAGCCGCTCGCCAACCTGCAAGCGGCTACCTTGGCCTCCGCAACAACCCACCTGAATGTCATGGGAGGAATGAAGGAAGGAGGAAGGGAGGCGGGCAGTGACGAAGGAAGTGTGCAAGGAAGCGGTGCAGGAAACAGGCACGGAGAAGGAAGGAAGGGTGGACTGAGGGAGAGGAAGGTGGAGCAGGAAGAAAATGCAGCAGCAGTTGGCAGCTGACGTCACATGCCCCCTTCACGGTGCTGCCCTGCTGAGGCGGGCAGGTGGGCAAGCCAACTCCCACCGTCAATGGAGCCTGGCATGGGACAAGATTGCTCTGTCCCTGAGGAGAAAAGTGCCGCCATGTGAGGGAGAGGGAGAGGGAAAGAACGCATGCACTGGCAATCCATGCAATGGCGATCCAAGCAGCGATTCCTGGACCATCTGCAGGCCGGATCTATTGGGCCTCATCCGGTCCGCGGACCTTAGTTTGCTGACCCATGGTCTATATTCTAATTGGCAGTGGTTCTCCATGATTTTGAGCAGGGTTTTCTGGCAGCCATACTTTAAAATCCCATCAAAATAAAAGTCCCCCCCTCCCTCCGCTCAAAGAACTTTGGCCAAAGTCAAGCAAAGAAGCAGCCCAATGATTTTTAACTAGGCAGAACCTCCCAGCACTGGGGAACTGACACAGAGAAGGCTCCGTCTCTCGTGCTCATGTCTCAAATCTCCAAAGATGGTACTGAGAGCAAAGTCTCTAATTTGCAGACACTGGTCTTCTGTCGAAATGGTAGAGCTCAGATCCAATTTTATTGTGTCAGCAAGACCTAGGAGCAGGCAGTAAGAGGCCCTGCAAACTTTCCCGGTGAAAAGCTATCATGGCCCAGCTTTCTGCCACCTTTGCAAATGTTAAACAGAACTGAAGCACTAAGCTCTTAAGACTAGCACAAAAGGCACATCATGTGGGGACGTTGACTGCAGTTCATTTTGTTATCTCTGCTGTGCTTTATGATCACATTAGTCTTGATCAGCTTTCAGGACAGTGGCACTTGCTTAACTGTAGCTGCAAAGTCATTAGTGCATATGAAATGGATTTAAGGTTTCAGGAAAGCTTGAACGATAGCATTCCAAGGGCAAAAATGTAATTTCCTCCCAAACGTCTGCTCATTTCCTCTGCCATTGTCCATTGCATGAAACAATACAGGATTCGACGCCGATACTGTGCTTTGCAAGCATAGGAGGATCTCAAAATTGATCATATCAGAGTGTGACAAACAATTCACGAGTCATGACTCTGGTCAGATATGCACCAGAAACCGTACAAAAAACCCTCACAAATACAACAAAATCACAAGCACAGGGCAGAGGGGAGCTAGAAACACAGCTTGCACTCCTTTTAACCTTTAGATAGTTGCATTTTTAGTCCGGTTCAAATAAGAATTATAGAGAGAAAGCATCACTAAAAATCGCTCAGAGCAAATGAATTTTTTAAAAAACAGTCACAATAAGCAATTTCATTTACTAAAGGCACACTTGGGAATGCCACAGAAACAGCTCGACATATTGTCCAGTTCTCTGAATTGCTGCTGCTAATCGAAGCTACAATACACAATACAAAAGCATTTATTTGCTTCTGAAAGTTCTCAATGTGCCACAAATTACTATTGTGCCGATTTCCTTTCTCTTCCTTCCCTGCCTTGTACCCAGATATTTCACTGACCACATGAACGCTGCGCTTGCCAACTCACTTTTAAAATTATTAATCTGAAGATTGGGGTGCGGACTTTGTACAGACATAGCTCAGCTGCTTGAGGATAAATATCAGCTACAAACAAACTAGATGGTATCTGTTGGAAATCAGATGTCCCTGTGTTAAGAAAAGCTATTCAAAATCAGGCTGTTGCCTTTTCTGCCATGAGTAAAGCTCACCAATCTTCTTCCTCTTTGGCGATCACTTTTAGCCGAGTAAGATTGTTTTCCACGAACATGATATTAACAGTGAGTTTGTAAGTGACTGTGGAGGCCAATTCTGGATCCACACGTCTTTACACAGTGGGGACATAGGTTTCTGGGTGGGAGTTGATCACTGTGAGGGTTTACCAAATGTGCCTTCTTCTTAGCACGTTTCTCCCTTTCGTCCCAAGTTCAAGCGTCTTCCAAGCCCATGACACCTTTGGTAAAGGCTGTTCTCCAATTGGAGCACTCACAGGCCAGTGTTTCCCAGTTGTTGGTGTTTATACTATATTTTTCTAGATTTCCTTGAGAGAGTCTTTAAACCTCTTTTGTTGATGCTTTCTATTTTTAAGTTTGGAATAAGTTATAGTCCCCCAAAATAGGGGTCATCTTATACATGGGGGCGTCTTATAGACATAAAAGTATGGTAATTTTGTCACCACCACCCCCGTGATGACACCCGGGGTGGACCGCCCTCCTCCTTCCTCTGCCTCTGGCAGGGAGCCAGGCGCCTGCTGATATCTCTGTTTTCTTTTCATGAAAGGAGCCTTTCCCCAACGTTTACCTTATTCTGGCCAAATCCCTGGAGAGACGTGACAAACCTCCGGCACTGGGGCATGGGGAAATACCTTTTGGGAGTCGTAGGAACACTCTCCCCACCTGCGGCTTCTTACAGGTTCTTTCAGAAACATTGCTCCCCCAAACCGAGGAGGCTGAGCGTAGCCATCACGGTTAGTTGCCTTGGATAGGCCTCTAAATGTTTGGTGTGGCTGAGGCAGCTGAATATGCGTCTGAGCTGACGTTCTGTCTGTAGCTTTTGGCCAGTCACAGCCCATTCCCTGCTTCGTCCACAGGGCCACGACTCCAGGGATCAGGCACCAGCTCCAGTTCCCAGGATGAAGAATCAGAGGGCATCCCAGCGGTTCCCAGCTGCCACCCCTTGCGCCTCTTCCCCATTGCCCCTTATCCATGCAGGAAATCTGTGCACTAGAGAACATTTTAAACAAAAGCGAAACTCCATCATCCGTGGCATCCCAGTCTTGCCTTTCTGGATTGTATTGTCCTTCTTTTTTTTTTTATATATAATATTTTTATTTTCCATATAAACACAATACAACGAACATAAACATACAAAAAACAGAAAACAAAACAAAAAACATGTATCATTTCATATCCTAATTTCATATCCCATCTTCCCCGACTTCCTCATGCCTCCCCTTTCTGTATTCCAAATTCTTATTGATTGTTCAGCAAATCTTCCCTTATTTTAATTTAAATTTAGACTATTCTTCCTTATTCTCCTTGTCTTAACCATTACTAATAGTAACCATTTACTTTCCAGTCCAACATCATTCTAACTTTCATTAACTTTGTAATATTTCTTTAAATAGTCCTTGAATTTTTTCCATTCTTCTTGCGCTGCTTCTCTTCCCTGGTTTCGGATTCTGCTCGTCATTTCTGCCAAGCCCATATAGTCTATCACCTTCATCTGCCATTCTTCCAGTGTGGGTAGT
Organism: Podarcis filfolensis; assembly: GCF_964270895.1. NCBI lineage: Eukaryota > Metazoa > Chordata > Lepidosauria > Squamata > Lacertidae > Podarcis > Podarcis filfolensis. The sequence goes on from NC_139612.1 coordinate 11,949,232, forward strand.
TCCTGCGTCTTCCAGTACTTCGCAATGAGTATTCTAGCTGCTGTTGTAGCATACATAAAGAAAGTTATATCCGTCTTTAACACCCCTTGGCCGACAATACCCAAGAGAAAGGCCTCTGGTTTCTTGGGGAAAGTATGTTTAAATACCTTTTTAAGTTCATTATAGATCATTTCCCAGAATGCCTTAATCTTCGGGCAAGTCCACCAAAGATGAAAAAATGTACCTTCAGTTTCTTTACATTTCCAACATTTGTTATCAGGCACATGGTAAATCTTTGCAAGCTTGACTGGGGTTATGTACCACCTATATATCATTTTCATAATGTTTTCTCTTAAGGCATTACATGCCGTAAATTTTATCCCGGTGGTCCACAACTTTTCCCAATCAGCAAACAAGATATTATGACCAATGTCCTGAGCCCATTTAATCATGACCGATTTAACCGTTTCATCTTGTGTATTCCATTTCAGCAGCAAATTGTACATTTTGGACAAATTCTTAGTACTGGGTTCTAACAGTTCTGTCTCCAATTTTGATTTTTCCACCTGGAAGCCAATTTTACTGTCCAGTTTAAACGCTTCGTTTATTTGATGGTAGTGAAACCAGTCTCTCACCTTCCCTTTTAATTTCTCAAAACTCTGCAATCTCAATTTGTCCCCTTCCTTTTCCAAAATTTCCCAGTATCTTGGCCACTTGGACTCCATATTTAACTTTTTAACTGCCTTAGCTTCCATTGGCGACAGCCACCTTGGAGTTTTATTTTCCAGCAAGTCTTTATATCTGACCCAGACATTTAGTAGTGCTTTTCTGACAATATGATTTTTGAAACTTTTATGTGCTTTAACCTTGTCATACCACAAATATGCATGCCACCCAAAAATGTTATTAAAACCTTCCAAATCCAAAATGTCTGTGTTTTCAAGAAGTAGCCATTCTTTCAGCCAGCAGAAAGCTGCCGCTTCATAGTAAAGTTTAAAGTCTGGCAGGGCAAACCCCCCTCTTTCCTTTGAATCCGTTAATATCTTAAATTTAATTCTGGGCTTTTTGCCCTGCCAGACAAATTTAGATATGTCTTTTTGCCACCTCTTGAAACAATCCATTTTATCAATTATTTGCAATGCTTGGAACAAAAACAACATTCTTGGCAATACATTCATCTTTATAGCTGCAATACGGCCTAACAAGGAAAGCTTTAAGTTGGACCAAATCTCCAAATCTTTTTTCACTTCTCTCCAAGTTTTTTCATAATTATCTTTAACCAAATTCACATTTTTAGCTGTCATATTTATACCCAAATATTTCACTTTTTTAACCACAGTTAACCCTGTCTCATTCTGAAACCTTTCCTTTTCTATCTGTGTCAAATTTTTCTCCAAAACCTTTGTCTTAGACTTATTCAATTTAAATCCTGCCATTTGACCAAACTCTTGAATTATTTCCAAAACTCTTTTCGTGCTAGCTTCTGGCTCTTGTAATGTAAGTACTAAGTCATCTGCAAATGCTCTCAGTTTATATTGTTTAGCTCCGACCTGAATCCCTTTTACCAACTGGTCCCTCCTAATCATATTAAGCAAAACCTCCAGGACCGATATAAAAAGTAATGGGGAGATAGGGCACCCCTGACGTGTCCCTTTTTCAATCTTGAACTCTTCTGTAACCACATTGTTTACAATTAGTTTAGCTTTCTGTTCAGAGTATATTGCACCTATACCATTCTCAAACCCTTGGCCTACCCCCATCCCCCGGAGGTTCTTCAACATAAAACTCCAAGAAATATTGTCAAAGGCTTTCTCGGCATCCACAAATATCAAAACAGCTTTAGTGTTTATGTTCACTTCCAGCTTTTCCAAAATATCAATTATATTCCTTACATTGTTCGACAATTGCCTTTTTGGGAGAAAGCCCGCTTGGTCCCCGTGAATCTCCTCCATCAAAACTCTTTTCAGTCTTTTTGCTAAAATATCAGCAAAGATTTTGTAATCCACATTCAATAACGAGATGGGTCGGTAGTTTTTAAGTTGGGTCTTTTCAGTCTCTGTCTTTGGTATAAGTGTAATGTAGGCCTCTCTCCACGTATCGGGTGCCCTTTTCCCCTCCATAATCTCATTGCAGACTTCCTTCAGAGGTTGTATCAACCCTTCCTTCAAAACTTTGTAGTATTTGGAAGTCAGTCCATCCGGTCCAGGGGATTTGCCCAGCGTCATGCCTTGAATGGCATCTTCTATTTCTTGTGCTGATATCTCCTGGTTCAATATTATCTTACTTTCTTGCGAAACCTTTTTCAGCCCATTTTCCTCGAGGAACTGTTGTATGTCCATTTCTTTTTGCGGCCCTTGTGTGTAAAGTTGTCTAAAGTAGTTCTGAAAACAATTCCTAATTTCCGCTGGGTTGCTTATGTTTTTTCCTTCCACTTCTATATTTGTTACCGTGTTGAGTTTTTGTCTCTTCTTTATTTGCCAAGCCAGTAACTTGCCACATTTATCAGCAGATTCAAAGGTCTTTTGTCTCATTTGTTTAATTTTCCACTCTAATTCTTGATTCATCAGTTCCATATATTGTGTTTGATGAAATTTAATTTCTCTTAAAATCTCTTGGGATTTTGGCTTTGATCTTAATTGTTTTTCCCCTTCTTTTATCTTTTCCAAAATTCTCTCCTTTTTCTCATTTTGCTTTCTCTTCTTTAAAGTATTTTGCTGAATCAAAAACCCTCTCATCACGGCTTTGCTTGCGTCCCATACTATTCTTTTTTCTACTTCAGACCTTAAGTTGATTTCAAAATAGTCTTTCAAGGTTTTTTGGGCCTTCTTGCAGATCTCCTCGTCTCTAAATAAGGTGTCATTCATTCTCCATCTGAAGGAACCAGTTGTTGTTTGCCTCATCACCATCTTTACAGCATTATGGTCGGAGAAAGTTTTTGGGCAGATTTCTACTTTTTTTATGTTCGGAGCCATACTGCTAGTCACCCAGATTTGGTCAATCCTTGTCCATGTCATTTTGGCTTCAGAAAAGAAGGTTCCCTCTCTTTCTAATGGGTGTTTTGTTCTCCAAATATCAATCAAGTCCATATTGTCAGTCATTTCAAAAAAAGTCTTTGGTAGTCTTCCATCTTTTGTTATTACCTGTCTTTGTGCCTTGTCCATATTTGTTGAAACTACTCCATTCATATCTCCCATCAAAATTAAGTTGTAATCCATATGGTCCATCAAAATTTCATGCAACTTCTTAAAAAATTCAGCTTTCCCTTCGTTTGGTGCATAGATTCCCACTATCAAATACTTCTCTCCTTGAGATTGAATTTCAATTGCCAAATATCTTCCTTGATCATCTTTAAAGATTTGTTTCGGTTGCAATTTTTCTTTTGCATAGATCACCACTCCTCTCTTTTTTACTCTGTCTGAAGATATAAATTCCTGTCCCAGTCTTTTATTTATTAATAATTTTCTGTGTGCTCTTGTCACGTGGGTCTCTTGTAGGCAAATCAAGTCCAATTGGTCTTTCTTTAAGACATGAAATATACTTTTTCTCTTCCTGGGAATATTTAAGCCGTTACAATTCCAGGTTAGAAGTTGCAGAGCCATGATGGGATTATTTACTCCTTCCTCCTACAGCTCCCTGTTTTTGTTCCTCGTCTGTCGGTGGTGCCGTATTCGTGTCCAGTGATGGATGCCCTTGTCCTGGAAATGTCTCTTTCTGTAGGTCTTCTTCGTGTTCTCCCAAGAACTTGTCTTTATCACTTACAGTCTTTATTCTTCTCTTCTTTCCCTTATATTTAAAAGACAAGCCTTGGGGAAATTCCCACCTGAATAGTATGTAGTTCTTCTTCAGCAGTGTCACCAGGTCCTTATAATGTCCTCTTGCGTCCAAGATACTCTTAGGGATGTCTTTAAAAATCTCAATAAAAAAGTCTTCAATTCGAAGGGCTGTTTGGTAGTGCAGGTTCAATATTTTATCTCGCTCCTCCTTTGATCTTAAAGTAATAAGACAATCTCTGGGTCGATTTCTCTTCTGTCTTATTCCCAATCTAAATGCACTTTCTATCTTAAAGTCCTCTTTCTTCAGCTCCTGCTTCCAAAAATCAGAAAATTCTTTTGTCAAATAATCCACCAAATTCTCTCCTTCCTTTTCCGGCACAAGTCTGATCCTCAGGTTCCTCTCCTTGCGTTGCATATCCTGCATAGAGAGTGCCAGTTCATACTCGTCCAATTTCTTGTAAACTGGTGGAAATTTTTCCTCCGCAGCAGTTGCAATTTCCTTAGCTTCCTCAGCTATCTTTCGTGTTATAGATGAATCTTCCAATAATTTCCCAATTGCTTCTGCATTTGAGTTCACTTTATTCCCTAGGTCAGTTATACTTTTAGTATTTAGGTCAATTTTCCCAGAGATTTCTTCAATTTTTTTATTTGTTTCAGCAACTTGTACTTTAGTTTCAGCAACTTGCAATTTAGTCTCCGCACCTTGCTTTTTTAGTTCCTCCAAAGAGTCATTTATCTTCTCCAATACCTTAGCAAATGATTCTTCTGTAGACATTGCTTTCACTTTTGGCTTTGCAGCCACTATAGTTCCAGAGGCTCCTGTTACAGAAGCCCTTCTTTGCATGAAAGTGTCAATTTTGTATTGTCTGCCAGATCTCAAGGTTGTTTCTTGTAAATCCCCTTTCTCTTTACCATCTGCCATAACAAAGTCTTTTAGTCAAGGTCATTCCCAGACTTTGAAGCTCACAAACAAAGTTCTCAAGTTTTAAACTCCGCTTGTTGCTGAAACAATTTGTAGGTCCTCTAGAGGGCGTCGAGTCAGTTCTATGCTTCTCAAAATAATCCCACACTCTTCAAAAAAGAAGGAATAAAAGTTTCCTAGTCCCTTTCAATTTTTCTTTCCTTTTTCAAGGGGATCCCAATCAATAGTGTCCTGTAAGTAACTTTGTAATACCACAGAAACAGTGTTTCAAATTGGAAGTAACCAAAGTCAATTTAAGATACTTTTTAGCTTCTTATAGCAACAGTCCTTAGCCGGTTCCTTTTCTCCGGCAGTCCGATCCCAGGTTAAAGAGCAGCGATACTTAATCCAATTCTTTTAAATTGGCAGGGAAACACTTTTAAAATCTTCTTCCCCCCCCTCCTGCCTTCGGGGGGGGGAGTTCTTTGCTTTGGTGGTGGATTTCTTAAATCCCGCAAGTTTCCTCTCAAGCAGTTACAGCTAGAGTGCCTTTCGCTTTGATCTTGCTACAGAACGGAAAGCAGACTTCCTTTTTAGTGCTTATCCGTCTCGGTGCCCAATTTCTTTATTTTAGAGTCCAATTTATACTTTAGCAGTCAATCCTACTCACGGATAGTTGTTCTTTTAATCCAATTTCACGGGAAGAAGTCAGCGCTCTCCGCTAATGGCGACGCGGCTTCGCTTCGCAGGCTGGGTGAAGACGACTCTCAGCACCGCTCCAAGACCCCTCCGCTGCTCCGGAGCCTTTAAAAAGGCTATTTCGCAGCGTCGGGGGGGCGCAAAGGTGCCCGCCGAGTCTCCAGTTCACAGGCAACGCGCCTGTGATTTTTAGGGGTCCCCGCTTCGCCGTAGCTGACAGGACCCGAACCCACGAAGCAGATCTCTCCCGGAGCTCCGGTTGAGATCCGCCATTAAGCGCCGGCGCTAACCGGAAGTTTTGTCCTTCTAAGTCGCTGGAGGAATTCCATGCTGCTCAGTTCCTTCCATGTCTTCTGGGATGTTCCGCTTGCCAGTCCCTGACAAGAGGAGAATGGCGTCACTGGCATATGTTAAAACTCAATATAGAAATTGGAGGAACTGCTTGCTTTTGATATTCCAAGGATTACTAATTAATATTTCTTAATAAACATTCTTAAAATGAAAAAAAAGCAGTTTTCTTTCCTTCTCTGACTGCTGCTGGGAGATCTGCTTCAGAAGGCTAAAGCCAGCTAGATGTGTGCCGGCTTTCAGGGAGCAAGACATTGGAAGTGTTGGACCAACCGGGGGGGGGGGCATCTTTCCATGAGGATTTTCTATGAAGTCCATGTCCATGACATTGGCTGTAGCCCCCAATTTCTTTCTTTCATAGCCTAGGCCTCAACTGCCTCTCCACTCCAACATTCAAACTCCCTTTCAAAGCCTCCTCCAATCTTCTCTCTCCACCAGAATTCCATGTTCTCTCTTCCCCCCTCCCTCCCTGCTTAACATTCCCTTTGGAATTCTAATAGAATTACCATAGTTACAACAACAACAACAACAACTTATTATTTATACCCCACCCATCTGGCTGGGCTTCCCCAGCCACTCTGTGCGGCTTCCAACAAAATATTAAAATGCAGTAATGCCTCAAACATTAAAAGCTTCCCTAAACAGGGCTGCCTTCAGATGTCTTCTAAAAGTCTGGTAGTTGTTGTTCTGTTTGACATCTGGTGGGAGGACGTTCCACAGGGCGCGTGCCACTACCAAGAAGGCCCTCTGCCTGGTTCCCTGTAGCTTGGCTTCTCGCAGTAAAGGAACCGCCAGAAGGCCCTCAGCGCTGGACCTCAGTGTCTGGGTAGAACGATGGGGGTGGAGACGCTCCTTCAGATATACTGGACCGAGGCCGTTTAGGGCTTTAAAGGTCAGCACCAACACTTTGAACCCAACACTGTGCTCGGAAACAAAATATTGCACACAATATTGTTATAGATTGAGGGAGGATCCCACCAAACCCTAGAAATTAATAGATGGTAGGATTTGGGATTAGTTGGGTTTTGAAGGGAGAAATACAAGCTGCAGAGGAATTCCTGGTCTAGCCTATACAGAAGGACCTGGCCAAGCGAGGGCCATTAAGAAACAATTCAAGGACAAGGAGAGCCAAACTGGAAATGCCAGAGACCTCCTTCTCCCTTGCCCTGCACTGTGAACAGAGACGGGATTTGAAAGGGGGCCAGGATAACTGGGTGTGAGGTGGCAGGAAAAGAGAGGTTTTGAGTAAGCGGTGCAGAGAAGAGGAAGAAGGAGGAGGAGGAGGAGGAGGAGGAGGAGGAGGAGGAGGACGAGAGTCTGGAATCCAACCTGGGAAGGCTGGCTGCCCTGCTGTGGGGGACAAGTCCCTCTTGAAAGGACTCTGCTGTAAAATCTGGACTCTCCCCACACAGACTGAAGGTGTAAACAAGTGAATAAACCGTATTTCTTAAAGGTACAACAGCCTCTGCCAAGTCTCATTTCTCCAGAGGTAAGAGCCTGGAACCCCATGGGGTCTTGCCATAGCTCAGCAGAGAGAGGGGAGGCACCCAACTTTTGGAACAATCTTTTATACACCCTGCTCCCTGAAAGCATCCTGTTAGAAGCACTTGAGCTTCCCATTCCTGGTTCCTAGGAAATCGGAGAAGCTCCTCATTCCTGTTCTAAAAAGCAGGTGTCTGCCCCTAAACGATCCAGGGAATTGTAGTTTGTTAGAGGTTCTGGGAATTGTAGGTCTGTGAGAAGGAAGCACTTTAAATCATAGGATGATAGAATTGTAGAGTTGGGAGGGACCCGAGGGTCATCTAGTCCAACCCCTGCAACGATTGCAACTGTTTTATTGATATGCTATTACTGATGTGCTATTATGTTTTATTATGTTATGGTTATTTATAGGTTGTAAGCCGCTTTGAGATTCATTTGAATGAAAAGCGGCATAGAAATACAACCAACCAACCAACCAACCAACCAATCAATCAATCAATGCAGGAATCTCAGCTAAAGCATCCATAGCTGATGGCCATCCAACCTCTGCAGAAAAACCTCCAAGGAAGGAGAGTCTACCGCCTTCCGAGGGATTTCCTCCCACTGTCAAACAGCTCTTGCTGTCAGAACGTTCTTCCTGAAGTTGAGTCGGAATCTCCTTTCTTGTTGCTTGAAGCCATGGCTTCAGGTCCTGAGGGCCTCCGGAGCAGGAGAAAACAAGCTTCCTCTCTCCTCCCTGTGACGGCCCTTGAGATTTTGACAGGGCTGCATGGTGTGGCTCTCATATCAATGTCCTGAGGGTCAGAGAGCAAAACGTTTCTCTCTTCCTTTCTCTACCCCATGCAGAATTGCAAGGGGTCAGTGCATCTGGCTGGTAAGAAGGAGGTCAGAATTTGGAGCCCAGCCAGGGCTGGCTGTGGGCAGGATCCTGGCATTGCCAGGGGCTGGACTAGAAGAGTTTGGATTCTATATCCTGCCTTGGGATCCCTTCCAACTCTACCATGCTATGATTCTATTGAGGAGCTAAAGGAACGGGCGGGGGAGCTAGATGCAGAACAAGGGGAGACACAACCACACACCCCAACAGCACCCACGGTGGCCTCATCCCAGCACAATTTGATCCCTCTGATTTTATTTTTCTTAATTCAGCTGCCTGGCAACCCAGCAGCCTGGCCTTTGTTTGTCATCTGATGTCACAAAGTGCCACTTTGCAAGCAAGCCTTATATTACCCTGCAAGAGGGATGCTGTCAGATGATGGTAAGATGATGGTAAGATCCTTGCCAAGATACTTGCCCATCACTGGTCATGAATAGGAGCTGTGAAGGTAGGAGGAGCACAAGGAGCACATAGGAGAGGAGTGGCATAGAATTATTATTATTGTCATCACCCATCACTGGCGCATGTGGCTTGGCTCCCTGGCTTGGCTTGTTGACAGCTTTGGATAGCTTGCCAGGTCCCTGCCTCCCAGCAATGCTGCTCTGTGGACTTAGCCCCTTTTCATGCTGCAGGGGCCCCCAATGGATAATGTGTACACAGCCTTTGGTTTTAAGGGAAAGGCTTCTAGCGGGCTTCAGCTTGCACGGGGCAGGAGCGCAGTGAGATTTATTCTGTCTTATTTGTTTGCACCATCGCTGCGTGTGACCCTTGAGAAAGAGGTTCGTGCCCCGATGGGTTTACAATCTTTAGTTTGACACAGGGAGGGAACAGGGAAAGGTTGAGGTCCAGGGTGGATCCTAAATCCTCCCATGAGGCATGTCAGGGTCTGTGAGTTTAGATTTTGGGATTCCCGGACATTTCCCATCTGTAACCTCTTCCTCTGTTTTTGCAATACGGTAATTAAGGTGATTCTATTAGAATTCCCAAGTGATGTCAAGCAGGGAGGGAGGGGGAAAGAGAGAGAGAGAGTGGAATTCTGGTAGAGACGGAAGGTTGGAGGAGCCTTGGAAAGGGAGCGTGAATGTTGGGGGAGGCAGTTGAGAGTCGGTTGAGAGTGGTGGATTCTAGAAGGGGGGCACTTGGTGAGGGACCTGAAGCTGGGCTGGGCAGCTCTTTGGGATCAGTAGTCCAGTAATAGGATCAAGTGTGCCCATCAGTGCGCATGAGAAGGAACTCTGAAGGTAGGAGGAGCTCCAAGGCCCAGAGGAGATGAGTGGCATAGAAATACTGTTGTTGTTGTTGTTGTTAATAATAATGTTGTTTAGTCATTTAGTCGTGTCTGACTCTTCGTGACCCCATGGACAAGAGCACGCCAGGCACTCCTGTCTTCATTAATAATAATAATAGCATCACCTGTCACTGGTGCATGTGGCTTGGCTCCCTGGCTTGACTTGTCCACAGATGTTGTCAGCTTGGTAGGTCCTCAGCTGTGGTCCCCAGATTATATTTACTATTGTGAATAACTGGTGCTAGCATGGCTGGGAGCCAGGCACCTGCTGATGTCTTCATTTTCTTTGCAGGAAGGGAGCCTTTCCCCAACATATATTTTGTTCTGGCCAGATCCTTGGAAAGACGTGGCGACCCTCAGGTAGTGGGGCAGAGGGAAGGAAGGGGTCCTTCTGAAACAGCTTTTGGAGGGTCATAGGAACCCTGTCCCCACCTGTGGCTTCCAGCAAGTGCTTTTCAGAAGCATTGCTCTGGAAGCTGAGCATAGCGGTCACTGCTACTTACCTTGGATGGGCCTCTCCTCCATGAGATTGTCTCACCCTCTTTGAAAGCCACCTCATCCAAGATGCTCTTGTGGGGCATCTGATTCTCCTAGGCTTCCATATTCCTGCAAGGAGGCAGATCTTGCGAAATCAGCAGTGGGATCTTGTTCTCTCACCTTACAAAGTTCCACCTGGTTCGCTATTGCATATGTACATCATTCCTTGACAATTACAGAAAGCCTGCAACATTGGAGCATCTCACTTATGTGCATTTAGCTTTATGTTCTTGGCCAAAAAACCCAAAGAATCAAAAAGGGGACAGAAAGCATGCAGGTGTCCAAGAAAAAAGACTTTGGCTATCCCACCCAGCCCTGAACCCCATGTGTTTTGCCCATACAGTCATACCTCAGGTTGAAGTAGCTTCGGGATAAGTATTTTGGGGGTTGCTCGCTGCAGTGACCTGGAAGTAACAGAGTGCGTTAGTTTCAGGTTTTGCCGTGTGTGCATGCGCAGATGGTCAAAATGACGTCACGTGCATGCGCAGAAGCAGCAAATCGCGACCCGCGCATGTGCAGATGAGCGGGCGCAAGTTGCATTCGCTTCTGGATGCGGATCCCGTTCACATCCAGAGGTACCACTGTACGTGATTCTGATTGGAGGCACGATTCCCAGAACATAATCCCCATGAAAGTGAAAGGCTTCCTGTTGAGAGCATCTACCACACCGGACATTTCAAGGCCTTTTCTACCATTTTCACAGTCTTGGCTTCCACCTAATTCAGCCTAAGTTATACTTAGAGTAGGTCCATTGAAACTAATGGTCCTTACTTAGTCAAGTTCATTAATTTTAATAGGTTTACTGTTGGTAAAATTTAGTTGACTTCTATCTCAACATTTCTAACCGCAGCTAAACAGATTGCAAAGAAAAGTCTACTTTTGGATTTTTTACCCACGAAGCACTCATTTCCCATACTTTTACCAGAAAATAGATAGTAAATCTTCTTTATTGCTTAAAAAAAAAGAACACCACTATTTAACTTAGATTTGCTTCTAGCAATCCTTAATTACATTCTTATCATTTCAAATTAATCTGGTAGCGTTTGCTATGTGTCTAAGAGATTCCTTCAATAACCTTTCCCTATGACTAAAGGGGTTGGGAAAATAGAATATAATCAGATTGATTTACTTTGAAGGCTTACAAAAACTTGTGCAGAACTCTAGCCTAACCAGCTATAAAACCAGACAGACTAAGATAATTTTCATGATCAGTCAGCTATGGTTTAAATTATGTATTTGTCAAGTGACAGTGATAGAAAATTTGCATGTGCTTAAATAAATGGTGGTGGTCAACTGTTCTTTCCAAGAGAAATGGAAGCCTAGACTCAAAGAGAAGAGATCTCTCAATATATGGCCCAACGAGGGTGTGGCCCTTCTGATAATTGTTTTTCTGAGAGCTATTACATTTATGCTAATAATAAACATATGGTAAACTGGACAGGCTCTGAAATCATGTCTAGAATCCAGTTCTGCCATCCAGGATCATTCTTCAACAGAAAGACAATGCAGTATGTGATATAACACACCATTTTATCTCTCCCACGAAAGCCTGTTCAAATGAACTGGATATTTGTGGACCCATAGGCTTGCCATATGTCAGGAATATTCCTGATATGTTCTGGTTTTCGGGTTTAAAATGAATGAATGAATGAATCTTTATTTGCGTCAGCCATCGGCCATAGCAATAAAACAACAATACGATATACAAAGAGTAGAACTAAAAAGTCAATTATATAAAATACATTTTAGGGTTTTGAATCAATAGTAAAATGGTGGATCTTATTCTGATTGCCCCAGCTAAAAACCTTGCACCCTTTGCTGTCACCTGCTCATCTTGATCTGTCAAGAGAAAGGACACTGCGGCAGTGGTTGGACGACCCAGAATGGACAATAAAAGAGGGGTGATAATCTCAATCCTCAAGTCTTTATAAAGAGTGCAAGCCAGAAAGGCATGCGCCACCAATTCAGTACTATCATCTCCACAGGGACATAAGTGTTTTTCATGTGGAATCTGTTGGAATCGGGTGCAAAAATGATGTCGGGGGGGGGGGGGGGTTGCCAAATTGGCAAAATGTCAGGGAAAACCCGGATGTATGACAACGTAATGGAAAGCTCCAAAAGCTTAAACTCACTATTTTGGGTTTGTTCCCCCAAAAAAACTCAACAAATTTTGGTGGGTTTCTAAAAAAAAAAAGCTGATGTCAGGAACTTTACTTTTTGAAATATGGTGACCCTATGGATCTATTATGTATGCAAAGCTATGTTAAATTCCATCATGCTCTGAGAATGCTATGGGTACTGGACAAAGAAGTAACCATATATGCAGCATATAGTAAGTTCTTGTAAGTAGCCACTCACTTTGCTTTTCCAGTACAATGAGCTACAGATTCAATTCTCCTATGACTACACATGTCTATTTTCTTGGAGCCCTGTGTTTAGGAAAGTCAACTGCATACAACTTGGAACTGAATTTGTGTATTTCATATTGGGGTGTAACTGCTATCATAAGCACTCTTAGATTTTGTTTACAAAGGAATTTTGTGCATATGTAGTAGGGCTGCAAATGGGGCCCGAGATTTGCCCTGCACTTGCCCTGTTTTTTGTTTTTAAAAAAGTCAGATTGGTTTCTGAGTCGCTCTCTGCCCTGTGTTCTTTTCCTGTGATTTGACTACTGAAGCATTCTGTGTACAACAAAGCTCAAACCCAATCACTCTTATTTGTAATATTTCCCCTTTTGGGGCAGAAGCAGATGAAATTTGCAGGCACAAAGCCCTTCCAGAGTGTGTTAAAACGGTGAAATTGCAGGCCCAGGGGCTTTTGTGGAGGAAGTAAAACAAATTCACTTTCCTCCATCATCCATATTAGGACAATACTTTTATCAGGCCAACAAAAACTTCAAAATCCATACTTTTTAAATATTTTTGAAGGAAGAATAAGAGTTCATCTCTTACTGTAAAACAATTAAGTGATGTGTATTCTTGCTTGTACATTGAGAAAAAGAAATAGCAACTTCAGGTTAGTCAGTATAGATATCTAGTGCTTGTTTTGTTGAGAGAGAATATTCTCCATTTGGCATTACTGGGTGAGGCTGTGCTTAATGCTGCCTGTGAAGATTTGAATTCATTTAAAGTAGCTAGGTGTTCCCTTACTGCTTTTCCTGTATTGGGCTACATCTTCTTTCTTGGATTGTTTATTCCATTATCACTGGGTTGGGCACTTCATAATTGAGGAAACCTTTTATATTATTTTGAATAAAGACAGAGGCAAAGCAGGTGTTGAGCATTTCCACCTTTTCTCTGTCACCCAAGAGCATTCTCTGTCTTCCCCACGCTGAGGACTTAGTACTTGCTTGTTCTTCCTCTTGCTTTGAGCATAATTGAGGAAACCTTTTATATTATTTTTAACTTCTCTTGCAAGCCTGAGATCATTCTGAGCCCACCTGACCGCCCCTCCTGCAGCTGTTGACTACTTCATGATTTCCCCTGACTTTCATTCCTTATACATGCCCTAACTAAAGTTCAGCTTTAAGGGGGCTTTGGCTACTGAGCTGTAACTTAGGAGGGGGGAGAGATCCTCAAATACCCTTTTATTCAGCCCCAAAACAGAGGCAATGCACACTTCTAGTGGATTCTTCCTGCCTACAGCTTCTCAAATTAGCAGCACATCATTCGGAAGGATAAGAAAAACCTCCTGTCCCTTTACTGAGTTCCTTTAATCCATGAGAGACTTTCCTTAATTCAGAGAATGTGTTTTTGCTCACCTTCCTGTTCCATTCCATGTCTCATCCCATAGGAAACTTTTCAGTATTTGACTCCTGTGAATAGTTATGTTATCAGCCCTAGCAATTCAAGCAGGTAATCTAATAAGCACAGATGTTGCCTTGTGAAATCAGTTTTTACCTACCTCGACCAGATGTAATGTATTCATTAGTGCCTTTGGGTAATGTAATATTGATTTTTTTTTTGTAGTATAGACTATGAACTTCAAACTTGGAGTTTCTTAACATTAAAATACAAAATTAATTTAGCTAAGGCACAGGTGATTACATTGTACCATTAAGAATGCAGTTAAATCACATATTTATTGTTGCTTGACTTCCTCTTTTTTTCTTCTTTTTATTACCCAAGTCCCCAATATTAAATCATGGCGGTGAATGGTTTTACTGACATGGCATTCATTGGCACCGCTTTCAGATCTTAAGAAATTGCAAGTTAACAACTGCTAAAAATAAGTTAGTCCTACTTATTATGGACTTGAGAGGTCCTTAATACTTTCATACTGGTTTAGAGGTTGATGTTGTTTTTCCTGACAGGCAGAAATTCAGGTTGTTGTTGTTTTTTGCTTCCATTAAGCTAAATGGTGGAGGCCTTAGCTTTGAATTTCTTCCTCGCCATATAACTCTTAAAGGCACAGGAAGCCTGCCAAACAAAAGATGGCAACTTTCATCTATTAACCAGCTAGTGAAGAATGGGAAACAAATGTAAAATAAAATAATAACGATGTGTTCTTATACATGCTGCCCAAAACACAATATCCTGTCTCAGGCAGCCAGTGTGGTGTAGCTGGACCTGGAAGAACAGGATTCAAATCTCCACTCAGCCATAAAAGTCATTGGGTGACCTTGGGCCAGTCAATCACTCTTAACCTAACGTCTTTCACAGGGTTGCTGTCATGGGGATTAAATGAGGAAGGAGGAGAACTATATAAGGCATCATGAGTTAACTGAAGAAATAAATAAATGATCAGTCCGATACTCACTTGGAAATAAGCCCCATTGAATCCAGCAGTTACTTTTCTCAGAAGCAAGCGGCCAGGAAAAACCCTGCCAGTCTTGGTATTTTGCCTGCACCAGTTGCAGCAAACCTCTTGAGAGTAGGAGAGGCTAAGACATTAGTGGCCAATTCACTATTTCCAGCACATTGCTCTTTAAGAGCAGAATCACTGTAGGACCTGGGTACAATAAGTTGATTGTTAGATTGCTCTGAAGGCTGGTCCTAGATGGTCATCTGAGATGGCTCAGTCAGTAGAGCATGAGGCTCTTAATCTCAGGGCTTTGCAAGAGGTTGGGTTAGATTACTTTTGTGGTCTCTTCCACATCTACAATTCTATAGCTAAGAAATGGCTGTGTTGACTCCAAGTGTCCCTATTTTCCAGGCCGTCCTGACTTCTGATTTGATCACTGCATGTCCCACTTTTCCTTAAAGGTAAAGGTAAAGGGACACCTGACCATTAGGTCCAGTCGTGACCAACTCTTGGGTTGCGGCGCTCATCTCGCTTTATCGGCCGAGGGAGTCGGCGTACAGCTTCCGGGTCATGTGGCCAGCATGACTAAGCCGCTTCTGGTGAACCAGAGCAGCGCACGGAAATGCCATTTACCTTCCCGCAGGAGCGGTACCTATTTATCTACTTGCACTTTGATGCGCTTTCGAACTGCTAGGTTGGCAGAGGCAGGGACCGAGCAACGGGAGCTCACCCTGTCGCGGGGATTCGAACCGCCAACTTTCTGATCGGCAAGTCCTAGGCTCTGTGGTTTAACCCACAGCACCACCCAACGTCCCTATTTTCATTGGAGAAATGTTGGAGGCTATGGAGTTATCCAATCCCTGAGCCGTCTGAAGGCAATCTGTATAGGGAGTTTTTTTTAAACAAACAAACAATGTTTTATTGTGTTCTTATATATGTTGGAAGCTGCCCAGAGTGGCTGGGCCAACCCAGTAAGATGTATGGGGTATAAATAGCAAAATTATCATTGTGGAATGGGACGTCCCTATTTTCATTGGAAAAATGTTGGAGGGTATGTGACTGGCTATGACAGGGCTGGGCAACTTCAAGCCTACAGGCCGAATGAGCCCCACCAGGCCTCTCTATCTGCCTTAGGAGGCCATTTCAGCCAAGCTTTCGTCCCCTGCCCTGCACCTGACAAGTGCTGTATGATGCTAGATGCAGTGCAGATAAAGGCAGGGCTTGGGTGAAAGTTGCATTTCAGGGACCACCAATCAGTTGATGGGTAGTTCCTGCATCAACCTTAGAGCAGTGCATCCCAGGTACCGTCAGTTGATTGTTTGCACTTCAAAAGTATGCATACATGGCATTCACTGTGCTGAGAATCAGCTGGTTTTTAACACTGAGGAAGCCCTGTCCCCAGTGCTTTCCAAGCATCATCGAACAACTAACTTTGGGAACACGGCATCCTTTTTAAATCATACTGTTGGATTTCAAACTAGGTGAGCAGAATTGGTCACCTGGCAACACCGCAGCAGCAATAATAGATGGCCAACCCTGTATCCTGTGTGTGTTGAGATCTGGGAGTCTAGCACTCTCCAATGCAGGCATAGGCAAACTCGGCCCTCCAGATGTTTTGGGACTACAACTCCCATCATCCCTGACCACTGGTCCAGTTAGCTAGGGATGATGGGAGTTGTAGTCCCAAAACATCTGGAGGGCCGAGTTTGCCTATGCTTGCTCCAATGCTTTTGGGGAAGCTAAATTTCAAGTGGCTTTTAGATAGGCAATGAAATTCAGCTGTTGAGATATTCTATTGCCTTTTTTTGGTATGGATGATGTATTGTGTTTTATAAACTTTTCTTTTTAATTCAGAAGTTTCAAGGGGTTATTTCATTCAGTAGCAAGTGACATGTTCTTATTTTAATGTGTAAGACACCTTGGAGGATTTTTAATTCACAAAGGTGGCATGAAAAGTTTTAAAATAAATAAAAGCGCAACAAATAGAAGGATAGATAAATATAACTCATTACGGGAGACAATTAAATGAAATAAAGCACACTGCAACAGCAGCAGTGTATAAACCAGATGGCAGGCAAGTTGGGTCCAGATTCACTGACAGCCTGCCTAATTGAAATGGACATATGGATGGGAGAGAAAGGAAATAAGGAACTGACAGGTATGGTCAGGGACCAACACTGTAGCCTCACAAAGCCCTGGAAAGCTAGTCAGCTGGCAAGTTTGTCCTAAAGCCTAACGTGCAATGACGCATTCCATTTCCCCATGTTAGAAACAGCATTTGCTGCCCTAAACCATTTCAACAGACTAGGGGTTGTATCCAGTGAGGGCACACAGGGTGCTGCAGGCAAAAGGAGAGGAGAATTCCATTGTGCAAGTGGAGGAGGTCTGTCGCACAAATGGAACAGCAGTGTTGAATACAACCGTAGGGCTGCAATCCTATTACCTATTACCCCAAATTTCACTGGATTGAGCACAATTTAGTTCTAAGTAAACATGGATGGGGATGTGGGTGGCGCTGTGTTAAACCACAGAGCCTAGGACTTGCTGATCAGAAGGACGGCAGTTCGAATCCCCGCGATGGGGTGAGCTCCCATTGCTCGGTCTCTGCTCCTGCCAACCTAGCAGTTTGAAAGCGCGTCAAAGTGCAAGTAGATAAATAGGTACCGCTCCAGCAGGAAGGTAAACGGCGTTTCCGTGTGCTGCTCTAGTTGGCCAGAAGCGGCTTAGTCATGCTGGCCACATGACCCGGAAGCTGTACGCCGGCTCCCTCGGCCAATAAAGCGAGATGAGCGCCGCAACCCCAGAGTCGGTCACGACTGGACCTAATGGTCAGGGGTCCCTTTACCCTTTACCGTAAACATGGATGGCATTGGAAATGCAGAATTGCAATCCCAGTGCCATTTTCTAGGAAATTAGTACTGTTTAACTCAACAGTGTTTGCTTCTGCATCAACATGCATAGATTATTTAACATCAGGGCCCCTCCTGTGAATATTCTGTCATCAATCTGTCTGTGGGAGGAACTGTTAGTTTTTGTGATAAAGCCACTTCCGCCCTGCAGAGGAGGTAGGGCTGCGGGCTTCACGGCCCCACCATGTGCGTGTCCCATTCCCCCCCCCCGCTTGAGCCCCAAAGAGGGTTTAGTCCTTTTGCTTTCAAAACTCCCTCATAGCAGTGCATAAGTTATTAATCCATAGCTTGGCTGTCCTCACAAACTCCTCCAGACAGTGCCTGGAGTCACCATGCTCCCATGTTCTCAGTCAAAGAATCAACTAACAGAATAACCAGCCAACTCCTTTTCCCTTTACTGTGTATTCTTTGTGAAATACATTTACAATGCAAATATTGATAGGAACCTCCCCAGCCTGGAGGTACTTTTCTCCTAGATTTCATCAGGGGGAGAGCAGATGTTCATGAGAAGAGGTTAATCACTGCCGTACTGTCAAAGCCAAAACACCACTACATTAATTGCCAATGTGGTACCCTCCAGATGTAGTAGATTAGAACTCCCATCAGCCCCAGTGAACATTGCCAATTGTCAGGAATGATGGGAGTTGTTGTCTAACAGCATCTAGAAGGAACTGTATTGGCCACCCCGCGAACAGAACATGAGTAGGCATCAAGCACAAGTTAAGAGAGTCTGTTCCAGTATTCTAGGGTGGTATATCTATATGTAGTGATTTGTTCTAATTGTAAGAAACTTCATTTGAACATGCTGGAAAGCATAAATTGTAAAAAGGCAGGCTGGAATTATGTTAAGTCAACAACAATTATGTGTCTGTTTCTTTAAAAAGAGTTAATTTTGAGAGGACATTATGAGGAGGGAAAATGGCCAATGTGAAGGATATCAACCCACTCCCTTTCAAATCGTAGTCAGTATTTGCAAATATGTAAGTTTATAGGTAAGACTACACTGCAATGGATTTTTATTGAAACCAATGAACGTTGAATAAGTCATAAAAAGATTTATTTTAGCTCTGACACTTTTATATATCATTTGGCCATTCTGTTCACAGTGGAACACTCATACCCATGGCAGTGAAAGCACTTGAAATACTTTAAAACAAAATGAAGTAAGCTTTCTTTATTATCTATTCAAATGTTATATTTAAATGCCGCACATACACTTTTCTAGGAAAGAAAAGAAATCACTCCCTCACTGTCCAGTTTCCCCAAAAGAAAAGAAAAAAAATACCCATGAAACATCTGCCAGCGTTGTTGAAACAGATGAACATGCTTGTTCAATCTGAATTGTACAAGTGTGACCTTTTCATTGAGAGGTTGTTAAGAAAGTCTCGAGTAAAGTACTGTTTCCACCCCTCTCTACATTCTCATCTTTTTAGACAATCCTTTTCAATTATATGGTTGAAGAGGCATGTTCCTGACATTCTCTTTATCTGAATTCTCCTTAGCTGAGACCCCAAAGTTCCAAATTTCCCAGTCTTGTTTTGGAAAGCTTTAAGAATCCTCCATTTCTCTGTTTAGTTCTATTCAGGCTCTGTTACTCACCTTATTAGAATTGTGGGGCTGGGGAGCAGGGTCAAACTTCCCACCCTTCTGTTTTTCTCTGATGTCATAATGCATAAGCTTGCTATTCTATTACTCTCAGCTGCCTCCACCTCATCCCACATCGTTCAGTGGGGACCCCAACCAAGCCATCACCTATTCCTTTCAGATTGGGCTACATCAACTGCAGATTATCTGGGGTACCCAACAGAGCAGGTATTCAGACCTTGGGCCACTGGAAATTAGGGGCATCTTGGTGTCTGTTATGTCCCCCAAAAAGTCAACATGATTCTATGATACTTACATTATCAAACTATTGTTTCCTGTTCATAGGTGGTTGGAGGGCGAGAGTGCTCATATGCGGCCAGAGTATGGCTGCATGGGCCAGTCACAAAATCCCATTAGCACTGGGTTTGCAATAGTTCAGTAACTGAGCAGATGTAGAATACCTTTTTTCAACATGGTTCCACCTCTTCATTAGGGTTCATTAGGGTGGTAACCATTTGGGGATCTTGAAGGGCAAACGCTGGCATGCTTGGATTTTGTGCTTTTTGGCATTATTGGCTGGAAGTGACCATTAGTTTGGTCGGATATTTTGCCCAGAAGGGTGTGGAGGGGAGGTGGTGACTCTAAATGACATCATTAGGCAAGGGTGAAAGTGAATGGGGAGATCTGTATCAACCTGCCTAGCAATGAGGGTGACACTATGCATTATCCTGAAATGAAATATACAAGGACTGGTTCCCATAAGCTGGGTGAAATTCACTTGTCCAATTGGAGCAATGATATTTTCTTGGTAGCATGACCTGCACAACTTTACTCAAGGCAGGTAGGGGAGAGGGGCTAAGCTTTTCCTCTTCAGTGGCAGGTAATGTGGGAATCCAACAGGTAGAGTAAGGTTAGGAGAGCATTATTATATATATATATATATAATAGGGAAATTAAGAAATGTAGACTAGGTGATAAAGACTGAAAAATCTTCAGATGTGGTTGATGGAAGTCCAAAATATTGTATAAGGTAAGAAAATATGTCATATGATAGTTGGGAATGATATGCAAAATGTTTATATATATATATATATATATATATATATATAATCCAACAGGTAGAGTAAGGTTAGGAGAGCATTATTTTATATATATATATATATATATATATATATATATATATATATATATATTGCTCTCCTAACCTTACTCTACCTGTTGGATTATATATATATATATATATATATATATATATATATATATATAAACATTTTGCATATCATTCCCAACTATCATATGACATATTTTCTTACCTTATACAATATTCTGGACTTCCATCAACCACATCTGAAGATTTTTTAGTCTTTATCACCTAGTCTACATTTCTTAATTTCCCTGTTACTTTTAATCGTCCTTAACTAATAACTCTCTTCATAATCTTCTTCTCTGCAATATTTCACATAATCCTCCTTACAAAACTTCTTGCAGTCCTGCTAGCATAATCTGTTTATTACAATTGCTTTTCAAATAGTTCAAATATTTACTCCAGTCCTCTGAGAATCTCTGGTCCCACAGGTTTCAGATCCTTCCTGTCATCTTGTCTAATTCTACATAGTCCATTAATTTCGTCTGCCATTCTTCTTTCGTCGGTAATTCTTCTTGTTTCCATAGGAGAGCATCCTTGGGCACCTTTAGAGGCAGAAATCCTGATGCTTCTTTCCAATGTTGGGAGGCCTGTTGGCATGGTAAGGATCACCTGGGGGAACAGTATTGTAGGAAAGGTCCTACAAGATCAAGAAAGCCACCCTACTCACCCGAATGAGTGGGGCTTAAGGGAGAGGGCATATCTCACTTGGATTGGTAGTTGATTAGTTGCCTGCACAGAACCTCCCCCTGCAGACGTTGTTGTTTAGTCATTTAGTCGTGTCCGACTCTTCATGACCCCATGGACCAGAGCACACCAGGCACTCCTGTCTTCTACAGCCTCCCGCAGTTTGGTCAAACTCATGTTAGTAGCTTTGAGAACACTATCCAACCATATTGTCCTCTGTCGTCCACTTCTCCTTGTGCCCTCAATCTTTCCCAACATCAGGGGCTTTTCATTTGTTTATAATTTGAATAAAATGTCCTTCATTTTAACACACTTCACCTTGTGTCACATCTTCTTATTTCCATTGTTACACTCGCAATGCAACTAGTTTGCTTGCAGTTTAATGAGGACAATATTGCAAATGCTGATTAACTTTGGAAAGCGTCCCAAATTATTTTTGCATTCATGCCCATAAGGCCAAATTGGTTAGAGTAGACGTTATAGCTGTTACCTTAAGCTTTGTATTATTAGTGTGCAAAAATAGTCTGCTCCTTTTTATGTTTGTAAGCAATAATATCACCTCAAGCAAACATAGTGATTTCAATTATCCTTAAGGCAAACTTTCATGTTACAACTTAATTATGGCCTCAGTAGCAGCTTTTCAGCACCATCTTCACATTAGCAAAATATCTACTCTGTCCTAGTCCTATTGTGCCATTGCTACACCTTATGCACAAGTCTCTATTGGTACTTTTCCCCACAATCAAAGAATAATGAAAATAGTGATGGGCAGTCAATGTCTTTGCTCCTAGTTTGTAACTGAGCCATTTTAAAGCATTTTCATTTTGAGCAATTTCACCAGAAATGCCAAATCTCTCTCTCTCCCTCCCTCTCTCTCTCTCTCTCTGTGTGTGTGTGTGTATGTGTGTGTGTGATGAAGATCAATCCAAAGTTTGCAAGATGTGTAGATCCCAAAATATTTGAGTAGATCTTCAGAAGCAGAGCATGGACTAGAACGCTTTGGCTGGTTTCCATGATTAATTGTCCCCAATACCCCACCCCAACAATCTCTACAGAGATTGCAGCCCTCTGTAGTTTTTTTTAAATTAATGTTTAATGTTTTGTTATGTTTTTATATATGCTGTGAGCTGCTCAGAGTGGCTGTGGCAACCCAGTCAGATAGGCGGAGTTCAAATAATAAAATTATTATTATTACATATCCTGGTGTTATCAAAACCACGACAGATCCTAAAGGTGCATCAGACTTTAGCATTCACAGTCCTTAAGAAATGAACTCCAAAAATAGGACCACAAAAGGGGATCCTTCAAATTGAATAGATGGACCTGATTTGAATCTATTCCATCAATATCTGGGCAAGGACATTGCCTTGTGCTCAGGGTGTGGGGCGCTGTTTCCAAATCCATAACTCCAAATGCTATCTCATTGCCTGAACTGTGACAATGACCTTAGGGGGTGGGACATACCAGATCTGACGAGTCAAGAGGAGTAGTCAATTGATGCAGGTGCCAGAAACTATTAGACGGCTAAGCAGTGAGCAGAGTGTAACCATTTACTGACTTTATTGAGGACAACCATGCACGTCACTTTCCAAGCTTCCTCTTCATCTGGAATGTTTAATTTTATGGTGAGAGAATGCATTCTCGCATTTCAAAGCACTATTGTTCCGCAACAGATGTTTATGAAAATCTTCTCTCTTGTAGTTACATTGCAAAACAATTATATCTGCGTGTAAAGGAAAAGCCTCGCTGCTAGGGAACTGTCAGTCACAGAGTAGGTTTCGTCTCACTGCATTGAAGACCGAAATGGCTGCACACTTTAAACAGGATAGTCTGCTTAATATCAATGGGCATGTCTGGATGCAACTGGAGCCCTGATGGATCTCTCCCCAGGCAACTGCCAATAGCCTATAGCCATGATGGCTGCACATTGTTGTTGTTGTTTAGTCGTGTCTGACTCTTCATGACCTCATGGACCAGAGCACGCCAGGCACTTCTGTCTTCCACTGCCTCCCGCAGTTTGGTCAAACTCATGCTAGTAGCTTCAAGAACATTGTCCAACCATGTTGACTATGAGGGCCACTCCATTTCTTTTACGGGTTTCTTGCCCACAGTAGTAGATATGATGGTCATCCGAACTGAATTCGCTCATTCCTGTCCATTTTAATTCACTGATGCCCAGGATGTCAATATTTATTCTTGCCATCTCATTTTTGACCACATCCAACTTACCCAGGTTCATGTTTCTTACATTCCAGGTTCCTATGCAATATTTTTCTTTACAGCATTGGACTTTCCTTTCGCTTCCAGGCATATCCGCAACTGAGCGTCCTTTCGGCTTTGGCCCAGCCGCTTCATCAGCTCTGAATCTACTTGTACTTGTTCTCCACTCTTCCTCAGTAGCATGTTGGACGCCTTCCGACCTGAGGGGCTCATCTTCCAGCATCATAACTTTTATATGCCTGTTGTCTTTGTCCATGGAGTTTTCTTGGCAGGGATACTGGAGTGGCTTGCCGGTTCCTGCTCCAGATGGATCACATTTGGTCAAAACTCTCCACTATGACCTGTTCATCTTGGGTGCCCTGCTCAGCATATTTCATAGCTTCTCTGAGTTATTCAAGCCCCTTCGCCACGGCAAGGCAGTGATCCATGAAGGGGGGCTGCACATTACCTCCAGTATTTGAGGACTTTCACCTCTGAATATCAGCAGATGGAATCACAGGTGAGGTGAGTGCTGCTGTTTGTGGGCTCCGCATTGGCATCTAGTTGGCCACTGTGGGAACAGAATGCTGAATAAGTGCGCCTTTGGTCTGATCTTATGTTCACTGCATGATTCATCCAAATATTTATATATTAGCCCACCTATTGCCATGGCAATTTGCTTTCCACAATCCAGAAACATTATGTCTAGCATTTTCCATCTGGAGACTCTGTTTGATGTGAAGGTCACTTGTGACCTTGAGAAAGGAGATACTTTCCAATTCTCAGAAAATAGGATTCCAATTACCAGTTGTACATGCTGCATTTCAGTTGCGTCGCATTAAGAATCTGTTAACCCTACTTCAAGTTATTTCAAAAGAAATTACCTTAAGTGCATTCTCCCCTCTGCTCAGCTGGTCTCGTGGAAGCCGTATATTTCCTTCTCTAGAAAATCGGTATTTTGTCTTGATTTATAAGGCTTCGATGTTATCTCCTCAAAGGTAATTTGATTCCTGTCTAGCCACAAGGTGTAGTCGTTAAGATCACTCTTTTTCATATCTGGCCTCTTAGCACATTTCCACAAACCACCGTTCCTTCCAGCATTGCCACTGCCTCAGCACAATCAGAATGAAAAAGAAAGAAAGAAAGATGTATTAGAAACCATTCCTTTTCCCTGTCATCCGGATTAAGGCACAAAACATATTTTAATGCTCACCGCCAGCAAAGGCACAGAGATTGACTCAGCCTTTAATTAGGGCTGCCTTGCAAAAGGAACCTTGCTAACACTCGGTGAATTTTCACAAAATATGCTGCATGTCCTGACCACTCAAAGAATGGAACAGTCTCTGGTTATTATTGTAGAATGGAATTGCGGTGATTAAATGATCACCCTAAAATGACAGCCATAAAACTTCAGCTGGATGCTTTGACTATTTACTAGATACTCATCATCATATTACATGTTGCAAACACAGGATTGCCAATACTGTGGTTGCGTTGTGACGTTGGCAGGGGAGAACTGGTGGTTATGCCTTATACTGGGAGTCAGACCAATGATTTATCTAGCTCAGAATTGGCTAGACCAGACACCCATAAACTGCTGTCATCTTGATGGTTTGGACTGTAGCTCTCATTGGTCATGTATGCTTGGGCTGATAAGTGTTGGAATCCAACAACATCTGGAGCAGTGTTTCCCAAACTTGGGTCTCCAGCTGTTTTGGGACTACAGTTCCCATCATCCCTGACCACTAGTCCTGCTGGCTAGGGATGGTGGGAGTTTAGTTCAAAACAGCTGGAGACCCAACTCCCATTATCCCTAGCTAGCAGGACTAGTGGTCAGGGATGATGGGAATTGTAGTCCAAAAACAGCTGGAGACCCAAGTTTGATCTGGAGGGTACCAGATCGGACAAGGCTGGTCTATAATGACTGGCAATGGCTCTCCAGATTTTCAGACATGCATCTGAAAATTGCCAGGAATTGAAGTTGGGAATTTCTGAATGCAAAGCATGGTCTCTACCTCTATAGTCCTTCCTCTACTAAACCCAGGTTTGGTTTTTACGAAGGTCACTGTAGTTTTTCTGTTAAAGCCACTTCCGACCTTGGGCGGTGGTGTTGCGGGCTTCACGCCCCCAACACGCGTATGGGGGCTGGCTCTCAGCCTCCGCGCGATTAGGGGAATCCTCAGCCGCGTCATCCCCTGGCCAGCCAATGGACTGGCCCAGGGGGTGTGGCCTGCTCCATATAAGGCAGGCGCGGCCAGGGATCTCCCTCTTTGGCCACACCGACTCTCCGGTTTCCCACCCGCCCACCCTCTAAGTTTCTCTTCCAACCTTGCTATGGACCTCGGTTGGTCACTGTTAAGGGGCCTGGTAGGAATTTTTTCCACTTGGCAAATTGGCACCAGCCATTTGGTTTTTTGCCTACCTCATAGCAAGTCGTCACAACTTCCTCGGTTTTGGTGGTTAGGCATTGGTATGGGTATTGTTATGTAGATGTATGGGGGGAGGAGTGCCATCACCTCCCCCGCATATTGAAGGGTAGTCCAATAAAGGATTCCGGGGGGCGTGGCCCTGTCTGAAGCCTATGGAGGTGAGGGCCCAAGGCACGCCCCCAAGCAGTGACCCTGGGGAAGTGCCTAGTTGATGTGCATCAACAGGGCTCCCCCTGCTGGTGTTAACCCTTCCTGGTCTTCAAGCTAACAGGCTGAAGCCGGATAGTTGGTTAGGACCAATGCCTAAGCCAATACCACTCATCACTTGTAACCAATAAAGTGGTGGCCTAATTTTGCCCAATTTTGCCCACGTGTCTATATTCCTACTGGGGGGAGGCGGGAACTCGCCACACAAAGGGCAGCTACCATGTTCTCTCCATAAGCACAACAGCTGATCTCTCAACTCTAGGCTTACCTAAACCCCAGAGCTGCCTCAAAAAGAATTTTTTTAAAGATTATCAATATTGGCAATCCATCAATCAGTCCCCACTGCAATGCTTCCAATATTTATCGTAGATGTTTAGTTTACCAGCAAACAGGGTTTCATCCTCTATCCCAACAACAGTGTTGTTCTGACACTTTTAATATTGGAAATGACAAGAGTTTCTATGTAAAGCTCTCTCGCATTGCAACTGTACTTTAATTTGTTTAACAAACAGTGTAAATGTTGTTGTTGCTGTCAAGACTAAAGAAACTGTTGACCCAGAAATAAA
Source organism: Podarcis filfolensis (assembly GCF_964270895.1). Classification (NCBI taxonomy): domain Eukaryota; kingdom Metazoa; phylum Chordata; class Lepidosauria; order Squamata; family Lacertidae; genus Podarcis; species Podarcis filfolensis. The sequence goes on from NC_139612.1 coordinate 11,975,584, forward strand.
GAAGAAAAGGGGGGGGGGAGAGAAAAGAAAGAAAAGCCATATGCTAAGATGTAAATTTTATACAAGAGAAATGTGCCATATGGCACTGGATTTGCACCCCTGTCAATGCCGCCTTGAAAACAACCCATGAAATACGATCATTCGTATCATTGCTCCTGTCACTCCTATTGGAATCTGTGACAGCAAAGAAAGAAAAGTGACAATGACGTGTAATAAGGTTCTGTAGGACAAAAGATACCTTATACTACCAAGAGGAATGAACAACTGGATTTAGAAGTCAGTTGCAGGTGGCAATTAAGATGCTGTTTATTAATTGCCATGTGCTCGTAAGCATGATCTCTTTTCAGAAAAGAGTTGATGACTCATTGCTCACTTCCCTGGGTGTTCAAAGTGTTTAAATACAATGCTGCAGATAATTATCAGCTTCCACCAAATGTGCTTGTTAGTAGCACTGGAATTAATTTAGGTATTAATTATGAATGGTATACCTTTGGGGAAATGCATCAATCTAACTATAACACACCTGTCTTCAGGCACGTTGATGCTGCATCAAACTCTTTTGCAAAGGTTTGCCTTCCAATAATGCCAGCGCCTTGTAAAAGTAACCGTAATCATTGGGTGTTAACACAACAGTTCCTGCAGCAAATCTCCACATTTATATATTGCCCTATCCCGTACGTTCAAGGCTCCTGGTAATATATTTTCCTCTTGCTTATTTTATGCCTCCCTCTGATAACTCCTTCCTACACACGATAGATCTTTCTTTTTTAAGTGATCTGAAGATAAATTGCAAACTAAATGCCCTGCATCTTATTTGGATTAACTTTTTGAGAAGGACGCCAGTTCTTCGTTGAATTACACTAAGTGCATCAGAAAACATAAGAGCTTACAATATTGAATCTGGATCTTGTTAATATTTGTACTTCTACTGTATTTATTAGAAATGGGATCCTCCTTAATGAGGGTCCTGGTTGTGCACGGGCCCCTGAGACCCCCCCCCCCGCTGGGTTATAGGTGGGGAGCATGCCCTAGGCCTTGTCTGTGGGCCCCACAATCATGCCAGGCCGTTTGAGCCAATCCGATGCAGGTGGTGTGATAGGGGGGAGCTTTAAAAGCAGCAGCACGATGTAGCTGAGGCACTTGCTTTGCACTGCCAAACACACACTCTCCCATCCCTATTTGTTGATGTTGCTGCTTTGGCTTTGCTTCAGATATTGGTTGGTCACCTGTTTTGGAACAGGGGCTGGGTAGGAATTTTTTTCCATTTGGCAAATTGGCACTGGCCACTTGGTTTTCGCCTACCCCCTTAATAATAATAATAATAATTTATTATTTATACCCCGCCCATCTGGCTGGGCCTCCCCAGCCACTCTGGGCGGCTTCCATAAAAACCAAAAATACAGTAAAATATCACACGTTAAAAACTTCCCTGAACAGGGCTGCCTTAAGATGTCTTCTGAATGTCAGGTAGTTGTTTATCGCTTTGACATCTGCTGGAAGGGCGTTCCACAGGGCAGGCGCCACTACCGAGAAGGCCCTCTGCCTGGTTCCCTGTAGCTTTGCTTCTCGCAATGAGGGAACCGCCAGAAGGCCCTCGGCGCTGGACCTCAGCGTCCGGGCAGAATGATGGGGGTGGAGACGCTCCTTCAGGTATACTGGACCGAGGCCGTTTAGGGCTTTAAAGGTCAGCACCAACACTTTGAATTGTGCTCGGAAACGTACTGGGAGCCAATGTAGGTCTTTCAAGACCGGTGTTATATGGTCTCGGCGGCTGCCCCCAGTCACCAGTCTAGCTGCTGCATTCTGGATTAGTTGTAGTTTCCGAGTCACCTTCAAAGGTAGCCCCACGTAGAGTGCATTGCAGTAGTCCAAGCGGGAGATAACCAGAGCATGCACCACCCTGGCGAGACAGTCCGCAGGCAGATAGGGTCTCAGCCTACGTACCAGATGGAGCTGGTAAACAGCTGCCCTGGACGCAGATTTGACCTGTGCCTCCATGGACAGCTGTGAGTCCAAAATGACTCCCAGGCTGCGCACCTGGTCCTTCAGGGGCACAATTACCCCATTCAGGACCAGGGAATCCTCCACACCCGCCCGCCTCCTGTCCCCCAAAAACAGTACTTCTGTCTTGTCAGGATTCAACCTAAATCTGTTAGCCGCCATCCATCCTCCAACCGCCTCCAGACCTTAGCAATCATCACAACTTTGTAAGGATTGGTGGTTAGGCATTGGCTTAGTGAGATGTGTGGGAGAGGAGGTGAGGCCATCACCTGCCCCTCCATGAATAAGGGTATTCCGGTAAAGGAATCTGGGGGTTGTGGATCTCATCCGAAGTCCGCTTGAGGAGCTAGGGCCATGCCAGGACCACAGGAACCCTGGAGTAAGCGGTTGATTTTCATTGATGTTGCTCCCTCATTTGGTGTTTACTCTTCCAGACTACCTGCCAGAGAGGCAGGAGTCAGTTATAGTCGGTTGCCAATCCATAAGCCAATACCACTCACTTTGCTGTAATCAATAAATCTGTGACCTAAATTTTGCCCAATAACAAACCAAAATTACATGTCAGTGTGAAGTTACTTACTTGAGGGAAGGGCTTGGGGCCCTCGGAGCGCAAAATGTATTTTGCAAAGAATAAATTGTATTGGGGAAAAAGAAAACCCATGCAACGTAATGTAACAGCTGCAAAATCTTCTGACTCCAATCAAGGTCACAGAAATGCTGAATTTGTTACCTTTAAAAGTGAGTATGTGTGTGTGTTAGGTCGTGATAAAAGGGGTGGGAATTAGAGATTGGCTGGTTGTTGCACTGAGTTTTGCAGGCTCCAAGAACATGCTGCTTGGAGGAGCTGGTGAGGGCAGACAAGTTATAATTTATGGACTGCTTCAAAGGAGTTTTAGAAGCAAGAAGACCCTCTCTTGGGCTCAAGAGAGTGAAATACATTGCATTGGACTTCGTATACCTGCATAATACTGATTTTAATAGTTGCCATCCTCTAAGAAAAGAGTCATCTTAAAAGTCTTGTGTGTGGGGTCTACTTCACGACTAGGGCTTCGAGGGTGAAACTGCTGCATCAGTCTGTATGACTCAGAAAAAAGAGATCTGTTTCGGTTTCCCACAGTTTCCTGCCTTTGCTTATGCAAGGTTAGGGGAGTCTCAAATGTGCCATTCCAAATCTCTCTATCTGGCCCTTGGGAGTCTCCCCAGGCCACACCCACTTTTCCCAGGCCACACCCTTCATGGACTATGCTTGACACCTTCCTTGAGTGTTTTTAGCTGGCTTAGTGTGTCATTGAACTCTGATAATGCCTCTTGCTCGTCCGGATGAAGGATAGAGAGGGGTGTCTGAGTGTGTGTAGAAACTAATTGAATGTACTAAGTTAACATTCACATTCATTTGGCTGCCCATTTTTGCTTCCAGCCTCTCTCTCCACTAACATGTGCTCCCTTGAAGATACTGTGGACCTCAGGCTGAAACAGGGTTGCCCACCCATGGCTTAGGCTTTTCATCATTAGGCAGAGTGAAGGTGGATATTGCGGGCAGCATATTTTGCCATATATGTGTATATATATATATATTGCATTCTTCAAATGAAGAATATATATGAAGAATATATATATATATATAATGCATATATATGAAGAATATATATATATATATATATATATATATATATATATATATATATAATATGCATTCTTCAAATGAAGAATGATATAAAAAATAAGCATGAATAATAATTTGGGAACTCCAAATGAGTCAACCATACATGAATTTGGTCCTTCTGGTGTATACCACTTCAAATAAAATGGAGATAATTCCTTTAGGAGTTTAGCATCCTCACAATATCATTATTATGCCTGACTTTAACTTTCTGTATGTGTACAGATTTCTGTTGCGGTTCATTTCAAAGCTTTCATGCTAATGATCTGTCTGATTTATTCCCCAGCTCAAAGTATCTTTGCTTCACAAATGGCATTTTTGAAAAATAAATTCTAATCCCAATTGCTCACTAACTATTCGAGAAGAAAGTTGCTTGTCTTCCTGTTCCGGAAGTCTAATTGAAATAATAAATAGTTCTGTTGTTGTTGTTTCTTTGTTTCTTTTTCTTTTTTCTTTTTTTAGAAAAACCTCTCTCCCTTTACCTCCTAGCCAGGAAATAGAAGACAGTAGATGTCCTCTTATAAGAGCTTTATAAGTATCACAAATTGCTGATGAGAAAGAAAAAAATGTGCAATTAAAAACCCCCAAACAAAATTGTGTTTCTCAGTCTATGAAGCTCAGTATACTTCTCTGCTTTCACAATTAAATTAAAGCCTTCTCTCACTGACTGTCTTCTATCTTTAGTAAAAGCTCTCTTCAAACATTCTGATTCCATACACAGTAAACGACACCCTGGGTGCTGTGGCTAGAGGAACAAACTCACTGGCTACAGTCATATCTCCATCCCTATAAGCTTCCCTGAGCTGGAGCTCCCTCAAACATACTAGAACCCTCATTTTCCATTATTGTGATTCTATCAAAATGCATTGAAACATATTGAAATCTGGGTGTACACAATGCAGATTGTTGTTGTTGTTGTTTAGTCGTTTAGTCGTGTCCGACTCTTCGTGACCCCATAGACCAGAGCACGCCAGGCACTCCTGTCTTCCACTGCCTCCCGCAGTTTGGTCAGACTCATGTTTGTAGCTTTGAGAACACTGTCTAACCAGATTAACAGAACACAATTCTGGATAAAAATGTGCAAAGTTTATATGGACTTGAAAGAGTCATCCATCACCACGTCAAGATTAAGAAATACCACCCTGCCCCCCTTTGGAGATCAACTGGTCCTCTTCTGTTTTAACGCTGAGACCAGGGTCTGCTCTGGAGGGATTGGAGATCTTGGAGGGCAATGCTTTCTGTCAGATGCCCCACTTGTGGGCTGAAGAGCCACAGTGCCCCTGCCCATCACCAGTTGAGGTTCACTACATGCAGTGTGGTACATCACAATGTAGAGGAACCACTTAACTTGGATATCCTGAATTCTTCATCAACGAGCAGGTGAGCTGGTTGATCAATGAATATATGCTCAGTGCCTGCACCAAAGCTTTCCATCTGTAATCAAGTTGCGTGTCGAGGTCTCCAAGCCACCCCTCAAAATAATTCACAATTCACACATAATTTTTGTTTAAGGTTTTTGGCATAATTTTGGCCACAACTTTATTAAAATACATAATCTGTGAGTGGTTGCTTAGGCATTGGTTAAGACTATCTGTCCCCCCGCCTGGGAGAGAACTGACTTCCAAACTCCCTCGGAAGCCAGTGAAGAGAAAACAATATTGGGGAGCAGTTGAGCTGGGTCCCAGGCCCTCACTGCTCACCCAATCTGCTCCCTAGGGCTTGTCGGCCCTGGTCCCATTTCAGGGATTGGACGAAATTGTGGCAAGCCCCTGGATTCCTTTAACAGAATCCCCTTCCACACCACCATTGGAGGGGCAGGCCCAGCCTATCCTTACCCCTCCTCCACCAATTTTTATAACCAATGCCTAACCGCAACCTTACAAGTTGTGACAAATTGCTAAGTAGTAGGTAAAAACCAAATGGCACCAGCCAATCAGCCAAATGGGAAAATTCCTACTAGCCCCCTGCCCCAACGGAAGACGACCCCATGACAGGCATAGCAAGGTAAACCAGAACTCAGGGCGGGTGGGCGGGTGATCCGATGCACTCAGTGAAAGAGAAAGCAAAAGCTGAGTGCCCCAATATTTAAAGCCTTTGGTGCCACTCACCACATTGCAACATGCAATTTGCCCCAGCAACCCAGCTATCCAATCGTTGCCCCAGGCCAGCTCACTTTACCTGCCTGGCAACAGAGGGTTGGCTTGGCAGACCCCACCACAACACGTGCTCTCATTTCAAGGAGAACACGCTTTGTGGCCAATTTCCCTCCAACACATATCTCTGGGTATTTATTTGATGTCTGCATACCCCACCATGGACTCACCGTTCCTGAGCCCACAAAACCTTCTCCCTGAGCCTATTTTATTTTTATTTATTTTTTTAAAAATAATATTTATTAAAGATTTTTTAAAATTATAAAAAAGAAAAAACAAAAAAGACAAAACAGAAAAATAGAAAGAAAAAATACATCCATCATTCTCAAATTTTCAACTTTCATTACCTTCTTTCTTTGACCTCCTCCTCCTCCCCTTTCTTGTATCCTGGTTAATAATTATCACAGCAAATCCTTTCCATAGTTCATAATATTTTGTCCTTACATTACCTTAATCTATTTTCATCTTGTCTTATAGCAAACCTTAAAACTTAAAACTTAAATCTTATTTTTACCAACTTCTCATAACCATATCATTAACCTAATTCTTTAAACATTTTTACTAGAACCAAGTAGTTCCATTTCAACATTTTTCTAACATTCATCAATTATTTTAAAACAGTCCTAATGATAAAAGAAAAAAAAAAGATAAAACAATCCAATCTTCATCCAGCGTCCCTTTCTCCTGGTCCCGGATTTTGTCAGTCCTTTTTGTCCCATTAATCTAGTGCATTAACCTGGTATCCTTATATCCGAGGCCCTCAAGTCTCTTCCATGTCCCTTCCGCAACTCTTCTTCATATTTTCCTTTCACTCGTGGGAACTCCATCTTAGTAATGTTTTTGACCCTTTTCAGCAGATCAGCCCCATTTCCATAGTCCAGACTAAACTCCATGTAATATTTAAACACCTGTTTCAGATTCCCTCCAAAATTAAGAGCCCCCACAACTCCAAACATCTGATGGCCCATTACCAGACTCAGAAAGTCCAAACATCCCTGCATGGGAGGGTCAATCCAACCCCCCATTTCCAAACCAAACCAAATTTTATCTTTCCAAATCTGGTTTTTTCCAAATTCATTTATCAAATCCAAAGGCTCATATTCCTGCAGGGCCGCAACTCCCTCCATTTCTGGCACCCAGGATTCAACAGCATCCTCTTCTCTCATCTGTGCTGTCATAGCACACTCCTGTTTTAGTTCCTGGGTAGGCTCCATGTAGTTTCCTACTGCCTGTTCAAAAATTCTGGCCGCATTAGTCATCAAATCCATCTTCTGACTTAACTGATCCAATAGGGCATTTATTTTACAGAAAGCACCCAACAGAGCTTCTGAAAACATTGTCCTACAAGGTCACAAGTCCTTTCCCACGATTGTAATCTGTAGCAGCTGCAAGCTCCTGAAATTGGTTACAATTTCACAGTCCCCCTCTAGGGGGAAAACTTCTGTTTATTCTTTCTTTTAAGAACAATAACAACAAAGTTTCTTTTTTAAGATATTCTGTCAATATTTGTTCCTTTAAAATGCGAGAGGAAACAATGGAATCACTATGTTACTTTTCTTTTAGCTGTCTGTCAAAAACATTTGTCTCTGGTCAATGAGCTTCAAACGTCAGTCCTAACACTCTGCTCCAGGATCAGGACGGTGGAAAGTTACTTTACTTTAAACTCACTTCTGCAGGTTTAAACAGTCCAAAAAGAAATCCCCCTTCTTCTCCTGCTACCGAAGGGGGGTTCCACGATTTTAAATGATGAAAGCCAATCCTTTAAAAGTAGTTTTCTAAGCTCTAGTTTACGTCGTCTTTGCTTTATTCTGACTACAAGGAAACGGAAGGCTGACTTCCTGTTTAGACCTTCCCGTTTCAGTACCAAATTGAAATAAATCTTGAGTCCAATTCCTCTCTTCTGGCCAGTCCTTATTTAAAGTCCAGTTGTTCAAGATTTAAGTACTCACGGGTGATTCTTTAGATGCCAAATTGTCCCAGGAAAAAGGCAGCGCTCTCCGGCAACGGCTATGCGGCTTCGCTCCACGGAAAAAGCAGTTGACTCACAGCACCGCGCCACTTCCCCCTCTTCGCTTCGGAGCCCGTTAATGGGTTCCTTTGCGGGTTGGGGGGGCGCTAAAGGTGCCCACCGAGTCCCATGGTCACAGGCTTCATCCGCCTGTGATTTTTTAAAGGGTCCCCGCTTCGCTGTAGCAGAAACGACCCGTTTCGCGCAGAGCTCGTCCCTCCAGTTCAGAGGGAGACCGCCATTGCCGATGGCGCCACCCCGGAAGTCCCCTCCCTGAGCCTATTTTATACTGTTCAAGCTAGATGCAAGACAAAGGGAAAGCTCAGTCAAAGGTTTGCTTTAGCTTATTAAACAACAGCTTTTATGTGCTGCAACTTGAGATTCGTTGTGCATAAACTGCAATGCTGCACTCAAGAGGACATGCACACACAAAGTTGATTGAATGATTGATGGATCCTGGGTCACATAAGTAGGGCAAGATGAGTCTGGGGATTTGGGGAAGTGTGTAATACTTTATGTTCCTGTCAAGAAACTCCAGAGCTTGAAAGTTGAAAGGCGTGGGCAAAAAGGCAGTGGGACAACAATGGAAAGCCACAGGATGTACTCATCTCAGTGAGGGAAATTAAGCATTTAATGTTTGGTTTAATGAACTTAGGTGCATTGTTTTGTCTTGTTTTAAGTAAGAGTAAAAAAAAAAATTCTCACTTTTACTCAGATTTGGAAACCATTATCTCATTCCACAACAAGCTCTAAATGAAATTTGTTAAGTTTATTGTACTAGTCATGGCAATTTAATAAACTCTATAGAAAAGTACAGGGACACGGGTGGCGCTATGAGTTAAACCACAGAGCCTAGGACTTGCTGATCAGAAGGTCAGCGGTTTGAATCCCTGTGACAGGGTGAGTTCCCCTTGCTAGGTCCCTGCTCCTGCCAACCTAGCAGTTTGAAAGCACGTCAAAGTGCAAGTAGATAAATAGGTACCGCTCCGGCGGGAAGGTAAATGGCATTTCCGTGCGCTGCTCTGGTTCGCCAGAAGCGGCTTAGTCATGCTGGCCACATGACCCGGAAGCTGTACGCCGGCTCCCTCGGCCAATAAAGCGAGATGAACACTGCAACCCCAGAGTTGGTCACAACTGGACCTAATAGTCAGGGGTCCTTTACCTTTTATAGAAAAGTACTCACCCGTTCCTCTATTTATTCTTTCCATCTTTATCATTCAGAATTTGTAAACCATTTAATGGTAAAAGCCTCTACGCTGCTGACATGAAATATGTATTAAAACTATCAATAGGAAGAAGAAAAACTACCTTACTGCCAAAGAATCAGAGACCCACTAACTCCATGACCGAATGAGAACTGAAACACAGTTCTGTCCCCTCCCAGCACTTAAGTTGCTATTTTGTAGAGTTGTAAGGAAAAAGGCAATCTGACCCTAGGGAAACTAGGCAGAATGACACAACAACTCCTTCAACATCTCCTTCTTCTCCTTCTCCTTCTCTCTCCCTTTTCTTTTTTGCTTTTTGGAGAGGAAACTCTCTTTAAAGCTCTCTCTGTTCTGATTTCTTTTAAAGTCAAGCACCAGCACTATGATTTGGATTAGAAATCAAACAGGCAGACAGTGAAGTTATTTCAAAATGGAGGAAATGGGCTGTGCAAGTCAAAATCTTGGCAGCTGCATTCTGGTCTTTTTTAAGCACTGTGGATAGTGGTCCATCGACCTACAATTGACCTCCCTGCCTTCTGCCAATGGACAGCAGCTACTACTGAATTTAAACTTCTGAAATAACCAGATTACTAGTTGGTATCTTTTTTGTGTGTGGGGGGGGGGGGGACTTGAGAAATGTTAAATTATGGCCGGCAAAAAAAATTAGCTCCTCACGGCAGAGGAGTTGTTGTTTTGAAAGCATTTGTGTGCAATTATTGCCAGTGTTTTCTACCTGAGCAGCAAAGCAGAAAATCCTGTCACTTGTTAATAAATGTGAATCGTGATAGAGAGCCTTGGAACAAAAAGGTCAAAAGCCTACCCTTCATTTGTGATCCCATACTTTGGAATGTTTATTGCTCTTAAACTCAGACGGTGTGCAAGCGGAACTGCTCATTTGCAAAGGAAAATACGAAACCATACAATGCACCTGTGTGAATGGGTGAAGCTTCGTGAACCAGAACTGAAAGCAGGGTGAACACAGAGCACTGTGGGTCTGGAGTCTTTGAGGTGATATTTTTAACATTGGAACAGATGAAGTGCCCCATGTAACAGAAATGCAATGGGATGAAATAATCTGTAGGAGTTGAAAAGTTCAGGTGTTCAAGGGTTATAAGAAAATACATTTTCCCCATTCCCATGTTCAGCAGTGTTGCTAATGTAGATGCTTCACCTTTCTCTCCATTTAGCGTACACAAATTCATATTCCTATACATATGCTGTCCTCAGTTTACATTACAGTGGTACCTCGGTTTGCGAACTTAATCTGTTCTAAAAGTCCTTTCTTAAACAGAAATCGTTCTTAAACCAAGGTGTGCTTTCCCTAAAGAGGCCTCCTGCTGCCGGTGCCCTTCCACCATTTGGATTCCGTTCTTAGACCGAGGTAAAGTTCACAAACCGGGACACTACTTCCCGTTTGTAAACCGAATTGTTCATAAACAGGGCTGTTCTTAGACCGAGGTACCACTGTATACTGAAGGGCAGATGTTCAATGGAAAACCGAAGGAGCCTCGGAAAACTCAAGAAGTATCAAGAATATAAGTTGAAGTGAAGCAAACTCATTTTTAAAAAGTAAAGGTAAAGGGACCTCTGACTATTAGGTCCAGTCGTGGACGACTCTGGGGTCGCGGCGCTCATCTCACCTTACTGACCGAGGGAGCCAGCGTACAGCTTCCGGGTCATGTGGCCAGCATGACTGAGCCACTTCTGGCGAACCAGAGCAGCGCACGGAAGCGCCGTTTACCTTCCCGCCGGAGTGGTACCTATTTATCTACTTGCACTTTGTGCTTCAAACTGCTAGGTTGGCAGGAGCAGGGACCGAGGAATGGGAGCTCACCCCGTTGCGGGGATTCGAACTGCCAACCTTCTGATCGGCAAGCCCTAGGCTCTGTGGTTTAACCCACCTGCACACTATGGCTATGAGGAGTGTCTGAAAGACATCAAATGTTAAGAAGAGATAAATGGTCTTCACAGGTTTTGTTAAGGCTTTGCCAATGATCCACTGTGAGTTTTCTCTTGGGATAATTTACAACATGGGTTTGATCTATCAATTGCTCTTTATTGGGAATGGAATTGTAGAGGCCTCTGGGGCCTTTTCTCAGTTCAGGAACTCCACAGCTAGGGAATAGGGAAGGAATCTAATTCACTTCACATTTAATAGCAAATCAATCAAATCTGCAGTTTCTGAAACAATATGAGTACTTAAACACAGGCATCTTTGGAAATGTGCATTTATCTTGTGATGCAGTTCTCCAACCAAACTATCTATCTATATTGCAGGGAATTGTGCCTGAAAATAATATATGGGTGAAAATAACAAAGAAAAGGGCAGCATATCAGGGGAAATTGCTTGCATAAATGTGTACATTAGTCAGAACTACATTAAAAATGTGCTTATGGGGAGAAATCCACAGTAAAATGCTGATGAATTTATTGAGCATTTTAAAAAAATATATGATGCAGTAATGTGGAGAACCAAATTTAAGATTGGAAAAATGAGAAATGGAGAGAACCAAAATTGACAGATCCTCCCAGCTGTGTTCACATCCTCACCAGCTATGTCTCCTCCACCCACTGGCAGAGGAACGGGAGTGCGGAGGGAGGGGACTGCCCCCAGCACCACTATTCTGGTAGGATGCCATTGCGGCGCCACCCCCCAACATGCGCCACACACCTCCCCCATGCATGCCAGGCACCACACCCCCACAGACAGTGCACCATGCCCCCAGAATGCATGCCACACCCCGTGGATGGTGTCCCTCACCCCTGGGACGCACGCCACACCCCTGCGGGTGGCACGCCACACCCCCACGATGCACACCACGCCCCCGGGGCATGCACCACACCACTGGTGGCACCAGCCATGCCCCTGCCTGCTCTCTGCCTCTGGTAGCAGAGCATGCCACTTCACCACCAGTCTGCCCCTGGAACAGTTAGGGAGCCTTCCTAGTCTCACATGACCCCCCTCCAAGATTTAATTGGACCTGGCTCTTACACACATGCAAAAACATTTATAAGGTCATTGGTTTCTTTTGCCTTGCTCAGATGCAAAGAAGGACAGGGGTCTTGCACCTTTCGCAGCATGTGTTATTGCTACAGAGAATATAATGGGATGGGTCTTTTCATGGGGTATACAGTAGCCCTATATCATATGGATGGGTTAATATGACGGACTGATTCTAATAACATAATTTGATCAACTTTGTCACCCAACATTCCCATAAAACGAAGTCCCAGGAATCTTGGGAGCCAAATCTTCAGCAAGCAGCAAGAACACATAAATATCTCCATGGTATGCATTCCATCGTTTTAAGACTCTGATTCCCCTTTCCACTCTGTCAATAAAACCCTGATTTGTTTCAAAGTTGTCGGAAGCATCTTAATTACTTGCTCATCTGTTTATCACTGTAAGATCCAGCGCTGAGGGCCTTCTGGCGGTTCCCTCATCGCGAAAAGTGAGGTTACAGGGAACTAGACAGAGGGCCTTCTCGGTAGTGGCACCTGCCCTGTGGAACACACTCCCTTCAGATGTGAAGGAAATAAGCAGCTATCCTATCTTTAAAAGACATCTGAAGGCAGCCCTGTTCAGGGAAGTTTTAAATATTTAATGCTGTACTGTTTTTAACATTTGATTGGGAGCCGCCCAGAGTGGCTGGGGAGACTCAGCCAGATGGGCGGGGTATACATAATAAATTATTATTATTATTATTATTATTATTATTATTATTATTATTATTATTGAAATCTCACACTTCCCAAAAGTGGAAGGAGAAATGAAATGGACAAAAAAGGAATTCAGAGTGGGCGAAATGATACTGAGAAAAGTGAATTCTGTGAGAAGGCAAGATGCTGCTGGTATGTATGTATTTTGTTATGGAAATACAATGAAACATTGTGCATATTTATGGTAAATCAGTTGTCGGAATTGATTCTAGTCCTGCTTAATGATAGTAACCACACGGTTGCATTCTAAGTGTTCAAGGTAAAAAAGAAAGAAAGGAGATGTCATTTCAAGTGCCTATTTATTACACATTCATTGTTCGCAGTAAATAGCATCTGTGGTTATTATATCAATCTTATCATAAACGCCGGTAATATGTAGGCAGGCAGAATAGCTCAAACTGTGTTTCGGCAGCTGTGGTGGGGAAGAAAGGGGACGAAACACCATCCCGGTTCATTAAAATTGCATCAAGCATCTCTTCCATTCATGTTTTACACTTTCCCCCCATTCATTTCTTCGTGGGTTTCTTGTTGTTTTTACTGCTGTTGTTCACACGGACGACGTGGAGAAATGATTCATTACATGAGAGAATGCGGCCATCTGTTTACTTGAAGCAGGAGCACAGCGCACAGGTTTTGGATAAGTTCCAGAACCGGACTCAACATAAAAAAGAACGAGATAGTCTCTTGGTGTAGGCAGTTGTTCGTTGTAAGCATAGTTTTAAGTGTTCTAATTATTACTGTCAGTTAATCTTTTTTCCTGTCTGTGGATTGTCTCGGGCACTGGCATCTAGGCTTTGCTGCTTCCCACATGAAATCTGGACTTAGTCATGGCATATGTTAAGGGGCTTCTTCCTTCATGAAGCAGAAACTGAGGAGACGAGGGCTGGTCTAGCTAAGACTGTGTTAGCCCCTCGATTCCAAAATTGCTCCCTTCACTCCCTTGCCAACCCATATATTGTGGAGCTCTTATTTCCCCCTGCTTCAGAGTTTATTACTGGAAGGAGTATCTCTCCTGGTTTCAGAATGGTAAACGCTCAGAACTTTAGTCAGAAATGTCATACTGATTCATAATATAAACAGTGGTTTTCATTGCCGGGTAATAAATATGAGCTATAAAAACCTAAATGAGAGTAACAGCGCCATAAATTATCAGTATGTTATGTTATAAATGTGGAATAGTCTTTGAAGGGTTTTTTATTGCTGAGACACAGCGTATACACTAAAAAAAAGGGCCTTTTGTTAACAGTACTATAAAATAGCAGCGGAAAGGAATGTAAGCCCAAAGAAAACTTTCTAGACAGAAATAAGCAAGACCCCCTTTCTCACAGCCTTATTGTACTGTGCTTATGGGGTAGAGAGTGTGCTGAGGCAAATTTTTACGTTAAAAATTCTGAAAATGTTCTTTTGCAGGTGGGACTTTGAAAGAGGACAATTTTGCACACACACACACAAACACACACACAATTATCTGAATATTCTCCAACATCTGTAAGCTGGCTTCCATTTTTCCTCTACAGTTCCATGGGGAAAAGTTATGTTTGCTGTTGCTACTATTAGTTTGCAGAAAAACCACCCCCACTGAGGGAAAAATACTTAAAAGTATTGATGCCACCACTGCTGATTATTATGAGCTTCTCACAACAAACTGTTGGAGAGTTTCACCTCCTTCCCTTGAAGAATATTTGAAAAAAACCCTAATTTCACTGCCTATGACTAGGATTGAAATTCTCATCCCTTTCATTCTCCCCCCCCCCCCAAAAAAAGAAGTACCCCCCCTTTGATAAAATAGGGACAGCTTTCTACTACTTTCTTGGAGTGGACAGAAATCTCTATGAAATGCTCAGGAAAAGGGTTGATTATAAGTTTTCCAGATAATTAACTTTCAAATAAAATATAAGGGGCTTTGCTCACTGAGAAAACTATTATAACTGGATAGAACAGGTCTTGGGTTTATTCTGATGCTTATTGTGAGTCTGTCTAAGAAGGCAAATTCTGTTCTTTCTCTTGGTATTGAAACTACCCATGTGATATTGCAATGTGTTTTTCAAATTAGTTTGGTGCTGTTTGACTAGCTCAAGCGAAAGTTGGATGTATGGAATTAATTGCATGGATCTTTGGACTGAGGCATTAAAATAGCATTTGCTGCCATAAGCTTCACTGGCAGGAAAATACTACTGTTGTTGTTGTTATTTTAAAAAGTATTAGCATTTTATTTGTCTTGCCATTTTATCACATTTTAAGTTCTTTTACAGGTTTAACAATAGAGAACTGTTAGTATACTTTCTGAAATATAGTTTTGATGATGTTTCAAACTTCTTGGACATAAATGAGGTTGGGTTAGAGGATGGCTTTGCCCCCTTTCTCATGGGTTAATTATTTGGCATGGCATGCGCTTGTTCCTCGTTTCTTCCCCTCCTCCTATTTTAAATTAAATTTGCAATAGCTTTCTATTAATCCAAAATATACAAAGTCAGTTACAAATCATTTTGCTGCATATAAGGAAAATAAAACAGAATATAAAAGTTACAGATTTCGAGAGGATATGGTAATAATAACAAGTTTCACCAGTACAAGAAAGTAGGATAGTCAAGTTAAAGCAGGTAAGTAATTCTGATTGCTAATGCCCTCTTGATCTCTGTCCCTGTGATCTGGAAATGCATCAGTCCATGGCCCAAAATGACAATGCAGTTTCTCTCCTCTGGGTCCAGGTGGCATCTGAGCAAAGGCTCCTAAAAAATACTGCTGTTGATGACCTGTTGAAAAGCTCTCTGTAGCTATGATTTTTATTCATTTGGTGATGATGAATCAGAGGAATGTGGGAAGTTGCCTTATACTGAGATAACGCATTGTCCCATTGTGTTCAGTGTTGTTCTGGAAGGTTTATCACCTGATAAGATTAGATCAAGAGACAAAGCTGTTGTGGGGTTGCCATGGCACATTCTGCAACTTGGCAACCAACCCATGGGTCACATTTTAACTTTGATCTACGCACTGACTCATAGCTTATAGACTAGGCACATGAGATGATCTTATCAGAACTGGAAGGGATTTTTTGGCACTTCCTTCAACTTGGCGGGCTGCATCAAACCCATGGATCATGGGTTAACCTTGGGCTACATACTGACTCATAGCTGTAGACTAGGAATATTGGATGATGATCTTATAGAATCATAGAGTTGGAAGGGAACCTGAGGATCATCTAATCCAGGCATAGGCAAAATTGACCCTCCAGATGTTTTGGGACTACAACTCCCATCATCCCTAGCTAACAAGCCCAGTGGTCAGGGATGATGGGAGTTGTAGTCCCAAAACATCTGGAGGACCAAGTTTGGCTATGCCTAATCTAATCCAACCTCCTGCACTGCAGGAATATGCAGCTGTCCAAAATAATAATAATAATAATAATAATAATAATAATAATAATAATAATACATTATTTATAACCCACCCATCTGGCTGGGCTTCCCAGCCACTCTGGGTGGCTTCCAACAAAATATTAAAATGCAGTAATGCATCAAACATTAAAAAATTCCCTAAACAGAGCTGCCTTCAGATGTCTTCTAAAAGGCTGGTAGTTGTTGTCTTTGACATCTGGTGGGAGGGTGTTCCACAGGGTGGGTGTCACTACCGAGAAGGCCCTCTGCCTGGTTCCCTGTAACTTGGCTTCTTGCAGTAAGGGAACCGGCAGCAGGCCCTCAGCGCTGGACCTCAGTGTCCGGGTAGAATGATGGGAGTGGAGATGCTCCTTCAGATATACTGGACCGAGGCCGTTTAGGGCTTTAAAGGTCAGCACCAACACTTTGAATTGTACTCGGAAATGTACTGGGAGCCAATGTAGGTATTTCAAGACCGGTGTTCTATGGTCTCGGTGGCCGCTCCCAGTCACCAGTCTAGCTGCCACATTCTGGATTAGTTGTAGTTTCTAGTTCACCTTCAAAGATAGCTCCACATAGAGCGCATTGCAGTAGTCCAAGAGAGAGATAACCAGAGCATGCACCACTCTGGTGAGACAGTCCACGGGCAGGCAGGGGCTCAGCCTGCATACCAGATGGAGCTGGTAGACAGCTGCCCTGGACACAGAATTGACCTGCGCCTCCATGGACAGCTGCGAGCCCAAAATGACTCCCAGGCTGTGCGCCTGGTCCTTCAGGGGCACAGTTACCCCATTCAGGACCAGGAGGACTGCCTCCTGTCCCCCCAAAACAGTACTTCTGTCTTGTCCTTACGAGGATTGAACCTGAAACCTTGGTGTTATCTAACCAACTGAGCTCTTTTGTGCCAACTGCTGTTGAGGGTCTCCAGAAGAGGTCCCTGAGATGCAAAGGAATGCACCTGGAACTTTTGCACACAAAGAATGCGAGCCATATCACATTCTCCAAAGGGAAGCTGCTGTACCCATGACATCTCCCTGCAGGACATCTAGAAACCCAAGGCAGAATGTTGAGAAGTTACCTGAGCGTGAATGATAACTAATTTGTGGCTGAGGGGGGAAAGAACCTTGGCTAACATTTACAAGGCAGCTGCCTGGCACTTCTGGAATATCTCTCAAGCCATTTAAAGGTACGATAAGGCAACCTTAGCCAATGCTGTGCTTGGCAGGGCAGTACTGGAAGCAATCTGTATTACTCCTCTCCTTTTCTCTCTTTGGCACAGTTTTGATTTTATATGCATTTTCCCCCCCATTTCCACAGTTTGTTAAACAAAGTCATACTTGGATGGGCATTTTGGTTTTGATTTACATGTCAAATGGTGCTGATTCTGAGAGCCGGCAATTATAATTTAAACACATGCAAACAATAACACACGTCTAAATGTGTCACCTTTGAATGGCTTCTGAAAGATGCTTAGCACCCATTCAAACTCTTAGAAACTAGCAAAAGCCCCTTAGAGTCAGTTTAATAATTTCAGAAGGTAAGAAGAGGGTCAAATATGATGTCTGCTCTCTCACATGGAAAGTTATCACATCAACAGAGTGTTTGGGGTCAGTGAGTATTGAAACCTGCAGTTTCAAGTGGAACAGACCTAGGAAGACTGTAATGTGTGTGAATGAATCCAAGGTTCTTCTGAGAAGAAGAAAAGGAGTTTGGATTTGATATCCCGCTTTATCACTACCCTAAGGAGTCTCGAAGCAGCTAACATTCTCCTTTCCCTTCCCCCCCCCCCCACAACAAACACTCTGTGAGGTGAGCGAGGCTGAGACACTTCAGAGAAGTGTGATTAGCCCAAGGTCACCCAGCAGCTGCATGTGGAGGAGCCGGGAAGTGAACCCGGTTCACCAGATTACGAGTCCACCGCTCTTAACCACTACACCACACTGGCTCTCTGGAAGAGTCTTGTAGATGGCTGGGACAACCATGAATGTAGACATCCGTGACCCCCCTTAAGGCCACCAAACGCTGCCCCAAAACTAATTAATGAGCTGCCATCACTTGATGTTGATGGTTATGGTTCGGTATCCTCTATCAAAACAAAAACAAACAGTGGACCCCAAGATGTGTGGTCAAAGCCATCCACTTGAATTTAATAAAGAACTCTCCAGTTATTTGGTTATAAACTATGCAGAAAAAAGTCTTTAAAAGTGAATTCCACTAAGGAAATCAGAAACTTATAGAATTTGAAATATGAGGAAAGGACAAAATAATCCTAAGGCATTGCTAAGGTTGGTTTTGGTTTTTTTGGTTTTTGCCTGGCTTCTTGATTTGAGACAGGACACACCTATTTTGTTGAGTTCCAGAGAAAACAAAATTTAAATTCCTAAGCGATCTTTTAAAAAGTCCTAATGGCTCTGAACAGTGGCATAGCATAGGTTGCCAGTGCCTGGGGTGGGGGCTCATGTGTGCCAGGTGAGGGGGGGCTGCTAGCTCAGCTCTCACCGCCGACACCGCTGGAGAGAGCTTATCCCCACTGGAGAAAATCAGGACTGTGCTAAGCCTCCTGGTTTACGACACCCCCCCCCAATTGTGCTCCCAGGGCAATAGCCCCCTGGCACCCACAATGCTATGCTCCTGGCTCCGAGCTCTCTCAGGAAGTAGTACGATATAATTTCCTTTTCAAAGATAGGAAACTAAGCCAACAGAACTTACTCTTTCGCTCGCTCAGACCTTACTATCCAATCAAATGCAAATAATGTGTTACCTAATCCATTTGAATCTGGGACGTGGGTGGCGCTGTGGGTAAAACCTCAGTGCCTAGGACTTGCCGATCGCATGGTCGGCGGTTCGAATCCCCGCGGCGGGGTGCGCTCCCATCGTTCGGTCCCAGCGCCTGCCAACCTAGCAGTTCGAAAGCACCTCCGGGTGCAAGTAGATAAATAGGTACCGCCTTATAGCGGGAAGGTAAACGGCATTCCGTGTGCTGCGCTGGCTCGCCAGATGCAGCTTGTCACACTGGCCACGTGACCCGGAAGTGTCTGCGGACAGCGCTGGCTCCCGGCCTATAGAGTGAGATGAGCGCACAACCCTAGAGTCTGTCAAGACTGGCCCGTACGGGCAGGGGTACCTTTACCTTTTTAATCCATTTGAGCACTGGAAAGCAGGGTCAATGGGAATAGGAGACTGCCCTCCAATCTGTGAACAGGCAAATTGATGTCACCACTTTCTTATTACTACCCCTCGTGTATGTGACTCAGGGCATTTCCTACCTAAACCACATGTACAAGCTGGCCCAAAAGAAAGCTTCTGGTCACAAGGAGAGAAATGTGAGTTTTTTGTGACCTTTCGAGAAATGGGGGATTTTCACAGATGGTTCCAAACCTAGTACAGTGGTACCTCGGGTTACGAACTTAATTTGTTCCGAAGGTCTGTTCTTAACCCAAAACCGTTCTTAACCTGAGGTGCGCTTTCGTTAATGGGGCCTCCCACTTCTGCTGTGCCGCCAGTGCACGATTTCCCTTCTCATCTTGGGGCAAAGTTCTCAACCCAAGGTACTACTTCTGGGATAGTGGAGTTTGTAACCCGAAGTGTTTGTAACCCGAAGCGTTTGTAACTAGAGGTACCACTATAATTAGCTATGGTGAATTCTCATCTGCAGACCCCCTACCCTTCAGGAAATTAGGCAAAGAACACAACCCCAAAGACAACTCTATCTACTGCACCTTGTAATGTGGACTTGAAACACTGCGAAGAAGTTTCTTTCAATTCCCCAGCTCTTTTAAAACTATATTCTTGAATCAGTAAATTATGAAAAGCCCGGTGTTGCATCACTTTGAAGAACTTTCATAATGAACTGCTGAGTTGCATATGATGGGAGGCCGATAGCTGCTTTCTGAACCTGCTGAAGAGTTCAAATATAGTCTAGGGTAGGCTGACAAAGGCATGGATGATAACTGCAAGATCTGAAGCTGTGCAAAACTGCTGCCCCGTTCTCACAAGAAAGGGATGATGAACCGTGTTTGCATGTCCAGAGGCTTTCAAAACTATCACACAAAAGCTGCTGCTTCCGCCTTTTCCTGAGATCCATGACAGAATATTAACTGCATCCTTCGCTGTGTGTAGGTAGTCAGAAGGCAGAATTTATGAGGGGAATGCTTCATTCTGGAGACATCTCTGTTTTTTTCCTGAGGACATTTGGGTCATTATTAATAAAGATCTATTAGACACATTGATTGCCACTGTCTGCTTTTGGCAGCTAGTTAGATGGTCCTCCTTTCCCTCATAAATAGTGTTGCTTCGGGCCTCTGGTATGAATAAGCAACGGGCACATTATTTAGGAGTTGGCTTTGTTAAGCAGTGTCATATCTTATTAAAAGCAAGTCCCAACAAATGAATGCTGAAGCCTCGGCACTGCCAATGACTCAATGGCTAGTGCCAATCACCGTCAAAGCAACCTATGGGTCCTCAGCACATCTTTCCTCATCAGAGAACAGCTTGATTGCTAGTCTTATGAGAGCCACTTACTTCCCCTCCCCCTTTTCACTCCAGCTACAATACGAAACCCCATAGGTATCCGCTACACCACAAATGAATGATGGATTAATTCCCCTGCAGTAGAAATATCTTACAAAAAAAAAAAAAAAAGGATTCCCCAGGCTTATATTGAACTTTCCGGCTACCAGTCTTGCTTTGTAGGGATTCGCTGGAAAGTCTTCACCATGGCATGATAAGGTACGGTGTGCTGAGGGAAAGCCTAATTAGATTTGACATTTTAATTGGAGAATGATAAATGTCCTTCACCAAACTTTCTTGAAACTGTTCACAGGTGACTGATTATGGAGTAGCATTAATCCACTGTAGCCTCTAGGTATCCTGTGGAAATCTTCTTAGCTACAAGTTAGAGAACATAAAACTTTTTTCATCTACTTTTTGCATCAGCATGGAAGGCACAATTTTGTCCGCACTATCGTTGCTACTTAACATGATGATTAAAGGAGATTTGTTCTCCACCATACAAGGTCTTGTTGTATCTTCCTTATCTTATAAGACCTACAGAGAATGCTGTGCACAGGGTGTAGCAATTTGTTCTCCCAGCCACCTAATGCATTGCCAAGTGCAAAGGAGATTTGAACTATGATTCTCACATCAAAAGCAAACCCTTTGCTTATCCTAATGCATTACACTGATGTCTGTACCACAGGGGGATTTTTAATACTTCATCAGACTTGGAACTGAAAGGAACACATAGTGGCTAAAGGTCTATGGGGCACAGGGAGCTTGTACAGTGGTACCTTGGTTCTCAAACTTAATCTGTTCCGGAAGTCCATTCCAAAACCAAAGCGTTCCAAAACCAAGGCACTCTTTCCCATAGAAAGTAATGCAAAACGGATTAATGTTGCTTTGGACTTTGGAAAAATCAACCCCTAAAACAGCAATTTAACATGAATTTTACTCTCTAACGAGACCATTGATCCATAAATGAAAGCAATAATCAATGAACTGTACTATAAAATAAAGAAGACAGTATTGTAGATGATAAAATTTGAAATTAATTGATAGTCATTGTTTGGATGGGGTTTTTATCCATTTCCGCTGTCACACAATCAATCAATCAATCAATAGCTGAACTGGGTTCCATAGTGTCACATTTCGGAAGTCAAAAAGATAAAGTTTGGTGCTCTCTTTTTTTGCTATTTATTTTGCGTTTTTGTTTTTGAGGCTTTTTCGGTTAATTTGTTTTGTTTTGTCTTGAGCAGACAAGACCATTGTGGGGTCCAACAGTCAAGAAGGTGGTTTCTGCACGAGCTATAAAGGAATGTGAGAGATTTGGTCAAATCCAGCACATTGGCCTGTTGTTGTCGTTTAGTCGTTTAGTTGTGTCCAACTCTTCGTGACCCCATGGACCAGAGCACGCCAGGCACTCCTGTCTTCCACTGCCTCCCACAGTTTGGTCAAACTCATGCTGGTAGCTTCGAGAACAGTGTCCAACCATCTCGTCCTCTGTCGTCCCCTTCTCCTTGTGCCCTCCATCTTTCCCAACATCAGGGTCTTTTCCAGGGAGTCTTCTCTTCTCATGAGGTGCCTCAGCTTCAGGATCTGTCCTTCCAGTGAGCACTTAGGGTTGATTTCCTTAAGAATGGATAGGTTTGAACTTCTTGCAGTCCATGGGACTCTCAAGAGTCTCCTCCAGCACCATAATTCAAAAGCATCAATTCTTCGGCGATCAGCCTTCTTTATGGTCCAGCTTTCACTTCCAATACATCACTACTGGGAAAACCATAGCTTTAACTATACGGACCTTTGTTGGCAAGGTGATGTCTCTGCTTTTTAAGATGCTGTCTAGGTTTGTCATTGCTTTTCTCCCAAGAAGCAGGCATCTCATATCAGGAGGGTGCTGTCATGGCTCCAACCCACCACACCTGGAATAACATCCTAGCAAGGGGGAGGCCTTGCCCCATCCATTAGCCAGAAAAGCAGTAGCCGCAGGGAGTTTGCTTTACTCCTCCCTGCCAGAAAGTACCTGTATTGGAACATATTCTGGAATATCTTTGTATTTTGAGGTTAGGAATGATGCAGAGCGATTTCCCTTTTAAAGCACAGTTATAGTACTGTAGGCTTGTAGACTGAAAAACTAGTAGCATTGTCAGAAAATCTGCAAGCTATGGTGGCAACCTCCTCCAATTCTGTTAAAGAATTTAACTGAGCAAAAGAAAAAAAAGAATCCAATTGAGGCTGACAATAGCAATTATCCTGTTTATCAGTGAAGTGTGAAACATGCCCATATTCAGAGGCCTTTGGTGTGAACTACAGTATACATACCAATGCTTTAGATATTCAGAAACATCACCAGTTGTTAGCCAGCTAAACTGCTTGATGTAAATTTTCAACAGATAACACCCACTTCAGTTTATATATAAATAATGATACTCACAAAACCAGCTGACGTAGCCAAACACACACATTTATTTATTTTAAAACATCTTTCAAGTGAAATCATGTTCTCCTCCAGAAACAAAATTGTAAAATATGCGAATGCTATGTTTTATTCATTACTTTCTCGTAATCCCCTTATCAACAGCCTAAAATAATGAGAAAGCAGATCTATGAAATACAATAGACCAGTCTTAACCGAAGTAAAGATATTATGTCGCCATTGCTAAACATTGCTAAAATGACAAATCATCTGCTATCTCCTGGATGGATTGCCACTTTTTCTACAGAGTGTATTGTGCCGAAATGCCCCTTAGTCATTTGCTATTTTTATCTTCTGTTCTCCACTCAGTGTTTTCTAAAGAAAACAAAACAGACTTAACCTTCATAATCTAACATTCTAACAGGAAAAAAGAGGAAAATGTTAACATATACTACCTTTTCTAGCAGCACAGAAGGAATGGGGAGAACACCTTTCTAGTTTTAGGTTAATCGGCTTCTTCTTCAGGTTGGCAAATGATCAACACTGCATACTCTTCATCATGTTTACTCAGGAGTAAGTCCCACTGAGTTCACTAAAGTTTACACCCAGGCAAGCAATGCAGCCTGAATCTCCAGAAGGAAGCTGTCTCTTCAGAGAGGTCCTAGCAATAAATTATTATTAACTATAAATTATCATCATCACCACCACCATCACCATCATCTAATTATAATTCTACAATATATATATATATATATATATATATATATATATATATATATATCCCACTCATCTGGCTGGGTTTCCCCAACCACTCTGGGCAGATGGAGTCCAGTTTCATTACACCCTGAAAGGGTCTTGAGATGACTGATCACCAATTAGGAACTGCACAATATATGTGTACAATTATATTGCAATTTATTTACTCATTGTCAACTGAGAAAGAAGCTCACTTTGTCTTCTTATGATATTTTTAAAGACATGATTTTATTTTTTTCTACAGCAGAAAAAGAGAAACATGGCTTCTCAAGCTGGACCCTTTTTGGAAGAGAGGTTGCCTCTATCAAGCCACATGGTAAGAGCTACAGCCTTCCCCCCCACACACACACTTTTGCAACACTCACCCATCACCGGATGCAGCCCCTGAAATGTTCCCCACTGAAGAACTTGATCTTCAGACTGAAAATGGGTCCCCAGTCTTGAATCTCTAATCCAGTGCAGGTAATCAAGAAACACCGGTTTAGGAAAAGACCAATTAAGATGGCACTCATGCGATTGTACATAATTGGGATTACTGTCTGGTTAGGATCCCATTTTGGTTGAGCTAACTGGTGTTTCCATGTGAGGGCATACAACCACTGTCATTTGTGCAACCCCGAAAACTTCAAATAGGGCTGCCAACGACACCACAATATGTCTCTCCACCTCACTGCAGCAATGGTTCATACTGCCAATGCTGGAACAAGGTCTCAGCTAGGAAAGCATTGTGCCAGTACCCCATGGAACTCAACAAGTGTTGATCCTGACCTTTAAAGACCTAAATGGCATCTCCACCCCTATTGTTCAGCCCAGACACTGAAGTCCACTTGCAAGTTTCTCACTGCAAGAAGTGAAGTTGCAGGGAACCAGGCAGAGAGCCTTCTTGGTAGTGGCACCCACCCTGTGGAACACCCTCCCATCATATATCAAGGAGATAAAGAACTACACAACTTTTAGAAGACATCTGAAGCCAGCCCTGTATCAGGAAGCTTTTAATGTTTGATGTTTTATTATGTTTTAATATGCTGGAAGTCACCCAGAGTGGCTGGGGAAAACCAGCCAGATGGGTGGGGTATTATTATTATTATTACTATTATTATTATTACTACTATTATTATTATTATTATTATTATTATTATTATTATTATTAAGCAACCACACTGGGCCAAAGGGGATGTGTGTGGAATCAGTTTTACAAAGAGAAATCTGCAGTCTGCTGCAATCTACTTCTGCTTGTGTTCATTCCCATAATCTTAAAAAAAAGCACAACACACCACATCTTCCCAAATTTCAGTTTCATTGCATTATTTATGGTAGAATAATGAATGCAATGCAGTTAAACTCCTACCTACGGGAGGTTTGTTTTTTTGTTTTTAATACACAAACACTTTATCTTTGTGTTTTTCAAAAACCATCGGGTTAAGGGTGTGTAAGTGAACATAAAAATTGTTTGTCAGCATTCAGCGAATGCTATGATATTAATCTCACTTTAATGTGGTAGTGTAAATCGACCCTAACAAGCTGATCCAGCTGTTAAATACAAATTGGCATATAAATGCTTACTCAGAAACTATAAGACTTTTTATTATTTTGACTAATGACTACTAATTTGGGGTACTTGTCCTCTTGACCTTCATGTTATATATCAACATGCCAGTTCTGGTCCAATGTTTTTTTCAATATTCATACCAGTGACTCTGGTGTATATTAAGCTTATAAAGATCACCAGTCTCACACAGTGTTCTTGTTCCATGCATGGAAGGGCCACTGTGTGCTTGAAACAACCCTTGGTACACTCACAATACCCTGTGGAGTTCTGGGTATGGTGCCAATCTAACCATCAGTGTCTCACCTTGGCTGGGAGAGCATGGCCTGGTGATAGGGTGAATGGGGAAAGTTTCAAGGGACAAACAGAAACTTTTGGAGCACATATTTGACCCTAGGCCTGAGATTCCTCACCCTGAGCCACCCTGAGCCAAGACCTTTGGAATTGTGTCCAGAAATGATTTGAAGGTGGATTCAGATGAGACAATGTGATGCATTCACTATAAACCCAGACACAAGCATTGAGCACCTGGTAAATTTCCAAATGTTTTTCAAAGTTAAGGCTTGGCCAAATTGCCCACCTCATTTCCCCAAAGTATTATCCTCCTGGAAAAACAAGAGCTATCCCCCCTCCCGCTAGTTTCTTGAAGGATGGGGAAAATATCTCAGAAACGTTCAGGAGCTTAGGCTGTTGTTTACCATCCTGAATGTGACTAGGAAGTGTGGCTGCAGGAAGCAGTGGCGAGAACCACATTCCATTTCCCAAAATGCCTTGGGGTTGGTTTCATGTGAGGTGAGGTGGTGTGGTGTCATGCCCTGGCCTTCCATGAAGCTGTGGAGAGAGTCTTGTATCACTGTAAGTAGTCTGGGGCTTCTCCTCCTTTTTAAGACAAGGGTTGGAGAATGGAAAGCCCTAGGCCACCTCATAAGGCTAAGTAAAGCAAGGAGCAACATCTTCCAGGAAATATTCAGATAATTTCTTCCCAACTGCCCTCCGTTCTTTTTTTCAGGAGGGTTTCATTTTGCCCCTAGTAGCTCAACAAATGGATAAAAGGTCCCCTCTCAAAATGATCAGCAGATGCCTCTAGTACTCTAACCATTTGATCATGACAATCATGAACTAGGGAAGATCTGCCTTTTCCCAGAAGAGTAGTAGCAGGAGCAGGTCTGCAGCAGTGCAAAAGCAACATGTTTGCTAAGAAGCCAAGTCTCCACTGAAAAAGATATAATGGACAGTGAGAATTGGGTCCATACATAGGAAAGAAATACGGATAGGTACATTGACCCTGAATCTGTTCTGTGCACAAGAGAGGTGTGATGCATGCAGTAACCAAAGAGGAGGAGGAGGAGGAGGAGGAGGAGGAGGAGGAGGAGGAGGAGGAGAAGAAGAAGAAGAAGAAGAAGAGAAGAAGAAGGTGATAAAGGACCCCTGGACAGTTAAGTCCAGTTGAATTCAACTATGGGGTGCAGTGCTCATCTCGCTTTCAGGCCAAGGGAGCCAGCGTTTGTCCGCAGACAGCTTTCCGGGTCAAATGGCCAGCATGCTTAAACCACTTCTGGCTCAATGGGACACCGTGACGGAAACCAGAGCGCACAGAAACGTACAAATAATAATATTTGTACCGTGCCCATCTGACTGGGTTGCCCCGGCCCCTCTGGGCAGCTTCCAACACATATAAAAATATAATAAAATATTACACATTACAAAGTTTCCCTGTAAAGGGCTGCCTTCAGATGTCCTCTAAATCTCAGAAGGCTTATGGGAACTTGCCACAGGTGGAATGCAGTGTGTATCCTGAGGACCGTGGTGAACACTTTTAGTTAGGTGACCTATACATTTATAAGTGAGGATATATTTACTGTTATTAGTAGCGTGCGAAGCAATCTGGAAAAATGATGTTCCAGAAAGTCTTGATTGGGCTAAAAGAGGTGGCTTCTGGGGCAAGTGACTATATAAACTATTTAGCTTTGGGGAAGGGAAAGCCATTTCCGACCTGGGAGGAGAGGGGGTTGCGGGCAGAAATCCCTCCCACATCACACACGCGGGGGCTGGCCCTTGCCCCCGCGTGATCAGGGAATCCCCGGGCGTATCGGCGACCCGGCCCGCCAATCAGCGGACCGGGGAGGCGTGGCCTAGCCTATTTAAGGCCAGGCACGCCCGGGGACCGCCCTCTTTGCCCCCTTTC
Source organism: Podarcis filfolensis (assembly GCF_964270895.1). Classification (NCBI taxonomy): domain Eukaryota; kingdom Metazoa; phylum Chordata; class Lepidosauria; order Squamata; family Lacertidae; genus Podarcis; species Podarcis filfolensis. The sequence goes on from NC_139612.1 coordinate 12,003,102, forward strand.
CAGCCGAGCGGTTTTCCCATCCCACCCACCCTTTAGGTTTAGCTAGCCTTGACCTTGCTATGGACTTCGGTTGGTCGCCGCAAGGGGCCTGGTAGGAATTTTTCCAATTCGGCGCACTTCGAGCCTTTTGGTTTTTTCGCCTACCTCGCAGCAAACGTCACAACTTATTCGGTATTGGCGGTTAGGCATTGGCAGGGGTCAATTGTTATGCAAATGAAGGGGGGAAGGAAGCGCCATCACCTTCCCCAGAAGGAAAGGGTAGTCCGGTAGAGGACTCCGGGGGGCGTTGCCTTGTCCGAAACCTAGGGAGGTAAGGGCCTCCAGCACGCCCCAGAGTGGTGACACCCGTGGGATCCTAGTTGGCGTACTTCAACAGGACTCCCACGGCTTGTGGACAACCCTTCCCGGTCCCCATGCCGGGTAGTCGATAGGAGCCAATGCCTAAGGCCAATACCTTCCAATTCTGTAATCAATAAAGTTGTGGCCTTTTTTATGCCCATTAACCTTAAATGCTGTGTCCAGTGTCTTCATTTCACATGGGGGAGGGGACTTGCCACGCAACTACAAACTACTGACCACTTGTTAAGCGGATATGTTTACCAGCAAGTGGATATGTGAGTTCTTGTCAGGGTGATTCTTAACCTTGCAGTGGTGCAATTTAGCAAGATAACATGCAAAGAGTAGTAATTAGAGTCTCTACCTGGAAATATGCTGCTACCGAATGAAAATTGAAATTTCTGTCCAGAGCCATCATTACATCCTTGTTGTGGTAAATCCAAGGCTTTGAATCCATTAACCTTTCATTGTATGGCGCTACCATCCAGTGCTAAAGATTAGCTACTGACACATTTATCAAAGGATGATAAATGAGCTGTCCTTTTAGATGTCTGATTATTTGACCTTTATTCAGTTAAAAGCAAAAGGAGCTGACGATGTTAAGTGGCTGCCAGTTTAGAATGAAATTGAAACCTAGGAAATGAATGCTTGGAATTGTCTTCAGTGGTGTGAAGTTAGGCCATCAATTTAAGTTTAAATTAAACAAAACAAAATCAGATGTAAACCGTTATTTCATTAATGCGGTTGTTATGGAGAAAAACAGAAGTGCCATGTTATTTTAGACGTCCTTTCTCTTTCGCAGAGAACCAAATCCATTAATGTTACTGACTATCACTTGGCAAGTCCTGAGTTCTAAAAACAACCTTAGGATGGAAGTAATTCCCCTCCCTGTCGTTATGCACTTAATAAGAGCTGTCTGACGAGAGAAGCACATGAAACCATAACATAATAGTTTGTCGTTTTTAACCAGAATGGAAAATGCTAGAGCGTGTTCTCCCTTATAGAGAGCACGTGTTGCGGTGGGGTCCACCAGGCCACCCCTCTGTTGCCAGGCAGGGTTATTAAGGAGGCCTAAGGCAACGATTGGATGGCTGGGTTGCTGGGGTAAAAGTTATGTTGCAATTTTGGTGGGAGGGATCGATGGTTTTAAATGCTTTGCACGCAGCTTGGAGCTTCCTCTTTTACTGCGTGCAACGGATCACCCGCCCACCTGCCCTATAATTTAGGGCTTTTGCATTGACCTTGCTATGCCTGTCATGGGGTCGTCTGCCGTTGGGGCAGGGGCCTAGGAGAAATTTTGTCCATCTGGCTGATTGGCTGGTGCCATTTGGTTTTTTCCTACTGCATAGCAAATCGTCACAACTTGTAAGGTTGCGGTTAGGCATTGGTTATCTATTGGTGGAGGGGTTAGGATAGGCTGGGCCTGCCCCTCCAAGGTTGCGGCAGAAAGGGAATACCATTAAAGGAATCCAGGGGCTTGCCATCTTTTCGTCCAAATCCCTGGAATGGGGCTAGGGCTGGCAAGCCCTGGGAAGCATGCGAGGAGAGGTGAGGGCCTGGGACCCAGCTCCGTTTCTCCCCAATATTGTTTTCCCTTACTGGCTTTCGGTGGTGCCCGGAAGTCAGTTCTGTCCCCAGGCGGGGGGACAGATAGTCTTTAACCAATGCCTAAACAACCATTCACATGATGTATTTCAATAAAGTTGTGGCCATAATTATGCCAAAAACCTTAAACAAAAATTACGTGTGTGTTGTGAGTTATTTGAGGGGTGGCTTGGGGGCCTCGACACACAACTGGCTCCATGCTTGATGCAGTTAAACATCTCGAACCATATTATCCATCTTGCTTTAAGACTTGATCGCATTTCTATTGACTGAATCAATTTCATACACTTTCATGGCAATGGCCAAGGTTAATCCGATTAATAAATAAGAAGAACACTTTAATTCTGTTTATAGAGATGAAAGCATGTTGAATAAATAGTCAATAATTATGAAAAGCCTGTAGGACCTTTATTATTAGTTAGAGATAATAATACAAAACACAGACCTTCCCCCCCCCAAAAAAATCTATGTAGCTTTTTTACGTTAAAATAATTATCTATGTTCTCACCGTTCCAGAAGCATGCTGTAATATGCCCAGAGGAAGGAAGGCATGGCACTGAACTGAGATCCATGGAAATTTGCATAGCCAATGCAAATGTGCAGGTTTTCATTAAGATACATCTATTCCCTGCCTAGATGAGTATTTTATCTAAATGAACTACGGTGCATACAGAAATTCTATCAAGTTTAATTTAAAATGCTATTATGAAACTGATATGCAGCATTGTTGCTAACCCAGGTGGTTAGTTAAAGCAGAGTATCTCTGCATTAAGATACCGGCTTTATTCAGAAGGAAAGAAAAAAATAAATCAAAACCAGGAAAGATAACAAGGCCCAATTTCACTCTTCATGAGACCCTCAGATGCAACATAGCTCATGGAATTGTTGGCCACTACTCATGGTTTGTTGGACGTAATTAATGATGATCTGTTTAGCTTGCTTCTGTTCTGGAAAGAAGTGGTGTGGTGGTGGTGGTGAATAACTTTATTTTAGTGATTTATAACCAGTCTTTCAATAAGGACTACCGGACCAAGTTCAAGATCCTTCTATTAATGTACAAAGCCCTGAGCAACTTAGGTCCATAATACCTTAAAGGTATGTTATGTTAAGTCCAGTCACGGACAACTCTGGGGTTTTTACATGAGTAGAATGTGTGCTTTTATTTAAAATGCATCTCTGGGTTATTTGTGGGGCATAGGAATTCATTCATTTTTTTTCTTCAAAATATAGTACGCCCCCCCCACAAGGTCTGAGGGACAGTGGACCGGCCCCCTGCTGAAAAAGTTTGCTGACCCCTGGAATAGGACATCCTTGTTTTCATTGGAGAAATATTGGAGCGTATGCATTCACAATGTTTTACTTTAAAAATGAGATCATACAGTGATGACATGGAGACTATACCATTGTACAACCATAGATCTGAATTAGCCAACAAGAGACATGCACGTAAAATTAAAAATGAAGGTGGCATTTTCAGTGAAGCGGGGGAATCATGCAATCCAAATACAGACAACAAACTATAACCCCCAGAAGCAAAATGCTAATATAAATCATCAATAGCTTGGAAGCCATAAAAGAAGTTATGGCAAGTATTATTGATGAAAGGAACAAACTGTCATAGAGAGTAAATGCCATGTGAAAACCTACTCCACCATTTAGCCCTAAAACAAAGAACAAATATATAATAGGTGGTGTCCATTGCTGATTTATGACTGTTATAACTGACGTACTGCAGCACAGTTGGGGAAAAAAGAAGTTTACCCTAGGTGCTGTTGCTAAGATTCCATCTTCTGCGGTATATTCTTTTAGGCAAAGATTTTAAAATCTTTGCCTGCTGAAATTATTCACTTTTACAAAATACCAATGGCTTTATCTGGCAACAACAAAACAAACTGGCGCCTGTGTTTAGATAGTTTGGCATCAACAAATGATACCATGTCTTACATGATCAAGATAGCAATCTATAACATCAGCTCCAGGCACACTTCTCATAGAAGAATAAATAACCCAAAACGATTCCAGGCAGGAACCGCAGGGGTTTGAAAGTCTCTTCCATTGCTTATTTTCTTTTCCCCAATTAGAACTCTGTTATGAACAAAACAAAAACAAAAAACACCCTCAAGTTAGAGAACTAAATTGCAAAATAATAATTGCCAATAACTTGATCTCTGTTCAGAGCTGGGAGATGACTAATAAGATATTCCAAACATATAAATATTTGGAATTTTGGAATTCCAATTTTGTTGCTGATTATTAATTGCCTGGAATAAAGAAATGGTTTTCTGACTCATTATTGTGGATCTCCGGGAAACAGGAAAAGGGAGAGTCAAAGAATTTCAAGCAGCTGCAAATTATATTGAAAACGCCAACCCCCTATTTTTCTGAGATTTGCAATACCAGTTTGGAATGAGATTGCGATATTTAGGACATCAATCATAGAGAATTATCGAGTTGTAGCATTGGAAAGGACCCTAAGGATCATCTAGTCCACCCCCTGAAATGTGGGAATATGCAACTGTCCCATCCTCAGGTTTGAGTATGGCCCATTTAAGGGTGGAGACTCTCACCACCTGAGACAATCCTGTCCAGCGTCAGTATGTTTAGAATCAGAGTCCACCAGAAACAGATGGTCAAGTTGTAGTTAAGCCATGTATGAAGGAGTAGTTGAAGGAGAAATGTGGTTCTCCTTTGACATTTCAAAAGTCCCAGACATTTAAAGGTGAATCTACCTAACTTTCATTTCCCCAAACAATCCATCTTTTGAAATTTGCTCTTCCCAAAATTTTGTGATGCACTTTTCCAGCCAAGTTATGTGTACTAAAATTACATTACTAGGGTAAGGTATAGAAATGTGTATATTAGTGAAAATAACATAGCAATGTGAGGAGCAGCGCTTTTGTAAAAATGTGTATATTTGGCAAAAGTGCATACAAAATATTGAAAGAAATTTGCGTTAAATTCTTGATGAATTTTCATGATGGCTTTTTAAAAAGGCGAACTGATGTGGAAATGCAGAGGATTGAACATAAGATTGGGAAACTAAGTAACTGAGTGTGCATACTCAGGCACTCATGGACCTACATATGCAGAATATTCAATTGTTTTCCTTAATAAAGTGAATATATTTTGATTGGTGGGTGAAAGCCACACACCAAGTGGTGCGAAGTCATTATGCTAGCTTCTTGGCAACTGAGCCACTGTTGCTTCTTGTGGAGGGTGGGAAGACAGTAGGGAGGTTGATGTGTGTTGTGTTCTGAGGCCAAAGGAAAGGACCGGACCCTGATTAAAATAAGACATGAGGCTTTGACCAACAAGGCTCTCGGAGAAAGTGCATACACCACTCCCCTCACCAGGCCATTTTATTAGCAAAAGAATCCTTTACACAGTGCTCGTAAGAACCAATCAGATTTCCTCTGAGCATTCAAACAAACCGCAAGTGGGGACAAAGTTAAACTGTAAACACTAGTTAGGCATGCATACTTTGGAGTAAATGAATGAAAACAACAAAGGAGTGTATTCGGCAACCCCAGAGGTCATAAACAATCAGTACACATGATAAGAAGGATGACCAGAAGGATAGTGACCATTATCACCTTAATGTGAAACCTGTTTCCTGGCCCTAAGATTAACATCCTGAGATTAATATATAAGAAAAGCTACATAGACGAAACTGCCCATTATCTTTGAGGACCCAGGACGTCTGCCTGTCTAAGTGTGTACGTGACTTGTGAAGAGAGAGAAATGGGCAGTAGAGGAAAAAGGCATGAATGTAGAATCTTATGAGATTTAATCAGAATTTATTGTCAATATATCAAACCCAGTCAACACAATGCATTCATCGTGGACATGATGGCTTGATGTATATTTTATAATTCCTCATGGTAATCCCATCTGATCCCTACAGATGTGCTGTAAAAGCGCTGCAGGGTCCAGTCTCCTGCCATTGCAGGAGTACCACACTAACAATGTAGTCTTTCATTCACGCAAGTCACTGCTTGATTCAGCCCTTAGCTGCCTGCTTTAAGTGAGATTGGGTAAAGCTGTAAGGTAAAAAAGGTAAAGGACGCCTGACAGTGAAGTCCAGTCGCGAACGACTCTGAGGTTGCGGCGCTCATCTTGCTTTACTGGCCAAAGGAGCCGGCATTTGTTCGCAGACAGTTTTTCCCGGTCATGTGGCCAGCATGACTAAGCCGCTTCCGGCGAAACCAGAGCAACGCACGGAAACACCGTTTACCTTCCCACTGGAGTGGTACCTATTTATCTACTTGCACTTTGGCATGCTTTCGAACTGCTAGGCTGGCAGGAGCAGGGACCGAGCAATCGGAGCTTACCCCGTCACAGGGATTCGAACCGCCAACCTTCCGATTGGCCCTAGGCTCAGTGGTTTAGTGGTTTAGACCACAGTGCCACCCGTGCTGTAAATAACTGCTTAATAAACACTTCCTATTTATTTGTGGTTAATTGCTACCCTCCTCTCAAAACTAGAGAATCAGAGCTGTGGTGATTACCGGTGGAGTTTATTTCATTAACCAAACTGAAAAGATGTAACAAGGGCTCAAAAGTCCAATGGCTATCATTAAATAACTGGGATTCTTTTCTTTCAAAAAACACTAATTTGGAGTTGGCGTGTCATGCACAAATGTCCCATTAATAACATTTCCCAATCAGTATTTATGCCAGTTGTCAGTTCTGCACTCAGGGGCATTTCAGAGATTGGAGATTAATATGTCAGAGAACCCTAATTTCCCCTTTGCATATACATACCCCAGGAAATCAGTATTTAATCTGGAACCATCTACAGCAAAGGATGGTACAGTGTTGTTGTTTTTAAAAAGTATATATTAATATGTCTCTCATGTGTTATGGGGAATGTCATTAGTACACAAGCCTGTGGTTCCTAGCTCACATTGCATATAAAATGGCCCTGGATAAGAGAGTTTATTGAATAGCTAAAAAGGTAAAGGTAGAGGACCCCTGACAGTTAAGTCCAGTCGTGAACGACTCTGGGGTTGCGGTGCTCATCTCACTTTATTGTCCGAGGGAGCCGACATTTGTCTGCAGACAGTTTTTCTGGGTCATGTGGCCAGCAGGACTAAGCCGCTTCTGGCGAAACCAGAGCAGCGCATGGAAACTCCCTTTACCTTCCCGCCAGAGCAGTACCTATTTATCTACTTGCACTTTGACATGCTTTTGAACTGCTAGGTTGGCAGGAATGAATAGCTACTAGTCTGTATTTCTCTTGAGAGTCACTGTTTAGTTTTTAACAAATTACATCACTCGGCGTTCAGTCTTTAGGCATCTTAGGTTTGGCAAGCACATGCCTGAATGAAAGGGAAAGCCAGTGGAGGTGAGATTATCCTACACATGTTAAACAGCTGTACAGTGGTACCTCGGGTTAAGTACTTAATTCGTTCCGGAGGTCAGTTCTTAACCTGAAACTGTTCTTAACCTGAAGCACCACTTTAGCTAATGGGACCTCCTGCTGCTGCCACGCCGCCACTGCACAATTTCTGTTCTCATCCTGAAGCAAAGTTCTTAACCTGAGGTACTATTTCTGGGTTAGCCTAGTCTGTAACCTGAAGTGAATGTAACCTGAAGCATATGTAACCCAAGGTACCACTGTATCCTTCTTCTGGGAAACCTGAAGTAATAGAATCTTTCAAACAGGCAAACCAGTATAATTCAGTCTTGAACATGTGAGGCCCTTTTTGTGTGTCCCCTCCACAAGAGATCAGGAGGGTGGCAACACGAGAAAGGGACTTTTCTGCAGTGGCTCCTGGTTTGTGGGATGCTATCCCCAGGGAAGATCAGTTGATGCCTTCATTATACACCTTTTGGCGACAGGTGGAAATATTCCTCTTAAACTAGGCCTTTGGTAGATTAACATCCTATACTCTTTTAAACATGCTTGTGGGAAGGGAAGGGGGAAAGGGGTTTATTGGGAGGGAGTCTGCATTTTTATCTTGTATTCTTACGTTGTAAACTGCCCTAAGATCTACTGAGGAAGTGCTGTAAAATAAATAAATGAATGAATGAATGAATGAAAATGCATTTCTCTCTCATTTTTGCAAGTTTCATCCAAATTTGTTTGTGGCTAGATGATGCTCTTGGTTTCTCCTACTTTGGAGACTACCACAACCAAATTCATAGATAACGATAACGATCTTATCTCTCTCTTTAAAGGCATTGTTTAAGAGCAGATGGCAATGGCAATGCTTAGTGGGGAATATTGTCTTCTAGAATTCATTTTGGATTCTGTCAGTAATTCTAAAGTGCTACATTCCCTGCTATCAATGCCTCTGCAGAGCATTAAGCTTTTATGAAAGTAAAAGTTAATTACATATGATGACTAAACTCCAGGGATCATAATTAGCTAGAGTGAGTGACTGCACATCGGTAATTAAATGTCATTCCACTTCATCGTACCAATCTTGAAACCCAGCCCTTAAAATGTCATAGGTTCTGGCTTCAGCTATATCTATAGGTCTGCTTCCTAAAGAATCACAAATGTTAAACACTGGGCAGACCTTTGTTAAGTAGAAGCAATAATTAATAATTATGTGTCCGGGGCATCACTTACACAGTAGACAGATCAAACATTTTTCTAGGGTTGTCGGGGGCAGGAGGGAAGGCATGGCTGAGATAGATCTGTTTTGGGTTGCCTTTTCAAATTTATGCATGAGTTCTCCCCCCACCCTTCTGATTATTTTCTGCATGACAGCGTGGCTGAATTGCTGCCACAGTATTTGACCACTGAAATCTCTAAAAATAAATCACCACACGTAAAGCACTGATTAATGGTATGCGGGGCTGAGGATTTCATACAAACAAAGAATCATTTGCGACAGTGCACAGACGATTTGCCTCAGTGAAGCAAACATTCGCCAGCGTGGCTGAAAAAGACCTGTGTGGCGTCGTTCACTGCACATTGTTTATAGAAGTACTGACACACAAACTGGTCCCATTGAACCTACAGATGCTCCAAGTTCCTTCTTATTTAATCAATGCCTTCTTGTTGAAGGTCCTTGTGGATTAAAAAGGTAAAGGTAAAGGACCCCTGACAGTTAAGTCCAGTCACGAACAACTCTGGGGTTGCAGCGCTCATCTCGCTTTACTGACCGAGGGAGCCGACGTTTATCCGCAGACAGTTTTTCCAGGTCATATGGCCAGCAGGACTAAGCCACTTCTGGTGAAACCAGAGCAGTGCACGGAAATGCCATTTACCTTCCTGCCGGAGCAGTACCTATTTATCTACTTGCACTTGACGTGCTTTTGAACTGCTAGGTGGGCAGGAGCTGGGACCAAGCAACGGGAACTCACCCCGTCGCGGGGATTCAAACCGCCGACCTTCCAATCAGCAAGCCCTGCCTGCCGCTGTCAATAAAATTGGGCCTGATTTTATCCCATCACTGTTGTATAGTCTGGTTATTTTGCTGCTCTCATGGGTCACATAATGCACCAGCCTGGGCAAAGTTGAAGACATACCCCTTTTTCCTGGCCTTTGTCACCTGAGATATATGTTTTAGACTCCATTATTCTGTTTGTAGATTGTGTTAACTGATGTTAATACTTTTTTTACATTCTCATACTCCTTCGGGGATGCGGGTGGTGCTGTGGGTTAAACCACAGAGCCTAGGAACTGGAAGCTATACGCCAGCTCCCTCGGCCAATAAAATGAGATGAGCACCGCAACCCCAGAGTTGGTCACAACTGGACCTAATGGTCAGGGGTCCCTTTACCCTTAACTCTTTGAAGGAGAGTTGCAGTATGATAAATTTGCCCCCACACTAAAGGGTGAGAATGGCATTCTCATGGAATAAGTTGTGGGTCAACCTAGATTTTATCTATTACCATAGCATAGATTCATTTCACAGATTTCAACATTTCCCTTAGTCATATAAGGTTTTTTTGTTTTGTTTTTTTCAAAATACCATTTGGCATATTGATTGAATAAGTGAAACTATAATTGCCACGATGAAATGCATTCCACTTTCATTTTGCTGGATTAAGTAGCCTACTACCATATGTCATCATTTCTTCTCTTTCAACTCACCACCTGAGACAATCCTGTCCGGTGCCAGTATGGTCAGAATCAGAGTCCAACAGGAACAGATGGTCTAGTTGTAGCTAAGCCAAGTGTGGAGGACTAGTTGAAGGAGAAATGTGGTTCTCCTTTGACATTTCGAAAATCCCAGAAGCCAATGTCAAGTTGGACCTTAAAGACTGAAAAGTTCTGAGCTTTTCCACTGATGTTATTCTCTTTTCCACCGATGAGGGGAAGGCATAATAATGAATCAACCAAGTTTGTGTGTGTATTTGTAGCTTATACAGCATGACTGAAGTTGCTATTACTATAATGTGCCCAGCTCTGTTCTCAAAAGACCTGTATGGACAATTAATCGATAAACTATTGAAAGATTTATTGCAGAAGTCTGGAATCTCAATTCTAAATATTCAGATGTGCCTGCAACACTGTTATGAAGCTGTGTTTTATAGCATTCGATTGGCAAAGCTATTGGGAAACAATAATGAGAGGAGAGAAATTGTCTTACCAGGTAACCCCACGTGGCAAACAGTCTAGAAGAAGAAACAGAGCTATGCGACGTGCCTGTGTTTTCAATACCCCGTGGCCAGATTGCCAGTCTGGAACAAGAGGCAGGACTTTGTTACACCCCAGTTTTCTTGACACTCTCAGATAAGAACATTAGATGATCCTTGCTGGATCAAGCTCACTGCCACCAAAAATAGGGGAAGAACATAGTAATGATGCCCTTGCTAATGCTATCCTCCATGCATTTGTCTTTAAGGTCATTCAAGTCGGTGGCCATCACTACATCTTGTGGGAACAAATCCCTCTGTTGAATTATGTACTGCGGGGGGCAACTCCCAAGAGACTGTTATCTACTCACAGAGTTAAAAACTGACAGTGATCTACCTCCCTTTTGGGGGTTCAGGTCAAAGTTGTTCAGCTTTTTTTAGACAGGGAAGCCCTGTTTTGGGGGGTTCAGGTCAAAGCTGTTGAGCTTTTTTAGGGAGGGGAAAAGCTATGTTTTTTGGGGGGGCAGGGAGAAAATGTTTAGCTTTTTTTAGGGGAGCCAAACGTGTTGAGCTTCTTTGGTGGGAGTCAATGATCTACCAGAGATCTACCAGAGACATCCAGTAATCTACTAGTAGATCACGATCTACCTGTTGGATGTGCCTAATGTACTGTATGAAGAAGTACTTCATTTTGCCTTCCACCTTAGAAGATGGAAGAAAACCCAAGTGCAATCATTTCCTTTGTTTCAAATATTGTGCCCTCACAGACTATAATCACACTTACTGTATGTGTGAATGGCTCCCCTGGGTATGACTTAACTCATAAACACACCTAAAGTTTGCGTGAATGACTTCCCTTGGTATGGCCTAACTTTAGAAGAGCATTGGCCGGACAAAATAAGAATTTTTGTGTGCAGTGATTTACAGTACAGTGGTACTTTGGGTTACAGACGCTTCAGGTTACAGACACTTCAGGTTACAGACTCCGCTAACCCAAAAATAGTACCTCGGGTTAAGAACTTTGCTTCAGGATGAGAACAGAAATCGCACAGCGGCAGTGCGGCAGCATCGGGAGGCCCCATTAGCTAACGTGGTACCTCAGGTTAAGAACAGTTTCAGGTTAGGAACAGAACTCCAGAACGAATTAAGTTCTTAACCCGAGGTACCACTGTAAGGAAATAAAGTGTGGTGTGCATTAAAAATTATCTGCTGAAAGAATGCTATGCTGTTTACCATTAGAAGGAGAGCGCATACCAATTTCAAGGAACATAAAACCCATATTTACTTTTCCACAGGGGAGGGGGGAATTGTTTGCCATTGGATGTCTAATTAATGTCATTTTACAGTTTAGGAGGCATTTCACTTCTTTTCTTTCTATGTGGAAATAGTGTGGCAAAAGAAAGATTTCTGCGCTACTGTGCCCAAGGAATTCTGGATAATTAATTATGTCAGCTGCCAGTGAATTAACTTTTAAAAGAAAATGGCATGTTTGGCTTCATGTCGAAAATGTGCTGTCATTAACAGCTGATGTCAAATAGCAGACACATTCATGTGCTAACAACTGTGACAAGGCAGCTCTAACCTTTCTTGTATCCATGAACCTCCATTGACCCCACCCACAATAGTTCACTGGCCTAATGAAATGGAAAAGATTAAGAAACTGAAACCATCAACACTTTTTACAAGGCGAAACCTTCCTCGAAGTCCTCCTGTGGAAGGCAACTCATCAACAAAAATCCAGACAATGTAGACTGTGACACAGAAATACCCACATCTTCCATTTATTCAGCCAATGTTGCTGTTGTGCTCCAGCGTCATGGGAGAGGGTGCCACTGTGGTCTAAACCACTGAGCCTCCTGGGCTTGCTGACCGGAAGGTGGGCAGTTCAAATCCCTGTGACAGGGTGAGCTCCCGTTGCTCTGTCCCAGCTCCTGCCAATCTAGAAGTTAGAAAGCATACCAGTGCAAGCAGATAAATAGGTACAGATGTGGCAGGAAGATAAACAGTGTTTCTGTGCACTCTGGCTTCCATTACAGTGTTCCGTTGTGCCAGAAGTGGTTTAGTCATGCTGGCCACATGATTCAGAAAGCTGTCTGTGGGCAAACACCAGCTCCCTCAGCCTGAAGTGAGATGAGCGCCGCAACCCCATAGTCACCTTTGACTGGACTTAACTTTGACTGGACTTAACTGGAAGAGACTCCTGAGAGTCCCATGGACTGCAAGAAGATCAAACCTATGAAAGTGCAACTTGGGAAAACATCTAGAAAGACTATAGCAGACCACCTGCACTATATGAGTTACATGGGAAACAGATGGGTGTAAAAGGAGAAATCCCTAGCCTTCTTCACTGCTGCTTTTCTGGAGCCCAGGATACCTGTGTGTGAGAGAGAGTGGTGGGGGTAGATTAATAAATATAAAGATGATCTAATTGGATGCACTCACCAAGAAAGTGACAGATTGTTTGCAGGGGACAGAATTCCAGTCCCATTTCCTAATGCAGGCCTGATGGGATGCTCTGCCTGCAAAATAAAGATTTTCAGGTGTATCCCTTGTCATATGTCCGCACACCTCTCCTTCTTGAAATTCATGCACACGGTGATGATGAATGTAGTTCCTATGTTGTTGCATAGGAGGGAAAGGCCGTGTTTCTCAGTTAACTGATGTCTTGATTACATTACGGTGAGACAGTCACATTCTTAGAGACAGCGATCTGAATAAAGAGGAACAATTAACTCCCATTGGATGCATTTCAAAGTCTTCCTTCCATCGACCCTGCCACATAGGAGAACCGCATTATGTGTGTCGACAATTCCTAGTGTGACTTAAAGAAAAAGACTGGGAAACAATGGGTGACCCTGGACTTTACACAAGAGAGAAACCCAATCTAGAGTGAAAGGGAAAGCTACATCATTAAACTTTAAAGGAGGTATATAGATGTCTTATACAGTTGGCAACAGGAGGCCAAGGTTTACATCTCGAGGTCACTTCTCTTCACGTACAGCAGATCAGTAGTGACAGGAAGTGCTACTTGCTGACAGCTGTTCAGTGTTGTGTGCAAAATGATTTAGTAGCATTATTCCAATTCTTCTGGACAAGTATGTACATTGCAACTGACATTAACTTGTTGGCAGCATGTTGCTAGCGGCCAATGTCTCAAAGGGCGAAAGCATCTCAAAAACAACTCAAAACAACCCGCCTCTTGGGGTTAATTCCTTCACACTTGGTTTTCACACATACTGGGGATCTTTCTTTCTTTCTTTCTTTCTTTCTTTCTTTCTTTCTTTGCAGAATAACTTGTAACTAAAAGGCATTTGGGATGTTGCACATAAGCAGGGATTTCAAATGCAGAAACCGCTTAAGATTGTGACTTTCTGTGTTTAGCAGAAAGGGAGACCCATGGATGTTGCTCAGTTTGAGATCTGTGTGCTGCTGAGTTTACCAGAATGTTGAAAGTGGCAATTTAGAAACACAAGTGGCGTGTCACTTCTGAATTCTGCGGTGTTAAGTACAGAGAAATCTATAGGGAGGTTTTAAAAAATGATTTTATAAGTAGCTCCAATAAAATCCAGTGATTTTATAAGTAGCTTTCCAATGTCTCCCTAGCATAAGGCTCATAAGGCGATTATGAGAAAAGGGATAGGGGAGGGAGGGAGAAAGAAATCATGGAACAACGGGCTCCTTTGCTGGGGTGGAGGGCTTTTTCTCCCACCAGAAGTTTTCAGGCTGGCAATTACCTCCTGCCATGCAAGTCAATTGAAATGGCAATGTTTATACAGGAGGAAAATAAAGGATGCACCCCTCAAAATGCTTGATGACAGAGAGGCCCATCCCCTGACAAGGACCCTTGGGGAACAAGGTCCTCATTGAAGTGATTGGGTTCTCTTTCCCTATCCATATATCATTTTTCTTTCTGTGTGCAGCAATATTGCCTTGCATGGGGGAATGGAGAATAATGGGCACTCACACTTTACACTGTGGGTGCCCTTTGTGGGATCGCGCATGGCACTTCAGACCCCGGGGAACTTACCAGTTGTATGGGCTGGCCTGCCTCCAGGCCCGTCTTAACCATAGGCACCAGGGGTCTGGGGCACCCGGGCACCGGGCTCTCAGGGGCGCCAGGCCAAGAGTCTGGGGCCTGAGAGTTGAAGTCTGGGGAAGAGCCTGCCCATCAGTCAGAGTGCCAGGGTGGGCTCTTCTACTGCGGGCGACTCTGTGCCGCGGGTTTGGGGGCAAGCAAGTCAGCGAGGCTCCTGCATGCCTGTGGGATTGGCGTAGGGTCATGGAGAGGCCTGCCCAGCTCATGCTGCTTTCGCCACGAGGTGCCCAGCTTCGCTCAGTTGCTGCCACCGCCTCGGGCTGGTTTGTTGCACTGGGCTCCGTATGTTTCCTGTCCTCTTTTCCTGAGCAGAGATAAGTGTGGTGTCAGCTCCTTAAAAAAAGGTCAGCAACTCTGGGCAACCTGGGGGAGGGGGCGCCAGGCAGATATTTACACCCTGGCGCCACATATGCTTAAGACGGCCCTGCCTGCCTCTCAGTGTTATTCTTTGGAGGTTCACACCCAGCCTTAGTTAGTCAATTTGCACTGCTGGGAGGTGGGGCGAGTCGCATAAATAGGGGTTGGAGCTGGCAGCAGCCAGGCAGTCAGCTCAGGAGCTTCACCCATCCAACCCTCCCTTTGATTAATGTTTCTTGTTTGCAGCTTAATCTTTTTCTTTATGTTTAGTGGGCACTGCTACGGTCTTTGAGTGGTTGCTGTTGAAGGACCAGGAAGAATTTTTTCTGCATTGGCAGGTTTTATCTTCTCCGTAGCAATTCATCACAACTTTGGCTGCTTAAGGCCTTGGGCGGAATCCTTTAGTCTTTTCTTCCCTAAATGGGGCAGGGGGCATGAAGTGGTGACTCACACCCCCCCCCCCTTGGCGATTCCAGGGCCCCCTCTTAAAGGGGTTATAATATGGGTGTCACTGGCCATACACTGAAAGGTTGTCAGTGAACTACCCTGCGTGCGGGGATATGCGCTGAGCTGCCTGTGTACACATGCATCTTACAGGGCACCCTCATATCCCATTTACCCTGAGGAGCCCCAGTTCCCCGGGCTGGGGGACTGGGAGGGATACACGCCCAATGCCTAAGCCAAGGTCTTCGTACATCTGAAAGTTCAATAAAGTTGTGGGCAAATTTTAATTCCACAACATGTTGTCACAAGTCTTTATTACTTTCTGGTGGTCCCTGGGGGCTGGGACAGTCTCCGCCTGGTCATTCAAAGGCTGGTGGGGTGAATATCCACTCCCATGAAACTTCTGACCTCATCAGGCAAGGCTTTTTTATGTTCTTATGCATTTTGTAGTCAACATTCAACATTGAATGTTGGCAATCAGACTTTTTCTGTGGCTTCTGGTCCAAGTGGTAGCAAACACCCTTTCTCTTTTATTCTTAGTAGAAACTGAGAAGGAAGATGCTTGCATCAATCGTATTTTCAGTGGATATCATAAAATATCTACTTAACCAATGGCACCATGATCGACAGTGCCACTATGATAACCTTTTACTTGTGATCTGTTTCTGTTATGGCGTGCTTATTCTTGATTCTGACCGTTATGCTTCTGTTGCTGTGAATTGGTTAACTAATGCCCAGCTATGTAGCCCAGCAAAACGTTAGAACTATATCAGGCACGTTTAACAGATGCCACATCTGATTAAACTGTAATGCAGTTAAACAGATTCCTCTGTGATGCCCCATTAGAGGGCCAGTTATAAATTACTGATCCATGAAGAACTGTCTACAGTAAGTCAAAATGGGTCTTTTTCAGACTGCCTGTCTTCTGCAATCAAGAAACATCATCTGGTTCTTTGTTAATGAGGTGTTTGGCTTTAAGCGGAGCAGCAACAACAAAAAGTACACAATCAAAGCTTTATTGAGCTACTCTATCTTTTATAGTACAGCATTTTGGATTGCAGTCATCTGAGAACTTGCCCCACACAACTGAATGAGATTTGGGACTGCTTTAAACATATGCATCACTTGATGTCAAAGACATGAAAGCTTTCTTCAGTCATTATTGCTCCTATGCAGATATACCAATATATATACCAATTAGGGAGTAGACCTTCTAATGACTGCCTTTATGTGTGAAGGCTTCCATATGACCTGGAATCTTGAATGGTGGCATGGGGCAGTGGCACATACCTGACGTCCCAGCAGCAGAGTTCTTCTGCTTACTGGGAGAGGGAGGGATGAAGTGACAGGGAATAATAATAATAATAATAATAATAATAATAATAATAATAATAATAATTTATTTATACCCCGCCCATCTGGCTGGGTTTCCCCAGCCACTCTGGGCGGCTTCCAACAGAATATTAAACTACAGTAATCTATTAAACATTAAAAGCTTCCCTAAACAGGACTGCCTTCAGATGTCTTCTAAAAGTCTGGTAGTTGTTTTTCTCTTTGACATCTGGTGGGAGGGTGTTCCACAGTGTGGGTGCCACTACCGAGAAGGCCCTCTGCCTGGTTCCCTGTAACTTGGCTTCTCAAAGCGAGGGAACTGCCAGAAGGCCCTCAGCACTGGACCTCAGTGTCTGGCCAGAACGATGGGGGTGGAGACGCTCCTTCAGGTATACTGGACTGAGGCCATTTAGGGCTTTAAAGGTCAGCACCAACACTTTGAATTGTGCTCGGAAATATACTGGGAGCTGTTGACACTGTGCAAAGGCAACAGCAGAGCCAATCCAGGCAAAGGCCCCCTCCTTGGAGACATCTGCACTACACTGAAGGACGTCAGGGGAAATGGCTGCTCAGTCCACCTCCATGCTTGTTGGCTTCCCATAAGCATTTTCTTGGCCACTGTGACAACAGAATGGTGGAGCAAATGGGCTCTTGTGTTCTTATGCATAAGGCAATGAACTGCTGACTTGAACATGTGAATGAGAACCACAAAGAAGGCGTTCACATCTCTTTATATAGAGCATGAAACCAAACACTTTTCACTGTAGTCAATTCACACATCCAACCATCAGTCTCTGGGTTTACAGAATAGTGAAGGGCAGAGAAACTCAGCAGTGTGTGTGTGTGTGGGTGTGTGTGTGTGTGTGAACCAGCTGTTTCCACAAGGATAAGGATATTATGTCATGTGCTGAATCCTAATTTATCAATTTGGATATCATGGATATTCAGAATCATTTATATAATTTAAAACCATTTTCTAAATATAGCACATGAAAAGACCCTGTCCCAGATACTCCTATGATTAAAAAAAGAATCAGTCTCTTTTATAAGTTAGTTATGTTTTGTTCTTATAAGTCTCTCTGGTAGTGATGTGTGGACCATTCTAGAGAACTAAAACAGAAATGGTGGAATTGGCCCTCTAGTGGCAATTGTAAACATGTTTATTAGAGTAAGGACCTTTGGAGACAGTAGGGATTACTTCTGAGTAAATGTACATACATAGAAGTATATGGTGAATTTTGTTTCCTGTAAAATAGCAAGTTTTATTGTTTTAATATTTCACTTCTCCAGATGACTTTTTCTGTGATCCAGAAAAGTACAATGCCAGACATATACATTTGCAGCACAGTCGTACCTTGGAAGTCAAACGGAATCCGTTCCGGAAGTCCGTTCGACTTCCAAAGCGTTCAGAAACCCAAGCACGACTTCTGATTGGCTGCTGGAAGCTCCAATCGGAAGCTGCAGAAGACCCGTTGGACATTCAGCTTCCAAAAATAGTTTGCAAACCGGAACAGTCACTTCCGGGTTAGCGGTGTTCGGGAGGCAAAACGTTCGAGAACTAAGCTGTTTGAAAACCAAGGTATGACTGTATTGGGGCCTCTTCACAGCACCCACCAACACCACATTTCAATTCCACTCTTGAGTGGATTTCAAAAGCAGCCAGCAATTCACTGCTCAGAAAGGGGCATTATAGCCACACAATCATTTACACGTACATATAGGTAATTGTTAGGTCCTATCAAGACTGGTCCAGGCCTATAGATGTCCAGAACAAGTGCTGAGCATTCATCTCAGTGGCTCCACTAAACAACTTCAGTTGGTTCTAAGGAACGACTGATAGGCCATTTAGCAGTGACAGCCAAAATCATACCAAGCCTGCCCAAAATGGACACTTCACAATTCCTCTTTTTGAAGACCCCTCTTCTGAAAAGGGTTTTGAGTAGGCAATCTGTCAATTTTGGTTTCTCGTTTTTCCTCTCTTAAATTCATTTCTGCATTGGTTTGTGAGATATAGATATACATCCTCATGAAAATTCATCGGTTTTTTAGTGCAAATTTCTTCTAGCATACACATGTTTGGATGTAATTTTGCCTAATACACGCACTGCTACAAAGCACTTTCCCCTAAAATAATGCATTTGTAATGATATTTTCAGCAGTTTTTGCATTTTTGTAGACTGGAGTTAAATGGGAAAGGTGTGTGAATTTTGAAGGGTGAATTTCTCATATTATTTCGGAAAATGAAAATAGTTAGGCTCACCTTCAAATGCAAAACCAAATAGAATTTCTCTCCCTTCACTGGTTTTGAGCCACATTAGTCCACATTAGCTTATGCAGCTAAGTCTGACCACCCAGGTTTCTCTATCCAAATCTCCTTTCTATTAAAACTTGTATAGCACTTGTATAGGCAATCTGGAATCCTAGAGCCACATGAAGCCATGCAGTTATTGCTCTAATTTCATACAGTGCAAAGGAGAGTGAAATAGATAAAAAGGGGGTAGTTGCCATGTGTCCTCTTTTTCCAGGACACGTCCTTTTTTTCAGGGGTAAAATTTCTGTCCGGATGGAATGTTTTTATTTGCCAAAATTTCTCTGGAAACCTAGACATAACAGGTGGCTTAAGAATTGCTTTCCTCTTCTCTTCTCCTCTCACCTTCAGCAATATATCACAGCTTCTATAGCCTACATGTAGTAGTGGTACTTGAAATGAGAGTTTTCATAGCATTCTCTTTTTTGCTCTTCAAAATATGGTAACCTTAGAGTGTCAGTGTGGCATTTGCCTCCTAGGTGGGTCATAAGGAAAGGGTTAAATGAGTGTGATGTAATTGGCCAGTGGGAACCCAAGGGGAGGAGTTAGAGTGAGAGTTGGAGTTGTTTGGAAGTCAGTTGAGAGTTGGGAGTTGGAGAAGGAAGAGGGAGGATAAGTCTGTGGGTTGGTCAAGTTGTGTTGTGAGAGAGTGAGAGGAACTGTTAGGTGGAGTCAGATAGATAGTTGGGATAATCAGTTTGAAGTTGTTAGGAATGAATAGGTCAGTAAAGAAACTAAAATTAAGAAACTGACAAGAAAAATTAACTGAAACCTTAAACTTGTACATGCTTATAAAAATAAACTTGATTATTTGTTAATGTTAACAACTGTCTAGACTCCGTGTGTACCCAAGGTAAATGGGTTGGTGGCAGCGAAGAGGCAATCACAGTGGTGGCACAGGGATCAATAGACCGTCAAAGGTCCAGGGACCCTGTGTGATGGCCACAGTCATAAAGTGTGTGTGTGTGTGTGTGTGTGTGTGTGTGTGAGAGAGAGAGAGAGAAGGGGTGTTGGGAAGAATGAGAAAGGGGAGCAACCTCACCCACCTTTGGGTTTAAGGTGTAATCCACATCGTGAAATGATAAATCAAGATACCAAACAAGTTTACAGTTGGCCACTGATGTTTGTTATTGAGAAGGGAATGTCTTTGGGCAGCTATACATTAGGACTGGGCTAGGGTGCATTTTAACATCTGCTATGGCTCTAAGAGGCCAATATGGGCTTGAGAGAGGAGGCGATGAAAAGATCAAACTGATTTCGGTAAAAGGGATTCAAATGTCAATTGCAATTTCATCCTTCACAAAAGATTATGCAGGCTGCTAGAGATAAACACTATTAATGTCGAAATGTAAAATACCAATTTTAAATATGTCAGCAGTACACAACAATCAAGGGGAACAGGGATTCAGAACTCAGTCTTGTGAAGCAGAAAGCCTTCCTGCCTGGAACCAAGGAGCTATACCTCTAGTGGGCTGTTGGAACAATTCCCAGTATCATTTCTGTGTAAGTGAATAATTTCAATAAATATTATTCGGCAAAGGCAGCTGCTCTATACATAAGGCCAGACAAAGCATTTGTGCTGAATTATGACAATGCTCTGCTCCTGAGGGTTTACAGATGAACTTTCTGCTGAAAGAGAGGATCGCATAGAGCTAGAAAAGTGCAGAAACAGTTTCACTAGACCAGAGGTTCACAAGCCTATTTGGCGAACCGCCCCCTTTTCGGGGGGGGGGGGATTACTCAGTGCTTCCCTGGAAATCTACCCTTCTAAAGTGAAAAAACAATAGGATACAGCAGCAAATGTGCATTCTTTTGCACGACCAGGCTGTGACAGCACCAGCCCCCAGGGATCATCAGAAAGGAATAAAGACTCTGACAAAGTGTGTTCTCCATAATAGAGAGCACCGTGTCGCGGTGGGGGCCAAAAAGGCCACCCCACTGTTGTTGGGCAAATTGGCCACAAGCTGTGATTGGGCAAGGAGTGTTGCTGGGGAGAATGTTATGTTGCTAAAGTGTGGGAGGGGTCAGAGGTCTTAAATACAGGGCTCGCAGCCTGGGGCCTTCTCTTGGGCTGCGTGCACTGGATCACCCGCCTACCCTCCCTGAAGGGGGGGAGGGTTCGTTGTCCTCTGACCTTGCTATGCCTGTCAATAGGTCGTCTGCCTTGGGGCAGGGGCCTGGTAGGAATTTTGTCCATTTGACTGATTGGCTGTTGCCATTTGGTTTTTGCCTACTGCGTAGCAAATCGTCACAACTTGTAAGGTTGGCGGATAGGCATTGCTTAATATTGGTTGGTGGAGGGGTAAGTGCCTACCCCTCCAATGGTGGTGCTGAAAGGGAATTCCGTTAAAGGAATCCAGGGGCTTGCCATCCCTTTCGTCCAAGTCCCTGGCATCGGACTTGGGCCGTGCAAGCCCCAGGTGGCATGAGGGTGAGAGATGAGGGACTGATGTCCAGCTTTATTTCTCCCCAATATGGTTCTCCCTGACTGGCTTCCGCCGGAATCTGGAAGTCAGTCCTGTCCCCCTGACTGGCTTCCGCTGGAATCTGGAGGTCAGTTCTGTCCCTGGGGCAAGGACAGATAGTCGTAACCAATGCCTAAGCAACCACTCACATGTGTGTATTTAAATAAAGTTGTGGCCAAATTCATGCCAAAAACCTTAAATAAAAATTGATGTGTGAAGTGTGAGTTATTGGGGTGGCCTGGGGGACCTCAACGTGCAACATGTTATGGAATTAAATTAGGCCACAACTTTATTAAACTTCCAAATGTAGGAAGACCTTAGCTTAGGCCTTGGGTGTGTACCCCTCCCAGCCCCCCAGCCGGGGGAACTGGGGAAAATCATGGTAAACGGAATATGGCGGTGTTTTGTGAGACGTAAGTGTAGCAGGCAGCCCAGCCCATATCCCCACATGCAGGGTAGTTCACTGACAACCTTTCGATGTATGGCCAGTGACACCCAAAATATAACCACTTTAAGAGGGGGACCCTGGAATCGCTGCCCCAGGGGGGTAGATCACCACTTCATCCCCCCCCCCCCATTATAGGGAAGAAAAGACTAAAGGATTCCACCCAAGGCCATCAACCGCCAAAGTTGTGACGGATTGCTACGGGGAAGACAAAACCTGCCAATGCAGGAAAATTTCTTCCTGGTCCTTCAACAGCAACCAGTCAAAGCCCGCAGCAGCGCCCAGTAAACAGGAAGAAAAAGTTAACCTGCAAACAATAAAACATTAAACTAAGGGAGGGTAGGGAGGATGAATCTCCAGAGCCAACTGCCTGGCTACTGACAGCCCTATATATAAATGGGACTGGCCCCACCTCCCAGCAATGAAACTTGATTACTGAGGCTGGGCGTGAACCTCCAAAGAATAACACTGAGAGGCAGGCCAGTCCTTGTTTGCCATTAAGTTCCCTGGGAACTGTAGAACCGAGCGTGATCCCGCAAAGGGCACCCACAATGTAAAGTGTGAGTGCTCATTAAGTATCTATATTTCTACCTCTGTCCTACAACATAGTAAAGAAAGATTAAAAGCCCATGGGGCAGAATGGCGTGAAGCCTGCCGCCTCAGTCCGATCTGCCCCAGGGACAGTGCTGGTGCTGCAGCCCACGTGCCATTCGCCAAATAGGCAGGCAAGCTGTGATCCATTTCCTGGACCTAGGTGTCTTTAGAAGACATCTGAAGGCAGGCCTGTATAGGGAAGTTTTCAATGCTTAATGTTTTCTTAAGAACTGATGCTTTTGAATTATGGTGCTGGAGGAGACTCTTGAGAGTCCCATGGACTGCAAGAAGATCAAACCTATTCATTCTTAAGGAAATCAGCCCTGAGTACTCACTGGAAGGACAGATCCTGAAGCCGAGGCTCCAATACTTTGGCCACCTCATGAGAAGAGACGACTCCCTGGAAAAGACCCTGATGTTGGGAAAGATGGAGGGCACAAGGAGAAGGGGACGACAAAGGATGAGATGGTTGGACAGTGTTCTTGAAGCCACTAACATGAGTTTGACCAAACTGTGGGAGGCAGTGGAAGACAGGAGTGCCTGGCGTGCTCTGGTCCATGGGGTCATGAAGAGTCGGACACGACTAAACGACTAAAGAAAATGTTTTTATATATGTTGCCATGGGATAAAAATGATATATTATTATTATTATTATTATTATTATTATTATTATTATTATTATTGAATAGGAGAAATTGCATTGGAGAAATATTGGCGGGTATCTGTGCAAATTTCAGTGCCTAACATGGTTTAAATGCTTAATTTCTTACCCACTTTTTGGTGTTAAAAGGGAAACAGTAGTAACCACTGCTTTTTTCTGTATAGTTTAGCAATGTTAAAAGCTTCCTAAAATCTGCACTTTTGGACTGGGGCAAAGGAGCATGTTGTGACTTATCAGTTCTGGTTTTATCAGTGACTTATCATAACTTTGAAATTACTTGCGGTCAGAAATTGCTGCGGAGGAAAAATAGGGAAATTTGCTCACAAACGCTGATACCCTGGACTATAAACAAAATGTGTTGTTGTTGTTGTTGTTTAAAAAGCCTGTGTTTAATTTTCTGTCTTAATGCAATGCTGAACCCAAAATGTTTGGTAGCCTCCACAGTGCAGATGTCTACAGCAAGACTCTAGTTTCCTATAATGGAGAGCAGTCTTCGCTGCTAAATAAAATCTTGTTCAGCAAGGCTATTGTTCTGCTATAGATTTGGTTGCATCTCTTATCCAGCACATAGAGAACCTTTTCGCCTTTCCATTTCCTATATTCTAGGACTGTTTTCCATGTTATATAGTTTGGTGCGACTAGTGCAGAATGTTTTCTACCGGTTTGGATAGGTATTGAGAAATGTAATCCTGTTAGACTTGCACTACACTTTGCTGCTGGCTTGCTCCTTCATAGTCTGGAACAAGGGCGCCAACTTGCCCCCCACATTGTGGGGGGTGCATCACACAAGCGTCATGTTACACATAATGTGACACATCCTGCCCTCATCTAGTGCACTCACACACTGGGTGAGGAATGAGGAATGAGGAGCTGGGCTCCACGCTCAGCCTCCTCCTTCCTGCATGACATTGGCGGGGAGGAGGAGGAGGTGGAGAAGACCACAGGATTTGGGGGGAGCCAAGCCCCCTTCTTGGAAAAATTGGGGGTGCTGAAGACCCATCAGCCCTCATCACTTGGCACAGCTGGCCTGGGACCCACATCCTTGGAGCATCACCTCTCCTTGAATAAACATTTGCAACAATTATTAGAGGTAAGGTTCTTTTGGTGTGTCCTCTCTGCAAGGAAGTCTAAATATCTCTGTCTAGGAGCAGAGTCTTCACGTCTGGGTTTTGGAAGAAAGCACTTTTCCTCGCTTTTGGTAAGGGAAGGGGTGGGAAACTTTACTATTTTGACTCAAATTTGGCTTTATTTTGCCTTGTAAACTATTGCATTTTTAAAACATTGAGTGCCATGCAGGTTTTCACATGCACTTTGGTTCATGTCAGTATATGAAATCTGATTATTTCAATCGTGCTTTTATTTGTGGTCTGTCCTGAGCATTTTGAAAAAAGTTGCACAAAAATATTAACAAATTGCTAAGGCTGCAATCCTCTACATGCTTACATGAGAGTAAGCCCATTGAATTTAGCTGGGCTTTCTTTGAGTATATATTTTTTTTCTAGGAATATATTGTAAATTGTCTGTTGCTCTCAAACCTGTCAGCATTCACACCTGGAAATACTGATCAAAATAATATCATATTCATTTATGTTGCAATATTATAAACACTTACTTTAGAGTAAGGCCAACTCAACTCACTATAACTTCTGAATAGACATGTCTAGGACTGTGTTAGAAAATTTTTCTTGATAGCCTTTTACCAGGTTTGTTTTAGTTCTAGCCTATTCATTATTTTTATTTAATTAAAATAAATATTTTTACAACTTTTATAACAGCTTCTTAAGGATATATTATTATTATTATTATTATTATTATTATTATTATATTCAGTATGTGAGTAGTCCTCAGAATGAAATTTATGTGATGTGCAATGCTGTCTAAATAAACCCTTCTTTTGAATTCAAGGGTGGTGATCTTGGAAGAATAAAACATATTACCAATGATATTTAAATGTTGACAGTAAATGTGCTGTTTAAATAGGTCAATAGTTAGGAGGTATAATAAACTACAGACATATGGCCCTTGGGACTCACTGATAGGAGTTTATATAAAATGAGATTAAGGGTGCTCATGCAAAGCAAATTTATTCATTGATTTATTCATTGATTGACTGATGATGTGATTGATTACCATACTGACAGGAGAGATGGCTTTGTACGTGTAATAGAAATCTTAAAGGGCAAAACTGCTTAAAACAGTGAATTATTTTTCCATCCATCTATATGGATGAGAATAGAATGGTCACAACACAATCCTGAGGAGAAAAGGTATTGAAAGAAAGAATGAGGTATTTTTTCCTCACCGTGGGAGCCCATCTTGTCAAAGCTACACATTATTACATCCCATTGTTTTCAGCTGGAAAGTACAGCTCAACTTTCCACCTTAACCATGAAAATTAGTAGGATATAAATGTTTTTTTCCCCCAGGATGGGACCACATTAAAAAGGAGGGGAAAGCGGGTCTACTTCCTGGTGGGACCAGGTTGTCGTCCGGCTGCCTAGCCGGCCGCCTCAGCATGGGGACGGGGTGGTATCCTGCATCCCACTGGGAAAGACCCCGGCCACATCAGGATGCCAAGTGGCCAATCAGTTGTGGCCTAAATTTTGCCCATTAACATTAACCTAACATTCTGTGTCCCTGTGTCTTTATTCTCTTTGGGGTGGCTTGGGGGCCTTGACATTATTCTCTGCTGCCCCCTCAGTTCATACTGGCTGATATTTTGTTTTTGGTACTACTGGCAGAGACAAGAACATAAAGAGAAGATAGCAAGTTCTGGGATTCAACAGGTCACAACCTTATATAGCAACATAGCTCCACATGCTAGTCAGTGTGGAGTGTGTTGTGGAGATGGTGTTGTTATAAGGGACAACGAGCCATGGTGTTCACCCTGATACAGCTCATCTTAAAGCTCACCTGAACACTTGTAAAGGTAAAGGGACCCCTGACCATTAGGTCCAGTCATGGCCGACTCTGGGGTTGTGGCGCTCATCTCGCTTTATTGGCCAAGGGAGCCGGCATACAGCTTCTGGGTCATGTGGCCAGCATGACTAAGCCGCTTCTGGCGAACCACAGCAGCGCATGGAAACGCCGTTTACCTTCCCACTGGAGCGGTACCTATTTATCTACTTGCACTTTGATGTGCTTTCGAACTGCTAGGTTGGCAGAAGCAGGGACTGAGCAATGGGAGCTCACTCCGTCACAGGGATTCGAACTGCCAGCCTTCTGATCGGCAAGCCCTAGGCTCTGTGGTTTAACCCACAGCGCCACCTGCGTCCCAGAGAATTCCATCACTTCTAACTTGGTTCATCCCTTGACAACCCTTTTGAGCAAAGTGGCAGGGTTCCCATTGCAGCTGCCTGCAACCTCTACGGAGTGTGCCACAGTTTTACTACCATAAACCCTGTACTTAAGGGCTGAGAGTGTCCCATCCTCTTGGGCACCTTCTACAACGAAGCAGGCTTTCAGGTAACTGAGCTGATTTAAGCCTGAAAGAACTTGAGCATCTCTTTGGGGCCCAACACTGCAATCTAGAAATCCATAGTCAACTTCATAAATGTAACGTTTGATAACTGAGCAGCAACAGCCTCACGAAGCCAGAGGGGACTCTATTAAGAAGGAAAAAAAGATTGGCTACAAATCTGACGGACATGAGAGAAGTACTGACGGCATCCCTAGGTGAACACTGTCACTTTCTAGCCCACCCAAGAAAGACCTCAAAGTGGTTGTCTTCAAACAAATCAATTTGGCCAATCAAATGTATTGTGAGGTAGCAGAAGAACATCTGATGCAAACATTGAATTGTGCAGACAAGGTCTTTACTGGGTCTATGGATTCTTCCTTCCTTCTAAATCGCGATAGAAGCAATAAAGATGAAAATTACATTCACATTAAGGCAGGCTTCCTCAGCCTCAGCCCTCCAGATGTTTTGAGACTACAATTCCCAGCATCCCTGACCACTGGTCCTGCTAGCTAGAGATGATGGGAGTTGTAGGCCAAAAACATCTGGAATGCCGAGGTTGAGGAAGCCTGCATTAAGGTGATACTTCCCTTTCAGCTCCGAACAACCACCCCATGTGCTTTGCTTGCAATTATTCCATTTAATTCAGCATCCGATGCACTGGGATTGTGGTCTATGAAAGCGCAAGCCTTTAAAGTATGGCTGAGCATTTCAAGTGCTTAGCTTTCTTTTAAAATAAACACTGACTATTGTAGATCTGAACCAGAATTATCATTACAGTGAAGTGGTTTTGAGTGAAAGGAAGAATGTATATTGCACAGCTTGTGTGGCATAGATTGGTGATAGGATCCTTTCTTTTAGCTCACATCTAATTTCCTCAGAAAATAAACAAAGCTACTAGGAATGTCAGAGAATTCACTTATTTGTCCTATGTGCAGAATGGAAATCAATCCAGTGAATGCAATCAGTATTAACTTCCATTGCTGTTTTCAACCCGCAAAAAAATACATAATTGTTTTTGTATTTTCCCCATTTGCATTGGGTTTCCTTTGCACTGAAACAAATGGGCTGGAAAATGTAATAACAATGCAATTTACATAACTGCAGTGGACAGGGAGACAAACAACATAATTTTGGGTGGGAGATGAACTGCAGCAGAATGGAAACAGTGATGCATGTGACAAATGCAGGGCAGAAAGGAAATGAAGCTACTTCCTGAAAAATCAGAAAATTACTTGGCTTACCATCACATACCAGGTGTAGGAAGTCACTCAGTCAGACCCCCCTTCTTTCCCAAACCCTTGGCTTCCTTCCCTTCAGAGAACACAGTGTGCAGTAGTTACCAGGAAAACAATACCAAATCTACCTCCTTCTCTTTTTTTAGTCGGTGGGCTGGATTTGTACTTGGCCAAATGGGCACGGCCAAGGGAAAGGGGGCAGAGACAAAGGCAACAACAAAAATGCTATTTTTAGAATTAATTTCCACTGCTTTGTCCCATTCTACCTTCTTACATTCATTCCATTATTGCTCTCCTTGTTCCTGAATTAATTTCTAAATGCATTTCATATCGGTTTCTACTCCACTTTCCCTTCCCCCCGCCCCCATGATTCCACTGGGACTTTTACAGAGAGCTCCCTTTTCCGCCAGCATTTGCCTGCTCCATATCTGATCAGGAGCATCCCACTGCAGCTGCAAAGGGGGTCGTGGTTCATAGTTGAAGCTGGTCAGTCTTATCCTTCGTAGCTGCCCTTACATGACAGGACTTGTCCCTCTGCCTCCTCAGGCAGAGCTACCTTACAGAGTTCCCATTTGAAGGCAGATTGTGCTCACTTTCTCCAGTGATAGCTGGAGGCAGGAAGTGATGGAGAGAAGTAGAAGAACGTAGCAGGAAGCAAGTGAAGGAGGGAGTTGGCAGGAAGGAACAGGACTGATGGGTTTCAGGAAATGCTGGATCAGCAAACATGCTCCCCCGTCACTTGCGAAGATGGGTTCAGAGGGCTGTGTTGCTTGCTGAAACCTGCTGTGTGAGCCCACTTTATATGTTATGCCTGCCTTCTTTCTAGGAGGCAGTTTTTATTACCGCAATTAAGCTGCATGTGGCCTTGCACTAGAACGAAGAGAACGCTCATCATCTAAGTGCTGTTATCATTATTGGGGAGGGGGAGATTGTCACTGTGCATATGGTTCAAACATATGGTGTAACCTATATGTCCAATAAATAGATGCTCTCTGAATAATGAGCATTCATAATGAGATGCTTGAAAATGCCACCACTATATATTTAAAGGAATAATTCAACAAATGCCTTCCGAGAAAGAAAACACTGGAGAACGTAATTTCTCCAATGGCACTTCACAAACAGAAACAGAAGCAAAGTTTGTCAGATAAATGGCACATTATGCATTATTCACCCAAGATCACAACACAGTAATTTTTCACCCAATCAAATAGGGTACGGCATACTCAAATGGGTGGGTGGGTGGATTCCTTGCATCTGACAAGCAAAATGGAATACAAAGTAGAAGTTTTGTTTATGGACTTCCAAGCAAAATCCTGTTATTTGTTTCCTTTGACAAACAGTCAAAACGTGAAGCAAGCCAGACCTATCAGAAAATGCAATAAATATGTAACTTGCAGAGAAATACACAGGCAGCCACAAATAAATGAGATAAAATGGAAGGAGTGTCTAGCAGCCTGTCCTCTTCAGATGAAGCCTGTACACCAACTGAAGAAGCCCACTTCAGAGGTTGTCAGACCACTTCTGAAGTGAGATGAATGTTGCCCATTGTTGTCTGAAGAGAAGTGGGTGGTGCTGAAGCTTCAGATCTACTTCATGGGATACATTTTTGTTTTCCTGTAAGTGCAATTGAATATTTATCTAAACCTTCTGTAGGCAAGCTCTCATTAAAATGAAAAGGACAAAAATCCTCTAGCTTCCAACCAGGAAAGGATGGTAACTGAGGTATTTACAAGAGGAAAGCTAATAGCTTGCACAAAGCAAATGTTCCAGAAAATGGCATGGCTGATTATTCTCCTCTTCCAAGTGTTTAGTATTCTACTGCTGTTCCATACATTTGTGTTTGTCCTGAGACCTAATAATTCTTAGGACACAGTCCATCCAAATTGTGAAGCCTGATTCTCTGTATGTTGACTCAACAGCTAAATCCCATGACAACCTTCAAGCCCATTGACAGCATTGAGATAAAGTGTTTTAGTGTTACTGAATCATCTCTTACATGAATTCCCATTTTCTTCTCCTCATCTTATGATGTTTTCCTTCTGAATAAAACAGCTAAGAAATCTTCACAAACTGGAGCGACCCTCTGACGGTAGACAAGAGTTCCGTGAGGAATTATCAAAAGTTCTTTCAAAGCTCAATGATTTTGAGATTCAGTCATTTCATATTTTACAAAGCGAAAAGGATGTCATAAAGATATTTTTCTCATAAACTTCTTGATTTCACACTTGAGAAATGTGCCTAGTTTGCTGTCAAAGTACATTTCTTTCTACATTTCTGATGCGAAGAAGAAAACAGCTCTTCAACTTTAGCTGGTTTACAATTAACTTTAAGTATGTCTAAGTGAGTTGTATAAATGATCCACTTGTAAAGTTGCTAAGAAGCAAAGAAAATACAATTGTCTTAAAAAGTAAGTTTTGGAAGATTCCTTTTAGCTCTTTCTGCCAACATTCATACATAAACCCCTGCTCTTTTAATTCCACCAGTGACATTTCCCCCCATTCTATCAACACCAAGCAATGCTAATGTTCCTTACAGTTTAGCATCGACCTATCTATAATTTCTTATATAAACTATTGACCCATTGATTCCAGCCTCTGGTTCACTAAGAAATGTCATATTTCATCACCTATTAGTCATGTTCACGCATGGGAGGAGCTCTTACCCTTTCAGTCTGGCTGAATTACTTGTAAAAATGCAGAAGGGTTGACCTTAGAAAGCATATGTGTTGTAACGGATATTGCTTCGCTACCTCCAGGTGTGCATTCAAATAAAACCTCATGTGACATTTTTGGCTACTGTTACCTCCCAAGTTTGTTGACTGAATTCTAGGTTTGGACCTAGGTTATATGTACTAATACTGACACAGGTGGTGCTGTGGTCTAAACCACTGAGCCTCGTGGGCTTCCCAATCAGAAGGTCGGCGGTTTGAATCCCTGTGATGGGGGTGAGCTCCCGTTGCTCTGTCCCAGCTCCTGCCAACCTATCAGTTAGAAAGCACTCCAGTTAAAGTAGATAAATAGGTACTGCTGCGGTGGGAAGGTAAACGGCATTTCCATGTGCTCTGGTTTCTGTTACGGTGTCCCGTTGTGCCAGAAGCGGTTTAGTCATGCTGACCACATGACCCAGAAAGCTGTCTGGGGACAAATGCCGGTTCCCTCGGCCTGAAAAGTGGGATAAGCGCCACAACCTCATAGTCACCTTTGACTGGACTTAACCATCCAGGGGTCCTTTACCTTTTACCTTTCCTAATACTGTAATCCTGCACATAGTTCCCACTGATGCCAAAAACATTTAAACAACCTATGCACTCCCCCCCCCAAAAAAAAGCTGCTGGTATGGCGTACTCTTGAGTACCGCCAGAAAAAAGCTCTTTGTGTACCCAGTAATATGCTCTAAGTATTTTTCTGGTAAAATATTCCAAGCTGTTGGAAATATGATTATAATAGATTTCAGTTCCATTGGTTTCCTGTGGGTCTCTTTCAAGTTGTGGGACAACTGAGGGGCGGGGGATATTTTCATTGCCATATATCTACCTGTTTGATCTCCAAAGTAGCTACATTTAAGTTCTTCCCACAGATAAGCAGGAACCTTGTTGTTGTTTAGTCGTTTAGTCGTGTCCAACTCTTCGTGACCCCATAGACCAGAGCACACCAGGCAACCCTGTCTTCCACTGCCTCCCGCAGTTTGGTCAAATTCATGCTGGTAGCTTCGAGAACACTGTCCAACCATCTCGTCCTCTGTCGTCCCCTTCTCCTTGTGCCCTCCATCTTTCCCAACATCAGGGTCTTTTCCAGGGAGTCTTCTCTTCTCATGAGGTGGCCAAAGTATTGGAGCCTCAGCTTCACGATCTGTCCTTCCAGTGAGCACTCAGGGCTGATTTCCTACCTAGATCACCATAATTAAAATACCTAAACTGATTAGCAATGAAAAATAGCAGACTTCTGGTGTTCTATCTATCTATATCTATCCATCTATCTATCTATCATCTATCTATCTATCTATCTATCAATCATCTATCTATCTATCTATCTATCTATCTATCTATCATCTATCTATCTTTGATATTTATAAATCACCCTTCTGGCAAAGGTGCTATGAGCAATGTACAAGAAACATATAAATAAAACAAACAGTAAATAATTAATGTGAAAAAGGAATATGTACAACTCCTTAAAACGCTGGTTCAAATATTGCTGCTGAGGATCCCAATATACACTGCGATCATTGAATAGATGGATCTGCTTGCAAAT
The DNA here is from genome assembly GCF_964270895.1 of Podarcis filfolensis. NCBI lineage: Eukaryota > Metazoa > Chordata > Lepidosauria > Squamata > Lacertidae > Podarcis > Podarcis filfolensis. Next base: position 12,035,231 of record NC_139612.1, read on the forward strand.
GTATCCCTCAGCTTTGGTCTGTATACATGTCATAGCTGTCAACTTTTCCCTTTTCTTGGGAGGAATCCTATTCGGAATAAGGGAATTTCCCTTACAAAAAGGGAAAAGTTGACAGCTATGATACATGTCAAATGATCAACTAGAGTATCACAGGAATCACCACAATACTAAAGACAACATGCAAGCAGGAAGAGGTGGTGAGTTCTCCCATGTTCAGCTTTCAGACTGCGCAAATCTGTGGACAGAATTTGGAGCAAATAAATCCTGGGAGATTTCATCATCATAATCTTTCTTTCCCTCTTGCCAGCCTTCTTTTCTTGCGTATGTGGAAGTTAAGTTCTTATTCCTTCCATTAACCCTTTGCAAGGGGCACCTGCCCCCTCTCACCATTCTCCAGGTCCTATCAATCCCCAGGGTGGAAAGGGGAGATAAAAATTCAGAGGATAACAGGGGAAGTACATGTCAAAGTGATGATTTTTCAATGTCAACTTCATTGAACTGGTTGTGTTATTCGGACGCCTGATTTTCCTCTTCCAAAGCAACTACTCTATTCCCAACTTTAAAATTGAAAGCGTCATGCTGGTAGTCAGCAAAACAGGTTTAAAGACTCTCTCAAGTCAAATCTTTAAAAATGTAGTATAAACATAGACAAATTGGAAACACTGGCCTGTGAGCACTCTAATTGGAGAACAGCCTTTACCAAATGTGTCATGGGCTTTGAGGAGGTTCTAGCTCAGGACGAAAGGGAGAAATGTCCTAAGAGGAAGGCATATTTGGCAAACGCTTACCATGATCAACTCCTGCCCAGAAACCTATGCCCCCACTGCGGAAGGACGTGTGGATCCAGAATTGGCCTCCACAGTCACTTATGGACTCACTGTTAAGCCTGTGTTCATGGATGACAATCTTGCTTGGCTAAGATTGGAAGAAGAAGAAGAAGAAGAAGAAGAAGAAGAAGAAGAAGAAGAAGAAGAAGAAGAAGAAGAAGAGGGGGGGAGGAGGAGGAGGAGGAGGAGGAGGAGGAAGACAACAATCTTACTCAACTATGAGTGATCACCAAAGAAGAAGACATAGGAAACTGCCTTATACCATTGGTCCATCTAGCTCAGGATTGCCTACACTGATTGGCAGTGTGTTTTGAAGGACAAGTGTCTCCTACCCCTACCTAGAGATACCAAGGATTGAACATGGCATTTTCTGCAGATGCTCTACCATTTAGCTAAGGTGCATGCAAGTTTGCTCCAATGCTTTCTTCATCTATTAATAAAATAATAGTCTCATCCTTCTCCATGTTCCTCTGTGATTAGAGGGGTGATTGCCCACTTTCTTTCCTGATCTGTAATCTCTGCTTTAAGCAACTAATTTACTTAGGACAGGTGGTGCTGACTATTCCCAACCAAGCTTCTCCAGATAATAGGAGGTAACCAGTGTTCAATTTACTACTGACTACATTTATTGATTGCTCCCTTGCTAGCTACAATCAGATAAATAAACCAATGAAGAACACTCAGCTTTATCTTCATTTCTTTCAGCATTAGGCAACTCCTGTTTTGCTAAGCAAGGCAACCAGCTCTTGTTGCAGAGCTGGCCACCTGCTGTTCCTATCTGACATATGAACTGTAGCCTGCCACTCGATACATCCTTCATTTCAGGGCAATGGAGTGAATCAAAGATACTCAGAAAAGCACCCCAGCCATTTTTAACTACGACATCCCACTGCTCTAACCATACTCTGAAATCAATATTTCTATCGAGCTGGTTTTCAGCATGCTCATTTGCTAGTAATGAGCACTATTCTCTAAGCCTATGCATGGCTGCACTGTTTATTTGGTTGGAACTCAGCTGCAAGAGAGATTTCTATTCAAGTAGATTTTCTTAATTCTCCATTCCCAATAGTCCAGGGCTGACGTGTGCTGAGGGAGGGGCGAGAGAGGAGAGGAGGGAGAGATGCTTCTGGCATCTCTCCTCAAGCAAAAAAGAATGGTAATTACTTTTTGAAGTGGTTTCTAATCGTGTTGGACACGTGCATTTAAATACTTAGAAGTTTTGTTTGTATCTTTTGCAGGCAATCATTTGATTGGTGATTATCCAGTTGATTATTAAACCCAGTCGAAAGTCCGGATTTTTAAAGCATACAGAGATGCAACATACACACAAAAAAAGTGGCCTGTGGAATGAATCGTTTTCAATAAGGCACCACCAGAAGATGGAATTTTATTATGGGGCTCGGTTCCACAAACAAAGGCAAAACTGTACAAAGTCAAGAAACCCTAGAAACCTCCTCCCCAAGGTGGAGGGCTGCTTACTTGGTGTAGTAGTTAAGAGTGGTGGACTCGTAATCTGGTGAACCGGGTTCACTTCCCCGCTCCTCCACCTGCAGCTGCTGGGTGACCTTGGACTAGTCACACTTCTCTGAAGTCTCTCAGCCTCGCTCACCTCACTGAGTATTTGTTGTGAGGGAGGAAGGGAAAGGAGATTGTTAGCCACTTTGAGACTCCTTGGGGTAGTGATAAAGTGGGATATCAAATCCTCCTCCTCCTCCTCCTCCTCCTCCTCCTCCTCCTCCTCCTCCTTCTTCTTCTTCTTCTTCTTCTTCTTCTTCCTGGGATCTGGGAAGGTTGTGGGAAGGCCCTGGGAAGCTATCTGCAACCTTCACAGATCCCAGTAAGTGAGAAGGTGCCTTCCCTACCAGCTTAGTGGATTCTCCAGAGCCCTCACACCTCCTTCCCAGAAGCCACTAAGCAAGATGTTGCCATGCTTATCAGGCTTTGGGGAGGCAGTGTGGGGGCTTCTGGATACTGGAATAGCTCTCCTACTCCTTTTCCAAAGCCCAATAAGCAAGGAAAACCTTCTGGGTGTGGGTGGGGTGGGGAATAAATAAACAGAGAGAAAAGAATGGTGGGTTTCCCCAGCTCTCTATTTATTTATTCCCCACCCATGTAAGGTTGTGATTACAAGTTGTGGGCTTGCTGTGTTCAGAGTCTAACACTTCTCACTTTGTAGTGCAAGGTCTATTTCAGGCATCCCCAAACTTGGCCCTCCAGATGTTTTGAGATTACAACTCCTATCATCCCTAGCTAACAGGACCAGTGGTCAGGGATGGTGGGAATTGTAGTCCCAAAACATCTGGAGGGCCAGGTTTGGGGATGCCTGGTCTATTTGCTTCTTGCAATTCAGTAGGGCTTACATAAGAAGAGCCTGATGGATGAGGTCCACGGTCCATCTAGTTCAGACTCCTACACTCATAGTGGCCAACCAGAAGCTTGTGGAAATTCCAGGACAATAACCCTCCTGTGGTTACCATCAACTGGTGTCGATAACTTTTCCTACCTGGGCAGTTATCTTTCCACAAGTGCAGACATCAATGCCGAAATCCAGCACCGCCTGAGCTCTGCAGGTGCATTCGCAGGGAAACCAAAATACTTGTTTACAAAGTTATTGTACTACCAACCTGAATGTATGCTTGGTAAACATGGACCACTTATAAATGCTATCTCCAACTCCTCGAAAGATTCCATCAATGGTGTCTACGAAAAAAACTGACACATCACTTGGGGAGACAGGTGAAGTAATGCCAGTGTACTGGAAGAAGCAAAGATCACCAGGCTGAAGCAATGATTCTTCATTGCTTCGTTGGACTGGTCATGTTGTTCGGATGCATGATTATTGTCTTCCAAAGCAACTACTCTATTCCAAACTTAAAAATGGAAAGCATAATGCTGGTGGTCAACAAAAGAGGTTTAAAGACTCTCTCAAGGCAACTATAAAAAAATGTAGTATAAATACCGGCAACTTGAAAACACTGGCTGGCGAGCGCTCCAGTTGGAGAACAGCCTTTACCAGCCTTGAACAGCCATGAAGACACTCAAACTCAGGATGAAAGGGAGAAACATGCTAAGAGGAAGGCACGTTTGGCAAACCCTTACCATGATCAACTCCTGCCTGGAAACCTATGCCCCCACTGCGGAAGGACGTGTGGATCCAGAATTGACCTCCACGGTCACTTACGGAGTTCACGGTCACTGTGTTGACGGTCACTGGTAAGACTGTGTTCATGGAAGACAATCTTACTTGGCTATGAGTGATCGCTAAAGAAGAAGAAGAAGAAGAAGAAGAAGAAGAAGAAGAAGAAGAAGAAGAAGAAGAAGAAGAAGAAGAAGCATAACTCCCTCTGACTTCTTCTTATGTAAGGCTTCTCCCCAAGTAAGCATGCAGGCTAGGATATCACAAAAGCTTCATAGGGGAAATCACAGGCCAGTGCTGGATTTGATTAAGAAGTATATCTAAGAACCAGACATTCATTGGGGGGGGGGGAGACATGTGATGAGGGATTTGTTCCCACCCTACATGCTATTTATAGACAACAAGCCACGAGGAACAGTGGAAACCTTAGCCCTCTGACTCCTAACAGCCCCAGCCAGCATGATCCTTTATCAAGACTGATAGCCCAACAAGATCTGGAAGCCCTTAGGTTATTCATCCCTGCCCTTGATAGACCTATTTTCCACGAACTTGTCGAATCCTCCTTTAAAAGTATACACTGGCCAGTGCTCCCTTTTGTGGTTGTCATATATCATATAATCAAAACCCTACCATTTATTAAGTTCTAACAATATAGATGCTGATGTATGCATTATCAATTATATATGGCTGGCATGTGGTCCATTGAAGACTAACAGCTATGACCCAGGAGACCAGCTCCTAAGGAGGTGACTCAGAGGTGTGCTCTGGATGGAGACGTTTGACACGACTCTTTGCAGGCTTCCAGGCCTCTTTAGAAATAAAGTGTGTTTAACCACTAACTCAGCTTGTAATGGGCATGGATGTTTGGAAAGATTTGTCCAGAAGTGGCTTGACAGATGGGCTTGAGTTGCTACAATAGCTTCCTGGCAGGTGGTTCACACTTGCTTACCAACTGGGAGTTGGTAAAGGAAGTCACTCCGGTAAAGGTAAAGGACCCCTGGACGGTTGAGTCCAGTCAAAGGGGACTATGGGGTTGTGGCGCTCATTTCGCTTTCAGGCTGAGGGAGCCGCCGTTTGTCCGCAGACAGCTTTCCAGGTCATGACTAGACTGCTTCTGGCACAGCAGAACATTGTGACGGAAACCAGAGCACACGGAAATGTTGTTTACCTTCCTGCTGCAGTTGTACCTATTTATCTACTTGCACTGGCGTGTTTTTGAACTGCTAGGTTGACAGGAGCTCGGACAGAGCAGCAGGAGCTAACTCCGTCGCAGGGTTTCGAACCATCAACCTTCTGGTCGGCAAGCCCAAAAGGCTCATTGACCACAGCACCACCCTGGTAAACAACAGCAACCCGACTGCCAGGAAGCTAACATAGCATATCTCCTGCCTGACTCTGAGTCACATCTGCATTTGCTGATTGTGAAAGTCAACCCAAATTCAGCAGCTGGTAAACTGGCAATTTTACCATTCCACTGAGAAGAATCTGTAAGGCTGATTTTTAGCAGCATAGATCTTCAAGCTCTTACTAGAAAATATCACTTCCAGTGTGTACATGTCAGGAAGTGTAGTATTTCATCCCCATTTTCAGATACCCCCAGCTGTGGTATATGCTCTATATATTATTTGTCTTTCTTTCTTTCTTTCTTTCTTTCTTTCTTTCTTTCTTTCTTTCTTTCTTTCTTTCTTTCTTTCTGCACACCTTGCTTTTTGAGGCACTATCTCTACAAAACAACTTACAGTCCCAAATAAAAACCACAACAAACTGCATAAATAAAATAGGCTAATTTGGGAAGGCTTGGGAGAAAGGTTTTTGTCAAGTGTTTAAAAAAGATAGCAATGTTTTGACTTGCTTTACTTCTAAGGGAAGAGAATTCTAGAAAACTGGCACCACAACTGCTACCAGATAGCATTTGGCCTGGGAAGCTTAACCACTAGTAAAATTGCTTCTTGCTCAAGAAGCATATCATTCTCATTTCTTGGGCCAAACTTTACCCTCTTCCTCCTCCTGTAAAATGTTTCGATCATCTCCACCCCCAAATCTTCCAGAACTGCTCATTTTACCTTGAGCGCTTCATTAGTTCATTGCAGTGGTTATTCACCTCAGAGTTCAGTTTAAAATTTTCAGGCTCATTTCTCCTTTACAAGAAACCCGAGATTTCCCAGACCTAGACTTCATATGCACCACACTCCATCAGTTCCGCTAATGCAAAAATTATCCACCTGATCTCTACCATTGTTCCTGCAGTAATTGTTGAATCATTGACATATGCCCTGGCGCGATGGCAGCGCAACCCCTCTTCTCATTAATGGGTCTCTGCACTTCTTGTGCAACTGATTGAACTAGCCGTTTCATTGCTAATCTCAAATATGTTACAGAAGGGGGCAACTTTACTGTAATAACCTTTTGAACCTATTGACAACAGTGACCCCCATCTGCAGCGATAATAACAATAATAAAAAGTGCAATGCTTTCTGATGAGCGACTCAATCTTTTTGGGAGTACAAAACTTGCTCATGAGGTTATGTCTCACCTTCTTGCAAAATCATTGGCAACACGTTTCATTCAAATGGGTGGGAATTAGGCTCAAATAGCTGAAGCCATAAAATTCCCCGAGTTCTTCTCATTGACATACAGAGCAGGGCAAAACTGCCTTCATAGTCAAAATATTTCTTTTAAAAAGTGAGTGTGCCATCTCTCAGTAATTATGGCTGATTATCTATAGGCCTTATTTCAAATTCCCTGACTTTTCACGCATTCCTTCACTGGCTGAATGAATGAATGAATCTTCATTTGCATCCGCCATCAACCACAGCAATAAAACAATATACGAAGAATAGAAATAAAAAGTCAATTATATAAAATACATTTTAGGGTTTTGAATCAATAGTCAAATAATGGATCTTATTCTGATTGCCCAGCTGAAAACCTTGCAACCTTTGCTGTCACCTGCTCATCTTGATCTGTCAAGAGATTGGACGCTGTGGCAGTGGTTGGGCAACCCGGAATGGGCAATAAAAGAGGGGTGATAATCTCATTCCTCAAGCCTTTATAAAGAGTGCAAGCCAGAAGGGCATGCGCCACTGATTCGGTACTGCCATCTCCACAGGGACATAAGCGTTTTTCGTGTGGAATCTGTTGGAATTGTCCCTCAAGTACAGCCGAGGGCAATACATTCAATCTTGCGAGAGTAAAAGCACGTCTATATTTTAGAATTGCTAGGTTATGCAGATAGGGGGCCAGAGAGTCGGAATGGGGAGGTGGAAAATAGTCATACCATGGGCAAAATTTCTTGTATTCTTGTGGCCACGTTGTTCTAAGTGCAGTTGCAAAAAGGGCTAAGAACTGAAACAATTTTGTGGCACCAAATCCCGTGGACATAACTGAACCTAATTTCTTCATAAATATGCCCTGGGTTGCAGCTGGGCATGCTGATTTATCCCGGCTTTTGATGAAATAGATCAGCAATCTGTGAATGGCTGAAGTCCTCACAATAGAATCCATGGGCACCTGAGTGCCCCTAACCCTCCTGTTTTTTATGATTTAAAATTTTAAGAGATGAACTCTGTTTCCAACCTTTCTTTCTTTCTCTTTCCCAGAATGCCCCTGGGTCCCATCTTTGGGCCAGAGATGTGTTTAGATGGACAAAGAGGGCAGGGAAATTATGAAGAGAAGCACAGTCAAAATGTATACGGTGAGAGAAGAAGAGGCATAATGAAAAAGGAAATATAAACTGGGCACTTGATACCTGAAGGAGCGTCTCCACCCCCATCGTTCTGCCTGGACACCGAGGTCCAGCGCCAAGGGACTTCTGGTGGTTCCCTCATTGCAAGAAGCAAAGCTACAGGGAACCAGGCAGAGGGCCTTCTTGGTAGTGGCGCCCGCCCTGTGGAACGCCCTTCCAGCAGATGTCAAAGCGATAAACAGCTACCTGACATTCAGAAGACATCTTAAGGCAGCCCTGTTCAGGGAAGTTTTTAATGTGTGACATCTTAGTGTATTTTTGGTCTTTGTGGAAGCTGCCCAGAGTGGCTGGGGAAACCCAGCCAGATGGGCAGGGTATAAATAACAATAACAATAACAATAGTAATTATACAAAGAAGTGTCAAGGCACTGAAGCACAAATTAATTCTCCATGGTTGAGGGGGATGTGTACCTAGAGGAAGACCTAAGCAAAACGAACTCAGGGAGGAAGCATGCAAGAGAAGAAGCACCATGAACTGGTGATTGTGTGTAAGGCAGGAAAATGGCAGCATTGAAGCTAAAAAACATTTAGGTTATTCGTCATAATCGATAGAAGCAAGGGACATGGAAACGTACACAAATAAACTACCAAACGCCTCACAAAAGCAAATGTCCATTTCATGCTATTCATCCACTCTGACAGGTGGGAAAGTTACCCTTTGTATATTTCCTTGCATTTTTGCCACAGGTGGTTATTTCTGAAATGCAAAAAAAAAAAAAAAAAAAAAAAGAATGAAATGGACTCGTGGACTGCAGCTGCAGGCTTCCTTTGCCTTTTAGTGCAAACCTGAAAATATTTAATTTGGAGATATTTTCCTCCTCACAGTTTGGCCCGAGACACACTTAACGTTGCTCAGTATCTCACTCATAATCCTTAATAAGGATTAGGATCTCCATGTTCAGAACAGCAGATCACATTTGTAACTAAAATCTGCAAGGTCAACCAGAAAGTGTCTCTTCACCTAACATTAAGGCTGCCTTCAGTTGATTAATGCAGTCAACTTAGCCTATTGAGATGTAAAATGAAGCAGTTTGTATACACTCTCTATTACCCAGAGGCTATCATTTTCAAAGTCATTCCTGGCACCTAATACAACACAGAAATTGAAAAAGTTGGAGCCAACAATTTTTCATTTTGAAATGCCTTCTTTAAAGTTGGAAGATACATATTTAATGGTTCACCTGAAGGAAGAACCTTCTATTTTCTTTAGAGACAGTAACTAATTTATAGAGACATTTGGGATTTAAGGTACATCACTGCTAAAAGGGAGTCTGCTAAGCTGGTGTGGAGACCTTCCTATAAATTGTATTTGTTTCTAATTATGCTCCCAAATTTCAGGATGCTAAAGATAGAGGTTTGATATATATATTTGGTGATTTATGAACGGTTCGCACAAGTAACAGCCTCAGTTTTGCTGCTCTTGATTAAACATTGATCCTGATTAAAATGCAAACATAATTTTAAGGTGTCAGAAATATCTGAAAGTGTATAATGAAGAATAATTTCCATCGGTATATAGATGTAACCCACTGTTAGAAAACTAAGACTGAAGTTGTTCCTGCACACCTGAAGTATCTTTGAAGCAAACAGACTTAGCAGTAGTTATCAGGTATCTTTCCACCATTATCTATTTCCTTACCTTACTCTGACTCCTTCAGGTAAACATTTCTAGAGAACAAAAGGACATTGCAAAGCAGAGGAGAGGAGAACTGAGAACAGGGATACATAGCAATATAAACATACCCCCCCCAAAAAAAAAAGAAAAAAAGATTTTGCACACTGGAAATTTTAATTCCACATCCGGTAGCTGACCTGGGAAGATTGGGGTTTGCGTCCTCACAACTGGAGATGTGGAAAAGGTCTAACTCCAATGTGCATCAGTTATGTGGAGAAGCAAATACAGTGGTACCTTGGGTTAAGAACTTAATTCTTTCTGGAGGTCCGTTCTTAACCTGAAACTGTTCTTAACCTGAGGTACCACTTTAGCTAATGGGGCCTCCCACTGCCACCAAGCAAATTCTGTTCTCATCCTGAAGCAAAGTTCTTCACCTGAGGTACTATTTCTGGGTTAGCGGAGTCTGTAACCTGAAGTGTCTGTAACCTGAAGCGTCTGTAGCCCGAGGTACCACTGTAAATGACATCTCCCACCTAGAGATGCTAGAAATGAGACAAGAGACTGTCTACAGACAAAGCAGATGATCTACCACTGAGCTACGGTCCTTCTGGATGTAAAAGGTAAAGTAAAAGATCCCTGGATGGTTAAGTCCAGTCAAAGGTGACTATGGGGTTGTGGCGCTCATCTTGCTTTCAGGCCAAGGGAGCCAGCGTTTGTCCACAGACAGCTTTCCGGCTCATGTGGCCAGCATGACTAAACTAGTTCTGGTGCACTGGAACACTGTGACAGAAACCAGAGTGCATGGAAACGCCGTTTACCTTCCCACTGCAGTGGTACCCATTTATCTACTTGCACTGGCATGCTTTCAAACTACTAAGTTGGCAGGAGCTGGGACAGAGCAACGGGAGCTCACTCCATTGTAGGGATTTGAGCTGCCGACCTTCTGATTGGCAAGCCCAAGAGGCTCACTGGTTTAGACCACAGTGCCACCAATGTCCCTTAATTTACCTTTACCTTCTGAATTCTCCTGCAGGTTTCTCCCATCATTACTGACCATTAGGAACTGTGTGGGTTGACTCAGCCCGCCAAGCAGGCAATTAGCAGAAGCCCCAAACTACATCGGGAGGGAGGGCACCGCAGAAAGTGAAGATTGGGAAGCAGCAGTAAATATAGAGGCTGCTTACATATTTTTCTTTTGCTTTTAATTTATTATTATTATTTTCCTTTAAACAAAATTTTCAACATTACACAAACAAACACAAAAAACCCTTTTTGCTCTGCCGAGCTATGACTTCCTTCCTTCCCTTCAACAGATAGGTAAAGATAAAGGGACCCCTGGCCATTATGTCCAGTCGTGACCGACCCTGGGGTTGCGGCGCTCATCTCGCTCTATAGCCTGAGGGAGCTGGCGTACAGCTTCCTTGTCATGTGGCCATCATGACAAAGCCGCTTCTGGTGAACCAGAGCAGCGCACGGAAACACCGTTTACCTTCCCCCCGAAGCGGTACCTATTTATCCACTTGCACTTTGACGTGTTTTCGAACTGCTAGGTTGGCAGGAGCTTCAACAGATATCCAGTATCATATCCAACCATGCAATTTAAATCTTTACTGTATGTCCTCATTGTAGGATTTATTTCAATCCTTCTAGTGTCTTTAAATTTTTGCAATTGTCTTTTAAATTTACAATGAATTTACTCCAGTCTCTTTGGAATTTCTGATCATCCTGGTCTCGGATCCTGCAAGTCAGTTTGGCCAACTGTGCAAAGTCCATCATCTTCGTCTGCCACTCCGCAATAGTAGGTACTTCTTGTAATTTCCATTTTTGGCTGCTTACATATTTTGAAGAGCAAAAAAATAGGACACATTTGATGTCTTCTACTTTTAACTAAGGATCACTATGATGACTCTACCCATGAAAAACAGGACGTGTCCTGGAAAAAGATGACAAATGCAAACCTCTCACCACATTGGCAAATTTGGACTCAATGTCAGCTCTCAACTCCTCCCAAGCTGTCCTTGTTCCTGGGGGAGTTGGAGTGTGGCAAAGATGCCCCCATTTAAATTGGGAGTAGCACTGCTGAATATTCTGCCCCTTTTGCATGTTGAGGTCCCCAAGCCACCCCAATAACTCACACATCACACGTAATTTTTGTTTAAGGTTTTTGGCATAATTTTGGCCACAACTTTATTTAAATACATAACTGTGAGTGGTTGCTTAGGCATTGGATCCGACTATCTGTCCCCGCCCTGGGACAGAACTGGCTTCCGGATTCCAGTGAAAGCCAGTCAGGGAAAACAATATTGGGGAGAAATGAAGCTGGGCACCAGACCCTCACCTCTCCCCGCATGCTCCTGGGGGCTTGCACAGCCCAAGCCCGATGCCAGGGACTTGGACAAAAGCCTGGCAAGCCCCCGGATTCCTTTAACGGAATTCCCTTGCAGCACCAGCATTGGAGGGGTAGGCACTTACCCCTCCACCAACCAATTTTTTAACCAATGCCTAACTGCAAACATTACAAGTTGTGACGATTTGCTACGCAGTAGGCAAAAACCAAATGGCTCCAGCCAATCAGCCAAATGGACAAAATTCCTACCAGGCCCCTGCCCCAAAAGCGGGCGACCCCATGGCAAGCATAGCAAGGTCAAGCGCAAAATCCCCATTTCAAGGAGGGTGGGCGGGTGATCCGGTGCACGCAGCAAAAGAGAAAGTCCAAAGCTGCGTGACCTGTATTTAAAACCTTTGAGCCCATCCCACAAATTGGCAACATCAAAATCTTCCCAGAAACACATGTACCCAATCACAGCCTGTGGCCATCCAAACAGATCACCCCAGCAACAGTGGGGTGGCCTGCTAGACCCCACTGCAACACGTGCTCTCTATTAGTGAGAACACACTTTGTTTAATTATCAATATCTGTTGGGTGCCACTTGTAAGAGAATTCCCATGCCAGTTGGTGGACCCATCTAGAGGGCACCAGGTTGTAGAAGGCTGCTTTAACTTCTTGTTGTTTTCTGGATGTATAGAGATACACACAGAGAGAGAGAGGGAACCCAAGGAGGTTTCCCTTTTTGGAATCCGCGTCACATCATTTTGAATACAATTTGTATTGCCAGTCACACATGACCAATTCAATTATCTCTGTGAAATATACATAGCGGTGCAATTCCGTATCTTCCCACTGCCAAGAAAGTCCTATTGAGTTCAATGAAGCTTGCTCCCAAATAAGGATGTATAGGATTGCAGCGTAAATATATTAGCAAGAAAACCTATTAGGAGTCTTTTGAAGGAAGTGAATTGAGAGAATCAGTCTTGCCTTCAGATTCACATTCTACAATGGCAGCTCAGAAACCGCGTCAGTTTGGTGTTAATTAGAAATAGGGAAATATTTGAAGCTTTTTTAATTTCCCACGAGAAAAATCCCTAGGTAATGAGCACATTTTTCCCACAACTAAGTAGAGTTTCTTTTTTAAAATATCTTAAAGCTGATGTACTTCTATTGAGTATTTAATAGTATAACTAGCAACTAGCACAGGGTTTGAAACTGCCTTGGCAATTCAGTGTAACATTTACATTGGAATGTAAACTATTTGGAATGAAGTTAACAGGCACCCTGAAAGCTACATTAAACAGGCTCACATAAATTACACCAGATAAAAGTTATTCCATAAAATATATTTTAGGAGACCCAAAATAATTTACAGCAACCCAGACCAAGAAAAAAAAAATTCTGAAATTAGCTGCCTAAGTCCAGAGAAATGGCTTACATTTCTGCTTGAGGCAAAGTACAAGAAAGAAAAGCATGTCATTTTAAGCCTCCATTGGAATTTGAAGAGGAAATGCAAATATGATTGTTAAAAGAACTCAGGGATCAAGGTTAGGAAAGCAAGGTAGAAATATAGCCCCACACTCTTGCAGCATGACTAATTATATAACAATTATCAGAGGGATATTTTTTTACATAGAAAAACAGAATTTGTAACATTTATGTATGTTATACTTTCCAGAAATAAGGACCCAGGGAGAGATTGAATGATGCAATTATGCTCTGGGTTGCAAGTGCGATGGCACTCAAGTTTATTGGATACAATTTTGTTTCAATATTTAAAATCCACCACGCCACTTTCCCACATGTGCACCTTAAGGGTGCAATTAGATTTCTAACAAAGACAACAAGCAAATATGTCATTACATATTTAAAAATAATAAATATTACAAAAGTAAATAATTTGAGCACCAAAATCATTAATCCACACATTCACACTATGCAAAACTACACATTCACACTACAATAAGCTAATCTACACAACCCCCGCATACACAACCACCCTCAAATATGGTTTCATTGCTTTACATGTATTTAAGAGACTGTTCAAGTTAATCACAAAAGAGGTCACACCCAGCTATGGCTAGAGCTCTCGTAACACAAAAATACTGCATCAGAACATAGGCAAAATCAGTACTGTGAATCATCACTGTAAGAAAATGAAATACAGTGGTACCTCGGAAGGCAAATGTCTCGGAAGCCAAACGCCAAAAACCCGGAAATAAATGCTTCCATTTTTGAACACACCATGGAAGTCAAACGGCTTCAGCTGAGTTTTTTTCCCCATTGCATTTGCAGCCAGCCCTTTGCATCTCAGTTTTCAAACGTTTTGGAAGTCGAATGGTCACCACCGGTATAAAGTTCACGGCATGTAATGCCTTAAGAGAGAACATTATGAAAATGATATATAGGTGGTACATGACCCCAGTCAAGCTTGCAAAAATTTATCATACGCCCAATAATAAATGTTGGAAATGTAAGGAAACTGAAGGTACTTTCTACCACCTTTGGTGGACGTGCCCAAGGATCAAGGTCTTCTGGGAAATGATTTATAATGAAATGAAAAAGGTGCTTAAATGCACATTTATGAAGAAACCAGAAGCCTTCCTCCTGGGCATGGTAGGCCAATTGGTGTCAAGGAAAGATAGGACGTTTTTTATGTATGCTACAACAGCAGCAAGAGTACTTTTAGCAAAGTATTGGAAGACACAAGAACTACCCACACTGGAAGAATGGCAGACCAAGGTGATCGACTACATGGGATTGGCGGAGATGACTGGCAGAATCCGTGACCAAGGGAAAGAGACGGTGGAAGAAGATTGGAAGAAATTTAAAGTTTATCTTAAGAATTGTTGTAAAATTAATGAATGTTAAAATGTCTTGGGTAATGCAAAATAGAATTGCAGTGATAAACAATTGGATATGAGAAAAAAGACTTAAAGAAAGTGCTATAAGAAATTGAAATTAGGGGTTGCTGGAATGATTTAAAACAGGGATGCAGAAAGGGGAGGTATGGGGAAGTCGCTGAAAGAAGGTTTTAGGAAAGAAAGGACAAGAAATTATACGTGTTTATATGTTTGTCTGTTTATGTATTGTGTTGTATTGTCTTTAATATGTGTTGAAAAACCAATAAAAAATTTATAAAAAAAAGGAAGTCGAATGGTCTTCCAGAACAGATTACGTTCAAAAACAGAGGTACCACTGTACTTGAAGGAGGGATGTGTGCACTGCCGATGCAGAAAGGCCACAGATTTCCTTTCAGGTGAGATGTGTAAGTTCTCCCACTGTGCGTTGCAATGGAAGCTCAAAAAAAAAAAAAGCAGAAACACTCTTCAGTTGCACAACTATTTTTCACTACTTACATTATGCAAAGTATACTCAGATCATGTTTCCCATCCGTCCTTTGTACTTTGGTTCCTGCCCTCTCTTTGCTCTCTCCAAAATTGGTACATAGCATCAGACTCTGAATTTCCATATGTCCACAATTCATCATATCAATACAATATTTCTTTATGTCAGTAGCAAACGTCTTGGTGCCTTATTGGCTACTCAGCCCTGAATAAGAGTGCAGATGGCAAACTTTTAATTGGATCACGTTCAGAAAATATGTCTGCTAAGCATCTGTGGTCAAGCTACCAGTTATATAACCAGCAGTAAACTATATTTTCATGTCAGAAATTCTAGGGTCCCCCCCCCCAGATATAAAGCAGAGAAATGGGATTAATCAATCATTGGAGCCCTTCTTTCTTTTTCGTCTTCTTCTCCTGATCAAAATAATCCAGGATTTTTTGTGCTTTTACATGCCTAGATTTCTTCATCATGACACTTTTTCTAACCTTACACAAATGTGTTTCAACAGGCTTAAAAAGACTGAATTCTACAAGGCATGAACATTCAATGAACTGAAAAGAGATGAGATTTAAGGTGCATTTAAAAGAGCATATACAATATAAAGTTATTTGAAAATGCCACAGATCAAGCCATTTGAAATTCCCTTGCTGCTAGAAATGCTAATTCATTTTCTTACATAACAGCTGCAAATTTTAAAGGCCACATTTAAGAATTAAACATAATCTTGATACCTAGATTATTGTGAACTTCAAACAATAGGCATTGCCTATTACAGAAACACAATGGAGTTAGAAATTTGTAGGCATATTGTGCCTTTTCCCTGTTCAACATGTGCATCGAGTTCATCTCCCAATAATGATGTAAGCCATGGCACCAATCTTTCAGCCATTGCAGTCAGCATGTTGACACAGAACAAAGGAAATTGCCTTGTGCGAGGTCAGATATTTGTCTAGTGAAGTATTGTCTACTCGCCTACTGAGCTATGGCTCATTCCTCCGCTCATCACAAAAACTGTAAAAATGACAGGAGTCAGAGGCCCTGAAGAAAATGGCTCTCCACAGACCTTATCCCCATGCATCACAATCTAATACTAAAGATATGGGCAAGCATCAGAGGTTGGTAGAAAGTAAAGTCCATGGCTAAACAGAGGAACATCTAGAGATGACACTTGGACCTTCTGTCTGCAAAAGAGCACCTCTAGATATGTGGATATGGGCCTGTTGAGGATCTTGTACATTGTATTTTATATTGTCCATTGCATGATTCACCCAGAACTAAATTTATGTCCCCTTTTCAGATCACAGATGTTGATAAATGCATCAGCTATAGGGTGGCACTATTTGCATTAGCAGCAAGAAAGATAAGAGCAACCTTTCTGGATAGTCTGTTGGCTGGAGCCATGAGAACTGTTGTGTCCACTACCAAGACTGAGAGAAAGTTGGTGGACCATTTCCCATATCAGGCTATGCATCCATATAGCCTTTGATATGCACAGAGGTCTTTTCCCCCCACAGTGTGCTTTTGTATGCAGTGATTTGCAATTGCACAAACCACCACGTGATAGTGCCATCTAAAGCAGGAGCTGCTATCCAGGTTGTCTATACACACAGGTGGTCATGTTTTGAAACTTGGACACAGCTGTGTTCTCTGTTCTCCTCCCCCAGTTAGTGTTGAAGAAGAAGAAGAAGAAGAAGAAGAAGAAGAAGAAGAAGAAGAAGAAGAAGAAGAAGGCGACGACTAGGCGGCTCCCAACAGAATATTAAAAACACCATAAAACATCAAACATTAAAAACTTCCCTAAACAGGGCTGCCTTCAGATGTCTTCTAAAAGCCAGATAGCTGCTTATTTCCTTGACATCTGATGGGAGGGCATTTCACAGGGCCCTCTGCCTGGTTCCCTGTAACTTTGTTTCTCACAGTGAGGGAAGCACCAGAAGGCCCTCAGAGCTGGACCTCTGAACGATGGGGGTGGAGACGCTCCTTCAGGTAAACTGGACTGAGGCCATTTAGACCAATTGAATCTTTCAAAAGAAAGGGGCTGGAAACTGCTGTTGATATGCTGATTTACAGAGAATATATATTGGTTTACACTAAGGCTGGGTTATATATTGATATATTGTCCAAAACCAGTTTGAAGTCTCTATCGTGATATTGGTTTCATAATTTTTTGACCTGGCGAATCATGGTGTGTGTGTGCATGTGTGTGCACGCATGTGTGATGCAAAAATCACAATGTGGGGAAAACACTGAAGCCAGGTAATACTTCTACTTAGCTCCACCCTTATTTCAGACATTGTGATATATCAGTGTAACATGTTTGGCTGGTGATATATCATGAAGTTGAAAACCAGATATCACCCAACCCTACTGTTTGCCTCTACATAGTCCCATCCTTATTTCAGGCATCATGATATATTGGTATATTGTGATGCTTAGCCGGTGATATATTGCGATGTTGATAACCAGATATCGCCCAGCCCTAGTATACAGAAGTGGCTAAATTACTGAACCGCTTCCAATTTTGGCTATTTTATTTCTAGACAATGTAAACAGGCTGAGGGAGAGGAGCACAGCCCTGTAATGTCAACAGGCCTGCCCCAAAAGGTCTGCAGATACATGTATGCAGGAAGCACTTGAGAAGCA
The DNA here is from genome assembly GCF_964270895.1 of Podarcis filfolensis. Lineage (NCBI taxonomy): Eukaryota > Metazoa > Chordata > Lepidosauria > Squamata > Lacertidae > Podarcis > Podarcis filfolensis. Next base: position 12,052,874 of record NC_139612.1, read on the forward strand.
CATTATGACATATGGTGCTCTTCTAGCAGAATGTGCTTTCGATTGACAGATTGTGTGGAACAGGGATGACATGGGATAATGTTGAGTGTACAGCATCCCCATAAGGTGTCCAGCACTGAAGGCACCTTTTCCTGCAGTGTGTACAGATTCTCACCCTGCTGCATGCTACTTCTACTATGCTCCCCAAAGCTTGAATGTGCCCATGTGGTCCAGGCATCCTCAACTCACCCTGCTCATTGGAGTTGTCGCTGTGTCTTGCTTGAGTACTCTTCTGTCATATTCACTGAAGACATAAGTTGAATTTCATGCTTGTTGACACAGAACATAAGAAATGGAAATAATGATGGGAAATTGAACACTGGAAGAATTGTTCTTGGCCTATAGTAGATGTGAAAGGATATATATTGCTGCCCTATGATGAAGTTATATCAAGGGATAGCGAGTGGAAAAAGAAACTATGAAATATACCATACTATTTTTCTCAGAATATGACCCCCGTTGTCTCATCTGCAGTCTTCCTTGGCTATAATCTGATGAGAAAACAGAACACCCCAAGGTACCCTTTGGTCTTCAGTAAATACCAACCATGTAACTTAACTACAGAAGCTGGCAGTCTTGATGCAAACTCTGCTTCTGCAAACTATTTTAGTATGTTAAAGTGTCCGGCAATGCATTAGTAAATGATAATTTCAAACATTAAAGCCACAATCAAGCTCAAATATTGCCTTATGCACGTATTTTATTCGGAAAGCTCTTGCAACTGGCTTTGCCCTCAATAATTATTCCTGGAGCACCAAACTCAAGTTTTTATTTATTGCAAAGGAGGTTTTTCAAAGGGCCATGCTGCATCCGCAACAGGACATTGCCTCAATTCAGAGTTTCTTAATCATGCTTTGTTCTTCCTGCTATCCAGGCAAAAAACGGTGTCATGCTGGGTGTTCCAAAATGTCAAACAATTGAATCTGAAATGTCAAATGCTGAACCCAGCCCACCTATTAACCTGACTCACATTTTGACTCAGATTTTTTTCCATATATCCAGTTTAAAAACTGTACTGATAAAGGCTTGTTTTGGCTAATGCAGTAATTTAGAACCACCAAACAAATGTTGGTTTTTTTGCTACTTAACGCTGCTTTGTTCATGTCAAGGTAGCTGAGGTCAAGTTCACACAAAGAAATGACTGCCAATGAACTTCCTTTCACAGGATGACTCTGATTTACAAATATATGTGGCCATATCTATGGATCAGATGGTTTAAAGGTAAAGGACCCCTGACAGTTAAGTCCAGTTGCAGATGACTCTGGGGTTGTGGCGCTCGTCTCACTTTACAGGCTGAAGGAGCTGGCATTTGTCCACAGACAGTTTTTCTGGGTCATGTGGCCAGCATGACTAAGTCGCTTCTGGAAAAACCAGAGCAGTGCACGGAAACATGTGAGGCATTTGCGAGCTTTTTTGCGGAGAAGGTCCTGTTGCTCCGCCATGACCTTCCTGCCAATTTGGATACAATAAATGAACTGGAGGCCCCTCGACTGTCCTCGGGTCCAGTATTGGACCACTTTGACCAGATATCTCCAGCCGATGTGGACAGACTCCTCCAAGCTGGAAAGCCCACCACCTGTCCTCTTGACCCGTGCCCGTCATGGCTGATTAGAGCGTGTCCAGACGAGGTTCGGGCCCCCCTGGGGGATATCATCAATTTGTCCCTTGGCACCGGGATATTCCCAGGGGAACTGAAGGAGGCAGTGGTGCGTCCGCTCTTAAAGAAAACATCATTAGATCCCTTAGATCTATCCAATTACCGCCCGGTTTCGAATCTTCCATTCCTGGGCAAGGTGATTGAGAGAGCGGTTGCTGAACAGCTTGGTAGGTTTCTGGATGAAACATCGGCTCTCAATCCATTCCAGTCCGGCTTCCGCGCTGGTCATGGGACCGAGACGGCTCTGGTTGCCCTAACAGATGATCTCCGCAGGCAGCTGGATCGAGGCGGGTCAGGGCTGCTGATTCTTCTAGACCTGTCAGCAGCCTTCGACTATGGTCGATCACGAACTCCTAGACCACCGCCTTGCCGACGTGGGGATCCAGGGCACAGTCCTCCAATGGCTGCGCTCGTTTCTCTCTGGTCGGGGACAGAGGGTGGCGCTTGGGGGGGAATTGTCATCGAGCCACTCCTTGGTGTGTGGAGTGCCTCAGGGTGCGATTCTCTCCCCGATGCTTTTTAACATCTTTATGCGCCCCCTCGCCCAGCTTGTTCGGAGTTTTGGGCTGGGTTGCCATCAGTATGCCGATGACACCCAACTCTATCTGTTGATGGATGGCCATCCTGACTCGGCCCCAGACACACTGACCAGATGTCTGGAAGCTGTGGCTGGATGGTTACGTGGGAGCCGGTTGAAGTTAAATCCTTCGAAGACAGAGGTCCTCTGGCTGGGACGGGATGATATGGGATTGAGGGGGCAACTCCCATCTCTTGCGGGGGTGCAATTAGTGCCAGCACCGTCCGTTAAGAGTTTGGGTGTAATCTTCGATACCTCCCTCTCTATGGAGGCGCAGATTACAGCTATAACAAAGGCGGCATTTTTTCATCTCCGCCAAGCTAAGCAGTTGGCCCCTTATCTCTCTCGCCCTGACCTAGCCACTGTGATCCATGCGACGGTCACCTCCAGACTGGATTATTGTAACTCGCTCTACGTGGGGCTGCCCTTGAGACTGACCCAGAAACTCCAGCGGGTGCAGAATGCCGCGGCAAGACTCCTTATGGGGTCTTCGCTGCGAGACCACATTCATCCGGTACTATACCAGCTGCACTGGCTCCCGGTGGAGTACAGGATCAGGTTTAAGGTGCTGGTTTTAACCTTTAAAGCCCTATACGGCCTAGGACCCTCGTACCTACGGGACCGCCTCTCCTGGTATGCCCCACAAAGAAACCTACGGTCTGCAAATAAAAACATCCTGGAGGTCCCAGGCCTCAGAGAGGTTAGGCTGGCCTCAACTAGAGCCAGGGCCTTCTCGGCTGCGGCTCCAATCTGGTGGAACGCTCTATCACAAGAGACTAGGGCCCTGCGGGACCTGACATCTTTCCGCAGGGCCTGCAAGACAGAGTTGTTCCACCAGGCCTTTGGTCGGGGCGCAGCCTGACTCCCTCCTCTGGCAACCTGCACAGAATTTTGTTTAATGGTTGCCATCAACTTGATTTTAATTAATTTTTATAATGAAATATTTTAGTATGTTGGATTATTTGATTGTTTGATTATTTGATTGTTGTTAGCCGCCCTGAGCCCGGCTTCGGCTGGGGAGGGCGGGATATAAATAAAATTTATTATTATTGTTATTATTATTACCTTCCCGCCGGAGCAGTACCTATTTATCTACTTGCACTTCGATGTGCTTTCAAACTGCTAGGTTGGCAGGAGCTGGGACCAAGCAATGGGAGCTCACCCCGTTGCAGGGATTCAAACCGCCGACCTTCCGATCGGCAAGCCCAAGGCTCAGTGCTTTACACCACAGCACCACCCACATCCCCACTGGTTCTTACTGCTGTGTAAATTGGCATAAAATCAAGCAGGCTGCACAGATGCCGATGGATACGTATTTCACCCTGTATGATTGCATTATTATTATCTCTCATCTTCCCCCCTCCTAAGAACATTTCAGCCACATCTTTGGAATGTAAGCTGAGCTAATAGAATATATTACATTTCCCATTCTGTATCAAACACCAGCAATGCCAATAACATTCTGTTGTCTCCTGATGGCCCCAGTTGTTCAACCTCATTTAACGTTAATTACTAATGAAAGCCGGCCGTGTTATCAGTACTTCCATTTTTTATTTTCCAGACTCATACAGTAAACAGGTTTTTAACATGATGTGAGACCAACTAATGGAAAAAGAAAAGCAAACTTTAAGGATTTTCCATCTAACATCTGTTTAATCGCAACAGTTCCTAAAGCAATTTTCTGGAGTCTCGTAGCTGTAAACTTTTGAGTATAAGAAATTGTAAGGTTGTTCAAGCAGAGTTTCTTACGAGGAACAAACAAGCATTACTTAAATGGCCTACGTGGTACAATTTCATCCAAAAAGCCTGGTAGATATTACGATTGCTTTGATTATTGGGAATCGTATAAAATGTTGATTAATATGACACTGGCACTGGGAATATCAAGACAGGAATAACCTTGATTCAGTTAATCAGAACTAGACTCTAGTTACACAACTTCACTTAGGATGTAGTTCTGCTATCTGTTACACTTGTCCACCAAAGACTATTTTTCTAGAAAAAGAGGTACCAGAATTCACTAGGGTTGTTGCCTAAGCCATTGAGGGCACAATCCAATACTATTTAAGTTGGGTTTAAATCAGTAAAATAAACAAAACAAGCATAAAACCTAGAATTAAATTAGGATTGTGCTTCTTGTGCCCTCTTAAATCCCTATATTCCCCTTGTCTACCGGGACTTTCCTACCCATTCAGTTCCTAGATATTTGGCATTACTTTTATGAAACTTTGTTCTTATGTTGTTGTTTAGTCGTTTAGTCATGTCCAACTCTTCGTGACCCCATGGACCAGAGCACGCCAGGCACTTCTGTCTTCCACTGTCTCTCGCAGTTTGGTCAGACTCATGTTTGTAGCTTCGAGAACACTGTCCGACCATCTCGTCCTCTGCCGTCCCCTTCTCTTTGTGCCCTCAATCTTTCCCAACATCAGGGTCTTTTCCAGGGAGTCTTCTCTTCTCATGAGGTGGCCAAAGTATTGGAGCCTCAGCTTCACGATCTGTCCTTCCAGTGTGCACTCAGGGCTAATTTCCTTAAGAATGGATGCGTTTGATCTTCTTGCAGTCCATGGGACTCTCAAGAGTCTCCTCCAGCACCATAATTCAAAAGCATCAATTCTTTGGTGATCAGCCTTCTTTATGGTCCAGCTCTCACTTCCATACATCACTACTGGGAAAACCATGGCTTTAACTATATGGACCTTTGTTGGCAAGGTGATGTCTCTGCTTTTTAAGATGCTGTCTAGGTTTGCCATCGCCTTTCTCCCAAGGAGCAGGCGTCTTTTAATTTCGTGACTGCTGTCACCATCTGCAGTGATCATTTCCTTGTTCTTATAGGAACAAGGAAAAGAAACATCTTCCTTAGAAACAGAAAACTTGCCTTTACTAAACATAACACAAGCATTCCAAAGTATAACTAAAGTTTTCTGGTTGTTAAAGTAGGCAAATAACACTTCACCATATGGAGCTCAGTTTCTGGTGATAAACCCTGCAAATAGACTCGATTAAAATGTGAGAGTAAAAAAAACTATCCAAATAATTAAATATGCCGTTTTAATTTTTGACTACTTTTTTGTTGTGTGGCAAGAAAGTGGGTGTTATAAAACCCAACTATGATTAAGCTCTAAGGCAGACGTGGGCAGATGTTTTGAGACTACAACTCCCATAATCCCTGACCACTGGTCCTGCTAGCTAGGGATGATGGGAGTTGTAGTCCCAAAACTTCTGGAGGACCGAGTTTGTCTATGCCTCCTCTAATGCTTTAAGTATAAAAGTGATTATCTAGGTCATTTACAGACTGGATTCCACTGGCGTTTGACACAGAAGCTGCCTTGGACACCTCACACTAAGAGATGGACAGCAGCAGTGTGTCTCTGTTGGTGCCTCTGGATTTCTCAGTGGCATCTGAGACAAGCAACAGTAATAGTCTTCTGAGTCATCTTCATGGGATGGGGACTGGAGTCTTTGCTTATTCCCGATAGGTACTTGACTCAGAAAGTGATGCTGAGGGACTACTCTTCCCCTATGAGCTTCCACAAGGTCCCATCTTCTTCCCTGTGGTGCTCAACATTGACATCTGAAATGGACATTTTAGCCTGAGGGACACAGGGGGCACATGTCAGTGGTGGGCAGTGCCAGAGGATGGGCAATGAATGTAAACGTTACCTTTGTACAGTAAGCTAGATTCTACACACACATACCTCTACATCCTCAAGTCAGGGAAGCATTATCAGAGATTTATCAAGCCCTTTTTGCTTATTGTATCATGAGTCTAGTAAAAAAGAGCTGTTTCCTTGTTCTTCCCCTGAAGTTCTTAGTTTCTTTTTTTAAACTGATGTCCCTAGGCAATGTTTATTGGTATGATTGCTGTGTGAATATGATGGGCTTTATGATCATACCCTCCAACATTTCTTCAATGAAAATAGGGATATCATTATTATTATTATTATTATTATTATTATTATTATTATTATTATTACACCCATCTGACTGGATTACCCCAGCCACTCTGGGCAGCTTCCAACATAGATAAAAACATAATAAAGCATCAAACACTTAAAAACTTCCCTATACAGGGCTGCCTTCAGATGTCTTCTAAAGGTTGTATAGTTACTTATCCCCCTGGCTTGGGGGGTCACATAGCTCCATACTTTCCAACATTTCTCCAATGAAAATAGGGATGTCCTAAGGAAAAGCTGGACATTCCAGGATCAAATCAGAAACTGTGATGGTTTCTAGACTGTCCTTGGAAAATAGGGTCCGCTTTATGATGACTTTATGATCTGTTAGCCACCAGGGATTTCTTCTGAAGTAAGACAGGCTATACATTTTCAAAACAAGCAAGCAAACAAACAAACAAATAAATAAATAAAAACATTTATCTGAGCAGTGAGGACCCAGGACACACCCTTCTTCCTTTTCTAATCAGAATCAACATTTACTTTATCATTTAACTTTAATTTTGGCATTTGCAGTTTATGAAGATAAGATTGGGTTACCCAAGCAGCAAGTGGCTGAACTGCTGCAGGTGATTCCCTGCAATAAACTCTATGCACTCCAGCATACATACCTAAACAGATCCTGTTGACTTATGTTTGCTAGTGGTCTAACTCTCACTGAGAGTGAGTTGATTGCGAGGATACAGGACTATTATTTAACTGGACCCTCCGTGGAATTGGAAACAATGGGTGAGATCCAGAGAACCGAGAATGTAGAAATTGTCTGCTTAACATAGCTCCTGGGATAGCTCAGTCAGTAGAGCATGAGACTTTTAATCTCTGGGTTGTGGGTTCAAACACCACACTGAACAAAATATTCCTGCATTGCAGGGTATTGGACTAGATTACTCCTGTGGTCACTTCCAACTCTGCAGTTCTATGATTCTTCCCCCTGAGAAGCCAGTCCTGAGGTTCAGGGAATTGCATGGAACTGAGGCAGGAGGCCATAGTTAGGGGCAGCCTGAATGGAAAACTCACCCTTTCCATTCAGTCACAAAAATGACTATATTGATCTTAATTAATGGTTTGTTGGTTTGATAATCCTGGTGTGATCTTCTGAACTTGCACCACATTCTTATCAAGGATTCCTTTTAACTCCTGGATTTCAGTGCTGGTGGTAGGAGTTTTTCCCCCAATTGGCAAATTGGCATCGGCCCCTTGGTTTTTTCGCCTACCTCGTAGCAACTCGTCACAACTTTCTTGGTATTTGGCGGTTAGGCATTGGAATTGGTTGGTGTATGGAAGGGCAGGGTGTGGCCATCGCCTACCCCTTCCTTATGGGTATTCCGTTAAAGGAATCCGGCAGTCGTGGATCCTATCCGATGCCCTGCTATGGCTGGGGGCCATGGCACGACCCCTGGTGACATCAGGGGAGAGCTTACAGTTGTATTTGCATCAACAGGCTCCCCTGAGGGGCGGAGTCGAACTTTGAGGTTTTTTCCAGTGCCTACGCCAATACCCCTCACATGCTGTAATCAATAAAGTTGTGGCTTTTTCTAGCCTTTAAATACTGTGTCTGTGTGTCTATCTTATCCCCAAGCATGAGGGGAGGGTCCTTGAATCACAATCCTGGTGTGATCTTCTGAACTTGCACCACATTCTCATCGAGGATTCCTCTTAACTCCTGGATTTTAGTGCTGGTGGAAGGGGAACGACAATACTTTGCACTGGGATCCGAACGTTCCCAGAGAAATTATGTCTTCCGCTTCAGTCACAGCTGATCACATCCCTGTCGGTGGGGGATTTTCAGTGGAAGAATTTGTAGGCCATTTGACTGTGAAAAAACAGAGAAGGCTGTCTCAAAAGTACCAGGAGGCTCATAACCTACTACCAGAGAGCCTACTGGTCCATTTACTTTGGACTGATTTAATAAAAGTGGATTCATAGACCAGTTGTCTGGCCATGGTAACCCATCCATCTCTTGGGATAAGAATATTAGTGGCGGTATGTTATTCGTTGAGATAATTACATGATTTTGTTTCTTCTGTTCAAACTTTTTAGATGTTTCACAGGCTGCTTGGGTGCAGCCAATTTTAAAGGGTGGGAATCCAATAAAAATAAGCAGAGCTTTCAGCAGCAGAACCGTTCAACCGGAGTTGGAATTACGCAACCTGCTTCCTTTTAAGAGCTTGCTGTGCTGTGCCCCTGGATGTTTCCGATGTTCTTCAAACCCCTGGAAAATCATTTCTGCTTCACTTATCCTAAGCAGTGAGCAAGCAGATATTTCTTTGGGGGAAGGTTAGAGATACTGCCAGTTTAATTTTTGAAGCACCGGCGGCTAAAGTGCTGCATTTTTAAGCACCCTCCCCCCCTTGGCAGTGTGCTTATCTCGCTTCCCTTTATCTATCAAGGTATTGATATATCTGCTTTTCTATTGACTCCCAGGCTCTGTTTGCCTTCCTTTTACACCAGCCTCTCTCTAACTCTGCCTTTCAGGCTTAATCCATTTTGTAAGCCTCTCTACAAAATGTCTGCACTTTTAATCATTTTCTTAAATGGGCTTGAACGCGTCGCTATAATGAGAACACAAAAGTAAGTGCTTGCTCTTAGTTTTGCCTTGACTCTATTTCTTTTTGCCTTCTCACCTGGACCTCTTGACTGTTGTTTGAGCAAAACCTTTGCTTCGTTACAATACAGTCATCCAAACTGTATGGTTGATTGCCCGATTTTAACTTCTCCTACTCCATCATAAAATTCAGGCGAATGGATAAAAACAGATGATGCACATTTATTGCTGAAATACCCAGTTTAATAAAATGACATTTGCCTGTCATTGAAATTATATCAAAGTTGGTGCCAGGTTAAAGCTGCTATACGTCCAGATTTTCCTGGACATTACTGGGATTTCAAAGGCAGAATTGACGTCCAAAGGGAATTCTCAAAAGGCGGAGCTTTGTCCTGGATCTTTGGCAAGTCAATCGGAAAATCGTGTTTTCTTGGCATTTTGGGGGGGCAACCCTATGTCAGGTGAACCTCACTAGGAAGAGAGTGCTGGTGTTATTTAAGCCTACTTTTATGGGGCTGCAATGAGACATTTTCCCGATAATGTACAGTTCTTCACATTTCTACATACATTTGCAATTTTTTTTCAAAGTCCTCATGAAAATCCATCACTTTAGTGCAAACTTATTCCAATAAAGTGGTACCTTGGTTTATAACCATAATCCTTTCCGAAGGTCTGGTTGTAAACCAAAACAGGTTGTAACCCAAGGCGCGCTTTCGCCAATGGGACCCCCCCCCAATTGGATGTAATCCCCCCCCAAAAAATGGGTTGTAATCCAAAAAAAATGGACACGCACTTTCGGGTTTGACGTGGTTGTAATCCAAAGCAGTTTCAAACCAAGCTACCACTGTATACACATTTTGCTATGCCTTTGCAAAGCTTACACATTTTTAAAAGCAGTGTCCCTCTATAAAATGCATTTTGTTAGTTATTTCCACTAATAGATGCATTTTAGGCACAATTTACCCCTGCATATGCATTGCTGTGCACATTTATTTGCCTGGAGAACTGCATTGCAAAATTCAGAGAAGTGTGGCTCTGTTTCGTTTCATGTATGGTTATGGGAGGTACAATTTAGGTATATTCCCTTTTAAATGTGAACTGGATCTCATTTCTCCCACATGGCTACTTGAGGATCAAGCTAGAGACTTCCTATGGCTCCCGGAAACACAAAGAAGGGCATAAAATGGTATTCAAACAAGGAGCCATAATAAAAACACAAGGCTGCTTCTTCACTGCCATCGTTTCCTCATCAATATATTATCAAAACACAAAACTTAAAACAAAGAAAGTGTTTTGCGAGGAGTATATCTGTCTCAGAGAGGGGCAGGCACAGACAGATCTTAAATCTTGATGGATCTTTACCCATCAGCAATTTCAAATAAGGCACAAGGAAATATAATCACTTCAGCTGAACCACCAGGCACAGAGAAGTTGTGTGTCATCCTGACATTTGTGCTTTGAAGCACATTTTCCAAAAGGATATACAACTCGAGACTGATATTGCCGCAGAGTAAACCTAGCAATGCTCGCGAAGCTGGCCAAAGCTAATAGACTCGTCTCTTAATAGCTCGCACCCAGCTGGAGGAAATGGGCCTTTCCTTTCCGAAGGAAGGGGAAAGCCATCTGAGGTCAGTTGGAGCTGATGGGGATCGGCTTTCAGTTGCAGCAAGCTGCCTAAATACTGGGGACTCAGGTAGTGGTGGTGCAGCTGCAGAACACTGTCAAGGGAAGAGGATGACTGGGCTTTGCCAGATTTTATTACAGGCCTTCTGTCCCTTTAAGAGCTTGAAACAGGTGCACTATTCCCCTGTCATCATAAGGCAGCACTGGGAGAAGCTACACTAGGGAGATGCCTGCTTTTCTCACAGTGTTTGTATCACCTGTCCCAGATGGAACACGACAAGTCTATAAGCTGTTTATATTTTTAAAATAATATTAAAGAATCTGCAGACTTAACCGTTTGCTTGGATAATGGTACACCCCCAAGTGTTTATCAGGATTGCTGGAACTTCCGGTTTGCATTTTGTGAAAAAATTAAATAAGTAAATAAAAAATATATTCCTCACACAGGCACATTGAGTCCTGCGTTGGAGAGAACACCACAAGCCGAATTGGGTCAGTTCTGTTGAATTCAGGGGAGGTTACTCGCAGGTAAGTTGAATTAGGGTTGCAGCAGGGCAATTTTGTTAGCACATAAGCAGTGCTGGTTCTGTGAATGCCTCCTCAATAGCTACACAGATCAAGCTCAAGGGAGGGCGCTGTGCTCAAGCATATGTGTTGCATTGCGTGGCGAGTTCCCGCCTCCCCCCAGTGGAAATAAAGACACATGACACAGATATTTAAGGTTAATGGGCTAAATGTGGCCACAACTTTATTGGTTACAGGTGAGGAGTGGTATTGGCTTAGGCATTGGTCCTAACCGACTATCCGGCTTCAGCCTGTTCGCTTGAAGAGCGGGAAGGGTTAACCAACATAGGGGGAGTCCTGCTGATGCCGATTGGCTGGCCAGGGGATGACCCGATCGGGGATTCCCTCAATCACACGGAGGCTGAGAGCCAGCCCCCGCACGCATGGTGGGAGGGTGAAGCCCACAACCCCACCACCTTTCTACGTTGGAAGTGGCTTTGCAAAATAGCCTGGCTCCAAACAGGGTTGGAAAAGATGTCTGAGTGAAACCTTGCAAAATTTCTGTCACTGTGTGTAGTCAAAGCTGAGCGTGATGGAGCAACAGTTTCACTGCATTTGAGGCAGTTTCCTGTTTTTCGATCGAATTTACTTCCAGGAAAGGGCTATGCAAGACCGTGATTTTGCGGCCTCGGGTGACAGTTTCAGGCCTTGAGCAGAATCCTTTATCTTCCTAAATGGGGGGGGGGGCGATGAAGCGGTGACCCACGTCCCCCTAGTGGCAGTGATCCCAGGGTTCCCTGCTAAAGGAGTCTTGAGGGGAGGCATTGGCCATACGCCGAGAAGTTGTCATTGCTTTCCCATGTGACAGTGGCAAAACGGGGTGTGGGCTCTCTTCTTGAACATATGTTCTCCAGAGCCAGCCCAATCCCCACACATTCTGGATAACCCTGATGTCTCTCAGATCCCCGGCTGGGGACAGGGAAGGATAAACGCCCAATGCCTGAGCCAAGGTCTCCCTACATCTGAAACTTAATAAAGTTGTGGCCAATTTTAATCCCATAGCACATTGTCTTGAGTCATTATTCCGCTTGGGGGTCGCCTGGGTTGGGGGGACTCCGCCTGTCCATGCAAAGGGCTACAGCCAGTGTGGCAAATATGTAGCCTTCTAGATGTTGCTGAATGACAATGCTCATCACCACTGGCCATTGTTCATACTTTCTGGAGGACAGAAGGTTCCTCACACTTGTGTTTTGGGTTGCACCTGAAGCCTGCAGTTCTCCAGGAGGTAGCTCCTATTAAACTCTGTTGATTTGGAGATGGGGGTGATATATTCTTATAAGCATCATTGAGATGCTTATGCAAGGCATTTGACAAGGTGCCCCATGATATTCTTGTAAAGAAGCTGGTAAAATGCGGTCTTGACTATGCTACCACTCAGTGGATTTGTAACTGGCTGACTGACCGAACCCAAAGGGTGCTCATCAATGGTTCCTCTTCATCCTGGAGAAGAGTGACTAGTGGGGTGCCACAGGGTTCTGTCTTGGGCCCGGTCTTATTCAACATCTTTATCAACGACTTGGATGATGGACTCAAGGGCATCCTGATCAAATTTGCAGATGACACCAAACTGGGAGGGGTGGCTAACACCCCAGAGGACAGGATCACACTTCAAAACGACCTTGACAGATTAGAGAACTGGGCCAAAACAAACAAGATGAATTTTAACAGGGAGAAATGTAAAGTATTGCACTTGGGCAAAAAAAATGAGAGGCACAAATACAAGATGGGTGACACCTGGCTTGAGAGCAGTACATGTGAAAAGGATCTAGGAGTCTTGGTTGACCACAAACTTGACATGAGCCAACAGTGTGACGCGGCAGCTAAAAAAGCCAATGCAATTCTGGGCTGCATCAATAGGAGTATAGCATCTAGATCAAGGGAAGTAATAGTGCCACTGTATTCTGCTCTGGTCAGACCTCACCTGGAGTATTGTGTCCAGTTCTGGGCATCACAGTTCAAGAAGGACACTGACAAACTGGAACGTGTCCAGAGGAGGGCAACCAAAATGGTCAAAGGCCTGGAAACGATGCCTTATGAGGAACGGCTAAGGGAGCTGGGCATGTTTAGCCTGGAGAAGAGGAGGTTAAGGGGTGATATGATAGCCATGTTCAAATATATAAAAGGATGTCACATAGAGGAGGGAGAAAGGTTGTTTTCTGCTGCTCCAGAGAAGCGGACACGGAGCAATGGATCCAAACTACAAGAAAGAAGATTCCACCTAAACATTAGGAAGAACTTCCTGACAGTAAGAGCTGTTCGACAGTGGAATTTGCTGCCCAGGAGTGTGGTGGAGTCTCCTTCTTTGGAGGTCTTTAAGCAGAGGCTTGACAACCATATGTCAGGAGTGCTCTGATGGTGTTTCCTGCTTGGCAGGGGGTTGGACTCGATGGCCCTTGTGGTCTCTTCCAACTCTATGATTCTATGATTCTATGATTCTAAGCTACAGCTATTTGTACATATTCCATTCTAACTCTTCCTTTCCACCAAGGATCTCAAGGTTGTGAAGATGTTTCTCCTCTCCCCGGCTTCCACTCAATATCCCTCATATCATAAAGCAATGTTTCTCAAACTTGGGTCTTTCACTGTCGTTGACTCCGACTCCCATCATCCACAGCTAACGGGAGCAATGGTCAGGGATGATGGGATGATATGGGGCCCAGTACAAACTATTCAGGGCTCAGGTCCACTGTGTTACCCACTGATGGCCGCTTACCTGATTTCTAGGTGAGCCGCCATTGCAACCCACCTCAGCCGTTCCCTTCTCCCCATGGAGATCACCATCTTTGATTCAGCCATTGCTGCTTTCCCCTGGCCACCACAGAGCATCTTGGGTCCCACCAGGACCTGCAGTCTGAATTCAGCCAATCTGTAGCAGCCTGGGGGGTAGGGCTTGGAGAGCAGACCTGGAGGCTGCAGGCTTCACTCAAGTCCACTCCCCAGCCATAAAAGCCACCCAGTGCTGCACTCACCAGCTCAGTCCAGGGTTCAGGCCCACTACATTACCTGCTAACAAGCGCTCCTGCTTTCATGTGGGCCTAGTATGTGACCTAGTATATGTGCTGGAGGCAGAGGTAAACATGTATGTGAAATAAACATGCCTGTATTTGCAGTGGTCGTATCTAAATTTTTGACAAACTAAAATGAATATTAACTGCTGCACATACTTAGAAATTATGCATAATGTGTGTGCTAGTTTTACCAAAGGTGTGTGTGCATAACTTATTTTTTTTTAGGCAATATACCGTATATGATTTCCTTTTACAGTACCTTATTTACAGCATTGCTGCAATTGCCAGATGGATCCATAAAATAATGGTGCTATGAATGATATAATTTGTATTCCCTAATTACAATCATGAAGTGTTTTATTTTCCTGTAAAAATGTGAGCCAGTAGGGTACCAGGCATAACGGGATTAAACATGAATGGCGTTGAGCTGTGAGTAAGTAGGCAGGTTTACAAATAGTGAAAACTGTGCATGTTACTGTAGAGTCATCAGTTCCTTAACAGAATCATAGAATTGTAGTGTTGGGACCCCGAGGTCTATCTAGTCCAACCCCCTGCATCCTAAACATCCTAAAGTGGATGTTTGTATCCATGTATTTCAGTCTGGACAAATGTAAGCATCTGCACTTAGGCAGAAAGAACCAGATGCACAAATATAAGATGGGGGACACCTGGCTTACTAGCAGTATATGTGAAAAGAATCTAGGGGTCTTGGTGGACCACACGCTTCACATGAGTCAACAGTGTGATACAGTAGCAAAAAAAGTGAATGCTATTCTAGGCTGCATCAACAAAAGTATAGTGTCCAGATCAAGGGAAGTAATAGTACCACTCTATTCTGCTTGATGCTTTTGAATTATGGTGCTGGAGGAGACTCTTGAGAGTCTCATAGACTGCAAGAAGATCAAACCTATCCATTCTGAAGGAAATCAGCCCTGAGTGCTCACTGGAAGGACAGATCGTGAAGCTGAGACTCCAATACTTTGGCCACCTCATGAGAAGAGAAGACTCCCTGGAAAAGACCCTGATGTTGGGAAGGATGGAGGGCAAAAGGAGAAGGGGACGACAGAGGATGAGATGGTTGGACAGTGTTCTCGAAGCTACCAGCATGAGTTTGACCAAACTGTGGGAGGCAGTGGAAGACAGGAGTGCCTGGCGTGCTCTGGTCCAAGGGGACACGAAGAGTCAGACATGACTAAATGACTAAACAACAACATTCTGCCTTGGTCAGACCACACTTGGAATACTGTCCAATTCTGGGCACCACAATTTAAGAAGGATGTTGACAAGCTGGAAGGTGTGTAGAGGACGGCAACTAAGGTGATCAAGGGTCTGGAAACCAAGCCTTATGAGGATTGATTGATGGACCTGGATATGTTTAGCCTGGAAAAAGAGGAGAGTGAGAGGAGATATGATAGCTATCTTCAAATATCTGAAGGGCTGTCACATGGAAGAGGGAACAAGCTTGTTTTCTCCTGTTCTGGAGGGTAGGACTCAAACCAATGGTATCAAGCTACAATAAAGAAGATTCCGACTAAACATCAGGAAGAATTTGTTGACATTAAGAGCTGTTCGACATCGGAACAGTTTCCCTCGGAAGGTCGTGGACTCTCCTTCCTTGGAGGTTTCTAAGTAGAGAATGGATGGCTATCTGTCATGGATGCTTTAGCTGAGATTCCTGCATTGCAGGGGGTTGGACTAGATGACCATGTCCCTTCCAACTCTACGATTCTATAATATAAATTATGTACACTGCATATATATATATATATATATATATATATATATATATATATCACAAGGCACTACTGCTTTATTTAGGCTGATGGTTGGACTGGCAGCTTGGGAGGATAGATAGATCATGCCTTTGTGTGTTTTTTATCTTAGTCAGTAAAAAAAAACCTCTTGGGAGCATTTTGACCATTTAATATCCAATGGACTTGATTCCACTCTTAGCTAAGCCAGTTCCCTCTGTATAATAAGTCTATTGACTACATTAGAATTATGCCTGATTTCTACCTGTGAGGAAAATTAAACCTTATGCACAATCTCTCAGTCCCTTGAGGCCTTATGCAAACTACCATCAATTCTATCCGGCATGTGTAATCTAAAAGAAAATTGAACAATATATTTTATAAATGAATCCCACCATTGTTCTTTGTTCATTTCTGCAAGATGGTACAGTGTGTGCTATTTCTTTACTTGGTAGTATTTTATATAAATATGAAGGTAAATTAAATGGTGTGTTGTAAGTACTATTTGTGGGGAGCAGAAATTGTACTCCGCTTTCCAAGAGTTAGATTACGTGTGTTGCTTTTAACGACAAAAGCAATTATTTGTATAGCCCTCTCAATTTGCTTTGGGAATTTTACAACTAAACATTAAGAAAATGCTTAATGGAGTCTACACACTTTTAAAGAAAACAAACAGCATTAGACTGTTTTCAGAGAAGTATGTCAACAGCACAATTTTGAACATTTATATATTCAGTGTTCTAAGGATGCTGTTATGAGTTCTATGGATGGAAGGATCTGTATCTGGTCTGTATTAATTTTGCGTGTGTCATCCCAGTTTGCCCAATTTCTGAATTTATGTCTCCACTTGTGTCCCTAAAAATCCTGCAGGTATTTGCCCTGGGGAAGAACCTTCCCCACACTTTCTAATAGTAAGTTAGGTGAAATTGAATCTGTTATAAAAATTTGAGCCACTGTTGCTTGCTAGGTGGATTGAGAAGACAGGTGCAAATACACCTATAGCTTGCTGCTTAATTCAGGGTGGGGAAAGCCTTTTTGATGTTGCTGTTGCCCAGACAGGTGCATTATGAGAGCAGCAAAATAACCAGACTGTGCAACAGTGATGGGATAAAAATCAGGCCAAATCTTTATTGACAGCAGCAGGTGGGGCAAGGGTTAGCATGGCATTGGGTCCCAGGATCAGTTCATCATTCCACAAGCCCCATGTTGATGGAATGGATTCACTGGGTTTGGATCACTCCAAACAAGTACAATGAGAGTTGGCCAGTGTTGAACCTTGCCGTGGTGCAAGCCAAGCAAACAAAGTCTCAGTGGAGAACCAGGGTGCAGATTCCAACCAGGCAGATACCAAACCCATGGTTGGGTTTTGTCATGGTCAATCCTCCCCTCAGGCCCCTTATAGGGCGCTCCCTATACTTGATCCTGCCCAATGCCATTTCTGCTCTCAAACTAACAACGTTCATTTGCCTTACAAAGGAAGGCCATAATTTCACTGGGGGAAAGATGATAAAATCCCCAACTAAGTGCCAATCAGGCTGAGAAGAGAGAGAGAGAGAGAAATCCTTTCTGGCCCTGTCAACCAGTGACCCAAAATTGCTCAGTGAAGGCTCTAACCTGAGGGCAGGTGGGTGGGAAGCTCTCAAAGCAAAATAGCTGTGAGCTCCAGGGGAAGCAGCCTTATATAGGCTTTCCCCTCCCCTCTTCAGCAAGGGCTCATGGGACAGCTTTTTCCCATGAGCCCATCACACAGAGAAGATATGGGGCAAAACCTTGCCCAGTATTTTGCTGCAATCTATGGGACATGGCGCCGTCAGCCAAAGGCGTCCCATGCTTATTGGGCATGGAACGAGGCTTCTTAAACCATAGAGAATCAGAAAACCTTGTTGATCTACTGCAAATTAGACCAGGGATGCACCAGCAGATCTCACCCTAGCTTCTGCTAGGACCAAAGCTCTCTAATCAGTCATTGCAAAAGAATTGTGATTGACGCACAGTATAATAGGATAAAATGGCTTCTTCTCTCGCAGCGTGGCTTCCTGTGCATTATCCTAGGCATGCATAACTTCAGGGTTAAGTATCTATCAAATTAACACTTCCTGCCCTTCTTGAAGGCATGATGGACAACATTCTGGAGGCAGTTCTTCCATAGGAACAAGTCTTTGTAAGGTTGACCTTCAAATGTCCCTTGCTGCTGTAAATGGTTGGCCAAAGAATGAAGCGTGAGAATAAATCAAATATGTTATTGTTTGTCCCATAACTTTGAAGGTTTCATTTTATTCCTGGCATCTCCAAAGTCTGTTTTCACAGGTCTTAATTGCCTTTAAAATAGTCCTCAGAGAACAGTAAGGCAACGTTTTCCTATCTTCTTTAAAGCCATTGCAGACTTGTGCTTGATATTTCCCAAGCCCTTTGAAATTAGAATTTCATGTACTGTGTGTGCATCAGTTCAGCTCAGATGTTTTCCAAAAGCAAATTGCCTTGGAATGCTGTTTCCATTAGTTTTACACAGAGTGGATATGGCCACAAACCTGAATCTCTTTCTGTGTCAAAAAAAGTTCTGAGCAAATCCCTTCCTGATTGGCGCTGGCTCTTTAACCCTCTGAAGCAAATATTCATATAATAGAAAGTAAGTGCTTAAAAGAGGTTTTGGTTGTTGTTGTTTTTTCTTTTACAGAGGTTACTATTGTTTAGAATTTCTCTGTGATTTTTTTTTTTTTTAAGGATTAAAAAGGAAACCTCCCACTTCGGATTACGGCACTGGTGTGACCCATTTAACTCATTTATTTTCAAGTTTGTTGGAAACAACAGCTGTTGCGGAACAAAGATAAAGACACAAGACATAACCTTCCAGGTTTTTTGGCAGAACATCACGCAATTTACATAAAAACAAGCTACATTCTTCACAAAGGATGGAGCTGATACAATAACTTCTCTGCAAAGCTATTTATATGAAGTGTGCTTATTATTTAGGGATTTAACCGGCAGAGAAAAGGCATCTAACCCTGTATCCAGGTACCCTGATTACGGCAATCGCTCTTGGGCTGTAGCTAAGGATGTATAAGCATCACTTTTGTAGCAGCTTTATCTTAGGGAAACAGCAAAGCAGGTGCCAATAAATTAAGACGCTCTGGTTCAAGAGAACAAGTCTAAATCACAATTCTTTATTAAAGCCTCTTTCTTTCAGACAGAAATATTTATTTATTCAATGTCTGAATCTAACCATTGGTCCATCGAGCCCAATACTGTCTAAATTGAGCGGCAGTTGCTCTCCTAAGTTTCAGACAGCAGTCTAAATGGAGATGCCAGGGACAGATTCTGCAAACTTCTGCCTGTGAAGCTAGGAAAGCAGCAGATGTATCCTTAGAAGCATTTTCACATTACAGTTGTACCTTGGTTTTCGGACAGCTTAGTTCTTGAACATTTTGGCTCCCAAACGTCGCAAACCCGGAAGTGAGTGTTCTGGTTTGCGAACTATTTTTGGAAGCCGAATGTCCGACGGGGCTTCCGTGGCTTCCGGTTGGTTTCCGAAGCTTCCTGCAGTCAATCAGAAGCCACGCTTTGGTTTCTGAACGTTTTGGAAGTCGCAACAGACTTCCAGAACGGATTCCGTTTGACTTCCAAGGTATGACTGTGCTGTTATTTGTCTCTGAATTATTATTTAAAATATTAATAAAACTGTTATGCATTAATCATCTTCCTCATATGTGCGAAGTTCATATGCAAAATATAAAAAAGAAAATTTAAAGAGTTGTAAAACAGCACAAAAAATAACAGAAGACAATATTTACCGGTAAAACAATACAGAATGGACACCTGTGGCAGACACCTTTCATTCTGCTGGGAAAACCTGTTGGAACAAAAATGTCCTCGATGTTTCTGCATTTCAGGTGCCCCCAAAGGCTTTATTTGCAACTGGGAAGAAGTTGTTAAATGCCATTGGGTCAGGGTGAGCTTTTTCAGCCTTTTTATCTCCTTCAAAGCAGACATCCCCCTTGTGTTCACGACAATCTGAACTCACCTAGTCATGCCCCCCCCCCCACAACTAGCTTTGCTCAGCCATGAAAGGAAGGGTTCAAGAGGGCAGATTATTTGCTGCATTCTCACAAGCAAAACCTGAAACTGATCCCACAAAAACAACTTGGCGGGACATCGGAAACCTCACTTGGAGCTCATCAATTGTGTTCCCGAGCCAGACCAGCGAGAACAGCCTCAACATGGACATTGAAGTCTGCTAGGACGAGAGTCCTAGGTTTCTCCAACAACTGTCCAGAGACTGCCTCCATCAGCTTGGTCACAGAGGTTGCTGGGCAACAGGGTAGCCATGAAAACCATCAGCATCCCCAATCTGTATCTCTGATCTGCTACCAGGTGCAGGCCCAAAGGGCAGCCCCTAAATGCAGAGGTTCCCTGCTGAATGTTTCTGGACAATGGCAACACCCATTTGACTCTTCATTATGTGCATAGCTGTCAACTTACAGATTTGAAAATAAGGGACCAGCAGCCTCGAATATAAGGGATCAGCAGTCAAAATAAGGGATTTTCCAAGTACAGGTATGTTCAACTTCAGAGCCCCTCCGAGCCAAAGGCAGAAAGCCCAGCCAGCAGCCAAACGAAGCCTTAAGCGGTGGTTCCCACTGCGCAGCAACCCGGCAAAGGGGATGAAGCAAGGAAAACCACCATCACCTCTCCACTGGGAAGCGCTGAGCAAAGGCGAGTCCCCAGGCAACGCGGCCGATTTGATCAGCACAAGGCATGCAAGCTCCACCCCCCAGTCGTTCTTAGACTCCTTATTGGGTGAGCAACGCAGCCAAGCAACCCAGTTGGAGCCTCCCTCCTCCCTGGCCGGCAGGGAGGGAGGGAGGGAGAGGAGCTGCTTCCTTTGAAACCCAGGAAATTTAAGGGACATCATCAATAAGGGACAGCAGCAGGACACGGCGCTGGGATAAGGGAGTTTCCCGCCAAATAAGGGACAGTTGACAGCTATGCTTGGAACGCATCAGTTGTGTTCCTGAGCCAGACCAGTGAGAACAGTCTCAACATGGACATTGAAGTCTACTAAGACGACAGTCCTAGGTTTCTCCAACAACTCTCTAGAGACTGCCTCCATCAGCTTGGTCACAGAGGTTGCTGGGCAACAGGGTAGCCATGAAACCATCAACATCCCAGATCTGTATCTTTGATCTGCTACCAGGTGCAGGCCCAAAGGGCAGCCCCTAAATGCTGAGGTTCCCTGCTGAATGTTTCTGGACAATGGCAACACCCATTTGACCTTCCATTATCTGCTAGTGGTATACCAAGTATTCTAGCAGGCGAAACTGGATCAGATCCACTCCTCCCAACTCCCCTACCCAAATCTTGCTGATGAATGCCAGATTGGCTTCTCCATTCTGTCTTGCCAGCTGAGTGAGATATTGTTATGAACAAACTGGGCATTCAGGTAAAAAAAACCAGTTGAAATGGATGGCATTTTGGTGACTGAGCAATCATGGTCTTGGGACTCCAGGGTGGTATGTATAGAAAAGGAAACTGTATGTAATCATTTGAAAATCTATCTCTTCTGAAGGAATTTTCTTCCTTGGGCCATACCTTTGATGCTCCATGGACTAGAAAAGGCATCCCCATTATCACTTATTCCACAATTCCTAGACACCTATCAAAGATGCAAAAGTTGCATCTGTACCATACATTTTAAACAGCCATGGTTTCCCCTCAAAGAAAGTTGAAGAGTTCTGAGGGTTGCTAGGAGACCCCTATTACTGTCACAAAGCTACATTTCTCAGAGCTCCCTGGAAAGAGGAACTGGCTGTTAAACCACTCTGGGAATTGTAGTTTGGGGAGAAAAATTGGGATCTCCTAATAACTGTCAGCACCCTTAACAAGCTGCAGTTCCCGAATTTTTTTGGGAAGCCGTGATTTTTAACAGTACTATAATACTGTTTTAAATGTTCACTGCAGATGAGGCCAAAGCCTACATACAAGCAGGTATTCAATGACAAAAATACAGAAGAATTAATAGGCACCCACCATTTATGTCATACCATTGTCCCACCCAACAAGGTCATCTGATATGTCCCTGTCTTCATTAACAAAATGTTGGAGGGTGAGAAACATTTTGTTAAATATCACAACACTTTTATTGTTTGTGTTAGGAAGGCTCGAAGTCAAAGGTAGCCAATAAGTGCTAAACATGCTGTGAGGTTGTTATACATTATTATTATTATTATTTTAACATAGACAAGAAAAGCAAAAGGAAGTTGCTAAGTTTTGTTCCCGACCAAACTGTTTGTTAAAAAGCCAGACAAAGAGGAATGACATTTCTATATATCACTGAAAGGTCCCTACGGAATACCACACTGTGCAACAGCTGTTAAGATACCTATAATACACCTTCCCCATGAATTGCTCTTGTGTGATTCAGGAAATTAGGTTTGCAAGACAGATTCCATTTCTTCATGAATATATAATAGTATATTAAGCACAGTTTACCTGTTTGCACAAAGAACGCTGTGAGATGCTTCTACAGAAGACATTCCTGTTTTTGCCTCAATGTTGCAATATAATGAATTTATTTTAATTAGCAATGGGCATCTTGAGACAGAGATTTGATTAAAAGATTTAAATAAGATAAATGTTACAGAGCCCTTTTTTAAGATTTTATTGATAATCTTCCACAAAGTGTCTACACATGCATTTATCCTCATTGTACTAGATATCTGATGAAAATGACTTATGACATTCCTATTTTTCCATAGCCTACAGCATTCGGAGTTGAGTATTGGAAAATCAGGTGAAAATGTGCAAGAGAGAACAGCACAGTGATGTGTTTTTATGTGCGTGAAGAGGATGCCAGGATGATTCCTGACTATCATGCTAAGCCACGGCTGTTGGGCGTTGGATTCCAACATCTGGAGCTCCACGGGCTTCCCATCCCTGGTTTAAATCCATGTAAAACCCAGGTGGATCTTTTCCTGAAAAATCTCCTCTGCAAATGTTGGTGTCAAATATTTTATTAGTAGATAAATAGGTACCGCTCCAGCGGGAAGGTACGGTGTTTCCGGCTCGCCAGAAGCGGCTTAGTCATGCTGGCCACATGACCCAGAAGCTGTACGCCAGTTCCCTTGGCCAATAAAGTGAGATGAGTGCCGCAACCCCAGAGTCGGCCACAACTGAAGCTAATGGTCAGGGGTCCCTTTACCTTTACCTTTACACCATCTCCTGTGTATTTTTGAGAGAGAGTACAACTGTCTGGACAGCTGAAAACCAGACCATTGGAATGAGTATCTTCTCAGCTCCCACTGACACTGATTTGTCATTCACTCATTCAGACCAAAGCCCCGGCCATCTGCATCTTATCAAGGTAAACAGCGTTTCCATGTGCTCTGTTTTCCATCATGGTCTGCTGTGCTCCAGAAGCGGTTTAGTCATGCTGGCCACATGACCTGGAAAGCTGTCTGTGGACAAACGCTGGCTCCCTTGGCCTGAAAGTGAGATGAGTGCCGCAACCCCATAGTTGCATTTGACTGGACTTAACCATCCAAGGGTCCTTTACCTTTTTACCTTTACCTATTTCATTCCACCCCTCCTCCTGCTTATCTGGTCCGGTGCTTGACTCCGCACAGCTTTTTTCCTGCCTGCATTGTAGCTGTTTCATTTTGTGCTGTTCTTTTGGTTTCCACCACCCCAACCTCCCTCATCCCTCCAGTGACCAACCTGCCAGGAAGCTACTGTAGTGGTTCTGCCCACACTCAGTGAGCCACTTCTGGATAAAAGGCACTGGAAGCCAGGGAAGTGCTGAGAGGACAGAAGGGATAACACATTGGAAGATGTGATGGACAGAGCCTGGGTCGGCCTCCTGATGATCCAGAAACCAATCGGGTTTTGGTAGAGTATCATCCAATCAGCATGAAGAATATAGCAACTATAGTGGTACCACAGGTTAAGAACTTAATTCGTTCCGGAGGTCCGTTCTTAACCTGAAACTGTTCTTAACCTGAAGCACCACTTTAGTTAATGGGGCTTCCCACTGCCGCCGCACTGCTGGAGCACGATTTCTGTTCACATCCTGAAGCAAAGTTCTTAACCCGAGGTACTATTTCTGGGTTAGCGGAGTCTGTAACCTGAAGCGTCTGTAACCTGAAGCATCTGTAACCCAAGGTACCACTGTATATCTCTTCAGCTAACAGAATAGTGGGAATACCCCAGAATAAATCTTTGCTATCCCAGGAGAGCAGCTGAGATGAACCAGCATAAACAGTAGTTAAGGACAGTGTTAGAAACTGAGGTGTGAAAGCAGCTAAATGGCACCTTAAACCTAGGTTATGGGTGCAACAATGGAGTGTCTGGGCGCACTTTTTTAATAACAAGAGTACAAAGTTGGAAATGCATGAACTGCAGCTGTCAGGGGCTTGGCAGGGGGGAGGAAGTGGGGAGACCACCTCCCCATTCTGACACTTCCAGCGAGGAGGAAGAGGAAGACAGTACAGATTTGCAATAGGGGTTTGTGGGAGGTCACAGCTCAGAGGCAGAGGAAGGGGAAAACTGAGAAATCATGGGAGAGGAGGAGGCAGAGCTGGAGCAGCAGCTGGCTGACGTGCTGTCACTAGAAAGCATTCCAGACCCATCATCTCCCAGAACCCGGAGAGCCTTTAAAGTAGGAGAGCAAAGAGCTCAAAGACAGAGGGCACGTAGCAGAAGAGCCAGTGTGGTGTAGTGGTTAAGAGCAGTAGACTTGTAATCTGGTGAACCTGGTTCGCGTCTCCGCTCCTCCACATGTAGCTGCTGGGTGACCTTGGGCTAGTCACACTTCTCTGAAGTCTCTCAGCCCCACTCACCTCACAGAATGTTTGTTGTGGGGGAGGAAGGGAAAGGAGAATGTTAGCCGCTTTGAGACTCCTTAGGGTAGTGATAAAGCGGGATATCAAATCCAAACTCCTCCTCTTCTTCTTCTTCTTGAAGTGTCATGAATGAGGAAGTGGGAGAGATGGGGATGGGGTGGAGATTCACTTAGGACAACGCCATTATCCAAGAGACTGGGTTCTATAGCCTTTCTCTGTAAAGTCTGAAATAAAAAAGGACTGTAGGAAACTTTTCCTCGCCTTTATACTTTCCTGGGCAACCAACCAGGGGCCAGTGATAGCATCCTGACAGCAGCTAAAATATTATGCTCATTTTTCACATGGTCTAGTCCTTCCCCTGCCCACCCCCCTGATATTCTTAAGAGGGTCTCTTCTCCCTCTGGAAGTGGGGAGTTAGAAAAAGGTATTCCTTTCCTTCCACTCTGCAGTTTTAGTCTGAA
The DNA here is from genome assembly GCF_964270895.1 of Podarcis filfolensis. Lineage (NCBI taxonomy): Eukaryota > Metazoa > Chordata > Lepidosauria > Squamata > Lacertidae > Podarcis > Podarcis filfolensis. The sequence continues at coordinate 12,077,886 of NC_139612.1, forward strand.
ATCTTAGGCACAGTACTGCACCCAGAGCTCAGAAACTGCTCACACTAATGAAATTCCCCGTCACAAAATGTGCCAAGAACAAATGAATTTCGAACACTGGTTAAGGGGGAAACTCTTAGTGACCTGAAATTGGAACAGTTGAGCTGAGTACATGGTATATAAATATTGTAATACCAGTTGCTGGGTTTAGACCACAAAGTGGTGATAGGAAACCAGGAATATTATACTCAAAACACACACACACACACACACACACACACACACAATTGTCAAGAGGCTGTCTGCATTACAGGGGCCTCTTACAACATTTTCTTTTGGTACCAAAGTTTCAATTTAATTATGTAACAAACTAAACGTTAAATTAATTTATGGTTCCCACTCAGGTTTTACTCCCAAAGTACTGAAACATGTGTTTACTGCTTACAGTCGAAACTTATTGATTTCCTTTAGGAATTCATTCTTGTCGAGTGTGAATAAGTCCATCTATTTCACATTCACATCAACAATTGAAATTGTGTGAAGACATCTTATTTTCCCTTTGGTTACAAGCTCTTTTTATTTTATTTTTAAAGTCACATTTACATTTTTTCCCCCTCTTCACATTTAGTACGGATGAGATTTGAAAACAATATTGCTCTTCAGATGGTAAAGAAATAACATTTCTCTTATTTGACGCAAGAGATGCTCACCAAGAGATTGCGTTACGACGCTGTCTCCTTTTTCTATGCATGACTGAAAAATCATACACAAGTTAAGAGTTGTGCAGAAATAGCCTCTTGAAATTGTCTGTTTTATTTGTGGGCAGAGAAACTGGGGAGACGATTTCATCAAATTTCTCCAGGGGAAGGAGAAACCCAACAATTTCTTGGGCATAGCACTCAATATTAGAAGTGGCAGTATCACTCCATTTTTTTCCTTTCTTCATAATATTTTTTTTTTCCTGACCTGCTACAGCAGCTGTATGGGAAGCCAACATGGACCCTGCAATCATCTCCTGAGGCCCTTCTTTGTGTGTTCTCTCCACAAGATATCTGCAGAGAGGCAACATGAAAATGAGCCTTTTCTATGGTAGCTACCCGTTTGTGGAACACTCTTCCCAAGAAGGCTCGCCTGGCACCTTCATTATATATCTTTAGGCACCAGGCAATGACATTCCTCTTCCCCCAGGATTTGGGCTAATTCAGGGGTCAGCAAACTTTTTCAGCAGGGGGCCGGTCCACTGTCCCTCAGACCTTGTGGGGGGCTGGACTATATTTTGAGGGGGGGGATGAATGAATTCCTATACCCCACAAATAACTCAGAGGTGCATTTTAAATAAAAGGACACATTCTACTCATGAAAAAACACACTGATTCCCGGACTGTCTGCGGGCTGGATTGAGAAGGTGATTGGGCCGAATCCGGCCCCTGGGTCTTAGTTTGCCTAGGTAAAGGTAAAGGTATCCCTGACCATTAGGTCCAGTCACAGACGACTCTGGGGTTGCACGCTCATCTCGCTCTATAAGCCGAGGGAGCCGGCGTTTGTCCACAGACAGCTTCCAGGAAAGTGGCCAGCATGACTAAGCCACTTCTAGCGAACCAGAGCAGCACATAGAAATGCTGTTTACCTTCCCACCGGAGTGGTACCTATTTATCTACTTGCACTTTGACGTGCTTTCGAACTGCTAGGTGGGCAGGAGCTGGGACCAAACAACTGGAGCTCACCCCGTCTCGGGGATTCGAACTGCCGACCTTACAATTGGCAAGCCCTAGGCTCAGTGGTTTAGACCACAGTTTGCCTACCCATGGGCTAATTAAACAATCTATGACCTTTTAAACTGTGGGAGTTTATTGCTTTTATTTGTTACTAGGTTTCACATTTTTGTGCCCTTATGTTGTAAACTTATTTCTGAGTAAGCATGCATAGTATTCAACTAGGACTGGACAAATAAGTCTTTTTCAAATTTGTGTCACTTTCTCATGTGTTCCACCACCCTTCCACATTCAAACTGCTTTTTATAAGGAAGTTATATTTTTGTGGCAGGGAGCTTGACCAGTGTTTTAGAATGTCATTGAAAGCATTGAACAGTCTACAACTCCTTAGTGTCAAATCCAATTTCCGTTTCCATTTATGGCAAGATAATAATACTCACAGATTTCATACATTTGCGATTGTTAATCTGATTTTCAGCTACCATAAATTTCTCTTGTGCGAGTCTGCAAGCTTGTATTTATCTCAAGAACATTAAAATCTACATTTAACCTCTTCTGAATGTTGTAGAGATTGATCATGAATTTCCTGAGCAAACGATAATAAATTTTGTTACATCCACTTCCTGATCTTTGAGATACCCAGTCATGCTTCAGTTTAATGCTGTGCTCTTCCTTCTCTTGTTGAATATGCTTGCCTGTTGGAGATTCCCGATAAGGTTGGATGTCTTGGACAGATTTTTTCATACTTTTTTTTCGTATTTTTCTCCTTTAGCATTTCTGTTCAACTTTCCTCTTTCTATATAACCCAGCAGGTACATAGGCTCCAGGAACAGAAAAGAACAAGAACATTAGATTCAGTCTTGTATTTTAGCCCCTTTACAAGGGTCAACAACAACTTCACAAAGCTTGCCAAAGGAAAAAGGGAAAAATATATGCGTACCACATCTTCATCTGATGTGAATGTAAACAGATCTCCTAGAATAAGTCGTAATGCCCCCAATTCACACCACCTAAGAGTCTGGCAGTCAGTCACTTCATTTCTCTTACTCTTTCTGTTATAACTGCCACACAATAGATAATCAACCCCTGATTTACATTAGAATCAAAAGTTGACAGACCAAAACTCTTGAAAGAATGAGCACCAGAAAACAGCAAAGAAGGACATTTTTGTATTCACCTGTGTCAATACTGCAATCCAATAAAATCACAGTAGTGCAGGAGGCAGTCAATGTGGTGGAGAGCCAGTGTGGTGTAGCAGTGGCGTAGTGTGGGTTGTCAGCACCTGGGGCAAGGCAAGTAATTTGCGCCCCCTAACCCGTGGATTTGCGCCCCCTAGCCCATGGATTTGCCCTAACCCCAGATGTTGCGCCCGGTGCGGCCGGCCCCCCCTGCACCCCCCACGCTACACCACTGTGGTGTAGTGGTTAAGAGCGGTAGACTCCTAATCTGGGGAACCGGGTTCGTGTCTCCGCTCCTCCACATGCAGCTGCTGGGTGACCTTGGGCCAGTCACACTTCTTTGAAGTCTCTCAGCCCCACTCACCCAACAGAGTGTTTGTTGTGGGGGAGGAAAGGAAAGGAGAACGTTAGCCGCTTTGAGACTCCTTAAAGGGAGCGAAAGGCGGGATATCAAATCCAAACTCTTCTTCTACTCTTCTTCCTCCATCTGTTGATGGACAACAATGCCCTTCAGCCCAAGTTAGCATGGTCAAAGGTTAGATACCCCTGCAAAAATGGCGAGAGGAAACAGTGCCTACAAAGGAGAATATGGAGAATTAGCAAGCTTAACCAAGTAAGGTTAGAGAGCAAGAAGAGACATGTTTCAAAGAGGATTGGAAACTATTTGTAGATTATTTTAAAAATTATTGTTAGAATGTTAAAACGCCATTCGGTTTGCAATAAGCTCAACAGTTAAAAAATGGCAAACGATATGTTTGTTTGTTAGAATGATTAGGAGAAATAGAATATGCAGCAGTAATAGGTATCTCGAAGGACACATGGAGGGATGAGTGGGAAGTCAACAGACGAGAAATTATCAAATGTACTGATTGAAATGCAGTGTATTTTATTCTTTTCCCCTTTTCTTTCTTTTTTCTGTATTCTGAAAAATAAAAATTAATAATAATAATAATAATAATAATAATGTAATTTTATTTGAGTGCAAGAACCCTGTTTTCAGAATCAGGCTCACAGAAGTGTGCTTGAGATGGAGAGGTGAAATTGGTAGCTTTAAATAAATTATTTTGGGCAAGTTCACTTGTTTCTCTGTTGTAATGAACTTTTGTAAAACATAAATTAAATGCTTTTAATAACATAGCTTGACATTTTTGGAAAGCTTCATTTCCTTTAAAGGTCACAGTGTTTCAGCATAGGAACTACAGTTTGGGTCCATGCTGCTCCTCTTCTCTTCAGCAGAGTCTCTCATTCAAACAACACACTTCTGTGGTTCCAGGTTGCTGGTTGTATGTCCAGGTTTCTGCAGAATGCAATACCTCCAACCAAATCCCGATCAAATAAGGTCCCCTTGTTGAAAGGATTTTCAACCCCTAGACATTGATGCACTTCCTAATGGCAAATTAAGCATCCTATTCAAGGACGGCAGTAGACCTTGAGAAAACGACAATCTCCAAAGGCCACTGTGACTTTGGGTCCATTCATATTGCCAGCATGCTAGAAACTGGAGAGATAGGAAGATCTTACAGTATTTCTTCTTGCTCTGCTTTTTGTGTGTGGCTAAAATGTGGCCATCGTTGCTGCTACTGCAGCCCAGCAAGTCCTTAATGGGAATGTGGGGAACGGGCCCCTATGGGGGAATGGGGATAGCAAATTCAAGTGGCTCAGAAGTATTTCCTTTACATTGTGGGAAGTGGCTCAGCTAATTTCTGATCCAATCGAATACAATGGGAAGGGGAACTCACCTGCTTCCACAAATACTGTACAAATGCACAGCAATGTGTTTTTTTAAGCACTACTGTGCCACTTTTCTAGGAGTCATTGTGTCATACAACAATCAGAGGAAAGCAAAACAAAAACCACAAGTTCCACACATATTTCACACAACTTTTCAAGTGCCAACAGTGGCCTGAGTCATGTTCTCGCATAGCAAAGTGATAGCCATTGAAGATGTTTCTATGTGGTTGGAGTACTATTAGGGAGTTGATTCCCACCCCCAAGTTTGGGCAAGAGAACTGAACATGCTACCTTGGGCCTGCCTCTGGTAGGGACTTAATCTTTCCATTTCTGAGCTAGTAGCATCCAAACAGCTGTTGTCCCATACATAAAAAGTCTTTTCTGATCCTTTGGGATGTCGGTACTTATGATTCCTAATATTAGTTATGTTGTGTGTTTGACCTAGCTTCTGACAGAGAGTGGCATAGGTGCTAGCTGACCCATGGCAAAAGCTAACTCGATAACTTCCATAGATGAATGGAGCCTTGACTACAAAAAAGTGACCTTTTGATTGTGATCACACTGTTGCAGTAATTAGGCCAGTATAAAATAAAACCCAAACGAGATGATAATCCACCCATAGCCAAAGAGGGAGCCAAAACAACTATTACAGCTATGCAACACTTTTGGCAAAATCATGAATCTATCTCACCAAACAAAAGCATCACCTTTTGGAAATGAAAAGGCTGTGTTGTATTCCAGACTGAAACCTTTTGCAATTCTTTGTGTTTGGGTAAACGCTGGAATTTGACCTTTTATTTCAGTTTCGAATGAAAACCAATGTGTAATTAGTATCTACCTAGGAATCCATAAACAAATTAAGACCCTCCCAAAAGTTGCAGTAGCTAGCTTATGGCTCATAACTGTTGCGTTGTTATGTTTTGCAATGCTTCTACATGGTTAACCAAAATCTGTCCTAGTCTGTTCTCGGTGTCTCTTCCCTTGAAACACAGCTTCTGAGCCATTTTTACAAAGCTGTAAGAATATGAATTATGAACTTCATATTCACATTGTAATCAAGAATGGAAAGAGTTCATTTTGTTCCTTCTCATTTTTCAGGTTTTCAGCACAGTTTCGCCCTGTGTAGGTTTCTTTGGGGCTCAGATCTGACGAGCATTTTGATGTTGAATATAGCTCCTAGGGCTGTGCACTGGTTTCAGCCAACACCTTCCACATAACCTTAGCAGTAATTGCTGTTAGTGGTCATTTTTTGGTATAATGAATGTGGGTGCATATTGGCTTTTCCTCTGCTTTAGCAACCTAGCAGTTTGAAAGCACGTCAAAGTGCAAGTAGATAAATAGGTACCACTCCGGCGGGAAGGTAAACAGTGTTTCCGTGCACTGCTCTGGTTCGCCAGAAGCGGCTTAGTCATGCTGGCCACATGACCCAGAAAAACTGTCTGTGAACAAACATTGGATCCCTTGGCCTATAAAGTGAGATAAGCACCGCAACCCCAGAGTCGTTTATGACTGGACTTAAATGTCGGAGTGTATAGTCCGGTTTAAGATGGTGTCTGAGCATTGGAGCTCAGACATGCAGATTGTTCTCACATTTCTGGCTTCAAAATAAGATGAAGAGTAAGAGAAGAAGGAGGATGTGCCCAGGCAGGTAATGACAATATATATGGCTATGCCCTCCCCGTGTCAGGGCACAGTGAGAATATCTCTCACAGGGTTCCCTCTAACAAACTTACAGGAAAACACTCTGAGCTTCAGCTCCTATCATGTGCCTACCTAGCAAACATGCATTGTTGCTTGGACTGCATTGTAAATCTCCCACATTTTCAATGTTGCCCTATATATATTCTGACGGTATATGTAATAGGCTTGCTTTAATGGGTAAGGCACACATATTTTTGCTTATGGGGTTTTGGACAGTAGAAATAACACTACAAGCTTATTATAATTTCATGGAGCTGAGTCAGTGAATATTTATTCAGATGCATACTAAGAGCAAGCTCTTGGAGGCTTCTTGACCATTAAATTAATGTAGTGCTTAACCTGTGAGCATGGATATATCTTGGAGGACATGTTAGTTTTCAAAAGGGATGTGGGATTTTCAGGGATGAGAGGATTTTTGCAGTATATGCAACACTCTGCGTTCTGTCACACAATGTTGCAGAGTCCTATAGGGGATAAAATAATCATGCAAACTGCATAGATGGATTCCCTCCCCCCCCCCCCGCCGCCTTGTCCAGATGTTTGGAATTCTTGATTGGTGAAACCAGCTGCTGATGTTAGATAAGATTTCTGAAGAGGGCTGCCCTCTACATAGCTGCTAGCAGCTGCTTTTTACCTCTGCCTAATGGGATATGTTGAAGCTTTAAGGCAAGATGCCTGAAGCACATGTTAAATGCAAGTAGCACATTTTTCAGGATCTCTGTGTGTAGTGTGTAGTCATAGGCAGACAGGCAATTCCTTTCTTTAATGAGGCCTAATTTTTCACATTTCACCATTTCAGAAAAAAGATGCCAGCACTCAGCATGAAGTTGTTACAGAAAGTGCCACACTTTTAACATTTTTGGGGGGAAGAGGTGCCAGTACTGCGTACTCTTGAGTTGGGAAGCCCAAAAGGCTCAGTGGTTTAGACCACAGCACCACCCGTGTCGGCGGTTCGAAACCCCACTGCCACTTTCTCACTCACATGCACCCAATGTTAATGCACAAATGTGTACCCCACCACAAACGCACTTCTCACGGGAGCAGCAGCCCGGAAAAGAGTCCTTGAAGGGTAGGAAAGCAACCCCTGACTGAGCAGCGAGGGGGGAGACACGGGCAGCACCGAGAGGCCTCGTGGGTCACCCTGGGAAGAAGGCAGCAGTCATGGGTGACTCCCTCAGCTCTTCTCAGTGAAGGCGGTCGGAGGGAGAGAACATGAACAGCGGGGCCGACGGGCACTTTCCCTCCCGGGAATGGAGAGAAAGTGTTGCGTCTGTCCGCCTGCCCTCCTGCATCAAGACATCATTTTCTTTGCTGAAAGCTTTTATTAAGAAAGAATAAATTAAATATTGGATTGTCTGTGAAAGAATTCGTTGCAAGGTGAAGTGCGTGAGGAGCTGAATGTGTGGAAGGGGTGCTGGAGGAGAGGCGAAATAAGAGCTACTTTGTCCATGGCTAGGGGGTGCAATCTGGACATTTCTGCAAAGGACGCAAGATCACCTTGCTACGGCTCTGAGCCCCATACCCTTCAACGTTTCTCCAATGAAAATAGGTACCATATTTTTTGCTCTACAAGACTCACTTTTTCCCTCCTAAAAAGTAAGGGGAAATGTGTGTGCGTCTTATGGAGCGAATGCAGGCTGCGCAGCTATCCCAGAAGCCAGAACAGCAAGAGGGATTGCTGCTTTCACTGCGCAGCGATCCCTCTTGCTGTTCTGGCTCCTGAGATTCAGAATTTTTTTCTTCTTCTTTTCCTCCTCCAAAAACTAGGTGCGTCTTGTGGCCTGGTGTGTCTTATAGAGCAAAAAATACGGTGCATCTTACCATACCTGCCAACATTTCTCCAATGGAAACAGGGACGTTACAAGGAGAAGCAGGACATTCCGGGATCAAATCAGAAACTCGGACAGCTTCTGTAAATCTGGGACTGTCCCTGGAAAAAAGGGAGGCAGCTGTTTCAGGGTGCTGAGCCAGTCACATACAAGGCCATAGACAGAGAAGATGGCCTTTTAGCCGTCCATGTCCTTCCTTGCTAAACTGGAGTTATTAGTACCCTCTGAACAATGCTATTTCGTTCTATACATATTGCATTTCCACAAGCAACTCAGCATAGAGATGACTAAGCACACCATCATGCTAAGCTACCCTGCTATACTAATTTAACTTCCGATAGTTTGCTCTCTAATTCCCAGGGAAGAAATCCCCATCCAACACTAATAAACTATGCTGCTCTTCTGGTCAAGCCATAAAGATGGTTCATTAGTAAACATGCCTTAAAAATGCTCCTCGAGGGTTCTGTTTTAATTTTTAAAGAATTCAGTTATAGATAATGTCTGACATTTATGCCTTTCGACTTGCAACTCATCAGCATAAATCACGGGGAGAAGACATGGAACAGCACAAAGGTGAAGCATCGGCAAGCCAAAAAGAGCCTCATGTGTGATTTAGGTCTGTCTCTTTAAACATGCATTCAGCATCTCATTGCTAAAGCGTGCAAGATCTCTCCACAAAGCAGTCCTCTTGAGTAGTATGCAGCTTCCATCCTTTATTATTTGTTCCAAGTGTTTTTGGAGGAGGGTGCAACTTCTGTTAGTTCTAACTGCAGAGCCTTCGTGTTCACCACACATTGACACAAGCATCCTGTAACTTGGAGGGTAATAGTAGTAGTAGTAGTAGTAGTAGTAGTAGTAGTAGTAGTATCCAGCCACTGGGACGGTTTTCAACATTTGCGTGTCGAGGTCCCCAGGGCCACCCCAATAACATATCACACAGAAATTTTTGTTTAAGGTTTTTGGCATAATTTTGGTCACAACTTTATTAAAATACAAAAATGTGAGTGGTTGCTTAGGCACTGGTTGCGACTATCTGCCCCCCAGTGGGGGACAGACTGACATTCCGCACGCCTGCGAAAGTCAGAAAAGGGGAATACACATGGGGGTAGTGACGGAGCAGGGAACCTGTCCTCAGCCCTCCACAAATGCAATCAGGGGCTCTTGCAATGGCCTGAGCCCCTTGACAGGGTGGACAAAAGCAATAGTGAGCCCCTGTATTCCTTTAACGGAATCCCTTGCAGCAGCAGCATTAGAGGGGCAGGCACAGCCAATCCATGCCCCTCAACCAACCAAACCATAAACCAATGCCTAACCGCAACATTACAAGTTGTGACGATTTGCTACGCAGTAGGCAAAATCCAAACGGCCCCAGCCAATCAGCCAGATGGACAAAATTCCTACCGGGGCCCTGCCCCAAAAGCAGACGACCCCATGACAGGCATAGCAAGGTCAAAGCGAACAACCCTAAATATAGGGAGGGTGGGAGGGTGATCTGATGCACGGGGCGAAAAGAGGAAGCTCTACACCTCGTGCAGGGTGCTTTAGCATTTCTGGCTGTCAATCAACAAATGGCAACATTAACTTCTTCCCAACAACAAGGGAAGCCCAATCACATCAGTGGCCAACGATCAATTAGCCCGCCCCACAACTTTGGAGTGTGCTGTCGGCCCCCACCGCAACACGTGCTCTCCATGAAGGAGAACATGCTATATAAAAACATAATAGAACATTACACATTAATAGGCTTCCCTATACAGGGCTGCTTTCAGATGTCTTCTAATGGTTATATAGTTACTTAGCTCTTTGACAACTGATGGGAGGGCGTTCCACAGGGCAGGTGCCACAACTGAGAAGGCCTTCTGCCTGGTCCTCTGTAACTTAACATCTCACAGTGAGGGAACCACCAGAAGGTGGTAATAGTAATCATCCAAAGTGTCAGAGACTTTGGTAATAATATTCCAATGAATGCCTGGGAAAGATTATGAAGGGAAGACTTGAAATTTACTGCATATTACACCTTGAAAGGCGCGGTGGCAGCTAAAGCTAAAGTGGTACCTCAGCTTAAGAACAGTTTCAGGTGAAGAACAGACCTCCGGAACGAATTAAGTTCTTAACCCAAGGTACCAATGTATCGCTCTGCTCATTTTTCGCTTCTGGCCCACCAAAATCTGGCCCTCAGTCTGAAAAAAAGACTCACATCAAGACACTGTTGAATTGGTAGTTCAAACTCTCCAAGTGTCCCTGTTTTCCAAGGGCAGTCTTGGATTTACAGAAGCCATCCTGGTTTCTGATTTGATCCCAGAAATTCCCATTTTCCCTTAGGATGTGCCTGTTTTCACCAGATAAATGTTTGAGGGTATGTGTCCTCCTAGCCAAGGAGAAGCAGCAGCCCTGTATAGGGACGTTTTTAATGTTTGAAGTTTTATTATGTTTTTTTATATATGTTGGAAGCCGCCCAGAGTGCCTGGGGCAACCCAATCAGATGGGTGGAGTATAAATAATAAAATTATTATTATGATGGAATAGGACACCCCTAGTTTCACCAGAGAAATGTTAGAGGGTATGGATTGAGTCTCACTATCTTTCATACTGAAGCCAAGATAACCAAGCATAAAATTCGTGTGCTTCTTAGAAATGCTGAAGAGTGCACACATGCCAAATTTCTGCCAATCACTTAGCAATACTTGGAAGTAGTGGATTGCTCTGGGTGTTTCAAAGATACAGCCTAACAAAAATGCCTCCACATACAGGTCCCAGAAGGAATCATTTTGGTTATTTTCAGGAGTGAGGACACAGCATCCAGGGGACAAAACATAGCCCTGCTTCCTCACAGCTCTCTTGGCCTGACAGTTCCCTATTTTTCTTGCCAAAATGCATCATTCTGAGACTGCAAGATATTCTGGAGAAAACTTTGGCTGCCAGTGGTAGATTTTATTTTGTGTGTGTGTGTGTGTGTGTGTGTGTGTGTGTGTTTCAGGCCCTCTCTGGAATTTGTAAAGGGCCCCCTCTTGACATGTGGAGGAGGGGGGACAATTTCACACACATACCCATTCAGACTGAAGTTGTAAAATTTGAAAATTGAGTCCAGCCTTATTTTGTAAAAAGCATGCTGAAATTTCTGTCTGTGTAACACTGAATGCAGAGGAGGAAAGTGAATCTGGCCAAAGACAATCTGAGCATTCAGAGAAAATAACGTTGATGGATGGACATAACCTATGGTATGGGCTGGTACTTTTGACATCAGCTATGTGCATGAGCAACAGTGAGCTTTGCCTCTTCCAAATTAGCTTAATCTCAACATCATGCATTCTGCATTAACAGAAACTGGATATGGAACAACTGACCAGTTCAAAATTGGGAAAGGAGTACAACAAGGCTGTATATTGTCTCCCTGCTTATTTAACTTATATGCAGAATTCATCATGTGAAAGGCTGGACAGGATGAATCCCAAGCCAGAATTAAGATTGGTGGAAGAAATATCAACAACCTCAGATATGCAGATGACACAACTTTGATGGCAAAAAGTAAGGAGGAATTAAAGAATCTCTTAATGAGGGTGAAAGAGGAGAGCGCAAAATATGGTCTGAAGCTCAACATCCAAAAACTAAGTTCATAGCCACTGGTCCCATGACCTTCTGGAAAATAGAAGGAGAAGAAATGGAAGCAGTGAGAGATTTTACTTTCTTGGGCTCCATGATCACTGCAGATGTTGACAGCAGTCACAAAATTAAAAGACGCCTGCTTCTTGGGAGAAAAGCAAAGTCCGTATAGTTAAAACAAAGGTCCGTATAGTTAAAGCTATTGTTTTCCCAGTAGTGATGTATGGAAGTGAGAGCTGGACCATAAAGAAGGCTGATCGCCAAAGCATTGATGCTTTTGAATTATGGTGCTGGAGGAGACTCTTGAGAGTCCCATGGACTGCAAGAAAATCCAACCTATCCATTCTGAAGGAAATAAGGCCTGAGTGCTCACTGGAAGGACAGATCCAGAAGCTGAGGCTCCAATACATTGGCCACCTCATGAGAAGAGAAGACTCCCTGGAAAAGACCCTGGTGCTGGGAAAGATTGAGGGCACAAGGAGAAGGGGAGAACAGAGGATGAGATGGTTGGATAGTGTTCTCGAACCTACTAACATGAGTTTGACCAAATTGTGGAGGACAGGAGTGCCTGGCTTGCTCTGGTCCTTGGGGTCATGAAGAGTCGGACACGACTAAACAACTAAACAACAACAAATAGGTTTCTAGGCTCCCATACGAAATTCTTAACCGATTTGTCCCTCACAGACTTTTCCCTGTCATTCAGTGGGTATTAACGACTTCTGCCACGTTGTGAGAAATAAGCGTGTAAGCCTATTAGCATCCCATTTTCACAGTGCATCAGCACAAAATAACTCCGTGGCAGGTGTTGCTGCAATTATGACTCAGAGGAGACCCGTGCAGTGTTGAATGGTCCCCCAGTTCCTACTTTCGTCATGTGTGCTATTGACAAGTGCTCTGCTAGTATAAAACACACAGGAATATAAGCGGAGTCAAGATGTGAGATGGATTTCTCAAACCTGTTCTTTGTTTATCTCTATCTCCTTTGTTCATCTGGTTTTGTGTCCTGGCTTTTTTTCATCCTGGCTAATCCAAGCAGGGCTTTCTTCAGTGTGAGCTCCCCGGAACTCAGTTCTGGCACCTCTCAGGTAGGCGCCATTGCCATTATAAGAGAACAAGGGAGGTGCTTGTGGTGAGTTCGGCACCTCTTTTTCTAGAAAAATAGCACTGAATAAGCAAGTCACATTGTGTTCAGTGAGGCTGGCATGCAGGTAAGTATTCACAGAATTGCAACCTTAGTTGAAGACTAAGGGAAGTTCATCCAACACCTTCATTATACACCTTTAGGTGCCAGGCAAAAATGTTCCCTTTTAACCAGGCTTTTGATCTGATTTATATCCTATGCCCTTTTAAGATTTTGGTTTGGGGTGTGTGGCTTTTGGGGTGTTTTAATTTTTTTTTATAAATAATTTTTATTAACCGGCCAATCAAATCAAATCAAATCAAATCACATAAATTCCGAATTACAAAGCCGAATTTTAAATTTTGTTGGGGGGACCCATATTTCAAGATCCGAAGGGGGATTCTGATCATCTTCTTGCTACTGCGTTAATGTCCAAATCAGTCCAAACAAAGTTCATAATTCTATCCAGTCTTATCTTGCTGTTTCCACATCTCATCTTGTTCGTATATTTTCTCTTTTTTCTTTATGATCTCTTCTGATAATCTCCTTAAGCCGATAAAGCGTGTTCTCCCTAACAGAGAGCACGTGTTGCGGTTGGGGGAACAGGCCACCCTGCAGTGACTAGGCAAATTTGGTAAGGAACCCAAGCCTTTAAGTGGTTAAATTTGGGTTGCTGGGGAGTTTTGATTGTTGCCAATTTGGAGGAGGGGTCAGAGTCTTTAAATACAGGGGCCAGACGCTGGACGTCCTCTTGGCCGTTTTGCACCGGATCACCCGCCCTCCCTTTTATAGGGTGGTTTTTCTTGATTGCTTGACCTTGCTATGCCTGTCATGGGGTCGTCCGCCTTGGAGCGGGGGCCTGGTAGGAATTTTGCCATTTGGCTGATTGGCTGGTGCCATTTGGTTTTTGCCTACTGCGTAGCAAATCGTCACAACTTGTAAGGTTGGCGGTTAGGCATTGGTTAAAATTGGTTGGTGGAGGGGTAAGTGCCTATCCCTCCAAATGATGCGGAAAGGGAATTCCGTTAAAGGAATCTAGGGGCTTGCCATTCTTTTCGTCCATGTCCCCAGAGTCGGACTTGGGCCGTGCAAGCCCCACAGGAACATGAGGGTGAGAAGTGAGGGTCTGGTGCTCAGCTCCATTTTCTCACCCAATACTTGTTTCCCACACTGGCTTCCGTTGGTGTCCGGAAGGCCAGCTCTGTCCTTGAGGGCAAGGACAGATAGTCATAACCAATGCCTAAGCAACCACTCACATTTTTTGTATTTTGAATAAAGTTGTGGCCAAAATTATGCCAAAAACCTTAAACAAAAATTGATGTGTGAAGTGTTAATTTTTTGGGGGGTGGCATTGTGGGACTCAACACGCAAACACCAATAATAATCCTGTGTGAATTTTTCCGTTTGTCCAATCCTCAAATCAAGATGGTTTCCATATATCATCGCCTTCATAGATAACATCGCTCTTTCCATCATTAATCACAGAACTGTCGTTCTTAAGTCCCTCTGAGGAGTTTCACCCACAATATAAAAACAGCTCTATTTCTCCTCCCAGACTTAAGTCCTCCGACAGAACTTCCCAATATGGCGACGGTATTTTTAACTGCGTCATTCCAAAGCCCTTATACATTCCACGCTCTTCTTAAAACATGCTTTGGTTAGAAAGTTTATCTCCACACAGTCATAAATCCACAGCTTAAGTCCTTCAAACGACATTTCTGACTTGTGAGGGGGGGGATTCTTGTTTAATCACATAGAGGAAAGAAAGGAAAGTTTCCCCCCTCCCCCATCCAGTCCCTTTGCCATACCGAGTCTTGGTGTATCTTCATCTGATTAATTCTTGTTCCTCCGACTCGTCTTGACTGTCAGAGATCTCTTCTGTTAGCAGTCTTTACTCCCCCTCCTTCCTTGAAATATGTGCATTCGCTTCATCCTAATCATTTCTTTTGAAGTTCTTGCAGCTAGAGGCGCGGATCAGAGGCAGCGTCCAGGAGCGCCAAAATCCACAGGAGGGCATTCTGCCTAGTGCCCCCATCCCCACAAATTTGGGGGTGGTATAGGGCACAGCAGGCAAGGGCAGCCCCCCCCCCACAATTCGGGGGGGGTAGGGAGGCTATTTACTCCCATCACAGCCTCCAAATTACCTCGTGTGGGTCGGAGAGATGTTATTGTCAGCCATCTTCTGATGCGCCCCTAGTGGCCCCTCCGGGTTGTTTTAATTTTATTAGGTATTTCTGTGGATTTATATCTTAATTTTATTCTGTGAACCTCCCTGACACCCCGGGTATAAGGCGGTATATAAATTCAAAAATCAATCAATCAATCAATAAAACACCCTGAGCAGTATGTCCCGTTGGATAGAATGTGGCTTACTTATGTTTTAATTGCACTGTTAATCTTCTGATTCTTGTTATACAAGCATACCAGTGACATTTCCAAGATCTACCTTAATTTACTACCCAAAAAGTGTTTGCATTTGAACTAGTAATTTTTTTATGTATCTCATAGTAACTAAAGCAGTTATTATCCCTGGCTATAAGCCTTATTTGTCTGGGGCTGTTGGAAGTTGTTGCTGTTGTGATGATGCCAAATTTTAAGAATTACACTATGAACGGCCTTTTACATATGTCTCAAGGAGATTTAAAACGTAGGGAGCATGTCTTCCATTTATTTCAATTTATTCTACAGTAATTTACCATCTTAATATAAATTAGACCATAACTCATTCTCATGATCTGATCAGATCTAATTATATAAGCTGGGGTAAATTTTGAAATCCCTGAAATGATTCCCAAACAAAATAGCTTTGAATGCTTTACATTTTAAAAAGATCTGCAAAGCCCCAGATTTTTCTGATCTGATCTAATTATATAAGCTGGGGTAAATTTTGAAATCCCTGAAATGATTCCCAAACAAAATAGCTTTGAATGCCTTACATTTTAAAAAGATCTGCAAAGCCCCAGATTTTTGCACCAAAGATTAGCATTGGTATAGTCTTTGCTTTAAAAAAATATTTGAATATTTAAACTTCAGGAGTCTATTTACAGATTGTAAACAGGCAAATGATTTCAATCTATTTTTGTTTGCAAAGCCCAAGATCCTGAGGCCAGGAAGGTTATGCCAAGATAACAGCGAGATTTTACCTGCTCTAGCTCTTTTGAATTAATAAGCCATCTGTGCGATTTTTCCCCCCTTCTGCCAAAAACCACTACTTTAGATAGGGCATTATTACTGACTAGATCCTTTTCTGAGCAATAGGTACTGAACTGTCTTAACAATCTTCTCGGGCCATTTTGAGAGGATGAAAGTAGAACCAAGTCATCTGCATAAATTATTATATTTACTGCTCTGTTTAAGACTCTGGGCATATGATAATTATGATTGTGCTGAGTTACAACAATCTAATCAATAAGAAAGGGTCTAAAATACAGGCACATTTATATCTTAGAGTCAAATCTGAAAGAGCTAAAACAGAACCTTCAAACTAGTTTCTGAATAAAAAACTTTTACTAGAAACAAAAGTCTTAGATCTTTACGTGCAGTTAACATTTTATCCCCAAATCCTTGTCAATTTAGACAATAAAAATCTGCACTATGGTCAATAAAGGCAGCAAAAAGCTGTCCAGAACAAGGTGGTATGTTTGTGGTAGCTTGCTCCCACAATGTTCTTCACAAAGTGTTGGTGCTGATCTTTAAAGCCCTAAACGGCCTCGGTCCAGTATACCTGAAGGAGCGTCTCCACCCCCATCATTCAGCCCAGACACTGAGGTCCAGCTGCTTTAAAGGTCAGCGCCAACACTTTGAATTGTTGTCAGAAACGTACTGGGAACCGATGTAGGTCTTTCAGAAGGGTGACTGTGCTTTGGTTCTCAGATATTTTTTCCCCTCCAGAAAGTGAGCATTAGGTATGTTTACCTTTAAATGTGAACTGAATCAAAATTCTTCCTCATCTCTTGGTTTAAGCTCTATTCAGGATTGCTGCCTCTATCTTGAAATACCAATAGCTTAGCAATTATTTTAAGAAAAGAACCAGGCTTACTGAAAGAATAAAAATTAACTGCATACTGCTCATCAAGAGGCGATATGTACATGTGTTGTGATATGTCTCTTGTTGAGCTAAGACAATGCAATGCAGTGATGTATTATTCAGAGGCGTAGATTGGATGTGGGAACAAATCACCACAATATTATTTTCCACTAATCATCATCAAAATCCCAGTATGATGCCTGCTCATTTCTATCTAAAACCTTGACTTGCCCCTTTATCCATTTCAGTTATACAGTCCACCGCTTCTTAAATTTCCAAGGATCAATCGCTGAGGTATTGATTTAAAAAAGGTATAAAAATCAAAACCGAATGAACACATTTGACTTGTTCATAATGCATGGTCAGCTTGGGGGAAAGAGAAATTGTGAAATAACGCGATTGTGGAGAAACAGCTGGACTGTGACTTGAATAAAGCAGATTACCCTGGCAACAAATCAATGAGAGACCTGAGCTTTCCATTTTATGCCTTTTTGCACTAGACAGATCCAGAAAAGTCATGCGGGCAATACAGTGGTACCAACCATCTATTTTCTCTAAGCTGGAGTGGATGAAGTAGCACACTGCCTCCTGACTCCCAAAGAAAGACACGTGCTTAGTTTAGTGTAGATAGAGCTGCAGTGAATATCTCTGTGCAATCAAGTTTCTTGTAGAACTCTACATGGCCACCTGCTACACTCGAGAATGATGCATTCATAGCAGGAAGGCTTTGAAAATCGTAACGCATTTGCAACACAGTACTACCGACCTACCAACCTGCAATTTCCTACTTCTCGTCGAACAATAAATGGTGGGCTAGTTTTCGATGAGCTCCACTTTCTTTCCCTTTTCTGTAAAACTTTTCAGTAAGTTTGGCTTCTGGCAGAAATTTTAAGCAGGGAAGAGATGAACTGGAAATATGGCAATCAAACACACTTTTATAACAACGGCTTATTTCATTTGATCCAGTCTTGCCCTAAAGACAGTTTCAGCTGTCTGAGTATCACAACTCCTGAAAAAGAATGGAAATAAGAAATTTGCTGTAAGCTTAAACTGGAGGAGAGAGAGACAGAGAGACATAAATCTGATTAATCCAGATCACTGACATATATAAAGAACCAGGAAGTGTCTAGTTGCACCTTAAAGACTAACCACATTTAATATGACATCAGTTTTTGTGAGCTCGAATCCATTTCGTCAGAGTGGCTTAGGAAAGTTTATGCAGTAATACATTTCTTAGTCCTAAAGCTGAGACTCTTTGTTTTCTCTAGAATATCTGGAAAATGCATAAATAAATTTATTGTGCATTCAATGTGGAACAATCACTTATATTCTCATAATATAATCCTTAAGAGTTCAACCAATTGGAAACAAAACATTAAAAACATTTCCCAATATCTTTCTTTCCCTTTCCCAGGTAAAATCCTTTTATGTCTGTTTCCTCTCTCTTTCTCATAGACAGACACACATATTTACACACATACAGATGGTGGGCATTTTAAAACTGGGATTCCTTGCCAAATAAGACTGTGACCCCAGCAACATTTGTTTTCCAAATTGGATACCTGTAATTTTCAATCTCTTCATGATTTTGTGGATGTTGATCCAGTATGCGGCAGCCGTGAAAAGGGCAAATTCCATGCTAGGGATCATTAGGTAAGGAATTGAAAATCAAACTACGAATATCAAAATGCCACTAAACAAAATTATGGTGCGACCTCATCCCTCTGTGAAGAAAGGTTGCAGCAATTGGGGAGTTTTTATTTTAGAGAAAAGACAAGTAAGAGGAGACATGATAGAAGTTTATAAAATGATGCATGCCATGGGGAAAATGAATAAAGTTTCTCTCCCTTTCCCGTAGCACTAGAATTTGTGGAGGGAGACGTGTAGCTCTGTGGTCTGCATCACTGAACCTCTTGGGCTTGCCGATCGGAAGGTCAGTGGTTTGAATCCCCACGACAGGGTGAGCTCCCATTACTCTGTCCCAGCTCCTGCCAACCTAGCAGTTTGAAAGCACACCAGTGCAAGTAGATAAATAGGTACTGCTGTGACGGGAAGGTAAACGGCATTTCCATGTGCTCTGGCACTGTAAAGACTGAAATAAAAAAAAGACTGTAAGAAACTTTCCCTAGTCTTTATACTTTCCTGGGCAACCAGCCAGGAGCAGCTGACAGCATCCTGACATGATCTGAGAGAGTCCTGAGGGCCAGAAAGATAATCCTGGAGGGCCACATTCAGTTCCCAGACTTGAGGTTTCCCTTCTCTGTTGTACAATAAATTGGATGATGCAAAGATGCCAATATTTCATCTGTCTTGCAATCATCATCATCATCATTTATACCCCGCCCATCTGGCTGGGTTTCCCTAGCCATTCTGGACAGCGTCCAGCAAAATTAAAATAACCTTTAGCCTTGCACTAATCTATTATTTTTTAATCCACGTTAAGAATGTTCTCCTGCCTACAGATGTCAGCAAAGCATTCTTGGGTTTATGAAAAGGGACTGTTTGTTCAGTAGTGCTAGATGACACTTGATACGAATGGGAAGTTGAGCTTTTTTAAATGAAGAAGTGCTTGATTTCATTGCACTTTTATTTTTTATCCTGTCTGATGGATAGACAGACAGAGAGAGATGGACAGATGGACAGATCTATAATATCACTTCTAATAGGATATATGTGGTACACACAGCCTTGCCACAATATTTGATTACGAACCATTTCCAGCACAAATCAAATTCCCCTGCCATTGGCTAGGGATATAAATGAAGATGCAAAATCCACCATCATTTAACAACCCATAAAGCCTTATTCCTTTCACCGGTGCATTAAATTGTATATATTTATTCCAAGAAGACAGGAACTGTACATGGCATCTAGCTCAGACTATTTGAAAGGTTTCGACTGTTTAAATGACATTTTCACCTTCAGCAAATACATCTTTGCCTGGTAGGAATGGTGATGCTATCTTGCTGCAGGCAATCTATGATACAGTCATGTCACAAATAGGTGTCAACTCTCATTACATTCTCAAGTTTAAATCCCACTTATCAGTTCTCACATAGTTGCGGATGCTCTAACAATCCCATTTGGCCATGATTGCACTGAATTTTGCTCTCAAATAGTTTGTGATATATTTGTTGGAGTTGCTGTAGATGTTTCAGATATTGGAATACTATGTGCGTACTTGGTGGCCGTACAGAAATGCCAGCTAGGGACTGAATTTGTGTGCACAGTATTATGCTATCTGTGGATGTTGCCTAATTACACATATGGAATAATGATTGACTGCGTAAAAAAGAAGAAGATATGGCTACAGTGATGATTGAGCTCTTGAAGAGGGGTGAAGAGGGTGTGTGCTATAAACTGAACTCCTCTAATAGTAGGAACCCCAAGTCAATGTCAGCATTTCATTAATATGTTTAATTTATTAATAGAATAGTATCTTTCAAAAGTAATAGACTGATTGAGGGCTCGTACATGCTTCTGCTTCTCCCATGCCTAGTGCCAAGGAGCTGTCAAGGAGCCAGGTCATCCACAGGGCAGGCGCAGACACACAGACAAGGCACAGAATGCAATTAGCTTTTAATTAGCAGAAAAACAACAACACAGCCATGTCCCTGGTTCATCTTAACTCAATGAAGGCCTTGCTGAAACTAAGCTGTAGGTCAGCCCTTCCCCTTCTAACCTCTCACTCTGCATCTCTCCCAAGCAGACAAAAGGCTGCATCAAGGGGGTGAGCTGCTCCTCTGGCCCTGCGTGGCACATAGGAGACAACTCCTAGGGGGCAAGGTCCCTTCACCCCACCCCCAAAAAAAATATTTGAGAGGTCCGCCACCCAAACGTTGATAGACATTCTTGCTAGGTATGGTTGGAGATGATATAACAAAGAGTGACCAGAAACTGTCCCTTTGTGCTACTATGGCGGCGAGAATACTACTCACACAGAAATGGAAGCAACATGAAATACCCACAGTTGAAGAATGGCAGCGGAAACTCATGGAGTACGCAGAAATAGCAAAATTGACTGGAAAAATCAGAGAACAGGGTGACGAAGCATTCCAAAGAGATTGGATGAAATCTACAACATACATAGAAAAGAACTATACACAAATAAAGACACTCGCGGGACTGAAATAGATCTCATAATGTTTACTAAAAATCATTCGTTTTGGATTTAAGAACATTGAACAAAAATATTACAACAATTGAAGGATGTACATTAATGAAATTTTGAAGAGTATTATTCCATAGTATTAAGTACACATGGACTGTAAACATGACAAATGCGTAAATATAAAGAAAATATAGAGAAACCAGAAGGAGGAGGGAGGGAAGTACAAACTCATTTAAAGTATCAAGGTCAAAAGAAATAAGGTATGTATTATGTATTATGATGGCAAAATTTTAAAAATCTGTAAAACCCATAAAGATCATTTAACAAAGTTTATAGACATTGCCATTCAAATGGTGTGCATGTGCCATGGCATATGATTGATTATGCAGGGCACGGCGTACCTGGCCCCCAATATTTTATTCAAGCTGACACCCCCGGTCTGGTGCTTTGCTCAGCAACGTGCAGGATCCTCCTCAAGTGGGAGGTCAGAGGGGGAGAAGAGTCAGCAGGACTGGGACTATCTGAGCACACGCTGTGTCAGGGGCTGGACTGATGAGGAATTGTGGGAGCCGCCCTCACCTTCTCCTGAACCTTCCCAAGGGCAAGAGGACAGTGTTGATTTAGAACAGTGGTTTGCAGAGGGGCATAGTCCAGAGGGGGAAAGCTGGGAAATACTGGGTGAGGAACACCTAGAAGAGGAAACATCAGGAGAGAGACAGCTGGCAGATTCAGTGCCTTTGGACAGCATTCCTGACCCCCCCCCCTTCGCCTAAGACTAGATGGGCTTTGAGAGTGACAGAACAGAGAGCACGGAGGCAACAAACTCAGATTACCTGACGTAGGAGTGAAGTGAATTGATGGGGATGGAGGGAGGGAGCCTTTAATGGGAGCAACCACCATTTCTGGAGAGAGATGCATTCCTTTGTCTCTCGCTGTGATTATTAAAGAAACCAACTGGTAAGAACACTCCTTTCATTTGATCTGCTTATTCACTGCCACCGGGGGAGGGATTCGATTCCCTGAAGCACGACACGCTGTGACTCTGAGCTTCTAATCCTGTCCCGGAAGGCCCTCCTTTTCCTGCTTCTATCAGCTCCCAACTCATCCCTTCTACCAAATGCTCCTCAGTGTCCCACCTCCAGGCTCTGGGCCCTAAGGTGGCATCTTTGGAGACTTCCGGGGGGGGGCGGTGTCTTGGGAGGCAGGTGATTTTCTTGAGTCAAAATGGTTAGCAGGCAACATCATCATCATAAGGCAAAAGGATTATCACATTATGCAGAGAAAAAAGTTTCCATCCGTCCCCAGCTGTGACTCCCCACCCACAACAAATTATCACCATCACCCTGTATAGTTACAAGACTTAATAAAAGGTTTTCTTTGGGAGTCAATGACAGCCCCCCCCCCCCTAAGTTTCATAGCTGCATGGGCAGGGGGGGGGGAAATCTGGGGGTAGGTGTCACTGTAAAGAGATGGAATTAACCTTTCCTCACCATGCTCTGCAATCCCAACAGCAATCCATTCTGACCATAGTTAATTTAAGAAAGACAGAAAAAACACAATATATGTATTTGTACATTACACTTTTAAACATCAACTTTAGTTTGGCCCTTGGAAAGAAATGAAAGCTTTCTGTTTCTGAAATCCAGCCAGTGGATTTCAGATTTCTCTCATTGTATTCTTTATGTCAGAATGCTGATAGGAGCTGAAGACCAAAAAAAGTGGTGTTGTAGTTTTTTAAAAAAATGGGACAGCCTGTCATATGATACATGCCTGTAAAGGGAAGCGAAGAGATGCTTGAAATTAGTAGCTTTATCCAAATGGTGACAGGGAAATTCATTTCCTTTTGCTTTACAGCCATGGGCTCCCAAATTATGGCAGGTAGTTTAATCTAGCTCCTACAAGCAACTTACAGAGATGAGGAAGTTGTCAGAAAGATATCACTGGAAGGCTTACACATCACTTTCAGAAGTCATTCTGAATTGACAAGAAATTGATAGCTTTATAATATTTGGATGGAGCCGAAGGAAAAAGTAATAACAAGAGCAGAAAATGTTTGGTCAAAAAATGAGAGAGAGATAAAACTCTTTGGAACTGCTTGTTAATAGTTGGCTGGTTAGCTGGAATCAGTAAGTGAAATCTACATTTCTCCTTCAGTCATTTGTGTCCTGAATTGAGAATTATTATGAAATTTTGTTGTATTTGTTTGTGGAATTTGCTGATAGCTTCTTAGTTAAAAGAGGCCCCAAATGGAACTTTATATGTCTCTTCCTTGAGATGTCTTGTTGAGATGAAACATCATAAATTCAGTGGCAGCTTTATACAACATAAATAATAGTTCCCGGCAGTCCAAACTGCAATGGGCATTGGCACATGATCGCTTGTGGCGTCTCTGTGCAATCAAGCAGATATGGTGGATTCCTAAAAACATGAGAATTGTTTTGGGTCTGTGCCAAAGAGCCCTCTAGTCTAGCACCAGCCAGACTGCCTAGACACTGGTGTGTGTTTATTCTCAGGTGTGTTTGTGTGTGTGTGTGAGAGAGAGATGTTGCATTCAGATGACACATTCTTCCCAATGTTTTCTTACCTGGTAATTTTCACATTGCGTGTGATCCTCACGTGATGCAAAAGCCACTTCTGGAAATCTAGAAGAATCTTGTGGACATTTGGTGCTCATTTCAGAGTTGTTTCCAGAAAGAAAGAAAAAAATCAACCTCTTTAACTCAGAAGATCACGAGAGTTTTGCACTGCAATTTCCCCATGGTTTTCATGATCATGTTGCCCTCACGTGATGAAAACTGGGGCGGTATCTTGGCACACAGTTATTTCCCGCTGTTTAAAATTTAGCATGACACAGCAGTATATCAATCAAAAAGCCACTATTCCAAAACACAACAGGTACTGCAGTGTACAAGGAACATGAAAAACTAGGACATAAGCATTAGAATTATACCCAGGAAAACAAACACAATAAAGCCCACATCTGAATACAGGCAGAGAGTGACGAGTGGTTCCCATAAAGCAAAGCAGCCCTTTGTCTGGAAAAAAGCTACCTACCTCTTTCCTAGAAAGTGTTCAAGAAGAACAGGATGCAGGTGCTTTCACCTCATCTGCTGTTAATCATCAGCATCTAATTTTTCTTTGTTTTCAGTGGATCAGTCCCATTAATTCTCTAACCTCCTTCTATCCCCCCTATGCAATGGAAAAACATCCGATCGATCTTGCTGAGATGATGAGCCAACCTGAACCATATCTTAATCCCTCTTTCTGATTCACTCGGAAGCATCAGAAGTAGTGAGGTGCTTAGAAGCGTTAAACTCAGGGCTAAATCCTGTGGTTGCCATGGGACAGAGAGTTATCCTCTCATGCCACCTTTGTTCCAGATCCTTGGCACGTGAAATATTGGGGCACAATCTACAGTACAACCCTGGTATGAGAGAGAGAGAGAGAGAATTAATATAATTAGAACTGCACACAGTGGCGGTACTGTTCCTGCTCCTTTGCAAGTGGCTTCTCTCAGGAAGGACAACCAAGAAGGAAAGTCCTACCTTCTCGTTTAGGCCTGGGCCTTTTTGTGGGCTTTTCTCGCCCAATGCCTGCCTCTTTTTCCTGACAGCCATACATTGTTCTGGCCTTCCAACCCAACCTGATGGGATCTGTGGTTGTCAGAACCCAACTCAACGGACACCCGAGTCCTTCCAAATATGTCTCAGTTGAATGTGCTGCACAGCTCCAAGATAGACCTGATCACTCCCTTGAATGAGGGAACAATGAAAGCTTGTAATAACAAGTTTAATGGGTTTTTCTGGTTTGTTGGTTTGTTTGTTTTTATAGTAGTGATGTATGGAAGTGGGAAGTGAGAGCTAGACCATTAAGAAGGCTGATCGCCGAATAATTGATGCTTTTGAATTATGGTGCTGGAGGAGACTCTTAAGAGTCCCATGGACTGTAAGAAGATCAAACCTTTCCATTCTGAAGGAAATCAGCCCTGAGTGCTCACTGGAAGGACAGATCCTGAAGCTGAGGCTCCAATACTTTGGCCACCTCATGAGAAGAGAAGACTCCCTGGAAAAGACCCTGATGTTGGGAATGATTGAGGGCACAAGGAGAAGGGGACAACAGAGGAGAAGATGGTTGAACATTTTTCTCGAAGCTACCAACATGAGTTTGACCAAACTGTGGGAAGCAGTGGAAGACAGGAGTGCCTGGTGTGCTCTGGTCCATGGGGTCACGAAGAGTCGGACACGACTAAACAACATTGTTTTTAAAGGCATATTCTCTCCTGTGTGGGAAAGAACAACACATGCTTCTCCTAAGCTGAACCCTGCCTCCTGTATATTTGAGAGGTGCTCACCTTAACAGTAATAACAATTTGGTGGCGAATTGGAGGGTAGCTTCATCATCACCCTTGAATTCAGGAAGCAGATTCATGGGGAAATGCACAAGGTTCACAGGTTAATGATTAGTTGAAAAAATAATGTAATAATATGCTGCACATGACAAAGTGTACACATTTAAGCTACAATCCTATACCCATTTACATGACAGAAAGACACATTGAAGTCAATAGGCTATAGTTTGAGTTGGTATGTGCTGTTAGATGGGCTGAAAGAAGGTAGTATAGTAGTATAAGGTTTCTTTGACATTAAATTTGAATTTATTTGACAATTTTTCGAAGTAGTGTTATCATCAGGACACTGTTGCTTATGTTCTGACAATTTTGCAATTAAAAAATATGAAATCTGCTACCTGATTAATCAAGGTCATTTAAAAATAAATCTAGGGGTAGTTTCCTGAGCAAATAATGTAATTGATTATTTCACCAATCATTGTTGCCCTCACTATAGCAGGAGATGGAAAAACAACAATGCCGCCCTCCAATGGGAAAAAAAAACTGCACCTCAGCCGTCCTCCCAACTGCCTAGTTTTGTTTCCAGCTGAAGGCCTTGTTAACAAGTATCCCACAGTTTCTATTTGTCTGTTTAATGGCGCTACTGCAGGAATAATTTGTTGATTACCAGGTGTTGGGGAAATTTGCTACATCCGATAATGTGATGAATATTACAGTCTAAAAGCTTGATGGTTTATTGTTTCTTCATTGCCATCTGGGTTTCTGTTGTCTGTGTGAAATCTGTTGATGGAAATACACATTCTGATTATTATTATTTTTTAAAAAAGTAATAGCGCTTTGGTTATAGCACAAAAAATATTTGGAGAAGCAGAAGGGTTTCATTAATCAGAGAGCCTGCTCATACACCTATGTTCTTCCTGAATGCAGACCTGAGGCATTCAGTGGGTGAAGGATGTTGGTGATATCCATCACTTCAGAGGATTGGAACCTCAGGCCAGAGGGCCAAATATGACCCTCATACCATTTCTATCAGTTCCTCAGAAATTTCTCCAGGCCACACCTCATTCCATTGAGATTGTTGCCTTGTTCCCACAATGCCTCTCTCTCACTGCCCCCCTTAGACACGAAGTGATGAGGGTGGCTATCTTTTTCTACCTTGAAAAGTACATATAGCTGAAGAAGGGCATTAGAAGAGTGACACACAGTGGTGCCTCGGGTTACAAGCACCTCGGGTTACAAACACTTCGGGTTACAGACTCCTCTAACCCAGAAGTAGTACCTCAGGTTAAGAACTTTACCTCAGGATGAGAACAGAAATAGTGTGGCGGCGGCGCGGTGGCAGCAGGAGACCCCATTAGCTAAAGTGGTACCTCAGGTTAAGAACGGTTTCAGGTTAAGAATGGACCTTCGTCTAAGTTCGTAACCAGAGGGACCACTGTACTTTCCCATTTCCTCTTTTAGCTTATGTGTATTTCAACCACCAGCTTAATTCTACTAGATTTGACTTCTACCCAGCTCCCTCAGGAAAGGGACTTCTGTGTATGTGTATTGTTTATCTTTCTGTCTCTTAGGGGTGTCATGGAGATGATCCAGGAGAGAAGTTACCAGAGAAGGTCACCGTGGCTTTTTCTTAAAATTGCAAATGTGCCCACAGTTCTAAAGGGGGGGTTGGGAACCCCTACCTTAGGGCACAAGGGACACAGTTGGCTCTGTGGTCTGAACCACAGAGCCTAGGGCTTGCCGATCAGAAGGTCGGCGGTTCGAATCCCCGCAACGGGGTGAGCTCCCATTGCTCGGTCCCTGCTGGTGCCCACCTAGCAGTTCGACAGCATGTCAAAGTGCAAGTAGATAAATAGGTACCACTCCAGCAGGAAGGTAAACGGCATTTCTGTGAGCTGCTCTGGTTCGCCAGAAGCAGCTTAGTCATGCTGGCTACATGACCCAGAAGCTGTACGCTGGCTCCCTCAGCCAGTAAAGCGAGATGAACACCACAACCCCAGAGTGGTCTGCTACTGGACCTAATGGTCAGGGGTCCCTTTACCTTTACCTTTACCTTTACCTTTACCTTTACCTTTACCTTTGGGCACACCTTTCAGTGGCCCTGCTATGCAGTCTCCTCACATTCCTTGAACTGTGTCCATACTTTTGCATGCTTACCTGAATGGAGAATGGTAAGATGTTTGGTTTGTGTGTGGCTGGAATGTACCTGCTGGACAGAGGTAAGTATCACATTACCTCTGTTGCTTCACCCACTTTTTGCCTGTGGCCTCTCCCACCACATATGCAGAATAAGACTTATTCTCTGTGCTGCAGACATTTACAAGCAGTGGATTGGATCCAGTCAAAGTTAGCTGAACTTAGTCCACATTGAAAAGAGGGTGTCGAATAAGCTAGTGCCTAAAATCTAACTGATTCCAATGGGAACCAACAGCACCATCTTTTTGGAGGGAGCAAACTGTACATAATAATGGTGTCCACACACTCTTATTAGGTACATAGCAGGTCTTCCTTTTGAACCTCAGTTCTACAGATGACAAACCAGTGCAATGCTTATCTGGAAACCACTGAGGCAAGAGCTTCGAGCTGAACTAAAATCTATTTTTCTCAGCCAAAAGACAAATACAAGGGTAGATCGAATCATCCATCTTCTGAAGCAGACAGCAAGAAATTTGGAGATGCTACAAAAATGAATACTTAGGACCTTCTGTTTGAAATTTCCCCATGTTTCTTGCCGCCGCATAAGCTAGCCTTCCATATATTTTCTAAAAATGCTTCCATTGCATATGCTAACACATTTTGTTAACCAGATGCCACTGCTCGCCATATGCACAAACACCACAATTGCTTTGTTGTGTGCTGGACTTCGTTGATAGCTACGGCAATATTTCACAACGTTTTTAATGCTTGGTTAGATGTAGGTGGCTAGATATCCAGAATAAGAAGTATAAGAAACGTGTAAGAAACAATTAGACCAAATATTGGCACTTTCTTCACACCAGGCCAAGCTGTATGGACCTCTCTCATCTACCCCAGTGCTATCTGGAAGCCAGGGCATTGGCTAGCCTGACATACTATCCTCTACAAACTAGGATACATTGCCAGCTTAGTTTGGTCTACTAAGCATAGCTGTCAACTTTTCCGTTTTCTTGCAAGGAATCCTGTTCGGAATAAGGGAATTTCCCTTAAAAAAGGGAAAAGTTGACAGCTATGCTACTAAGTGCTTCATGCAATTGTTGCAGTCTCAGTTGTGAGTCGAGGCCCTGCTCCCCACTTTGTGATGAAATAAGACACATGGACACAAGCATTTTAGGTTAATGGGCTAAAAAAGGCCACAACTTTATTGGTTACAGAATGTGAGTGGTATTGGCTTAGGCACTGGAACTGAACTGACTATATCTGACTCCTGCCCGCTCTGCAGGGAGTCACACAAAGGTTAACAACCTGTAGGGGGAGCTTGTTGATGCAAATCGACTGGAAGCTTTCCCCTAGAGTCACCGGAGGGTCGTGCCATGGCCCTAGCCACCACTTGGGCATCGGACAGGAACCACGACTGCCGGATTCCTTTAACGGAATACAGTCATACCTCAGGTTAAAGTCACTTCAGGTTAAATCTTTTCAGGTTGCATCCCATGGCAACCCAGAAGTAACAGAACTTCCAGGTTACTTCCAGGTTTCACCGCTTCCGCATGCGCAGACACTCAGAATGACATCACGCACATGCGCAGACGCAGCGAATCGCAACCCGCGCACGCGCAGACACAGGTTGCGTTCTGCTCATGTTATGAACAGGGCTCCGGAACAGATCCCGTTCACATCCAGAGGTACCACTGTACGCTTCAAGGGGAGGGGTAGCTGATGGCCACAACCTCCCCTACATAACACAACACATTTTCCAATGCCTAACCGCCAAACCTTACAAAGTTGTGAAGATTTGCTACAAGGCAGGCGAAAAACCAAGTGGCTGGTGCCAATCTGCCAAGTGGAAAAAATTCCTACCAGGCCCCTTGGACAACCAAGGCGACCAACCGAGGTCCATAGCAAGGTCAAGGTGAAGAAGCAAAACCTAGAGGGAGGGAGGGTGGGTGATCTGAGGAAGCAGGAACAATAAGGCAGCGCTCGTGTGCCCGTGGCCGTTTTTAAACAGCTAAACCACGCACGCGCCCCAGCCAGCTGGATTGGCTGGGTAGGATGCATCATGCAGGCACAGGACTCCAGGGATGCAGGGGCCCAGCCATGCCCACCCCCACGAGTGCGGAAAGGAATTCCCGCTCACAACACCTCCCCTCGGGGAAGAGGAGAGGCTTGAGAGCCAGCGAGGTGTAGTGGTTAAGAGCAGTGGACTCGTAATCTGGTGAACCGGGTTCGATTCCCCGCTCCTCCACATGCAGCTGCTGGGTGCCCTTGGGCCAGTCACATTTCTCTGAAGTCTCTCAGCCTCACTCACCTCACAGAGTGTTTGTTGTGGGGGAGGAAGGGAAAGGAGAATGCTAGCCACTTTGAGACTCCTTCAGGTAGTGATAAAGCGGGATATCAAATCCAAACTCTTCTTCTTCTTCTTTAGGCAGCAAAAAATAGATCTGACATCCTTGTTCAGGCACCATATATGGATATTTTGCTGCATTCAGCTGCAAAGACTTCAAGCTGTGTAGTCCTGTGAAAATTGCATGACACTGTCATGTAAGTAACACATAACGGCATAATCCATGCAGATCACCACCTTCCATTTGCAAACCATCAACGTTCAGTCTGTGCACCCTTTTCGATTTTAACACAGAATCCACTGCTGCTGTTTCCTCTCAGTTCAAGCCTTGCCTGCTTTTCTTTGCATTGTAATTGAGATTTTATTTATGTCTCATTCCTTTCCCCTTGCAAAAAAAGAAAAGAAAAAAGTTTGGGATTACAACTTGTGATGCAATGCTATTTGCATAGCTCTCATAATACCATTTTCCACTCGCTCCAGGCGACAGCAGCTCTTAATGTCATCACTCTCATTCAGGGCTAATTTTCTCAATATCACTTATTAGATTATATATAATAGTAAGCTTACTCAGCCTGGAATGAAGTCACAGTCACACAGTATGTAATTTGTTTAAATGGGACAGAATGTGAAAGTGCCGTGCACATAAACAAATGATGTGCCTGCAGGAAATTGCTCAATGTAGAGTGGGAACCCAAAACTTAAGGCTGTTGTGGTTGAAAAATCCTCTTTGATACCCACAGTGTTTTCCTTCTTCCACAAGACCCTTTAAAACAGGCATAGACAAACTCCAGCCCTCCAGATGTTTGGGACCACAGAGCCAGTGTGGTGTAGTGCTTAAGAGTGGTGGACTCGTAATCTGGTGAATCGGGTTCGTGTCTCCGCTCCTCCACATGCAGCTGCTGGGTGACCTTGGGCTAGTCACACTTCTCTGAAGTCTCTCAGCCCCACTCACCTCACAGAGTGTTTGTTGTGGGGAAGGAAGGGGAAGGAGATTGTTAGCCGCTTTGAGACTCCTTTGGGTAGTGATAAAGCGGGATATCAAATCCAAACTACTACTACTACTACTACTACTACTACTACTACTACTACTACGCTGCTTCTTCTTCTTCTTCTTCTTCTTCTTCTTCTTCTTCTTCTTCTTCTTCTTCTTCTTCCCATCATCCCTGACCACTGGTCCTGTTAGCTAGGGATGATGGGAATTGTAGTCCCAAACATCTGGAGGGCTGGAGTCTGCCTATGCCTGCTTTAAAACAAGCCCAGTTGTCTCATGCTGAATGGGTCTTTATGGTTACAATGGCGGGTGTTGAACTAGCGATGAAGGAGAAATCTGTTCGAATTGCACCTACCTCATTCGTACTTCCCCAACCAAAGTATAAATTTAAAGGTCGCTATCCCATGCAACGGGCACTCCTCTGAAATGTGGGGTGCAGTTCTCCAACAAACAAACAAACAAACAAAGAATGTGTACCAAAACTTGTATATTAAAGGGTGCAAAAAATGTCCTACATTCCAAAAAATTATATATAAAATGCTTGGGAAATGCAATGTGCTGGTCCCGGGGGGGGGGGTTACCGTGAGGCGTGGTAAGAGTCTGGTCCTGGGTCGAGGGTCTGAAGACTGTCCACCAAGGGCGAAGCGGGGTCCAAAGCAAGAAACCGGGTGTGGTCAGGAACTCCGGAAAAACAGCTCTGGGTGCTGGCAGAAACAGGTTTCCAACGACATTGCTCCCGCAACCTGGGACTGGGCTGACTGGCCTTTATCTCCTCTGAGGCCAGGGGAGGTCCCGGCCCACAGGTGACCCGCCTCTCCTGGCCTTAAGGCGAGCACTCCTCCTGAGAGAACTTAGTTCCCTCCACCTCTCTGCCCTGAGCCTCTGCAGTTCAGGAGAGGCTGGAGGGTTACTGGACCCAGGGGCAGCTTCACCTTCCCCTGACAGGGCTGGGAGAGGTGCACCTGCAGGCAATGGGTCCTCAATCACCCCCGGAGCCAGAGTGGATTCATCTGGTGTCTGCTCCTGAGGATCTGGCACAGGTGCGGGCCCTTCAGATTCAAGGCCCTGCCCCAGCTCAGCCGGCGCTCGAGGCGGGGACTCCTGTGCAGGCTGGGACTCCTCAGGTTCAGCTTCTGAATCAGATTCCCAGGCCATCACATGCAGTTTTATGTGTGCATTTTAGGGGAAAGGCACACCAAACACACACAACTGTTCACGCAATCTACCCCCCCCCCTCAAAATATCAATCTCACTTTTTAAAATACATATATCTCAAAGTGGTGCAGAAAGGGAGAGAACCAAATTTTGGATTGTAAAACTTAGAAGCTGAAAGTGAAATTGACAGATTCAGCTATCCTTGAAAAGGTCTATTCAATGCAGTATATAAATGCAATGTTCAGTTAGCCTCGATATTATTCTTATTATTTATTGAATTTCTCTACTGCCCTATACCCACAGGTCTCAGGGCAGTTCTATAAATATAGATCCCTTTATTTATGCAGGAAATTGTTGCCTCCATCAAGATATATATTTCCCCCCTAGCAACAGCAATTAACCACTCAGATTAGTTTTCTGTTTGGGAAGGTCTGCAGTGAATCTGTTATGAGAGACTTCTGCTTTAGCTTACAATTAGTCACCCCATTTAATTTTAGCACATTGCATATGGTAACCTTTCCTCAGCCTAAACAATTGTATCCATTCCCCAGATTCCAACAAGAACCAGGAAATAAAACAAGGTATTGGCAAAGATACAGATAAGATATTTACCAGCTATATCATTCTAGTGGGTAATATGAAGCTACGTGAAAATATAAAAAAGTGCAATCCTGTGTTTATTATAGATTTGTACTCTTCTCTCCTACTTGCAATCAAAAGGCCATGTAAGAAGGATACAGAAATACACCAAATCTGTTTCACACCTTGGGCCTCCCGTTGCTTTTGCAATATGCTATCGTGTCAAAGTGTTTCCTGAAAGTGTTAATTGTTTCAAATGTCTGCATGGAAATTCTTAAGTCAAACCCAAACTCAACAAATGCTTCTCCATAAATCAGGAGTGTTTCCATTTTTGTGGATGTTGCAATGAAGGGACACAGAGGAGATTTTTTTTTTTTAAATGCATGTAATTACACCTGCCGGGAGAGAGACACCTGTTGTCAATTACAATTCCTTTTATATTTTCTTTTTTAAAATGTTTGGGGGGCTTTTTGCACATATGTCCAGGGTTGGGTAGCCAACTAGCCAGGAAACAAACCAGTTCCCCCTCTGTGTGCTCCATTTGAAAAACCACTTGATATGCAGAAATCAGCAGGTGATGCTTCTCCCAGTGTGAAGATAAACATCATCACTTGCTAATTGCTTCCGATCACATAGCTGGAGAAAATACAGTGAAAGGGGCTTTTTCAAAGGCACACTGCGCTATTTCAGATCCATCTCAAGGTTTTCTCCTGCCTTAGGACAGATGACCCAAATGCTAAGGGAAAATGTACTCCAACACACCCCTATGGTGTTGCAGGTGATCAGTTGCAGTGCTCTTCCCATTCTTTCAGGAAGCCAGATTGTGGTAAGCACCACAAGAACCCAGTTGTTTGCTGTGAGAGCCAGTGTGGTGTAGTGGTTAAGAGCGGTAGTCTCGTAATCTGGGGAACCGGGTTCGCGTCTCCGCTCCTCCACATGCAGCTGCTGGGTGACCTTGGGCCAGTCACACTTCTTTGAAGTCTCTCAGCCCCACTCACCTCACAGAGTGTTTGTTGTGGGGGAGGAAGGGAAAGGAGAGTGTTAGCCGCTTTGAGACTCCTTAAAGGGAGTGAAAGGCGGGATATCAAATCCAAACTCTTCTTCTTCTTCTTCTTCTGTTCTCAGCTGACTGGCTACTCAGGAAGGTATCGGCGTGCTACAGTCACCCACTTCCAGGTAGCATGGTATAGCCACCCATGCATATGCAATTATTTTCTCCTCTACAGTGTTTATGGCTACAGTAAGGATGGCTCAAAGTCAAGAAAAATCGGCATTGTTTACCTTCCTATTTTGAGGATACGCCCCTTATTGATTGATGGATTATGTTTCCAAGCACAATTCAAAGTGTTGGTGCTGACCTTCTGGTTATCTCCCGCTTGGGCTACTGCAACGCGCTCTACGTGGGGCTACCTTTGAAGGTGACCCGGAAACTACAATTAATCCAGAATGCGGCAGCTAGACTAGTGGCTGGGAGTGGCAGCCGAGACCATATAACACCGGTCCTGAAAGACCTACATTGGCTCTCAGTACGTTTCTAAGCACAATTCAAAGCGTTGGTGCTGACCTTTAAAGCCCTAAATGGCCCCAGCCCCAACCCCAGCCCTGGATCTCCACCCAGATCATTCAGCCCGGACACTGAGGTCCAGCTCCGAGGGCCTTCTGGCAGTTCCCTCGCTGCGAGAAGTGAGGTTACAGGGAACCCGGCAGAGGGTCTTCTCGGTAGTGGGGCATGCACACTGCTTCAGATATCCAGAACAAATTTAGTTGGTCTCTAAGGTGCTACTGGACAATTTTTTATTTTATATGTATATTTCTACTGCGTCAGATCAACACGGCTGCTTACCTGAATTTGGGATATGGAGGGCATGCAAAGTAAAGAGAAGGGGAGGACATTCCATTTCATGAGCGGAAATGGTTCCACTCATGCAACATCTTCCTCTGGGAGCAAGGGCAGGACAGAAATTTAATACATAAATAAATATAAATGAATGAATTAAACAAAATGACCAAAACACAGGGGACACTTTTTGACACAAATATGAGGCAAGGTGCTTCAGATATTACTTAGTGTCCCCTGAGTCACGGTCCTTCCTTCTGAAGATTTTCCAAAGGATAATTCAAGTGTTTTTGGAGAAAACTGTCTCTTGAAAACAGGAGAGCAAGATTGCTTAATGAACAAGACGTCTGAGGAGCCAGGTTGCTATTTTTAGATGCTGATTAAATAATAACGGCAATTACAGAAAAATACACATATGGCCATTACTCTATAATTTTTGCTGGAAGTAATTATTACAACGGCAGTGGAAAACACCTCATGTAGCCATAGGAACTAATTAAAATGTTATTTCCATATTTGTAATGAACTGTTGGTGCCCCTGGCTAAACTCTACTGAATAAATACCTCAAAGCACTCATATTTGCTGGGGGGAAACGAAAGATGAGGTGGCATTTCTCCAGTCTCTAAATAAGAATTGTGACCTAGCCTGAGCATGTCTTGGCAAGATGTCAGACCTCTGACAATACAGGGATGTCTGGTACAGATTACTCATACTTAGGAACTCTATTCAGTTGTTTAACCGCTATAGCAGGGATGTCCAACTTCCAAGAGACTGCGATCGATGGACTTCCAGGTTAGCGCCATCAGCAATGGCGGAATTCCTCTGATCAAGAGGAACCCGCTCCGTGAAAATCGGGTCTTGCCGCCGCGGCGAAAGCGGAGACCCTTTAAAAATCCCAGGTGGAGGAAACCTGGGAACGTGGGATTCGGCTGACACCAGGAGCGCCCCCCCCTACTCACAAGGAAACCCCTTTTTAGGGGATCCGAAGCGACATGGGGTGAGTGGCACGGTGTTTTGAATCGACTGCTATTTTTACGGAGTGAAGCCGCACAGCCGTTGCCGGAGAGTGCTGACTTTTTCCTGTGGACAATTGGACTCTAAACAAGTACCCGTGAGTAGAACGGAAAATTGGATTAAGAAACATTTTAATTTGGCACTGAAGCGGGAAGGCTCTAAACAGGAAGTCCGCCTTCCGCTTTTTGTAAATAGACTGAAGCAAAAATTGTGCAAGCTAAAGTCAGGAAAGTCGTATATAAAGGTTTAAAATTCCTCCAGTTTTAACCAGCAAAACCCCTCTTGGAAGCAGGAGTAAAGAGGGGGAATTCTGATTGTTCAAGCCTGCAGGAGAGAGAGTAAAGAAAGAAAAATTTCCACCATCTCAAACCTGGGAACGGGGTGTCAGAGACAGAGATTTTTGGGGAAGTTCATTGACTGTGAATGGAACGCCTTTTGACAGATAGTTAAAGAAGAGAAACAAATTGATTCCAATGTTGCCTTTTTTCATTTAAAAGAAACAAAGAATTTGAAAAATGAAAGTAATTTTCTTTTGTTGGACCTACTTTCAAAAGATGGATACAAATAGAAATTGTCTCCTCTAGAGGGAGCTTGTTAAATTGTTGCTGGAGTCGTTCTGGGGATTTCACAGCTGTGGAGATTAAGATCGTGGGACCAGATTTTGACCTTGAATAAAAATGTGTTTGGAAGAAGTTTTGGTGCTTGCTTTTTGCAAGACAAGTGCTTCGTTGGCGCAGATGCATGAGAAGATGGATTTGATGACTGTTGCAGTCAAAAGTTTTGGACAAACAGTGAATATCTATACAGAAACCATTCAGGAGCCAACGCAGGAACCTGTTTTGACAGGGCAAGTGCAAATGCAGAAGATAATGGAGGAGGTTGTTGTTGAACCTCAAGTAACACAAATGGAGAGACCCGAGGCCCTGCAGGAGCATAAGCCGCTGTCATTGAAGACTGAATTTGGAGTGGGCCGGGGGGGGGGTCCGGAGATGTGGGGGCCCTTAATCTTGGAGGGACTTTGAAACATGCTTTCAAATATTTTCTGGACTACACAGCTGATTGTGGGGAATGGGACTGTGGGGAATGGGCTGATCTGCTGAGGAGAGACAGAGTTATTTTTGAGTTGGAGTATCCCCGAGACCTACTCCTCAACGAGAGAGAAAAGAAATTAAGAAAGAGATCAACAAAAGACAAGGTAAAGTGCAGGTGCAAACAAGAAGAAGATCTGCAGAAGGGACATGGAAAAGACTTAAGAGCCTCGGACATTAGATTACCAGGTTGATGGACTAGATGGAATGGACAGGAAGGACTGACATAACCCGAGACCAGGAAGAAGAGACGTTGGAGGAAGATTGGAAGATTTTTTTTAAAAAAAAAAAATATTTGGGGAATTAGTGCAAAATTAATGAGCATTAGGAAAAAGGTTGGAATGAAAATATTTGGCTTTAGTAGAAATGATATAAGGAATTATGTACAAATAAATATTAAGTTTTAAGCTTTAAGGTATTTTATGGTAAGATAAGGTTAAAATAAATTAAGGTAAATTGAATGACAGAATATAGTGAAAGATGGAAAGGATTTGCTGAGTTAATTAATAGGTTAGACTGTTAAGTTAAATTACTTAATAAAAATTGAGAAAGATGGAAAGAATTTGCTGAAACAAATAATTAAACTAGAATACAAAAAGGGAGGTGTGAGGAGGTCGATGAAACAAGTAAATGAAGGATAAAGTTATGGAATATTGGATGTGTGTTTTTTCTTTATTATTATTCTTATTGCTGTATTGATTTTTATGTCTTTTTTCTTGTTTTTTTCCCTTTTTTGATGTATTGTTATGTATGTTTTGTTAATTTTTTGTTGTTTCCTTTTTTTCTTTTTTCTGTAATTTTTGAAACTCCTAATAAATATCATTTAAAAAAAAGAGAGAGAGAGACTGCGATCTACTCCCACTTAAAAAAATTGTTGGCAGTGATCTATCCATTGTATTGACCAAAGTTGTAGAGCTGTTGGGGGGAAGGAAGATCCAAAGTTGTAGAGCTGCTTTTGGGAAGGAAGACCCAAAGTTGTTGAGCTATTTTTGGGTAGGAAGACCAAGAGTTGTTGAACTTTTGGGGTGAAGGAAGACCCAAAGTTGCTTAGCTTTTTTAGAGAAGGGAGACCCAAAGTTGTTGAGCTATTTTTGGGAAGAGAGACCAAAAGTTGTTGAGCTTTTTAAAAATTAAATAGATAGATGATAGATAGATAGATAGATAGATAGATAGATAGGTAGATAGATGATAGATTAGATAGATAGATAGATAGATAGAGAGATAGATAGATAGATAGAGATAGATAAATAGATATAGATAGATAGATAGATAGATATAGATAGATAGATAGACAGATGATAGATAGATAGATAGATAGATAGATAGATAGATAGATGATAGATGATAGAGATATAGATATAGATAGATAGATGATAGATAGATAGATAGATGATATAGATGATAGATAGAGATAGAGATAGAGATAGATATAGATATAGATAGATAGAGATAGAGATAGAGATAGAGATAGAGATAGATAGATGATAGATAGATAAAGGTACCCCTGCCCGTTCGGGTCAGTCTTGCCAGACTCTAGGGTTGTGCGCTCATCTCACTCTATAGGCCGGGAGCCAGCGCTGTCCGCAGACACTTCCGGGTCACGTGGCCAGCCTGACAAGCTGCATCTGCGAGCCAGCGCAGCACACGGAACGCCGTTTACCTTCCCGCTGGTAAGCGGTCCCTATTTATCTACTTGCACCCGGAGGTGCTTTCGAACTGCTAGGTTGGCAGGCTCTGGGACCGAACAACGGGAGCGCACCCCGCCGCGGGGATTCGAACCGCCGACCATGCGATCGGCAAGTCCTAGGCGCTGAGGTTTTACCCAGAGCGCCACCCACGATAGATAGATAGATAGATAGATAGATAGATAGATAGATAGAGATATAGATAAATAAATAAATAAATAAATTTGGGGGATCTATCAGGATCATGCGATCAACCAGGATTGGCCAGGGACACCTCACGATCGACCAGTAGATCACGATCAACCTGTTCAACATCCCTGCGCTATAGGTACCAAATGCATATAGAGGTTAGCCCAAACAGATGAGGCTAGCCCCCTCAGCAATGGCACTTCCCAGTGACCACACCCAAAGCAAACATGTGATCAATGTGGCCTCTGGTTGACACAGCCAGCACATTGAAGATATGGGATTATAAATTAGGGCTTGGGCTTTTTGAAACTGATAATCTGAAGGCAAAAAGGCCTTGGGTAGAAGTTGAAGAGCCAGAATGAACTTTGTATTCCTATTTAACTCTCTCCTTACTCATAATGGAAAGCTAAGAAGCACAAAGTCTGGAAAAGACACTGCACGGGAAATAATGTAGATGACACAGCCTCATTGAAAATAAGAGCTAGGGATAGGAAACAGAAAGGTGAAAGGATAGGGGAAATGTTGATTGGATCACCCAGTGGTACATATTTCACAGGGACTGATTCCATCCTTCTAGCATTGACTAATAATGCAGTTAGACTCCAGTGCCCATCATCCCTGGCAGCAAATTTTGATGGTGTTCAAAGAGGATTAGACAAATTCATGGAGGGCAGAGATATTGATGGTTGCTTGTCACAATGGCTATGTCCTACAGTTCTCCACTGTCAGGGTTCTATGTTCTGTGTTCTCCACTATCAGGGTCAGAATGCCTCTGAATACCAAAATGCGGCAGCTAGACAGGTGACTGGGAGTGGCCACCAAGACCACATAATACCGGTCCTGAAAGACCTACATTGACTCCCAGTACGTTTCTAAGCACAATTCAAAGTGTTGGTGCTGACCTTTAAAGCCCTAAATGGCCTCAGCGCAGTATACCTGAAGGAGCGTCTCCACCCTCATTGTTCATTTTTTTTTAAAATAAATTTTTATTAAGGTTTTACAAAAAGGAAAGATAGAAATTCTCAAAATAAAAAGCCATACATTACAGAAAAAACAAAACACACAGAAATACAAAAAGAGAATCACAATTAATTAAAAAAAAGTTAAATTAAACAAAAAACAAAAAAATAAAAACAAATCCATTATTCCCAATAACCTCAAATTCATATACTTATGTTCTTGACCTCCTCACGCCTCCCCACTTTTGTATTCCCGTATAAATATTTAATTCAGCAAATTCTTACCCTTTTTCAAGTATTTTAACTTTATACCATAACATATTGTACATCAATATTTTTAACCATTTATCAATACCTTTTTTACATAATCTTATTAACTTTTGTCACTAATTACCACTTATTACCAATCCAAGCATAATTTTAACATTCATTAATTTTGTAGTATTTCTGAAGATAGTCTTTAAATTTCTTCCAGTCCTCTTCCACCAACTCTTCTCCCAGGTCTCGGATTCTGCCAGTCATTTCCGCTAATTCCATATAGTCCATCAACTTCATCTGCCACTCTTCCAGAGTGGGTAACTCTTGTGTCTTCCAATACTTTGCGATAAGAATTCTTGCTGCTGTAGTTGCATACATAAAGAAAGTTCTGTCCTTCTTTGGCACCAATTGGCCGACCATGCCCAAGAGAAAGGCCTCTGGCTTCTTAAGAAATGTATATTTAAATATTTTTTTCATTTCGTTATAAATCATCTCCCAGAAAGCCTTAATCTTTGGGCATGTCCACCAAAGGTGAAAGAATGTTCCTTCATTCTCTTTACACTTCCAACATTTATTGTCGGGCAAATGATAGATTTTTGCAAGCTTGACTGGTGTCATGTACCACCTGTATATCATTTTCATAATATTCTCTCTTAGGGCATTACATGCCGTAAATTTCATACCTGTGGTCCATAACTGTTCCCAGTTTCTCATAATTATCTTTAAATAAATTTAGATTCTTAGCAGTCATGTTAACCCCCAAATATTTGACCTTCTTTACTATTGTTAGGCCTGTCTCCTTCTGAAACCTTTCTTTCTCGATCGGTGTTAAATTTTTCTCAAGAACTTTAGTTTTTGACTTGTTCAACTTAAAGCCAGCCATCTGCCCAAATTCTTGAATCACTTCCAAAACTCTTTTCGAACTAGATTCTGGCTCCTGTAATGTTAATACTAAGTCATCTGCAAATGCTTTCAATTTATATTGCTTAGCTCCGACCTGAATGCCTTTAATCAGACGGTCCCTTCTAATCATGTTCAGTAGTACCTCCAGGACTGATATAAACAACAATGGGGAAATTGGGCAGCCTTGTCGTGTACCTTTCTCTATCTTAAATCCCTCTGTCACCACATTATTAACAATTAACTTAGCCTTTTGTTCTGAATATATTGCACTTATACCATTTTCAAACCCTTGACCCACCCCCATCCCCTGAAGATTTTTCTTCATAAAACTCCAAGAAATGTTGTCAAAGGCTTTCTCCGCATCTATGAAAATTAGAACTGCTTTAGTATTTATATTCACTTGCAGCTTCTCCAGAATATTAATTATGTTCCTTGTATTGTCCGACAAGTGTCTACCCGGGAGAAAGCCAGCTTGATCCTTGTGAATCTCTTCCAATAATACTTTTTTTAACCTATTAGCCAAAATGTCTGCAAATATTTTGTAATCCACATTAAGAAGGGATATGGGGCGGTAGTTCTTAAGTTGCGTCTTTTCAGACTCAGTTTTCGGTATAAGTGTAATGTAGGCTTCCTGCCACGACTCCGGCGCCTTTTTCCCCTCTAATATCTCATTGCACACCTCCATTAGTGGCCGAATTAACCAATCTTTCAAGACTCTATAGTATTTGGAGGTTAAGCCGTCTGGTCCTGGAGATTTACCCAACTGCATATTTTGAATGGCACCCATCACTTCCTGTTCTGTAATTTTGTCACTCAGCAATGTCATTTTTTCTTGAGAAATTTTTTGTAATCCATTTTTCCTCAGGAATTGGTCTAACTCGGCCTCTTTCTGTGGTCCTTGTGTATAGAGTTGTTTAAAGTATCTCTGGAAGCAGTTTCTAATTTCCAATGGATTCTGTATGATCTTTCCATTTACCTCCAAATTTGTAATAGTGTTTAATTTCTGTCTTTTCTTCATCTGCCATGCTAGCAGTTTCCCACATTTGTTTGCTGATTCAAAGGACTTTTGTCTCATCTGCTTAATTTTCCATTCCACTTCCTGATTTATCATTTTCATATATTGTACTTGATATAGCTTAATTTCTCTCAGAATCTCTTGAGATTTTGGTTTCGCTCTTAGTCTCTTCTCTCCTTCTTTTATTTTTTCCAGAATTTTATCTTTTTTCTCATTTTGGGTTCTCTTCTTTATTGCATTCTGTTGAATCAGAAACCCTCTCATGACCGCTTTACCTGCGTCCCAGATTGTTCTTTTTTCCACCGTAGTGTTCAAATTTATCTCGAAATAGTCTCTCAAAGTTTTTTGGGCCTTCTTAATCACCGCCTGATCTCTAAACAGGGTGTCATTCATTCTCCATCTAAAAGAACCGGTTGGCATTAGTTTCATCTCCATCTTCACTGCATTGTGGTCGGAGCAAGTTTTTGGGCAAATTTCCACTTTTCGTGTCTTAGGTGCCAGTCCTCTAGTTATCCATATTTGATCAATTCTTGTCCAAGTCATGTTGGCTTCAGAGAAGAATGTTCCCTCTCTTCCAAGGGGGTTCTTAGTTCTCCAAATGTCAGTAAGGTCCATATTGTCAACTAGTTCAAAAAAGTTTTTTGGTAGTCTGCCATCTTTAGTTACCACCTGTCTTTGCGACTTATCCATGTTAGTAGATACCACTCCATTCATATCTCCCATCAAAATGATGTTATAGTCCATATAGTCCAACAATGTCTCATGCAGTTTCTTAAAAAATTCAGATTTCCCCTCATTTGGTGCATATACTCCAACAATCAAATATTTTTCACCTTGTAGTTGGATCTCAATTGCGACAAATCTTCCTTGCTCATCTTTAAAAACAAATTTCGGTGATAGGCTCTCTTTTGCATAGATAACAACTCCTCTCTTTTTAACTTTGTCCGATGAGATAAATTCTTGACCCAATCTTTTATTAATAAGAACTTTTCTGTGGAGCCTTACCACGTGGGTTTCCTGTAAACAAATTAAGTCTAATTGTTCCTTTTTCAATATGTGAAAGACTTTTCTCCTTTTCTCCGGAGAGTTAAGGCCGTGAATGTTCCAACTTAATACTTGCAGAGACATGGTGTAGTTATTTTAGTTTCCTCCAGTCGCTCCCAAGAGCTTATCAAGTTCTTGCGGTGGTATCTTCCTTTTCGATTTGTCAAATTCCAAAGGTGGTAGTGCTGTGTCTACTCCTGGTCTCAAGGCTTTTAGCACATCTGTCGCTTCCTTTTGTAGATCTTCTTCAAAGTCTCTCAAAAAGTTTTCCTTATCTTCCACTGATCTGATTCTGAACTTCTTCCCTTTAAATGTAAAAGACAGTCCCTGGGGGAACTCCCATCTGAAGGCAATAGAGTTCCTTCTCAGCAAGGCCACCAAGTCTCCGTAATTGACTCTCAAATCCAGCAGATGTTTCGGAATATCTTTAAAAATCTCCACTCTGGACTCATTAATCTCTAAAGTCTTCTGGAAGTGAGCGCCCAATATTTTGTCCCGTTCCTCTTTCGACCGGAGGGTCACCAAACAGTCTCTCACCCTGTTTTTCCTCCCTCCTCTTCCAAGTCTAAAGGCGCTCACTATCTTAAAATCTTTATCCA
Organism: Podarcis filfolensis; assembly: GCF_964270895.1. NCBI lineage: Eukaryota > Metazoa > Chordata > Lepidosauria > Squamata > Lacertidae > Podarcis > Podarcis filfolensis. The sequence continues at coordinate 12,121,019 of NC_139612.1, forward strand.
ACTCCAAGTTCCAAAATTTCTCAAATTCCTGTGAAAGATAGTCGTTCAAATTATCTTTCTCAAGTTCAGGCACTGCTCTGATCCTCAAGTTTGTCTGCCTCTCTCTCAATTCGACCATAGACAATAAGGCCTGGTGATCCCCAATCTGTTTACGTATTGGTTTAATTTCTCCCTCTACAGCCACAGCTTTTTCTTTTGCTTCCTCAGCTTTTTCTTTTGCCTCCTCGACTATTTTCCTGGTAGTCGCAGATTCCTCCAGCAGTTTTTCTATAGCTTTAGTGTTTGAGTTGATGCTAGCTGTGTTCCCTTTAGTTTCAGCTGACTGATCTGAGACCTGCTTACTTAGGCCTTCCAATTTTTCATAGATTTTGTTCAACACAGATGTAAATTCCCCTTCTGAGGCCATTCCTTTTAACTCAGATTGCCCTGCGTCTTCCTCCTGAGTCACAGGGGGGCCAGGCACAGATGCTCTGCGTTGCTGGGAAGCTAAGGTAGACTGTTGCCCTTTAACCTTAGCTCTTGTTGCTCTTTGTTCAGTCATTCCCCCTTATCTTCCGTCAAGGTCAATTCCCAGGGTCAAGCCTTGCAGTGGAAAATCCCCAAAGTTAGTAGTGGAAAATTCCCCCAGTCAGATACTGACATCAATAGTCCTCTAGGGGGACACAGTAACCGCCTTTGTATTCACAGCAACCAAATAACAAAGTCTTTTTGTAACTTTCCGTGTCCCCTCTTTAGTTAAAACTAAGTATCCAATTAAAGGGAGACTTTGAATGTATCACTTTGCAGAGTTTGAGCAATATTTACAGTATCCAAGTCAAGTCAATGCGAGCTCAAATGTAACAGTCCTTGTTAATCTGACAGTCCGTTCCCAGGGAGTCCGAAAGGAAAAACCATTAAGTTCCCAGAAGATCCCCAGAAGAAATACAGTCACTTTCTTAACTTCCCCCCTCTCCTCTAATGGGGGAGTTCCTTCTTTTAATGCTTGGAGTTCAAATTTTGCAACCCACTTTAAAGTATTAGCGTAGAAAGGTCTTTGCTTTGATCTTTTACAAAACGGAAAGGCGGACTTCCTGTTTGCACCTTTCCGCTTCGGAGCCCAAATTCTCTTATTTTTTCTTTTCAAGTCCGAAATTCTTAAATTCCCCTACTCACGGATGTTCTCTTTAGAGCCGAATTTCACAGGAAAAAGGTCGGCGCTCTCCGGCAACAGCTACGCGGCTTCGCTCCATAGACGCAGCAATCGACCCGTAGCACCGCGCCGCTCCCGCTGCACACCGGAACCCCTTACGGGGCTCCCTTGCTAAAGCGGGGGGCGCAGAAGGTGCCTGCTGGGTCCCACGCTCGCAGGCTCTTTCTGCCTGCGATTTCTGATCGGGTCCCCGCTTCGCCGTAGCGGAACAGACCCACTTTCTACAGAGCTTCTCCTCCTACTCAGAAGGAGACCGCCATTGCCGTTGGCGCCGCCTCCGGAAGTCCATTGTTCAGACCAGACACAAAGATTCAGCGCTGAGGGCCTTTTGGCAGTTCCCTCACTGCAAAAAGTGAGGTTACAGGGAACCAGGCAGAAGGCCTTCTCAGTAGTGGCATACACACACACACACACACACACAGGTGGAAGGCCCTCCCAGCAGATTCCAATCACTTCTCTGTGGATGTCACACTACTCCACCACGAGAAGCATCAATACCAGCCTGCCCTACTCTCTCTTTCTCTTGCTCTCTCTAGCTCCATAAAATGCAGCAAATACAGATGTTTCAGTGCAGCTTGCGAATAGCATTCCACAAAGCCAATTTTCTATTCCAATCATTTCCTCCCTGCTCTATCCCTCTCCACTGAAACTATTTTCCCCCCTTCCTGGCTTCGTAACCAGAAGGCTTTGTCTATGCGAGTGAAGCTTATAAATCACATTTTGGACCATTAGAATCACACAGCCGTTAGTCTGAAGGTGAATTGAACCACATATGAGTCAATTAAATATATTACTTAAGAAGGACGACGCACAGACAGCCTCACATAAAACTGGCTCGTTTGGGCAACATGGAGAAACACAGAGAAACTATACGCAACGGTGATATCTCGCTTGTACACACGTGCATGTTGCAAATTGTAGCAGTGGGCGGAAGAGGGATTAAAAAAACTAAAACATCACATCTCATTACTTTTACTGAAACACCATGTCTTATTAACCTCAGAGAAATGGCTGCAGTGGAAATGTGCTGCCTGACCATTAAATATTCAGTTCAGATAGTGAACTGAAGAAGTAGAGAAAGGAGAATAAAAGGAACAAGAAAGGAAATAACAATTTGCCCTCCCGTGCAGTCCGCACTCCTGCACAGCCACTTAATTTGAAGACTGCATTAGTAATTACATGCCACTTTGTCCTCCCATAAGGTCTCCTGCCTCAAAATTACTAGCTGTTCTCCTGTATTCTGTGCTTCACATGACATTTCAGTACTCAAAGACTAATCATTTCTCCATGCTTGGCATTCACTTATCTGCTGCTGAACAATCTACAGCCAACCTGGACCACCAATACAGCAAGCTGCTAGGCCAGGTTGGATTCAAGGAATCTCTATTGTCTACGCTGACTGTCCGTGACTCCCCAGGGTCTTCTGCATCTCCTGCCTTCTAATCCTTTCAACTGAAGGCAGGGTTGGAGGAGCAGTTCAATTCAGTTTACATTTAAAGGCAAACCAACCTGATTTGTACTTTTGGAAACTTTCAGGACACAAACAAAAACACCTCTCTGAATTTTGCAACGCCCTTCGCCAGCCTGATAACGTGTACACGAATGGCAGGTGCTAAGGTAAAGTATGCATATAAAGGCACATACTGCTGGAAATAATGCACACAAATGCAAATGCGTGTGCATTAATAGAAATAACAACAACAACAACTACAACTACAACAACAACAATTTTATTTGTACCCCGCCCTCCCCGTCCGGAGCCGGGCTCAGGGCGGCTAACATCATAAAACTAACACAGTATACAAAGAACATAAAAACATAAAATCAGGCAGGATAGAAATGAATTTTCACGAGGGCTTTGAACAAAAAAATCACAAACTGATGCGGACATGCGGAGAACTGAGTTTATGATTGGAAAGATGATGATGATGAAGAAGAAGAGTTTGGATTTGATATCCCGCTTTATCACTACCCAAAGGAGTCTCAAAGCAGCTAACATTCTCCTTTCCCTTCCTCCCCCACAACAAACACTCTGTGGGGTGAGTGAGGCTGAGAGAATTCAGAGAAGTGTGACTAGCCCAAGGTCACCCAGCAGCTGTATGTGGAGGAGCGGAGACGCGAACCCGGTTAATCAGATTATGAGTCCACCGCTCTTAACCACTACACCACACAGGCTCTCAGTGAGAAACAAAAACTGAAAGCTTATCCCATTCCCACCTAGAGGTGCTAGGTAATGAATCTCGGAACTTCTGCATATGTAAGATTAATGATCTATCACTGAGCTATCAACTCTCCAATTGGAAAGAAAGACGTGCTGTAGGCAGTTTCATGAACCTGGAGATTTGGTAGCTTCTCTGTCAATGTGTGAATACAGGTAACCATGTGACTTCTCCTTCCCCTGATCATCTTTTTTTCTAGTTAAAGAGCAGCCAACTAGTGTGGTGTAGTGGTTAAGAGGTGTGGACTCATAATCTGGTGAACTGGGTTCAATTCCCCGCTTCTCCACATGCAGCTGCTGGGTGACCTTGGGCTAGTCACACTTCTCTGAAGTCTCTCAGCCTCAGTTCACAGAGTGTTTGTTGTGGGGGAGGAAGGGAAAGAAGGTTGTGAGTCGCTTTGAGACTCCTTAGGGTAGTGATAAAGCGGGATATCAAATCCAAACTCTTCTTCTTCTTCCCCAATTCTTATTCTTGGAGCCCTCAAGATCCTACGCATTCCAAGTTAAAAGAAGTGCAAGAGTTTTCAGCATGCTGTTTCTGATGTGGCCGGTGAATTCCCCAGCACAAATCAAGATGGAACTGCACAGCGACTGCTTTGTCATCATCACAACGGCTTGAGGTCTCACTTTACACAGGACGTGGTGCTTCTCAGCTAGAAAGCACGACAATGGCGCCACACCACAATTTACGAAGGATGTTGACAAGCTCAGAACCAAGACTTATGAGGAATAGTTGAGGGAGATGGGTATGTTTAGCCTGGAAAAGGGGAGACGGAGAGGAGATATGATAGCCATCTTCAAATAACTGTACTGCTGTCACATGGAAGAGGGAAGAAGCTTGTTTTCTCCTGCTCTGGAGGGTAGGACTCGAACCAACGGCTTCGAGCTACAAAAAAGGAGATTGCAACTAAATATCAGGAAAACCATCTGTACCATGGTACCTCACGCCAATTAAATTGACATGGCTGTATAAAACAGGAAACAAGAATTGCTGGAATGTGGGGTGAAAGAAGGTTGTTTCTTCTACATGCGGTGGTCATGTGATAAGGTAAAAACGTATTGGGGAATCATATATAATGAATTAAAGAAGATATTTAGATATACATTTTTGAAAAGCCAGAGGCATTCTTGTTGGGAACAGTAGGAGAAGACATTACTAAGAATGACCAGAAATTGTTCTTATATGCAACAACAGCGGTGAGATTATTGTTAGCCCAGGTTTGGAAACAACAGCAAGTACCAACAGTAGAAGAATGGCGACAGAAGGTAATGGAATATGCAGAAATAGCTAGATAAACGGGGGAAATTTGACAACAGGGCAATGGAATATTTCAAAAAGAATGGGAAAAAATTATGTCATACATAGGAAGGATAAGGTGAAATAGTGAAACCAGTAGAACTGAAATAAACCTCATAAGGTGAAATACAAAGAAAGTTTATGGATAAAGAAAATAACAAAAAGTAAAATGTATAATGTGATTAATGTAACCAATGGTAGTTGTAAATGAATATAGACAGACAATAAGAATTGTATATACAGGAGGATTTATTTGACTATAGACACTCTATGGACAAATATGAAAGAAGAACAATAATAAGAGCTATTTGAACGTGCAATGGATTCCCTCTGGAGGTTGTGGACTCTCCTTCCTCGGAGGTTTTTAAGCAGAGGTTGGATGGCCATCTGTCAGGGATATTTTAGCTGAGATTTCTGCATTGCAGAGGGTTGGACTAGTTGAGCCTTGGGGTCCCTTCCAGAACTGTCAGGCCAGTGGATGCTGTTGTCTCAACAGTGGGAAGAGTGACAGCTCACAATTCCAGAGAAAGGGATGAGATCTGGGACCCCCGAGTTCTGTGTCCTGGTTCGGCTGTGCTGAAGAGCACAGGGTCAAGTTTTGCATCTCATTTGAAAGGGATGCCATCATTTTTAAGCAAAACACCTCACATTAACCAAGTCTCGCTCTTTTTAATTACATTGCCAGAGTACACAGATTTGAGTCCGAGTTGCGGCTCAAGCTTCCTGCCAGACGCTTTAATCAAACTAATTAAAAATGAGATTAATTGAGTAAAAAGTGAAATGTGCAACATACGGCAGTGTTTATATTACCTGCACAATCTTCTACTGTATCCCCATTATTTAAATCTCATTTTTGTTTGTTTTGAACAAGCTGTTCTTTTTTAAAAACTGGGGGAGAATACTTACAATAAGAAAAAAGTAGGGGGTGGAGGCCTTGAATAGCAAATCTTTATCGTAATCTTTTTTTCTTTTTCTTATTTTCCTCCTTTTTTTGGTGCTCAGAACATCTTCAAGGAGATGGAGAGTGAGGATTGTTTTCAGAAGCAGGGACAAAAGACAATAATTTCCACTGTTGTTTGTACACATTAACCTTCTGAAAGTGCTTTTCTAAACTGTGAATTTATGGCTGCGCTAAACGCTTTCTCTTTTCATCCCAAGACTGCAAGAGGGCATGAGTCTAGGTGGCGGAAGGAGCACTGAAAAACAGGGCTGAAAAACAATTTTCTGTGCAACTTTACCTGCATACAAAATTGTCAGAGGTTACTGTCCCCATAGACAAAAGAGGCAAAGATGATCTTCTTGGGTTCAAGAGGAAACACAATACCCTTGACTCTAAAAAACAAACAAGCCTTTTATTCTCAGTTTTAAAAGTTTGATGTCATAATATTTTCCTTACAAAATGGTTAATTTTAGTGCTGTCAGTGATCATGGACAATATCATCATCATCATCATCATCATCATCATCATCATCATCATCATTTGTACCCTGCCCACCTGGCTGGGTTTCCCCAGCCACTCTGGGCAGCTCCCAACAGAATATTAAAAACATGATGAGACATCAAACATTAAAGACTTCCCTAAACAGGGCTGCCTTCAGATGTCTTCTAAAAGTCAGATAGCTGTTTATTTCCTTGACATCTGATGGGAGGGCGTTCCACAGGGTGGGCGCCACTACCGAGAAGGCCCTCTGCCTGATTCCCTGTAACCTCACTTCTCGCAGTGAAGTTAGGAGAGATGAGAACAAAAAAGAGAGGAAAGAAATCCTGGGTTGATCTCAGTTGCTTGTTTAAAGCCAGGTCATACATAGTTTCCATGTGTGTACACCTGTGCTGCTTTAAAAATATGCACCGGCTGAACAAACAGATATGACCTTGTAGTCTACCATAGAAGAGAGAGAGAGAGAGAGAGCGCTCTCTATGGAATAGTGTGTTTGTGTGTGTGTGTGTTCTTTTTAACACTTTATATGATTATTTTGCCCCTTCATGGATCACTACCATGTCGTGGTGAAGGGGCTTGAATAACTCCAAGAAACTATGAGCTATGCCGTGCAGGGCCACCCAAGACAGACAGCTCATAGCTGAGAGTTTAGACTAAATGTGATCCACCTGGAGAAGGAACTGGCAAACCACTCCAGTATTTTTGCCATGAAAACTCTATGGACATTAAAAAGGAGAAGCTTTGGGAAGAAATTTCCAAGGCATGCTCTGGTTCATGGGGTCAGGGAGAGTCGGACACAACTAAGACGACTAAACAACGATTATGACGATGATTATTTTGATGATTATTCTATTATTTTGTATTTTTATTCTTCCTGTTCCTATGGCTATTATTAAGTGGTAGGGTGAACCTACAGAATCAGCAGCCAGCTGCAGTCAGCCCTTTGGAACTTTCTTCTCTATAAGGGTTGCTTATTTCACATCTCCCAACATTTCTCCGATGAAAATAGGGACGTTCTGTCCCATAATAATAATAAAAATTCTAATATTATTTATACACTGCCCATCTGAATGGGTTGCCCCAGCCACTCTGGACGGCTTCCAACGTATATGAAAACATAATCATAGAAGCAAAGAATAGTAGAACCAAAGAGTTGGAAGGGACCGCAAGGATCATCTAGTCCAACCCCATGAAATTCAGAAACCTTTTGCTCAATGTTGGACTCAAACCCACAGCCCTGTGAGTCAGAGTCTCGTGCTCTGCCAACTGAGCTATCGCAGCTGACATCTAATAAAACACTAAAGATTAAGAAACTTCCCTATACAAGGCTGCCTTCAGATGTCTTCTAAAGGTTGTATAGTTACTTATCTCCTTGGCTCGGGGGTCGCATAACTCCATACTGTCCATGAGGAGAGAAAGGAAGGAAAGCTATCTCATTAGCTGCCTTTGGCTAATCCCAGTTGTCTCCTAGCTGCAGCAATTCCATCAGGCGACCTGAACTGTCTATCCCAGCTGGTCATTATAAAACATATATTGCTAAAAAATGACACTTGAGTTTGTTTTCTTTTTTCCCCATCCTTCCTTTGCTTCTTCTTTCTTTCTGTGTGCTTTTTTATTTGTAAGTCTAAGGGTAGGGACTGAATGGATTTGTTTTGTTTTGTAGATTTCTTTTTTTATAATAATTTTTATTGTGTTTTACATTTTCATTATAATGATAACATATCCAATAACAAAAAAATGAATACAACTTCCCAGATTTCCCCTCCCCTCCCCCGACTTCCCTCAACTTTCTGTTCTGATTTTTAACATATTAATTCCCCTGCTTGCTAAATTAGATCTTCATATTGCGTTCTTTATATCTAATATTGTTATTCTCTTATCATTTTGACATTATCTTTATCATTTCTGTATTTATTTTCTTACTTGTAAGTGTTTACTCAAACCCTGCTAGTGAGCCTATTTCTTTATATTATTTCTGTAAGTACCTCATAAATGATTCCCAGTCTTTTTTAAAGTCTCTATTGTCATTGTCTCTAAGTCTTTCACTTAGCTTCGCCATTTCGGCATATTCCATCAATTATTCTTGCCATTGTTCTTTAGTTGGTGTTTTGTCGCTTCTCCATCTTTGGGCTAGAAATATCCTAGCTGCAGCTGTAGCGTACATAAAAAGCTTCTTCTTTTCTTTTGGCAAATCTTGACCTGCAATGCCTAATAAAAAAGCTTCTGGTCTCTGAACAAAGGTTATCTTAAACATTTTATTCATTTCATTATTGTTCTGTAGATTTTTAAGGTACTCTAGGAGCCTTCTTATCTAGTAAGAGATTCTTTAAACTAAAAATAATATAAATAAATGTTGAAGCAAGCACACATAGATGCTTCAACATCTCCAGATCAAAGCACTTTCTGATGTTTTCTCTCTCCATTAAGATACAAAGTGCCCCTAGCTTTTATCTGCTTTGATGAAGTTTGTCATCAAAATGACACACCACAGTGTCAAGCGAATGATGGAGGAGACCATTCATAGATCAATAGATGATGTCCTCTGCAATGAAATCATGCTTGCTTTCTCTCTTTTTCCCCTCACACAGCAAAATATTCAGGAGTATCAGACATGAATCACAACCTTTTCAGATTTCCTTTGGGTTGCAGCAACATTTGTGGAAACTTGTTGTTCTGGTTTACTGTGATCCTTGCCATTATTTCTGGCCTTCTCGTGGCCTCTGTCCAATGAGAAATATGATAAGGCAGCATCATGGCAGAGCCGTAAATGCAGCCAGCTCCATGTGATGATAATCAAACTAACATTCAAGTACAAGTTTATGAGGCCTAATAACAGTAGCAGCCTCGTGCCTAGGAAATCGTTGGCCAACATAAGCCATCTTGAGCGTTTGCTAATGGAACACTATTTCTCTTCCACCATATGTTATACATGTACAAAGTAGGAATGGCCAACGGAGGGGGAAACATGGGATGTGTTCATTCATCTGAAAGTATTTGAGGGCTACTAGGCCTATGTGCTGGACTGGATGAATCCCAAGCTGGAATTAAGATTGCCGGAAGAAATATAGTAGGAAATAAAGAACCTCTTAATGAGGGTGAAAGAGGAGAGCGCAAAATATGGTCTGAAGTTCAACATAAAAAAACTAAGATCATGGCCACTGTTCCCATGACCTCCTAGCAAATAGAAGGGGAAGAAATGGAGGCTGTGAGAGATTTTACTTTCTTGGGCACCACAATCACCGCAGATGGTGACAGCAGTCATGAAATTAAAAGACGCCTGCTTCTTGGGAGAAAAACAATGAAAAACCTAGACAGCATCTTAAAAAGCAGAGACATCACCTTGCTGACAAAGGACCATACAGAAGACTGATCGCCAAAGAACTGATGCTTTTGAATTATGGTGCTGGAGGAGACTCTTGAGAGTCCCGTGGACTGCAAGAAAATCAAACCTATCCATTCTGAAGGAAATCAGCCCTGAGTGCTCACTGGAAGGACAGATTGTGAAGCTGAGGCTCCAATACTTTGGCCACCTCATGAGAAAAGAAGACTCCCTGGAAAAGACCCTGATTTTGGGAAAGATTGAGGGCACAAGGAGAAGGGGATGACAGAGGATGAAATGGTTGGACAGTGTTCTCAAAGCTACTAACATGAGTTTGACCAGACTGCGGGAGGCAGTGGAAGACAGGAGTGCCTGGCGTGCTCTGGTCCATGGGGTCACGAAGAGTCAGACAAGACTAAATGACTAAACAACAACAACAGCCAATGTGCTGGATTTGACAAAATCCCTCACATTCCTTTACAGCTCGTGCAGAAGCCACCTTCCTGACTGTTGGACCCCACAATGGTCTTGTCCGCTCAATCTGCTGGAGCCTGTCTTCACATGCAGGGAAACGCTCTCACTTACTGAAAGTTTGAGGCCCATCGGCTACCTGGTTTAGCCCGCCAGTTGAAGCCATTCCCAAGGTATGGCCGCTGCCGCATGCTGACAGCTTCTAGGAGCCACAGGTGAAAGCTGAGTGTATGGTGGCGACCAAAGGTGGACAAACTACCCCAGAAGGAGCATGACATGCAAACCCTCCAAGTTTCCCTATTTTCCAGGGACAGTCTTATATTTACAGGAGCCATCCCAGTTTCAGCTTTGTTCCCAGAACATTCTGCTTTTCCTTAGGACATTCCTATTTTCACCAGAGAAATGTTGGAGGCTATGGTAAAGGTAAAGGGACCCCTGACCATTAGGTCAAGTCGTGGCCGACTCTGGGGTTTCGGCGCTCATCTCGCTTTATTGGCCGAGGGAGCAGACATATGGCTTCTGGGCCATGTGGCCAGCATGACTAAGCTGCTTCTGGCGAACCAGAGCAGTGCATGGAAACGCCGTTTAGCTTCCCATGGGAGTGGTACCTATTTATCTACTTGCACTTTGACGTGCTTTCGAATTGCTAGGTTGGCAGGAGCAGGGACCGAGCAACGGGAGCTCACCCCGTCGCAGGGATTTGAACCGCTGACCTTCTGATCGGCAAGTCCTAGGCTCTGTGGTTTAACCCACAGAGCCACCCGTGTCCGGAGACTATGGTAGGACGTCCCTATTTTCATCGGAGAAATAGTATGGAGTTATGCAACCCCGAACCAAGGAGACAAGTAACTATAGAACCTTTAGAAGACATCTGAAGATGTCCGGGACTGAGCAGAGGAGGGATGGTGGAGACCCCCTCCCCTGTCTGACCCTCCCAGAGAAGAAGATGACAGTTCAGAATTACAACAGGGGTTTGAGGGAGATCACAGCTTAGAGGCAGATGAGTGGAAAAGCTGGGAAATAATGGGAGAAGAGGAATAAGAAGCACCAGGGGGTGACAGCTGACAGACACAGTGTCTTTAGAAAGCATTCCAGATCCTCCATCTCCTAGACCCCGGTGAGCATTGAAAGTAGGAGAGCAAAGAGCTCAGAGGCAGAGGGCACTTCTCAGCACCCATAGTGATGACACATGAAGGGAGAGAGGGAGTGGGTGGAGACTCACCCGGGGCAATGCCATTATTCCAAGAGGCTGCATTCCCAAGCCTCTCTCTGTGAATATTGAATAAAAAGCAGTTGGTAAGAACTTTTCCTTGTCTTATCCGTTTCTGGCAACCTGCCATGGGGGCTTGAATCCTCTGCTGCCTGACAGAAGGCAGCTCTGTACAGGAAAAGGGTTTTTTTTTAATGTTTAATGTTTTGTTATTTTTTTTTTATATATAGAAGCTTTTCAGAGTGGCTGGGGCCACCCAGTCAGATGGGCGGGGTATAAATAATAAAATTATTATTATTATCATTGAATAGGATGTCCCTATTTTTATTGGAGAAATGTTGGTGGGTATAGATGGATCCCCCACCAGAGGCAGTACCCATCTCCTAACACTTAGACTGCAATAATATTCACCCTTTCCTGACAGTAAGTTTCACTGAATTGAATAGGACTTATTTCTGAGTGTACCTGCATAGAAATAACTTCTATGCTAAATCGTGTCCTCCATCATGGAGGGCACATGTTGCAGTGAGATCACCTAAACTGCCTCCCTGTTGTGGGGTGGGACCATTTGCTTAGCCACAACACCCCATTGGTTGCCCCTCAGTTGCTGGAGTAGAAATCTGGCCTGCTGGGATGTCAATTGGCCACTGAGGGGCTATTTAAGCTGCTGCACGTCGCTGGGAGCTTTATCTTTTCTGCGATGCGCATCAGATCACCCGCCCTCCCACCCTATATTTAGGGCTGTTCTTTGGCCTTGCTATGCCTGTCATGGGGTCGTCTGTTTTGGAGCAGGGGCCCGGTAGGAATTTTGCCATTTGGCTGATTGGCTGTTGCCACTTGGTTTTTGCCTACCGTGTAGCAAATCGTCACAACTTTGTAAGGTTGGCGGTAAGGCATTGGTTCAATATTTTGTGGAGGGGATGTGGTTGGCTATGCCTGCCCCTCCATTGCTGCTAGGGAATTCCATTAAAGGAATCCAGGGGCTTACCTTGCTTTTGTCTGAACCCTGTCAAGGGGCTAGGGCCACTGGGAGCATCTGGGGTGAGCTGTGAGATCGAAGGAGTTCTCCCTCCCCCAGGATGCTTTCCCTTACTGACATGTTGTGGTGCCCAGTGTCAGTCCTGTTCCTGCCACTGTGCAGGTTCAGGGAGTCTGGAACCAATGCCTAAGCAACCACTCACATGCTGTAATCAATGAAGCTGAGGCCAAAATTAATGCCAAAAACCTTGAACTATATTCTGTGTCTATTGTGTCTTTATTTTGGGGGTGCTTTTGGGGGTCTTCACACGCAAACTATGCATCTCTAAGTTACCACCCAATATTACCTAAAAGAAACTTGGTGGACAATTCGGAAGGCTTCCACTTAGAACAGCCTCCCACAGCCTGATGTGATTGGACTACATGTCCCATAATCTCTTGGCACTGGCCATGCTGACTGAAGCTGATGGGAGTTGTAGTCCAAAATCATCTGGAGGGTGCTGTGTTAGGGAACCTTATTTCAGATGACACATCCATAGATATTTTGTTGAATTATCAAACGTTTCTCAGGAGGCGCCACAGATCTCTGGCATCTAAAATCTTAATATGGGAAGTTGTTCTTAAAGTGAACACCATCAGCTCTCGGCTTCCTAATTCATTTTTCACATGATTATTTTACAGATGAGTGGATCATATTTAATTTAGATTTGATTTTTCTAAATCTTCCCTTGGGTTAAACCCACTTATCTGATTAACATCCTGAGAAAAACAAGCTTGTTCTACATAGCTCGATCATGTTCAGCATTACTATTAATGGTTGCAAAGTCCTCAGAAGCGGAGAGCAGAGCGCCATCATTTATATATGCGTATTTCCTTGACATGGTGAACTATTGCTTTGTTACTGATATTGGCTCAAATATGCCTGAGGTGTAGGAAGATATATAAAATGGCAAATAATGTGGTGCCTGAAGAGAAAGTGAGGAAATTTGTTGGGGAAATGGAGACTTCCATGTCAGTCATTTGGGAAGCACCATTCCAGGTATGGAATTAGGGACACGGGTGGTGCTGTGGGTTAAACCACAGAGCCTAGGACTTGCCGATCAGAAGGTCGGCGGTTCGAATCCCCGCGACGGGGTGAGCTCCCATTGCTCGGTCCCTGCTCCTGCCAACATAGCAGTTTGAAAGCACGTCAAAGTGCAAGTGGATAAATAGGTACCACTCCAGCGGGAAGGTAAATGGCGTTTCCATGTGCTGCTCTGGTTCGCCAGAAGTGGCTTAGTCATGCTGGCCACATGATCCGTACACCAGCTCCCTCGGCCAATAAAGCGAGATGAGCGCCGCAACCCCAGAGTTGGTCACGACTCGACCTAATGGTCAGGGGTCCCTTTACCTTTACCTTATTCCAGGTGTGGCTGTGTAGCCAGGGAGCTGTGTCTTCCTATTGTGTTTTACACACACACACACACTTTTCAGATTTATACATTTCATTAATTTTACAATCATTTTAACATTTCAAAACTTGACTTCCTTCCCCCTCTTTCTGCAGTTCCTTAAATTTGTTTTTTTAAATATCTTCTGCATATCCAAATTGACCTAATTTGCTCATTTATTCATCTTCTTTAAATATATGAAACTGCAGGTTATTACAATAATCCTGCCAATGTTTTCTATTTGTGTGCAATTTATTTGTAAATACTCAATAACCATTTCCATTCTTTTATAAAAAGTTTGTTATCTTGATTTCTTATTCTTCCAATAAGTATCACCATTTCTGCATATTCCATAAGTTTTTGTTTCCATTCTTCCTTTGCTAGGACTTCTGCTTCTTTCCACTTTTGGGTGAGTAGCATTCTTGCTGCTGTAGCAGCATACATGAATAAATTTCTATACAATTTAGGTAGTTCTGTCCCTAAAACAAGAAAACAGTTTAGACAACCCAACTTGTTGGGGGAGACTCCTTTAAACCAAATTTGTATTTTTAGTCACGCCATTGCTATATCAAATGTTTGTTAGGCGCTGAATAGCAAGCAGCAGCAACTGAATCTTGAGAGTATGAAAATCAGCTGTGGCCAGGAAACAACCAGGAAATAAATGTCAACTTTGGTAGACAAAATATAAGTGCTATGTACGTTTGGAGTTTTTGAACCCAGAGCGAACAATATTGAGAAGCTTCTAGAAGAGTGGATAGAGGAAAGCAAATAGGCTGAAGACATTGCAGCAGACCAGTCTTCCTCAGCAAGCTGCCCTGTATTTCTTTGGGACACCAGATCCCATCAGCTCAAGCCTGAAGGGATGGTGGAAGTTGTAGTCCTAACCACCTGCAGTTCACTAGGCTGTGGAAGGCTGAGATGGACAATGTTCCACTTAGGATAACTTGCTGTTGAAATGGAATACTCAGGATGAAACGGTTAAATCTGCTATGATTAAATGGGCACAAGATGTTGGACATAACATTATGTTTGCTGACTGGGAACAGTTGTGGACCACAGGTATGAAATTTACGGCATGTAATGCCTTAAGAGAGAATATTATGAAAATGATATACAGGTGGTACATGACACCAGTCAAGCTTGCAAAAATCTACCATTTGCCAGATAATAAATGTTGGAAATGTAAAGATAATGAAGGTACATTCTTTCACCTTTGGTGGACGTGCCCAAGGATTAAGGCTTTCTGGGAGATGATATATAATGAAATGAAAAAGGTATTTAAATATACCTTCCTGAAGAAACCAGAAGCCCTTCTCCTGGGCATGGTCGGCCAATTGGTGTTAAAGAAGGATAGAACTTTTTTTATGTACGCGACAACAGCAGCAAGAATACTCATTGCAAAGTATTGGAAGACACAAGATCTACCCACCCTGGAAGAATGGCAGATGAAGGTGATAGACTATATGGAATTGGCGGAAATGACTGGCAGAATCCGAGACCAGGGAGAAGAGTCGGTGGAAGAAGATTGGAAGAAATTTAAAGATTATTTACAGAAACATTGTAAAATTAAAGAATGTTAAAATGATGTCGGAATGAAATTAAGTGTTTTTTAGCAGCAATGTTAAAAAAGAGTATGTAAAAATGGATGGTTAGCAGGTGAAAATGTAAAGTTATAATATATTAAGATAAAGAACTAAGATAAAAACAAAGAGGGAAAGGATTTGCTGAAGTAAACATTTGAACTGGAATACAAAAAAGGGAGGTGTGAGGAGGTCAGGGAAATAAGTGAATGAAAGACAAGATATTGAAAGATGGATTTATTTTTAACTGTTTTTATTTTTTTTCTGTATTTTGTATCTTTTGTTTCGTTTTTCTATTTTTTTATTATTATTTCTGTAATCTTTTTTTGAAACTTTAATAAATATCATTAAAAAAAAAAAGACAATGTTCCACTTAGGTTGTTGTTGTTGTTTGTGAGTTGGGCTTTCTTTTCTTTTACAAACCATTACTTCTCCTTCATACTGGAACTTTCCATCAATACCTCTCTCATCTGAGCACATTTTGGGTCCTTTGCCTAGCAACGCATTTGAAAGCTCAGATGAATAATGCAAAATGTGTGAGGTCAATTTCTTTTGAACCATATTGGTTACCAAAGAAAAAAGAAAGGGGGGGCCCTGAAAGTTGTCTCTCTTTCTTGAATACAACTATTCACAGAACAACTGGACTGCAGGATAAGATGGAGCCAAGGAAGGGACATGATTTATTAGTAAGGTTTCAAGGAAATGGGATTGGATCAGTGGCTAATGGTTTTTGAAGAAGTCTGCTGCCTGGATTGACTGTAGGAAATACATTATTTATCAGGAAGAAAATGCTTCCTATGATTTCAAGTTTAAAAGGATTGCTTTCTTTATCTTTCCCCCCAAAAACAAATCTATTTTTATGTTATTAAAGATTCCGTCCTATTCTTTTTATCTGCATCTTGATAAGAGGGATTTTGTTTTCCTCTTTAAGATGACTCATAGGCAGAAAGTTTCGCACAAGATGGGAAATTGCCTCAAGTCATTTCAGAATGCGCACACACATCCACATGTCATCTGTTAAGTGTGAATTCTGTTAATGACTGTGCTGCCATGATTTCCATTATTAACTCCCCCCATCCCTTTCTCCAAGAGGTTACAACTACAGAAAATCAAGACAAGTGAATCTTTGGTGACAGATAGTGTTGCTATCAAATGGCAATTCCTATGTTTGTTTGTTTGTTTTTATTCATTGGTCTTTAGTAAAACTAAAAGGTTTTTTAAAAATCAGTGTTCTCATTGTACCTTTTCTTGAGCATTTTCAGTAACAGATACATTGATACATACAAACTCTGTAATGACATGTTGACTTGGACAGATAAATCTTTTCAGGTCACATATCTCAGAGCAGCCTAAAGGGATGCTGTTGAAATAAATAAAACAAAAATAAAAGAATGAAAATTCTTGATGAAAAGTTATTAGTGCTTAAAATGCATTCAGACATTACATAGATCTGCATCTATTATTTTATTTTTTAATCCACTGGTGTTTATGATGCTACTGTTTATGATGCTATTGTTTATGATGCCGTCTTCACTGTTTGAAGTTTGTAAACTCATTCCATTGATACTTTTACAGGATGATTACAGCTCAAAGAAACTTGTGATAACTGCTCTGCAACAAAAATGGCTGTGCGAGTCAAAGCTGGTTCGCACATGACATTGGCATCCCTTATGATATCATAGAATCATACACTTGGAAGGGACACTGAGGATCATCTGGTGAGACCCCCGGCAATGCAAGAATATGCAGCTGTCCTATACAGGGACTGAACCTGCAACCTTGGTGTGATTAGCACCACACTCTATCCAACTGAGCTATGTCTATACTATTTATTAGGGATGTGTGCACACACACTCAATCTATTTTAGGGCTTAATCTGGCACCTTTGCATGGCTCTAATCTGACCCAACATGATGTGGTGCTGACCCAACCTGGATTCAGGCTCCAAACCAACTGGGGGCCTTGCAGAGTTCATGGTCTCTGTGCTTTTCTTCCAACCCCCACAACTCCCATATTTAATCAGGTTTATAATTAAACATAACGTCAAGAGGAGAGGGGGAGAAACACCTAACATCTCGGCCTCCCTGCTCTCCTTGCTGACAGATAGCCCCCTTTTGATGGCCCCAGATCTCTCTGAGTGGACCTGATCCAAGAGGAGGCAAACTGAGGCAGCCTCAACCTGGCCTGGCTCAATTTAAAGTTGACCCAATTCAGTCCCAATTTGATTTGGGATCCAGGACTCAACAAGATCTGGTGCAGGGCCCTGATGTTTAACACAGTACAGTGGTACCTTGGGTTACGTTACCTTAAGGTAACATAATTTTGAGTTACAAATGCGGCAAACCCAGAAGTGTATACTTCTGGTATTTGCCATGGGCACATGTGCAGAAGTCCTCTATCACACCGTACGTGGGCGCAGAAGCAGCACCTCCGGATACAGAATTTTTGGGGTAAGTACGGACCCCCAGGACGAATTAAGTTTGTATTCGGTGTGCCCACTGTAAAGTAAAGGTAAAGGACCCCTGCACGGTTATGTCCAGTCAAAGGCGACTATTGGGTTGCGGCGCTCATCTCGCTTTTCAGGCCGAAGGAGCTGGCATTTGTCCACAGACAGCTTTCCGGGTCATGTGGCCAGCATGACTAAGCTGCTTCTGGCGAGCCAGAGCAGCGCACGGAAACACCATTTACCTTCCCGCCGGAGCGGTACCTATTTATCTACTTGCACTTTGACATGCTTTCAAACTGCTAGGTTGACAGGAGCTGGGACAGAGCAACGAGAGTTCACCCCGTCGTGGGGATTCGAACCACCAACCTTCTGATCGGCAAGCCCAAGAGGCTTAGTGGTTTAGACCACAGCACACCATGTGAATTCTGATACTCTGTGCAACTGGTGGCTACCATGGAGAGCCTGACTTGGGGAAAAGTGGCATATAGATATATTAAAATAATAATTACAAGGGGCAAATTCACTACATCATAGCAAGTGTTCACAAAGGGAAAGGGAGTGTGATGCAAAAGACTCCGGTTGGGTATTGTCAGGGAACTGCCATCGGAGCCAGAGGCGGAGGGAAGGCTCCGGGGGGATGCCGGAGAGGGTCCCAGTAGGGAGAGAGGCAGCCCATCTGCTGGGGAAGGAAATCAGCGTAACACCAGTGCGGAAGGGGGGCAGATGGGAGAATTGGAGAGGAGGCTCCAGGACTCCTCGCCGGAGACCAGCGGGGAGAGCACGGGTCCTCCGCTGCCCACACCCTCCCTGCGCAGAAGACTTCCACGCAGGGAGAGTAGGAGGAGACTTGGAGTCAAAGAACTTCTTTGCTGGAAGAAGTTCTAGAAATGCCCACTGACGGATTCTGCCAGCGACTGAGACAGCCACGAAGAGAGAGGCTGTCCAGACAGAAAGGGTTCAACCAGGTAACCTAGCCAGGAGTGGCAGCAACTTACGCACGAGCAACCCCTAGAACCATTACAGGTATGAAGTGCCTAATGAAGAGATTGATCTCTGTGGCAGGTGTAATGCACAGCCTAGGTCTCTTTGGTTATCACAAGTGCAGAATCAGTCTCTCAGAGTTAGTCTACAAATATGTTAAAATCTATTGTTCTGCTACGTCTGCTAGGTCTAATACCGCTGCTATGCCGACCGCTAAACATAGCAGTAAGCATAAGCAATAAGCAATTCTCAGGTGGACGGCAAATGAAAGAGATAAATGTCTAAGCTGTCTGCAGTCATGAAGTAGGCCTAAATCTGATTTTTGTCATTCTCAAAGGCCATGCCATTAAAAGTAGCTGGAAACAACACCAGTGTAAAAAATATGTTAAGTGAAATCAGAGCCAGGTAGACGAGACCCATTTTCATGGAAATCTATGCTAATAGTAGTCATAATCCAATTATAACGAAAGCTCTTTGCAAGACAGTTCACTCAGCTCCTTTCCTCAGCTTTCAGAGAGTTTAGCACCCGTCTTTAAAGTCCTATTTCAGTAAAAAGAAATAAATGGGAACATCTTTGTTTATTGTTGCTTGAAAAGAAATAATGAAAACGTGTCTAGTCTGTAGATGGTGGCACAATATTTCCTGAGACAAAGTGTCACCATTTGAACAAATAATGCTGAATTTATTTAAAAAGTGGCAATATAAAAGCATGATGGTTTGACAGAGATGTGAGAGGACAACGTTCTCTGTATTTGTTTATGGAACTTTGTATTAAGTCTTCTAGTATTAAGTCTTCCAATGAAGCTGAATGCTGGAAGATTCTGTGCAGATGAAAGAAAGTACTTCACAGTGCATAGTTAAACTTGTAGGAAATTCGCTCCCACAAGAGTCAGACAATGGCCAACTTCCTGGATGGCTTTAAAAGAGGAAAGGTTACCAAAAACTTTGTTCCACCATTTTTGACACCATGTGAACCCTACCAGTTAGGATGTGTGGGCTGGTTGTTCCAATCACAGAACACATGGCTTAAGCAAGCCAAGCCATCTTTGTGTTTCTTTGAGTGTTCAGACCCAGAGACCTCCCCCCTAAATAAATTCATACTTGACTCAAATTTTGGTTTTGGTTTTTGGCAGAATTTAAGCCACAACTTCGTCGATTACAGAAAGTGACTGGTTGCATAGGCTCTGGTTCGACCAGTTCCCTGCCATGCATGTAGCGCTGACCCAGGGTTCCAGCATAGGTCAGCCAAGTTGAACACCTGGATAAGCAGAAAGCTGGACACAGGCTAACTCTGCCACCCAAATGTCCCCCTGGACTCAGGCATGGGCACAACCCCCTCACAGGGGTTGACCAAACCATCGAGTCCCTGGATTCCTTTAATGGAATACTCTTCACGTAAGGATGGCGAGAGCATTCTCCCATCCCTATCACATGAACCAGAGCCTATCTGCAACGTTACAAGTTGTGATGATTTGCTACGCAGCAGGCGAAGCCCAAATGGCAACAGCCAATCAGCTAAGTGGGGAAATTTCCTGCCGTGCCCCTGTCCCAATGACAGACGACACACAACGGCACAGCAAGGTCAATCGCAACAAGCCCTAAAAGTAGGGAGAGGTAGGCGGGTGTTCCGAATGCATGCGCCGAAAGAGGAAGCTCTGGGTCACGTGCATGGGCATAAATAGGTCCCTCGAACCGGTTAGACTGTGTCCCATTGGTCAGATTGTACCCAGCTTCAAGGGACCTACCAATCAGGTGTTGTGGCTAACCAATTGAACGCACCCACAACACAGGGTGTCGGTTGTCCAGATCTCACCGCAATGTGTGCCCTCTTTAAGGGAGGACCCGATATACAAAGAAAATAGACACACTTACCTATTTGGAAT
Source organism: Podarcis filfolensis (assembly GCF_964270895.1). Lineage (NCBI taxonomy): Eukaryota > Metazoa > Chordata > Lepidosauria > Squamata > Lacertidae > Podarcis > Podarcis filfolensis. The sequence goes on from NC_139612.1 coordinate 12,141,459, forward strand.
TTCCTTCCTGTCTTTTCTTGCTGCTGCATGGAAAAGCACATGAATCTGTCCTTTGAAGAGTTTGTAAGTAAACCATTTTTAACTTGCCAAATGTTTGGTCTCCTCCAATGCTAAGGGAAGTTGGGAGCTTTGAAGAGGATATTTTAAAGATTTAACATCCTATATTTCTACACTTTACTTTGCTGCATGTTTGTGATTTTAAAGCTCTGCTGGGGCTCTCTCACCAAAGATTACTTGCCCAAACCTGGATCTGGGCATCCAGGGAATAGATAGATGATAGATGATTGCCAGCGCACTACACTGAATTTCTCTTATTATGATGTATTCTTATGTTAGAAATTCATGGCCATTTCTGGCTCTGTAGCACAAATACCTGAACGATACATATATTGGTAAGCATATAGTGGTTACATGGACTTCTTCAATGAACATAAAATGTTGCTTTCAAATGTAGAAAAATGCAATGTGTAAAATGCCCCATCTCACACAATCACTTCTTCTATGTGATGTTAATAAACATGAATGTGTTCATTTCCTGCAAGTATTTGGCTCATTTGGAGCCCGTTGGTTCACTTTAAAATGCAAATAAAACCAGATCCACACCCACACCCCTCACAGCAACCCATTTCTCCTGTTATGTACTGAAGTTTTCACCCTGGGCCAGCAGGGGGGATACTGTAGATAGTTTTCACTCAGGTCCACATATGCAAATAAGGGATTGAAAGTGACGTTCAGTGATTGGATAGTTATAGAAAATGGTTACTGTTGTGTTGTAGTGCAGCTCTATATAAGCAGGCTGGCCGAACCCTTCAGTTCAGTTCTGTTCTGGCCTGTGAATAAACAAGAGCTGTTTAAAGAATCGCTGTGTCGTCTGATATGTTCACCCACAACTTAACATCTCCTAGGCCTGCAGTAGGAACTAAGAGCTGTTACTTTTCTGACCAATTTCAGAAACCCAGTTACTTACACAGAAACAAGGCTATGTAGAGTCCCAAGTATGCCTCAGATTTTCTGATCCTTGCAATGATGGCATGGATAGTGGGGAGGGTAACAGTAGCTTTCACTGGTGCTCAAGTTTAATATTAACATTAGCAGGGCCACAAATATCTTCTGAACTGTTTATGGATTGTGGCAAAATCTCCTCAAGCTAAAATAGAACATGTGTTTCCTTGCTGGGTAATAAAGACTTGGTTATGAAGATCACCCAACTGAGATTGTCCTTGGAAGTCTCTTTTACTATTTACCTACTTATTTCACAAGATTTATATACTGGTTGATTGTAATAAAACCTCCAAGCTTACACTATAACCTGGGCTTTTTTTTTTTCAGCTGGAGCTCACTGGAGCTCAACTCTAGCACCTCTCAGGTGGGTGCCATTGCCATTCTAAGAGAACGAGGGAGATGTTCACGGTGAGTTGCAGTACCTCTTTTCCAGAAAAATAGCACTGAATTATTGACAACATAGTCTCGTGACACTGAATAATAAGTTATTGTGAGTTTGCTAGTTAAAAGAAAAGCTTAGTCTTCTGCAGATTGCTCAATAAATTATTGTGCCGCAATTTAAACACAGAAGCGCTATTTACATGATGCTGTGGACATTTGGGCTTTGGGAAATCATTTGTCCTTTTCTCTGTTTCTCCATTTGTTTTCTATAGGTTCAACTACCTCCTGAGATATCATTGCAAAAACGTTTGGCATGAAGGTTCCTGAGATAAGGGTAGCAGGCAGCCTTTGTGAATGGCTGTTTGGAAGCCAGTTGCCAGTTTGAGGCAAAATGGCACACCAAAGCGTGACTTTGGTGTGACTTCACCTCTTTTTTGGCAGAGCTTCAGCTGCCTCTCAAAATATTGTCCCCAGACTGGGCACAAGAGTCTTTGAGTTGGGGTTGGTGGACTTTGTCACAGTTTGGACGTTGTGTGCTATTTTAAATCAAGGTGGCAGACTGAAACATCACTTTGGGGTATGTTGAGTGCTTTGCTATGAATATTTCCAGAAAGTACTACACTGCGCCACATGTTTTCCTTTCAGTGAAAGCATGTTGTTGTTTCTCTTTGCATAACATAGAAGCTGGAACTGTGGCCATGTGTTTTATATACTAGAAACTGAAAAAATAAAATAAAGACTCAGCAGCCTTGACAGTAGCATTGCATTGGATATGTATTTTATATCACATTTGGACTTTATGTGTGCAAATCTACACCCTCTTTTCTATTCTGTGATCAGAGTAAATCTGGAGTTCACCCCAGACCTCTCTGAAAATTGAGCTGACCTAGAAGTCATAGATAGGTAAAGCTCAGTAATAACACAACTTGAAAATCAATACGTTCTGCTTTACGGGGTCATGATAAAGTCCTTGTGGTTTCAATGGCAAAATGATATTTGGATTTTGTAGAGTTTTTTGTATTATTGCCAATTAACTTCCTAAGGTCTTTGAAACAAAGGTCTTTCTACACTTTGGAAATTGTATTTTGAATGAATATGCTTTATGGGCGTCCTTAATTTTTTAGAGAAATTGAGTGCGTATCAAATCATTTCTTAGATTCTGCATAATAGGATCCTTGTCAGTGCTTGGAAGGTTCATTTTAGAAAGGAACAAGTTCTAATTCTATATCGAGTTCCTACTTTTACAAAGCAAACTAGTTATGTTCCTACAACTGTACTTTTCCCTCCAGCAACCTTGTCTTATGAGAAGAGAACCTCATTTACAGGTTTAGGAAAGCACTCTTAAGAATGCTGATATTCAGATCAGACACAGATTTTGTTCCATCTCCTTTGCATTTTAATCCCTTGGAACAGAAAAGAGACTCAACATTTGAAGCCTCAAATGCTTGGTGCTGAAAAGGCAGTATTTAAGTATTTTAAATCAATGCAGTTTACTTTGGATTTAATTAAAACTGAATGGGACTAATAGTGAATGCCCTGATATTGGCAAAAATGTCATGCTATAAATATCAATTAATTTTGTGAGATTATATGCTTGAATTGTTCTTCTCAATGTCTCCACCAAGATTATCATCCCATCACACTTTCCCTATAAGAATCAGTGATTAACAAGCATCCCTTGACTCACTTTGTACTAAGTTTTAATAAATCAAAACAAAAAAACAGAGAACTTCCAGAAAAAGTTCTCTCGCCACCAGACACACACACAGATTTGAGTGCTCTGAGAACTTATAATGTTGGAGCATCAAATATTAACTTTGTGGGGGTGAAGGTTATGTGTGGGGCTTGAAGCGATGGAAGAAGCCTTGTGCACAGCATCTGTTGCCACTGGGGAGCTTGGGGAATTGATTTCCCAGTGCCTCTCTGCTCAACTGTTGGAGCCAGGAGGCACTGGGACCTCCATTTCCTAGTTTCCCCAGTAACAATACATTGCATGCACATTGTCCAGGCCTTAGACTGTGGCTGGGAAACGTGTGGGCCTTATGGGTCCTCATGGGCTCACATGGCAAAGAGCAGGGAAAGGGCTGGCAAGAAAAATGGGTGAGCCATTCAGTTTTCTGGGGTTTTTTAAAGATCTTTATTGAAACTTAACATATATACATAATAACCCAAATTCCCAATGATTCCCTCACATAAAATATAATATCTAAATTACAACAGCTTCATAATTATACTTAATTATAAAACCCACCACCCACCCTCTAATTCCCTCCACAGCAATTCAACTTCTTTATATTTCTTTCTACCTTTTCCCCTTGCATTCTATAATAAATTATTTTTGTTAAATTCTGATTTTTCCTTCTTTGTTATTGCTTACATTTTTTTATTCTAAGCCTATTAGCACGTCATTTTTAGAACAATATTTTGACATATAATCTTTGAAATACTTCCACTCCATTCTCAACTTTTGAATTGATTGATATCTTATAATTGAAGTTAATTTTGCCAATTCTATATACTCACTTAATTTACAAATCCACTCTTCCTTTGTTGGTGTGTCCTGAGATTTCCATTAAGTGGCAATCACTACCCTGGCAGCTATTGTTGCATATAAAAAGTGTTGTTTTTTTCATATATCAGTTTTGATCCATCTCCCTGATTACTTTGGGCTCTGCCAGAATGGGGTCATGGACTGGAATGGAGCCCTCAACAGAAAAAGTGTTCTTCACTCCTACCTTAGATGATGCATCTGTTCCACAGCAGCTTCTATAAACTTCCCCAGATGTTGGGCCCCCTTTTTTCTGGGGCATGGCTGTATCTCAGTGGTAGAGCATGCAGAAGGCCCCAGTTTCCCAGCACCTATAAGAAGGGCTGGAAGATAATACTGTCTGAAACCATTCTAGCCAAAGCTAGTCAGTATACACAAAACAGATCTAGATGAATCAATAGTCTAACTCGGGGTAATGCAGCTTCCTATGTTCCTAGACTTTTCATAATGGCAATGTGATGGCCTGGGATTCAGACTCAGAGGCTGAACCTGAGGAATCCTAGCCTGCACAGGAGTCCTCACCTCCAGAACCAGCTGAGCTGGTGCTGGGGCCTGAGCCTGAAGGGTCCTCACCTGTGCTGGATCCTCAGTTGCAGGCACCAGATGAGTCTGCTCTGGCCCCTGAGGTGATGGAGAGCTCATTGCCTGCAGGTGCTCCACTCTCAGCCCCATCAGGGGAAGAGGAGGTTGCCTCTGGATCCGGTAACCCTCCAGTCCCAGGTTGCGGGAGCAACGTTGTTGCTAGCCTGTTCCTGCCTGCACCCTGTCCTGCTCTTCTGCCAGAGTTCCTGACCCCACCCGACTCTCCGCCTTGGACCCAGCTACAGCTTGGACGGACAGCCTCCATACCGCACCATCAACCTTGGACTGGACTCGGACCTCACCTCTCAGTTAGCCTCCGAGACCAGCACAGGCAAGCTTTAAGAAAGTTATCCACTAGCAACAAGGAATACTGGTGACAGAGTGAGCCCACTAGGAGCCAAGCCCAAACTTCAGGGAGAATTTGGGCTCAACTCATAATGTCTCAGTTGTTTTCCAAAGCAGGGATATTTCCAAATATCATCATTGTCACCCAGTTCTGACGTTTTGTTCCATCACCAATAATTAGGTCTTATTTGGAAAAGAGAAGAATTTCCAGGTTTTGAAAGTGTTTTTGAAATGCAAGAGAACAAAAACAACTGTCCCCATTTCCCCCAAGTTCCTTTTAATTAAACAAAAAAAGACGTAATTAAAATTTTGGACACAGAAGCTGGCAGTATTTATTGTATTTTACAAACCAGAATAAAGAAGCAGTACACTTTGCTGAAGATCTACAATTAGGCATACAATATGAAGGTGTAATTAACCAATTTAAATGCAAGTGCTGAAATTGCTAGATACAGGAGAAGTAGCCTGTCCTCTTTGCAGACTGAAGAGTATTGAATATTGAAATGTTTATTTTCTAAAGATGAAGTCATAAAATGTTGTTAAAAGCCAAGCCATGAAGAACAATGAAGGGATAGAATTTCTAGATACTTCTAAAATTCACAGTTGGGGGGGGGAATGGGGAGAGCCTCTAAACATTTCACAAAACAGTGTTCAAGGTTTTTAGTCCTTCAGCATCAGTCTGGGTGTTACACAAGAAAAAAGCACACCAAGAACTCTGGCCAATATAAGTTTCAATAGTGGGAGTGGTCCCTACTCGCAAATCAATAGTCAACAGTAACGAAAACTAATCCATTCAAAAGTATGTATTCTGATTAGTTTTTGTTACGATTGACTATTGATTTGTGAGTAGGGACCACTCCCATTATTGAAACTTATACTGGCCAGAGTTCTTGGTGTGCTTTTTTCTTGGGTGTTACACAAAACAAGGGTTTCAAGAATTGAGGAGGGAGAGATTTAAAAACTAGGCCGAAATGAAATTTGCATTTTTGTCTGAAGGTGAAGATTACAGACTGGCATCAGGCTATATCTTGGGTTCTGGATGAGGAAACAACTTCTGTATATTAGTAGTAGTAGTAGTAGTAGTAGTAGTAGTAGTAGTAATAATAATAATAATAATAATAATAATAATAATAATTTATTATTTATACACCGCCCATCTGGCTGGGCCTCCCCAGCCACTCTGGGCAGCTTCCATAGAAACCAAAAATACAGTAAAATATCACACGTTAAAAACTTCCCTGAACAGGGCTGCCTTAAGATGTCTTCTGAATGTCAGGTAGTTGTTTATCGCTTTGACATCTGCTGGAAGGGCGTTCCACAGGGCGGGCGCCACTACCGAGAAGGCCCTCTGCCTGGTTCCCTGTAGCTTTGCTTCTCGCAATGAGGGAACCGCCAGAAGGCCCTCGGCGCTGGACCTCAGCGTCCGGGCAGAATGATGGGGGTGGAGACGCTCCTTCAGGTATACTGGACCGAGGCCGTTTAGGGCTTTAAAGGTCAGCACCAACACTTTGAATTGTGCTCAGAAACGTACTGGGAGCCAATGTAGGTCTTTCAAGACCGGTGTTATGTGGTCTCGGCGGCCGCCCCCAGTCACCAGTCTAGCTGCCACATTCTGGATTAGTTGTAGTTTCCGAGTCACCTTCAAAGGTAGCCCCACGTAGAGTGCATTGCAGTAGTCCAAGCGGGAGATAACCAGAGCATGCACCACTCTGGCGAGACAGTCCGTATTAGTATTAGTATTAGTATTAGTATTAGTAGAACCCCTTTCATCCAAAGATCGCAGGACGGTTTGCATAAAAATACAGAATGAGAACACAAAATACGTAATAAAGCAAAAGCAAACCAATAACCTCCTGGTTGGACAGAAACATTTCCCCCTGGCACCTTAAGATGTGTAATGAGGGCACCAGGCGAACCTACCTGAGAAAATCATTCCACAAACAGGGAGCCATCACAGGAATAGTCTGCTCTCATATTGCCACCCTCTGGACCTCTCACGGAAGTGAAACATGAAGAAGAGCTTCAGATCATGATCTCAGAGTCTGGGTTGGTTCATATGGGGAGAGGCAATCCTTGAGGTATTGTGGTCCTGAGACATTTAAGGCTTTATCGGCCAAAATCCAGACCGTCCAAGTGTCCCTATTTCCCAGGGACAGTCCTGGATTTACATAAGCCTTCCCGCTTTCTGATTTGAACCCAGAATGCAATGCTTTTCCTTAGGATGCCCCTGTTTTCATCGGAGAAATGTTGGAGGGTATGGTAGGTTGTCTCTATTTTCATTGGGAACTCTTGAAGGGTATGGTGGTAATGAGTTTTGGTGGATGTAACAATGGATTACTGAATGGTTTAGTTCATCTAAAATATGCAGGGATGTATAGGTGGCGCTGTGGGTAAAACCTCAGTGCCTAGGACTTGCCGAGCGCATGGCCAGCGGTTCGAATCCCCGTGGCGGGGTGCGCTCCCGTTGCTCGGTCCCAGCTCCTGCCCACCTAGCAGTTCGAAAGCACCCCCGGGTGCAAGTAGATAAATAGGGACCGCTTACTAGCGGGAAGGTAAACGGCATTTCCGTGTGCGGCTCAGGCTCGCCAGAGTAGCTTCGTCACGCTGGCCACGTGACCCGGAAGTGTCTGCGGACAGCGCTGGCTCCTGGCCTATAGAGTGAGATGAGCGCACAACCCTAGAGTCTGTCAAGACTGGCCCGTACGGGCAGGGGTACCTTTACCTTTTTATGGTATGTAAAGGGACGCGGGTGGCGCTGTGGTCTAAACCATAGAGCCTAGGGCTTGCCGATCGGAAGGTCGATGGTTCAAGTCCCCGTGACGGCACGAGCTCCTGTTGCTTGGTCCCAGCTCCTGCCCACCTAGCAGTTCGAAAGCATGTCAAAGTGCAAGTAGATAAATAGGTACCGCTCTGGCGGGAAGGTAAACGGCATTTCCGTGTGCTGCTCTAGTTCACCAGAAGCGGCTTAGTCATGCTGGCCACATACCTGGAAGCTGTACGCTGGCTCCCTCGGCCAATAAATCGAGATGAGCACCACAACCCTAGAGTCGTCCATGACTGGACCTAACGGTCAGTGGTCCCTTTACCTTTACCTATGGTATGTAAAATGAACCATGGAAAGAGAAGTCCTTGATTTAAGGTTGTTTAAATGAATATTTTGAAATGTAAATTTTAAAAAAATAATAAATATATACAGTGCTTTTTCTAACTCTCATTTTGACTCTAGAAAATTACCTTTATATAGTCCAAATCGGGGAAAATAAATACAGCAAAAGGACAAAAGTAAAAAGATTCACAAAATGTTTAGGGGTATGCATACCCCTGTGTACCCCCAGAAAAAAGCTTTCGCTGTGTGTGTGTGTGTGTGTGTGTGTGTGTGTGTGTGTGACCCCTGAGCCAAGAAAATAAGTAACTATACAATCTTGAGAAGACATCTAAGGCAGCCCTCTATAGGGATGTTTTTTAATGTTGAATGGGCGGCGTGCAGATAATAAAATTATTTAGTGTATGATGGGCTTTTCCGTCTTCCCTTGTGGCTGGCCAAGGGGAAATTCCCAATGGCTGGCAAATGCAGGGCTGGTTTGCTCTGTGAGGGCCTGCTGTGACGGGCTGCAACTGCTACCTCTCCTGATACGGAGCCCATTCTCACTGTCTTTTTTTTTAAAAAAAAAAATTATTTCTTTTCCAACAATTTAAACACTACAAAACAAAATAAACCACACAATTAAACTAACAAAACAAAATAAAAACAATTTAAAACACACCAAACAATTTCAATATCTTATCTTTCATTCACTTATTTCAGCGACCTCCTCACACCTCCCTTTTTGTATTCCACTTCTATTAATTGTTTCAGCAATTCCTTTCCATCTTCCTCTGTTTTCTATCCTATAATTATCTTAACATATTCTAACCTTATTTTTTCCTTTAATACTCTAATAATCTATTTATACTTAATTCCTTATAGCATTTCTACTAAAGCCATATAACTTCATTTCCATATTTTTCTAACATTCATTAACTTTACAGTATTTCTGTAAATAATCTTTAAACTTTTTCCAATCTTCTTCCACCGACTCTTCTCCCTGGTCTCGGACTCTGCCAGTCATTTCCGCCAGTTCCATATAGTCCATCAACTTCATCTGCCATCTTCCCAGGTGGGTAGATCTTGTGTCTTCCAATACTTCACAATAAGTATTCTTGCTGCTGTTGTTGCATACATAAAAAAAGTTCTATCCTTCTTTGGCACCAATTGGCCGACCATGCCCAGGAGAAAGGCCTCTGGTATCTTCAGGAAGGTATACTTAAATACCTTTTCCATTTCATTATAAATCATCTCCCAGAATGTCTTAATCCTTGGGCATGTCCACCAAAGGTGAAAGAATGCACCTTCAGTCTCATTACATTTCCAACATTTATTATCGGGCAAATGATAAATTTTTGCAAGCTTGACTGGTGTCATGTACCACCTATAAATCATTTTCATTAAATTTTCTCTTAGGGCATTACATGCCGTGAATTTCATACCAGTGGTCCATAACTGTTCCCAGTCAGCCATCATTATGTTATGTCCAACGTCTTGTGCCCATTTGATCATAACTGATTTTACCGTTTCATCCTGAGTGTTCCATTTCAACAGCAAGTTATACATTCTTGACAAATTCTTAATTTTTGAGTCTAACAATTCTGTTTCAAATTTTGATTTATCCACCTGGAAGCCAACTTTTTTGTCCAAATTGTATGCCTCCATTATTTGGTAATAATGGAGCCAATCTCGCACTTTGTTTTTCAGTTTTTCAAAACTCTGCAGTTTTATTCTGTCTCCATCTTGTTCCAAAATTTCCCAATATTTCGGCCATTTGGCCTCCATATTGAGTTTTTTCTGTGCCTTCGCTTCCATTGGTGACAACCATCTTGGGGTTTTCTTTTCTAACAAATCCTTATATCTTATCCAAACATTAAACAATGCTTTTCTAACAATATGATTTTTGAACACTTTATGTGCCTTTACCTTATCGTACCACAGATATGCATGCCAACCAAATGCATTATTGAAGCCTTCTAAATCCAGCACGTCAGTGTTTTCAAGAAGCAACCATTCTCTCAGCCAGCAAAAAGCAGCTGATTCATAATAAAGTTTAAGGTCTGGCAGGGCAAATCCACCTCTTTCTTTAGCATCAGTTAATATCTTAAATTTTATTCGAGGCTTCTTGCCCTGCCAAACAAATCTGGAAATATCTTTCTGCCACTTCTTGAAACAGTCCATCTTATCCAAAATTTGCAATGTTTGAAACAAAAACAACATCCTTGGCAACACATTCATTTTTATCACAGCACTTCGGTCTAACAATGATAACTTCAAATTTGTCCATATTTCTAAATCCTTTTTCACTTCGATCCAACATTTTTCATTTATTTTTTTTATAAATATTTATTAAGTTTTCCAATTTTATGCAAACACAAAAAGAAAAAGAAAAAGAAAAATATTAAAAACAAATCGATTTCAATAACAATTTTTCAGTAACATGTTTCTTTGACTTCCTCATACCTCCCCTTCTTGTTTTCTAGTTCAAATTGTTAATCCAGCAAATCCTAATCTCTTAACATTCCTTTTAATTAACACCTTATTTTCCACTAAACTTTTTAAATTTTATGACTTAAACAATTTTAATCCCTGTTATCTTTATCATAACAGCTAGAGACCACAAAAGTTCAATCCAGCATCTTTTCAGAGTTCATTAATTTTGTAGTATTTCTGTAAATAGTCCTTAAATTTCTTCCAATCTTCTTCTGCCGACTCTTCTCCCTGGTCGCGGATTCTGCCGGTCATTTCTGCCAGTCCATTTTTCATAATTATCCTTAAATAAATTCACATTTTGGCAGTCATGTTAACCCCTAAATATTTCACTTTCTTAACCAATGTTATTCCTGTCTCCTCCTGAAACTTCTCTCTCTCATTCACAGTTAGGTTTTTCTCTAAAACTTTAGTTTTCATCTTGTTCAACTTAAAACCTGCTACCTGTCCAAATTCTTGAATCAATTCCAGTACCCTTTTAGTACTAGATTCTGGCTCCTGTAAAGTCAATACTAAGTCATCAGCAAATGCTTTCAGTTTGTACTGTTTAGCTCCCACTTGTATACCTTTAACCTCTTGGTCCTTTCTAATCATGTTTAACAAAACCTCAAGGACCGATATAAAGAGCAATGGAGAAATTGGGCAGCCTTGTCGTGTCCCTTTCTCAATCTTAAACTCTTCTGTCACTACATTGTTCACAATTAATTTTGCCTTTTGTTCTGAATAAATTGCACCTATACCATTTTCAAAACCTTGACCTACCCCCATCCCCTATAGATTCTTCCTCATAAAACTCCAAGAAATATTGTCAAAGGCTTTCTCTGCATCCACAAATATCAAAACTGCTTTAGTATTGATATTCACTTGTAGTTTTTCTAGAATATTAATTATATTCCTCATGTTATCAGACAAATGTCTGCCTGGGAGAAAGCCCGCTTGGTCTTTATGAATTTCCTCTACTAACACCTTTTTTAATCTTTTAGCCAGAATGTCTGCAAAGGTTTTATAATCCGCATTAAGCCGTGATATGGGGCGGTAATTTTTGAGCTGTGTCTTTTCAGTCTGTTTTCGGTATAAGTGTAATGTAAGCTTCCTTCCACGACTCTGGTGCCCTTCTCCCTTCCAATATTTCATTACAGACTTCCTTCAATGGTTGTATTATCCATTCTTTCAAAGATCTGTAATATCTTGAAGTCAAACCATCTGGTCCTGGAGATTTACCTAATTGCATGTTCTGGATGGCCCCTTCCACCACCCAAGTCCAGGTCCCAAAAGCTGGCAATTTCCTGTGTAAGAAAGTCTATCAAGCTTTCCTTCTCCAATTCAGGTAGGGCTCTGATCCTCAGATTAGTCTGTTTTTCTTTAAGTTCATTCATAGCAAGCATCAACTTATGCTCATCAAGTTGCCTCTGTAGGGCTGGGAGTCTCTCTTTCTCCAGTTGTGTTACTTTACATTCAGCAGCAACGGCTTTCTCCCTAGCTTCCTCCGCAGTCTGCCGTATCAAAGTAGATTCCTGTATCAATTTCTGAATAGTTTCTGTATTGGTATTTACCTTTTGTCCCAGATTATTTATACTTTCTGTATTTAAATCAATTTTAGTAGTTGCAGCATCCACTTTCTTGTTAAGCTGTTCCAGTGAATCATTTATCTTATTTAATGCAACCGCTAAGGCCTCTTCTGTCGACATTCCTCTTGATTTTGAGTGAACTGGTACAGAAGCAGCAGCCATTCTCACTTTCTTTCCCATTATTCAGTGGTACAGCATCTGCCAGTGTGGTGTAGTGGTTAAGAGCAGTAGACTCATAATCTGGTGAACTGGGTTTGCGTCCCCGCTCCTCCACATGCAGCTGCTGGGTGACCTTGGGCTAGTCACACTTCTCTGAAGTCTCTCAGCCTCACTCACCTCACAGAGTGTTTGTTGTGAGGGAGGAAGAAGGGAAAGGAGAATGTTAGCTGCTTTGAGACTCCTTCGGGTAGTGATAAAACGGGATATCAAATCCAAACTCCTCCTCCTCTTCTTCTTCTTCGCATTTAGAAAATTCTGCCCCTAATCGCCTTCTTTTTTTAAAAAAGTTTTAATTATTTTGATCCTATGTAAATAAGAAAAGGGGTATGTTCAGATATATATATATATATATATATATATATATATATATATATATATCTTTTAGTAATGAGTAAAGTTGCAAAGAAGAAGAGAAAAGAAAAGAGTAAGCAAGTTCTTATCCCACTGAATACTTTTTCCTTATGGATGATAGAAATATGCAGGGCAAATGTTGATACCCCGCAGCGTGCGAATGAGGAGCTAAATTAGAAACAGATTTTCCTTAAGTGGTGCAAACCCCAATGGAAAAAACAGAGCTAGGGTGGGGAAATCCCCACAGTGTTCTGAGATGCCTCTCATACTAAAAATGCAATTTACATGAGCAAAAAGGGTAATTAGAACCCAAGTAAAATCTGTCTGTAGAAAAATGATGAGAAATATCAGTGATGAATTAGAGCCTGCTTCATTCTTCAGAATTCTAATTAGGTAACAAAAAAATGAGAGTCAACTGAAACAACAAAAGCAGTAAATGAGCTCTTATCTAGGAAGAATATCTTTATTATAGAAACTAATGATGAGTCGAGGCACAGAATATGCTTTTCTCATATTTTTCTACAGCTTGAAATTACACACACGCACACGCACACACGGGCTGCTGAATCTCTTCTTGTTGCTGCCACCCCCCACCCATTTGCCAACCCCCAACCCCTTCCTTTACACCTCACTCAAATCCCCATCCCCTTAGTTCCTGTAAGCCCCCTATATCCTGTAACCCCCCATAACTTCTCTGCAACCCTCCATCTCCTCTGTATTCAAACCTCTGTTGTTGCTTAAAATGACTATTTAAAAACCTGCCGTCTTTTTTGCTCCCCTCCTCCCCCTGACTTCATGCAAATCTAGAATTCTGGGGTAATATGACAAATCCTTCAGTGGGGGCTGTGCCTTACATATATAAAGAGATATAAAAATATAGATGATAGATAAATAGATGGTAGATGATAGATAGATAGATAGATAGATAGATAGATGATAGATAGATAGATAGATAGATAGATAGATGATAGATGATAGATAGATGATAGATAGATAGATAGATAGATAGATAGATAGATAGATAGATAGATATAGATAGATAGATGATAGATAGATAGATATCATATATATAAAGAGAGTGAGAGAGTACCAATCATACACAACTGGAAAAAGAGAGAAGCAGAAAATGCAGAAATTGATTAGGAACAACTACAAACACATCAACCACAGGAATGTGTACAAATATCCTCTTCACTATTCAGCGCCGCCACTGTATGTCTTCCAAATAACCCTTGATGGAGATGTTTGGTGTCTCTTTCCGTGTGTAAAAGACCTTTTTGTGAAAGAGACAGTTTCATATCACTGCACATCTATTTTCTGGCCAGGCAGTGCCAATTCATCAGCATTTCAGTGCAAATGTCTCCTAACATCGTCATATATATTTTTGCAAAGCAATTTCTCCCAATAGAATACATTTTTTGTCAGCTATTTTCACTGGCATATGCATTTTCATGTACAGCTTACCCTAGGTTATGCAGTTTTGTACACATTGTTGTTGTTTAGTCATTTAGTCGTATCCAACTCCTGTCTTCCACTGCCTCCCGCAGTTTGGTCAAACTCATGCTGGTGGCTTCAAGAACACTGTCCAAACATCTCGTCCTCTGTCGTCCCCTTCTCCTTGATCCCTCCATCTTTCCCAACATCAGGGTCTTTTCCAGGGAGTCTTCTCTTCTCATGAGGTGGCCAAAGTATTGGAGCCTCAGCTTCAGGATCTGTCCTTCCAGTGAGCACTCAGGGCTGATTTCCTTAAGAATGAATAGGTTTGATCTTCTTATAGTCCATGGGACTTTCAAGAGTCTCCTCCAGCACCATAATTCAAAAGCATCAATTCTTCGGCGATCAGCCTTCTTTATGGTCCAGCTCTCACTTCCATACATCACTACTGGGGAAACCATAGCTTTAACTATACGGACCTTTGTTGGCAAGGTGATGTCTCTACTTTTTAAGATGCTGTCTAGGTTTGTTATTTCTTTTCTCCCAAGAAGCCGGCGTCTTTTAATTTTGTGGCTGCTGTCACCATCTGCAGTGATCATGGAGCCCAAGATAGTAAAATACCTCACTGCCTCCATTTCTTCCTCTTCTATTTGCCAGGAGGTGATAGGACCAGTGGCCATTATCTTCATTTTTTGATGTTGAGCTTCAAACCATATTTTGTGCTCTCCTCTTTCACCCTCATTAAAAGGTTCTTTAATTCCTCCTCACTTTCTGCCATCAAGGTTTTGTCATCTGCATATCTGAGGTTGTTGATATTTCTTCCGGCAATCTTAATTCCGGCTAGGGATTCATCCAGATTACTCGGCTTGAAAACTACATTGCAAATTTCAGGAAACTGCACATTTCAAAGGATGGTTGTTTTGTTTTGGAAAATGTGATTTAAGCAGGTCCACTTTTAAATGTGAAAGAATTAGATTTCTTCTCCATCCCCGGTCCTAGTCTTGCTTTAGACCTGGTTATGGCACCAAACAGCCTTGGTTTGCCTTACTGGTGACCTTTATTGAGGGGCAAATGGAGAAGTCCTACTCTGTTGTTTTTACTCAACCTCATGGTGACTTTTGATAACATTGACCACGGTATCTTGCTGCTGTGACTTGTTGCTTTCAGGGTGCCATGTTTCAGGAGTTCTGCTCCTACCCAAGGGGCCATTCCCAGAGAGTGGCAATGAGGTTCTTCTCCTCAGCCTTTTGGCACTTGTGTTGTGGGGGTCCCACAGGGTTTCATTCTGTCCTCTGTGCTATTTAACACCTATATGGAGACACTGGAATGAGTCGTCCAAGGATTTGGCATAAGACATTATCAGCATGCTGATTACCCCGGCCTTATATCTCCAATTGATCTGAGAAGTTGGTCAGATGCTGGACCAGTTTCTGGAGGCAGTGACAGGCTGAAAGAGGGACAATAAGATGACAATGAATCCTGAGAAGATGGATTTGCTATGGGTAGGGGTAGGCGGTTCTTGAGTTCAGGAATTAAGGTGATGGCCTGTTCTGGGTGGAGTTGGACTTCCTTTGAAGGATCAGGTATGTAGGTTGGAGTTACTGCCCTATCACTGCAGACACAATGGTAAGGAATGTCTACATTGAGCTGCATCTTGTTTACCTTCAATGGCTGCTCCTGGAGTGGTTTCTGCACTGGCAATCTCACTAACTGATTGACGCAATACACTATACCTTGAAAACAGCTAGTGCAGAACAGGACCACCAGGCTGTAAAGTGAAACAACAGGGAGCATATAACATAGGAAGCTACCTTATACTGAGTCAAAACATTGGTCTATCTAGCTCAGTATTGTGTACACTGAGTAGCAGCGACTCTCCAGGGTATCAGATGGGGTCTCTTCCACCCGCACCTGGAGATGCCAGGGATTGAACCAGGAGCTCTATCAGATGCTCTACTACCCTTCCCTAACACCAATCTGAAAGCACAGCACTAGCTGCCTGTGAGCTTCTGGGCCCCATCCCAGACCCTGGTATTAGTATTTGAGCCCTGAATGCTTTGGGAACCAAGAACTTCCAGGGGCAACCAATACACGGCAACCCATGCCTCTGTAAGGGAGCCCTTGGCCATTGTCCCACCAGTGGTCATAACCCATGTGGTGGTGAGGCAAGATAAGATCTTCTCCATGATGGGTACTGATTAGGGAACTCTTTCCCCACAGAGCTTATTCAGTCCCCCTCATTAGAAGAAGAAGAAGAGTTTGGATTTGATATCCCACTTTACCACTACCCGAAGGAGTCTCAAAGCGGCTAACATTCTCCTTTCCCTTCCTCCCACACAAAAAACACTCTGTGAGGTGAGTGGGGCTGAGAGACTTCAGAGAAGTGTGACTAGCCCAAGGTCACCCAGCAGCTGCATGTGGAGGAGCAGAGACGCGAACCCGGTTCCCCAGATTACGAGTCCACCGCTCATAACCACTACACCACACTTGCTCTCAATCATTCCACCATTGGTGAAAGATGTCCATGTCTCTCTGGGGAAGGATGTTTGGGGCTGGCAAAATGCTGCTCCTTTCTTGCTGCATGGTGTATATTCACACTGTTTTATAGGTCTCTTTGACACACATTCTTTTCTTTTAAAAACGGGCTGTATTTGTTCCTTATGTGTGTGCCACTCTGGGCTCCTATGGGAGGAAGGATTGAGCAAAGATGCAACAACAAAAGCGACACAATCCAGACTCTAGTCAGGGTTAAATCCCGAGGTGTCAAACTGCCTGCCAGACAGAGGCATGATGCTGATGATACTGTATGCCCTATTTCCTTCTGTGCCTGAAGGAGGCTCTGATGTTTGCAGCAACACAGTCCCGGGAGCTCACTGTGAGGCTCCAAGTGCCTGAGGGTATGAGCCAGTGATTTCTTACAATCAACCTTAAGCTGTTCTGCTCTGTTTCCAAGGTAAGATTCATAATTAAAACAGTGTAAGTTATTAGATATGTTTTTCTTTCTGTTCTTAAGCCACTGCCGAAGAGGCAGGCAAAATGGAAGCATTCAAACGACCAGCTAATTGTCCTCTGGCCTTTGTGTTGTGCTGGAGTCTACACAGCATATCTTCTCCCTTCTGTGACTACTCTGTTGAGTCAGTGCAGTAGTCATTATTGTAATCAGGACATTTTTTTCCAGTGGGAACTCACCTGATCTCAGTTCTGGCCCCTCTCAGGTTGACGCCATTGCCATTCTTGGAGAGCAAGGGAGGTGTTCATGGTGAGCTCTGGCATCTCTTTTTCTAGAATAACAACACTGGCTGGAATGTTGATGGACTAGGACATGGCAGACCTGGATTCAAATCCTACCTCAGCTGTGAAGCCCACAGGGTAACCTGCAGCCAGTCACATCCCATCAGCCTAAATTTGCTCCACAAGGTTGTAGTGAAGGCAGTGGTGGAGGAAGAGGAGTGCGGGGGGAGCACACCGCCCCCGGCAGCATGATCCCAGTGGGGTACCATCGTGGCTGTCCCCACCGCCTCCACTGGGCACCACGCCCCTGCAAGTGATGTGCCACCCCCTTCGGGCAGCGCCACACCCCCAGGATGCCCATCACACCCCTGTGGGCAACGTGCCACACCCCCAGGATGCACGCCAGCCCCGCCCCACCTGCTCTCCACCCCACCCCACCCCACCCCCGGTTCCAGGGCATGAAACTCCGCCACTGAGTGAAGGTAAAATGAGAACAGGTGGGGACATGTATACCACCTTTAGCTCTGTAAAGGAAATGTGGGATATAAATGAAATAATAATAATTAAGAAAAAGAAAAGATACCAGTTATGAAGTGCACTCAACAATGTTCATTCATGGTTTTGTGGTACTGCATCTTTTATAGCTTTTGTCACACACAAACACGCTTTTGCCTCATTTGACTTTGTGAGGGGCTAAATCTCAGTGAGGCTGTTTGGCAGGACTGGGAGGGATGATCCTGTATGTTAAGCCTGGGAGTTCCCCTCTCCTTTGGTGGCTTACAGATAAGAATTAATGAGCATTTGAAAGTTTTATAGTCCTTTTATTACAGCATCATATTGCAAGCACAAATCAGTTGCCTACTCTGAATCCTCCTGCCGACTTCCGCAGCAAGGAGTGCGCCAAGGGGAAGTTCCTCCCCCTCTTTGCCACCTTTGTTCTCTGATATGTTCAGACCTCCAAGTCCATGGGGAGGGCTTGATTTCCCCCCCACACACTCTCAATTGATGTGTCCTCCAGCTGCCCCCTCCGTTCTGTATCTCTTGCCATTATCTCATAGCTGGGTAACTCCTCCCTAATCTGTGCAGCTTCTCTGTCTGTGTCTGCCTCTCTCTCTCTCTGCTTCTGAAAACGCTGGAGGCAGGGGTGGTGAATATTCCCCCTTCTGAGAGGAGCTGATCTGCCTGTGATTGCATTCGCCAATCTTCAGATCCCTGACACTGTAGGACAGGAACATATGGGATGCCTAAATTGGGAAGAAATTCCGCGCTCCTGTTTTACAAAGTTACAACTCTGAGTGAGGAATTTTGATTTAAAAACAAAACACCACACAGCCAGTCCTGGTAGTTTCAAAACATCTGACTTTGGTTTGGAGTTCAAGAGCTGTGGGAGTTCTCTCCACCCCTGCACCTTGGTTGGTAATCCAAAAGTTCTCCTGAATCTTCTTTATTCAAACAGATGGACATTTTGCTTCAATGGAGTCTCTGGAAGCAATGCCGGCGCAAGGCATTTTTCTGCTTGAGGCGAGGGACAAGATGGTGCCCATTATCCCCACCATTCCCTGTTGAGAAGACACCTTATTTCCATACTAGCAATGGGATAATGTCTTCCACCGCAGCTGAGGGCATCAGGGTGAAGGAAATGTTGTGTGGCACACACAACTATGTCTTCAAACCAAAGCGTCCTGTCTAGAACTGTTGTCACCCAGTATCTTCTGCCTGTGTTGGTTGCCTCACTTTGTCTAATGCTAGAGTCAAACCTGTTTCAGAAAAACAGAAACTTAGGCCAAAACTATGGATGAAAAAGCCAAGTGTGATTTATAAAGCCAATTGTTAGATTGGAAACAGTGTCATATTTCAAATTATATGAAGTCCATTCTTGTTCTCTTGACTTTTCTCCAAGGTCGAAAGAAATGCTAGGATTCAGAGCTGGTCTAGAATCATTGAGCAATAAAATATTCCCAATTGTTGTAACATGATAGGATGTTGATAAATGCATTTTAAAAATTGTGAGCATTTTGGGTCGGGAAGTGCCACCCATAATAAGAAAATATTTGATTACAGGATACAAATACATAATGCGATCATTTTTATTTTTATTAATAGAGACTGTTGACCTGAGACTGAACCTAAGGACTAAGAATGCTGTCAATTGTGCTAAAAATGCTGAATAGGAGCTTGGGGAAGTTGGAATTTCTGCTGTTACTAGTCTCACGAGGCTGATCCATGTTTGCAATTTAATAGAAAGACGACTTTAAAGTGGGCTATCTTTGACATACAGAAGAATCTGTTGCGAGCAGCATATTTCTGCTGTGTGCAGAAGGATGGAGACTGACAATAACCCAAGGAATTCAGAGCTGAAGGAGTTGAGATGATTTGTGAGATCATCTCTCTGCCTTTTGACGGTGAGACCGCAGCACAGAGTATATGGAAACTTGAATGGATATCTAGTTCCCTCGCATCAGTCACGCTAAATTCTGAAGCCGTTGCCACGGGTGTAGCAAAACGATAAGCGCATCGAGATTCTTGATGGGGTTTGTGTATATTAAGCACAAAAATATATATGCCTGTATATCTCTTCATGCTATACTTCAAGCCCTGTGGTCCTCAGTTCCGAATGTAACCTTCAACCCATTTATTATGCTCTACCAAATGTTTGACAATCCTCCACATCCCATTCGGTTTTTGCAGATCTAGGCAAGCAGGAAAAAACGGGTTTACTCGAACCCTGGTTGGCCATCATAATTAGTTGTTGGATAATGCTGCGAAGGTCCACTAAAATTCTGATTTTATGCAGGACTATTGATGCAAATTTTATGCAGGACTATTTGAATTATGGTGCTGGAGGAGACTCTTGAGAGTCCCATGGACTGCAAGAAGATCAAACCTATCCATTCTGAAGGAAATTAGCCCTGAATGCTCACTGGAAGGACAGATCGTGAAGCTGAGGCTCCAATTCTTTGGCCACCTCATGAGAAGAGAAGACTCACTGGAAAAGACCCTGATGTTGGGAAAGATGGAGGGCACAAGGAGAAGGGGACGACAGAGAACGAGATGGTTGGACAGTGTTCTCGAAGCTACAAACATGAGTCTGACCAAACTGCGGGAGGCAGTGGAAGACAAGAGTGCCTGGCGTGCTCTGGTCCATGGGGTCACGAAGAGTCGGACATGACTAAACGACTAAACAACAACATTGATGCAAAACTGCAGTGAGGCTGCAAGCAGTGCGACTCAGAAATCCTTTCTTGCCTTTAAAGCAAAATTTCACAAATGAGGCAACATGGAACCCAATTTGGATGCTGAATATATTAAAAAAGGACCCAACCACTTTACCTGTAGACAACTCACAATATTATGCTATAGATGTAAATAAAGCTCAAAAGGTTCTGATATGAACACCTGTGAGCAAAATAAAATAAAATATATCACGGTGTTAACATTTTCTCCAGGAGTGTGTTGCCAGAGATGGCAGAGTCAGCTGATAAGCAGGTGCTCCGTCTTGGAAGAAGAAAACGACACGGAGTGATAAATAAAACATAAAGAAGAATTTCTCCAAAACGGGCAAGCTATCTAGCAGCTTTAATGTATGATATTTCTGCTAACATGCGTTTTTCACTGTGCTAACAAAATTATGGGACAGGGCAAACACAATAAGCAATTTGTCTGTGTCATGGCAGAGCTATACATTCTCCTATACATTGGAAATTATACCATGCTGGATCACAAAATCCCATGTTGCCTGATGCACTGCTCTTTTAAATTAGAAGTGACAATAAGCCTGTAGGGGCTAGAGAACATTCTTCTTTCCCCCCTCACTCTTTTTTTCTTTTTTCTTTACTATTATTATTGAATCAAATTCTATGGAGGTAAATTAACTTTCTCTGCTTGCTATTTATTATTTTACCTCTCTTATAAAGAAAACGGCAGCACTTGATAAATGAATTGCAAGGACATCCAGCTCCACCACAGCTTCACAAAGTGCCACCGTCTCCCTCCCGACTTTCTTTATTTCATAAGTTATTACGGCAGTAGACATCTGAAAATGTTAACATAACAGGGAGCAGTGCATTGCTCTTTGTGATTCGGAACAAATAGGGCAAATAGATGTGGTGGCTGTACTGGGGTTTGGACAGATTATTGCCTTTGTGTTCATGTGCTATTGCAAGTTGCACATTAAACATTATTGCTACTATCGTCTCATCATCATATATATTCTAGTAGAGATCTGGGTCTTCCGGTGTTTACGCAGTCCAGACTGCACCACTGATGCAGGGGGGACAGGACCCTAACTTAGGACACACATAAAGCATCACATAATAACTCATTAGCACAAAATGTTGAGGGTATGAGGTTTGAACATTTATGGGAATATACGGAGCTGCCTTACAACACTGGCCCATCTAGCTTATTATTGTCTATTGGCAGCAGTTCAAGGTCTCATCCCTCCTATGTCCTACCTGGAAATGCCAGGGATTGAAGCTTTGACCTTCTGCTTGAAAGGTTGATACATCTCCCTCTGAGCTATGTCCATTTTTGTTGCCTGTGAGCAAACACATCACAGGAACAGGGCCAAGCCTTCGCCACAAGATGTTGCAGGGTTCTAAGTCATAGGGGAGGGTTCCACTTCAGACCTTCGAGCTCAAAACAATTGAGGGCTCTGAACTGGACAACAACTGATGAGCTGAGGGAGCAACACACCCTTGCTCTCCCTTGCATATGAATGCCCAAATAGAGCTTCAGAAAAACTGGCAAGTAGGAGAAGGCAATAGAACTGAGTGACTGAAACAGGAATACAGAGACACGTATGTACACAGAAAGGGTAGAAAGGTGCTATTGTACTACCAACCTTACTGTATGCTTGTGAGACATGGACCACTTATAAACGCCAACTCCAACTCCTTGAAAGATTCCATCAACAGTGTCTACGAAAAGTTTTACACATCACTTGGGAAGATAGGCGAACTAATGCCAGTGTACTGGAAGAAGCAAAGATCACCAGTGTTGAAGCAATGATTCTTCAACATCAACTTTGTTGGACTGGTCATGTTGTGCGGATGCCTGATTGTCGTCTTCCAAAGCAACTACTCTATTCCAAACTTAGAAATGGAAAGCATAATGCCAGTGGTCACCAAAAGAGGTTTAAAGACTCCTCAAGGCAAATCTTTAAAAATGTAGTATAAACACCGACAACTGGGAAACACTGGCCTGCGAGTGCTCCAGTTGGAGAACAGCCTTTACCAAAGGTGTCATGGGCTTTGAAGACACTCAAACTCAGGACAAAAGGGAGAAACGTGCTAAGAGGAAGGCACGCTTGGCAAACCCTCACCTTGATCAACTCTTGCCGGGAAACCTATGTCCCCACTATGGAAGTATGTGTGGATCCAGAATAGGCCTCCACAATCACTTACGGACTCACTGTTAAGACTGTGTTCATGGAAGACAATCTTACTCGGCAGTGAGTGATCGACAAATAAGAAGAGAAAGATTCATCGAATAAATTGCTTCCCTATTCATGCTGAAAATCTATTTAAATGTCGAAAGGACAGAAGACGGAACCACCCATCATCAACAACAAATAAATGAAATAATTTAATGTGGCTGGGATTGGGCGGCAGAATGGCCATCCATCTCTCCTCCAAAACACAAAAGTGAGAGGATACAAATAGGGCCAGGGGACCCCCACCCCACCCTCCCCAAGAAACCACGTTTCTCATTCATGTTTCACTGAGGTCACAATCTGTGTACCTATGTAAACAAAAGGCTTGTTCACACATTACGCTGGTCTTCTTCTTCTTTGGCGATGACTCATAGCCGAGTAAGATTGTCTTCCATGAACACGGTCTTAACAGTGAGTCAGTAAGTGACTGTGGAAGCCAATTCTGGATCCACACGTCCTTCCACAGTGGGGGCATAGATTTCCAGGTGGGAGTTGATCATGGTGAGGGTTTGCCAAGCATGCCTTCCTCTTAGTGTGTTTCTCCCTTTCGTCCTGAGTTTGAGCATCTTCAAAACCCATGACACCTTTGGTAAAGGCTGCTCACCAATTGGAGTGCTCGCAGGCCAGTGTTTCCCAGTTGTCGGTGTTTAACTATTACGCTGGTATTGAATCTCTAACTACTCATTCACTTAACACCTGGCAGCATATTCCCAGTGATTTTGGGATGGCAGCATGATTCCCCCACCATGACCATTATTCTGTTGTTGTTGATGTTGTTGTTTGAGGAGCGAGGAATACATGGCTTGGAGCTATAGGAACAAATGCTTCTATCCTCTGCATTTTTCAAAGCCTCCTAACCACACAGTGGGGGAGGGGAGGAGAGGGAGAGAGAGAATATACATTCTTATTACTTGCTTGTTGTAAGGAGCCCTGGAATAATGCACATGAAATGCTCCGAACAATTTAGAATAGCCCTGTAGAAAAGACCAAGCATTGATAGTACAGCCGTATTATCCCAAAGTCACATCAAGGTCATCTTTGTGTGTTCTGATCCAAAGGGTCGCATTTGAGCTCATCTTCAGAGGGCTGCATCCGAACGGAGGTGATATGGCGCTACTCACAGAAACACATGGGGGCTGGAAGTGCTTGATAAAACATTTAACACAGGAATGCTTAAAAGGAGATGACAGGTACACATGGAACCAAGAGGAAGAGTGGCTGTTTAGTGTCTAAGTGCTGATAGCAACTCGCAATAAAGTGGCTTATAACAAGTGACAGCACTTTCTTGTAATCTGTTTGAAGATGGGCATTTTTCTTTAACAAGAGCAACAACATTTATTGAACATAAACAAAGCTACCTTCTGCACATGCCAAGATCTAGTCTGAGTCAGGGCACTTCCCTGGAGTGTTTTGCCTAGAGTGTTTTCTCAAGTCCTCTTCAGATGTGCACCTGATCTCAGGTGGGCTGAAGCCAAGCCTCTCAAACGCCCCATGTTCACATACCCTCCAGCTCCATTGAAAACATATTATTCCTCTTCCTTCTAGCTCTGTCTGAAACAGGAGATCTAAGTTAACTGGATGATGAGGCCAGGTCCTTGGTCCTAATTTCGGCAATTATAAGGATGATATCATGACTTGGGAGTGAACGCAAAGGGCTAAAAGATGCAGCTCTTTAATGTAAAATATATTTTTAAATAAATAAATAAATATCCTGCCATCATCATCATCATCATCATCATCATTATTATTGCATATTGAAATATCATAATTTAGTGACTGAAAGGACTGACAGCAAAAAGGAATGGGTGATCTTGAAACTACCACTGTACCAGGTAATTACTTTCACTTTGCATCAAGAGGTTGAAATGCCACAGGTCGACTCCTAGCTGTAGTTTTAATGCATTCGAATATAATCACTTTCTTATTTCCAAATGCTTTACTGTTATTTCAGGGAATAACGTTATTATTCTCGGTGTCATTCCAGAGCATCATTGGGGGTCAAGTATGTATTAAATTGTAGCACTAAAGGATAGGTATGCCACATAAAACCAGTTTAGAAAGGTTTTCCATTTCATTTTGGCACTATAAAGGTGTTGGTTGCTCTTGCCGCTGCCCCCAGAGTCCTTGCATGATGCCTGTGATGGCCTGGGAATCAGATTCAGATGCTGAACCTGAGGAATCCCAGCCTGCACAGGATTCTCCGCCTCCAGAACCAGCTGAGTCTGCTCTGGCTCCTGAGGTGATGGAGGACCTATTGCCTGCAGGTGCTCCACTCTCAGCCCCGTCAGAGGAGGCTGAGGTTGCCTCTGGGTCCGGTAACCCTCCAGCCTCTCCTGAGCTTCAGAGGCTCAGGGCAGAGAGGCGGAGGGAACTAAGTTCCCGCAGGAGGAGTGCTCGCCTCCAGGCCAGGAGAGGCGAGTCCCCTGAGGATCGGGGCCGCCCTATGCCTCGGGGCAGATAAAAGCCACCCAGCTCCAGTCCCAAGTTGCAGGAGCAACAGTGTTGGTTGTCAGTTCCAGCCTGATCCCTGACCTGCTGCTCTGCCGGAGCTCCTGACCTCCCCCGACGCCCTGCCTTGCACCCATCTTCAACTTCTACGGACTGCCTCCATATTGCACCATCAACCTCGGACTGGACTCAGACCTTGCCTCTCGGTTAGCCCACGGGACCAGCACAATGCCACTACTTGCTGCTGCCAGTGGCCATAGCATCTTGGGGAATTTCACATGGGGGCTTCCCACCATGGAAGAGAGCTAAGAACCATCTCTGCTCCCATAAGAAGTGCCACCGATGAGTAAAATATGTCTAAGCGGAGAATGAAAAGAAGCAAAGGCCAGGTGTTTGCAGAAAGCATCAGATCAGAAGGTAACAGTGGGCCTTTCTGAAGTTAAGCTATGGAACTAGCTCCCACAGAAGCCAATAATGGCCAGTAACTTGAATGACATTAAAAGAGGACTGGGCAAATTCATGGAGGAGGGACTGTGAATTGTAGGGTGGGACAGACCCACCCCCTTCCTCTGATCCTGATCCTGACCCTGATCCTGAACCTTTCTAAGAGCAGGAGGGCATCATAGATTTGGAACAGTGGTTTGCAGAGATTTTACTTTCTTGGGCTCCATGGTCACTGCAGATGGTGATGGTAGTCACGAAATTAAAAGACGCCTGCTTCTTGGGAGAAAAGCAATGACAAACCTAGACAGCATCTTAAAAAGCGGAGACATCACCTTGCCGACAACGGTCAGTATAGTTAAAGCGATGGTTTTCCCAGTAGTGATGTATGGAAGTGAGAACTGGACCATAAAGAAGGCTGATCACCAAAGAACTGATGCTTTTGAATTATGGTGCTGGAGGAGACTCTTGAGAGTCCCATGGACTGCAAGAAGATCAAACCTTTCCATTCTGAAGGAAATCAGCCCTGAGTGCTCACTGGAAGGACAGATCCTGAAGCTGAGGCTCCAATATTTTGGCCACCTCATGAAAAAAGAAGACTCGCTGGAAAAGACCCTGATTTTGGGAAAGATTAAGGGCACAAGGAGAAGGGGACGACAGAGGACGAGATGGTTGGACAGTGTTCTTGAAGCTACCAACATGAGTTTGGCCAAACTGTGGGAGGCAGTGGAAGACAGGAGTGCCTGGCATGTTCTGGTCCGTGGGGTCACAAAGAGTCGGACATGACTAAACGACTAAACAACAACAAATAGTTCAGAAGGCAGAAGTTGGGAAATACTAGATGGGGAACAGCTAGCAGGAGAAACACTAGAAGAGAGAGAGAGTTAACAGATTCACAGTCTCTGGATAACATCTACCCCTCTTCTCCAGAGTCACGAAGAGCTCAGAAAGTGTCAGAACAGAAAGCACAGAAGGTACTAGCTCAGATTAAAAGATGTAAGAGTGGGGGCCACTAGGGGGCGCATCAGAAGATGGCTGACAATAACATCTCTCCGACCCACACGAGGTAATTTGGAGGCTATGATGGGAGTAATTAGCCTCCCTACCCCCCCCCCAGGATGGTGGGGGGGACTGCCTTTGCCTGCTGTGCCCTATATCACCCCCGAATTTGTGGGGATGGGGGCACTAGGCACAAAGCCCTCCTGTGGGATTTCGGCGCTCCTGGACGCCATCCCTGATCCGCGCCACTAGCTGCAAGAACTTCAAAAGAAACAATTTGGATGAAGGAATGCACATATTTCAAGGAAGGAGGGGGAGTAAAGACTGCTAACAGAAGAGATCTCTGATAAAACAAGACAAGTCGGAGGAACAAGAATAAATCATGAGGAGATACGCCAAGACTCGGTATGGCAAATGACTGATAGGGGAGGGGAAAAAACTTTCCTTTCTTTTCTTATGGGATTAAACAAGAATCCCCTCCCCTTACAAGTCAGAAATGTCGTATTAAGGACTTAAGCTGTAGATTTAAGGCTGTGTGGAGATAAACTTTCGAACCAAATCATGTTTTAAGAAGAGCGTGGAATGTATAAGAGCTTTGGAATGACGCAGTTAAAAATGCCGTCGCCATATTGGGAAGTTCTGTCGGAGGTCTTGAGTCTGGGAGGAGAAATAGAGAAATAGAGCTGTTTTTATATTGTGGGTGAAACTCCTCAGAGGGACTTAAGAGCGACAGTTTTGTGAGATGAATGATGGAAAGAGCGATGTTATCTATATGGAAACCATCTCGATTTGAGGATTGGAAGAACGGAAAAATTCACACAGGATTATTATTGGTGTTTATCGGCTTAAGGAGACTATCAGAAGAGATCATAAAGAAAAAAGAGAAAATATATGAACAAGATGTGATGTGGAAACAGCAAGAAAAGACTGGATAGAATTATGAACTTTGTTTGGATTGATTTGGACTGATTTAGACATTAACGCAGTAGCAAGAAGATGATCAGAATCCCCCTTCGGATCTTGAAATATGGGTCCCTCCCAACAAAAAATTTAAAATTCGGCTTTGTAATTCGGAATTTATGTGATGTGATTTAATTTGATTTGATTGGCCGGTTAATAAAAATTATTTAAAAAAAATAAAAATAAAAGATGTAGGAGTGATGTAGATTAATTGGGACGGGGAGGAGAGTGTCCCTTAATTGGGAGCACCGCCATTTCTAGGAAATGTGTTCTTTGTTCTCTCGCTGTGATTATTAAAGTTTCTAACTGTAAGGCATTGCTTTCATTTGATCTCTTATCTACTGCCATGGTGGGAGGAAGCCATTTTCCCGAAGCCTGACAACTATCAATGGCCACTAGCCATGATGGCTGTGCTCTGTTTCCATGGGTGGGGACAATAAGGCTTTTGAATACCTGTTGCTGGAAACCACAGGAAAGGACAGTGCTCTTGTGCTTGGGTCCTGCTTGAACATTTCCCACGGTCATCTGGTTAGCCACTGTGAGAATTGAATGCTGGACTAGATGTACCCTTGGTCTGATCCAGCAGGCTCTTCTTATGTTCTTACGGAATCCCAGCCCCTTGGCAGGCAAGTGGCCTTCATGAACCTAGATGGTGGCCATGATCAGAAGGGATGCAGGTGGTGCTGTGGGTTAAACCACAGAGCCTAGGATGTGCCGATCAGAAGGTTGGCAGTTCGAATCCCCGCAACAGGGTGAGCTCCCATTCCTCGGTCCCTGCTCCTGCCAACCTAGCAGTTCAAAAGCACGTCAAAGTGCAAGTAGATAAATAGGTACCGCTCTGGCAGGAAGGTAAACAGTGTTTCCGTGCGCTGCTCTCGTTCGCCAGAAGTGGCTTAGTCATGCTGGCCACATGACCCGGAAGCTGTACGCCGGCTCCCTCGGCCAATAAAGCGAGATGAGCGCTGCAACCCCAGAGTCGGTCACAACTGGACCTAATGGTCAGGGGTCCCTTTACCCTTTACCTTTACCTATGATCAGAAGAGAACTGAAATCTTAGGGCACTGGCATTCTGAGTTCAATTTTTAGAAGCAAGAGCTCCATCATGCTAATCAAAGTCTCATTCTTCCATTCTTTGGCCTACTGTGTGATTATTTTTTTTTTACAAAGTTCACAATAGCAAACATTTCAGGACCTCAAAGAGGCCACGACACTTGACTGGTGGTCTACAGTAAGCTTTCGGATCAGAGATTCCAGCATGCCAACAAATATTCTTTAGAGGAATTCTGCTTCTAAGAGATGTCGAGCGGCACATGTTAACAGATAAATTGATTCCTTGTTTTTTACCGGCACACTTTTAAAAGCAGCCAATCCACCCACCCCCAACAGCAATTAATCCAGCATTAATTCCCAAATCACAAATAACCTATATAAATAGACTTTGATTTCCAAAGCTTGGTTTTTCTGAACAATTTGTAGTCCTTTTATATGCTTGTGGATTTAGCAGAGAAGTCATTCCAGGCAAAGTAGAGGAGCTCCCTCTCTGCATTTTGTTTATTTTTATGAAAAAGGGGAAAAAACTGATTTAAAATCAGCTACAAACTAATTGCAAGTAGCCAAGAATTACCTTGTGGGCTGCAGATATGATGAGTGCTTTCAACAAATTCTGATAGATGCTACCGAGATTACCAAGGAGCTAGGAATACTACTGAAGTTTGAGACAGAACAAGTTGGAAAAGGAGAAAGAAACAGCAGTTTGAGTATGAGACCTGAGAAGAAACACCACACTTATCCAAAGCAGAAATTCAAAGTAGATTGCTACAATGCTGTCTTAGACATGACCATACAATCTGTTGAAGAGAGATTCCAACAGCTATAACAATATAATTCCCTATTTGGCTTCCTGTATTATCTATAAGTATTAACAGAAAAAATACTGAAGATGTACCTAAGGCCTACAAGAATCTGGAAAAATCATTGATTCGCAATGGAAACAAAAACATTTATGCTGAAGACCAGTGTTGTGAATTTATAGCAATAGCTCAAAGACTTCCAATGTCTATGCAGCCACAAGGAGTACTTCTCTTCATACTACAACAAAAACTCCTGGATAATGTGCCAAATGTTCCTCTTGCCCTGAGGATCCTTCGTACACTTCCAGTGGCTAGTGGCAAACAGTTTCTCAAAGCTCAAATTTATCAAAACTTACATACGCTCAACAATGTTGGAAAACAGACTAGCTGGCTTGGCAAATGCATCCACTCAGCATGCCCAAGGATCAGCCCTTAACCTGAAGGAACTGGCGGCAAAATCTGCAAAGGAAAGGACACCCAAAGTGAGATTTTGATGTGCCTGAAATCAAAACTTTTTAGAGACTTAAATTTTAACAACACAATTCACAAGATGATTCAAAATGATTTGTGTGCTGAAACAGTTCGTTTTGTATTTGAGAAACATGATTAAATATGGTTGTATTAGTTGGTCCTTTCAAGTTTTGCGCTTTTGTTTATTTATTTTTCTACAAGACATCTGCTGTTGTTTTTAAATTGAAGTTAGCAAAAAAAAATAAATTGGTGGTGTGCAAGTAGTTAGCCTTACCTAGGGCACAAAATAGTCTGGCACCAGCACTAGGCACATGGGCATAGTAGGAAAAACAAACTGGAGGTTCACACAAAGCTGGAGCTTGCTCAAATAGCTGATGGGAAGAACTCTCCAAAGCTCCGTTGTGCTGAGCAATGTGTGTGCGTGTGTTGGGTAGAGGAAGAGCTAGCTGTGCACCTGGGGGCGGGGCTAGCTGCCCACGGGGCGGGGTGAGTGTCCCAGGGGGTGCCACACACGGCAAGCAGCAAGTGTCCCAGGGGGGTGGGCAGCAATGTCACCCTCCCAGGGATGACACTGGGGTGGAGCACACCCACCACGCCCCCTTCCTCCGCCAGTGCATAGAGGTGTCACTCTCCCAGCTCTAGCGGCTTAGGTGGCATTCTACTGGGTGTCACAATTGGTGGGATCCTGCTGTTGGCAGCTGGGGGGTGGGTGGAGGCTAAGCCAGATCGGGATCTGTTGGATCCTGAGTGTGATGGCCTGGGATTCGGACTCGGAGGCTGAACCTGAGGAATCCCAGCCTGCACAGGATTCCCTGCCTCCAGAACCAGCTGAGCCGGGGCTGGGGCTTGAGCCTGAACGGTCCTCACCTGTGCTGGATCCTCAGGTGCAAGCACCAGCTGAGTCTGCTCTGGCTCCTGAGGTGATGGAGGACCCATTGCATGCAGGTGCTCCACTCTCAGCCCTGTCAGAGGAAGCTGAGGTTGCCTCTGGGTCCGGTAACCCTCCAGCCTCTCCTGAGCTGCAGAGGCTCAGGGCAGAGAGGCAGAGGGAACTAAGTTCCCACAGGAGGGGTGCTCGCCTCCAGGCCAGGAGAGGCGAGTCACCTGAGGATCGGGGCTGCCCTATGCCTCAGGGCAGATAAAAGCCACCCAGCCCCAGTCCCAAGTTGCGGGAGCAACATTGTTGGTAGCCAGTTCCTGCCTGCACCCTGTCCTGCCAGATCTTCTGACCTTGCCCAACTCCCTGCCTTGGACCTAGCTTCAGCTTTGATGGACGGCTTCAATGCAGCACCCTCAACCTCGGACTGAACTCGGACCGCACCTCACGGAAACCCACAGGACCAGCACACTGAGTCAGTTTTGGGCAGCCTGGGTTTGGATTGTGTTCTGAGCTAGAATATTGGACATGCGCACCAAACTCCTACCATTGTATTTCAGCAGAAGGAACCTTTGCTCAGTGTGGGTCCGTGCCCCACATTTAAATTAACAGAAAACATTTCAGAGCTGCCTACAAAACAAATTACCGGATCAGGGTGACTGACGAATATAGAGACAAAATTCACAGAGCACATTTAAATGATAAAACATTCTCAGGCATCAACAGGATCCGTGCCATGCTGATCCTCTAAGTTGTGTTAATGGAAGTCACAGCAAGCGCAGTCAAACACTTAGTGAGAAGAAAGTGATTTAGCTATAAAAGATCTGTATTGCAATGACGCTGCTTTCTTCAAGTCTCACACCTGCTGCTGTTTAATTTCAAGGTGATTTTTTAATATATATATATTTTTTAAAAACCAACTCTTGCATTTTTATATAAGAACTTCAGTAAAAGATTTTACTGCTCAACATTCAAGTGGCACTTTAATAAAATTAAAAAATCCAATGCACTTCATTATAGTCCCTATTCAAATCCATAGGCTTAAAAAAAAAAAAAGATATGAAAAGTTCATTGCGATTTGGCACCAGAAAATGTTACAATCGCCCATCAGTTTAACTGGCTGCCTTCTACTTCATCACTCAACAGTGGCCTTCTTTCCTCAGCAACTGGGGGGTGATCTGTGTATCACATATTCTGGAATATTCAGTTTTTGGGCTCCCACATTAATGTTTTGATGATCATGCCTTCAACAGCAACCCACAAGGTTTTAACATGCACAATAACATATGGGTTGATATTGTCAATATGGGGCGGATCCAGAGATCCGTGAGTGGAGCACGCTGCCTACAGGACAGGGTGCTTTGGGATCCTGAAAAGACATTTTTTTAACTGCTTCTCCCTTGATCCAACAGCCCTTTGTCTCCCACCCGCATTTCTCCTGAGTGCGGAGGACTTTTCCAGAACAGCATGGGAGGTGATGTGGGGCCGAAAGCAGAATTGGTTAAAGAGTTCTTCCCATTCTATATATGTTAGCCTTCAACAAAGCTTCTTCTGTGAATGAAAGGAGGACCCTAGTACAAACAGAAGAACTCTTCCCATTCTCAAAACATCTCTGCTGGATCAAGCCCTATGTCTTTGCACTACCAAGGCCCTCTCCAGCTATGTAGATAACTTCTAAGAATGGGCTAGGGCGTCAGTTCTTGATGGGGGGCAATCATTTGTATTTGAAGATGCCTTTGTCCTTCTCCATACAAAGCTAAAGATACAGCTCAGCATAGGAACTCATTTATGCTTCAGTAAATCTCAGAGAATTGGGTCTGGAGCAAACAGATACATCATCTGTAGCTCTGTGATTTAACTCTTGCTGGCATTATTTTGTCTTTGTTCCTGAAATTGTTATAGTCCTGTAAATTCAGCCATATCCTGGTTTCACCTCTCCTCATGAATTGATGCGCATTTACAGCATGGCTGAAGAGCTACAGCGAGACACTTGCTTCATTTTTAGAATTTTATAGTGATATTGGAATAAAAGATCCTGCGCTGCAAAGTAAATAATCATTTACCCTCACACAAAAATGATGCCCGTGACCTTATCGTTGCTTGAAGGCATAAATACTAATTCGCCGTGTGTGCCACCTTGTTCCAAGAGTTACTTGAACAGATTTTATGTGATGGGTGAAAGCAGCACGCAGACAACCTGAATTTTCATGGGCACGGCATCGCTGGAGCTGTTGTTGCCACAAAGTATTGATTTTCGGATTTTTCCTTTCATATGGCAAGAGCAGCAAGAGACAGAGCAATGTGGTTCAGGTAATAGATTGTAATCCCTTGGGACTGGGAAAGGTGGGCAACCTATATCAATGTTAGATTTAACATTGCGACTGCATGCTGTTCTGCTTTACCCTGGGATTCTGTTGAGTTACACATCTTTCAATTGCTCCCTTACTTGAGGTATTCAGAAACCAACTGGAACACACCAAAGGTAACAAATGGGTGATATTTGTGGAGCTATTTGTCTTAGGGTGGACCTACCAGGGAAGAGGGTTGATCTTGTAAACTCCAGTGGTTCTGAAAGTTTTTTGAATGATAGGAAAATGCAACTTCAGCAGACAATGTCCATGAATCTATGCCTCCATTATATCTGTGTTTTTGTTGTTTAGTTGTTTAGTCGTGTCCGACTCTTCGTGACCCCCTGGACCAGAGCACACCAGGCACTCCTGTCTTCCACTGCCTCCCGCAGTTTGGTCAAACTCATGCTGGTAGCTTCAAGAACACTATCCAACCATCTCGTCCTCTGTTGTCCCCTTCTCCTTGTGCCCTCCATCTTTCCCAACATCAGGGTCTTTTCCAGGGAATCTTCTCTTCTCATGAGGTGGCCAAAGTATTGGAGCCTCAGCTTCACAATCTGTCCTTCCAGTGAGTGCTCAGAGCTGATTTCCTTAAGAATGGATAGGTTTGATCTTCTTGCAGTCCATGGGACTCTCAAGAGTCTCCTCCAGCACCATAATTCAAAAGCATCAATTCTTTGGTGATCAGCCTTCTTTATGGTCCAGCTCTCACTTCCATACATCACTACTGGGAAAACCATAGCTTTAACTATATGGACCTTTGTTGGCAGGGTGATGT
Source organism: Podarcis filfolensis (assembly GCF_964270895.1). Taxonomy (NCBI): domain Eukaryota; kingdom Metazoa; phylum Chordata; class Lepidosauria; order Squamata; family Lacertidae; genus Podarcis; species Podarcis filfolensis. The sequence continues at coordinate 12,175,301 of NC_139612.1, forward strand.
CTCTGCTTTTTAAGATGCTGTCTAGGTTTGTCATTGCTTTCCTCCCAAGAAGCAGGCGTCTTTTAATTTTGTGACTGCTGTGATCATGTTGCCCAAGAAAGTCAAATCTCTCACTGCCTCCATTTCTTCTCCTTCTATTTGCCATGAGGTGATGGGACCAGTGGACATGATCTTCGGTTTTTTTATGTTGAGCTTCAGACCATATTTTGAGCTCTCCTCTTTCACCCTCATTAAAAGGTTCTTTAATCCCTTCTCACTTTCTGCCATCAAGGTTGTGTCATCTGCATATCTGAGGCTGTTGATATTTCTTCCGGCAATCTTAATTCCCGCTAGGGATTCATCCAGCCCAGCCTTTCGCATGATGAATTCTGCATATAAGTTAAATAAGCAGGGAGACAATATACAGCCTTGCCGTACTCCTTTCCCAATTTTGAACCAATCAGTTGTTCCATATCCAGTTCTAACTGTAGCTTCTTGTCCCACATTTCTCTGTGTTAGGGATATTAAATAAAGGGGCTTAGTAACACAGCCATAATATTGTGGCAGTTGCTGGAAGTCCACTCACCTTTTTCCGGTGGGCGGCATTGCGGCCGGGCAGATGGGTCACAACAGTACACCAACTTAGGGCGGAGAGTTCCGCCTACCTCCTATGTCATGCCGGCTGCGTCATTGCTGCTGGGGGATCCGCGCCCTGTAGGACAGCCCCCAGCCAATCAGCTTCAGGAGTGGGTGTGGCCACAGGAGATTTAACTGCGGCGCAGCCGGCTGACACCCTCCCACTCACCCCATCACTGGATCTCCCACCCCAGTGCTTTGCTCTGATATATATCGTATTGTTTTTAATACTTGATTGGGAGCCGCCCAGAGTGGCTGGGGAAACTCACCCAGATGGGCAGGGTATAAATATATTATTATTATTATTATTATTATTATTATTATTATTATTATTATTATTTGACCTGGCTATGGACAATTGTCGGTCGCCATATTGTTGGCAACATCAATAAAGCATTAATCATGGAAGTATTAACATCACTAAAATAACAAGGTCAAAAGAACATTAAGAGCCTTTAAAAACAGCCAAGCCTTTGCCAGACATCTAAAGGGTTTGCTTTGGGTTTTTTTTTAAAAAAATAAATATAAAGCATTTTAATGCACATTCTGAATTTCAGTATGTTGCCTAAGGCTTCAAACCTTAGCCCATTTACCTGGAAGTAAGCATCATTGACTTCAAAAGGACTTACTTTTGAATATACAGGGTTAAGATTGCAGACTGGCGTTGCATCTAATGCCAGTCATACTCAGAGGAAATCTATTGAAATTGGTGCATGTGTCTAACTTAGGTCCATTCATTTCAGTGAGTATACTCTGAATAAAACTTAGTTGGCTATAACCCTCTTTATGTAGCTCCCCTTAAAACGATATCCATTTAATATAAAACATGAAGAGCCTAATGAAATGTTTGATTAGCCTTCCTAAAATGATGCATGTAATCTTTTCTTAATAGAACAATACCACTGGAGTTGTGAAATACCCACTTGTTAAAAAAGGGTTGTGATATTCCGGAGGAGGATCACCCCCGGCGAACATTTAAAAAATATTTTTATTGCCAGACTTCACTGCTCTGTCTATAATAATTATGTTCCTTATTTCAGATTTCTAAAGCATACATTGTTTTCGAACTCTGACAATTGTAGACTTCGTTCATGTAAATGCATATATATATATATATATATATATCCACTCCCTCTCTTTCTATGTGAAAATATTGACAGTGGAAAGCTTGGTTCCTTCTTCTCTACCGTGTCCTAGAACGTACTATGGATGGTTCAAAAGGTCAACTGGGTGTCAATTTTTGTATTACTGCAACCCCATTGAATAGTGTCAGGCGACAGGACGAGCCAAGCGTTTTCAGGAAAAGTCCATTTGGCACGCTTCAGAAGGAGCGGAGAAAAAAGTTAGGATGCTTGGACAAATGAGATTTTCAGCTCAAAATCTAAGCCTAAGCCTATTTAAAGCTTTGGGAAGATTGAACATCTTTTTAATACAAGCAATCTTTCCGAAACAGCTGTCAGGCAACACTTGGTATGGCTTTACCTGTCCTCCTCTTAAACTTAGCCCTAGGTTCAAAAGTTTTACAAAACCCACTAATTGCATCATTTTGTCACCTTGATAATTTCCTTGCTTACCCATAATGCTTCCGTTGATCCCTCCAGGCTTACTTTTGTTTGTTATCAATATTTCCCTCGTTCATTATAAGCTTTGAAATCTCATTCATCTTCTTCTGGAATGCAAATAACATTGGGAACATCTCATGCCAACAAAGTAGTGACAATTGAGACTTTCTGGACATTATTCAACACATTTGTTCTAACAATCCCATGTCAAATCCAGAGTATCTGGTTTTTCACCTATCAGTCAAAAAGCATCTCTATAATTTAGTCTCCTCCTATTCTGATTTTTAAAAAAATAACCATGACAGATAATTTTCTGAACATTTATTTCCAAGCTTCATTGCTTAAGGGGACTTCTGGGAGATGGATCGGCACCATATATTTAAAGCTGTATCATACAACTTGAAACAGTCTCCAAAGAATTCTAGTTACTGTAATCTGAAAAGGTGCTGAGAGTTGCCAGGAGACCCCAATTCTCAGAGTGGTTGAAACAATCAATCCCTCTTCCCAGGTAACTTGATGAATTGTAGGTGTGTGATAGTTTCAAGTACTTCTTATACTTCTTTTAAAGTATAAGATAGAGAGGGCCCCTAACTCAGAGGCAAATTTAGGGCAGAGTTACTAGTTCCAGAGCACTGGGTGGCAAGCCTAAGGAACACCACAGGGCATCATAACTATGGCGTAGTGAATCCAGAAGAACGGAAGGCAATAGGTAGGGACAGTGCCAACTTTTGAAGGACCAAAGTCCACCCCTGCTGAAACTTGATTTCTCACTAAAATGTGGATGATGTGGCAAACTACAGTCTCGGGTTTGCCAAATTCCCAATGGAAACATGACTGACAGGAACTGGGCAGAGGAGGAGGAGTGGTGGAGACCACCTCCCCATCCTTACCCTTCCAGGGAGGAGGAAGAGGAAGACAATCTAGATTTACAACAGTGGTTTGCGGGAGTCACAGCTCAGAGGCAGATGAGGGGAAAAGTTGGGAAATAATGGGAGATGAGGAATAAGCAAAGCTGGAGCAGCAGCTGGCTGACGTGTTGTCACTAGAAAACATTCCAGACCCACCATCTCCCAGAACCCGGCGAGCCTTAAAAGTAGGAGAGCAAAGAGCTCAAAGACAGAGGGAATGTAGCAGCATACATAGAGGAGACGATGAGAATGACAAATGAGGAAGTGGGAGGGAAGGGGATGGAGATTCACTTGGGACAATGCCATTATCCAAGAGGCTGGGTTCCATAGCCTCTCTCTGTAAAGTTTGAAATAAAAAAGGACTGTAAGAAACTTTTTTGGTCTTTATACATTCCTGGGCCACCAGCCAGGAGCCGCTGACAGCATTCTGGCAATGACCATGGGTAAGCGTCTGACCCCCCTGGAATATTGCTACCACTCGGCAGAGATTGAGGGTGGTGTACAGCCCTATTACAGCCCTTAAACCAAGGGTAGAGAGCCTGTGCTCCTCCAGAAGTTGCTGGACTCCATTTCTCATCAGCCCCAATCAGTCCAGCAACATCTGGAGGGCAACAGGTCACCCACCTCTGCCTTACAGGTCATCTTACCTCATCCAGTGTTGGCAGACAGTCTAAAAGAATGTAGGCTGAGCCATTACACACACACAAAAACCTAAACAGAGCTTTCATACCCTCTGACATTTCTCCAATGAAAATAGGGACATCCTATTCCATCATCATCATCATCATTTTATTATTTGTACCCCGCCCATCTGACTTGGTTGTCTCAGACACTCTGGGCAGCTTCCAACATATATAAAATTATAATAAAACATTAAACAACTTTTTATATAGGGCTGCCTCCAGGTGTCTTCTGAAGGTTGTATACTTACGTATCTCCTAGGCTTGGAGGGCACATAACTCTATATTCTCCAACATTTCTCCAATGAAAATAGACACTTCCTAAGGAAGTGGCCTGACAGCCATGGACAGAAAGTCTTTACAGAGGGTGGTGAATACAGAACATGATATCATGGGCTGTCTCTTGAGTCCGCCAGATGACATCGCAAGGGATCGTTGCCTTAGGAGAGCGAGAAAAATTCTCAGGGATGACTCACACCCCGGCCATCACCTCTTTAATCTTCTACCCTCAGGCAGGAGATATAGAAGTATAATCAGTCGTACCAACAGGCTAAAAAATAGCTTCTATCTGTGGACTGTTAGGCTGTTGAACAGCAAATAACATAGACGAAGAAGAAGAAGAGTTTGGATTTGATATCCCGCCTTTCACTCCCCTTCAGGAGTCTCAAAGCGGCTAACAATCTCCTTTCCCTTCCTCCCCCACAACAAACACTCTGTGAGGTGAGTGGGGCTGAGAGACTTCAAAGAAGTGTGACTGGCCCAAGGTCACCCAGCAGCTGCATGTGGAGGAGCGGAGACGCGAACCCGGTTCCCCAGATTACATGACTACCTCTCTTAACCACTACACCACACTGGCTCTAGCACAATTGACTTGTGAGGTGGTGTGTTGTTTGATAAGAGACTGAGTGTTTGGGTGGGGGAAAACTCTTTTAATTTCATTGTACACAGGTTGTACAATGACAATAAAGATATTATTATTATTATTATTATTATTATTATTATTATTATTATTATTAAAAGTGGGCCTTTCCAGGATCAAATCAGAAACCAGGGTGGCTTCTGTAAATCTGGGACTGTCCCTAGAAAATTGGAACACTTGGAGGGTCTGATCTCTGTGCCAAAGATATCTCCCACTTTTTTCAACCATTCTTCATCTATAAAGGAGGTGGGGATGCATTCAAAAATTATCCAAGTGGAGAAAAAAATTCAGTGATATTGTGATGGTTCACAGAGCAGAGTGGCCTGAGGAGCATCTCAAGAGCCAGATAGAGGGAGGGCCTGGGGGTCCACATTTGGCTTCTGGTTCCCCCATCCATGATTTAATCCCACGAGTGGCACAACCAGCTCACCACAGTGTCATAGGACCACCCAGTTCCCAGTAACGTAGCATTCCATCCTTAGTCATCGCTGAAAGTTGTTCTGTTTCCAACGTTTAGAAAGATCTACTTCCAGAACTTTTAATGGCACAAATAACTCTGCCCTTGGTGGTCACATCTTGCAAAGTCATAGAAAATAAAAGATGGCAAAATAGATGCATGCTTGATGGGTTGTTTTTGCCATGACAGCTGTGCTACTGAGGTGGGCAAGCCAAGGATGTTAGATGCCTGGCTCGAGCAAAGTGTTTGGCTCTTCCTCAGCTCTATGCCTATATAAGCGGACAAGCCAAGCAGGATCCAAGCCAGTAAGAATATCCTGGCACCGCTTCCTGGCTGTCACCGTGACCTTATATATCATTTTATGTATTTTCCCATTTGTATGTGGATAATCATTTCCAATGGCTCGAGTAATGCTTTGGCATAGTTCGGGATTGACTCTGGCTCCAAGCTTCCTGGCTGGCTCCCTGACAGTCGCTACATCCAACATGCTTGTAAAATTCATTAACACACGTTTAGGAATAAATAATGCTCATTGTTATGGCTTTAAAATGGAAGGAGGGAGGGGAACGGCCACACTGGCGGCAGATTAGAATTAATGAAACAATGAATCCTGCATTAAAACAACATTAGCTGGTTCCTGCCGTCCCACCAAAATGAGTCAGTTCAAAGTTAAATGCCGAAGCTCTGATTGGGTTCTCAGAGTACATGAGTAGTCCTTGATACAGACACTATAGCTAAAATCCAAAGGGACCTGCGTAGGCAGTCCACAGACACTTCAGCATCTTATGAAGAGTTTCCTCTTCAGAAGCTGCCTTCCCACCCTACACCCCCACAACAAGCTGTCCTTTAAATTCTTATAACTTCAAGAAGGAGTTCGGAGATTTGATACAAGAGGAAGCTGAAAGGGAAGCCCAGGGGAAATTTCACACACAAATAGAGCACAGTTTCGCTTTATGAAACTGCTTCGGCACCTGTCTCCAAACCAAGCTGGGCTCAGCTTAAAGATCCAGATCCGAAAGCAAATCCGCTTTGAATCCCAAATGTCAAGGTTTGCTTACAGTACCTCAACCGCATGCTTCTATCAGATCTAACCACGCTTGTCCCCCTTTCATTTGTTTATGAAAGTCGTCATAGTATAATAACTACTGAAAATGTCGACAAAATTTCAAGGCTGCCAAATCCCTTAAGAACTGCGTGTTTAGTAATAACACAGACATGAATTGATATTGTTAGCCTAGCTGTTGCTTAAGTACATCTCATATATATAATTTAGCCCTCAAAGTAAAACATTTGAGGCATACTGTGTGCAGTATCTACCACATTTACATGACACCTAGCGTATTTTATATTTGGTATCACATTCGTCTTTATAAGCTGTAAGCCACTTCAAGATATATATTTTTGGGAGGGAGTGACAAATAAATAAATTAAAAAATAATTTTGTTTTTGAACACATCAACAAAGATAGCAGCAGAAAAAACAACAACACTCAAAAAAGTTATACCAGTTCTGACATGGTCCTTTTAAATAAAAACAGAATGTATCTAAACCAAGAAATCAACAACTAGCAATTACTTTGATTGTTTGATGGATGAGAACACAGAATGTAGCATACAATTAAAACATTAATGAAAACAAACATTAAAACCAAAGTTTTAAACACATTTGGAGACACATAAAATAATTATGATAATAAGAGTTATATTTTATGTTTTCACTATTATTACCATTTTACACTGACATTCTTCACTCATTTGTAGTCAGTAGGCTATCAGAATTTGGTTTTTGAAGAAATCCACAGTTAGGAACATAATTCTAAGGAACTGCTATGAAATCTGTCTTGCCTCTGATGCCCCAGCATATTGAGATGCTGTCAAGAGGTCGGTCTTGACCAACTGAAGAGAATGTGATGGGAATACCAGGCAGAAGTGACCTGTCTGGAAGGTACAAGCTGAGTAAGTAAAGCCTGGTCCATGCAGACAACAGCCTTGTGGTGATAGAGATCTGACCGTCTTCCTCCCCTTTGCTATTTACCTACCATCATGTGATACAAGGAAATTGTATTTCCCCTCTCTCTCCCCCCCCCCCATTTTCTTTTCTTTTGTTTGGCGATCAATAAAACAAGCAAATCAGACTGGAATGCATAAACCTATTTCCATTAAGCCATTAAGCAACTTCCCTGCTACTCCACCATAGGCAAAGTTTTAGCAGTGTATGGTTTTGCATGGACCGTAAGCCTTTACAAATCCAGAAACTTGCAGTGTTTATATTTTGTCACCTGATAAAAATGTTTCCGTTTTACACAGAGTTTGAAGAGAGTTAATTTGATTCAGGGTTGGTCATTTGTTCTGGATTTTATTAGCCTATAATTTTATGATGCTTTAATGATTTTTTAATGAGTTGGCAGTTTATAACTTTTCTTATAAAATAAAAATATAAAATAAAATTACCCTGACGTGCAAAATTCTAGGGGCCGATGCTGATTTCTGGAATGATTTTTCTTTACGGCAAAGCATCACTGTGTGTGTGTGTGTGTGTGTGTGTGTGTGTGTGTATGTGTGTGTGTGTGTTTAAAAAAACTAGGCCACTGAAATCTGATCAAGCTACAGAAACGCTGGCTTGCACCCAAAATTGAGGGGGCACAGCATGTCGCATGTGAGTGTGACATCATGCATGCATCATGCGTCACACACATGTGACATCATGTGCATGGTGTGATGTCATGTGCAACACATGTGACATCACACCACTGGGAGTAGGCTGAGCCCAGCATGACACAGCTTCAATAGCCAGCGGCTCCTCCTCTCACACACTCAGAAGGAGCCGGCCACTGAAGCTGCGCTGAACTTGACTCCATACTCAGCCTCCACTTCCTCAACATTGAAGGGATCTGGTCCCCTCCCAACAGATATTGAGGGGACGAAAGACACCTTGGCCCCATAGAGTTGGTGGAGTTGTCAAGCTATATGGCTGGACTGCAAAACCAATAAGTAGTACTGAAGTCACTTCCTAGGGAAGTATACACATTGCATTTACAACTGAACTAGGTCCATTGAAACAGTTCTGTTTTCTTTTGGGGCTCTCCTGGGCAATTTCACCTGCAACAATCCCATTGACGGTACTTGGAGATGCAGCCACTGAGTAGTGGAAATGAATAGGGTGCTTAACATAAGGAAGAGTCCCAAAGTCCTGCTTTCTACCAGCATGGCAAATAGTGGGGCACACACTGTGTTACCTGAACAGGTGTGTCTCTCACCTGGCTGGTCCCCAACCTGACAGAAAAGAGCAAAGCTAGTGGTGGCCCTAACTCCAAGGAGGTCAATATGGAACTCATGGTTCTCCCCCTCTTCATTTCATCCTACCCTGTGAGGTAGGTTAGGTGGAGAGACAGTGACTGGCCCAAGGTTACCCTGTCATCTTTATGGCTGAATGGGGATTTGAATCTTGATCTCTCAGGTTCTAGCCCTGCCTTTTAATCACTAGGCCATACTAAATCTCTAACCATAGTTGGTCGTCTGTGTATAAGATCTGAGCCCCAAATATTGGCTCACCCTACCAGTCTCTATTCTTGGCCCTTGAACTTCTCATCACAGCCGACAATGTACAGTGGTACCTTGGTTTAAGAACAGTTTAGTTTATGAACAACTTGGATTAACTTGGATTAAGAATGCGGCAAACCCAGAAGTAGGTGTTTGGGTTTGTGAACTTTGCCTTGGAAGCAGAACATGTTCCGCTTCCTGTTGAGTGTGTTCCATTTGTAAATTGAGTCCCCCGCTGCTATGGGAAAGCATGCCTTGGTTTAAGAACGCTTTGGTTTAAGAACGGACTTCCAGAACAGATTAAGTTTGTAAAGCAAGATACCATTGTTTTGGGTTCGGGAAAATAATAGGCACATTCTTTCACTTGCTCGTTCAATCTGTTGTGGCACAGGTTATTTTGACCAACCTCACGATATGCCATTTTCTGGAGAATTGGCTAGATTCACTTCCCAAAGTCAGCTGTAGCCATCTGCTCAATAAACACTTTTCAAATGTGTGGAAGGGAGGCATAAAACTGATATATGTTTACACCACTGGCTTTTGTAAGTTGATTGTGTGCTTGCCTAGAAAGTGTGTGGTCGTGTCTTTTGGCAAAAGACCGACCTAAACTGACCCTTCCAATTGTATCAATCTGCATCAGCACTCAAAGCGACATGCTTTGATTGCAGAATGCAAAGTCCATCCCCTGCTTTGGGTGCACATATAACATTTTTTATTTAGGGTAATGGGAATTGCATACATTAAATAAAATTAATAACCACCTTATTCACTATGCAGGGTGGCAATTTTTCATTTCATGTATCCCATTGTACAAGGTCAATAACCATTCATAACAGAAAGAAATCATTGCGCCCGCAGTGAGAGTGGGGACGAAGAATGAGAACAAGGGGCTTCAGTGGAAATCAGTCACTAGAATAGGGACCTGAGTCACACTCTGACATCCAAACCATGTGGAATGAGAACAACAAAAAGCAAAGACTAACAAAGTCAGTGAATGATATTCCTTGCCACCCACAAGTGCTGTGACTTTTTTATCCCTTTCCAGCTGCAAAAATAATACAGAGCTCTAATGCTTCTTGAGAAAGAGCTATTGCGCAATGAGACTTGTGGGCATAGGGCGGTATATAAATTTAAGAAATAATAATAATAGATAAGGGACGTGGGTGGCGCTGTGGGTTAAACCACAGAGCCTAGGACTTGCCAATCAGTAAAAGGCGAAAGATTTATACGATCTGAAGAGAAACCAGAGAAACTGTAGTTGTTCTAAGTCAGATGCTTTCTTTGCTTTTTCTGTCCTTGTTCTATGAAACTTGATTTGTGTCATTGCATCACTCTGATAATTGTATGGTGTTGTACCCCACCATGAGATCAGTTGTGATGAAGGACAGGCTTGAAGTTTATCGAATGAATGAATGGATAGATGGATGGATGGATGTGAATATATGAATGAGTAATTTCCTTCCCTTTCAATATTCATTTCAAAAGTAGCTCATTGGATGCAACCCAACAAGCTAATAAGAAATACCTCTCATATGGAACATGTGCATTGGATTGTATCCAATACTGTGCAAGTGGAAGAAGAAGGAGGAGGAGGAGGAGGAGGAGGAGGAGGAGGAGGAGGAGGAGAGGAAGAAGAGTTTGGGTTTGATATCCCACTTTATCACTACCCTAAGGAGACTCAAAGCTGCCAACAATCTCCTTTCCCTTCCTCCCCCACAACACTCTGTGAGGTGAGTGAGGCTGAGAGACTTCAGAGAAGGGTGACTAGCCCAAGGTCACCCAGCAGCTGCATGTGGAGGAGTGGGGAAGTGAACCTGGTTCACCAGATTATGAGTCCACCGCTCTTAACCACTACACCACACTGGCTCTGGAATTCTGTTGGTGCAACAGGACGTCCATTTCCTCTCCTTCCTCTGTGCACCCTCCAAATCAGGGAGATGTGAGTGGCGCAGTCGTCTAAACCACTAAGCCTCTTGGGCTTGCCGATCAGAAGGTCGGCGGTTTGAATCCCCGCGACGCGGTGAGCTCCCATTGCTCTGTGCCAGCTCCTGCCAACCAAGCAGTTCAAAAGCATGCCAGTGCAAGTAGATAAATAGGTACTGCTGCAGTGGGAAGGTAAACGGCATTTCTGTGTGCTCTGGTTTCCGTCACAGTGTCCTGTTGCGCCAGAAGCGGTTTAGTTATGCTGGCCGCATGACCCAGAAAACTGTCTGTGGACAAATGGCAGCTCCCTCAGCCTGAAAAGTGAGATGAGCGCTGCAACCCCATAGTTGCCTTTGACTGGATTTAACCATCCCAGGATCCTTTACTTTTAACCTTTTTTTACCTACATCAGCCATGACCATGTTTGTTCTTTGTTCGGAAAAGAAGGGAAGGTGGTTATTCCATCCTGGCAACTAATCAAAAGTGGGCATGCTTAAGTGGATGTTCTCTAAAGGTAGAAAAGGCCAAGCCAGTGCAAACCCAGTGGAGAAAAAGGAAAGTTTCTTATGCATCGTGCATTTCTGGAGGGATATTTACCATGCTCTTTTGTGTTTGCTATAGGAGGTACTCATAAACAAACTGCCACTTGCCGGAACCCCATTGTTGACCCCTGCCTTGCACACAGATTGTAACAAAGTCCCTATCTGAAGGACTGACTTGAAGTTCAGTGTACACTTTCTCAATCTTAGCATATTTCCATTGTGAGGAATGAAACTATGCCTAAGACATATCTGGTCTGCTTGGCGAGTGATTAAAATGGTTTATTCTCTTTATTTATTTTTTGTCAATGCATCTTTTGAACCCAAATATAATCCAAATACCTATGTAACTGTATTTTGCAAAATCATAATGCCATTTGCTGGGGAAGTGCTCAGACTTTTGTCTGGCCGACTGAATTCAATCTAAGGACAGCCTTAAATTTAAAAGCTGGAATTGCTTCCTTTGTTCTAGATATCTGCCTTTTAGTCCCATTTTATCGACGGGAGGCTACAAGCATAGATAGCCTTTGAATCAGTTATGCAGGTCAGTTTCTATTACGCGTTCCTGGAGCCTTAAACATGCATTACCTGTATTGCAGATTTCCTAATTAGTTCAACCAATTTTCTTTCTGTCTCCAGGTAATATGAGCCAATGATCTGAATCTGATGTTGTTAACAGAAGAGAATGCTGAACAAATGTTTTAGGTCACAGTCTGTTTACAGCACTGCAAAGAGCACCTTATTTGTCCCTTAATTTATACATCTTGATTTCTTTATTAATTTAGCAGAAAACCAAGGAGAAAGTTGAAGACATGCATCTTTTCCGATTATTGATCCGGGTGGCAGCACTTGGAGGGAATTGAACTTTCCACACATAAAGGCAGCAGAAGCGACTAGCAGTTGTCTCTGCTATGTTTAAGCAACAGTTAATGTAATGGTTTAACTCATAAGCCTTCTACAAATAGAAACAGACGAAATAAAATGACAGTATATGCAGATAGATGGATGTTATCGACTGCCTCTATGGCCACATTTACACCATGGACTTAAAGCTCTATGATATCACTTTAAACAGTCATGTCTTCCCCCATATAATTTGAGAAGCTGTAGTTTGTTAGGGGTTCTGAGAATTATTAGGAGACCTCTATTTCCCTCTGAGTTATGGCTATTGGAGTGGTTTCACAGTGAGTCCTTCTTCCCAGAGAACTCTGGAAAGTGTAGTTATGTGAGGGAAGAAGCCAGAAGAGAGGTTGCCCCTGAGGCATGCGGTCAACGGAATAGGAAAACTAGACTAGTTCCTGGTAAATGAGAGTGTTAAAGTATTAAAGCCTGGCTCCTCCCTCTTCCCAGCTTAGGGAGGCAGGTGTAGTGCTCAAATGAGGTCCAAGAGCCCTCCCATCACCTTTCCAAAGCCCACCTTGCTTTGAGGAGGTGGCAGGTGGGCTCCAGCATTCTGTCAGAGGCCTGGCACCTCCTTCCCAAACCCGGGGAGCTTGTGCCAGGCTTAGGGAGCGAGATGCGATGCTCCTGCACATGATGTTGGGACACTGCCCTCCCCACCAAAAAATATCCAGCACAAGCTGGCACCTCTGGCCCTAACTGTTCCCTACAAAAAAATTCACCACACACCACAAGGAATATCTACGTTCATGAACATGCTACTCCACTTCAGACCTTCCCTGCAATGTATTAATACTCTTAGGGGTAGGCCTAAAAAGGTAAAGGTAAAGGACCCCTGACAGTTAAGTCCAGTCGCAAACGACTCTGGGGTTGCGGTGCTCATCTTGCTTTACTGGTTGAGGGAGCCGACGCTTTTCTGCAGACAGTTTTTCTGGGTCATGTGGCCAGCATGACTAAGCCACTTCTGGCAAAACCAGAGCAGCACACGGAGATGCCGTTTACCTTCCCGCCGGAGGTAGACCTATTTATCTACTTGCACTTTGATGTGCTTTCAAACTGCTAGGTTGGCAGGAGCTGGGACTGAGCGATGGGAGCTCACGCCATCACAGGAATTCGAACCGCCAACCTTCCGATCGGCAAGCCCTAGGTTCAGTGGTTTCGACCACAGCACCACCCACGTCCCATAGGGTTAGGCCTAGCAGGTGCAAATTACATGTGCATGGAGGGTAACACGAGAAGGTGGGATTAATTGGCACCTCTCCCCCCGCCCCCTAAAAAAAATGGAAATTTTGTGAAAGCATCAAGCAAATGCCCAGCCAAAGCAGCACAGAACCTAGACTGGAAGACTTTGAACTCAGTTCCACCCTTTCTTAAAGTAAAACTTAAAATAAAACTCACTTGAAAGTTGTGGGAGGAAAAAGCTTCTTGGTGGTACTAAGAATTATTATTGCAAAGGTGATCTGAGATATTTTTGGAATGGTTTTAATTAGACCTGATATATAGTAAAGTTAGTTTATACATTTTTAATAGTATTTGCTAAGATGCCCTGGGCTAATCAATGATTCATGCAATATGCAAACTCTTTGATGTGGTGCTGAAGAAAGTCCATTTTTAAGAATTTAAGAGTAGTCTTCTCCTGGTCACCCAATGAGAACATGGGATTTATAATGTTTTATTCATCTAACAGGTTAAGTGATGGGTTCAACCACATTTCTCCCAATCTGATGCTTTCCCTTTGATGTAATATTTGTGCAATTTGCATTATGCAGCCCTATTAAAGAATTTGGAGTGAAGCGGGGGAAACGAGAAAAGTCCCAGTTTTAACTACCCTTGCTATGATGCACTTCATAGGCAAGTAAGCATAGGGAATTGTATGCATGATCTACAGCAAAATATATGGCATGATGACAAATAAACCCATGTGTCAGCAGAACACCAAAACCTATTTGTCCACATTTGGTTGTCTTGACTCTTCTTCCCTCTGTGCTGGCAATGTGTAAGCTGAACACCAAAGGCAAGGCTACAGTGTTGACAACATTCACCAACAACTAAGTTCTGTAAAAGGTAAAGGTAAAGGAGCCCTGGACAGTTACATCCAGTCAACGGCAAATATGGGGTTGAGTAGAGGCTCAGTGTTTAGATCACAGTGCCACCCATGTCCCACCACCAGGTTCTGTATCAAGGGCTAGACACTGGGATGCCCCATTGAAGAAAATATGGCACGTGCTGGCTGTGTATCCCATTCAGTTACATCATCCCCAATTTTGAGGGAGCAAAACACTTGCACACTGCTTTTCCATAGCAGCTCGACATTCCTTAGAGCAGGAGTGCGGCACATTTAACCTGTCAGATGTTGCAGAATCGCAATTACAGCCAGCATGGTCAATGACTATGGAAGGTGGGAGTTTATTTCAGCAACATCTGGAGGGCCAAAGTTTCTCCACCCCTGCTCTTGAGGTGAGGTGGGACTGCCTCCATGATAGCAGCAGCAAAAGCATAAGGTAGAGGAGAGAAGGGAAAGGGGAGAGAAGGGGTGGCAGTTGTTTGCTTCATGCAGTGACATGCCTTGGACCAACCCCTATTAACTAATCAGCTGACAGATGGATTTGTTCTGTTCACTAAACAAGGCCAGTTTTCAAACCACATGTCAATTTCAGTGACTGATGCTGCACTCCTTAACGTACAGGGTTAAACTAGGTGTCCCTTTTATCATATTGTTTGAAGCTGTTTAACTGGAGTTTTGTTGGTTTATGAAAAGCGGGAGGGGGAAGCTAAGTTGGGGCTGTGTCATTTTGGAGAGTTTAAGCTTTAAGCATTTGCCTCTGCCACAGTTCCAAGAGAAAATGCCCACCCGCAGCTGCTATTTGCAAGGAGAACGAATTCCTATGCCCCACAAATAACCCAGAGATGCATTTTAAATAAAAGCACACATTATACTTATGTAAAAACACGCTGATTCCAGAACTGTCAATGGGCAGGATTGAGAAGGCAACTGGGCCGCATCTGGCCCACGGGCCTTAGGTTGCCTACCCCTGCATTAGATATGTGCACAATGATTACGCTTTATTTGCCACTGATAACTGTATCTATTATGGAATTATGGTGCTGGAGGAGACTCTTGAAAGTCCCATGGACTGCAAGAAGATCAAACCTATCCATTCTGAAGGAAATCAGCCCTGAGTGCTCACTGGAAGGACAGATCCTGAAGCTGAGGCTCCAATACTTTGGCCACTTCATGAGAAGAGAAGACTCCCTGGAAAAGACCCTGATGTTGGGAAAGATTGAGGGCACATGGAGGGCACAAATTCCCAAGATGATTATGATGGGGGCAAAGAGGGGGGAAAACCCTTCTTCCATGGTTGTGATCCAGCACCTGAGTGTACCTACACCCATCACTGATTGTCTGCTATGGAGTGCTGAGCTACCTGATAAAAGCCATGCCTATTTTGGCTATTTGTGGTCTTCTACCATGAGATTCTTGTTTCAAGTCTCTCTGTGATTGGCTTCACTTCCCTTTCTTATTTCTTCTCCTGACCCTGCCCCCAGGTGTGCTTTCTGCTGGAGGAAGGGCGAGAAGACTTGTCATCACAATTCCACATGGCAATACATTTATCTGGCATTAAAACTTAGGACTGTACAGCATCTAAGGAGATTATAGAGATACTTAACACAATTATCTGTAAAATATGAATGTAACTAATGGAATTCATCTTTTTCCTTGTTGAAAATATGCTTAATTACCCTAAAAGTGAAACATCTGTTACACTGAATCTGCTAATAGATATAAGGGGACAAAGAAAGCTTAATTAATCAGAGTAATTGAAGGCAAAGTTGAAAGCAGTTTCTTAACAGGGAAGGAAAAATGACAACATCGTAAAGTGCTGCATGCATTATTAATTATAATATCAGTCTATTAGCACAAACTGGACTGAAAGGTCTGTCAAAGTTTTCGCCATAAACTTCTTCGTTTGAGAAACATAAATCAGCTGTAAAAAGTAGCTCACGGCCAAAGCTCAGAACGAGAACTCCGTGTTCTTAATGCCTCTTTATTATGTTCAGCTTTTGATCTCCATAAAGGATTTGTATACTTTCTGCTTTTCGCATGAGTGGGAGTATAAATTGCAGACCTGTAAAAATATTATTGGTGGATTAGGCAGAAAAAGGAAAACGTTCATAAATGTATATTTCTAAAAATGATGAGTTTATTATTTAGCAATAATGAGTCCAGAGTACTTATTTACATTAGTTTAGTCAGCACAGTCCTGGTTCCATGGTTGGTCTCTGTAAATCAACAAACATCTGGCAGACCCAGCTTCTGGCATATGTATAATAGCTTATATAAGCAAACATGCATACCATAATCTTTGCATGTAGATTTGTTCACACATGCAATGGAACATGCATTGTTCAGGGACAAGTCATGCTGTGGTAAGCCTGAATCTTACCCTCACTCCCAGTTTGTACCCCATTTAAACATGTGAACAGACTAGTGAGAACCATAGAGTTTATATCCTCTTACAATGTTGTATTTAATTGTGTCAAAATTCAGATGACTCTGCATCTTCAACAAAAGCCTAAATTTTAAAAACCTGTAAGGATGGGTGTGTGTGGAATTTGGTTCCATTTGGATTTCAGTGCAAACCGACCTAATTTGCAATTTCCAAAACGGTACGTGAACCAAGACATAGCTCTCTTTCAAAATTCAGACATCTCCGAATTTTGCGATGCAATCCTACAAACAAATAAACGTGTCTATTGGGATAGAGTATGCATAAAAATGAATACATTGGTGAAAATAACAAGCACAGATGTGTTATAGTGTATTGCAAAGATGTGTGGGCTATGCAAAACTGCCCACAAAAATGTGTAGAGTAGGAAAAATTGCGGATGAATTTTCATGAGAAAAACTGGTAAGGTGGTGCAGAAATGTGGATATGCTCTCTTCTGGACACTCAATGTCTTTCTTAAAAGGGGATGACCAGCATAGCTGTCAACGTTTCCCTTTTTTCAAGGGAAATTCCCTTATTCCGAATTCCTCACAAGAAAAGGGAAAAGTTGACAGCTATGGTGACCAGAACTGGGCACAGTACACCAGATGCAGCCTGACCAGTACAGAATAGAGTTGAATTATTGCTTTTCATTGTCTCTACACATTACTTCTAATAATGCAGCCTAAGACTGCATTATCTTTTAGAAACTGCATCACATACAAGAGAAAAATCATAACTAGGGCACACACGATGTCTTTAAGTTATTTTTTTTATCATAGAACCCTTGATACTCTTCCAAAGAAGCGAGGATTCTAGAAACATAGTTTGAAAAAACCACTACTGTTTTCAGCTGTATTTGATGGGTCTTGTTTAATATTATTTAATATTAGGGGTGGAATTTGTGGGGGGGGGGGAGTTGACAAGTAAAGGTCTTTAGAATGGTATGCACATTGGTAGTTAGTACCTGACAGCAATTGACAGATGTCTTGCAATGCTTGTTAGTATTTAACAGATGACAGCATATAAGAATTCATGTCTGAGCCTGCCAAAATCAAAACAATAAAAAAGGCTGAACAAATCTAAGCCTGCAATCCACAACCATTTACTTCTAAGTAAACATGCCTTTCTCATGAATGAATATAGTTGCAAGGCAACAGAGGTTTAAGGTCAGAGCTTTCCTTCTCCTGGATGAACTTCCCAGGATGATGAGTGTCATCTGCCCCTTATTTTGTAATAAAATGACAACAGTGCAAAGAAGTCTTCCAGCTGCATGCCAGTGTTTCCTTAGTTTTAATCTCCAGTAGCTCATGTAAACAGCCACATACTGACCATTCATCTAAACACCAACAACAAATACAGATTTCAGAATGTGAGGAATCTGAGAGCTGGGTTCCATGGCTGAAAAGAATGGTAGTTCAAGACTAAGTGGTGTTGGGAACCCATCCTACTCCTTTTCTGTGAGGAGAGCTTAATAATAACACAATTTCCCTCTTCGCTTCATTCCAGGATTCCACAATGTTTGTCTTTTCCTTTTTCCTTTTTGAAATGGTGCAAATCGGTTGCCTTAAACGTAACGGACAAATTAGCCTCAATGAGACTTGATTTCAAATTAATCATGCTCACTTAATTCTGCGTTGACTGTGGCTCACATATCTGACAGCAATTAATCTTTTTTCCATAGACCCTTAACTAGGAATGGGATAACAAACCATGGTGTGTGCAATAATCTCCCCCACCCATATATATATATATATATATATATATATATATATATATGTGGAAGAATGAAAACTTTTTTCATGTTCATATTGAAATAATTGCGCTACAAAAAGCTAATGACTATCATATTGCAATCTAGACATAAGATTCTTTTTAACTCTTTCTGTTGTGCATATAAAAGGGAAATTATAACATATAAACCAACACCAAAGCCTGGTTGCAAGTGTGCTCCCATATAGTGTGGCTTAAACTAATAGATAAGACTCTGAGACTGGAGCTCAGCAGAAAAGCTACACAATATTCTGTATCTCTTCAGATAAGTCCTGTTATCTATGTAGTGCCTCGGTACATCGGTGTGGATAATTCCATATCTCATGTTAGTACAGCAAAAGTTCTTACCTCTTACATATGTATGGTGATGAGAATCCCTGGAATATCTGTAGAGATAAACATCTGATATGGAAAGTGTGCCCTATCCTTTGGCACATTTTTTTCTCTCTACTGTGCGCAACTTAGTGTTAGATACCATCTATATAACATTTTCATATAGTTTTCTCTTAAACCATAGCATGCTGTAATTTTTATATCTGTATTCCACAATCGTTCCCATGCTTCCATGTCTATATTATAACCAATATCTATTGCCCAATGAATCATTGAAGATCTTACTTGCTCATCCTTTGTGTCCCATTCCAATAATATCTTATACATTTTAGACAGCGCTTTAACATTACATTCCAACACAGCTCTCTCCAATTGTGATCTTTGTTCCCCAAACCCTCATATTCCATCTTTCTTAAATGCTTCATTCAAATGACAATATTGTATCAATGTTGTTAGCTTTCCTGATAAATCCTTAAATCCTTTTCATTTATTCTCTCCTCCCTCTTGTTTTAATAAATTTCTATAAGTTGTCCAATCTTCTATCATATTCTTTTTCTTTATCGCTATGGCTTCCAACGGTGAGAGCCAAAGTGGTGTTTTTGTCTCCAATAAATTTTTCTATTGATCCCATACTCTATACATTTTTTTCCTAATTATGTGATTTGCAAATCCTTTATGTACATTCTCAGCAACAGTCGGCCATTTTACGGAAGGCAACTCTTTCATTGTGGGTTACAGCTTTTTCCCATTTATGTGGACTTAAAACACATAAGGCGCATGCAATGACACATAGTTCACAGGCAATGGAGCAGTCAAAAAAAAATATATTGATGGGTATGCAGCATATGCCACTTAACAAAGAAATCTTGCAAGAAGAAAAAAGAAAAGGAAGAAATTGCATTAGGTGATTCTCAATGTACAGTGTACACACACTCATCTTGTTTGTTTGTGCCTCTAGTTCACCTGATTATGAATGCTGATAAGCAGATTCCCCGATTGTATCCCAGATGGTATCAAAGAAGGGATGAAGTCAGGGAAAAAAATATGCAGGAGATGCTACAGAATACTAATGATCGGCAACATATGCAGGGGAGACAAACAGCACTATTCTACAGGTCAGTCTCTATGATTTGGAAAACAATCTCATCATGTACCCATAGACAGTTGCCCTGAGTTCTACAGTTGACATAACCATGCACATGTCTCAATGAACATGAAATTGCCTCTGCAAACTTTGCTCTTCCCACTCTTATGTAGGGGCCCATTTGCCACACCCCACGAGTGGACACCTGAGCAATCCAGCTGGGGAAGGGGCAGAGATAACTATTCCTGCTCCTCCCAAAATCCTCATCTCTTCTGTTGTGGTGCCAACCATCATAGCCTCTCCCTTCCACTTCTGAATTGTGGGTTTTGCCAGTCGCCTGTTGAAGCGGCTGAGTAAAAATTTGAGGGGGGAGCGCCCAATTGACCCAGTACTCCTCTTTTTCACCTGTTCCACACTGCTGGGAGTGATTTTTGGAGTGGTGCAATCTCTTGCTAATCTGGTCTTTAGTCCTGGCAGGAAAGCCCGTTTAAAATATGGGACCTTTCATCTTGGGGCAATATGAGAGGAGGCACTTTGGTAATGCCCCACACTGTATCTGCTTAGCAGGTGACAGGGGTGCCCCACGGACCAGGCAAGCACACTGAGGTAAATGCCAAACCAAAGGGGCCATGGTATACTTGTCTGATTCACAGACCCAGTTCTCATATAGCAAGAAGGAAGAATTTCTTTCCATCCTTTCTGCAGGCCACAGGTAGTAGAGCAGTTCATTAAAAAACTTTTTTTTAAAAAAAAATGCTTACTCCAAAGGTCTTATCTCACTACACTAGAGATTATACAGTGGTACCTCGGATTACATACGCTTCAGGTTACAGACGCTTCAGGTTACAGACTCCGCTAACCCAGAAATAGTGCTTCAGGTTAAGAACTTTGCTTCAGGATGAGAACAGAAATTGTGCTCCGGCGGCACGACAGCTGCAGGAGGCCCCATTAGCTAAAGTGGTGCTTCAGGTTAAGAACAGATTCAGGTTAAGTACAGACCTCCGGAACGAATTAAGTACTTAACCAGAGGTACCACTGTATAGCTATATCTGAAATTTCATGCATATCAGTTAATATCTTGACCCTCTTCCACGAAAATAGCTATTTACTTGGCCATTTTCCTATGTTGTGAATTTCAGTTCAGTGGAGCAGGGTCAAGATATTAACTGATATGCATGAAATTTCAGATATAGCTATATAATCCCTAGTGTAGTAAGAGAAGAACTTTGGAGGAGGCACTTTTTTAAAAAAGTTTTTTATGAACCGCCCTGTCAGGTAGTGACTTTCCTAGTAGATAGTCCCAACCCCTGAGTAGGGAAATTTCTTGCTCAGACTATGGATTCAGTTATACAGCTGCAAATATAAAACATTTTAAATGTGTTGTAAAGTGCAATGTACAAATGTGACGCTAGTTGACGAGAGTGAGCTATGTCAAATTCAATGTATTTTTCAAAACGTGTTTTTCTAATTAAAAAAAAGCATTTCACAGCATTTTTTATATGTGTGCAGATTCCACCTATGATTTGTTTCGTTAAATTGGAACAAGTTAGGTTAACTGGTTTTCTCTGCAGATCCTCACATTTCCCTTAATGTTATATTTAATAAATATAACAGTTACGGAATAAATAAATGTCTAATATTTATTTAAATAAATGTTACTTAAAATAAATAAATAAATATTTGTTTAAATACTTTATACTTTGAATGAATATCATTTAAATAAATTTAAATATATATTTAATAAATATAACCTTTATACTTTGAATGAATATAAATATATATTTAATAAATAGAACCTTCTCCGCAACCTAAAACTGTGTCTCAAGTCTTCCTCTGTGATGGCAAACTCAGGTTCTCCCATGCATATTTGCACTGGGTATAACAGAAAACTCCTGAACCCTCATTCTTATGGCCATTTCTATTCACATACACGCAACATGGACATCTATACGACGTAACATCTGCATAGTATCTTTGGCACACAGACCAGAAAGCCAGCAGGCAGCTGAGATGCATTTCTTTGTCAGACAAGGGTTGTGTTGAAATAGCCTTTTGTAATATCCAGAGATTGGCTCTGGCATTTGCATGTGCATCCCTAATGCTCAGAAATCTTTAGCATCCTTCATAGTGAGTTGCTGGGAAGTTTAGTGGGAGGTGGTAATCATTCCATCAATACAAATAAAGCATTTGCCTTATAGGATGCACCTTAATTTTAGAGTTTAATTGAAGAAATGCAATCAATGAAAAACTGAGTAGGTAAGCACACTTAATTAGCACTTTGCAGCATTCACAAGTTGAATGTATTTTCAAAGCAGGAGATCCTAGACACTCTTTGACAAAATATCCCTAGAGACTCTTGGGTCCTACAGTGGCTCATCCCCACCATTGTAGGAATACAGATATGAGAGAGAGAGAGAGGGAGAGAGGGAGAGACAGAGAGAATTATACAGGTGTTCTACTCACCTAAGCTGCATTCAGGCATTCATCTGAACCAGTGCTTTTTTCCTAAAAAAAACATTTATGGGTACTCTCATTTTGACTCAAGAAAATCGCCATTTTATAGTTCAAATCGGGAAAAATAAATACAGTAAATGGACAAAAGGTCGCCATCAAGGGTAGCAACAAGATTGACAATTTACCATGCTATTCAATGGAACTGACAATTCATCATGCTAGAGAAGAAACTATTTTTTTAAAAGAAGTTTCTTCTTCCATTAGATTCACAAATGTTTAGGGGTATGCATACCCCTGTACCACCCCCCCCCCCCGGAAAAAAGCACTGATCTGAACATATAAAATGTTTAACTGGGGATGAAACAGGACTGTACATGCAAATCTCACCCCCAAGATCCCTGGGAAGAGCATGAAGTTCTGAAGAGGAGTTTTATGTGTGTTCAACTGAACATGCTTAGAAACCTCCCCTGGCACGTGGGAACCTTGGCTTATCAAGCAGAACACCTGTATAAGTGTGTCTTTCTGCAAATCTCTGTGCAGTAGTGGTGGCTGGTGCAAATTGGGACTGGTGGGACAGAGGGAAGGACATTTAATGGTAGATGGAGCAAGGGACCACAGCAGACAGAGACGACTAATTATGGCTTCCTCCCCATCCTCCTTCTGTGCAAAACACAATATGGACTGAGAATAAGGCTGTACTCCTACAAAAACTCAGTTGAACTTGCTTTCCAAGGAGACCTGCATAGGATTTGCATATATTATCCACTTCTCTTACATACACATACAATATGAATGAAAGCAGACTCCAGTGGTGCAGACTCCAAGAAATTCGACAGAGAGCAGAGAGTGAGTTGCCATAGGTGAGGAAGTGTGGGTCCAAGTTCTGGGCTCTGATGGGATTCTGAGTGGCAGTGCCCCAGTTGCCCATAGCAAAATGCCTTCTTTTTCCCTAGCATGGGAGGCTAAAGAACAGCCAAGGAGGCTGGAGGCTGGGCTTGAAATGAAAATAT
Source organism: Podarcis filfolensis (assembly GCF_964270895.1). Classification (NCBI taxonomy): domain Eukaryota; kingdom Metazoa; phylum Chordata; class Lepidosauria; order Squamata; family Lacertidae; genus Podarcis; species Podarcis filfolensis. Next base: position 12,198,484 of record NC_139612.1, read on the forward strand.
ATGTGTATTAATTTACATTGAAAATGCCTAAATGTGTGTTGCTGAAGAGTTGCTAACACTGGGGTTGTCCCAATGTTGTTTTCTAAAGGACTCTGAGCTCCTTAATGGGTTAATGAATAACTGTTGATTGTTTTCTACTCTGTGATTAGAGTGAACCTTTGATCATGTGAAGAAGATATTGAGTTGCAAATCTCCATTTCCAAGAGAGTTTCCTGTGTTAGTTTCTCTGCACAGAGAGACCAATGCATTTAAATGGCTCTCTGCACAGTCTAAGGCCAATGGAGGCTGGAAACCAGGCTAGAATGGGGGGAGAGACACAATTTGGATTTGGGGAATCTCTTCTTTCATATTTTCTAAGATGCTGAGCTGGTGTTGGACAGCACAATGTGTTGTATGGATATCTTTGATGCTTATGTTCTTTTTTCTTGAAGAGATCTGCCAGTAAAACTTTGAGTAATATTTTTATGGGTCTGGACAATGAGGAGGAGTCAGTTCTTATGCTTCCAGTCACTCCCAACTACACAATATTAATATCTGCTGAAATATAGCTCAAATTTTCTCTGTTCGCTCTAGTTTCTGCAGGCCTATTTTATTCTGTAAATGCCACAGTTCTGCTTGCTTTAGTACAGAAGGCTGCAAGCCAGGAGTATTTTCACACTCCTAGCTCGCCTCTGCAGGTGACCACGAATGCACACCCATTGCTAGAAATAATGGCTGCAAATGAATAGCATTGATTTCTTCAAACTGCTAAAAACCGGTGAGAATTAGGACCAAGCTCTTTGATGGTATAAAACCAGCTTTGCTCTGCTAAAGTCAACATGCTGTCCTCATCTATTTGTGTTGCGGGTTTGGCAAATAGCAATCATTGTTCCCATCTCTGCGGCAGCTATGACTCTAAATCTTAGATATGCAGTTTTGTCCTACAATAGATAAGTTATGTACTTTCTTCTGTCACCTTCTGCAGGATCAAGATTATTATGGAGAAGATAGCTGGCTACGTTAGTTGGGGTGAAGAAAATAACATGTTACACTAAATATTCAACAGGTTTGAAAAAAGGAATCAGCATTGTGCTGCATGCTACAGAGTAGAGAAGGACTGGAAGAATCACTTTTCTATAAAACACAGCAGCATAAGGCTGGGGAAAACTGATACAGTGGTGCCCCGCAAGACGAATGCCTCGCAAGACAGAAAACCCGCTAGACGAAAGGGTTTTCCATTTTGGAGGTGCTTCGCAAAACGAATTTCCTATGGGCTTGCTTCGCAAGACGAAAATGTCTTGCAGTTCCTGTGGGGTTTTTTTCCTCCCCCCCTTTTTTCCCAAGCCGCTAAGCCGCTTATCAGCTGATCCGCTAAGCCGATAAGCCGCTTAACAGCTGATCGCTAAGCCGCTTAACAGCTGATCGCTAAGCCCCTTATCAGCTGATCCGCTAAGCCCGCTAAGCCGCTAATAGCGCTAATCCGCTAAGCCGCTAATGGGCTTGCTTCGCAAGACGAAAAAACTGCAAGACGAAGAGCCTCGCGGAACAGATTCTTTTCGTCTTGCGAGGCACCACTGTATGCTGAGGAAGATATATAAAGGAATAGCTTTCAGATCTTCCACACAGGTAATCTAGGCTACATTCCCATGTCACAAAATCTCAGGCTTTCTGCCACGGAGTCTCTAAAACCTGTAGATGATTTTCTAGGTGCATACCCATTGGCCAGCAAATGGTCTTGTGCAAAAGGGGCAGGCTTCTTATTTTAGTATTTATTGGTCTTTTTTAATAATAATAATACCTGTGGTCCTGTAGAGTCTTTTAAATTGACAAAGCAAGTGTGCAAGAGGATCTTGCTTAAGCCAGAACTAATCAGCACTGCCCTACCCTAATTAAGCACTTGCTTAAAATCTAACGAAGTATCTTGATGAATCAGTCCAGTATTCTTAGGAAGAATTTGAGCAACCAGCAAACCCTAGATAGCAAACCAGAATTTGTCTATTTATAAAAATATTTATAGACCACATTCATAAAAATATAGGAAAGTGATGATCAACATTTAAATATAATATTACAAGAAGATCACTAAAAGCATCAGTAATCACTAGTTCATTAAAAAAAAAAGTTTCAAGGGCCCATTGGATCAATGTAGTTTTCTAAAAACATCTAAAAGAACCTAGGGATTATTCCTGCCAGACCTCTACTGGCAAAGTCTTCTACAGGACAGAACATGCCACACTAAAAATCCCTGACCTAACCTCAGGGCATGGTGGACCTCAAGGAGGGTCCCATTCAAAGATCCCAGTGATTGAGGTGGAGGACAAGGAATTAGTTGGTCCTTAAGGAACTTTGGGTTCCGGTTGTTTAGGGTTTTGTGAATTAACACAAGAAACGTGAGTTAACACAAAGGCCTTGAATCAGCAGAATATGTGGTGAAAGCTACTAGCTTAGATTACTTTCCAAACAAAGACATAGACCATGGGTAGGCAAACTAAGGCCCAGGGGCCAGATCTGACCCAATCGCCTTCTAAATCTGGCCCATGGACGATCCAGGAATCAGTGTGTTTTTACATGAGTAGAATGTGTCCTTTTATTTAAAACGCATCTCTGGGTTATTTGTGGGGCATAGGAATTCGTTCATTATTATTTTTTCCAAAATCTAGTCCGGCCCCCCACAAGGTCTGGAGGAGGAGGAGGAGGAGGAGTTTGGACTTGATATCCCACCTTTCACACCCCTTAAGGAGTCTCAAAGTGGCTAACAATCTCCTTTCCCTTCCTCCCCGACAACAAACAATCTGTGAGGTAAGTGAGGCTGAGAGATTTCAGAGAAGTGTGACTGGCCCAAGGCCCATGTGGAGGAGCGGGGGAAGCCAACTGAGAGTCTAGTGCAACACATTAGCAAGTGTGTTTCAATCTACTTTTGCCCATCCCTGCCCAAGATACATTGAGTATTCCCTTAGAAATCTGGACTACAGGGAAAGTTCAGTCTGTTGTCTTCCATAGAAGCTTTCTTTCATTACTGTTCTTGAGATCTTTCCAACAAATTCCAGTGTTCCCCCACTAAACAATTTGAAAAGCTCTGCTCTTACACAGTGAGTCCTGTTTTTATTGCGGGGGGGACAAGCAAGAAGGAAAAATAAACACAAATAAAATGTAGTGAAGGGTTGCGCTCGCAAATTGACGAAACAATGGATTTTATTTACCTAAAGGTGGGTAGGCAAATTATCTTTTCAGAACAAACTTCACAATGATTCCTGGAGCTTCGTTCAGAAAGGTCACATGAATTAGACAACATCTGCTGTTGAGGTTGCCCATTTCCCTGAGAGGTCAAATGTTCTTCTGCCGCCTTAGTCAAGCACCTAAGGTGGCACTATTTGGAACCAAACAATTAATTCCAGCCACCGCAGAAAGGCACACAGTTTTCTCTGCTCACAATTAATATGCAAGAGTGAATTAACTGAGAAAATATATATTGCAGCCTCATAAATAAACAGAAGATTGCCTTTGTAATGAACCTCAACAAACAGAAGGCTGAGAAACATATGGTCAAAACAAGAAACATCACAAGAAATAAGATTTCAAATATGTGTGTGTTTTGTTATCCCTCAATTTGTGTTTGAGGGGATTGAACTTTGACCAGGTGCAAACATGCCTGCAGAACAATTCTCTCCCTGAGGCCATTCTGAGTGAGGGCAGTGCTTCCTGCCACACTCTGAATTGGCTTTGTGGCTTAGCTTTCCAATTCACTGGTGTCATTATGCTCTTTGGATGATTCCATCTTAGTTGGGATTATGCAGTAAAAGAGTTGGGGAAATGTGCTAAAGGAGCACGGGAGATTGTGAATCTAGTGACTATCAACCATACATGCAATATAAAAACAAAGTACCATTGGGAGATTGGGAAAGTAATTTTATATGTCCCAAAATGCTATTTCCATGCCAAAAATGTTTGAAAGTGAATCTTCATTATACCTCTAATATATAAAGTTTAACTTTGGGAAAGTGATGCTTCCCTGATTTTTTAAAATTTCGTTTGATAGTTTAAAACCACATTATCTGCCCTTCTTTTATAAATGCCTTTTTAAGCTTCCTGGGTTGATTAGTCCTAAATTTGGCAATATTAATTTAAAACCAAATGCCCAATACGTTTAAAGTTTCTGCAAAGCCCTGAGCACCGATAAATTAAATGAAACAGTAAAAAAATAAAAAGCAGCCAGTTTTCAAGACAAGGAACACAGGGCAGATTCTCTGGCTGTGATTTATCACCATTTTTCTGCAGTCTCACTTGCTGCTATCACATCGGATCATTGAATGCTCCACAAGTTATGCCACCCCTTCCTAATAACTTTTTAAAAACTCTACAAATCTTAAGAATATTTTTTTTTAAGATCTGACTCAAATTTGGGTGTTCCTTTTCCTGTTTAATTTTCTATCCTACTCACGAAATGTTTTTTAATATATACAAATAACTCTCTGCTTAATGCATATGGTAATCTTCCCCCTTCCTCCACAATTTTGTGGCACACAGGCAAAGAACACTGCTGCCATCTTAAGGAGAAGAAGCAACATTGGCCGTGTTTTGCAAACTGCTTCCAAAATTGCCCAGAACTTAAATGGACCAATTCACATCCCTCTGTAACCCACGGAATACCACTTCAGTCGTTATGTCACCATGGAATCTTTGCACAAATTGCTACGTCGAGGAGCACATTCAGAGCTTTCGGTGTTCCTGGGCTGCCCGGATAATCCTCAAAATGACAAATCGCTGTCTGTGCGATTAATTTTCTCTCTGTCAAGGCTGGGAAGATGAGAGATTTGGGGGGACATCGTACAACATGTCAAGGAAATGCCAGCTGTCTCCATTACATTTCTACGTTAACAACGGAGCAAGATTGATGATTCACGCACGGCGCTTTCTTTTTTTTTGGTAACTTTCACAAATCTGAATTCCTCGGCAGATAAAGTAATGGGATCTGTCAGTCAGCAGGAGAATACTCAGAAGAGAGCAGCCAACAGATATTTAAATAATCAATATTGCAACACTTGAAGGTGGTTGAAATGCATATAAGCAAACCTAACATTTCATAAATAACCCCGATATTATTATTTGTTGTTGTTGTTGCGGCTTCTGATAAATGCTAAAGATCCTCACGAGGAAAATATTATAGCAATTACGGTATGTGGCGCAAAGGCATTAGACTGGGATATAATGGGCTTTGATTTGTCAAATATACAAGCCGCTGAACCCAGCCGAGACTGGCTTGACAATGAAACGACAATCACTTCAGTGAGCTTTCCAATCTGAGATGTCACACGAAGAACAACTTGCCACATGATTCAGGGCATATGCAATATATGCGGACCTTGCTGTTGAATCATGGGAAACATGTGCTCATAGAAAGCCACAAGATTCTATTCTTCAACTCCGTAGTTGTACAGATACGCTCTTATTTCTTTCAGCTGAGTTAGTCGAAGGTATTCGGCAAAAACTAAAGATCAGCTTTTAACATGATATTATTACTACATTTCAAATAGCTTCATATGTGATTAACCTGGTATACATTTATATATAATGTTTTGTTGTTCACTTTTGTTTCAAGGGTGGGTTTATTGTCTTTAATAGTAATAATAATAATAATAATAATAATAATAATAATAATAATAATAATAATTTATTTATACCCCGCCCATCTGGCTGGGATTCCCCAGCCACTCTGGGCGGCTTCCCAAAAAATATTAAAATACTGTAATGCATCAAACATTAAAAGCTTCCCTAAACAGGGCTGCCTTCAGATGTCTTCTAAAAGTCTGGTAGTTGTTGTTTTCTCTGACATCTGGTGGGAGGACATTCCACAGGGAGGGCGCCACTACCAAGAAGGCCCTCTGCCTGGTTCCCTGTAACTTGACTTCTCGCAGGGAGAGAACCGTCAGAAGGCCCTCAGAGCTGGACCTCAGTGTCCGGGTAGAACGATGAGGGTGGAGACGCCCCTTCAGGTATACTGGACCAAGGCCATTTAGGGCTTTGAGCGTATAATACAAGTATTCAAATCGATAAGCCATATTACATATAGCCAAAGATTTTCACTTCTCCGAAAGGTGACTTGCTTTGAGGAAAAGCTACTCTGGGTTGTTTACGCTATTTCCAGATTGCTGCAAAGTGAGATCTTGTAGGATTCGGACTTCAGGAGATTTGTATATTTAGCAGAATTGATGGGGTGGTTCAGCCCAGGATCTCCCTCTTGTTTAATCTAAATAGGATTTGGTATTATGGTTTTAGTACATGATCACTCAATCAATCCTGATAAATTCCCATCTCTGTCTCTGTCTCGGTCTGTCTGTTTCTCTTCCTCTCATATCAAGTCCTTCTTGATTTAACTCTTCTTGCCAATTCCCCATCCTATGTAAACCAGGAAGAACAAGAACTCTTCCAAACATTCCATATTATGAGTTCTTCTTACAGAACACCATTTCCCCACCCATTCTACTGCATATTTTGTCTTACAACGTAAGAAGATGATAAATATAATGAAGCCACGCTGGGCTGTGGGAGAGGGGGATGGAGAAAGCCAACCCTAAGACTGGACTCATTATTCAAGGAAATCCCAGAGTCAAGCTCCTCTCCCAGGTTTTTACAAGTTATGCTGCCCGATACTTAAGGCACATCTGATACCTGAAGATGGGAAAAAATCTGTCCATTTCAGTTTCTGTCAGTTTCTTATTTTTTCAACCTTAAAATCAGTTCTCCGCCTTTCCACATCAGTTGGAAGGGGGGGAAGTCCCCATCAGCATTTTAGTGGGAATTTATCCTAATATACACATTTTGCATATATTATGTTCTTCAATGTATGCACTTTTCTGCACACTTTAATAATAATAATAATAATAATAAATAATTTTATTTATACCCCGCCCTCCCCAGCCGTAGCTGGGCTCAGGGCAGCTAACAACAATCAAAATAATCCAACATTCTAAAAACCTTTCATTATAAAAATTAATTAAAATCAAATTGATGGCAACCATTAAGCAAAATTCTGTGCAGATTGCCAGAGGAGGGGGTCAGGCTGTGCCCTGACCAAAGGCCTGGTGGAACAGCTCTGTCTTGCAGGCCCTGCGGAAAGATGTCAGGTCCCGCAGGGCCCTAGTCTCTTGTGACAGAGCGTTCCACCAGATTGGAGCCGCGGCCGAGAAAGCCCTGGCTCTAGTTGAGGCCAGCCTAACCTCTCTGTGGCCTGGGATCTTCAAGATGTTTTTATTTGCAGACTGAAGTCATAAATACTACTTGGCTATAGAGCTGTATTGAAAGATTTGGAGATGTGTGAATTTTGAAGGATGGCTACAATTAATTGCCCATATTGTTTAGGAAAGTGCAATTTAGTTAAGTTCACCATAAAATGCAAACTGTTTCAACTTTTTTCCATTCTACTGATACCCGATTTTTCTGCCTGTAGCAAGTGTTACCCCTGTCCCCTAAATCAAGGGATAATGGCAATGTGATTGGTCTTTTAGTGCACCTAATTGCTTTTTAGACTTGTAAGCCACTTAGGGTCGTCATCTTTCGAACAGTGAAAATCCAGACAGAAAAGTGGTTGAGCTTTCTGTGCAAAATCTCAAAACAAAATTGACACTGCTACCAACTACAGTATTCTGGATATGTCCAGGAAATTCCAGGTGTATGGCAACCCAAAACGTCTAAGTGACACTAACTGTTTTTAAATGAATAAATGTCACAACCACCACCATCTGCAGAATACCCAGGGCCAGTCAACTGATTTTGGTACCCAAGGCAGAAAATCCTACAAGTGCATTTCTTGCGAGTAACAATACAATAAAACAACACGATAAAAGGAACCATTTGCTGACATGGCACCCAATATCAACATCCTGGCATGGCCGCCTCGCTCCACCAAAACGTAGGACCGATGTACAATAATCTCAGGGATTATTTCCTGCTACACGTGCAACAGGGTATTGTCAGGGTTCTGTCAGCGGCTCCTGGCTGGTTGCCCAGGAAAGTATAAGGACAAGGAAAAGTTTCTTACTGCCCTTTTTTATTTCAATATTTAATAATAATAATAATAATAATTTATTATTTATACCCCGCCCATCTGGCTGGGCCTCCCCAGCCACTCTGGGCGGCTTCCATAAAAACCAAAAATACAGTAAAATATCACACGTTAAAAACTTCCCTGAACAGGGCTGCCTTAAGATGTCTTCTGAATGTCACGTAGTTGTTTATCGCTTTGACATCTGCTGGAAGGGAGTTCCACAGGGCGGGCACCACTACCGAGAAGGCCCTCTGCCTGGTTCCCTGTAGCTTTGCTTCTCGCAATGAGGGAACCGCCAGAAGGCCCTTGGCGCTGGACCTCAGCGTCCGGGCAGAATGATGGGGGTGGAGACGCTCCTTCAGGTATACTGGACCGAGGCCGTTTAGGGCTTTAAAGGTCAGCACCAACACTTTGAATTGTGCTCGGAAACGTACTGGGAGCCAATGTAGGTCTTTCAAGACCGGTGTTATATGGTCTCGGCGGCCGCCCCCAGTCACCAGTCTAGCTGCTGCATTCTGGATTAGTTGTAGTTTCTGGTTCACCTTCAAAGGTAGCCCCACGTAGAGTGCATTGCAGTAGTCCAAGCGGGAGATAACCAGAGCATGCACCACTCTTAAAGAGAGAGGCTATAGAACCCAGCCTCTTGGAGAATGGTGTTGTCCCAAGTGAATCTCCACCCCACTTCTCTCCCACTTACTCATTCGTCGTCGTCATCGCCTTCTCTACGGGTGCCGCTAACTGCCCTGTGTCTTTGAGCTCTTTGCTCTCCTACTTTTAAGGCTCGCCGGGTTCTGGGAGATGGTGGTTTTGGAATGCTTTCTAGTGACAACTTGTCAGCCACAAGCTGCTCCAGCTCGGCCTGCTCCTCCTCTCCCATTATTTCCAAACTTTTCTCCTCCTCTGCCTCTGAGCTATGACCTCCTGCAAAGCCTCTCCTCCTCCCGGAGGGGAGGGACTGTGATCGGGAACGTTTTTCCCGCACTTTGCAGGGGGCGTGCTGGGCCCCTGCCCATCATCCTTGCTGACACGCCACGCCCCCGGTCAGTCTTCCAATCAACGGGAAGCCAGGGGGCAGGCTGCCGGTTTCGTTTTGTTTCGTTCAGGTTACCCACCCACCCTCGCTTTAGTTCATCTTCTGCGATTGACCTTGCTATGGACCTTTGGTTGGTCGCCTTGGTTGTCCAAGGGGCCTGGTAGAAGTTTTTCCCCAATTGGCAAATTGGAACCGGCCTCTTAGTTTTTTCGCCTACCTAGCAACTCGTCACAACTTTCTGGTATTTGGCGGTTAGGCATTGGAATCTTTGGTTGGTGTATGGAAGGGCAGGGTGTGGCCATCGCCTACCCCTTCCTTATGGGTATTCCGTTAAAGGAATCTGGTGGTCGTGGATCCTGTCCGATGCCCTGCTGCGGCTGGAGGCCATGGCATGACCCCGGGTGACATCAGGGGAGAGCTTACAGTTGTATTTGCATCATCAGGCTCCCCCTACTGATGGTTAACCCCTGTTAGACTCGCCCTTCCCTGAGGGCGGAGTCGATCTTTGGTGTTTTTCCAATGCCTAGGCCAATACCTCTCACATGCTGTAATCAATAAAGTTGTGGCCTTTTCTAGCCCATTAACCTTAAAATCTGTGTCCATGTGTCTTTCTTATCCCCAAGCGTGGGGGGGGAGGGTCCTCGAATCACAAGCCCCTGTTGTAAATCTATAGGGTCTTCCTACTCCTCCTTCTTGGAAGGGTCAGGATGGGGAGGTTGTCTCTACCACTCCTCCTCCTCTGCCCAGCCCCTGACAGGTATGCATTTTGACCACTGGGTACTCAGGTCGGTGACAACTGCCTTCGCTCAGATGCTGAACTATTTCATATATCCAGAAGTGTGTGATTATGCAATTAAGCTCCACATTGCAAAAAGTGTGGCCAGAGGGCAGAGTGAAAGTTACTAGGTGCGAACAATCAGGCTGGATTTCTTATCTCACTCGCTCTTTTTTTTTTATCTTACATTAACATAGTGCTTCGCTGTACTTGCCAGAGGTCTGTAGTGCTTGAGCAGCAGCTGTGGAGGAGGAAGAGCTCAGGGTAAGGAACGTAAAGCATGCTGGGCCCATTTCCTTTTTCCTCTCAGAACACAGCCTTTGCTTTCCTCAAGGAGAAGAAAAAATTATCCCGCGAGCTCCAGTAGGCAAGAACACTAGCAAAAGAGAGACAGGAGGCTGCTGCAGGCATTGATTTTAATCTGACTAGTTTCATGTATTTGCTATAAAAGCGCAGTTCTGAATATGTCTCTCTCCACAAGTCAGTCACATTGGATGTACTGGAGCTGAAACATTCACTTTGTATACCCATTTGAAATCTAGTTTAAATTTCCACCTTTCAAAATCCAGGATCCTGTGATTTAGTCTCTCATGCTGAGGAATCAGGAGGAAGTAACTATACAACCTTTAGAAGGCTTCTGAAGGCAGCCCTGTATAGGAAAGTTTTTAATTATGTTATTGTATGTGCTGGAACTAGACGGCATCTTTAAAAAGTAGAGACATCACCTTGCCAACAAAGGTCCGTATAGTAAAAGCTATGGTTTTCTCAGTAGTGATGTATAGAAGTGAAAGCTGGACCATAAAGAAGGCTGATCGCCGAAGAATTAATGCTTTTGAATTATGGTGCTGGAGGAGACTCTTGAGAGTCCCATGGACTGCAAGAAGATCAAACCTATCCATTCTTAAGGAAATCAGCCCTGAGTGCTCACTAGAAGAACCGATCCTGAAGCTGAGGCTCTAATACTTTGGCCACCTCATGAGAAGAGAAGACTCCCTGGAAAAGACCCTGATGTTGGGAAAGATGGAGGGCACAAGGAGAAGGGGACAACAGAGGACAAGATGGTTGGATAGTGTTCTTGAAGCTACCAGCATGAGTTTGACCAAACTGTGGGAGGCAGTGGAAGACAGAAGTGCCTGGCGTGCTTTGGTCCATGGGGTCACGAAGAGTCGGACACGACTAAACAACTAAACAACAAATGTGCTGGAAGCCACCCAGAGTGACTGAGACAACTCAGTCAGTTGGGTGGGGTATAATCATCATCATCGTCATCATCATCATCACCCTTTCTGACCCAACTTCAGTCCAAGGAGTCTCACCTCATATCAAGGTAATGCTTTTTAGAGCATAGAAGATTTCATTTAAAACTTCTCGCAAGTCAGAGTCCATTCATGGGACTAAAAGGAGGGGTGGGCAACCTCCAGACTTCTGTATATGACCTTCTAGATGTTCCTCGGACTGCACCCTTCACTGACCCTCCTCCATGATCTCCTTGAGTAAAGGTAAAGGACTCCTGGATGGTTAAGTCCAGTCAAAGTCTGGGGTTGAGGTGCTCATCTCACTTTCAGGCCAAGGGAGTCAGCGTTGTCCACAGACAGCTTTCCGGGTCATGTGGCCAGCATGACTAAACCACTTCTGGTATAATAGAACACTGTGATGGAAGCCAGAGAGAATGGAAATACTGATTACCTTCCTGCCACAGTGGTACTTATTTATCTACTTGCACTGGTGTGCTTTCAAACTGCTAAGTTGGCAGGAGCTGGGACAGAGCGGAATTGAACTGCCGACCTTCCGATCAGCAAGCACAAAAGGCTCAGGGGTTTATACCACAGTGCCACCCGCATTCCTACCCTCCTTGAGTACTTTTGCTGGGCTGGAATGTGTCCTTGAACTATGATTCTGCCTCTACCTTGCCTGGATGGAGGATGGAGACATTTGTGCATAATCTGAAACATACATTCAGGAAACTGTAGGAATGTCCACAAATCATTTCATTATGATTCATGGTGTTTTGAGGTTATTAGAGGTGCTAAAAAAATAAATAAATAAACCACCACAACAACAACAACCCCCAGCTTAATCTGCATCTCTCCGCATGTCAACAGTGCCGAAATAACTGTAAAACCTGCAACTCTTTGACTTTTATCAGCTTGACATTTCCTTGGGATGGTGAATCATGCCAAGGCAAGTCCAGCGTCCTTAATGCAACATGACAGATCTTTGCAATTGGCTATGACATGTCAGGGATGAGGAAGCCTTCAAAAAGGGCTTAGATTAACACGGTGCTGGAGCCAACGTTAAAAAAAAAAAAGAGGAATACCAATCCGAACGTAAGGCCAACGGGTTTCTTGAATACACCAGGATGGCAGAGGTGAACACAAGCAAAGCTCAATTCAGATGTTACGGAAGTAGCATGGCTACTCCCAGTCATGAGGACCACATGGAAAGCCTTTGTGTGAAGGGATGCTCAGATAGTGTGAGTCATTTGAGCCTGGCTGGAGGGATCTCATTTTTCCAGATGGTCTGCAGGTCTGGCTTATTCTGTCACTCCCAGTGGTGCCAGGGGGTGATGCCATAGAGCTTTCATCTCACCAGCAATGTGACACGTGGATGAGACAGGAATGGGGCAGGGTTGCAGTGGGGACAATCGTGCACCACACAGCCTTGACTTAATATTAATAATTATCATTAATAATAATTTATTATTTATACCCCGCCCATCTGGCTGGGCTTCCCCAGCCACTCTGGGCAGCTTCCAACAGAATATTAAAATACAATAGTCTACTAAACATTAAAAGCTTCCCTAAACAGGGCTGCCTTCAGATGTCTTCTAAAAGTCTGGTAGTTGTTTTTCTCTTTAACATCTGGTGGGAGGGCGTTCCACAGGGCAGGCGCCACTACCGAGAAGGCCCTCTGCCTGGTTCCCTGTAACCTGACTTCTCGCAATGAGGGAACCACCAGAAGGCCCTCGGCACTGGACCTCAGTGTCCGGGCAGAATGATGGGGGTGGAGATGCTCCTTCAGGTATACCGGACCGAGGCTGTTTAGGGCTTTAAAGGTCAGCATCAACACTTTGAATTGTGCTCAGAAACGTACTGGGAGCCAGTGTAGGTATTTCAAGACTGATGTTATGTGGTCTCGGTGGCCGCTCCCAGTCACCAGTCTGGGTGCCGCATTCTGAATTAGTTGTAGACTTAAAAAAAAAAAAGCAGCAAGACCAACAACCCTCCTATCTACTGATTCCCTCCTCCTGGTTTTTCCTGGATGTGCCTTACAAAGGAATCATGGGGTTGTCTCTCCTGTATTCCCCTTGTAAGCCTGGGCTGGGGAGGGATCTGTCCTTTGTGATGTTAAGATTGGGCTCTGTTTATACATTCTGCCCGTGACCAAACTTACTTTACAGCTGTCGTTCTGTTTACAGCTTACCTCTCTCCAGTAACTATGCTGATCTTATCATTTGCCCTTGATTTTAAGTGTTTCCTTGACTTCCGTATCTGAAAGCTGAAAGCTATATTTCAAACATAAAAAGGCAGCATCTTTCCATAACAAAATAGCTTGTCGTTTGGATCTGATAGAATTGAGCGCTGTCCTGAAAGCTTTTAATAGACGAGGAAATATATTGGCCCAGGATGGATGTTCCAGAAAAAGGAGGTGAACAAAATCAACATGAACTGGGCTGCATCTCAACGCCTTTCTCTGCCTGTTTTAGCTGTTCAGTACCACAGGAAGTGGGACGTGGGTGGCGCTGTGGGTTAAACCACAGGGCCTAGGACTTGCCGATCAGAAGGTCAGCAGTTCGAATTCCTGCAACAGGGTGAGCTCCTGTTGTTCGGTCCCAGCTCCTGCCAACCTAGCAGTTCGGAAGCACAAAGTGCAAATAGATAATCAGGTACCACTGCAGCGGGAAGGTAAACGGCATTTCCGTGTGCTGCTCTGGTTCGCCAGAAGCGGCTTAGTCATGCTGGCCACATGACCCGGAATCTGTACGCCGGCTCCCTCGGCCAATAAAGCGAGATGAGTGCCACAGCCCCAGAGTCGGTCACGACTGGACCTAATGGTCAGGGGTCCTTTTACCACAGGAAGTGCCTGGAGGCATTTTCATTTCTACAGTTGGTAAACACTGATATGTCATGAAATTAGTAGGCACCAGTATTTCAAATTCTTAAAGTCAGTTTGCATACTCACCCAGCAAAGGATTCTCTGTATATGATGGACAGGTGCATATTCTGCTTTTAACATTCATATAAAGTGACAGCACTCCGTATTTAGGCATGCATATGCAAGCTGTCTCATGTTTCCCTTTCCTTTTTGAGGGGAATGATTACCTTAATGTGGACTAGGCACTTGCGAAGCATCTGCATCACCTATCACTACATTCACAAGTAGAAGGCATAGCCCCCACTTCACCACATAAAACAGTCCTGGATAGCTCAGTGGTGCTGATAATCTCAAGATTGCAGGTTCAATTCCCACACAGGACAGCTGCATATTCCTGCATTTCCAGGGGCTGGAACATATGACTCCCAGGACCCCTTCTAACTCTACATGATTCTAAGATTCTAAGATGAGTGCAATGTTATCCAATGCTTAAAAAGGGAGATGCACAACTCGGACAGGCACATCGCAAACTATTACATAAGGCAGCATGTATATGCCATTGATGCATCCCAGCTGAAGTAGGATTTTTTCGAAGTACAGCTAGGTCCTGCTTTTCTTCCATCGTATATATAGGGGTCCCGTATGATTTCCTAAACCAATTTCAATTGGTTTAGTTTGAGCAGCATAGCTGCAACTTGTGTCAGGGTATTTTGCCAGAGACAAAAGACTATTGCAAATCATTTCAGTGCCGGGGGGGGGGGGGGCTGATATTCCTGAGACTTGGTTGCAAGACTGCAAAGTCACAGGTTCAGTTTGTGAGTTTGTGGTATCCCTTTGATTTGAAGGGTGGTGATAAACACGCATCATCTTCAAACCGATATACTGGGCATCATCTAAATAGGTGATAAATATTAGCAGTGAGCTGTATGTTCCTTTGGTTAAACAGGCAGTGGTTGTTCTGAGTTGTAGACCTTGTCATCTTCTTAACTGAACATCTAGCAGAAGTGACTGCCTGTGATGCTCCCAGACTCTTTGTTGAAACTTCTCTTCCAGGTAACCAGTAGTCTATCTTACTGCGCTATTTCAGGCAAGACTTCCATATATCAAAGGAAGAACAGAAGGTCTAAAATGGCCCAATGACTTTCATGTTTGACCTCATGCTAAGGTTTTGAGGAATGTCTGACCTTCCCTGTGATGCGCAATATCAAATTTCCCTGCCACCAGTACAAAATGGGGTGGGGGGGAATCAACCCATATTTTTTTTTTTCCCTCTGGGGTTAAGTGATATCTTTACACAGTACAATTAAGGTCAAAACTGTAGCACTTTTGACAGTGGTTTAAGAGAAAGCTAGCAGACAGCTTGAAAGGAAAGAGACGAGGAGTCTGCGACTTTCTGAAGGAAAATTGGTTCTTTTTTTCCTTGGGGCATTCTGAATCTTTCTCACCCTGATTTTCCTCAGCGAAGTCTTCATTCTTTCTCTACGCTGGAAAAAGTGCGCCGATGAGAGAGATGGGTAGCACTTATCCGCAGAGTGCTGGCTGAACAGAATAATGATAAAAGCATATTATTTGGTTTAAAATGGAATAATAAAAAACCCTGCATGCCTGGCTGTTCCAGGAGAATACTTTATTTCAGTTCATAGGTTCCAACTGTTAAAGAACAGGAGGAAGGATTGGGTTTTTAAGAACTTGTTAAAAAGAAACATGGGAAAGACTGTTACCACAGGGTGTACATCTAATAGTTTGTGCTGAAATTCTGCCTATTTAAATGCATTGCTTTCTGATTTGTTTTGTTTCTCGCTCTTACTCATTGCCGATATCTTTGTGGCCCAGTTAACACACAACACTAAACTATGGTTAAGGGTGATTAGGAAAAGCCACAGTCAGCTTGGGACTTACACAGTATCCCTCTCTCCTCCTCCTCTGACACAACTGCAAGGAGTATTGGGAGAAGTTTCAATGCTTTTTTAATTAAACCACAGTTTAGTATGTCATTTGAACCCTAAACCATGGCCAGTCTTAACTATGGTCAATGAAAAAGCCTTGCTTCATAAAGTAGGGTTTGAAGTTGACTTATTTTCACTAGCCATCGTTACAATAAACCACAATTTGTCTGGGTGAAGATAACACAGCATTATCTGTCATTAATCTGAAATGAAATGAAAAACTGCCACACTCCTCTTCATACTCGTGCCAGAGAACATGGATATACAGTCACAAAAACAATTTAACCGAAAAAACCTCAAAAACATAATCGCCAAACTTAATCCATTCCGGAAGTCCGTTTGACTTCTGAAATGTTTAAAAACCAAGGCGCAACTTCTGATTGGTGCAGGAGTCCCGGAAACAATAACCAACAACTGTATCAGACGTTCAGCTTCTGAAAAACATTCAAAAACTGGGCTTAGGATTTTATTTATGTTAAGTGATGAATTAATATGTTTAATCCTATAAGGTGAAGATTTAAGGATGTTAATGTTTAAGTTAAATTTCATAAACATTGGGATTTGGAAAACCGTTAAAAGGACATGCAATGAAATTCAACCAAGGGGAAGCGAGGAAGTCACTTAAAAAAGTTAATAACTGTAATTTTTAACAAGGCTATGATTTATGTTTGTTTTGTTTGTTTGTCTTGTTTGTTTGTTTATAATATTGTGAAAACCAATAAAATTTTTGAAAAAGAAGAAGAAAAACATTCAAAAACTGGAACACTTCTGGGTTTTCTGCTTTTGAGAACCAAGGTACCACTCTATATCATTACTCACATTCATGTTTCATGTAGAGTAATTTAAGGAACCTTTCTAATCTGGTGGGCCAGATTGTTACCTCCCGCACCTGCCATGGGCCAAGTCTGACAAGTGTGTGGAACTGCTCACCTGCCCATCACCTGACCTCAGGTGCCCTTTTCTACCTGCTATTTTGCACCATGGGCCAAGGTGGGCTTCTGAAGATCTGACGATCAAATCAGGATCAATCCTAAGATCTACCAGTAACCAATTTAAAAGAATAGTAACGGAACGCATTTGAAACCAGTTCTTTGTCATTACATATATTTAAACTAGTATAAAGGGGGATTAAAAGTGGATATATTGAAAGAACTTTTTCAGAACTGAAAACTGTCTGAAGTGTCAAAGGATTGCAACATTTTTTTTCCAACTCTCATTTTCAGAATCCACATGAAATAGATCACTTTACAATAGCCTGGGATTTGTCCAAATTCTGTTTACATTCTTCCACCGGATCAAATGTGGAATTAATTTCAATTGACAAATTAAAGCTATTATCCTGTCCTTTCTCAAATGTGCTTTGGTGACTCAGATTTGCAAATTAGACATGCAATGTTCTTTAATACATTTCTAACAATTTTAAATATCTCTGAATCTGCAACCAAAAATCTCTTCTTAAATACCTCATTATTTTTAATCCTTAATATTGCTGTGAAAGGGCAAAATTCCTTAATGTTGTGAATGGCCATGCAAACCGTACATCTACCTGTTTGACTGATTTAGAAGATTAATTTGTTCTTTCATTTTAGATCTCACACCTCAAACATTTAACTCTTGTTTGAACTTCAGGAAAGTGTGTTGCCTTGAAGGAAAATCACTGTGCATTAAATCCACTCTCGATATAATAAAATTGGGAATAAATAGCTAATCTAAATGCAGCATTTTTGCAGTGTTTTTTATGTTAATCTTCGCTCTGGAAAGATAACTGATGCACACTTATCTGGTTTTTCCAACTACTGGAATATGATCTCGACATACAAATAGTTCTTTGTTAAATATATGAAAAATGAAAATCTAATTACCATTATATGCTTGCTACCCGATACCAGAGATTCGCCCACAAATTAATGCAGTATTTTAGAAATATGCTTGGCAATCAACAAATGCCTAACATGTTTCCCAGCAGGAACCTGGGCTGTCACACACCTGAAAGGTTACAAATGTGATTAACCATGACAGGCCTCATGTGCTGCTATCGTAAATCTCACACATGGTAATGCATTAGGGATGGCAGGTGTAAACAGAATAGGGAAAGTGCAATTTTATAATGCCATGTGCAATTAAGGCAAGTAAATTAAGTAAAGATTTGGAAACGGCAATGATTAAGTGTTGAGATGGAAGGAGGCAGAGATGGCAAAAAAAAAAAAAATCTCCAGCTATTACGTTTAAGGATCTTGACATTGCAGTTATGCTGTAACTTTGCTTGCGACTTTGAGGTTAAAAATCTATCCAGAGTAATTTTCCCCCGTTATGTATTTCATGCCTGAAAAAATATACAAACAAAATGCACTCCTTAATGGAGTCTTGCCGATTACCACGACCCATATGTACACAACATATGTCCTCTGGAAAGAGAACATTTTTTAAATATTTTGGCAGATGTCTCTTTGGCAAGGAGAGAAATGTATACCTGATGCTTCCTTGATACTGTGCCCTTTTCTCCATGCACAATTTTTTTTTAGTGTGTGTGTTATTTCCAAAACATAACTTTCAAGAACTAGGTTTTCACCTGGTGCCTTTGACATCATTGTACCTTCTATTAGTAGAGTCGTTTGAATAATGCACAACCCAGAGAAAGAAGGAGCTGGTAATATTTCACTATACCACCATTCCCATGGACCTAAGAAGATCAACTGCAGCAGGAAGAAGAAGAGAAGAGTTTGGATTTGATATCCCACTTTATCACTACCCGAAGGAGTCTCAAAGTAGCTAACATTCTCCTTTCCCTTCCTCCCCCACAACAAACACTCTATGAGGTGAGTGGGGCTGAGAGTCTTCAGAGAAGTGTGACTGGCCCAAGGTCACCCAGCATGTTGAGGAGCGGGGAAGCAAACCCAGTTCACCAGATTACGAGTCTACCGCTCTTAACCACTACATCACAATTGTAGAATTGTCATCCAATCCACCCACCATGCAATGGAGGAAACTCAATTAAAGCATCCATGACAGATGGCTATCCCACCTCTGTTTAAAAAAACTCCAATGAAGGAGAGTTCATGGCCTTCTAAGGGAGTTTCTTCCATTTTCAAACAGCTTACTGTCAGAAAGTGCTTCCTGATGTTTAGTAAGAATCTCCTTTCTTATAACTCGAACCTACTGGTTTATTATTCATACCCCACCCATCTGGCTGGGTTTCTCCAGAGCAAGCTTGCTCCATCCTCAATGTGACAGCCCTTGAGATAATTGAAGGTGGCTATCCTATCTCTTCTCAGTCTCATTTCCAGGCTAAACATACTCAGCTCCCTCAACTGTTCCTCATAAGGCTCATAATGACAAAATTCTTAAACTGAATGCCCTATCTCTTCTATGTTAAAGAAGTCAACTGAATCCTGAAGCCATCCCTGATGTTATCTGGCTATGATCATCCAGGTGAGATTGGATCTGGAGGTTATTGTGGTGGATCTGCATTGATACAGTAGCTTGACTACTGTAATTCGCTCTATGCGGGGCTGCCCTTGAAGCTGTCCCAGAAACTCCAGCGGGTGCAGAATGCTGCAGCGAGGCTCCTCACAGGGTCTCTGCCATGGGAGCATATTCACCCAGTGCTTTTCCAGCTGCATTGGCTCCTGGTGGAGTACAGGGTCAGATTTAAGGTGCTGTTTTTGACCTTTAAAGCCCTTCACGGCCTAGGACCCTCGTATCTATGGGACCGCCTCTACTGGTATGTCCCACGATGGACCTTCAGGTCCATATATAGCAACACCCTAGAGGTCCCGGGCCCTAAGGAAGTTAGATTAACCTCAACCAGAGCCAGGGCCTTCT
This sequence comes from Podarcis filfolensis, assembly GCF_964270895.1. Taxonomy (NCBI): domain Eukaryota; kingdom Metazoa; phylum Chordata; class Lepidosauria; order Squamata; family Lacertidae; genus Podarcis; species Podarcis filfolensis. Next base: position 12,218,175 of record NC_139612.1, read on the forward strand.
TAACACTGGCTCCAGCCTGGTGGAATGCTCTTTCTCATGAGACCAGGGCCCTGTGGGATCTGATTTCTTTCCGCAGGGCCTGTAAGACAGAGTTGTTCCACCCGGCCTTGGCTTAGAATCAGTTTGATTCCCTCCCCCTCTTTCTTTTTCCTTTCTCTTCCTATGAAGAGACTGCATCCTATTGTTTTAATGTCGTACCTTAATCTTTTAAATTGTATTTTAATCAACTTGTTTTTATTATTGGTTGTTAGCCGCCCTGAGCCCGGTCTTGGCTGGGGAGTGCAGGGTATAAATAAAAAAATATTCTTATTATTATTGACTGCCCCATCAGGCTCATGCTTGAAGTGAGGGGTAGCTTTCCCACCCATCTTCTTATAAATTGACATAATAAATCTATCCCATTCCCCCCCCCCCACTTCAAGCACCATGTTGCACTTGATGGAAATGTGGTTTGGATGACTTTAATTCCCTTGTTTTGCAAACAAGCAGGTTGCCTTGGGGGCAGAGATATCCTTTGATTTTTTTTATTTTTAAAAACTAACCATTTTGTATTTTTCACATCACCCTGTTTTATTAAACACATGGTTGGGAAAGGTCATTGGCTAAGCAATATATGTATCAACAGTTCTCTTAGCACCTTCATCACTCACTGAAGAAAGAAATAAGATATTCCTAAGTGATGGATGACAAGAAAGAACTCACCTGACCTACATCCAGTACCATATTTGTTGAATTTTTCAATTACAGATTTCAAAAACATCCGTGCTCTTGCTAGCTGGGAAAGAGCGCAGGCAGTCTCTCCTTTGAAGATGCTTTAACATTGTTAGGCTGAATATACATTTTAAGGATGTATGAAACTCCCAGTTCAAGCAAGAGCAGATTTAGGTTGTGAGAATTATCAGCAAATGAGGAACAAAAAAATAATCTTTTTCTACCAGGTAGTTAGAAGGCTTAGGCCTATTTCCAAACACTCTTTTTGCCTTTCATGATACTTCCAAATCCCACATGAAAATGCTTAACAGCATATAGGTTAGGAGAAACTTTGCACTAGAAGCGTACATGAACAATGACAAAAATCCAATGCAAAGTTCAATTCAACATCTTCTATAAGCCTTCAAGGCTTGGACAGCAGGATTTTCCCCCTCAGCTCAACAAACCTGCCCCCAAAAGAGATAGAACTCAAATCATATTTGACTACTGCAGCAGAAACCTTGAAGAACTTTCTTGTCACGTTTTTCATTGTCTCTATTAAAGCTGGGGGAGGGGTAGTCAATTTGATTCAGTTCGCCTTTAAAGGAAAACCTACCTGATCTGCACTTTTTGAAACAATATCCAAACCAAAACACAGCCATTCTTAGAAATTTGAAATTCTCTGAATTGGTTAGTGCATTTCCTTTGTAATGTTTACAAAAAATGCATCTGCTCAGGTGAAGTATGCATAAAAAGGCATATTCTCATCAACTAACATACAAAAGTGAATTATATTAAGGGAAACGGCTTATTTAGTATAGAAAAACTGTGCCCATTAGGCAAAACTGCATGTAAAATGTATTTATTAGGAGACATTGACACATTCAAATGCTGATAGATTTTAATGAGGACACTTTTTTCAAAAAAAAATCACAAATTCGCATGAAAATGTGAACAGAATTTAAGAATAGAAAAAAGAGAAACCAAAACTGATGGATTCACAGATGCTGTAAGTGTCCCTATTTTCCAGGGACAATCCTGGATTTACAGAAACCACCCCAGTTTGTAATTTGATCCAGGAATGTCCTGCTTTTCCTTAGGAAGTCCCTATTTTCATTGGAGAAATGTTACAGCGTATGGAGTTATGCACCTCCCGAGGCGAGGAGACGAGTAACTATACAGTGGTACCTCAGCTTAAGTACTTAATTTGTTCCGGAGGTCCGCTCTTAACCTGAAACTGTTCTTAACCTAAAGCAACACTTTAGCTAATAGGGCCTCCTGCTGCCACCACGCCGCCGGAGCACAATTTCTGTTCTCATCCTGAAGCAAAGTTCTTAACCTGAAGCACTATTTCTGGCTTAACGGAGTCTGTAACCTGAAGTGTATGTAACCCGAGGTACCACTGTACAATGTTTAGAAGACATCTGCAGGCAGCCCTGTACAGGGAAGGTTTTGTAATGTTTAGTGTTTTATCAGGTTTTAATATATGTTGGAATCTGCCCAGAGTGGCTGGGGCAACCCAGTCAGGTGAATGGGGTATAAATAATAAAGTTGTTGTTGTTGATTAGAATTTCCCTATTTTTATCATAGAAATGTTGGAGGGTATGGAATTTCTAATGTTTAATGTTTTATTATGTTTTTATATTTGCTGGAAATTGCTTAGAGTGGCTGAGGTATAAAACAACAACAACAAAATAAGTCCCTATTTTTATCTGAGAAATGTTGGAGGTTATCCACTCCTGTTCTTGACTGACAGAGATGTGGCGCTGAAGCATAAAAATCCAGAGCATAAGGGAAGTTCACTGAGACATTATGGAGGGGAAAGGGGGAACTAAACAGGTGTCAGCTATTTTCTGAGTCAGCCACACATTTGCCACCAGGTCTAGCCTGGCTCTTAAGGCAGCCATTTCCAGTTGTCACCTTGCATGTTAATTAAAATGTCTGGCAAATGCCACATGATTTGGGGAACCTCCTGCTTCCAGGGCACAACTAATTTATTTGGTGTGCATATATCCAGCCCAAATATAAAATCAATTTACGACGTTTTGAAGCGTCAGCGCATGCAATAAGAAAACACTTTTCGTCTGGAGCTGCCTCATCAACAACACACAACCTTGCCTGACTGATTAATGTGACAAGATAGTTTATGATGCTCCATAATTGTCCGCATCTTACAGAATCACACTAAGATATCAAAGAAGGATATTAATTGTGTGTTTTACCTTGCGAGATACACGTGCTTGCAGAGCTTGGCGCATAAATCATCAGAGTCACAGATCTCTTCCGGATGTTAGAAGAGGGATAAAAATGAAGGTCACCAAGTGCTCGGCAGACTTGATGCCTATTCACTCCTCTGCCTCATTTAAGAATGTAAATAGTGCCATCTTGATGGATTATATTGGGTGATTTCGTGGCTCAGATTATTTATTTATTTTGCCAGAGGGTGAGCAAGAGGCATAACAATCTCACCGGAGTCGAAACCATCCTCTCTGCACAACGTAATTCTGATGGGCAAGAAAGGAGAGTGCTGAAAGTGAAGTGGGATATCCCTCTTAGGTTACAAAGCAGCAGCCACGGTGAGCCGCTCAAAGAAAGAGCAGTAACAAAGCAGCAGAGAACATGGATGTGTGTTCCCTTTGACTTTCCACACAGCTAATACCCACCAACTATCCTCCAAGTGGTCCGAGTTGTTGTTTCAAACAATCTAAGCTAGTAGCTTTAACCACACATCCTGGTAATGGACATTAAGCCAATACTCTTCAATAATTTCAGACCACAACAATGCCCATTTACACCACAAAGAACTCATAACCCACCTACTTTCAGCAGCCAGAAACACCATAACCAGACACTGGAGAGATCTGTAAGGAGTAAGCATGGACCAATGGTACCAAATAGTATGGGAAACAGCCCTACTAGAAAAATTAACCAATAAACTGAAACTGACATGGGGACAAACAGAAGATGCCTTTACCCCGGTATGGCTCCCCTTTATCACATACACAGCCCAACAAGACAATGACAACAATCCACCAAAAGCATACAAATCAATATGGCTAACCTGATCCAAAACACCCACCCACCCCACTCACACATGAAAACAAAGATCACCACAGCCAATCACAAACAAACAACCACACCCATGGCCAACCCCAACCTCTCTCACCACCAAAGGAACACAAGTGAACAGCACAAGCAACGCTGACACCAAACCCTACATACATTAAGCATAATAGAAAGATCACCACCCGACCCCACCCCCATCCATCTTCCCTCCCTCCACCCCCCCTTTTTTTTCTCCCCCTAATGTCTCAACAAATGAAACAGATTTGTAAAAATGTTACATGGAAAAAATATGAGGCATTACACTCACTTCTGTAAAACAAGAAAATCTTTAATAAAATAATAATGATGATGATGATGATGATGATGATAATTTCAGACCACAGACAGACCTTTGACCTGCAAAGGGAGAGGAGAGGAGAAGAGGCAACAGCAGCATCTCTGTGCCTCTCCTCTGCTGTGCTCCAGCATGTGAGGAAATTCTTCATGCAATAACCCAACACCACCAGGCTGCCTGGTCCACCAAAGGGGCCCCAGGCACCGGCAACCAGTGCTACACTGCTGCTTGGGCTACACCAGGCTTCCTCAACCTTGGCCCTCCAGAGGTTTTCAGCCTACAACTCCCATGTTCCCTAGCTAGCAGGACCAGTGGTCAGGGTTGCTGGGAATTGTAGTCTCAAAACATATGGAGGGCTGAGGTTGAGGAAGCCTGGACTACACCATCTTATATGGAGATTCAGACTGTCCCCCCAGCACCTTCAGTCATTAATGGGGAGAAAGACACACTCTTCCCTACCTTTGCCTGCTCATCACCTCCTTCTGTCATACAAAGTGCTTCTGTTGAGACTCCCTGCAGATCAGGTCATGACCCATGAAGCTCACTGGATAACCCGGGATCAGTCACTAACTAACCTACCCCACAGGTTTGTTGTGGGGGATTAGTTGAGGAGCAGGAGAACCACGTATTCCTCCTTGAGCTCCTTCAGAAGAAGGTAGGATTGAAATGCAACAAATACATAAATGCTAAACTTGCCACATGAAGACCAACGTAGTAAATGATTGGACGGCAAACCTTCCCACCTTACCGTACAGGATTGCAAGAAATGACAGTCTGCTATTCTATAGCTTGGGATCCTTCTTAGGAGCATACCCTAAGACATTCTACTCATGGGACTCAGCTGCCATTGGAAGTGGGAGAAGGTTGGGTATGCTCCCTTCACCAACTCCCTTTTCAGCCTCCTTATGCGCCTTCCTGAAGAACATGGGTGGTGCTGTGGTCTAAACCACTGACACTCTTGGGCTTGCTTATCAGAAGGTTGGCGGCTCAAATCCCTGTGACAGGGTTGAGCTCCCATTGCTCCTGCCAAGCTAGCAGTTTGAAAGCACGCCAGTGCAAATAGAGAAATAGGTATCACTGTGGCGGAAAGGTAAACGTTTCCGTGCACTCTGACTTCCGTCACGGTGTTCCATTGCTCCAGAAACAGTTTAGTCATGCTGGCCACATGACCCAGAAAGCTATCTGTGGACAAAAGCTGGCTCCCTTGGCCTGAAAGCTAGATGAGCGCCACAACCCCATAGTCACCTTTGACTGGACTTAACCGTCTAAGGGTCCTTTACCTTTTTAAAGGTAAAGGAACCCCTGACCATTAGGTCCAGTCGTGACCGACTCTGGGGTTGTGGCGCTCATCTCGCTTTATTGGCCAAGGGAGCCGGCGTACAGCTTCCGGGTCATGCGGCTAGCATAACTAAGCCGCTTCTGGAGAAGCAGAGCAGTACAAGGAAACACCATTTACCTTCCCGCTGGAGTGGTACCTATTTATGTACTTGCACTTTGACATGCTTTCAAACTGCTAGGTTGGCAGGAGCAGGGACCAAGCAACGGGAGCTCACCCTGTTGCGGGGATTCGAACCACCGACCTAGGCTCTGTGGTTTAACCCGCAGCGCCACCCTTACCTATTATATAGCTTGGGATCTTTCTTAGGAGCATACCCTAAGAAGTTTCACTCATGGGACTCAGCTGACACTGGAAGTGGGAGAGTATTACTTTCACCAATTCTGCTTTCAGACTCATTATGCCTCTTCCTGTAAATCTGCTCTGGACAGTTTAGGGACACTCCAGAGCAATATAATAGGGGGGAGAGGGAATTGAAGGAAATTCCAGGCTGACTTGTTCCAGTCCTGTCTGGATCTCAGTCCTGTCCATAAACAGAAGTTCTTGCATTCAAGGATGCCTAGTTACAATCCAGCAATATCAGCTCTGTGGAGTGCTCTGTATGTTCACATCCTAGTGGCACTGGAAGATAATGATAAATGCACCATTCATTGAGAAGATGTGATAACTGGTATTTAGGTTCAGGATTTGTACTCTCTTACAATTGATCTCAGTGACAATAGTCTTCACTGAAAGCTATAATGATCCTCCATGAAGCTTACGATAGCTCATCTTTTTCCTTCCTTTCCTATAAATGTTTTATTCTACCTGGTATAGTAATGAAATTGTCAAGATAATGAACCCAGTAATCACTTCAACCAAATGGCTATCTTTAATTAGGAATCACACTGTTGACTGCTGAGATATGAGAGTAACAGGCCATTGATTAGATTGCTGATTGCTGATAATTGAGCTATGGCCAGTGACTTGGAGGTCTGTGAACTACATACTCCAATGCGAAACCACATTAACTCGGGGAAATATAATTGGCAGTGTCAGTATTCACGAGCCACATCATTAGTCCATACAAATCTTGCCCTCTGGTCAGCCATCAGTCTGCAAGGACAACTATTATTTCCAGTTGCAGCTCTGGTTGGAATTAATTAAGCAATTGTCAAGGTGAAAATTGTCAAAGTTATCCTAGAAATTTGATTTCCAGCGTGGTTTCTTAATCCTCAACTTAGTCCTGGAACTGAAGTATAGGAAACTCCTCTCTGGTTAGATATTTACTATCCTGATAATTTCTAAAGGTAATACAGCTGAACCATAGTTTACTGTGTCCGTGCATTATATCAGCACTGTGTGTGGGGATTGGAGTGTTAGACTGGAGCTTGGGAGACTTGGGTTTCAAATCCTCACTCAGCCATGAAACTCACAGCATCACCTTGGGCTAGAAACATTCTCTTAGCATAACATCTTGCAGGGTCATTTTGAGGATAAAAAGGAAAATGGGAGAAGCATTTCTACCACCTTGAGTTCACCCCCCCCACATGCAATTAAAGGGTATTGATCTCATGTAGAGTTTATACAATGTTTATCCATCTGGATTCTCGCAGCACCAGTAATATGACATTTTCACATTGGGATCATTTGAGCTTCATTGCTCTGGAGCACAAGTCTTGTCACAACAACTCCACCAAGCTAAAAAGTTGTATGAATCAGCCCCAAGTTGTCCAAAGGCCTCTCTACACACACCAATTGCAGAAGAAACGTTGCCGGGGTTTTCTCATTCTTTGGCAGCCTGCCACAAGATGCTGCCATTATTCAGCTAGTATTCTGGAATAATATACAGTACTTAAGAAAACCAAAAACTTTTTTTCTTCCACTGCAACCCCCACCCAAACCTATACAAGAGATCCAAAATGGACCCTCAATGTTTTCATTTGTGTGGCATCTGCACAAACACCCCTCTGGTTTCTGTGTGGAGGGGGTAGAATTTGGTGTGGGTGGTTCAGGAGACATCAGTTTTGTGTCACTTCCCTTTGACTAGTGTTAGCTATCTCTGCCCACATACTCATAACTCCAACTTTTACTGGCTGGAGGAATGCAGGGGTACATAAAGGGTGTTTCATGGAACTTTTCTCAACTAAAAGAACAACCTGCTGTTAGCACAGAAAGGAAAACCACACTCATTCTCTGATAACAGCAATGTGTGAACAGCCAGCAGACAATGAACTCCGTATTCACCCGTTAAAATATTGGATCAAATAGCAACTATTCCACTGTAAATGGTAAGTGCGAAAAGACCCCTAATCAGCCCTGTCTGTGGTGCTGAAATGATTCCATACTAATTCAGTTAGCCAGGAATGTCAGACACACAGGATTGAGGGGGCTGTAGCTGAGGGGATCTTCTTATTGGCACAGCCATATTAAGGTGGTTGGGGGGATGCTTGTGTAGTCCCCAATAGGGACCCCCTTCCCCTTCAAGGGAACACATGAAACCAAGTACCAAAAAAATTAGCATTGCAGTATCGTCAAAACAAACATATATTATGGCATAAGCTTTTGCAGACCAAAATAATAATATACTCTGAGCATGTGCAGTTTTATATTTTAAACTCACTTAGCTCATCAGTGTTTTTTACTCACTTCCAGCCTTGGGCCAGTCATCTACTCTTAGCCTAACCTGCCTCACATGGCTGTTGTGAAAATATAGAAGGAATTATAAAATGGCTGTAAAAGGAGACATGTTCCTTACGTCATGGGCATCAGTTTCGATTTTTTAAAAAACCCAAACAGAAACATCATATGTGGGGGTGGTGGGGTGTAAACAAATACATATAATAACCATTAAACACTTATCCAGCAGTACATCTAATGGTGTTTGCTTTGTCCATTGTCCCTAGACATACTGTACAATTACACATTCAACATTCAAACATATTGCTTAATGTAACCCTTCCACTGAGAACATTGACTGGTTGGTATAAGAAGGTCTTGATTTTGATCATTAACGTAGCTCAAGAAAGGGGTCCAAATTTCTTGGAAGGTGTCTCTATTTGTCTCCCACCCCACTCCAATTAGTACATCTCAAAGGCTTTAAGTAATCTTGTGGAAGGGGCCATGGCTCCATGGCAAGCCTTTTGCTTTGCATACAGAAGATCCTAAATTCAATCTCCAGCATCTCCTGGTAGGGCTGGGAATGTTCCCTGTCTGAAACCCTGGGAAGCCACTGCATATGATACTGAATTAATGAACCAATGGTCTGATTCAGTAGAAGGCAGCTTCCTCTGTTCCTAACCAATCTTAATCTGGCCTGATTATTGTGTGTTTTACATGCGTAAGCCTCATTTGTGTTCAATCAAACTTACTCCCAGGTTTCTATGCTCAGGGCATTGATTCCTAAGAGGAGTCATCTTAGGCCGTTAGCCACTGGGGGTGCAGACAGTGGAAAACTAAGTGAACTGCTTTTATTTAAAACATTATTATTATTTTTTACTTTTTACTATTTTAAGATTTTAAGGAAAGGCATACAATCATTCTCCTCATTGCAAAAACAAATACAAAAAACCCTACTCTCACTTTTCAGTGTTCTACCAGAACATCAAAACCACCGAGATAACTAACAGGATAAAATATTGTAGAATAGTTTTTTTTATTTTATAAATGGCAATTTAATTTATACTCTGCTTTTGTTAATTGCTTTTAAATATACTGGGTCTCCTATATTTAAGTTCTGAACCCTCTTCCTTACTCACAATAAAGCCAGGTGTGCAATCCTTTCTTCTATGCCAACATGCATGCCATTTTACTGAAAGTTAACTATCCAGTATATTCTTGCTCAGTGCCTGGACTTCAGCTCCTGTACAGAAGGAAGAAGATGATGAAGAAGAAGAGTTTGGATTTGATGTCCCACTTTATTACTACCCTAAGGAGTCTCAAAGCGGCTAACAATCTCCTTTCCCCTCCTCCCCCACAACAAACACTCTGTGAGGTGAGTGAGGCTGAGAGAATTCAGAGAAGGGTGACTAGCCCAAGGTCACCCAGCAGCTGCATGTGGAGGAGCAGGGACGCGAACCCGGTTCCTCAGATTAGGAATCTACCGCTATTAACCACTACACCACACTGGCTCTCAAAGGAGACATGCCTAAGCCTATTAGCAAGGTTGTCACATATTGCATTTGCCATTTAGAGGTGGGATTCTTTAAAATCCACCCACACATATTGCATAGTAGCATTTGCAGAAAATAACTTATAGGGTGTACCTGATCTCAGATGAACCCATCATAGGAAAGATACATCCTCTTGGGCCTTTTTTCCCAGCAAGAACTCACTGGAACTCAGTTCCAGCACCTTTGAGGTGAGAACCATTACCATTAGAAGAGAACAAGGGAGGCATTCATAGTGGCACCTCTTCACAAGAAAAATAGCACTACAGTCATACCTCGGGTTGAAGTAGCTTCAGGTTGAGCATTTTCGGGTTGTGCTCTGCGGCGACCCGGAAGTAACAGAGTGCGTTACTTCTGAGTTTTGCCATTTGCACATGTGCAGATGCTCAAAATGACGTAATGCCCATGCGCAGAAGCGGCGAATTGCAACCTGCACATGTGTAGACATGCAGACGCAGGTTGCGTTCACTTCGGGATGCGAACGGGGCTCCGGAACGGATCCCGTTCGCATCCAGAGGTACCACTGTACATCCTGTTTCTAGAATAGAGGAAAGGCAAATTATGGAGCTTCCAAAGATTAGAAAATGAGACAGAAGCAAGAAAAAAATGTTCATCAAAGGTAAGAGAAAACAGCACCTCTTTAGGACCTAGGGATTCTATATTGTGGTGGCCAAAAAACTATCTTGTCAATCAAGGCTCTGACTTCACACATGGACTAAAATCACTGAAAGGTGAGAGCAGCCAGGCTGGATTATTTTATAGAAATCATGTAGGTTGCCTGCACAGTTTGCTTTTTAATTTTTTATTTTTTTTGGGGGGGGAGAGTTAGAAATGTATGTTTTGTTTTTAATGAAAGCTCAGAATCTGAGCTGCCTGGTGGCATGGGTCCTTGTGCAATTTCTCCAAACAGTACCATTATAACCTGGCCATGATTATGGGAAACAATCCCAAAGAAATGTTAAGCAAACATGGTGGAAGGCAGTGGTCCCCCAAAACACCTTTGGGATTCTGCTGTGACAAACCCCTTCGCTCGACTAGAACATTCAAAAGTTAGCAAAGGAGTCGTGGTGGAAATATGGAAGCCACAGATTATTAAATCTATGGCACCCTAATTTGTTTCTCTCTCTCTCTGCCTTGTGTTTAGAAAAGTGAATGGGTATATATATGTGGGGAAAAGCATGGATTTAATGCCCTGATACAAATGCCGTTCATTTTATCAACTACACTAAATGTTAGATAACATCTCTAGCGTCGCCACCGCCACCCCACCCAAGACACCGATCAGCAAATTTTGAAGTCAATTGGGAAAGCTTTTCTTAAACTGACGGAGACTCCCATTAGTCTCAAGGGATATTCAAAACAATAGTAAAATCCTTGTTGTTGTTTAGCCATGTCTGACTCTTCGTGACCCCATGGACCAGAGCACACCAGGCACTCCTGTCTTCCACTGCCTCCCACAGTTTGGTCAAACTCATATTGGTAGCATCGAGAACACTGTCCAACCACTGTCCAACACTGTCAAAACCCTAGGAGAATGCAGATGTTGGACCCAAATTGAAGCTTATCAAAGGCTGATATCAAAATAAAAGAGAAATATATCTGAACCTGCCTTTTCTTATCTCTAGTCAACAAAGTTTCGACGGATCTTTACTTCTGCTCCCCCTGGAGATGGCTAGCAAGAGAAATCAATATATTTTCTTCTCTTCTCAGTGCTAATTTCTTAGACATCTGGAAAAGCTTTTCCCTTTCTATTTCCAAAAGGAAAGCATGACTAAACATCTTGTTAACTGGGGAGATATTCGTTCTAACAGTCAATATCTGTTCCCAGTTTGTTTTTAAAGTGTCAAAGTACTGTTCCCAGAGACTGTGTAAATAAGTATATTTGAGAGGAAAAGGGTGAAAGTATCTAAAATTCATAGTATAGCATGAGAACAGTTGCCTTACACATGCACAAGCCCCAAACTTGCACATAAAATTTGCTTGGTATACATGCTAATGTGCTTTAATGTGGTAAGAGACGACACATAGTGTAAGTCAGAGAGAATGTTTCTTGAAACGGCAAATACCAGCAATTGCCATATGAAGATATATTGAAACAAACCTTTCACTACATGCAACTGATGATCTCTCAATGCAGCTTTACCATGTCCCAAAGCAACATGAGGATTCAAATATATAAATATGGGAAATTTATTGAACCAAGCTGGATTTTCATTATTCATTCTCCCCTTGCACTGCTATCTGCTGCTCAGTTAAAAAGCAAATAATTCCCCAAATGGTAATATTCACCAGGCACTTCAAGATGGGTTGTTTATTGAGCATTCATCCTGATTTGCTTGCAGGGAGATGGCTATTTAATGAGCATTTGTTCTGATTTGTTTGCAGGGAGGTTAAAGGAGATTGTGCCAAAGCAAGTCTTCCACTTTCCAGTGAATATCTCCATCACTCTCCGTGTCATCCCCCTGGCCAGCCGATCAACTGGCTCGGGGGGGGGGGTGGCTTGCTACATTTAAGGCAAGCGCGGCAGAGGAGCTTCTTCTTTGGCCGCCACTCAGCTGAGGGAATTTCCCACCCACGCACCCTTCAAGATTTCTCCTTTGACCTTACTATGGACTTTGGTTGGTCGCCGTTAAGGGGGCTGGTAGGATTTTTTCCACTTGGCAAATTGGCACCAGCCATTTGGTTTTTTCACCTACCTCGTAGCAAATTGTCACAACTTCCTCGGTTTGGAAGTTAGGCATTGGTTGGGGTATTGTTATGTAGATGAATGGGGGGAGGAGCGCCATCACCTCCCTTGGTTAGTGAAGGGTAGTCCGGTAAAGGATTCCGGGGGGCGTGGCCCCGTCCGAAGCCTATGGAGGCCAGGGCCCAAGGCACGCCCCCGAGCGGTGACTCCAGGGGAGTGCCTAGTTGATGTGCATCAGCAGGGCTCCACCTGCTGGTGTTAACCCTTCCAGGCCTTCAGGCAGACAGACTGAAGCCGGACAGTCGATTAGGACCAATGCCTAAGCCAATACTGCACATCAGCTGTAACCAATAAAGTTGTGGCCAATTTTAGCCTAGTAACCTAAATAATGATGTCTCGTGTCTTTATTTCTACTGGTGGGAGGTGGGAACTCGCCACGCAAGATCTCCCAACCCATCATAATTGCATGACCTGAATTTCCTGGTAGGTGATTGAATTCCAGACATAAAATAGCAAAAATTTGAGAACATTCCCTTTCACCAATCCAATCAGGGACAAAGTTGCTCATATTTAACAATACCTTTATAGCTGTTATTCAGGGATTTGGATATATAAAATCCCAGACAATGCATTTGACACTAACAAGGAGAGCAAAGGAGTTGTTTAAGTGAGCAGGGAAGCTCAGAAGATCAAAATCCAAAGGCACGGTAATTAATTAGGACTGGCAGGGTTGGTAAATCAAAATAACATGGCATTCACACAAAAAGAGAGAGTATATTTTCAATATACTGACTGGCTGACTGGCTTCCCACATTTGGCTTTGCTAGCTTGGAGAGTCCAAAACTGAATTTGAGGTAATATAAAATAGATGTTTGCCACATTCTGGCCTACCCCCTGGCTTAGACTAAGGACCCAACCCAATGCCTTTTTCCACCGAAATTTGTAGCAGTTGCTATGAGGAAGGCAAAAACCCAAGATAGGCCTGCAAGAAAATTCCTTCCTGGCCCCCAGTTCGGTGACCAATTAATTCCACAGCAAGGTCATACATGTGTGCTGCCCGCTTACCTCCAGGCAGTGCCAACGTCACCCAGGGAGGGCCTGTGGAGCATCCAATTTCAACTGCACCTCCTGCTTACAGCACAGGTGGCTTTTATGCTATGGTGGTGGACCTGACTGAAGACTGGCTCCAACAGGTCCGCTGCCAGAGCAACTCCACTTAAGGGCTATGATTGGCCCATCTGAATTTCAATTTCCACAGGCAATCCCAGCCACTCCTGTGATGTCAGCCGGCCATGTGTACAGGATTCTTCCCCCACCCCAGCTCTCCCGCAGCCATGCTAGGCATCAACATTGCCATCTGAGAACAGTAAGCAGTCTCTGTAGGATCATGTAACATTGGACACAAATGCTTTGGAAAGGAAGCCTTTGCGATCTTCTGTTTCCATTTTGAGAAATCAAGGGATACCTAAATCAGAAAGCATTTAACAGACATGGCAAATAATCCAAGTTATGGTTCATTTATACATCCTATTAGCCCCTTTTACACTGCCTTTTTATATCTACATCCCCTTTTTTTAAGATTTAGTGTTGATTCACTGTTAAGCGGAGAGATCAATTGTGCCATTCCTTTATACGTTTCCTTTTCAGCTGTCAACTTTGCTCAGAGCATATCAAAAACTAGAAACCTAAAATGTACACCATCTGCAGTGCCATATTCCTTTAAATTAGCGCCTGTCGGCGTTTGTCACACTTCCTAAATTAACGCCATTCCTCATGGCTGCTCCTCATGCTATTCACTTTTTGAAGCAGCAGTTGGGGATGTGCTGATCTTAGGTACGCAGCTTCTCCTTGTTCTTCTGAGTCTGGAAAGTTAGACAGCTACCTAATATCACAAGTATGAAAGACATTCTCTGCTTGTTATTTTTAAAAAGTGGTGCGCTGGAGGATATGACAGATGTGATTATGGTAACCTAGTGAGGACTGGACTTCCTGGAAAGGCTTTATTTTCAGAAAAGAGCCACACTTCTCTTAAACCTGATCTTATTCAGATAATTTTGACCTTTCCTGAAGCCATGTGTACTTGAAGCCGTATCATGGTCGGCTGATGGGTGGAATGTTCAACCAAAAGCTGAGCAATATTGCAACCTAGCTGTCTCACTGATGTGCTGATTTTCACTCCAGACACCAGTGCCTAGCAACTCCAAACTCCAACACTATTGTTTCATCCACATATTGAGTCTATATAGCTGTTCCTGTCTTTGTAGCACTGAACATGGAACTAAAGCACTTCAGAGCAAGCTGCCTTGGAGGTCTTGGTTTTCAACATCCTCCCCAGCAACCTAAATTTTGCTTCCAGGAATTCACAGCTGTTGCAGATATTAATATTGCACAGTTTGAAGCGACTGGAAGCATAAGAATGGACTCCTCTTGGAAGAAATCATTGTCCAGGCCCATAAAAATATTATTCAAAGTTTTACTGGCAGAACTCGTCAAAAACAGAACACAAGCATCAATGATACAACCAAAATATCCATACAGTGTCTTGTGCTACCCAGCACAGGCTCAGCATCTTAGAAAGTAAAAGTCCAAAAATAAAAAAGGTGTCTCTCTCCCCCATTCGAGCTTCCATTGGCCTTAGGCTATGCAGCTTTTGGAGACCCATTTGCATGCATTGTAATAATAATAATAATAATAATAATAATAATAATAATAATAATATTGTTATTAATACCCCGCCCATCTGGCTGGGTTTCCCCAGCCACTCTGGGCAGCTTCCAACAAAATATTAAAATACAATAGTCCGTCAAACATTAAAAGCTTCCCTAAACTGCCTTCAGATGTCTTCTAAAAGTCTGGTAGTTGCTTTTCTCTTTGACATCTGGTGGGAGAGCGTTCCACAGGGTGGGTGCCACTACCGAGAAGGCCCTCTGCCTGGTTCCCTGTAACTTGGCTTCTCGCAATGAGGGAACCGCCAGAAGGCGCTCGGCATTGGACCTCAGTGTCTGGGCTGAACGATGGGGGTGGAGACCCTCCTTCAGGTATACTGGACCAAGGCTGTTTAGGGCTTTAAAGGTCAGCACCAACACTTTGAATTGTACTCGAAAACGTACTGGGAGCCAATGTAGGTATTTCAAGACCGGTGTTATGTGGTCTCGGCAGCTGCTCCCAGTCACCAGTCTAGCTGCCGCATTCTGGATTAGTTGTAGTTTCCAGTTCACCTTCAAAGATAGCCCCACATATAGCGTATTGCAGTAGTCCAAGCGGGAGATAACTAGAGCATGCACCACTCTGGTGAGACAGTCCGCGGGCAGATAGGGTCTCATCCTGCATACCAGATGGAGCTGGTAAACAGCTGCCCTGGACACAAAATTGACCTGTGCCTCCATGGACAGTTGTGAGTCCAAAATGACTCCCAGGCTGCGCACTTGGTCCTTCAGGGGCACAGTTACCCCATGCAGCACCAGGGGTAGCATTCTCTATAGCTCTCTGTAGCATTCAGAGAGACTGAAAAAAACCAACACCCCACCTTTCATGACGGCGAATTTGCAACTCAATACCTTCATCACATGATAAAAGGTTTACTCACAGCACAAAGCAGAGAAACAATCAACAGGTAATCATTAATTAGTTACAGCTCCGAGAGAGCTCTTCTTGCTTTCAATATAGTTTCATGGATGATAAACCTTTTCACCAATACACATTTAGGCATTCTCATTTCATTGTCAGTTAAACCATTATTCTTAACAAAGATCACAATGCATCACAACAACTGCCTCATTCCTAACACTATCTACAGGTGACATCCACAAACTTCATGCCTAGCAGGGAATTCATCCTGTAGTCTACACACACACACACTCACACACACACACATATGGATGGTCCTAATGAATGAGTCACCTGCTACCAGGATCTTTCCATCCCCTGGAAAAGAATCCTTGGCACAAGAGGGTAGCTGATAATTCCCAAAAGAATGAGTGCCTTCTAAGAATCATTTCCCTCTTCCTCAGAATGACACCTTTCTTCTCGTCCTGGGAGGGGGGCACAGCTAAAACACCCTCAAAGTCTTCATCCACCAACCTCTCTGTCTCTGTCAGCTTTTCAAGGTCAGCCATCTTGGCCTCAAGGGAATAAATTTGTTTCTGGAGAGCGAGGAACTCAGTGCACTAAAGACACACACATGAGTTCTGTCCAGCATAAAGACTGTTGCTGTTTAGTCATTTAGTCGTGTCTGACTCTTCGTGACCCCATGGACCAGAGCACACTAGGCACTCCTGTCTTCCACTGCCTCCCGCAATTTGGTCAAACTCATGTTGGTAGCTTCAAGAACACTGTCCAACCATTTCATCCTCTGTTGTCCCCTTCTCCTTGTGCCCTCCATCTTTCCCAACACCAGGGCCTTTTCCAGGGAGTCTTCTCTTCTCATGAGGTGGCCTCAGCTTCAGGACCTGTCCTTCCAGTGAGCATAAAGACTAGGGCAAGCCATTATTGCTCAGTCTTATTTTCCTGGGATCTGCCAAATGGGAATTATACTGACCTTTTTCGTGAGGTTTCTGTAGGGGCAAAATACAACGGTGGTACTAAAGCATTTTGCAGATGAGCTGTGCTCATATAAATGATGATGCTCTTCAGTGATACTGAACAAAGTGACTCAGATGCAAAGCGCTGAGTCTCACAGTTAAGTGTGACTGCAGCAAGATCCATCATTAAATTGTCACCATAGCATTAACTTTAAAAAATTGCACTGTTTGCAAGAGTAATGTCAGTATATCTATAAATCGCTTGCTTACTCAACTTAAAATGTTCACAATACATTTCAGGAGCAAATACATCTGTATAAAATTTACATTGCTACATGCAGTTCTGTATCACAGATAGATGAAGGTGATGAATGAATGTGCTGGGAGCCCAATAAGGGCCTTGCATGATGTCTGAGTCTTTTGACTCAGTTCTGCATTTTAAGTGCAGCAAAAAACAAAAACAAAGCCAAAGCCAAATCATAGCAATCATTCATTTCTTCCCTATAATGCAGAAAATGAAAAGGCATTTAAAAAAGAAAAATTCTCCTTGATAGCAAAGCATAGGTTGGGAGGGGGTAGCGATGCCAACAGACAAAATAGGTTTATGAAAGAGTCCTACAGAACGCTCACACTGCCGCTGAATATCTATTAATACACCTATAATTTTAGATATGGCTGGTAAAGAGAATCAGCATTGTGCTCACACCTGTCTGTGCAAACCTGAAAACGATGAGGGCCATGCTAGACATGACATCACGAGATATGTAGTCAAATATGTCATGTTGTTTTTAATTAGTAAATGGAAGAATAGATTGGGATAGTGGCTGCAGTAGCAAGCAGCGAAAGATTGTCTTTCCCCATGCCATGTTCCTGATACACATACACACTGCTTTTGGATGTCTAATAATAATAATAATAATAATAATAATAATAATAATAATAATAATAATAATTTATTATTTATATCCCGCCCATCTGGCTGAGTTTCCCCAGCCACTCTGGGCGGCTTCCAATCAAGTGTTAAAAACAATACAGCATTAAATATTAAAAACTTCCCTAAACAGGGAACAAAACATAAAGACTAGGGCTGTACACAAGATTCAGCTAAGGCCCAATTCTCAAATCAGGCCAATTCAGAGGGATCCCGGCATCATTCATGTCAGGGTGAGACAGCCCCTGATTTTTGCAAGTTAGGTGACCCAGTATTATCCTGGACTGTGTGTGGGGAGGGCATCTAGCAAGAAGGAGAGGCAGATATTGATTTTGAAACCATGAAAAGGCTGTGAGCGAGGGACCTACCTGACCACCTACATCTCCCGAGGACAAGGTAGGAGTTCTCATCTGACCTGCTTCCCAACAGGTCTCTTCAGGTCTCTTCGTCTTCCTGCCTGTGCAGCACTGTACACGTTTGAATCTTCCATCCCAGCTGGAAAGTGAAAGATTTGATCCTTCAAGCTACAGTTTGCTGCTTGTTTAGGAGGGGGTTCCTTGCAGAGAAGGCACTTGAGAAGGTGTGGCATTGCATCATATGAAATCTTCTTCTTAGCTGGTCATCCATCCAGCACAGTGCTGGCTGCTGCTCATTTGGGAATGATTTCTCTGCAGGGAAGGTACTCACAAATGAGCAATATCCCACAAGATGGAATCCGCCTGCTCTTAGTAGGGAGGAAGAGGAGAAGGAGAAGGAGAAGGAGAAGGAGAGGAAGAAGAAGAAGAGGAGGAGGAGGAGGAGGAGGAGGAGGAGTTTGGATTTGATATCCTGCTTTATCACTACCCTAAGGAGTCTCAAAGTGGCTAACAATCTCCTTTCCCTTCCTCCCCCACAACAAACACTCTCTGAGGTGAGTGAGGCTGAGAGACTTCAGAGAAGTATGACTAACCCAAGGTCACCCAGCAGCTGCATGTGGAGGAGCGGGGAATCGAACCCAGTTCACCAGATTACAAGTCCACCGCTCTTAACCACTACACCACACTGGCTCTCATAGGCATAGCATCCCCTCCTTTCCCCTTCCCTACTGTATGTTTAATTAGAATTTTAAAAACTCTAATTAAACATTACCTCCTAAATTGTGTGGGAATGTTAAGGATAGTAGGAGAGGGTACATTGATTAAATATTATCCTTCCTTCACTCACGCTAGTGAGTCATGTAGCAAAGTAGATTCCCCTCAATACAGCAGGAAGCTAGTTTGCAGATTTCTTTGAATCCAGTCTGGCTTGCCCAGATTGGATCATTCTTGGTGTCCCCTTTGATCCCTCTTAAAAGAAGATACAAGACTCTTTCCTTAAAAGTAACAAGAAGATTACTCACATTCAGTTCACAGTATGATCCCTGAAGGCAGACTTTAGCTTGTAGTTACAAAACATAGTGCAAGTTCATCCCATATGGGGATTGAGCCCATGCGCTGTTGGCTGAGAGCCAGCAGGCAGCAAAATACATTAAGAGAACAGCATCAAGAGAACAAAATGGCTACAGGAGAGCAGCATGGCATCAGGAGAGAGAGAGATGGCTGTGTGACTCGGCTCTTTTATGGAGTCAGCCAGGGTCACATGCAGGGGGAGGACGCTCCGGACCAGTAGAACAGGACGTTATACTAGCTGGAATAACATCCCCCTGCCTGTGTCCACTCTAGGGAAACAAGGAATATTGTCTTTGACTGCCCCAATGGATTACATCCCACAAATTGAAATGGAGGCAGATATGGGATGGATAGCCCATTGAGCAGCACAGGGTGGGTCTCTCCAATCCCAGACCCCAGGACAGATCAGGGAGTCTCTACATAGCCCTAACACAGACACCAATATATGGTATCTTGTGTGCAGAGGCTGCCCAAATGATTCTAACAGAGCAGGACTGCATCCCTTTTAATATATGCAGGATGCTGTAAGGACATATCACCATCACTTGATTAAGGAGAACCAGGTACAACACCCTGAGATCCTTATAAAATAAAGGTGGTACATAAAATATAATAAATCACCATGCTGGTGAAATGTAAAACGCATTGGGGAAAATGTTGTTTGAATGATTGACAATAATAATGGCTAATGGTTCAATAATTTCATGATTGGCATCAACATTAAAAATCTCCTTCCTTTTAGGAAGTGGTCAAAAACATCCAGGAAAAGATGAGAGACAAAGGACAAGCCAATTCCTTGTGACTCATCAGAACTATGAATCAGTCTGTAGCAAAAAAAGGGGGGTCAGGGAAAATGTGAACTGAATTAGTATGGAAACACCTAGATTATTCGAGCAGCAGTTGCAGGAACCATGTTGTGAAAATAATGAGGAAGAATGAGGGTGGTAATGAAATACTGCAGATTAGAGAGTTGGAAGTATGATGGAATTAGCCCAGAACTTTTTGATTTGATAATACTTAGCAGAGGAAAAGGTATATAGGAGATGGATGATAAAACAGCAGTCCTTCGTAACAAATATATTGAGCAGCTTGCTGGAACTTTGCTAATTTTACGAAGTCGGATACCTCCTATCATGCATCAGTTCTGTCAAAATGGAAAGTAGCGGAACTGGACGAGGAAGTGACTTAGAGCCTGTCCAATACCAGCATGTGCATACAAATGAGTGCCGAGAGCTTTTGTGCAGAAAAACATAAGAACCTGCTAGGTGGGTCTCCGGCCCGGCTATTCCAGCCTTCTATTCTTACAGTGGCCTCACACATACCTGTAGGAATCTGAGTGCAAGAGCACTCTCCCCTCTTGCGTTTTCCAGCAAGTGGTATTCAGAACCATTGCTGTGAGCTGTGTGCCATTCGTTTCAATGTAGATGGCAGTGAATCTGTGCAGACAAAGGGGTCCACGTTCAATTGGTGATCTCTCTTTCAAATTTAAAGGAGCAAACTTTGTAAATGGCAGATACTTGTGAAATGGAATTCCAGCATGCCTAAAATAACAATCAGCTGGTTGGTTACTGAAAGAGTTTATATAATGCAAAATGTAAGAGCATTTCTTCTTCTTTAAAATATTTTTTATTTAATTTTACAAGTATATAATTATAACAATACTACCATTCACATCCACATTTACAGATTCTCTGAATCCCTAGATTCCCACCTTCCCTCCATGGGTCCTTTTTATTAAACCTTTCCTACTGCATCTTTTCCAGTAATCTATATTTTTTATAACATCATTGTCTCCATAGTACTTGCTACGTTACAATTGTTATTGCAATCCTGCTAATGTTTCCATCTCCAAGATAAATTATAATTTCCCCTCATTCTTTATTGTAGTTTTGGTCTTCTTGGTTCCTGAACTTTCTGGTCAGTTTTGCCATTTTGGCATAGTCCAACAGTTTAATTTGTCATTCTTCTCTGGTAGGGACTTGATCTTCTTTCCATCTCAAGCATGTCGTATTAATGTAAGATGCGATGTGGAACCTTTGGATATTGCTGGATCTCAATTCCAGCCATTGGCCAGCAGGGTGGGATTTAGGCTCCAGCCACATCTGGAAAACCACAGGTCCCTCCCTTGTTTAAAGAGAAGAAGGAAAAACAGCATTCTGTTATTCCCAAAGCTGATACTGAGCAATGTCTGTCCTTTTAAGTGAGCTACAAGCAACTAAGTTTTTATAGGAATGTTAGGCAGCTTGTACCATAAATAACAGAAGAGATCTCCATGTGTTTCCATAGGTGTGTTGTCTTTCCATCAATGTGTAGTGTGGTTGAGTTATGAATCCTACACTGTGAAATAAGGGAGAAAAATATGGAAAAGGAAACTGTTTGAGTTTAAAGCAGAATTTGTTGGCTTTGCATGTTTATTATTCTGAAGATGTAAATACTTCCCCAAAGGGTAGATTGCCAGAAATACCATGAGCAGGCATATATCTTCACCTAGGCTCATAACTCAAATAGGTTTAGACGGAGCAGAGTGTGACTGTACTGATTAAATTAAGAAATTATTCAAAATGAAAATACTTTGACTTTTTTTCTTCCTTACTGCAAGTTGTTTTCGGGAAGCATTCTGACAACCCCAAGGTCATATTGATGACAATGTCAGAGTCATGGGAGTCGTGAAATAAGTAAAATAGTAAAGTGTAATCAGAGCCCTACAGACAACCTTGTGTCGTAAAATATGAAGATTAATAAACTGCAAAACCCCTAGGAACAGGAACTGTACAAGGCTCAGAAGGCAAATCAATGTGTGTCCTACAACGTGAGGAACATTAAAGTGCTCATGTCATTAAATTAGTTTAATTAAATACAAAAAATATATAAAAACAGCAAGTCTCTGTACAAGAAATTAACCAGATCTTAAAAACCAGCTGGTCGATCCAGTTGGGGATTAACTCACAAGGATACAGGTTTATTTGGCCATAGAAAAAGGAATGACAATGGACAAGGTGAAAGATGAGGGGCAGTAAAAGAAAGAAATTCAGAAGTGTGCAGCTGGCTTCAATGACAGCTTTCCCCAACCTAGTGCCCTCCAGGTGTTTTGAACTACAACTCTCATCAGTCCCAACCAGCAGAGCTGATGGTCAGGGAAAAACAGGGACTGTGGTCCAAAACTCTGAAGGGAGGAAGGATGAACTATCAAATGGATTTCCATTTAGTGATGGTAGAAGCAATTGTGTTCTTAGTGGCAGCAGAATTGGTCGTGATTGTAAATGGTCATAATTGTAACAGCAGTAATAGTTCTCAGTATTTGTTTATGGATTTTATGTAACAAAACCAACTTGATTTTTTCAAAAAGAATGAGATATATTTTGTATGTTGCATAGCTCTACAGGTGTGAAGGGCCATGGTGGCAAGATGGGACTTCGGTTTTTTGAAGCAGTAGATCTCCAAATACCACATGCTGAGGACCACCAAAAGGGGGGCGTTATTCACAGCAGTATCTGCTTGACCAGTATGGGGAAAAGAAAACTGGCCTTAGATGGAACCTTTACTTGATCCAGCAAGATTCATAACTTGCATAACATGGTTGAAAAATGACAACTGTGTCAAGAAATCTCTGCACATTAATAATATTTGTTGTTGTTGTTGTTTAGTCGTTTAGTCGTGTTCGACTCTTCGTGACCCCATGGACCAGAGCACACCAGGCACTCCTGTCTTCCACTGCCTCCCGCAGTTTGGTCAAACTGGTAGCTTCAAGAACACTATCCAACCTTCTCGTCCTCTGTTGTCCCCTTCTCCTTGTGCCCTCCATCTTTCCCAACATCAGGGTCTTTTCCAGGGAGTCTTCTCTTCTCATGAGGTGGCCAAAGTATTGGAGCCTCAGCTTCACAATCTGTCCTTCCAGTGAGCACTCAGGGCTGATTTCCTTAAGAATGGATAGGTTTGATCTTCTTGCAGTCCATGGGACTCTCAAGAGTCTCCTCCAGCAATTATATTAATGCATAAAAGAAAATCATCCCATACTTTTGAAGCTTTTGAGGGTTGTGTAAGGCCATGATGTTTTAAAGTAAAACAAATGAATAAATGTAAATGTAAATAGTATATCTATCTATGTCTGTAAACCACACCAAAACGACTCTAAAGGTATTGGCCTTTTAATGGGTGAACCAAAGAAATAGATATAATATGTCTGTCTCTGGGGAAGCCTGCAGCCAATCCCATAGCCTTCCTTTTTCTCTGACCCGAGTTCCTTTTCTGAGATATATTAGACCAATCGGACATAGTTCTGTGAAATTTGCCCATGCTGAGTTTTTCATTAAAATGCTAAACTTGAGGAAAATTGGAAAAGATCACCTAATTCAGGGCTCCCCATTCTAGACAGTGGGTGTATCCAACAAATCTGGCAATTCTAACCAGTTCTGATCAGCAAGGTAGTTTGCTCATCTGGTCTGGTCACACTTTTTAAAAACATTACTTGGAAATAAGTCCGGTTGCACTCAGTGGAGCTTACCACTGAGAATATGCACGAGATATGCACGAGAACAGGTTGTTCCCAGTGTGGTGTAGTGGTTAAGAGCGGTAGATTCGTAATGTGGTGAACCAGGTTCACATCTCCGCGCCTCCACATGCAGCTGCTGGGTGACCTTGGGCTAGTCACACTTCTTTGAAGTCTCTCAGCCTCACTCACCTCACAGAGTGTTTGTTGTGGGGGAGGAAGGGAAAGGAGAATGTTAGCCGCTTTGAGACTCCTTAAGGGGAGTTGAAGGCGGGATATCAAATCCAAATACCACTTCTTCTTCTTCTTCTTCTTCTTCTTCTTCTTCTTCTTCTTCTTCTTCTTCTTCTTCTTCCCCCCACCCCGTTGGAGTTGTTCAGTGGAATCCCTGATCTGGACCTTATGTGTAGAAATGAATTCTCTCCACTACAAGCGATCTTGGGTGGAGCCAGCGCAATTTGTCCTCGTATCTTTCCCATTGATGAGAGGGGACAGTCCTCATTCACCAGATGTCAAGGCTGCTATAATCAGCAAGGCTCCCTGAAGTGACATGTCATTTATAAGATGTGTTCGCCACCCCAGACAGCAGAATGACAGATTCTGTTGCCATCAAGGGTGGTGGCCTTTTCTTACTATTATAAAGCACAAAGCAGATGGTGGTGGTTGTTTTTAAAGCTAGGCTCAAGAAAACAAATGATAAAAATGTGAATAATTTGTTGATGCAAACTTACTGATGCTTCCCTGCAGCTCCAGTAAATAATGCAAACTTCAACAAAACACCTTTTCATGCTCAAGCTCAAAGAAGGAGGGAAATGACCTTTCTTTGAAACTGGAAAATAAATTCTTTGAGGGTGGGAGAATCTCCCCCTTCCCCCTAGGTGCATAATTGAGATATAGCCTGTTATTCACTGCCCACAACCAAAAAGGACTTTTAAAAGTTATGGTGGGGGCAGGAGAAGCACTTTGGCTTAAAAAATGCTGATTAATCTATGTAATTATCACCGGGAACCAAGCAGATAAATTTGATTGTTCTTGTCCTCTGTCTTGCAGAATACCAATAAAGCAACAGCTCTCGTAAACAGAAAGGTGTTGACTTCCACCGGTGGTTTGTTTCAGGAAGGTCACACATTAACGGCACACTTTCATTCCTCTAAAACAGTAATCAAAATGTTTGTTGCACTGCAAATTGTTTGAAGCTTGATAGGCCAGGCTTGGGGGCATTTGCAGGAACGGGGAAGAAAAGACTGCTCTATTATCCCCAATCCATTTTATACCATTCAGGCTACGTTTTAGCACATGAGAGTTTCTCTAAATGTTTATGTCAGGCAACACAACTGCAGGTTTCCCACAGGAGTCTGGTTGGCCACTGTGGCATACCCTCCAAGTGTCCCGATTTTCCAGGCACAGTCCTGGAATTACAAAAGCCATTCCAGGTTCTGATTTTATCCCAGAATATCCTTATTCCCCCTGCCAATGCTGCTGCCACTTAGCTTGGGGCAGGGGAGGATGAGGCTGGCAGCTAAAGCTGTGAAGGAGCATCCTGCTGCCTCTCTATGGCCGCTGCTGACATCCTCCTCCCTTGGGTAGCTCATAACTGCTGCTGAAGAGCAGACGAGGAGGAGGAACGGCTGCCATGGCCAAGGATCAACCATGTGTGATGCACCAGCTCTGAAGGGCAGGCAGAGGGCAGGGCCTCCCTGAGTGGGAAGAAAGGGGGAGCAGAGCAGAGCAGAGCACAAGGTGTTGTTGTTGCTGTTGCTGTTGCTGTTGCTGCTGTTGTTGTTGTTGTTGTTGTTGTTGTTGTTGTTGTTGTCGTTGTCATCATCATCATCATTAGTTTTTCAAATTAAAAATTTACAGAGATATATCAAACATAAATCAAGACAAGATTCCAAGGAATCTCCTGGACTTCGATCCTCCCCTTTGTGGGGAGCCAGCATGGTGTAGTGGTTAAGAGCAGTGGACTCGTAATCTGGTGAACCGGGTTCGCGTCTCCACTCCTCCACATGCAGCTGCTGGGTGACCTTGGGCTAGTCACACTTCTCTGAAGTCTCTCAGCCTCACCTCACAGAGTGTTTCTTGTGGAGGAGGAAGGGAAAGGAGGTTGTTAGCCACTTTGAGACTCCTTAAGGGGAGTGAAAGGCGGGATATTTAGTCCAAATTTCTCCTCCTCTTCTTCTACTATAAATCATTTCCTCCTGCATCTTTATGATAATCCAAATCTTTTACATCTCCACTGTGTCCAAAATTCACCATTACGCTACAAGTGATATTCCAATCCTACTAACGATTTTAACTGTTTACAATGGTCTTTAAGATAAGTTATAAATTTTCCACATTCCTTGTTAAAAATTTGGTCTTCCTGATCTCTGATTCTTCCGGTCATTTCAGCCATTTCAGCATAGTCCATCAACTTCATCTGCCATTATTCCCTGGTAGGAACTTTATCTTCTTTCCATCTCTGGGCCAGAGATGGATTTATTTATTGTTAATGCTTTGTGCCTCTGTGTCTAATCTTAGCCCCTTTCTAAAATTTATTCATTGGCGTGTGTTTTGCTTTTTGTAAATCTACCAAAGAATAAAATAAAAGGTTTTCTCAGGATGGTGTATGCTGTGTCCCATTGTTGTGATGGTGGTGGCACTTGCCCTTTTTCTGATAGGAAATGCTACGCAGGGGAATGCATTAAAAATTGGGGGGTCAAGAAGGGTCAGTTGGAGGGAGGGAGCAATGTCCCTATTTTCATCTGAGGAGTGTTGGAGGGTATGCCTTGAGAACATGATGCTGGAATAGTGAGTCATTGGCTTCATCCATCAAGTTCTTCTTATGGGTCGTTGTTGGTTTTTGTTGTTGTTGTTGTTTTGCTAATTTGTGGCAGCTGAAGGTAGCTTTAAAATACTTGTTAGTGTGAATGTTGTTGAACAAGTTCAGCATCTATTTTTAGGACTGGTCTGCTTTCCCTTTGGGATGACAAAGAGACAAATATATTTGAGAGGAGGTGACACTGTGTGGATCTTACACCACCGTTCTAGCACATGCGCTGGCATCCTAATGTATTATGGACATAATTGGCATGATTTTTAAGTGGTTTTAACAGCTGTCACTCCCGCTAAGGCTCTGCTGCGTTCATGTTTGTAAATATTGTTAGAGGATTTGTTGTTTAAAACTAACAGTTTTAATTGTTAGCTGCTCTGGAAAGCATTTTAGGATGGAAGTGTGGTTTGCTGGATATAAATATACTTGATTATTCTTTATTTTATTTTTAGCAATAATGTGTCATCGCAGTTCTTGGCAATGGTTGGGATGTGGTGGCATCCAGCATAGGGGTTCGATTGTCTTCTGCTTACAACCCTAAGTGCTACCTACTTGTGACTTGCAAATCCGTAAGGTGTCTCTTCCATTGAACCCTAAGCATATAGTTTAACACAGGCTTCCTCAAACTCAGCCCTCCAGATGTTTTTGACCTACAATTCCCATGGTCCCTAGTTAGAAGGACCAGTGGTCAGGGATGATGGAAATTGTAGTCTCAAAACATCTGGAGGGCTGAGTTTGAGGAAGCCTGGTTTAACAGTTTCTGTTACACATGTGTGCTGGTCCCGGGGGGGGGGGTTACTGTGCGGCGTTGTCCTAGGTTGAGGGTAAGGAGGCTGTCCATCAGGGGTGAAGCGAGGTCCAAAGCAAGGAGTCGGGCGTGGTCAGGAACTTAGGAGAGCGGGTCAGGATGCCAGCAGGAACAGGTTACCAGCGATGTTACTCCCACAACCTGGGACTGGGCTGACTGGCCTTTATCTCCTCTGAGGCCTAGGGCGGTCCCGGCCCACAGGTGACTCGCCTCTCCTGGCCTTAAGGCGAGCACTCCTCCTGAGAGAACTTAGTTTCCTCCGCCTCTCTGTCCTGAGCCTCTGCAGCTCAGGAGAGGCTGGAGGGTTACTGGACCCAGAGGCAACCTCACCTTCCCCCGACAGGGCTGGGAGAGGAGCACCTGCAGGCAATGGGTCCTCAATCACCTCCGGAGCCAGAGTGGATTCATCTGGTGTCTGCTCCTGAGGATCCGGCACAGGTGCGGGCCCTTCAGATTCAAGCCCCTGCCCCGGCTCAGCCTGGAGGCGGGGACTCCTGTGCAGGCTGGGATTCCTCAGGTTCAGCCTCTGAATCAGATTCCCAGGCCATCACACCATGTATAGGGATGTGGGTGGAGCTGTGGTCTAAACCACTGAGCCTCTTGGGCTTGAAGATCGCAAAGTTGGTGGTTCAAATCTCAGTGACAGACTGAGCTCTTGTTGCTCTGTCCTAGCTCCTGCCAACCTAGCAGTTTGAAAGCACACCAGTGCAAGTAGATAAATAGGTACCACCTCGGTGGGAAGGTAAACGGCGTTTCTGTGTGCTCTGGTTTCTGTTACAGTGTTCCGTTGCCCCAGAAGCAGTTTAGTCCTACTATCACATAACCCGGAAAGCGTCTATGGACAAACACCAGCTCCCTCAGCCTGAAAGCAAGATGAGTGCCTCAACCCCATAGTCCCCTTTAACCATCCGGGGTCCTTTACCTTTTACCTTACACATGAACGCATAATAAGATTGGTACCATTTCCACTCGAATCCATCATTTAAATCAGGTCAGCTGCCATATTTGAGAGGGCTTTTGACAAAGTCTAGCCAATGGCCCACCACCATGGAGGACCCTCTCCATCATCCTCTTTGCAATGGCAGCACTGCCATCTTCCTTTCCCACTCTTCCCCCCTCTCTTCACACACACCAGGGCCGACTCACCCAGGAAGCTCAGTGAGGCAGTTGCCTCAGGGTGGCAGGTTTGAGACAGCTGGGAAGGGCAGCAGATCCAGGCACATGAGTGTGTCACTCACAGCACTCCGCTTCCATCACCACCAACTCCTCTCCTCCCTGACCTCCTTTTTGCCCTCCTTTTTCTCATTGCCATTGGTGGCGTCATCAGAGTCATTGGTGAGGGGGGAGGGAGTCACAACAGGGGAGGGGTCATGACAAAATGTCCTGGGCTGGTTATCAAATGGTGATATTTAGGTCACAAGAACCAAGTATGCCACCTCAAGATCCTTGGAGGAAAGTTGGGATATAAACGTTGTGATAAAGGAAGAAAGAAAATTCTATAATAATGTCCCAGATGTCTGTCAATTTCCTCAACATGAACTACAGCAACAAGTGTGGGCAGCAGACATACCACACTTATATGTGGGGCTGCCTCTGAGGACAGTTTGGAAAATTCAGCTGGTGCAGAATTCGGCAGCCAGATTGCTCACCGGAGCAAGACAGTTTGAGCATGTTACAATCCTGGCCTGACTGCACTGGCTGCCAATTAATTTCCAAACTAGAAGTATATCTGTATAGATCTCTGTATGTGTGTGTGTATGTTATTATTAGTAGCATTACAGTGGTATCTCGGGTTGCAAACACTTCGGGTTACAGACTCCGCTAACCTGGAAGTAGTACCTCGGGTTAAGAACTTTACCTCAGGATGAGAACAGAAATTGCACGGCAGCGGCACGGTGGCAGCGGAAGGCCCATGAGCTAAAATGGTACCTCAGGTTAAGAACGGTTTCAGGTTAAGAACGGACCTCCGGAACGAATTAATTTCGTAACCAGAGGTACCACTGTAGTAGTATTATAACAGATATAACTGAAATAGAGGGAAAGCAACTTTGAATTGTCACTCACCAGGTAGCGATAAATAAAATAGCAAGAAAAGCAGCCACTACAAAGGCAAAGGAAATGAAAAGGTTAAGATTAGGATTTTGCTTGGAGAGGTGTTTGCATACATCTTAAAAGACTAAAAGGATTTGGGTGGATTATCACTGTTTAGTTTGTCACTCTTACTAATCAGACTCTTATCGATTAGTTGGTTCTTTGATCTGCTCAAGTTCAAACAAAAGTTCATCCTATATTGCTCTGTAACACATAAACAGAAATAAATCCATTTGGATCACACAAGGGCATAAACAATGTGATTGTAGCATTTCTCAAACTGGAGGCAAAAAGTTTTCCTCTTCTTCCAAGCATGGATATAATGTAAGGTGCTTACACTGTTTTTAAAAACCACTTCACAATACAGATTGTTGGCATCCATCTGTCTCAAGAGACACTGGGGTGCGCCTCTGGGGGGAAAGTCAAAACACTGCACTAGCAGCACCAAAGTGACCTTCCTGGGATGCAAAGCTGGGCAGTGTGTTTGGAGGTCCTGGGACAAGAACCCTCTCTCAGCCTTGCTGATGTGGTCCAAAGAAAAGCAGAGCAATATGTTTGGCAATATGCTTGGCTGCGGGAGTTGCCAGAAGGAGGCGTGCAAGGTGCCATCCAGCTGTCTTAGGGACTTCACTCTGGATTTGTGTAGAGTTAACTCCTTAGCCTTTTCTTCTCCTGAAAATAGCCCACAAAGTAGCAGAGGTTTGGGATCAGAGTTTTCCTTCTTCTAGAAGTGCTACCTTCCCAGGTTGACAAGCCCCATTGGCCCCCTCACTTCCCTCTACACAACCAGTGGTGGAGGAACCCTCTCTGGCACCCGGGGCGGGGCAGCCCGTGCGGACTGCACATGTGTGGCATCCTGTACATACTGCGCATGTGCGGCGACCGTACAGGATGTCGCACATGTGCACTTCGTACAGGCTGCCGCTCACACATGGCGGCCATATGGGCTGCCACTTACATTGCGTCTGTATGGGCTGCCACTTGCACTGTGACCGTACAGGCTGCCGCGCAAGTGGTTTCCTGTACAGAGTGCACACGCACGGTAGCCTGTACGGTCTTCATGTGAGAGGCAGCCCATATAGATGCCCGTATGGATGGCGTGTGAGAGCGGCAGCCCGTACGGTCACAGTGCGAGAGGCAGCCTGTATGAATACCCTTATGGATGGTGTGCGAGAGCAGCAGCCCTTACGGATGCCAGACGCCCTCGGCCATTCTACAGCTGGGGGGGCAGGGGCCATCTTGTCACCCCCCCCAGAGTGACACCCAGGGTGCCCCACCCCCTCTGCCCCCCACTTTGTACACCCCTGTACACAACATGCAGAAACTGCCTTCTTGATGGTTGGACTCACTATTGGTATTGTCCACTCAACCCACTGGAGCCTGTGGGGAAATCCCTAACTCACCAAGGGTTTGAGACCCATTGGTTACTCTCTCCTTGTAGGGTTGGCTTCTCTGCCTCCAGCCCTACCATTCCCAATGGGCACCAGGCACCACTGCATTAGATTGCAGGTAGGGGTTCACATGTGTGAAGGATCCCACACACTAGATGTCAAGGGTTGGGATAGGGAAGGAATTAGGTTCCATTCACCTACCAAATTAGTACTTTCTGAAACCGTACATGAACCAAAACAGTTTTCATTCTCTGAATTTTGCGATGTGGTTCTCCAACACCAAAAAAAAACACAAAAAGTTTATAAATATGCATGTTTCAAATGAAAGCTTGCATTATCTTAAAGAAAATTGCTTGGAAAAAAGTGTATATTTGGCAAAAATGTGTACAAAAATGTATATTTAAGGAGAAATGTGCAGTGAAATGATAAAGTATCTTTTTATCAGGTCTCTCTTACTCTCTCTTTTTAAAAAATACAAACCAATGTGGAAATGTGGCAAACGGAACGTAAGAGTGGAAAGCTGAGAAACCAAGAGGAAATGAAATTGATATTCATCCACTCCTAATAAAGGGGGGAAATTCTGGCCTGGTCTTATCCCCAACACCAAGTTTGCAAGGATTTTTTTTTTTTTTTTATGGGGGATTATTCAGTCATGTGAGTCCCCAGCTGTAGTCTGAAATGGTAAAGCCCAGATATGGCTTTACCACTTCAGTGAAAATTCAGCTGCTGTCTAAGCTAGCAAACTGATAACTGGTTCCTGGCCCATTAATAGAAAATGTGCATGCTGGAGATTTTGACAGTACAGAATACAAATTTATCCGGTTTGTAAAGGTTGGCTGAATTGTGAGTCATTTCCACCAAGAGCCGTTCTACATTTCAGAAAGTTAAAGAAGTTTGGTAATACATGTGTTTTGTCCACATTCAAACCAGCCAGGCTGCTTGTAGACTGATGTGGAGAAGGGGTTGTGGTTGTGGTTGAAGTGTATTTCTTAATCTCATTCTCACTCGCTGGATCATCACCTTGTCGTGGTGAGTGGGCTTGCACGTTGAATTGAATTGAATAAATCTTTATTTGTGTCAGCCATCGGCCATAGCAACAAAACAGCAATGCAATATACAAAGAACAGAAGTAAAAAGTCGATTATATAAAACACACTTTAGGGTCCTAAATCAGCAGTCAAACAGTGGACCTTACAGTATTCTAATTGCCGCAGCTAAAAACCTTGGAACCTTTGCTGTCATCTGCTCCTCTTGATCTGCCAGGGGAAAGGACACTGTGGTAGTGGTTGGGCGACCTGGAATGAACAATAAGAGAGGGGTCATAATCTCATTCCTCAAGTCTTTATAAAGAGTGCAGCATGCACCACTGATTCGGTACGGCCATCTCCACCGGGCTTGCACGTTCCTTTGACCCTTGTGAGCAAAGCCGTTGGGAGTCTCGTACTCCCAGCAGGGTCACCCAAGGTGGTAAGGTCAAAGGGGAGGAGCTAGACAAAAAATGATCTAAGTCCTCAATGGCAGAACAGACGGAAGGTAACAAGTGGTGTTTTAAAATGGCTGTAAAGGCGGCAGCAGATAATAATCTACCAGTCGTCATGATACTCATGCCATCGAAATAGAGCCTTACTGTGAAGACTATGCCTTGGTCAGCGTGCATTGATCTACTGTACACACATAACACAAATTCACACACAGGTGTATTCCAAAAACCCATCCCAAACCCAAACCCCAAAAGTCCCATGGCGATCGGCAAATGGGGGCAGGACCGTGAAATCTCAAAGCCCCTAGTCATGAACCGGCACATGGGCGGTGGATACAAATTCAGTCGCTCTCATTGTTTGCTGTGAACATCATGACCAGACCATATAATCTGTCTTTGTAACATTGGTATGTATCTTCTCTCTATTTAAGTCATTCTTCTTTATTACTTCCAAATTTTTATGAGGCTCCTATCCACCATCCAGATCTAAAAACACTCTTTTGCTCCCTGTTATTTTAACAGCTATCCATCATGACTGGTACCAGGAACTACAATTTCCAGGGAACAATATGATATGGTCTAGGCGCATCACACCACCTGAACACATCTGCTAACTTTCAAAGCTCAAAAGGGTTCTTAGGAACGTGTCAGCTTTCCCCCAATACCTGCAAAAAAAAAAAAAACCGTGTAAATGCTAAGTCAATTCCACATTTAGCCAAATTTTGTTTGCTCTACGAGGCCCCCAAACCCTTCCCCTGTAAATAACTTGACACAGAGACATAATTTTAGTTTAAGTTTTTGGGCAAAATTTAGGCCACAACTTTATTGATTACATCAAAGTGAGCGGTACAGTGGTACCTCTGGTTGCGAACAGGATCCGTTCCGGAGGCCCGTTCACAACATGAAAGGAACGCAACCTGCAGCGGTGCGTCTGCACACATGCGGGTTGTGATTCGCTGCTTCTGCACATGCGTGTGATGTCATTTTGCGTGTCTGCGCATGCACGAGCGGCGAAACCCGGAAGTAACCCTTTCTGGTACTTCCGGGTCACCGCAGGACGTATCCTGAAAGAACGTAACATGAAGCAAACGTAACATGAGGCATGACTGTATTGGCTTAGGCATTGGCAACCAGCTATAACTGACTCCTGCCTCTCTGGCTGGTAGTATAAAAGGGTAAACACCAAACGAGAGAGCAACATCAATGAAGACCAACTGAAGCTCACCCCGGGGTTCCTCTGGTCCTGGCATGGCCCTAGCCCCTTAAGTGGACTTCGGACAAAATCCAGGACCCCCCAGATTCCTTTAACGGAATACCCTATTCCTGGAGGGGCAGGTGATGGCTGTACCTCCCCTCCCACACATTTCAATAAGCCAATGCCTAACCACCAAGCCTTACAAAGTTGTGATGTTTGCTAAGGGGGTAGGTGAAAACCAAGTGGTTACAGCCAATCTGCCAAATGGAAAAATTCCTAGCCAGCCCCTTTTCCAAAACAGGTGACCCAAACCAAAGCAAGGCCAAAGCAGCAACACCTAAAATTAGGGAGGGCGGGTGTTCGACAGCGCGAAGCAAGTGCCCCCAATTACGTCGTGCTGCCGCTTTTATAGGCCTTGGGAGTCCGCCGACCCTCGCGATTGGCCCAAACAGCCTGGCGCGATCCCAGGACCTGACTGTTAGGCTTGGGCTACACCTATAACTTAACTCACCAGGTGGGGGTGTCCTGGGGGCCCACGCACAACCAGGACCCTCATTAAAGAGGATCCCATTTGCCTACATTCTATCCATTTGTGTGCAATTTTTCATTCCATTATATACACAGAACAAAGCATAGGATAACAATTTGTGGAATAGGACATTCTTCACATTTCCAGTTCTTTTAAATGCTGGTTGTAGGGGCTGATTTTGACATTGGTAAACATGGAAATTCTGAATGTGACTGAGTTGTGCTAGTTCACATAGGGTGTGTGAATTGATTGCGCACACATTCATCTCCATGCCTGATATCCCCTATGTTAACATTATGGAAAGCAACTTAGTAATGAAAGCCAAGAAAGACTATCCAAGTTGTATAGACAAAAAAAAAAAGTTTCTTGAAGAAAGTTATGATGAAATAAGTTATGACCCATCTGCTCCAAACAGTAGATGACATTTTAATGTTACTGTTTAATGATACATTTGATTTCATTTTAGCTTATGTCCCATTTTTTAAATAAGGATGGAAAGGCACCAGAAGACAGAGTGCTACTTTAAATTTTTATATACTTCATATACGCAAGCCCTGGAAACAAAGCCGCACGGTACAAAGAGGAAATGTCGTTAAGAGTAATAAAATAAATGCTCTACTAGAAACCTATTGATCTTTAGCAACTCTTGAAGGGAAACCAATGGCTCATAAAATTTTAAAAATAACAAGTTCATATAAGAATTACAGCTTTGAATTCAGGCATGTCTGAGACTCTCCTGATATAAATGCTTATTAAAGTTCCTTTAATATACATAATATCTTTAATATCTGAGTTTGATTCTGAGAGAATGATTGGATTTCATTTCAGAACAGGGATAGTGAAAATTCCAAATATATTAGTCATACTACACAATCGGTATCCTGGAATAGTAATCTCAAAAATAATAAAAAGGACAGAGCTGAGTTGAAAACAAAAATCCGGTTTAGGGAACTGTAAGGTGTTGTCTTATCTGTAGTCACCTACCGGTATATATTGTTTCAAAGTGAAGAATAGGCACCTAGAGCCAGCAATGTAGCCATCACCTCCCTTCTCCCATCTGACGTGTTTCTATGCTGAGCCAAGAGGGACGCGGGTGGCACTGTGATCTAAGCCACTGAGCTTCTTGGGCTTGCCAATCAGAAGGTTGGCGGTTCAAATCCCTGCAATGGAATGAGCTCCTGTTGCTCTGTCCCAGCTTCTGCTAACTTAGCAGTTCGAAAGCATGCCACTGGAAGTAGATAAATAGGTATCGCTGCGGCGGGATTTCTGTGTGCTCTGGCTTCCATCACGGTGTCCCGCTGCTCCAGAAGCGGTTTAGACATGCTGGCCACATGACCCGGAAAGCTGTCTGTGGACAAATGCCAGCTCCCTCAGTCTTAAGCGAGATGACTGCCGTAACGCCATAGTCACCTTTGACTGGACTTAACCATCCAGGGGTCCTGGTCCTTTACCTTATGCTGAGTCAAACTGGATGTTACTTGAGTCCGATCCAAGTATTCTAATCCCTCGTGCAATGAGCTAAAATACGAATGGCATGACTAGGTTCCCAACACCCACTGGGTGCTGTCCCCATCAGCCTCCATGAGTTGGGGGTGATAACCTGATACTTTTTTCTCCCTGAATGCTTTCTGTGCAGTTTAGAACCCTGATCTTCCAAATCTCTAAACAAGTAGAGTCAATGTCTTCCTTGAAGACAACTGACAGGGACAGAGTTTGTCCCCACTCTTTTAGAAGACATCTGAAGGCAGCCTGTTTTAGGGAAGTTTTTAACATTTGATGTTTGATTGTGTTTTTAATAGTCTGTTGGGAGCCATCCAGAGTGACTGGGGAAACCCAACCAGATGCAGATGGGCAGGGTATATTATTATTATTATTATTATTATTATTATTATTATTATTATTATTATTTCACATAGTTCTAATCACATTGGAGACTTGAATGCTAGAAGAGGACATAGAAACACATTATGATGACCACTGATCCAAGTCTCTTTCTGATAGCTCTCAGTAGCTCATAGGGGGAAATGGCATACAAAAATATGCATATCAGGAGAAATTTTCACTAAAATTGTCAATTTTCATGAAAATATGCTGTTGTTATTTTTTAAAAAAAGCTCAGACTGACGTGGAAATATGGGGAACTGAACTTAAGAATGGAGAAATAAGTAGCTGGGAGATACTAAAATTGATATATTTCTCCATCCCTGGTAAGGATCCCTCAGGTCAGTTGCAGGAAAAAAGTAAAGGAACGGAGGTTGAAAGAGAAGGACCATTCTTATTCACATATCTTTTAACTTTCAATTTGTAACCGAGCTGATTTATGTTCTCACCATCCTCATTCTATTGTTCTTCAATGATGTATTTTGCTTTATATTTTATTGTTTTATTTATAAGCCGCATGGAATATGGAACATTTTAAAACTCTGAATCTAGGACAGCTGCCGCATGATCAAGAAACAAAAAACTACAGTGGAGTTCTGGCTAAACTGCATATGTGTTCTTTTCCTCATACAATATCTGGTCCAACATACACATCTGGTTTTCTTTTGTCTTATCTCAAATTTACATTCACCGGTGGGGAAATAATTAAATTAATTCCTTCATATTTTTTCCTTTTTCTCAGTACAGTGGTACCTCGGGTTATATACGCTTCAGGTTACATACACTTCAGGTTACAGACTCTGCTAACCCAGAAATAGTACCTCGGGTTAAGAACTTTGCTTCAGGATGAGAACAGAAATCGTGCTCCAGTGGCGCAGCAGCAGCAGGAGGCCCCATTAGCTAAAGTGGTGCTTCAGGTTAAGAACAGCTTCAGGTTAAGAACGGACCTCCGGAATGAATTAAGTACTTAACCCGAGGTACCACTGTAATGGTAATTTTCTCAGTAATTTCTCAGTAATTGGCACTATAATTTCCAGGAAGGAAGACAGACACACAAAGATAAGCAGCAGAGGAGGTTTTTAAATATATGCATATACAGAATATAGGGGGGGTATACAACAAAATGTTGCAGTATGACGTGATAACTATTCAAGCTCACTGGACTGTTGGTTACCACTTCTCCACTAAATATTTCATTTAGTAATTTTGCAAACCTTGACCTACATTACACATTGACTTAGTTTACACAACTTGGTAAGCTGCACTAAGACTTATCAAGGCCAGGGCTATTTTTCTAGAAAAAGAGGTGCCGGGACTCACCATGAATGCCTTCTTTGTTCCTCTTATCATGGCACTCACCTAACTGGTGCCGGAACTGAGCTCCGGTGAGCTCCGGCTGAAAACAAAGCTCTGATCAAGACGATGTAAAACTGTGGGATCCTGGAGAGAAACTCATAGCTGCCTTTTAGCTGCTCATAGCTCATAGATCTCCCCCAGTTTCCACCCACCCTGCTTTGGTACTTTGAGCTAAGCCAAGGTGTGAATGAATGAATGAATGAATGAATGAATGTAACATTACTGTTTAAAGCCATAGGTCACCACAATGATTGGCTTAGCATTTGCCTGAATCAGAAGCTGTAGTTAAGTTCCCTTCTCACTGGCTATGAGCTTTAACCAAGGTTTGTTCTAGGCTACATCTTGTGTAAAGCCATTAAGTCCTTGTTCATAATATAACCTACTAAGCTGAACCCTGGCTTAGCTCAGAGCAACAATAAAAAGGACTAGGAAGAGGAGAGAAGAAGAGGTGAGCTATTCTCTGTGAGCCCACAGATTATTGTACTCTCAGTAAACCATAGTTTGGTTTAATCATGTCATGAGAACCAGCCCATTCCTTGTTACTAATTCAGGGAACTCTGTGACGGTAATAGGGGATCAGGGTAGACAAAACGGAATTAGAGTGGTACCTCTGGTTAAGAACTTAATTCATTCTGGAGGTCCGTTCTTAACCTGAAACTGTTCTTAACCTGAAGCACCACCTGAAGCTAATGGGGCCTCCTGCTGCCGCCACACCACCAGAGCACAATTTCTGTTCTCATCCTGAAGCAAAGTTCTTAACCCGAGTTACTATTTCTGCGTTAGCGGAGTCTGTAACCTGAAGCATATGTAACCTGAAGCGTATGTAACCCGAGGTACCACTGTACAGTGGTACCTCTGGTTAAGAACTTAATTCATTTCGGAGGTCTGTTCTTAACCTGAAACTGTTCTTAACCTGAAGCTCCACTTTAGCTAATGGGGCCTTCCGCTGCCGCCACATCACCAGCGCGCAATTTCTGTTCTCATCCTGAGGTAAAGTTCTTAACCCAAGGTACTACTTCTGGGTTAGCAGAGTTTGTAACCTGAAGCATTTGTAACCCAAAGCATTTGTAACCCGAGGTACCACTCTATAGATAAATGTAGGGTGGGAAGTTGCCCACATTGCCCAATAGGTAAATGTTCAGCGACACAATCCTACCATTCAATAAATCCAGTGTTATGCTGTTAACAACATTTTCCCCATTTGATCTTGACATGCAAATTAAACAAATTATGCACGTAGCCTTACTCGATTATTATATAATCTACTAACAGCCAGCTGGGACAGGCTTCAGTTGGGTTGGTTAAGAAGATTATGCGAGGCGCTTTAGCGAAATGCATTGTGTTGGTATTAAAAATACTCGTAAGCACAGAAAATACCATTTGTTCTGCCAACGTAACGGGATGTCACAACACTATGGTAAGAAATAGCACTGCTAGGTTTCATGAAGATTATGTGTGATAGTCTTGAACTAAAGAAGATGACAGTAGCTACTCTGGGTATGGATAAGGAAGAGAATGTTTCTGTGTGCTCACCTTTCTGTAGAGAAATGACAAAGCGTGTTCTCCTTCATGGAGAGCACGTGTTGCGGTGGGGGCCGCCAAGACACTCCAATGTTGGGGGCGGGCTAATTGATCGTTGGCCACTGATGCGATTGGGGCTTCCCTTGTTGTTGGGAAGAAGTTAATGTTGCCATTTGTTGATTGACAGCCAGGAATGCTAAAACTCCTTGCACGAGGCTAGGGCTTCCTCTTTTCACCCGTGCATCGGATTGCCAGTCCCCCCCCCCCTAGAATTAGGGTTGCTCGCTTTGACCTTGCTATGCCTGTCATGGGGTCGTCTGCTTTGGGGGCAGGGACCCGGTAGGAATCTTGTCCATCTGGCTGATTGGCTGGGGCCATTTGGTTTTTGCCTACTGCGTAGCAAATCGTCACAACTTGTAAGGTTGTGGTTAGACATTGGTTTATGGTTTGGTTGGTTGAGGGGCATGGATTGGCTGTGCCTGCCCCTCTAATGCTGCTGCTGCTGCAAGGGATTCCGTTAAAGGAATCAGGGGCTAACTATTGCTTGTCCACCCTGTCAAGGGGGCTCGGACCATTGCAAGAGCTCCTGGTTGCATTTGGGGAGGGCTGAGGGCAGGTTCCCTGCTCCGTCGCTACCCTCAAGTGTATTCCCCTTTTCTGACTTTCGCAGGCGTGCGGAATGTCAGTCTGTCCCCCATGGTGGGGGCAGATAGTCGCAACCAATGCCTAAGCAACCACTCACATTTTTGTATTTTAATAAAGTTGTGGCCAAAATTATGCCAAAAACCTTAAACAAAATTCTGTGTGATGTGTGAGTTATTGGGGTGGCCCTGGGGACCTCGACACGCAAGTGCCTGTTATACACGTGCAGTAAAATAGGATGTGGAACCTCAGACCTGTGAGTAAAAAATGCAGCCTTCCAAGTATTTTTATCTGGTCTTCAGGATTCTTCCCAAGCCCCATCCTCTCTCCAGCCATGCCATCCATTTACATCTCTACTGGGATATGGCCCTTGGAACATTGCGCAGAAATGGAATGTGGCCCTTCAGCTGCAAAGAGTTCCCCGTCCCTGCTGTAGAAAAAGCTGGAAATGACGTATTGCTCTGAAGCTGTGCCTAAACCAAAGCTGAAGTGGATCCAGATAATCAGCTTCACCCAGGATTACTTTCAGTTCCTCTACCACCAGATCCCCTCCAACATTTATCCTATGAAAATAGAGACATCCTATATAACAACAAAAGCATCACTGATGCTTTTGAATTATGGTGCTGGAGGAGACTCTTGAGAGTCCCATGGACTGCAAAAAGATCAAACCTACCTGTTATGTACTGAATTGAATAGGCTCCAAAATGCAGCAGTCTGATTGGTCCTAGAACAATAGGATTCAGAATGCAGCAGTCTGATTGGTCCTAGAACAATGCAGCAGTATGATTGGTCCGCAGGAGCCACCTAATCCAGCTCCAGGTGGAAGGGAATCCACAACCTGATTGGCCTACAGGAGAATCCTGGAATTAGCCAATCACATGCAGCCCATTGTGTAAATAATGTATATAAAGCAGATACTGTGGGGGAACTTCCATTCCTCCTCACCACTATGAACTGAATAAAGAGCATGAAATCCACTCTCGACTCCGAGTACGGTATATTTCACTATCCATTCTGAGGGAAATCAGCCCTGAGTGCTCACTGGAAGGACAGATCCTGAAGCTGAGGCTCCAATACTTTGGCCACCTCATGAGAAGAGAAGACTCCCTGGAAAAGACCCTGGTGTTGGGAAAGATTGAGGGCACAAGGAGAAGGGGACGACAGAGGACAAGATGGTTGGACAGTGTTCTGAAAGCTACTAACATGAGTTTGACCAAAATGTGGGAGGCAGTGGAAGACAGGAGTGCCTGGTGTGCTCTTGTCCATGGGGTCACGAAGAGTCGGACATGACTAAACGATCATAACTACATACACTTCAACATTTCTCCGATGAAAACAGAGACATCCTAAGGAAAAGCTGGACATTCTCCAATCTGAAACCGGGATGGCTTCTGTAAATCTGGGACTGTCCCTGGAAAATAGGGACACTTGGAGGGTTTGCCACCACCTATGTTGGATCATAACAACACAGCATGGGTCCAAAATTGATCAAGTTGCTTCCAAACACTACAGAGCCAGGTGCAAGATTAATATTGTTGTTGCTGCAGGCCCCCATCAAATACTAAAGAGCTTCAGCCTCTGTAAATTTATCTTACACAAATTTAACTTTGGTGGAATCTACACACATATAAAAAACATTCTGAAAATGCTTTTTTTTTAAAAAAAGCATTTTAAAAAATACATTGAATTTTCCATAAGGCTCATCATCGCCATCTAGTGTCACATTGTATATTGCAGTTAAAACATACTTAAAACATTTTATTTGCAGCTGTATAGCTGAGTCCTTTGAATAATCCACATTGAGATCATTGGGGTTATTTCTGAGAAGTCCCGTGTTGGATTTCACTGCATGCTGTCCTTAATTATTCTTAGACTCTATGGGCATAATTCAACATCACACTAATACTGTCTTCTTATCAGGGCAAGCATTTCTGCTAGCCAGGTGGAACAATTATTCCTCTCTTCCACATGCTGCTTTGGAGGTTCTCCTGACCCTCCAGAGTAGATTTGGAAAGGTGCCGGGATGAGGCCAAAAATCCCATTATGCTCTTGTGAATCCTTGCAGTGGCTTCCGCTAGTAGACCAGGTGAGTTGAACCCAGCTCTGTGTACTGAACAGAGTTTTATTTCTGCTGAATATCAGCAACTGACAGCTGAATATTGTGGAAAGCCTTATATGACAGTGGAAAAGCATTTGAAATGGAAGGGGCATCAGAATTAAATGCCAAATTGTGCCAAGTTCTCTTTCATTTGTTTAAAGTGGTACAGGACAAAACAGGAAGCACAACAAAATATTGTGACAGGAGTTCACAGATACCTGTAGACTAAAATGCAAGATTGCAGGTGTTCAAACAGAGCAGATGGTACTTCCTTATTGACTTATAAAACAGCGTACTTATTCAAGGAAGCTCAGCAGAGGCTGGTAGCAGTAATTTATTCGCTCTACATTTGCTTTCATTTAAACAACGTCAGCTTCTTCAGAAATGCTTATAATTCTGCCTTTTACAAAATGACTCTCCTGAATGAATCATTTTGTTAGTTTGCAGTTTTCCTATCACCTTCATCTTATTCAATAGTGCTGCTGAAACATTTATGGCTATTTATTTATGGAATTACCAGTAGGGAATTAGAGGCTAATGCATCTTCCCAGCAACAAAGACTTTGTCTCAGACTGTGCTGGAAGCTTTATAGATAGAGACCACTGGAGCACGGGCAACTCGAGACCATGTCAACAGTTTCATCAACATTGCTC
This sequence comes from Podarcis filfolensis, assembly GCF_964270895.1. Classification (NCBI taxonomy): domain Eukaryota; kingdom Metazoa; phylum Chordata; class Lepidosauria; order Squamata; family Lacertidae; genus Podarcis; species Podarcis filfolensis. Next base: position 12,260,259 of record NC_139612.1, read on the forward strand.
CAACTTTCAGTACATGTAGTTGTACCTTGGTTTTCAAACAGCTTAGTTCTCGAATATTTTGGCTCCCAAACGCCTCAAACCCGGAAGTGAGTGTTCCAGTTTGTGAACAATTTTTGGAAGCCGAATGTCTGACATGGCTTCTGTGGCTTCCGATTGGCTGCAGGAGCTTCCTGCAGCCAATCAGAAGCCATGCTTTGGTTTCTGAATGTTTTGGAAGTCAAATGGACTTCCAGAACGGATTCCATTCAACTTCCAAGGTACGACTGTACTGTTGAACTACAATTCCCATCATCCCAGACCCCTTGGGACCAATGAGAGCTGGAGTCCAACAGTATCTGGAAGACCACAGGTTCTCCACCCCCATGGGGTCTGAGTTTGGAGGCTATGGGAACCATGAGCTCTTCTAAAACAAGGGCTAGATATACTATTATATTTTCTGCAAAACAGCACTTATTCCATAATTCTGTTCAGGTTAATGAAAAATAGATTTGAGCAAAGAGGCTGCTGGGATAAAGAATGGGAGACATTGACCCAAACTGGCTTCATTTCATGTGATTAAATCAGTGGTATAGCATGGGACAGGGGTACCAACTAGAATAAAATATAATAATTGATCACATGACGTGGTGTGCACACATCATTTCAAGGGCAATACTCACAAACCTTCAGGGGGCAGCCCCCTCAAATGTTTTATTGGTGGGCCAAAGGGACCTCAGTCCCTAGGAGTTGGTTCCTATGGTGTGGAAGGGGACACAGGGGCAGTTGCCCCGATGCAAAATTGTTAGGGGATGCAAAATTTCAACTTCCGTTGCCAGGCTCTGTTGAAAACGGCTTCTCCATGTGAACCAGGAAGTGACCTCTCCAGACAATGGAACAAGTTCCCTTATCTTATCTCTGCAGCTGTGATCTCCTGTGTGATCTAGATGCAGTTAAGCAGTTGAATGTGCATGCATACACTATCGGCTTTCCTCCCACAGCCTCCATGCAGCCCTGGGCTCAGGCAACCCACACTATGCCACTGGATTAAATAGATCCTCATATAGAACTTCAACTGTGTATCCTAGAACATGGATGCTAAAGATGAAGACATGGCTTTGCACAGCACCACACAGGTGCATTGCTAGTGAATGGCCAGCGGTGTCCTGCATGGTTCTGGGCAAAGACATCAACAATAACCAATACTGGGCACTTGTTGCTATTCGCCAGCAAGGTGCCTGCCTGATTCTACACAAGCTGCCCTGCCTGTAGTTCTTTCACACCACCATTGCTGCTGAAATGACGTTTCTACCTTTGGGTTCCTGTTTGGCAGCAATGGGTGTTTAGGGGTAGGACCATAACTCAGTGGTAGAGCATCTGATCTGCGCACTGAAGATGCCATGTTCAGTTCCCGGCATCTCCAGCTAGCGGTGGGAGAGATGCCAGTCTAAAACCCTGGAGAGTGGTTGCCGGCCAATGTAGACATTAGTTAGCTAGATGGGCCAATAGTTTGACTCAGTATAGGACAGATTATTGCTTTGGAGGCCATCTCAGCAGTGTACATTGCCACAGGATATTGGTCAGCTAAGGGTTTATATGGGTCCCAGTGGCAAAGATGTGAACAAACTTTGCACTGTCTGGGATATGAGTTAGTGATTAATGCTCTTTCTTGTATCGCCCTGTTACTGATGGCAAGTGTCTTATCTGGCATACGCAACTAGCCATAATAAAAATATTTCAGTTTGGTGTAAATGAAATACACTATGCTGTGTGAATTCATGTCTCCTGTGATATTTCCATTTAGCTGGAGCAAAATAGGCTGTGACTCTCCACGGCGAAATGTCAGGAAATGCATTACTTTTCATTTTCAGCCTCCAGGAGAAATATGAACTTTCAATGGATATCTTGCAAACAAATGATATTCTGATGGAATAATTCATTATTCTTCGGCATCCTGATCTTCACAACAGCACTTGCTACCTTTGCCTCTTTTTATGAAGCTTGACCTTGTTTCGTTCAACTCGGCACGTTGAATAGGCTAAATGAAATCTATATTGTCGTGTCGACGGGTCCGGATTGGCGGCTGACCCTACTTGGCAAGTAAACCCCCTCACATACAAGCATACACACAAATCCCACACACAGAATGAGGGGAAGACAGGGAAGGCCCGAGACATTTTGCTGCCTGAGGTGAAAAACAAGATAACACCCCACCTTCCACACTTCAATTCCAGATTTAGAGCCAGCTGGGCTGGCAGAGTCACTTCCAACCTCGGGACGAGGTGGTGTTGCAGGCTTCACACCCCCAACACTCGCATGGGAGGCTGGCTCCCAGCCCCACGCAAACAGGGGAATCCTCTGCTGCGTCATCTCCCTGGCCAGCCAATCGGCTGGCTCAGGGGTGTGTGGCTTGCTGCATTTAAGGCAAGAGCGGCAGAGGAGCGTCCTCTTTGCCGCCGATCAGCTGGGATTTCCCCACCCACCCACCCTTCAAGTTTCCTTCTTGACTTTGCTATGGACTTTGGTTGGTCGCCGTTAAGGGGCCTGGTAGGAATTTTTCCACTTGGCAAATTGGCACCAGCCACTTGGTTTTTTTCGCCTGCCTCGTAGAAAATCGTCAGAACTTCCTGGGTTTGGTGGTTAGGCATTGGCAGGGGTATTGTTATGTAGATGAATGGGGGGGAGGAGCGCCATCACCTCCCCCGGATAATGAAGGGTGGTCCGGTAAAGGATTCCGGGGGGTGTGGCCATGTCCGAAGCCTATGGAGGCCAGGGCCCAAGCCACGCCCCCAAGCGAGGACCCCTGGGGGAGTGCCTAGTTGATGTGCATCAGCAGGGCTCCCCCTGCTGGTGTTAACCCTTCCCAGCCTTCAGGCTGATGGGCTGAAGCCGAATAGTTGTTAGGACCACTGCCTAACATCACCTGTAACCAATAAAGTTGTGGCCAATTTTAGCCCATTAAGCTTGATTATGTTGTCCTGTGTCTTTATTTCTGCCATGCAATGAATATTACTTCAACACAGGCAATGGGACTATGTATGTAATATAGGGGAGCAAAATTGGGTGAAGGTGTCCTCTCTCGTTTGTCCCCATGCTAGAAACCAACCATGCTCTGCGTCCCCCCAATCTCTCTCGTCACCAACAAAAACCAATAAGTGAAGAGAAATGGAACCTGCCCATGTGACACTGACACAAAAACCTTACACGTACACTATGTAGAAGAATGAAAGTTTACTACCGCCCTTCTCTCTCTCTCCCCCCCCCCACCTCTTTCTTCCGTCAACTTTATATGGTCTACAACATCAGTGTCTCTCATTGAATATGAATGATGTGTAGAAAGAACTCTTATCAACAGAGAAGCAGACATGCTGTATGTACCTTTGCAACCCAATGGGACCACATTGCCTCCTCCATGACACCTGAGGACCTTTGGAAGCACAAGGCAGACCATTCTCCAACTCTTCAGTAGCTTTTGTTGCCTTTGGTGGCTACCTAACTCTGCCTAATGAAGAACCTCCTTTTCCAGCCCCTCTTCTTCTTTGGCGATCACTCATAGCCGAGTAAGATTGTCTTCCATGAACACGGTCTTAACAGTGAGTCCGTAAGTGACCGTGGAGGCCAATTCTGGACCCACATATCCTTCCACAGTAGGATCATAGGTTTCCTGGCGGGAGTTGATCACAGTGAGGGTTTGTCAAGTGTGCCTTTCTCTTAGCACGTTTCTCCCTTTTGTCCTGAGTTCGAGCGTCTTCAAAGCCCATGACACCTTTGGGAAAGGTTGTTCTCCAATTGGAGCTCACAGGCCAGTGTTTCCCAATTGTCAGTGTTTACACTACTTTTTTTTAAAAAAAAGATTTGCCTTGAGAGAGTCTTTAAACCTCTTTTGTTGACCGCCAGCATTACGCTTTCCATTTTTAAGTTGCCTTCTGTGTAGCCTTCTGGTTTATTACATGCTTGTGGTGAGTGGAGCCAGAGACAAAAATGAGCCAAGCAACAAATGTAAATTCTATCTATATCCAATATGCATGCAGCCACACTCTCCTCCCATCCAAACAGCTTAGGCTGTATCCACACTATTACTTTAAAGCATATTCTTTCCTTCAAAGAATTCTTTGGCACTGCCATTTCTCCCCCGCAGCGTTCTCCACGCCCTTTCTTTCCTAGTTCCTAAGTTATTCAAGCACATATCGGTGGCCTGCCATGCAAATCAGCAGACCCTCCAAGCCAGAAATCTCTGGCTTTTGTGTGTCTGGAATATAGCCAAGGGTAGAAAAGTAAATGTCACATCAGTTGGTGTACCCACCTAGGCCTCTTTCTTCACCTTGGGCATGTGGCCTTTGGAAGGTTGCCCACAAAGGCAGCCCTCTGGTTGGAAACAGTGCCCTGCCCTAAATTAAATACATTAAAAATGTTTCCTTGAGGTAGTTGTTTTATGAGCACTCACCCCAAAGGGGACAATAAAATTGTAGTAATGGGTAATGAATCATGTCTGTTTACACAGACCTTCCTTCAGGAGAAACCATTCCTATTACCAGAGATATAATGTTGCAGCATCAGTTTAATTTTTCAGAAGGAAAGGTGTGTGCCCCCCCTTTCATAACCAAGGAACCCAATTTACATTTTCCCCATTACATTTGCCGTGCGATGACGGATATTTCCATAAGAGCCTAAATGAATAACAGCTTGATGGCACGAGAGACAAATTTCTCTAATTATTAACCCTTTCCCAGCACTCCATGACTAGGCATATAAGAGGTACTCTTCATTCCATTAAAATCAATTATGAAATCAACCCCCTCCCTTCTCTTATTTAAAAATGTGCTATGGCAGCCATTTTATCGCTTGCTGGCAAAAAGCTTCTGTATTATACTTTGTCTAGGGGAGTGTTTTCTGCCTCAGCAGGGTAAGATTAGCATTGACATTTGTCATGAGCTCTGTGGAAGGGCTGGGGGAGGACAGCAGGAATGAGGCCTTAATCTTGATAGCAGTTTTTTTTTATTTTGCTTCCACTGTCCTTGGAGTTCCTGCCGATAGTATCACACTAACTCCAATATTACCATAAAATATTGGAAATACCATATGGATACCATTTGTGAATGCTTGCTGAGATTATTATTTTTTTAATGCGCTTTTCGCACAATAAATATTTATAACTTTGTGTGAAATAGCATGGAGGTTAACTGTGAAAAAACAGAACTTTTCTCAAAACGCTGAAGACTTTTAACAAGCCCAGGGCTTTGCTTAGCGGATGACTTTGGGGTTTATTTTCCAAAGGAAACAACTGACCTTGAAATTAAGGTCATGGTGATGATCGATCTGCCTTTGGTTTGTGCCACTGCTGGCTACATGTGACAGGTGAGTGACTGCACATGATGGAATTGCTCCTCCATGGAAGAATCACGGGGTGGTCTGAAGGCACCTGGTGTCAGGAACCAGGCAGAGGAGGAATGGTGGAGACCCACCTCCCCAGCCTGACCCTAACAGAGAAGACAGTTCAGAATTACAAGAGGGGTTTGAGGGAGATCACAGCTCAGAGGCAGATGAGGGGGAAAGCTGGGAAATAATGGGAGAGGAGGAAGAAGAAGCACCAGAGGGGCAACAGTTGATGGACACAGTGTCTTTAGAAAACATTACAGACCCCCGCTCTCCCAGAACCTGGCAAGCATTGAAAGTAGGAGAGCAGAGAGTTCATAGGCAGAGGGCACTTTTCAGCACCCATAGTGATGACGCATGAAGGGAGAGAGGGAGAGGGTGGTGACTCACTTGGAGCAATGCCATTATTCCAAGAGGCGGCATTTCTAAGCCTCTCTCTGTGAATATTCAATAAAAAGCAGTTGGGAAGAACAGGGCCATCTTACCCATAGGTGCTAGGGGTGCGGGGCACCTGGGTGCCAGGCTGAGAGTCCGGGGCCCGAGAGTTGAGCCCGCCCATCGGTTGGAACGCCACGGCAGGCTCTTCTGCGAACGGCTCTGTGCCACGAGTTCGGGGGTGACCGAGCCAGTGAGACGCTGAGGCGGTCAGCCGGTTCCGCCCTCCTGCGCATCTGGGACTGGGCAACTTGGGGGGGGTGCCATGCAGATCTTTGCGCCCCAGCGCTGCATATGCTTAAGACAGCCCTGGCTAAGAACTTTTCCCTGTCTTATCCATTCCTGACAACCTACTGTAGAGGGTTGGATCCTCTAACGCCAGACACCTGGGGCTACCACCTTGCTGAAGCTTAGCAGGTCCAAACTTCTGCAACAGGGATGGAAATCTGTGGCCTTCCAGCTAGTAAGCCCAGTGGTCAGGACGATGGGAGTTGTAGTCCAACTATTAATAATTAATTAATTAATTAATTAATTAACAACAACATCTGGAAGGCCACAGAATCCCCACCCCTGAGCTAAATGCAAAATAATGAACTATAAATGAAAGTTTCCTTAAAGCTCAACATTGTGAAAATAATGTTAATTCCAAAAATTAAAAAGGAAGGAACTTTTGCATGTGAGAAATTCCAGTAAACCTCCCCATCCCTGTGGCAGCTAAAGGAACCGGTCTTCCCTCGTAGGAAAGTGAGCTGGGGATGGAAGTTGTTAATTGCATAGTGTATTAGACAGCAATGGAGAACTGTAGCGATAGATCTTCAGTTTGCTCTCTGATGTGAGAATGGGAGTAAATGACTTGTTCAGTTCCACCTTGTGAGGTGGCTGTGTGCCACTGAGCATGATCAATAACAGTTATCCCTCAATGTTAAATTCAACACCTGTGTCATCCCAATATACTTGGCCTCTCAAGGGCATTCTGTTCATCCTCACATCAGAAGTTGAAACTGTTCCAGCTGCATCCCCCAATTTCATGGACACAGCTACTGCTGTCCTTGTGATGAACAGATACCATATATTTGAGCTATTTATAATAATTCTTTTTTGGGGGGAGCACTACTCTATAGCACTTTTTAGGATAATAGTTAATCCTGTATGAAAACAATATATTACCCAGCCCAGACACGATAAAGGACCATGCCAAGTTAAAACATAAATCTGAGTTGAAAATACTGAGGAACAGGTGGAGTGACAATATAATATAATCAGAAATGAGAAATATTTTCAGTTGCAAATCTAACTTATGATCTTCCATCTTTCTCTTGACATTCATAAACTTTTATGAAATGCATACAGCTATCTACCTCGGTAGTGAGGCTAAAATCCAATAATTTCATTAGGGACCCAGGCAGTATGACAAATTAAACTGTAGTTAGATGCAGTTAAAAATTATCACACTGAACATGTCGGGAAAATGATGCATGCATGCACACTCTGTGAGATTTGCTCACCCTAGGCAACCTATAACCAATAATGCAACTGGATATGAGTCCTGATATTAAAGAATAAGTTGTGGGTCTGATACTCTTGACTCAGTACATGGGTGATAAACAGCAAACACAGGAGGCAACAAAAGCCAGATACTTCTAAAATATATCTGGGGTTTTTTTTCAGTTTTTCAAATGACAACTAATATTTCTGCACAAGACCTGCATGCCTGTACATGTTATGTGGGAACAAGTGCAAATGGGAGCAAGCAGAGGGCTAGACCCTGTGGACTTATGAGGATATGTTTGTGTGTGAGAGTATGCATTAATGCACGCTAGATTTATTTATTTTTTTAAAAAAATGTCATGTATAAGCACCTGCTGGTTGTTTAGAGGGGAATAGCATGCACAGAACAGCAGGAGACATGGGTAGCACTGTGGTCTAAACCACTGAGTCTCTTGGGCTTGTGTATCGGAAGGTCAGTGGTTCGAATCCCCACAACGGGGTGAGCTCCCATTGCTCTGTCCCAGCTTCTGCCAACCTAGCAGTTCGAAAACAAGCCAGCGCGAGTAGATAAATAGGTACCGCTGCGGCGGGAAGGTAAACAGTGTTTCCGTGCGCTCTGGTTCCCATCACGGTGTCCCGTTACACCAGAAGTGGTTTAGTCATGCTGGCCACACGACCCAGAAAGCTGTCTGTGGACAAACACTGGCTCCCTTGGCCTAAAGCGAGATGAGTGCCAGACCCCATAGTCACCTTTGACAGTACTTAAGCATCCAGCGGTCCTTTACCTTTTATCTTTTACCCACACAGAACAGCACAATAGTGTTCCTGAAACATACATCCTTGTTAGGTTCTGCCCCCTCTTCCCCATAATCTGTAGGATCACATCACACACCCTACATACCCTGCGTTGAGACATTGGTCCATCCACACTATACATTTAAAGCAGTGTCCTACTAAATAATCCATGAAAGTGTAGTTTGTTAAGGGGGCTGAGAATTGTTAGAAGATCCCTATTCCTCTCTCAGGGCTACAATTCCCATAGTTCCCTGGGAAGAGGAGTTGCCTCTTAAACCTCTCTGGAAATTGTAGCCCTGTGATGGGAATAGGGGTTAGGGGTCTCCTAACATGTCTCAACGCCTTTAACTAACTACAAAGCACTCCTGGTATATAGCACAGAAGCCACACATACTGCAGCGTGATGATAGCCTTGCATTTTTATGTATATAGGAAGATATAGAAATGGATATTCCATTCATGGTTTATAGCGTTGTTTTGTCCTCAGAGGGAAGTGAGATAAGTCATACTGTTGTTCTAACTAATCTTTGACATACTACTGTCCAGTCTTTTGAATCACTCAGACCTCTCTTTCAGACTTAGGTGTTCAAAGCCAACGTGTTTGCTTCCCAGATCTAAGCACTATGATCTAAGCCAAACCTCTTCGCATCCAAAACAGCCAGACCTACATAAAAGCAATTTTGTACGCAGAGTATGGGGGGGGTGACGACAACAGGTTGGGTTGACACCCAGGAAGCTGTTGCTGAGTGATAAACTCCTGGCAAATGGGTATTGTAATGGAAATGCTGGCAGATTCTTACCGGAGCAGTACCCCCTTGTTATCTATTGCGGGCTGCATTAAACACGCCATATCACCTGATAAACACATCCCACATTAAATCTGATAAAACTTTAACTGACTCAACGAGACAAGGAGCTGAACATGATAAACAAGCTCATCTATCTGATCCATCAGTCCCTCCAACAGATAAGTAAACAAGCGAACATGATACAGTACATCACTGTCATGTGATTAAGGTCACCCTTTAAGGAATTGCTTTCTTCCAGAGTGAAATCTGAGGGAGGAAAGACATTCCGGCTGCCCTGGAGGGTGTGCGTGTGCGTGTGTGTGTATGTGTGTGCGTGTGTTTTCCTTTCTCTGACGGAAGGGCACAAAAATATCTTAGTCCATGAGCACCGAGCGCCTTACAGTAAACACTAGCATTTTAAATGTGATGTTGACTTAAAGGTTTCCTGACATTATCTTCACTCCAGTCAGTACCGTTTTCTCATTTATGCAGAGCTCTTTAGTTGCTTTAGCCTGCAGTTATATATTAAAGAATGTACGTGTGTGTGTGTGTGAAGAGAAAACTGAACGCAATCTTTCAGTTGCACACTTCCTCAGCATCTACTATATGGCAGTAATGGTCACTTAAATTACATTTCCCAATGTCAAAATACTGAATTTCCCTCTATCAGTGATGTCCTTCAGATAGCTCGATGAGAGTGAAGTGAAAGCAGCAGCTTGCCAGTATTCATTTTATTTATTGCATTTATACAACACCTTTCTTCAAGGCAGTGCACATTATTCTATCCTGATCTTTTATCCTCACAACAATACCATGGCATAGCTCGGGTTGGGAATGGAGCCAGAGCCAATGGCAGGCATCTAATTCTAGATTTTGACCCCATCCTGCTGAGTTCTGCAAGGCCCATCCTGAAACTAAGGAGGGGGAAGCTGACAGCCGGTGTCCCTGCCTGGACTGGATGTAAGTAAGAAGGCAGGCAACTTGAGGCTGGCTGAGTTTAGTGGGGCAGGACCATATGCCCTAATGGGCTATCCTAATGAGGCTGAGAAACATCAGCCACTGGCCGATCACTGCATGAAGACACTGGTCCTAAAGGATCTCCACTGGCTCCCAGTATGTTTCCGAACACAATTCAAAGTGTTGGTGCTGACTTTTGAATCCTTAAACAGCCTTGTGAAGGAGCGTCTCCACTCCCATCATCCAGCCTTGACACTGAGGTCCTCCTCTGAGGGTCTTCTGAGGGTTCCCTCACTGCAAGAAGCAAAGTTGCAAGGAACCATGCAGAGGGCCTTCTCAGTAGCGGCACCCTCCCTGTGGAACACCGTCCCATCAGATGTCAAGGAAATAAAGAACTATACAACTTTTAGAAGACATCTGAATGCAGCCCTGTATTGGGAAGTTTTTCATGCTTGATATATTATTATGTTTTTATATATGCTGTAAGCTGCCCAGAGTGGTTGGGAAAACCCAGCCAGATGGGCAGGGTATAAATAATAAAATTATGATTATTATAAATTATTATAATTGTGGAGGGAGGATATGTACCCCTACTTCAGGTTAAGAACAGTTTCAGGTTAAGTACGGACCTCCGGAACAAATTAAGTACTTAACCTGAGGTACCACTGTATAGGCTAGAAGGACCCTTGGTTTCACTTTCTCTTTCTGTCTCTTTTCCTTCTGGCCTGGTGTTCTGTACATAGTATGCTTAGTGTTAGGTTTAGACTTCTTATAAGTTATTGTAAGCTTAAGTAAAATCTGCAGCAACTGGATTTCTTATGGACAGTGCCAATCCTAAATGTACTGAATTTATGACCATTATTCTCATTTGCCTTCAGTAGCAGTAAAGCTCTGCTGGATGAAATATAATTGCCTCTGGTCTATTTTTTGGAAATCCTACAATGTGTTTAAGTTTTTACTCTACTAACTATACATTGGAATCTGCTCTGGATCAATACTGAGTAGAATTTCAATGATAGTATTTGTGTGCAATGTCACAGCAATGTCACCCTGGACTGAAATACCCAACCTTAAGCATTTAATTGTTGGCCAACGATCACACTGCTCTGATTCCATTTCCCAGGGTAAGATGTTAACAGCCATACCGTACTTAGTTGTAGTAGTGTTATTATACTTGTAAATTTCAATGTGACTTCTGGAAAGGAAGGTTCTCCTTCTAATCTTCCATCAAGACTGTATCCTGCCCCAAAATTATATTCAACCATGGCTTTAAAGAGAACCATCAAGTTCTGATACAGCTTTCTTTGTAAACATCTAACTTTAAGAAGAAAGCTTTAAAGCTTTTCGGAAAGATTTTTAAAAATAAAAATAAAAAATACAAACTTTGTAACCAGCCTGAGAGTGTATACCAAAATTTAGCCCTGAGCAAAAGTTTTATAGTTGAGCTGTAAACCTTTGAAAAACAATGTGTTTATAATGGAAATGATTTCACAGCCTGAAGTACAGAGACTCCTCTGAGCATACCGATATAATAAATATACCTGGACTGCCAGAAACAAATTTATTGTGGTTGTTTTGCTTTAATAGATGATCACTTTGAGCTCAAGCAAAAGTCTGGGTTATCGTCGGAAACATTTAGATGGTGTGTATTTTTTAAAAAGGAAAGGAAACAAACAAACAAACAATGATGCTGCAATTAGGAAATGATACCATAAAAGAAAAGCATGTGGATGATGAATTTAAAGATGCCTTTTGAGAAATAAAAGAGATGCTTAATTTTAGGAGTTGATGCCAGGGTGATAAACTAAATTTGCTGGATGAGCTTGCATTCTTTTGAGAGGTGATTTGGTTTTATTTACTATTTACAGGCATCGATTTGCCATAAAAGGTAGAGGGTGATTTTATTGCTTGGATTAGTTGTGTGAAAATGTGGTTGGCATGAACTATAAACAACTTTTAATGAACAAGCATATTGACTATGTTGGTTAGGAGGAAATACCAGGATGTAAAAATATGGCAACAGTTCCTAACCTAGACTGTACCCAAAGTGAATCCTGTACTTTGACAGAAAAGAACAGCAGAACTGAGATGGTGCAATCTCTTAAAAGGCTGCGAGTGCTACATTTTGAGCCCTCTAATTTTACGTTTCTCATCTTCAAATTGCAGATTTTACTGACAAGCCAGCCAGGAAAATTTCTATTTAGCAAGCTTTCGTTAACTCCCAAGTCTTACAAATTCCTTTGCCTGCAGTAAAACTGTGGTGGTTGATATAATAGATGATGAGAGCATCTTTCAGTACAATTTAAGAAAAGCCACCATGCATGTTGCATAGAAATCAGAGGGAAGTACCTTCAGGATAAAGGATGCGGGTGGCGCTGTGGGTTAAACCACAGAGCCTAGGGCTTGCCGATCAGAAGGTTGGCAGTTCGAATCCCCACAATGGGGTGAGCTCCTGTTGCTCGGTCCCTGCTCCTGCCAACCTAGCAGTTCGAAAGCACGTCAAAGTGCAAGTAGATAAATAGGTACTGCTTTGGTGGGAAGTTAAACGGCATTTCCATGTGCTGCTCTGGTTCGCCAGAAGCGGCTTAGTCATGCTGGCCACATGACCCAGAAGCTGTATGCCAGCTCCCTCGGCCAATAAAGCGAGATGAGTGCTGCAACCCCAGAGTCGGCCACGACTGGACCTAATGTTCAGGGGTCCCTTTACCTTTATCTTCAGGATTAGGACAATGTCTTTAAAGAACATCTCAAGTTTTTATGAGGCTGCTCTGAATTTCAAAGCAACTGTGAAACTGCTTCTAAGAAAACAAGTGCCGCGTTGATCCATATTTCACTTCCAGAAGAGTGAGATTCAGTGAAACAGAAGGTCACATACTTTACGGCATGGGCAAATTGATTTCATGACCTATGATTAATCAAAGTTCTAAGAACAACAACAACACAGACTCTGGGTTGAAATCAATTTAAGAAATCACAGAATTAGATAAATTCAACAGTGTAAATAAATTTCAATGGATGTAATAATGGAATACTGAATGGTTTAGTTGATATAAAATATGCAGGGATTTATGTTATGCAAAATGAACCGTGGAAAGAGAATAAGGGAAGTCATTGATGTTTTAAGGTTGTTTAAATGAATATGTTAAATTGTAAAACAGAAAATTTGATAAAATTACACACACACAAACACACATTGCTGTTTTCTAAAAAAAAATGTTTAGGGAAACTCTCATTTTGACTCAAGAAAATCACCATTTTATAGTTTAAATCGGGGAAAATAAATACAGTAAATGGACAAAAGTACAAAGATTCACAAAATATTTAGGGGTATGTGTACCCCTGTGCCCCCCAGAAAAAAGCACTGTGTGTATATATATGTGCGTGTATGTGTGTGTGTGTGTGTGTAGATAGATAGATAGATAGATGATAGATAGATAGATAGATAGATATGAAATCACAGAATTACTAGCATCTTGTTAACAAACCCAAGCTGCCTATATCTAAACTGGCCACCCAAGTGACAATGCACACAGTATCTTGCAAGGAAACATTGTAGAAAGTGAAATCCTCTTTGGAACATTTCCCAAGAGGCCGTCCATACCTTTGAGCCTATTTGGGTTTACAGTTCTCGCCTCAGCCTTTGAGGTCTCTGCCAGATCTGCTTTGATGTCACACTGGACCTGAGCAAGCAGAGTTCTTTCAGATATTCTTTTCTTAGGCCTAGTACTCTCAAGTGTTGTGGGTGCATTGTGTTAAAGCAGGTTGTCCACACACCAGTTGATGTGTGTGATACCTCACTGTAAATGGGTAGCATGGAGGGAAAAGGCAAACAAATTCACTTATGCATTGTCTTTGCTTCAAATGGGAATGGGAATTATTTCTTTCTTTATTATTGATCAGTCTTATATCCTACCATTTCTCCCAGAAGGGAGCACAGGGTGGCTAACAAGATAGAATTGAATGACAATATGGAAAAGCATAGACAACCAACAACATAAAATGGCAGCAGATAAAAGTTCTTCTGGGGAATCTAACAACCCATATCTCCCCAAAGACAAAGAGATGACTATAGAAGTTCCACCCAAACATAGCCAGAGTGTGAGAAAAACTCACTCTGAAGAAAGTTCCATAATTTGTGCACCACAGAGAATGTCCTGTCTCATGTCAATGTCTTTCTCTCCAACTGATGAAATCGTGTGCAGGGTATCTCCCACTGATCACAACGCTCAGGTCAGAAGATGCTTAGGAAGACACCCCTTCAAGTACTTGGATGGCGCTGTGGTCTTAACCACTGAGCCTCTTGGGCTTGCCAGTCAGAAGGTGAGTGGTTTGAATCTGCACGACGGGGTGAGCTCCCGTTGCTCGGTCCCAGCTCCTGCCAACCTAGCAGTTCAAAAGCACACCAGCGCAAGTAGATAAATAGGAACCACTGCGTCAGGAAGGTAAACGGCGTTTCTGTGTGCTCTGGTTTCCGTCACGGTGTTCTGTTGTGCCAGAAGTGGTTTATTCACGCAGGCCACATGACCTAGAAAGCTGTCAGCGGACAAACACTGTCTCTCTCAGCCTGAAAAGCGAAATGAGCGCTGCACTCCATAATCACCTTTGACTCGACATAACTGTCCAGGGGTCCTTTACCTCTCTTCTCTCTCTTTCTCTCTCTCTCTCTCTCTCTCTCTCTCTCTCTCTCTCTCTCTCTCTCGCTCTCTATATATAGGAACGCAGGTGGCGCTGTGGGTTAAACCACAGAGCCTAGGACTTGCTGATCAGAAGGTCGGTGGTTTGAATCCCCGTGACAGGGTGAGCTCCCGTTGCTCGGTTCCTGCTCCTGCCAACTTAGCAGTTCGAAAGCACGTCAAAGTGAAAGTAGATAAATAGGTACCGCTCCGGCAGGAAGGTAAACGGCATTTTTGTGCGCTGCTCTGGTTCACCAGAAGCTGCTTAGTCATGCTGGCCACATGACCCGGAAGCTGTACACCAGCTCCCTTAGCCAATAAAGCGAGATGAGTGCCGCAACCCCAGAGTCGGCCACGACTGGACCTAATGGTCAGGGGTCCCTTTACCTTTACCTTACCTTGGGTTAAGAACTTAATTCATTCAGGAGGTCCGTTCTCAACCTGAAACTGTTCTTAACCTGAGGTACCACTTTAGCTAATGGGGCCTCCCGCTGCCACTGCGCCACCGCAGTACGATTTCTGTTCTCATCCTGAAGTAAAGTTCTTAACCCGAGGTACTATTTCTGGGTTAGCAGAGTCTGTAACCTGAAGCGTCTGTAACCTGAAGCATCTGTAACCTGAAGCATCTGTAACCCGAGGTACCACTGTATACTATTATTAGTCAGCTAAAAGTTCTTAATCAGGGGAACCGCCTAGCTTAGCAACAAAAACCCACTCAAAATTCAGGTGAGCAATGGAAGCCCAAGTGATCGTTCTGTCAATGCCTTCCGGAGCGCCACTGTCTCCATCCTGTCTTTTTCACCATTCCTGTCATCGTTCCCTGTCTCTCCTTGCCTCCTCTTCTACCCTAACACCTACCATTAGTAGGAAGGTGGGCTGCATTTTGAAATTTCATTTCCTGCCAGGAAAAGATTCGGTCCTCCTCCGCTGCTGACCAAAAATATATATAACACTGGGATAGAACGTGATAAATAATAACATGACAGTTCCGTGGGAAATAATGAATGTCCCCACAGCTTTCGTAGCCCTCCCGTAGGACAGACACACGAGCTCCAGAGTGCTATAATTTATAGAATTTTGATAAGGTACCCTATTCTATATTCATTAGATTTCTCTCTCTCTCTCTCTCTCTCTCTCTCTCTCTCTCTCTCTCAAAGCTCACCCAGACGAAAGCTCACCCAGACGAAAAATTTCAGAACAAATATACAATAGCATAGCAATGCATCATGCTTACCTATGTTCATTCAGCGTGAGGTAATATTATTTACTTTAATGGGTTGTTTTGTCAAATGTATACATCTTCATCTCTGTGGCTTATATAATTAGGGCCTGCTGTTTTCTTACAAAACATATGTTCTTGGAAACAAATCACCAATAATGCCGATCGCTCCATGCAATATGAGGCAGGAGCAAAGATCTTTTTGTTCATTGAGCTGTTTCGTCAGCGATGGGAAGACATGGGCTCTAGGGCCGCAACTACATCACAACTACATGGCTTCCCCCAAAAAAGGAATCATGGGAGTTGTAGTTTGTTAAGGGTTTAGATAGTTGTTAGGAGACCGCTCTTAACCTCACAGAGCTGCAATTCTCCAAGTGGTTGAGCAGCCAATCCTTCTTACCAGAGAACTCTGTGAATTTTGGCTCCCTGAGGGAAATAGGGGTTCCGAACAACTCTCAACACTCTTAACAGATGATGTTGCTTTGATGCTGGAAGACTGACAAATATCTCCACCAAATGGCCTTAGAGAAATTAAAATTTACGGTATGGAAATCAGCTCCAAGTACTCCCGAAATTCAACATTCCTCCTGTAGGTCAACTTAGGCCCTCTACGCCTGAAGGAGCGACTCCACTCCCATCATTCAACCCAGACACTGAGATCCATCTCTGAGGGTCTTCTAGAGGTTCCCTCATTGCAAGAAGAGGGAACAAGACAGAGGACCTTCTCAATAGTCATGCCTGCCCTGTGGAACACCGTCCGGTCAGATGCCAAGGAAATAAATAACTACCTGACTTTTAGAAGACATCTGAAGTCCTGTATAGCGAAGTCTTTAATGTCCATCTACAACTAAGATGAAGGGACGTGGGTGGCGCTGTGGGTTAAACCACAGAGCCTAGGACTTGCTGATCAGAAGGTCGGCGGTTCGAATCCCCGTGACGGGGTGAGCTCCCGTTGCTCGGTCGCTGCTCCTGCCAACCTAGCAGTTCGAAAGCACATCAAAGTGCAAGTAGATAAATAGGTACCGCTCTGGCAGGAAGGTAAACGGTGTTTCCGTGCACTGCTCTGGTTCTCCAGAAGCGGCTTAGTCATGCTGGCCACATGACCCGCAAGCTGTCTGCGGACAAACACCGGCTCCCATGGCCTATAGAGCGAGATGAGCGCAGCAACCCCAGAGTCGGTCACAACTGGACCTAATGGTCAGGGGTCCCTTTACCTTTACCTTTACAACTAAGATAGCTGATAGGAGTCAGTTGAGGTCAGGATGTAGCTCCCTAATTGTTTAGGATCCTGTCATGGAGGGCACATGACACCCCAGGCATTTTTCCTTTTTAAAAAAATATTTTTTATTAAACACTTTCAACTTACCAAATTATCAATCCAAATAATCAATTGGACACCCCTGGCATTTTCCACGGCTCCTTTTATAATAGGCCAGCACAAGTGCTGTGCTCTTCTCACAGAAGGCCAATGAAAATGGGTTTTAAAAAAATTATTTAATAAAGACATTTTTCTCTATAAGAAAAGGAGGGGGAGGGTGTGGGTGGCTGCAGAGAGCAGCATAGATATGATTTTTAGGAGGGGGAAGACACTGGAAGGGAAAGGGTTAAGAAACCCTATACTTTCACAACCCCTATCCCACACAATGATCTTCCACAGCAAGAGTATAGATTTCCTAGCTTCATTCTGTAAAAGTATAAGGGGTGGGGGGAGATCATTGGAGAGGGAAAACTACAAGTGATTGGTCACCGTGTGCATTTTGGTCCTAACAGTGCTGAAGTTAGATCGGTCCCTTTGCTTGATCATGAGCGCTGTCCTCCTCCATCATTAGGCAGAAGCATTTCTGTTGACTTCCCTGATAAAAGCATATTCACTTGCCCAGAATATATCCATTAGACACTTTGGGGCAAAGTGGTTATTGCTAAACGAAACTCTGCTCAGGTAAAATGCTTTAGAATTTACCAGGGCAATCATGTCACTTGAGAGCAATTATTTGCCATTTTCAAATCAATTTCAGATGGCCAAAAAGAAAACAGTGCTGTTCTTCCTAATTCCTATAATAGAAGGACTGGTTCTAAGGTGCCTGATTGAGATTTAATGGCTTAAAAGCTTCATTTTTGTCTGTTAGCATGTGCAATTGTGTCAGTTGAACCCGTCTGCGGACAGCAGGCAGACTTCCCAGCAGGCTTTTCATAAACTGCTATGTCCTTCCCTGTAAAATTGTAGGGGTGCCTTATTGGTTTGGATGGTGTTTTTTCCCCCACTTGGAAAGTATTGCTTGCAAGAGATGGATGATGCTTGAATGTTCCAGGCATGAGTGTGGCTTAAAAAAACCAAAAAAACTAAAATACACAGCAGATACAAAGCATGATATTTATGGCAAGAGAAGATTTGTCAGCCTTACAGGCTGAGACAATCCCACTAGTTCTCTCCAGCAAGATAAAGTGGAGGAACTGTCAATAGTGCAACAGGGTTTGCCAATTGCATGCAAATCAATAACACAAGGCAGACACCAGAACCACAAAGGCCGCAGTGGTTTGCATTAAGGAAGACATCCTACCAACAAGAAACCTGCTGGGAAGGTAAATCCCTGTTATTTCAGGGCAATTTGTCTCATTCTGCGAACGAACTAAGACCTGCAATTTCCTATGTTTAGAAGTATATCTGAATGGAGGTGTCATGTTCAGTCTTGGCCCTTATCTCCTCTTCCCCTTGCTCTCTTTTCGAAAGAAAAACTAAGGGCAACAGCCACACAGGAGCTGCCCTGCATTCCCAGTTCAACACATAGTGGCACATAGCCTGGAGTGGGAAATCAGCAAGGAAAATGACACAGCCTGCACCAGTCCTTTTCAGCTATTTGGACTGGCCGAGGACCAGCACAGTGTGCATCTGGTTCAGATGAACCCCAAATCCCTAGGTGAAGTGGGATGCCTTGGAGGGAAAGCAGGCTAGCTATAAGGTAAGGTTACCAGATTTTTTTTTTTCAATGAATCCGGGGACACTTTTCAACTTCAATGGATTTTGCATGGGGACTGATTTGTAAATCCGGGGACTGTCCCCAGGAAATGGGGACGTCTGGTAACCTTACTATAAGGCAGCACAGGTCGAATCAAGGAGCCCTGAAGTGCTTTGTGGTATCTTGGTGACCCAGATATCAGAATAAATCTACAGACAAGTGTCTGCTGAAAGTAAACTAACATCTGTAGGTTCACCATAATCCTAGGGTGGGATTCTCAGCAAAGGCATAGCAAATTCTAGAGTAAGGAGAGGGCTTAGAACGATTTTTACACAAAAAATGTATCATGTTCATTTCTTGCCACCCCATAATGAATGTTTAATGACACAAATTTTGCATTATGCTGCCATCCTATACATGTTTACTTGGCTCTAAGTCCCACTGAATCAAATGGAATTTACTTCATGGTAAACATGCACTGTTAGTTGAGTCATCTGATGATGATGATGATGATGATGATGATGATGATGATGATGATGATTGCTGCTGCTGCTGCTATTTATACCCACCCATCTGGCTGGGTTGCAATCCTACTGGAAACTAAAAAAAAAAAAAAACCACCTTTATCCCCTTGCTACCTTAATGTAAAGGAATACATTGTACCATTTTTCCCTTATGTACAGATTGTTTAAATGGAGACACGCAGTTCAGTATACCACATTCACATCAAAAGATTTCCGCTGAATGCAGAACAACAACAAAATGATTGCAATTGACTTTCTGACTATTCACCACCACCGCCAAAGTTGTTGGTCAGCCTTTCAAAAGTAATTTGGGGTTTGAAGAAGACCTCCAGCAGTCGCTGAAACGTTGCCAGTTCCTTACACCATTTTGGCACTGTACATTTTTGTCAAGGGAAGCAAATTCTGCTATATGCATCTCATGTGCCTAGAACCAACTATAAAAGTGCCCCTTTATAGGATGTACCAGCAGATCTTTGTGGCGATAACTTCCAGCGCTGTGCTCTTAATGTATGGAACTGTAAAGAAAGTTATGCCATCAATAACCTCCAATTTTTCAGAAGTCAATAGTGCTTTAAAGAAGTCCACAAAAGGGTATGAAACACAAGCATGCAAAAGCAAACATATTTAAAGAGAGCCAATAATGGTTGCCTGCAGAACATGTTACCCACCAAGTTACACCTGGCTGCCTCCAATGTATCGCTGCCTGACAGGTTCATGTTGGCAGCCTCTTTGTACTTACGATTCTAGGGGGCCAGCAAAAACAGGAGGCGTATTAAAACCCTGGGAGGTTACTAGTAGAAGGATGAAGGATCTCTGCCTCCCCAGATGTGGCTGGAAAGAGAGGTAGGAAGCCATGCTGAAAATGCATCTCCCTTCAATCTCGTCAGCATAGCCAATGAGAATTTTAGTCCAACAGAGAAGAGATGTGGGATAACAATGATCTGTGCTGAGAAGCCATGTTCCTCCCTCCATCAGTCATCATTGGCATCTGCCATCCCATCAGGCTACAGCAGAGGAGGAGGAATGAAGGCTGCAAGACCACCAACAAAGTGCTGAGAGCAGCCATTTATTTTTTTGCTCCTCCTGTCCTCCAACTATTCCACTCCCAACCACTTATCAGAAGAACTAAGAACCTGTTCCTGTGGTTGCTTACTTCCTCCTCCCTCCCAATAATTTTACCTTTTGTGTCATGTCTTTTAAGAAGGTAAGTCTGAGGGAAGGGAATGTATTTTTTTGTAAGTGGTTTACTAAATAAAGGCCATGGGTGCCCTATCAATGTGTTAATTGCATTGCCCAATGTGTATATTATTGTGTAATGTAGGGTTATACAGTAATCCTATCCAGCGCCTGTATAATAAACAAAAGAACTTGTGTGGCGAGGCCCCATGACGACCCCATTCTCTAAGGTGCAAATAACTAGACGATACACAGCACATTGGTTTGGGGATCAAATAAGGCCACAACTTTATTGGTTACAGTTGTGAAGGTTTGGCCATAGGCACTGAGGTAAGCATGTTACTCCTGCCCGTCCGCTGGGAGTGTTTCCAAGGGTGTAGACAGAGGGGTTGGGGATGCCCTATGACCTACGTCCAATTTGGGCATCACCCAAGTGGTCCCCATTGGAGGAGTAGTATGACCCTAGCCCCCGCCTGGACATCAGACAGCAGCCATTCTTCCTGGATCCCTTCAGGATATCCTTACCTGTGGAGGGGCAGGTGGAGGCTACAACACCCCCTCTGACCAAGACTAGGCTTACCAAATGCCTATCGGCCTTACAAAGTTGTGACGATTGCTATGAGTTAAGCGAAAACCCAAATGGCAGTTCATACAGCAGTGACAGTCAGCTAACAGTCTTGGCACTCAGAGCAGGAGGTGTGTTGTGTTGCTGTCCATCTCAGAGTCAGAATTAGTCTGTAACAGTTAAATCTGTGTAAGGCATTTTAGTAACTTAAGGATCACCTACCTGCATTACTGCAAGTAAAAGGTATATGTTATTTAGACTTTGAGAGTGTCTTGCATAGTTTTTATAGGATGGGGAAAGAGAACTAATTGAAGGGTCTTCCACATACTTTGCAAATGGGAACTAGAGTTCAATTCCCACAATTAGAACAAACAGAAAACAGAAGAAGTGAACATCTCCATTTGAAGGCAACTATGAGGAGGGGGGACACAGGTGGCGCTGTGGGTTAAACCACAGAGCCTAGGACTTGCCAATCAGAAGGTCAGCAGTTCGAATCCCTGCGACGGGGTGAGCTCCTGTTGCTCGGTCCCTGCTCCTGCCAACCTAGCAGTTCGAAAGCATGTCAAAGTGCTAGTAGATAAATAGGTACCACTTCAGCGGAAAGGTAAACGGAGTTTCCGTGCGCTGCTCTGGTTCACCAGAAGCAGCTTAGTCATGCTGGCTACGCCAGCTCCCTCGGCCAATAAAGCGAGATGAGTGCCGCAACCCCAGAGTCAGCCACGACTGGACCTAATGGTCAGGGGTCCCTTTACCTTTACCTTATGAGGAGGGGACATCTGCTGTTGTCCACACAAGGGTTGTCCACACAAGAAGGTTCCTATAGGACAGGGATGAGGAACAGAAAGAAAAAGAAGTAGAAGAAGATTTTGCCATCACGTTTCCCATGTGCGCCTTCAGAAATGATGTGCTGCTCTGCCTCTGCGAGCTTTGCGACACAGATCCCAGACGACAGACGGAAGCTAGGCAAACTTTTTAATAACTCCTTATTATGGATTGGCCCGATATGGAGCAATAGCTCTTTCAGGACAATCATGATGCATTATCCCAAACATCTGCTCACTGATGTCCTCATGCTGTGGATCTAAAAGAATTACAATTTATTATGTCAACACTTTGCCTTATTAATGTTGTATGAGACATTAGCTTCTCTGTCTGCCAGAACATTTGGAGAACAGAGTTCTCAGAAGTACCGCAAGCGGAATCCGAGGAAACACTGCAGGATAAAAGAAGCAACTTTTTGACACACACACACAACACACACACAGGTAGATCTAGATCTAGATATATTGACAGGTTAACTAGTAGAAGATTCTCTATATACCCTGTTTCATTGTACATGTTTATGCTACATTTAGGATGTAGAAGTCTATAAGGCTAAAACAGAGTCCGTCAAAGTCAAAGGCAAGACCCTAGGATGATTTCAAATAATAATAGGGCCTTAATCGCTTGCAAACATTCAAGGAAGTCACATATTTATAGGATGTATTTAAATTGGCCTTCAGATTCATATTGCAACAGAATAAGGAAGGGAAGAGTGACTTTTTAAATGACCCTCAAGACCAGCACCATATTGCAGTGTGCGCTATATAATCTGATATTGATCACAGCAATTGGGGTGGGGGGAGGGAGGCTATTCTTAGCCAAAGAAGGATTAAGATAAGGTTCCTCACCTCTGAGCTGTTGTTTGCCTTCCTCAGATTCATTCACAGGGCAATGTTTGCACATACAGGAACGTGTATTTACACGGTTCTGTAAGCAGAATATGCTAAGATGTTCTTGATTGAAACCCATTCATGATCAATGTTACTTTCGGGATGTCACATAGATATGGAGGTGAAGAGCTGCTACAAATGTAACAAAAAGAGACATATTTCCCCATTTGGGCTTCCAGAAAAACACAAGGACAGACCTCCCAAATAGACAACACTATTTAAAAAATCATCTGGGGAAATAGCATAGGAGAGGCTGGGAGAGAAAGCCACTTCCGACCTCGAGAGGAGGTGGTGTTGCGGGCTTCTCGCCCTCAACACTCGCGCGGAGGCTGGCTTCCAGCCCCGTGCAATCAGGGGAATCCTCTGTCACGTCATCCCCCTGGCCAGCCAATCGGCTGGCTCAGGGGGCGGGGCTTGCCACATTTAAGGCAAGCGAGGCAGATGATCTTCTTCTTTGCCCGCCGCTCAGCTGAGGGTTTTTTTCCACCCACCCTCCCTTCAAGGTTTTCTCTTTGACCTTGCTATGGACTTCAGTTGGTCACCATTAAGGGGCCTGGTAGGAATTTTTCCACTTGGCAAAGTGGCACCAGCCATTTGGTTTTTTCGCCTACCTCGTAGCAAATTGTCACAACTTCCTTGGTTTGGCAGTTAGGCATTGGTCGGGGTATTGTTATGTAGATGAATGGGGGGGAGCGCCATCACCTCCCTTGGTTAGTGAAGGGTAGTCCGGTAAAGGATTCCGGGGGGGCGTGGCCACATCTGAAGCCTATGGAGGCCAGGGCCCAAGGCACGCCCCCAAGCGGTGACTCCGGGGAAGTGTCTAGTTGATGTGCATCAGCAGGGCTCCCCCTGCTGGTGTTAACCCTTCCCGGCCTTCAGGCAGACATACTGCAGCCAGATAGTTGATTGGAACCAATGCCTAAGCCAATACCGCTCATCTCCTGTAACCAATAAAGTTGTGGCCAATTTTAGCCCATTAACCTTAATGGTGTCCGGTGTCTTTATTTCTACTGGTGGGAGGTGGGAACTCGGCACGCAACCATGTCCAAAGTCCTAGAGACCTGCTGCAAGTCATTGTAGACAACCCTGAACTGGATGGACTCAACAGAAGGCAGCTTTCCAGGTCCCTATATTAGAGCATCTGCTTTTCATACAGAAGGCCAATGGTTCTGTCCTTGGCATCTTCATGTTGCAGGTAGGAACATGTTACTTTCCATTTCTTAGTGCAGAAAGTATTGATCTGATGTGTAGAGATCTTTCCTATTCTAATTAATTCAAAAGGGTTCTGGAAGCTTCTCTGTGTTAAAGAAGCAAGCAGATGGTTCATGATGTTTGGGTTATACCTTCAGAGAAGCTGAATACAGCTGGTTTAAACTGGTTCAGCCATGCTGACTATAAAAGTAAGGCCAGAAGGAGCCTGGATTTCTCTTTCTATCTCTCTTCCTTCTGGTGTGGTGGTATACAGTGGTACCTCAGGTTACAAACACCTTGTGTTACAAACACTTCAGGTTACAGACTCCGCTAACCCAGAAATAGTTCCTCGGGTTAAGAACTTTACTTCAGGATGAGAACAGAAATCGTACTGTGGCGGCGCGGTGGCAGCGGGAGGCCCCATTAGCTAAAGTGGTACCTCAGGTTAAGAACAGTTTCAGGTTAAGAACAGACCTCTGGAATGAATTAAGTTCTTAACCTGAGGTACCACTGTATAGTGTTAAGGTTTAGTCTTATTATAAGTTATTGTAAGTTTAAGTTAAGTCTGCTGCAACTGGATTTCTTATGGACAGGGCCAATCCTGAATGTATTGGATTTGTGACCATTATGCTCATTTGCCTTCAGTAGCAGGAAAACTCTGTTGGATGGAATATAATTGCCTCTGGTGTATTTTTTGGGATTCCTGCAACATGTTTAAGTTTTTACTCTGCTAACTATACGTCAGAGTTTTGCTCTGGATCAATATTGAGTAGAATTCCATGACAGAGCACCCTCTGTCTAAAACCCTGGACAGTCAGTGTAGATCAGCCTTTCTCAATCTTGGGTTCCCAGATGTCGTTGTGCTGCCACTCCCATCATCTCTGACTGCTGCCCCTGCTAGCTATGGATGATGGGAGTTGTAGTCCCACAACATCTGGGGACCCAAGCTTGAGAAAGGCTGGGATAAATAATACCGAACTTGATAGACCAATTGACTGACTGACCAATCAATATAGAGGAGCCTCCAATTTTTCTCCTTTCCTTTTGTACTTGTGACTTTCTAAGCCATGGATGGTAAACCTGTAGCCCTCTTAGAGCTAGTTGTAGGTATTCTGACTCATTATTATTATTATTATTATTATTATTATTATTATTTGCAATATCTGATTGTCATGCTGCACTCAATCTTAGCCAAAAGGCCAAGAATGCTGACGTCTGCACTAACAGCTGTGGGGCTGCTGAAAGAGGGAAAATGTTATTTCTTTTCTAAAAATAAGCATTCCAACAGTAGATAGAAAGCCATATGGGCAATATACAAAGCAGCCAAATTTCCCTGGCTGTACAAAGAAGCTGCTATACAATAACAAATATTTCCAAAGTTCAGCAGCCTTTGCATTTAAATTGCCTTTCTGTGGGAGATGGTCCATCTGGCGACAGTTGTGTAAATGTTTGACTGCATCAGAGGAATTTTGTGTTGCTATACATAGGATTTTCTGGAAATTTTCCCATGCATTGAAAGGAATCTACCATGTCCATATATTAGAAAGCTAGGACATTTTCATTCCATTGACTGCATTATTCAGTTGTTGTTGGGTGATCAGCAAAACCCGTTTAGCTGGGTAAGGAGAGGATATCAGAAGAGGCACCCAGAAAATCTTAGAGTGGTAGCATAGCGGGAGGACATTAAAATATGGTTCTAACATTTTATGCAACACCCTACAGGGCCTATACAGGACCAACAAAGGTCCGTATAGTAAAAGCTATGGTTTTCCCAGTAGTGATGTATGGAAGTGAAAGCTGGACCATAAAGAAGGCTGATTGCCGAAGAATTGATGCTTTTGAATTATGGTGCTGGAGGAGACCCTTGAGAGTCCCATGGACTGCAAGAAGATCAAACCTCTCCATTCTGAAGGAAATCAGCCCTGAGTGCTCACTGGAAGGACAGATCCTGAAGCTGAGGCTCCAATACTTTGGCCACCTCATGAGAAGAGAAGACTCCCTGGAAAAGACACTGATATTGGGAAAGATTGAGGGCACAAGGAGAAGGGGACGACAGAGGATGAGATGGCTGGATAGTGTTCTTGAAGCTACCAGCATGAGTTTGACCAAACTGCGGGAGGCAGTGGAAGACAGGAGTGCCAGGAGTGCTCTGGTCCATGGGGTCATGAAGAGTCGGACACGGCTAAACAACTAAACAACAACAACAGGGCTCAAGCCAACAGACTGGCTGTGAGAGTGGAGGAATGCGCTGGTGTCCCTCTCTATTTTCTGCTCTCTCTCTCTTTTAAAAAATCAGATTTCCCCTGCATTTGAAACATTAAGAGGGAAAAGGAGGAAATATTTATGCGTGCTCAAAAATGTCTCAAAATCCCACCCAGTCCAGTTTGGAGGCATGGAAGGAGATCAAGAGCCTTTGGATCAAATCCAGTAAGTGTCTAAATCAACCCACAGTTTGCAGGTACAGAGGAGGACCAAGATCTTGTCCTAAAGCCACTTCCCAGAATGCTCACAACATGCTTATTTTTCCCCTCTGCCCACCCAACATCATAACTGAGAGGGCTTTCTCTTTCTTGGCAATAGATTTCCCTCTTTAGCATCAGAGCTCAGTGCCCATTGTCAGACGGGGAGATCCAATCTCGGTTCTGGCCCCTGGGACACTCTCTCAAGAACTATAGAATTGTACTCTTAGTTTCTCTGGAGGGTAGCATCTGGAACAGGACTCTCCCTTGTAAAGCGAAACAGCTGTCCTGGGATTTTATATGATGGTTGGGGCTGTGTGAGATTGGAAAGTTGGTGGTTTGGCTCAGTAACTGAGCAAACTTTCTATCAGGTGAAGTCAGCCCAATATTGTCATGACCCACCTTGAGTCCGTTACATAAAATCCCCAAATGCTTTGAATCCATGAATGCTGTCTAATTAAAATGACTCCCACTGTGTTTCCTTAGTTCTGAGAAGATTGGCTCAAATATTTCTATTGAATGACAATTTGGGGGTGGGAAGGGTTAAGATTCATTGTGAATCACCAATGCCAAAGTGTGTTTGTGTGTGTGTGTGTGTGTGTGTGTGTGTGTGTGTGTGTGTGTAAAGGTGGGGGACAAAGAGCGTCTTTAGTCAGTTCTAAAGTGATGGGTCTTTCAAAATCTAACCGGTAAGAAGTTCAGGTTGGTCACAAAACTCTTAACAAGACAAAAGGTGTTTGCCGAAGTGCAAGTTATTAAGAAATAACAAGTAGTTATCTAAATAGATTTTCCGCAGGCTTTTCAACTTGGTCCGCTTTGAAATAATCTTTGTGCAGCATTTGCTTTGAAAATGTATTGCTGATGGATGTTGAGGGTGCTTTCGTTTTTCCTCTCTTTTGTTTCTTCGTGGCTTGAATCAATTATCCTGGGCTCATTATTTGAGGGTGGCTTCACGGATGAGCACCTTAGTTCATGAGAGATAACAAACACATTCAGAACTCCCGAATGCTTCTGAAACACAGGATTGTATCTATGAATTATCTTGACCTTTATGAATTTTTTCCCCACATCTCCTTGATTTATATCATCTTGTAAAGATACTAGTGCATTTATATTAGTTTACATTTTTGGAGGCATATAATTGGCAAACCAATTAACTTTTACAAAATTAGGGTCTTTCGTTTGATCACTCCAGGAGGCAAGACTGGTAGGATTTACATTAACATAATATTAATGCTCTGTCTTAATATAATTCATCTCCATTCTTTTTTTTTTATGAGAAAGATCGCATTCTCCAGGAAGGAGAACTCCCACTGTCCATTTGTCTATATATTAAAATTAAAGACTGCATCAAACTCCTCACAGTTTTATTAAGGGAAGCTCTTCCCATTTATCTTATATGTTTACCATAATCAAAGGCCTGAATTAATGGGAAATATCTATCACATCTAAGTAACAAGGTTAGCTCACTATTAAAATTTTAATCGACTGAAGTGATGCACCAGATCTTTGATCCTAATTTTAATATTCAAAAGCAAATATTGACTTCCTCCTGCATTACTATTTTATTCCTGTCTTTGCAGCCCGAGTATATAATGCAATATTCACCTGATTCAAAATGTCAAGTATGGAAGAAGGAGGTGGGTCAACCTTCAACTGGAGGGTCAGGACTAGGTAGGTCGGAGAATGCTGGTGGAAATGTAAGCGGGACCAGAACTTTTTGATAAATGCTTATTCATCCCAGGTCTAGAATGAAGATCAATTCATGGAATGTGATTGGTATTCACTGTTGCTTTTTTCCATTTGCAACTGATATGTAATTAATGACTCCTCCCTCCCGATTTGCATTGTGTTTTCCTTGCGCTGAACCAATTGTGTGAAATAATGGAACAATAATGAAGTTAATTTCAAAATTAATCATGTAAGTTTCCACTGCAGTGGACAGTGAGAAAATAATGTAGTTTTGGTCGGAAGTCTGGCTGCAGCAGTACAGAAAAAGCACGCCATGCAACAAATACAGACCAGAATCGAAATCAATGCTTTCTTGCATCCTCAGCATCATGACCCATGTGCATAACACTGGCATTCCTCAGGTGAAAATAGGGATGCTGGCCTGGACTTTGAGGTGCAGCTTCTTCTCTGGCAGGCACCCACCTTCACGCAGCCATTTTCTCCCACAGGTTCACAGCTTCAGCACCTGACGGTCTCTCGACTTTGGCTATCTTTCAGCTTCCACTGCCCATGCCCCATGCCTCCTCCTCTGAGGCTGAGGCAAGGATACAGATAAAGCGACCAACCAACTGAGGAGCGGAGAAATGGTGAGAGACTTTGTTGTTATTTAGTCGTGTCTAACTCTTCATGACCCCATGGACCAGAGCACACCGGGCACTCCTGTCTTCCACAGCCTCCCACAGTTTGGTCAGACTCATGTTGGTAGCTTCGTGAACACTGTTCAACCACCTCGTCCTCTGTCGTCCCCTTCTCCCTTTGCCCTCAATCTTTCCCAACATCAGGGTCTTTTCCAGGGAGTCTTCTCTTCTCATGAGGTGACCAAAGTATTGGAGCCTCAGCTTCAGGATCTGTCCTTCCAGTGAGCACTCAGTGCTGATTTCCTTCAGAATGGATAGGTTTGATCTTCTTGTAGCCCATGGGACTCTCAAGAGTCTCCTCCAGCACCATAATTCAATAAGCATCAATTCTTCGGCAATCAGCCTTTTTTATGGTCCAGCTCTCACTTCCATACATCACTACTGGGAAAACCATAGCTTTAACTATACGGACCTTTGTTGGCAAGGTGATGTCTCTTACATTAAAAAGAGGCTATAGCTGCTCTGAAGCAGTGCCTGGATGCTGAGTTGGGCTGGATGAGGTCCAACAATCTGAGACTGAGATAAGTGCTGGAAATGAAAAGTGGTGGAGGGAACTTTCTTTCACATGTGGTGGACATGTCAAAGGGTAAAAGAGTATTGGGAAATGATTTATAATGAATTGAAAAAAGTTTAAAATTACTTTCCTCCCCAAACCAGAGTCCTTTCTGTTAGGGATAATTCAGACTGAAATTCCTGTGTCAGAAAAGGTTATTTATGTATGCAGAGGAGGAGGAGTGGTGGAGACCACCTCCCCAGCCTGACCCTTCCAGGGAGGAGGAAGAGGAAGACAGCCTAGATTTACAACAGGGGTTTGCAGGAGGTCACAGTTCAGAGGCAGATGAGGGGGCAAGTTGGGAAATATTGGGAGAGGAGGAACAGGCAGAGCTGGAGCAGCAACTGGCTGACATGTTGTCACTGGAAAGCATTCCAGACCCACCATCTTCCAGTATCTGGCAAGCCTTAAAAGTAGGAGAGCAAAGAGCTCAAAGACAGAGGACACATAGCAGCACCCGTAGAGGGTGTGATGATGTTGATGAATGAGGAAGTGGGAGAGATGGGGGTGGAGATTCACTTGGGACAATGCCATTATCCAAGAGGCTGGGTTCTATAGCCTCTCTCTGTAAATATTGAAATAAAAAGGGATGGTAACATTCAGGTTACATACGCTTCAGTTTACAGACTCCGCTCACCCAGAAATAGTGCTTCAGGTTAAGAACTTTGCTTCAGGATAAGAACAGAAATTGTGCGGCGGCAGCGGGAGGCCCCATTAGCTAAAGTGGTGCTCGGCCTCGGTCCAGTATATCTGAAGGAGCGTCTCCTCCCCCATCGTTCTGCCCAGACACTGAGGTCCAGCTCCGAGGGCCTTCTGGTGGTTCCCTTACTGCGAGAGGCCAAGTTACAGGGAACCAGGCAGAGGGTCTTCTCGGTAGTGGCGCCCGCCCTGTGGAACGCCCTCCCATCAGATGTCAAAGCGATAAACAACTACCTGACATTCAGAAGACATCTGAAGGCAGCCCTGTTCAGGGAAGTTTTTAATATGTGACATTTTAGTGTATTTTTCATCTTTGTTGGATGCCGCCCAGAGTGGCTGGGGAAACCCAGCCAGATGGGCGGGGTACAAATAATAAATTATTATTATTATATTCAGGTTAAGAACAGTTTCAGGTTAAGAACGGACCTCCGGAACGAATTAAGTACTTAACCTGAGGTACCACTGTACTTTACTGGGCAACCAGCCAGGAGCCGCTGACAACACCCTAACAGTAACAGCTTACCAAGCCATCATAAACCACTTAACATTATACTTTTCTATAACATGTGATCAATCTTTTTTTATTATGATGTTTCATTTCCTCTATTGAGAAGGTCATCACTGAAGTAGAACAAGGTCATTATGAAGGCCTACAGAGGTTTGTTAGCTTCAAGACTATTAATGTGCGTTGACTTCAGTGAGCACAGGAATTCAGGGTTTTAATTGTCTCACTAACACTGTTCCGTTATCTACCAGTTCATTAGATGTCATCTCTCTCTCACTCTTTCTCTCTCACACACACAGATTTTCACTTATTATTATTTTCCTTCTGCTGACCTTTCCAGCTCCACTGGTGCCTTCAAATCCCACAAGATACCAACGGGCCAGAGACGACGATCATAGTTGTTGCAGGCTGTCCACATTGCATGAGGAAATTCAAGTGACAAAAAAGCTTCTGATTTTCCTCTGAGATCAAAAGACATTAATATCTTGCATATCTTGGTTTTGCCCCATTTGAGGTTTTAAGCTGTGTTTTATTTCTAATTTAATTTAACCTGTGTTTTGACTCTAATTTTATTTGCACACCACTTGGAGAGCTTTTTAGTATTTGGTTCAACCCTGGCATCCCCAGGTAGGATTTGGGAAAGCTCCCATCTGAAGCCCTGGAGGTCTTCTGCCAGTCAGAGTGGACAACACTAGGCTAGATACATCATCGATCTGACTTGTTTAAGGCAGCTAACTATGTTTCTAAATAAACAAATAAGACTGGAGTTCCCAAAGACCTTACCTGCCAATTTGGGTGAGCCCATTCCTTCAACAATCCTATGCACTTCATAGTTTGTTGTTGTTGTTTAGTCGTTTAGTCATGTCCGACACTTCGTGACCCCATGGACCAGAGCACGCCAGACACTTATTTAGCTAAGGAAAAATAGGGATTTTGGTGCAGTTTTCAAACTGCCTTCACAGTCAGTTTTGGGTTTGGGAAACCCATTCCTTCACTGTCATCCACTGCCTCCCACAGTTTGGTCAAACTCATGTTGGTAGCTTTGAGAACACTGTCCAACCATCTCGTCCTCTGTCGTCCCCTTCTCCTTGTGCCCTCAATCTTTCCCAACACCAGGGTCTTTTCCAGGGAGTCTTCTCTTCTCATGAGGTGGCCAAAGTATTGGAGCCTCAGCTTCAGGATCTGTCCTTCCAGTGAGCACTCAGGGCTGATTTCCTTAAGAATGGATAGCTTTGAACTTCTTGCAGTCCATGGGACTCTCAAGAGTCTCCTCCAGCACCATAATTCAAAAGCATCAATTCTTCAGCGATCAGCCTTCTTTATGGTCCAGCTCTCAATTCCATACATCACTACTGGGAAAACCATAGCTTTAACTATATGGACCTTTGTTGGCAAGGTGATGTCTCTGCTTTTTAAGATGCTGACTAGGTTTGTCATTGCTTTACTTCATACTTTAGGAAATCTAAACACTTCCTACCCTACAAAAAAGGGGATGGGATGCTCTTCAAGAAAATCACATTTGAGTTCTACTGCTGTATTTCACAAGAGAGCTGCACAAAGTCAAAGTAGGGGAGGAATCCTGAGATGTTTCATGCCTGGCTGGGTAAAGCCAACTCAGAATGTGTGGTCCACTGGGAAATGCTGTCCAGCTTTCTGAGTTGTTTGGCTAATGTCACTTGCAATGCAGGTTTATGTTAGAACGTCAGCACCATCGGTGAGAAACAAACTATCTATGACAGTGTCCAAATAAAAAAGAAGCTCCTTTGCTTTTAGTTGATAGGTACTAAAACAGATAAATCATTTGATTGAAGAACTTCCAAGGAATGTTTGAAGGAGAGATGGGTCCATGTCCTGGTTTAATTGTTGAGTGTGTGATTTTTGTGGGGTTTGGGGTAGGTATTTTGGGTGCAGATTGCCTGGCTGGGTGTGCTTGGGTAAGGCTGAGAATGATACACCAGACTTCCTTCTGAGAAATGGGTATTTTCCTGTGCTTAACAGTTCGACTTTGTACAACTTTCTTGTAAAATACAGCAGCATTATTATTAATCTATTATTATTATTTTCCTTCTGCTGTCCTTTCCAGCTCCACTGGTGCCTCCTAACAGTTTGACATCTGTTTTCTCAAATTTCCTTCTGTAAAATTGGTATTTTCTGGTGCTATGTGAAGTCAAATTTGACATTTGAGGCAGACCCTCAGCCTCTGCCTTGTACTCAGTTTATTGGGCAACATACTTGCTTTTTACAACTAATCAGGCCCCTGTGGCAGCCATTTCTTGTGGTGAAAAGGATCATTTGTCCAATTTTGAAATGTGTCCATGGGCCTCATAAAGGTTGGGGACCCTTGTATTAAATAATCCTTTTTCAGGCAAGGTTCTGCAGCCTTTAACATGTACTCGTTGTCAAATGCACAGAAGCAAAAGGCTAGGAAGCAAAGCTCAGCTGCAAGATTCGTTTGCTTTTTTTACTTTTCTTTTCTTAAAAAAAATCCTTGTTTACTAACCAAAGTAAATTGGCTTCAGAGGATCTGCTCTAGTCCATTATGTCGACTGAAACATATAGACTTGGTAGTCTCTGGGTTGTTAAGCTTATTGAGCTGCTACAGTGCATTAGTTCTTAGAGGACAGTATATGCGTTGTAAATCCAAGTGCTGGGAATTGTCATGAGCACTGAATTTAGCAAGTGCCACAAAGAGGCAGAAAGAACATTCTCCATATGATGGTCCTGTCACAGAATGAATGCATAATTATTCATTTGTTGTGAAGAAGCTGCATTGCTTGCCTTACAATGGTGCTTTCCTTGCGTTGATATTGCAGCAATATTTCAGGACAGTCATACCTCGGGTTGCGAACGTGATCTGTGTGGGAGGCACATTTGCAGCCTGCAGTGTTCGCAACCTGCAGCGCTGCGTCTGCACATGCGCTTGACGGGATTCAATGCTTCTGCACATGCGTGTGATGTCGTTTTGAGCATGCACAAGTGCCAAAACCTGGAAGTAACCGTTCCGGTACTTCTGGGTTCGGTGTGGTCCGTAACCTGAAAACACTGTACTAGAAAATGTCATACCCTCCCAGTTGTCCCAATTTTCCAGAGACAGTCCTGGAATTGCAGAAGCCGTCCTGGTTTCTTATTTGATCCCAGAATGTCCTGGTTTCCCTTTTTTCCTCCCCTCAGCATCTTGAAGAACAACTGAAAGTGGTGCGTGTGTATGCAGGTGCAAAAATGGAGTCCTGTTTATAATGAAAATGAAGGAAGTGACGAAGCTGACATACAAAGCCCTTCCTGTGATTTTGAAGGAAAAGGTCGCCAATCTGCTTTAATTTATTTAATTGCAATGCTTCAATGGCCAGCCATTTCTTAGGAAAAGTGTGGCATGTTTATTTCTTTATTATAAATGGAGCCCGATGCTGTCTACTCAGAAAGAAGTTCTGCTGTAGCAGAACACGGGAGGAGCTACCCGATGTAGAATAGACTGTCCCTATTTTCATTGGAGAAATGATGGAGGGCATGAAATCTGGCAGTGTGCAATTGGGTTTGGGTGTGTTCTGCTCCAGTAGGTAGAGCAGGTGGTGCAGCTTCACATGGACTTGCAAGAAGTTCAGAATGCTGCTCCCTCAGCAGATGACGCCTTGGGTAAGCCTCAAGGGTGGTTACAATTCTGTCTGAGCAGTGAACTCCACCCAGCGTGGTGTAGTGGTTAGGAGCGGTGGACTCTTAATCTGGTGAGCTGGGTTCGCTTCCCCACTCCTCCACATGCAGCTGCTGGATGACCTTGGGCTAGTCACACTTCTCTGAAGATTCTCAGCCCCACTCACCTCACAGAGTGTTTCTTGTGGGGGAGGAAGGGAAAGGAGATTGATAGCCACTTTGAAACTCCTTAAGGGGAGTGAAAGGTGGGATATCAAGTCCAAACTCCTCCTCCTCTTTCTCTTCACCTGTGGGTGGCGCTCTTCTAGCTAAAGACTTATTGCCTGTTTTAGCAGCCATAGACTTCTCAAGAGGAAGCACTGGTTCTGCTGGAGCTTCTATACTTGAGTCCTTAGCATTAGAGTGTGGCAATGCAACATCCTCAGACCATAGAGTTGTTGGCAGAATATGGGATACGGATACGGGGTAATGGGGACCAATGTGTCCAGCATTGTGGCTAACTCTCTCCCTCATGCTCTGATACTTCTGCCATGTCCATACCCTTGTCTTCTGAAGATGGAAAGTTGGACACACACAAACACACACACACACACACAGAGAGAGAGAGAGAGAGAGAGAGAGAGAGAGAGAGAGAGAGAAATCTTCCTGGCTTTAAATTTGCAGGCCCTTCAAAGGTATGGGATTTCTTGTGTGTAGGGAAGTAGCATTCCTCAGCAGCACTGGTCACCACCAGTTAAATTCAACCCTGTTATTTGCATGTTCCTCTCCTTACAAGTCTGTAGCATGGCTCCAAGCAGGTTAGGCACAACACGCATGAGACATGTCCAAACGAGTGCAGCATGTTAATCAACTTTGGGCTTCTGAATTAAAGTATTTTATCACTAAGTCTTCAGAGAAAACAGAAAGTTGTATAAAAATCAGTCTGATTCTAGACCAGTATAGTCTCGTAATGAAGATTTAATAACTTCCCAGAAAAATATCTCAGGCAATTGTGCCTTCGGTCCAGGATGCTTTTCGTAGAGATCCCTAAGGTGAACAAAGGTGGAGGCAAAAACATGTTCAGAGCCTAGTCATTTTGATGTCTGGCTCCAAGAGGCAAGGGGGTCTGGCAGGGGGAAAGGCAACTCACAATCAAATAGGAGCCTGGCACTCTACAATATAGCACATAAATGCAGCTAGGCATACTTTAACATACTGTTTAGTTCATGGAAGCAACTCCAACATGTGTACTTGCAAAGACATTCCCCTTCCTCCCTGCCAGACAGAAGGAAAACATAGCTTTGTGCATCCAGGCAACAACAAATAAACCTCAAAACATCAGAACCTGCATGTTGGATGTCCCATCACATTAGCAAGACTGTCTGTCTTGCCTGACAGCACCCTCTCCCTCCCCAATTCCACACAAAACTTCGCTGCTTGCAATGCTATTCAACAGAGATAACAGAATAAGAGTGTTTCTGCTACCTATTAATATATGCCTGTATATTTAGTGGGTGGGGCTAGGTATGTTAAGAGGCAGTGATTTCCATCCCAGCCTGGGTTTATCACAAGCAGTGATGTTTCTGTTCCACTACAGTTCAGCTTCTGCGAAAACCTACATTAGCTACTATGGCCAAAACTTAAGTCATTAATTACATTATTAATTCCAAGGCATCTCAATGGGAGGAGGCCAAAAGCTATACAGAAAATAATGTACTCATATTTGCTTGCTTTGTTTCCATTCATGAAAATTGCAGGAATTACCATTCCTATTTCCCTTTCGGGGATAATTCTCCAACATTCTTAGGTGGGGATGATTGTCTCCATTGTATTTTGGATCTGCTAGCAGTTATTATGCCCCCCTTTTTTCCCTTAGTTTATATTGATGTTTAAGAGGATATCTTATCTAATTGTTCTGTGCTGCACTAAAATGCAACGTTTTATTTATGTAAGGTAAAAGGTTAAGGTAAAGACCCCTGGATAGCTAAATCTAGTCAAAGGTGACTATGGAGTGTGGTTACTGTACGGAATTACCCGGAGATTGGCCCCCCAAGGAGAAAGAGAAGGAAAGGCGAAAGAACTCAACAGGGAACAAGGATGTATGCAATTATAAACAGGAACAAGAAAACTTGCAGAAGGGGCTTGGAAGTGACTTGAGAGCCTCAGACATTAGGACACCTGATTGACAAGGATATAATGACATATGGACTGACATTGCCGTGAACCAGGAAAAGGGACGCTGGATTAACTTAGAATGAGAAATGCTTTTTGTAATAAACTTATATTTATGGAATTAGTTTAATACTAATGAAACACTAAAAGATGTTGGAAAGGATGTAATTGGCTTTAGCAAAACTTGGTTTAAATTTTGAAAGTTTAATGATTTGAGGATAAGATAAAATTAATGAAATTATTGTAAAAATGAAGTGGTTTGAGTAATAAGGTGAAATAAGAATTTGTAAGAATGGTTTGATTATAAATGAAAATATGAGGATATTATATGGGGATATATAATTAAGGGTAAGGTAAGAGGTATGAATTTGCTGAACATATTTTTAAATGGAATACAAAGAGGGAGGTGGGAGGAAGTCAGGAAAATAAGTAAAAAAGTGGTGAGAAATTGAAAAGAGGGATTTTTATTTTTCTTATCTTTTTTCTTTCTTCCTTTTTCTTCTCTTCTTTCTTTTTTTTTTTCTTTTTGTGTTGAATTTTTGATGTTTGTATTTACTTTTTTGTTCTTTTTTGGTGTTTATTTTGTTGTTGTTTATGGCTTTGTAACCTTTTTTCTTGTTAAAATCTAATAAAATATTATTATATAAAAAAAAAAGACTATGGAGTGTGGCGCTCATCTTGCTTGAGGCCAAGGGAGCCAGTGTTTGTCTGCAGACAGCTTTCCTGGTCATGTGGCCAGCATGACTAAATTGCTACTGGCACAACAGAAGACAGTGACGGAAACCAGAGCGCATGGAAACACCGTTTACCTTCCGGTCACAGCGGTACCTATTTATCTACTTGCACTGGTGTGCTTTCGAACTGCTAGGTAGACAGGAGCTGGGACAGAGCAACAGGAGCTCACCCCGTCATGGGGATTCTAACCTCTGACCTTCCAATCAGCAAGCCCAAGAGGCTCAGTGGTTTAGACCACAGTGCCACCCGTGTCCCTTTTATAGATATATTTATTATTTGACCTTTATTGTTGGTTTTTATTTGTAAACCATTCAGAGATTTCTTTGAAATATAAAGAAGTGATTCACTTTTCACTGGAGTAAGTCCCACTGAATTTAGTGGGTCTAGGGCTGCAATTCTGATTCTCTTACCTGGGAGCATATGTGTGTGTCTATTTGCCTTCATCAATAAGATCTCAAGGCGGTTTGCAAGATAAAAAATCCCATTGAGACTTAATGCACAAGTGGTCTATTTTCCCTAACTCCATTTATTCCATGTCAGAGAATAATGCATGCAAGCTTTTCCCTGCATCTTAATGACTTTAATCATATTTTAGAAAGGGGCTTAAGTATTATTCCCTTCTAAACATACTTCTCAATTTGATCCTCTTTTAAATATGTTCACTTTCAGAAAAATACTGAAATGTAGATTGACACTGTGATGTCCCCAGTCCATACTCTTAAAAAATTTAACAGCCTTTATTTCATTTCTGGATTTACAGTACTCCCTTGCAATTTCTGCCAAGGAATTGACAGTCCTACATTATTCATTGAAATAATGCATAATAATCACAGGATTCAATTTCAAAATGATTAGTGCTAGTAAGCCCTTTAAGCTTAAACAAAAGATGAAAAGCCATCTGCCTGTTACTTCAGCTCCCTTAAATAACTATGTCCAAATCAAGGTGACTCAGAAACTAAATGGAACCCCCCCCCCCCAAAAAAAAAAATTAAAACCAAAGTCAACAGCAACCTTAGAAGCATTTTACATTGTTCCTGACATTAGTGTGATAATAGCCACATTTAAAGCATAATTTGGACAAGAGAACTGTTCGAAACATCAAATCCCCTATTACACGCCAGGCAGAAAGGAGACAGGTTGGGGGGGGGAGCAAGAAGTAGACAGATACTATGTATGGGTGAAAACAAGGCCACAACTTTAATAGCTGCAGATAAACATGTGCAGCGAGCATTTTATATGTTGCTGTCCGACTGTGGCCGATGCCCAGCCAGCCAGCAAAGGAATTCCCCATCACCTTGGCCCGGATTGGCCCATTGAACCTGGCTTACTGGCTGGGAATTAACGCCATCAGAATTCCCCATCAGTCAGTGACCATGGAGGTCCAGCTGTCCAGGAAGGAAGTGGAAAGCGATGGTCTGCAAACGACGTCCACTAGGGAAGCAGTGAGCGTCTGCTAGTTTCAAACCAAAAACTTTGGTTTGGCATGACGTGGGGGCAATGGATCTTTCCACTTGGACTGGACTGATCACCCAGCCTGTTTGCTTAGGCAATCTGAGAAGATGCTGTTGGAAAAAACGCCCCCCAGAAAGGGTGCCAACTTCCCATGACACCGGGGCTTCTCTCCAGTGGTCACTCTCTGGCTGGGATCTCCCTCAGTCCAGAGAGACCAGTAATAAGCGACCCCTCCATCCTGAGAGGAGCACACTCATCTTCTGGTATCCCATCACAGAAGAGACAGTCAGTAGTCTACTCACTACTTTATTCAGACTGTACACGCAGCACTTACAAGCATGTCTGCTCTCCTGAGCAGCAAACACAAGAGTCTACGACTCGACTCACACTTCGACTCAGAAGTGAAAGTAACTCTCCAGTTACATGAGAACTAGCAGAGACTTCCTGTCTCATGCTCAGACACATCACATGATGTCAACAATGTAGCTGTTCTTCGCAGCTGGTGAGATATAAAAATCCCAACAGTTGCTGGTGGGCAGATTCTGCAAAAACCTGGAACAACGTTCCTCCACCCCACCCCTCGAGCTACAGCTGGAGTCCAATGCCCCTTATGGGGATCTTTCTGAAGAGAAGGTTCTTGTGCAATGCATTTCCCCATGAAGTTGTGATGGAAATCGGGTAACAACATCATCTATCCTTCCTGAGGAAGAGGTAAAAAACCAATGAACCAGGCCCATTTTGGACCATGAGTAAAATTCCTTCCCAGTCCTGTCAACCATGTTGCCACCCTGTGTTATTCTGTAGGATGCAGTGCTATGAATAAAATTCCCCCATATACCTTCATGATCTTATAAGTCTATGCTGGCGCAAGCTGCTCTTCAAGTAACATGGTCATGAGCTATTCAGGGCTTTAGATCGTATAACAAGACATTGATGATGGTCAATAGCTGAATGTTCTTTCCAAAGTAAAGATGCTGTATGTGTGCATCCAAGTATGTATTCCATTTGGCCACTTGGCTGCCATGTTTTGCACTAGCTGTAACTCCTGGACCAGTATTAAGGGAAGCTCCACATTCAGCACATTACAGTAGTTTTACTGTGAGCTTGCTGATCAGAAGGTTGGCAGTTCGAATCCCCACAATGGGGTGAGCTCCCGTTGTTCGGTCCCTGCTCCTGCCAACCTAGCAATTCGAAAGCACGTCAAAGTGCAAGTAGATAAATAGGTACCGCTCCGGCGGGAAGGTAAACAGCATTTCTATGCGCTGCTCTGGTTTCACCAGAAACGGCTTAGTCATGCTGGCCACATGACCCAGAAGCTGTCTGCGGACAAACGGCAGCTCCCTTGGCCAGTAAAGTGAGATGAGCGCTGCAACCCCAGAGTCGTCCGCAACTGGACTTGATGGTCAGGGGTCCCTTTACCTTTACCTTTACCACATTCAGCACATTACAGTAGTCTTACTGTGAGCTCACCAATTCATGAATCACAGTGGCCATGCTTTCCCTGTCCAGGAAAGGACTGGTGCACCAGTCTAAGTTAAGAATAAAAGTCTTAACAGAGGGGATACCTGAGTCTCTGGTAACAAAGATATATCTGGAGCACCCCAAATGATGTACCCTTGAAGGTGACTCAGAAACTACAACTAATCCAGAATGCAGTTGCTAGACCGGTGACTGGGAGTGGCCGCCTGGACCATATAATACCAGTTCTAAAGGATCTTCACTGCTCCCAGTACATTTCCAACCACAGTTCAAAGTGTTGGTGCTGACCTTTAAAGCCCTAAATGGCCCAGTATACCTGAAGGAGCGTCTCCACCTCCATTGCTAAGCCCAGACACTCACTTCCTCCTCTGAGGGTCTTCTGCTGGTTCCCTCACTGCAGGAAGCAAAGTTACAGGGAACCAGGCAAAGGGCATTCCCTTTGGTGCCTGCCCTGTGGAATGCCCTCCCTTCAGATGTCAAGGAGATGAAGAAATATGCAACTTTTAGAAGACATCTGAAGGCAGTCCTGTTTTGGGAGGTTTTTAAAGCTTGATGTTTTTATTATGATTTAGATATGCTGTAAGCCACCCAGTGTGGAGGGGGAAACCCAGCCAGATGGGCAGGGTATAAATATTATTATTATTATTATTATTATTATTATTATTATTATTACTTGTTTCTTCCATCCAGAACTGGTGAACTCCCTAACCCACAGACCTAAGAACTGCTCAGCCAGAGTGTGTGCATTTTACTGGGAGTTTGTTTGTTTTAATATGATTTTTATTAAATTTTCTGTTTTACAATTTCAGATAAACATTTTACATACTTAAGATATTAATGACTTCCCTTCTTCTCTTTCCATGGTTCATTTTACATATCTTATATTTTATAAAAACACTATACCAATTGGTTTTCCATTATCATATCCATCAAAACTTATTTACACTGTTGAATTTATCTTAATGCTTCCAGTGTTTTCAGCTGTACACAATTATTTCCCATATATTCAATAAACATTTTCCAATCTTCTTTAAATGTATGTTCTTCTTGTTCTCTTATTCTATATGTTAAGTCTGCAAGCTGTGCATATTCTGTCAACTTAAATTGCCAATCTGCTTTGGTTGTGACCTCACTCATTTTCCATTTGGGGGCTAACAAAACACGGGCCACAGTTGTTGCATACATAAATGACCTTTTCTGACACTTAGGAATTTCAGTCTGAATTATCCCCAACAGAAAGGACTCTGGTTTGGGGAGGAAAGTAATTTTAAACTTCTTTTTTCAATTCATTATAAATCATTTCCCAATACTCTTTTACCCTTTGACATGTCCACCACATGTGAAAGAAAGTTCCCTCCACCTCTTTACACTTCCAGCACTTATCTCAGTCTCAGATTGTTGGACCTCAACCAACCCAACTCAGCATCCAGGCACTGCTGCAGAGCAGCTATAGCCTCTTTTTAATGTAAGAAACATCACCTTGCCAACAAAGGTCCGTACAGTTAAAGCTATGGTTTTCCCAGTAGTGATGTATGGAAGTGAGAAGGCTGATCGCCGAAGAATTGATGCTTTGAATTATGGTGCTGGAGGAGACTCTTGAGAGTCCCATGGACTACAAGAAGATCAAACCTATCCATTCTGAAGGAAATCAGCCCTGAGTGCTCACTGGAAGGACAGATCCTAAAGCTGAGACTCCAATACTTTGGCCACCTCATGAGAAGAGAAGACTGCCTGGAAAAGACCCTGATGTTGGGAAAGATGGAGGGCACAAGGAGAAGGGGATGACAGAGGACGAGATGGTTGGATAGTGTTCACGAAGCTACCAGCATGAGTTTGACCAAACTGTGGGAGGCAGTGGAAGACAGAAGTGCCTGGCATGCTCTGGTCCATGGGGTCACGAAGAGTCGGACACGACTAAGCAACTAAACAACAAAACGTAAGAGAAGAATGCGGACAATAAGTTGGGGGGGCTCCCTTTGAAAGACAACCTTCCCTTGTAGTTTGGCTTAATTCTGTGGAGACTCTCCACACTGCTTCCAACCATTAACAGAAGTGCATAGCTTTGACATGGGAATTCTGTGCAATTGGGCCAAAACATATGGTACCGAGCATGTAAACAACTGCCTGGGTAGAGAGCTACCACATGAAGGTTTGTTCTTGCAGCCTGTGCATCGTGGCATGATGTTTGAATTGGCCCTCAGTGAACCAGAAAGGAAGCAATATGGTCTTGAACACAAACCAGATCCCCACAGAGAAAATTCAGACTTCACACATTAATCTCTGTAGCATGAAATTATTTTTTTGTATCTAGGCTTATATATATATATATTTTCCCCCATCCCATTGCTGAACTGCTTCCCCCCCAAAAAAAAAAAACAGAAATAAGTATAAGGGAAGAAAAATATATGCAGGAATGAAATAGAATAATAAATGTGAATGTGACCATCCCTTTGCAAAATCAATTACAGCAGCAGTAGAAATTGTCCGTGGCAACCATTTTGATTATGCACAATATTATGTGGACATGCAGAGGTTTAAAAATTAGGTGAGACAGGTTAAAGAAAATAAATTCTTCCTGAAATGTTGACATTTATCATGCAAAGCGGAAATAGCTCTGCCTCTAATCTGTACTAACTCCCAATTGATTTACTGCGGACAAGCAGTGAGTTGGGTATTTTGATGGATAATATGGAGGAGATAATGCTGATCTACATCACACGGCGGCGTGAATTTTATGAAAAACGTCAGGAAAAGAATTATATGCATAAATATTATTACCGCTGAAATGGAAGGTTATACATTTGTTGAAGGGATTTTACCCTAGTGTCACCTACGGACAATCGAGTACAGCATCAAACCTTAGGTGGCAGATATACCATCCATTCAAAGGACATGATTTCCCTCAAAGAATCCTGGGAAGTATAGTTCACCCCTCACAGAGCTACGATTCACAGCACTCTTATATTTCCCAGGATTCTCTGGGGGACGTCATGTGCTTTATATGAATGGTGTGTATAGGTAAAAGGTAAAGGAACCCTGGACGGTTAAGTCCAGTCAAAGGTGACTGTGGGGTTGCTGCGCTCATCTTGCTTTCAGGCCAAGGGAGCCAGCATTTGTCCACAGACAGCTTTCCAGGTCATGTGGCCAGCAGGACTAAACTCCTTCTGGTGCAACAGAACCAGAGTGCATGGAAACACCATTTACCTTCCCACCACAGCGGTACCTATTTATCTACTTGCACTGGCGTGCTTTCAAACTGCTAGGTTGGCAGGAGAGGGACAGAGCAATGGGAGCTCACTCCGTTGCGGGGATTCGAACCGCCAACCTTCTGATCGGCAAGCCCAAGAGGCTCAGTGGTTTAGACCACAGCACCACCCGCGTCCCCTATGGTGTGTGTATAGCCATCTGACAACCATGGGAGCCAACTCCTAGGGGCCATGTGGGCTTTGGCCCTCGCAATAAAATATTTCAGGGGACCGGGCCCCCACAAAGTTAATGGGCATTCCCATTCAAATGTGTGTGTGTACTGCACCATGTGATCGATTAAGCAGTGTGGGGCTTACCTGGGTCCCCACAATATTTTATTCAAGTTTGCACCCGTGCTGACAAGAGTAACAGAAACTAAGTTACATTGAAACTTTCCCTTTGGTGAATTCCTCTCCTGCTTGAGGCAGTAACCATGAGATCTATAACATGGGGTAGCCAACAGATTTTTGCACTAAAATTCTTGTTAGGGATGATGGAAGTTATAGCTTTCAAC
Source organism: Podarcis filfolensis (assembly GCF_964270895.1). NCBI lineage: Eukaryota > Metazoa > Chordata > Lepidosauria > Squamata > Lacertidae > Podarcis > Podarcis filfolensis. The sequence goes on from NC_139612.1 coordinate 12,303,892, forward strand.
ACCTGGAGGGTCATCAGGAATCTAGAAATCCCTCACTGCAGACATTTTAGATATGGAACTCCCTTAGGGTTGCCATCTTTCAAAAAATAAAATTCCTGACACCCACAAAGTTCTTGAGCTTCTTTAGAAAACACCAAAATTTTTGAGCTTCTATGGGGAACAAACCCAAATTATTGACCTTTCTTGCTGAAACCTCCCCCTAAAATAGTGATTTTAAGCTTTCAGAGCTGTTTGCACTGCTTTTTCCATCGCATTGTCATACATCTGGGTTTTCCCTTACATTTTGCCAGTTCGGCAGAATTCTCTCCCCATGTTTACACCCGACAACCAGGACATGTCATGAATTTTCCTGACGTATGGCAAGCCTAAACTCCATGTTCACTTGGCAACTTTCTTTTGGCGTTGAGGAGCCAACTTAGAAAATGATAATTTCAGAACACTTTCAACAGAGTGGATGTTAAACTGTTGTAATCTTTGCCTCCTTTTAGATGGTTGTTAGGCAACTCTATTGATTGTGCTAAGAGTGGTGTCATTTCTTTGTTTTGAACTGTGAACCTGTCAGAATCTTTTGCCTACAGAGAGGTGGGTGAGATAAGGAGACAGACCACACATTTTGACTGATTTTGCAAAGGTATTTTTCTTTTTGCCACCGTTTGCGCCATACGCCACACCAGTCCTGTCAACCCATCTGGAATCAGATAGAAAGCACAGCTTTGCTAAATATAAGTAGAGTTTGGATTTGATATCCCGCTTTATCACTACCCGAAGGAGTCTCAAAGCGGCTAACATTCTCCTTTCCCTTCCTCCCCCACAACAAACACTCTGTGAGGTGAGTGAGGCTGAGAGACCTCAGAGAAGTGTGACTAGCCCAAGGTCACCCAGCAGCTGCATGTGGAGGAGCGGAGACGCGAACCCGGTTCCCCAGATTACGAATCTACCGCTCTTAACCACTACACCACACTGGCTTTCTTAACTTCCAGTATGACGTCCAGACTTTTAAACCAGGGTTAGGTATCCTCGGGCCTGGGGTCTCTTTACCTATCCCTTAAGATTCTCCACACGCCACACCTCTCATCTGCCCTACTGACAGGAAGTTGCCCTTGAATAGTTGTCTGGATGGAGGATAAAGGTGGATATGTGTGTGTTTGTAGAAGCCCATACCCTCCAAAGTTTCTCTGATAAAAATAGGGACATCCTATTCCATAATAATACAAAGGTACCTTGGGTTAAGAACTTAATTTGTTCCGGAGGTCCGTTCTTAACCTGAAACTGTTCTTAACCTGAGGTACCACTTTAGCTAATGGGGCCTCCCGCTGCCGCCACGCCCCTGCTGAACGATTTCTGTTCTCATCCTGAAGCAAAGTTCTTAACCTGAGGTACTATTTCTGGGTTAGTGGAGTCTGTAACCTGAAGTGTCTGTAACCTGAAGTACCACTGTAATAATATTTTTATTTTTTGTTTTTATTTTTTAATTGTTTTTATTTAATTTTACAAATATAAATTTATAACGAAACCAAATGCATATCCATATAAAGAGATTTCTCTGAATCTCGTGACCTCTCCCCATCCCTCCATGGGTCCTAACGTCAATGTTTTCAACTGCATATTATACCATAATCTATATCTTATATCTGTCCATATTATCCATAGTATTTGTTACATTACAAGTGAGATTAAAATCCTGCTAATGTTTTCATCTGCTTACAGTGGTCTCCTAAGTAAATTATAATTTTTCTCCATTCTTCCTTGAAATTTTGGTCTTCTTGATCCCTGAGCTTTCCGGTCAGTTTTGCCATTTTGCTGTAGTCTAGCAGCTTAATTTGCTATTCCTCTCTTGTAGGGGTTTTTTCTTCTTTCCATCTCCGAGCTAATAGCATCCGTGCTTCTGTTGTCGCATACATGAAAAAAATATTTAAAACAACTTTTGTAAAAAAGAAACCAGAAGCCCTTTATATTAGGAATTGTAGATAGCAACATCCCAAAGGAACAGAAAAGGCTTTTCAATAAGATAGATAGGTAGATAGATAGATAGATAGATAGATAGACCATGCTCACCTGATTGGGTTGCCCCAGCCACTCTGAGTGGCTTCCATCATATATAAAAACATAATAAAACATTAAACATTAAAAGAAACAACTTCCCTATACAGGGCTGCCTTCCAATGTTTTCTAAAGGCTATATAGTTACTTGTCTCCTTGGCTCGGAGGTCTCATAACTCCTTCCCCTCCAAAATTTCTCCAGTGAAAATAGGGACATTCCAGGATCAAATCAGAAACCAAGATGGCTTCTGTAAATCCAGGACTGTCCCTGGAAAATAGGGACACTTGGAGAGTCTGAAATTCACCTACTGTGCAAACAAAAAAATCTTGTCTTTGTCTACCCATGTTGGCTTCAAGACCCGCCCACCACTGACATGTGACCCATGGAAGCCTGCCCAGATAGGAGTGTGCCCTTCAGTCTGAACAAAATGGCTCCCCATCCCTGTCTTAAGCGTTTGCGGTGTTCATCAGCTTGCAAACAAGTACTTATCTAAATAAGCATTGGACACTTTCCTCTACTTTCTGCACTTGTCTGTTGCCTGCTGCCCATAGCACTAACTTCCTCAAGCAAGGCAAATTGTTTAGCTCCAATGATCTGTCACAGTTGAGAGCATTCTCGTTTCTTTTTGTTTATTTATTTTAATTCAAGTTTTCTCATAGGGAACAGAGTCAGTTTTCATTACTACAGGAAATAAGGTTCACGCAGGCCAGAGCCAAGGTAATTGGCGAAGAATTGTACAGGGAGGAAGCTTCTGCTGGATCAGCACCCCAAAATGAAATGTGAATAAATATATACATAACTTTAAAACCTTCCGTCTGTTCTGTTTGTGTTCGGCCGGAAGTGCAGACATTTTCACTGTAGCTGTCAGAGCTGGGATACCAAGCGACTTGTGTTGTTGTTTCAAGCTACCGTATTTTTTGCTCTGTGAGACTCACTTTTTCCCTCCTAAAAAGTAAGGGGAAATGTGTGTGTGTGCATCTTATGGAGCGAATGCAGGCTGCGCAGCTATCCCAGAAGCCAGAACAGCAAGCGAGATTCCTGCTTTCACTGCGCAGCGATCCCTCTTGCTGTTCTGGCTTCTGAGATGCAGAATATTTTTTTCTTATAGAGCGAAAAATACGGTACTTTAAAATGAGAACTTATTGAGCAGTGGGGATATGTTATAGCCTGTTGTCTGTCAAACTCCAGCATGACTCCAGCAAGGAACCTAGGGCATGACTGGCCCTATGGCTGGGCTCAGCGACGTTGTGGTCCTCCAGATGTTGCAAGATCATAGCATCCACCTTCCCTGATCATTTTTCATTCTAGCTGGGGAGTGATAGGACTTGGGGCATAATAACACCTGGCAAGAAAGCACACATTCCCTAAGTCTTGTTGGGAGTAAAGCAACAATGCTCGCAATAAGTTGTGTACCAAGCCCTCGTGACCATGCAGTTCCCTATCGAGTGTGGGGGGGACCGCCCCTCACCATGGACTCGGAGGTCCAAACGTATCAGAGAACAAAGCAGGGGGAGAGGAACTTCCTGTTTGCGCCCTTCTTGCTGCGGAAGTCGGAAGGAGGGTTTAGAGTAGGCAACTGCCCTCCTTGCGGAGAGCTGTGTGTTTGTGCTTGCAACACGATGCAAGGACTATAAATATATCAACTGCTCGTTAATTTTTATCTATCTATCTATCTATATATAATTTTTATTAGTTTTTTTAACATACCATTTTCAACAGTAATTAAACATATTTTTACATCTTATTCAGTTTTTTTGACTTCCATCAGTCCTGTCTGAAAATTTTCCAATCTAATCTCTTAGTATACATTTCTTATTTTCCCTGTTACATTTCAAACTCATAACCAATATCTCTATTCTTTATCTACTTCGTAGCATTTCATATATTTCTCCTTAAAAAACTTCTTGTAGTCCTACTAGCGTAATTTGTTGGTTACAATTGCTTTTCAAATAGTTCATATACTTCTTCCAATCTTCTATAAATCTCTGGTCCAGCAGGTATCGAATCCTTCCTGTCATTTTGTCCAATTCTGCATAGTCCATTATTTTCATCTGCCATTCTTCTTTCGTCGGAATTTCTTCTTGTTTCCATTTCTGGGCTAACAATATTCTTGCCGCAGTTGTTGCATATAAAAACAACTTAACATCTTGCCTATTAATGTCCTGACCTATAATACCAAGTAAAAATGCTTCTATTTTTTTTTTAAAAAAATGTAGATTTCAACATCTTTTTCATCTCATTATATATCATTTCCCAGAAGTTCTTTTTACATTCCCACCACATACGATAAAACGTTCCTTCTTTTTCTTTACATTTCCAACATTTATTATTTGTCTTATACATTTTAGCTAATTTCACTGGTGTAATATACCATCTCTACATCATTTTCATCATATTCTCTTTCAAAGCATTACAGGCTGTAAATTTTATCCTTTCATTCCACAACCTTTCCCATTCTTCAATCTGTATATTATATCCAAAGTCTTTTGCCCAATGTATCATTACCGATTGCTTGTTAATTCTTATCTGTTAAGTTACCGAAGGGAGGCAGAGTGTGCTGGTCCCATGGGTTAACCGTGAGGCGAGGTCTGAGTCCAGTCCAAGGTCGAGGGTACACTATGGAGGCAGTCCATCAAAGCTGAAGCTGGGTCCAAGGCAGGGAGTCGGGTGAGGTCAGGAGCTCCGGCAGGAAAGCAGGACAGGGTTCAGGCAGGAACAGGCTACCAACAATGTTGCTCCTGCAACTTGGGACTGGGGCTGGCTGGCTTTTATCTGCCCCGAGGCATAGGGTGGCCCCGGACCACAGGTGACTCGACTATCCTGGCCTGGAGGTGAGCACTCCTCCTGCGGGAACTTAGTTCCCTTTGCCTCTCTGCCCTGAGCCTCTGCAGCTCAGGAGAGGCTGGAGGGTTACCGGACCCAGAGGCAACCTCAGCTTCCCCTGATGGGGCTGAGAGTGGAGCACCTGCAGGCAATGGGTCCTCCATCACCTCAGGAGCCAGAGCAGACTCAGCTGGTGCCTGCACCTGAGGATCCAGCACAGGTGAGGACCCTTCAGGCTCAAGCCCCAGCCCCGGCTCAGCTGGTTCTGGAGGCGGGATTCCTCAGGTTCAGCCTCCGAGTCCAAATCCTAGGCCATCACAGGGAGGATTCTCCATGCCTGACAGTTAAATTAGCAATGCATACAAGTGTGAGCATTTATATATTGAGACTCACCCTTAACGAGGGCTTCAGAGTATTGACTACAGTAAGTGACATCAGATCTCCAGGGTTTTCAGACAGGCTCCTCTCTCTGCCCTGCCTGGAGATGCTGGGAATTGAACTGGCAGCCTTCTGCCTACAAGGCAGATGCTCTACCACTGAGCTATAGCCCTTGCCTGTGCCCCAGGGGGATATAGCATTCCCATGTGTGCAGAGTGCAAAGCAACCCATGGCATTGCAAGCTTTCCCACCAGTCCTTGCAATGCAAAGGCCCTCTGTTGTGCCAACCCTTCACAATCACACACATTTTGTCTGCCGGTCTTCAATAAGGAATGATGATGTTGTCACACTTTATGTAAAAATGCCTTTTTGATAAAGCTGCTTTAAATATGGATTTATGTTTATGTTTATGTTCAGTAGCTCCTGTGCACATTTAGGTGGAGAAGAGCATTAATTCTTATTAAGAGGAAGAAAAGCAGAGCATTTGGGCTTTCCGAAAAAGAAGGTGTGACTGATGTAATTTATGAAGCATGGAGACTGTAATCGACTTAAAAGTTTGATGCCACCACGTACTGCAAAATCAATTGTTCTCCTAAATAGGCTCTGACCTGAAAAAAAGCAACACACACAAATGTAATTCACGAGGACTTTCTAATGAGAGGTCCTAGGACAGCCAATCACTTCTTGGTGGCTTTTAAAATAGCACTCTGAGAGCAGATTAGAAGACAGCCCTGCGGGGCAGAGAGATTACTGATGAATGTCTTTTGGAAGTGGGTTTAACTTGGCACTGTAGGTAGCGGTTTGTGAGGAAGATGAAGGGGCAACAGAAAATGTTTATTTTGCTCAAGCAACCTAGCTGTAGTCTCCTCAGTTGGAATAAATGAGTGGTGAAGGACCTCTGACCCGGGGACTGAATGTGGTCGCTCAGTCTTTTCTATCTAGACTTTGGGATTCTTCCCAAGCCCTCTCCTCCTAGCCCACTCCCCTTGGTTCATATGTTCCTTGAGTGTTTCCAGCTGACTGGAATGTCCCTCTGCACTCTAGCATCTACCCTTGCTGGCCTGGATGAAGGATGTGTAGGGTGTGCAAGCCTGTGTGGGAACTGGGCCATTGTACCAAAGTAAAATGTGGTCTAAACCACTGAGCTCCTTGGGCTTGCAGATCAGAAGCTTGATGGTTCGAATCCCCATGACGGGGTGAGCTCACTCTGTCCCAACTCCTGCCAACCTTAGCAGTTCAAAAGCATGCCAGTGCAAGTAGATAAATAGGTACCGCTGTAGTGGGAAGTTAAACGGCATTGCCATGTGCTCTCGTTTCCGTCACGGTGTCCCATTGCACCAGAAGGGTTTAGTCATGCTGGCCGCATGACCTGAAAAACTGTCTGTGGACAAACGCCGACTCCCTCGACCTGAAAGTGAGATGAGTGCCGCAACGCCATAGTTGCCTTTGACTGGACTTAACCTCCCAGGGGTCCTTTACCTTATATCCATTGCTCCACCCAGTTCTGGGCATTTTTATTTAAATTTTAAATTCCAAGTGGCTTTAAGTTGCAGTCAGTCATTTAATATTAAAATATATGTTCTTCAGTATTTGTTTAAATGCACACATTTTTAATTATTTAAAATGAACAAATGCTCTTCCACAGGATGCCAAAGTGCCTTTTTGAGTTCATTCCCCCCCCCCCCCCCAGAGAAAACACCAGTTAAGAACCCCAGAGAACGCCAATTTATATTCTCCACCAATTAATCAGAAAAGAAATTGCGGGCAAAAATTATCAAAGGAGAGAGAAATTCTCATGAGCAGGGTGCAGGGATTTGGTTGTACTTGGCTTATTTTCGAAGTAGCCGAAGGGTGTTAGTCGGTGCACTTTTGCTTATTCCACAAATCGTCTCTCTTGAGGTCCTTCATCTTTAGGCTTCCTTCAGCCTATGCTTTGTGAAAACCCCAAAACGTCCTCACAGGGATTTCCTTGTGGACAGAGAAGAATTGCCTACTATGTTGATTTTCTTAGAAAAGTGAAATCTGTTTACTTTTACAGAAATCAGAGCTGAAGGATTATTTTAAAAGAAAAGAGAAGATAAAGGTCATCCTTTAAGAATAAAATCAGTTAGTGCACCAATCTCAGGTGTTTGGTAGCCATTCTTCACAGCTTCCCACACTTCAATTAGACATCCAGGGGGGAAATATCCTAATGTCCCATGGGGCTTTTTTACAATGGGGAAGCACAAACATCTGAGGAGGCTGAGGAGTGCTGAAGAAATGCTTAATGGGAAGGGGGAAGAAAACAAACCACCCACAGCCACGTCACAGTGATTAATAAGCTCCATCTTGTACCGCCACCCCTGAAAGTATAAAAGAATTCAAAAGCAAGAGAGGAAAACAGGAAAACAGCAGCCTCCTTTGCAAGTGAAGAAAACATTTCAGAAACTGAGGGTCAGGCCCAGCACTATTAAAGACTAATGATGCCTGCTTCGTAAATAGCGCTATGGCTTTTAAAAATGTGTAGGTTCAAGTATGAGGACCTCAGAGTGGGTGTGCCAATTAAACCAACGTTGCTTGTGCAGGTTGCTAAGAGGAAAAGGAAACATTTAATCCTGGATGTGGACAGTGAAGAGACCTCAAATATAGCGTCCCAGAGCCTTCTAGACCTACCTAAATGTGTCAAATAACTTGTGCTTGAATCTCTAGGCTCATTCCCCTAACACTTGGGATATTGTACGTTTTTAATAGATCATCTCTATCTACGGAACCTCCAAGTGTCTGTATTTTCCAGGGACAGACCCAGATTTACAGGAGCTGTCCCAGTTTTTGATTTGATCCAGGAATGTCCTGTGTTTCCTTGAGAAGTCCCTATTTTCCTTGGAGAAATGTTGGAGGGTATGCTATCTATATATTTCTATTAATCTTTAATTTTTTTATTTTAGTATTGGGTTTCTTCTGTTTTTAGTTGCTCTCCTTTTATCTGTAAGCCACCTTGAGTCCCTGTCAGACAAAAAGATGGGGTATAAATAAATATATAGCAGCAGCAACAACCACCACCTTAAATGCACATTGATCTGCAGAAATCAGCCAGTGAAGCTTTTCACAACTAACTTCTGAAGACCGAACTGTTGCTAAAGCCACAGGACTATGGAAAAAAAAATATATAAGGTAAGGTAAAGGGACCCCTGACCATTAGGTCCAGTCCTGACCGACTCTGGGGTTGCGGCGCTCATCTCGCTTTACTGGCCGAGGGAGCCGGTGTACAGCTTCCGGGTCATGTGGCCAGCATGACTAAGCCACTTCTGGCAAACCAGAGCAGCTCACGGAAATGCCGTTTACCTTCCCGCCGGAGCGGTACCTATTTATCTACTTGCACTTTGACAGGAGCAGGAGCAGGGACCGAGCAACGGGAGCTCACTCCGTCGTGGGGATTCGAACCACCGACCTTCTGGTCGGCAAGTCCTAGGCTCTGTGGTTTAACCCACAGCGCCACCTGCCTCCCTTTAAAAAAGAAGAAGGTAAGATGGACCTATTTCATCAATGCAATGGCTCATCCAGTTCAGAATCCTGTTCTTACAGTGGCTAGCCAGATACCTGTGGGAAGCCTGCAAGGTGGGCCTGAATGCTACAGCACTCTGCTCACCTGTAATTCCCAGAAACCAGCATTCAGATGCCTTTGACTGCAGTGATGTGACAACTCTGCTCATACCCATTTGAATTAAGCTAACATCGCCCCTGCTTTTCTCAGAGTACTGCAGCACAGGGGTGGGGAAATGTGAAATCGTTGGTTTTTCTCAGTTTCTCATCTTTCCCATCCTAAGTTTAGTTCTCCACGTCCGTTTGCAATTATTTTATTTATCCTCGTGGAAAAATCACCAGCATTTTAGTTCTAATATAAATATTGCTGTAGGCAGTTCGTCCCTAATATACACCTTTTGTGCAAAGCAGGTTTTGCCAATGCACATTTTGACAAAGCAATTCCCCCTAATATCATGCATTTTGGTAAAAACAATTCCCCCTAATATATGCCTTCCGATGCACCCTTGGCTCTTGTACATGCATTTTCAACTCTGTTGCTTGGCTGGAGAAATGCATTGCAAAATTCAGAGAAGTGCAAATTTCAAAGGATGACTGTTTTCAGTTAACATACTGCTCCAAAAAGTGTGAATAATGTATGTTCTCCTTTAAATGTGAACTGATTTGAATTACCCTCCCCCCCCCCAGTCCTACAATGGAAGACAGTTTGGGCAATCTTAAGTGTCTGCCACAAAGAGAAAGATGGTCACGGTTTTAGGTTTCCCAAATGGAAAACTTTCAGGAACCCAGTAGAGTCGTTCACCAAGCAGTCTCACTGATTTCAGAGGAAGAGTAAATCATGTTTCAGCGAGTGCCATTGAAATCAGTGGAACTTATATACAGCTGAGTGATTGGGTAAAATTATGGAGAGAAGGTTTAAAATTTACTGCATGCAATGCCCTAAAAGAAAATGTGATGAAAATGATGTATAGATGGTATATTAGACCTGTCAAGTTAGCGAAAATGTATAAAGTCAGTAATAAATGTTGGAAATGTAAAGAGAAAGAGGGAACATTTTATCACATGTGGTGGGAATGTAAAAAGGTGAAATGCTTCTGGGAGATGATATATAATGAGATGAAAAAAATGTTGAAATATACATTTATAAAGAAACCAGAAGCATTTTTATTGGGCATTGTTGGGAGTGATATAAATAGAAAGGAATATAAGCTCTTTTTATATGCAATAACAGCAGCAAGAATATTACTGGCCCAAAAATGGAAGCAAGAAGAACTACCGATGATTGAAGAATGGAGGATGAAGTTAATGGACTATGCAGAACTAGATAAACTAACAGGAAGGATTATTCGAAACTGGCGGGACCAGAAATTCACGGAAGACTGGGGTAAATTTACGGACTATTTGAAAAGTTTTTGTAAAGATCAGACGACGTTTGTAGGTTTGCAAGAAGTTTTGTGAGGAGTATTATTGGAAGTATTGCAAAAATGGAGAAGGGGAAGGATGATTTGTTATGAGATGTAAAGGCAATATAAAGTTAAGAAATGCATAAGAAGTGGTTAAAACGGTGGATCATCAGAGGTGCTGATGGAAGTCTAAAAAGATTGTATAAGTGATAAGTTTTGTGGTACATTTTATAATTTATATGTTAAAATCAATAAAAATTATATTTATAAAAAATGAAATCAGTGGAACTTAAAAAAAATAAAATAGCCAGCCGACATAGGAAAGTGCCTTATGTTGAGTCAAACCATCACTCCATATAGCTCAGTATTGTCTACATTGACTTACAGTGGCTCTCTAACATTTCATACAGCCCTACCTTGGAGGTGCCAGGGAGTAATCCTGGCACCTTCTGCATGTACAGCAGGTGCTCTATCCCTGAGCTACAGCCCTGCACTTTGTCTGGATTGTGTCCATTCCGAGCATTCACATTTCCCTGCATCTTTGCCAGCTGTTGATAGAAAGGTGCATTAGGAGGAGCCGTTGCACCTGAATTCCTTCCTCCTCTGTTCCTGTTAAAGTCTCATTGAATAATAATAATAATAATTTATTATTTATTATTTATTATTTATACCCCATCCACTTGGCTGGGTTTCCCAGCCACTCTGGGCAGCTTCCAACAGAATATTAAAATACGCTAGTCTATTAAACATTAAAAGCTTCCCTAAACAGGGCTGCCTTCAGATGTCTTCTAAAAATCTGGTAGTTGTTTTTCTCTTTGACATCTAGTGGGAGGGTGTTCCGCAGGGTGAGTGCCACTACCGAGAAGCCCCTCTGCCTGGTTCCCTGTAACTTGGCTTATCGCAGGGAGGGAACCATCAGAAGGCCCTACGCGCTGGACCTCAGTGTCCAGGCAGAACAATGGGGGTGGAGACGCTCCTTCAGGTATACTGGGCCGAGGCCGTTTAGGGCTTTAAAGGTCAGCACCAACACTTTGAATTGTGCTCGGAAACGTACTGGGAGCCAGTGTAGGTCTTTCAAGACCGGTGTTATGTAATCGTGGCGGCCGCTCCCAGTCACCAGTCTAGCTGCCGCATTCTAGATTGGCAATGTTCCCCATCGTTACAATGCTCAAGAAGACAACAACCCCTCTCATCCCTTTGAAAAAGCACCTCTTCTCCCTTATCAGGCATGGTGGGGTTTAGGTGTAGATGAGAGTAACTAGAATTTTCGCAGAAGCAAGAAATGGGATCCTGTATTTTTGTATGTGCGCTTGTTTCTAAGCCAATATTGCAGAAGTTTTGTTAGTGTGGCGGTTGTGCGGTTTTTTATATATCCTTGCCACTACTGCATAGAGAAGGCAGTGCTTGAAACTGTTTTTACAGTGTTTTATGGCTCTTTTTACTGCAGGCTGGAGAGCCTCTCAACTTGAGCACCGTCATTTTGTCATTCTGTTGATTGAGCAGCTACTTCCACGGGATATCTCTATGGTGCATTGCTTCCCTTTCTCCATTTTAAATAATGGCTTTGGAAGGCAAGTACAGGGTGGTGGAGTTGCAAAGTCTCACCACTTCAAACCCCCCACCCCCCACCCCAAAAAAAGTTTTTTTAAATAAAATATTTGAATATTGCAAGAATACACCAAGCTTCATATGTTGTTAATCCAGCACACACAAAAAATGGAAATGTGTTTCCTGAACAATGGAAATGTTAGAATCAGGATAAGCCTTTGATATATGCAGCCCAATCCTATGCCAGTTTAAAAAGGTAAAGGACCCTGGCAGTTAAGTCCAGTCGCAGACGGCTCTGGAGTTGCAGCGCTCATCTCGCTTTATAGGCCAACGGAGCCGGCGTTTGTCTGCAGACAGTTTTTCCAGGTCGTGTGGCCAGCATGACCAAGCAGCTTCTTGTGCAACGGAACACCAAAACCAGTGCATGGAAAAGCCATTTACCTTCCCGCTGGAGTGGTACCTATTTATCTACTTGCAGTTTTTGGCGTGCTTTCGAACTGCTAGGTTGGCAGGAGCTGGGACCGAGCAACGGGAGCTCACCCCGTCGTGGGGATTTGAACCACCGACCTTCTGATCAGCAAGCCCAAGAAGCTCAGTGGTTTAGACCACAGCGCCACCCACATCCCTATGCCAGTTTACTGAGTAGTAAGTCTCGCTGAATTAAAATGGAGCATGGAATTAGAACAGGGCTGGAGAACTGGATCCCTGCACCAATATAGCAGGTCAGTGGGTGGTCATCAGGGGCTACTTCACCTGTCAATCACCTGAAGTCAAGTGGCAATTTTCATAGAATCAGAATTGTAGAGTTGGAAGGGAGCCCAAGTCAACTAGTCCAACCCCTGCAATGCAGGAATCTCAGCTAAAGCATCCATGAAAGATGGTCATCCAAACTCTGCTTAAAAATTTCCAAGGAAGGAGAGTCCACAACCTCCTGAGGAAAACCATTCAACCGTGGAACAGCTCTTCCTGTCAGAAAGTTCTTCTTGATCTTTAGTCGGATTTTCCTTTCTTATAAATTGAAGCAATGGGTTCGCGTCCTACCCTCCAGAGGAGGAGAAATATACTAGCTCCCTCTTCCAAGTGACAGGCCTTGAGATATTTGAAGATGACTGTCATATCTCCTCTCAGCCTCCTCTTTTTTCATCTCCGCCAAGCTAAGCAGTTGGCCCCTTATCTCTCTCGCCCTGACCTAGCCACTGTGATCCATGCGACGGTCACCTCCAGACTGGATTATTGTAACTCGCTCTACGTGGGGCTGCCCTTGAGACTGACCCAGAAACTCCAGCGGGTGCAGAATGCCGCGGCGAGACTCCTTACGGGGTCTTCGCTGCGAGATCACATTCATCCGGTGCTATACCAGCTGCACTGGCTCCCGGTGGAGTACAGGATCAGGTTTAAGGTGCTGGTTTTAACCTTTAAAGCCCTATACGGCCTAGGACCCTCGTACCTACGGGACCGCCTCTCCTGGTATGTCCCACGGAGGAACTTACGGTCTTCAAATAAAAACATCCTGAAGGTCCCAGGCCTCAGAGAGGTTAGGCTGGCCTCAACTAGAGCCAGGGCCTTCTCGGCTGCGGCTCCAATCTGGTGGAACGCTCTGTCACAAGAGACTAGGGCCCTGCGGGACCTGACATCTTTCCGCAGGGCTTGCAAGACAGAGTTGTTCCACCAGGCCTTTGGTCAGGGCGCAGCCTGACCCCCTCCTCTGGCAACCTGCACAGAGTTTTGCTTAATGGTTGCCATCAACTTGATTTTAATTAATTTTTATAATGAAATATTTTTAGAATGTTGGTTTATTTGATTGTTTGATTATTTGATTGTTGTTAGCCGCCCTGAGCCCGGCTTCGGCTGGGGAGGGCGGGATATAAATAAAAAAATTTTATTATTATTATTATTATTATTATTATTATTATTATTATTATTTACCAGGCTAAACATACCCAGCTCCTTCAAGGGCTCCTCATAAGACTTGGCTTCCAGACCTTTGATCATCTTGGTTGCCCTCCTCTGCACACATTCCACCTTGTCAACATCCTTCTTAAACTGTGGTGCCCAGAATTGGACACAGTATTCCAAGTGTGGTCAGACCATGGCAGAATAGTGTTGTACTATGACTTCCCTCAATCTGAATGCTATACTTTTGTTGATGCAGCCTAAACTAGCATTAGCTCTCTTTTTTTGCTGCTGCTGCAACGCACTGTTGACTCATGTTAAGCTTGTGGTCTACCAAGACCCCTAGATCCTTTTCACATGTACTGCTAGTAAGTCAGGTGTCCCCCATCCTATATTTGTGCATCTGGTTCTTCCTGGCTAAGTGCAGAACCCGATGAAGTGCAGAACCAGGGGATGAAGACCCCCACCTCAGGACCCTGAGTTTGGAGATGATCATTTGAGAGGAGGTCAAATCTATGACAAAATAACATAGCTGGGGCAGTCCAAAGCATTTGCAGAGCACCGGGCTGGAGAAAGCTGTGCTAGAATATCTCATCACTTTAAAAACAATGTGTTGGGGGAAAGTCAAAGCAGTTCTTGTGCCCTAATCACTGTCGATGTTTGCTCTTAGCGTTTTCCGGGCCATTGTTTATTTCACACAGCAGACAAGATGCATTAACTGTCACCTGCAAGAGGAAATACAAAGTAAATCACAGATGGAAATGGTGCATAACAATTACTCAAGTGTCAGATGGAGAATAAACCATGAGTAGGCGGTGGGAAATCTGAAAAGGACATTATGCTTTGGCAGGAGTGTGGAAACTGCCAAATTGAACCTCTTTAATATTCCTCCTCATCCAAGGGATAAAATGAAATAATCCAAGTGCATGGAGAATACCCTGTCAGGGACAACAATTGCCAGCGGCTCTTGGCTGCTCTGAACATTTCCCCTTTTGTTTCACTTAGTCATCCTTTGAAACATTTCTCTTGTGCTGCAAGTTTCTGGGACCGAGCTTAGATGGGCACGCGTTTCAAAGAAGAAAATCTGCTTTAAGACTAACTTCCCTGCAGACAGCCAAAGGAAATTAATCGCAGGCAATGGTGAACCTGTAACCATTGAAATGTAATTTCATTTTAGTGCTGTTTTATGGGGATTTTGCCACAAGTACATCCCCATCTAGCTTGCTGACAATATATTCTTGAATGATGCTCTTCCACCGCTACTAAATACTCAGAGAGAAATCTTTATAGATCTATTAAAAAAAAGTATAATATGAGCCACAGTGGACAGGAGGCAGTATGATCCGAAACACATTTGCCCCTATTCGCCAAGCAGAATCCATATGTCCGTCTGATGCAGATGCACAACTGAATTAGACGCACACATTACCACAATGCACCACTGAATTTGATGGATGCATCTGCTCTTCAGGATGAGCCACTAATTTATTTATTTTATTTATTTAGCTCTGAGGAGTTTAAGCTGGCATTAATACTTATCCTGCTCTCAGTTTTATCCTAACAACAATCCTCTGAGAGATCATGACCTGCCCAAGGTCACCCGATGGACTTAATGGCTGAGTCGGGATTTGAGCTCTGGTCTCCCAAATCCAAGTCCGACATGATAAAGGACACTTTATACGAAGATAAACCCCATTGATTTCCATTGAACTTCCTAATTAATATGCTTGGTTCAGATTACAGCCTCATGTTCAAAAAATGATAGAAGAAACCCTTATTAGACTAACAAATTTATTATAGCATAACCTTTCATGGACTTGAGTCCACTTCATCAGATGGATGAAGTGTTATCTTCAGTTCGCAGTCTCAGATGAAAGTACTTCTGTATCAATAACGAGTTCAGCCAGCAGCTTCTTTCACAGCTTGCCAACTCGAGGTGCTCCATCTAAAATAAATGAGGAATCAAGGCTGAAATATTCAAAGCTCATGTTCTGTAGTCAGTGGAAGCTGGTCCATTAAGGGAAACAGCAATCTGCATTCAACCAGCCCCTGTCTGTCTGTCTGTCTGTCTGTCTGTCTGTCTGTCTTCTTGCCATAAGTCCAGCATGGTCAATGGTCACGGATAATGGGACCTATCGTCCAACAACATCAGGAGGCAGCAGAGACTGATCCATTAAAGCTGTCCACTTCCTCCTTCTTAGTCTCAACGTGGCATAGCCATCCCTTCAATGTAGCTTCTGCTTATTTTCGATGTGTGCAAGATAGAAATGTATCTGGAATGGTGCACAGGGGGAATTAAGGTCATTCCATGGGCATTTTGGCCACAACAGAACCAGCTACACAGACACAATTGCATGCACCCAAGCCCGGAAAGACTTCTCCAAAGATGTCTTTGTGATAATAATAATAATTTTATTTTATTTTATTTTTAATTTTATTATTTATACCCCACCCATCTTCCCCAGCCACTCTGGGCGGCTTCCCGCACATATAAAAACATAATACAATGTCAAACATTTCAAATTTCCCAATACAGGGCTGTCTTTTAAAAGTCAGATAGTTGTTTATTTCCTTGACAACTGATGGGAGGGCATTCTACAAGGGAGGGCGCCACTGCCAAGAGGGCCCTCCGCCTACATGTTTGCAAAGCAATTGTAACATCACATCAGATCTGGTGTGGAGGCAAGAGAGGGAAGCCCCTGGCGATGCCACAGTTTAAATTACCTGCAGCCATGCCCCCCACTGGCATGGATTGGTTGGGCAGGGTAGACATGGCCGGGGCTGGTGCAGAGGAGGCATCAACCCCCCGCCCCCTAGCCAGGATGCTACGAGGAAGGTGAACGGTCTTACAAATCCAGGGGTTCAGAAGTCCAAGTTTTGTGTGTGTGTGTGTGTGTGTGTGTGTGTGTTTAATGCCCTGGTGGGGGACAAAGGCATTCCTCCAAAGTTTATCAGGGGTTCCCCAATAGAAATTTGGATGAATTGATCAATGAATGAGTTTCTTGATTAGTGAATTGGTTCCCCAATGAAAAATGGAATCCCCTTCTCTGAAAAACAAATTGCTCGCCTCTGTCCACCTTGCCTTGCAATGCACAGCTGCAAGAGCCCTTTGGGTGTGTTCTAGGCAGCCCATTCAGGTCACAGAGGGTGATGAGGAGACCCAGTGGGGCAGCACTTCTCATGAACCGAGTATGACTCCTGTAATACTCTACAGTGTACAGGGTTGTCATAGCAGACACGTAGCGATTCCTTATTAAAGGTTTTGAGGTTGAAAACCATTCCTGTTTCTTATCCCAAGGGCCCCTTTCTTCTCACGAAATGGAAGCAAAACAATCTTGCAGCACACAGAGGCTCAATGCAGGTAAATATTTATCAAAACACCTACTGGCAATGTTTGGGAGGGTAAAGAGAAAGGAAATCATGGCTCTCTTAGCTGAAACAGCTTGCATAACAGCAAACTAGAAGTGGTATCATTAGCTAGAAAGATTCCTTTACAGTGGTCAGTCAGCCTTCCCCAACTTGGCACTCTTCAGATTTTGGGGAATCAAACTACCAGCAGCTCCAGCCAGCATTGGCCTTGAGTCATGGGACTTGTACTTGAAAATATCTGGAAGGCACCAGAATGGGGAAAGGTGATCTGTGTCAAGGGCTATTGAGTCACACCAGGCACAAAAGTGGCCATTTCAAAAGTTTTTAAAGATGCTGTAACCTTTCTGGAACAGGGCGAGCCTATACAATATGCAAGGATGAGAGTTATCGTCTGTTTGAACAAGAGCAATACATTTCTATCAGCAGACATAAGCTTCCATTCTGCAAATCAATACGGGGAATTTAGAAGATTAAATGTGTTCAATGAGCTGCACATTAGAGTTAATCTCAAAGTCAGGCCTCTAGTAAACTTGCTTCTGTCTGATAGCATGTACTGTACTGTCAGGGAAAGTAATAAGCCAACACCAAGAATAGGAAAACTACTATTGATAAGGTTGCCTCATGAGCAGCAGTGCCTGAATTGGCTCAGGAAAGATAAGCAAAATCATTCTCTGACACAGCACATTTCCAAGTTCTCTCAGGCCTCCGCTTTCGACTCCACAATACCCGTCTCAGTTTGTCTTTGCCCCTAATGTCTGTCTGGAATCTGAAAATGAGGCATGCAAGGACAACAAAAACTTCCCCGGGTTTCTTTCCCTTCACAGTCATGGATTTTGGCATACACCAGGGTGCCAGATGCAAAGCCAACACGAAACCTGCTCCCCATACTTTGCAGGTGTAAGAATACAAAGTAAAAGGTAAAGGGACCCCTGACCATTAGGTTCAGTCGCAGACAACTCTGCGGTTGCGGCACTCATCTCGCTTTACTGGCCGAGGGAGCCGGCGTACAACTTCCGGGTCATGTGGCCAGCATGACTAAGCCACTTCTGGAGAACCAGAACAGTGCATGGAAATGCCATTTACCTTCCTGCCAGAGTGGTACCTATTTATCTACTTGCACTTTGTGCTTTTGAACTGCTAGGTTGGCAGATGCAGGGACCAAGCAACAGGAGCTCACCCCATCATGGGGATTCGAACCACTGACCTTCTGATCAGCAAGCCCTAGGCTCTGTAGTTTAGACCACAGCACCACCTGCATCCCTAATACAAAGGTGCTTCTGCATTATTCAGAAACAAACCCCAGTGTCGGATTGCCCATTGCTTTTCCATCAGTAGAAGGTCTTTGCTTAGGCTCAATGTCCCTTGGTGTTCCCCAACCCTCTATCATTCACTGGGTGGGTTCTGGTGAGTCCTTTATTCCTCCGGGAAAAAGTTGAGGAATATTTTCACCACAAGGCACCCACACTTATCAACAGAGGTACCAACTTGTGAGGGAGCTTGGGGGGACATAATTTCAAATGTCTGCTACACCTTATTAGAGACAAGTGAGAGATGGCTAAAACCTATGTCAGTTTTGATGTAACAAGGATAGCTGTTCAGTGTTTGACTCAGAAAGGATAGCTGCTTCTACCATATTATAGCATATTATACCTCTATGTGTCCCATAGAGAAACTTTGAAAATTTGCTGGAAAATGAGCAAGGTCCCAACTAAAGAAGAATGGCAACTTAAACTGATGTAATATGTGCAGCCTGTGGACCTAACATATACTGTAGAATAAGAGAACAAGAAGAACATACATTTAAAGAAAATTGGAAAATGTTTGTTGATTATATGGGGGGGTGTACACTTGAAAACATTGGCAGCATTAAAATAAATTCAACAGTATAAATAAGTTTTGATGGATGTAATAATGGAATACTGAATGGTTTAGTGTATGTAAAATATGCAGGGATTTATGCTATGCAAAATAAACCATTGAAAGAGAAGAAGGGAAGTCACTGGTATTTTAAGGTTGTTTAAATTAATATTCTAAAATGTAAAATAGAAAATTTAATAAAAATTATAGGGGGGACTTTGAAAATTGGGGTACCCCATCCCCCTTTCTTACATGCAGAGAGCTGGCAGTGGCCCTAGGTAATGCATGAAGCTTTTGAAATGAAGTCAAAAAGACAGATTCATGTCTGTGTGAACGGCTGAGAGTTGGTAACACGTCAGGTGTATCTTCCTAAGCGGCTCTGGAAAACACAATAGTTTGCCTGTCTGTTGGTTTGTTAAGTTTAGTCTTCCCCAGCACAGACTTCTCCTACCGTCAAGGCATCTTGGCTATTGAAACAGAATTTTATTTTGCCCTTTGCACTGGCCAGGAAATGAAAACATTTTTGGGGATGGAGACCCCATTTCTGGTCTAAACTTGGCCAGGTGCACTACAATAAAGATGATAAAGGTAAAGGTAAAGGAACCCCTGACCATTAGGTCGAGTCATGACCGACTCTGGGGTCCCACTATTTATCTACTTGCACTTTGACGTGCTTTCGAACTGCTAGGTTGGCAGGAGCAGGGACCGAGCAATGGGAGCTCACCCCATCACGGGGATTCGAACCACCAACCTTCTGATCGGCAAGTCCTAGGCTCTGTGGTTTAACCCACAGCGCCACCTGCGTCCCACAATAAGGATGATACGTGTTTGCTTATTTTCTCACACAGATGTGTGGGCATGCTCTCAGCAACCGCTGATTGATCAATCAATCAGAAAAAAGGCAAAGCAGAGAAAGTTCAGAATATGAGCTTGATCTTCAGCGCAGCACAGATGCCAAAGCGCTAAATGTTCAAATTCCATTACAAGTTATGTCCATCAAGAGCGGTGACTGAGGCAGCCAAGGCTTGGCACGTATCTGACATCTACTATGTTGGGGAAAGCAGAACATATGGCCTCACTTTGGGCTAGGCAGGGTGGCTTCATGTTTTAGTAACAGGGCCAGCCCTGCCAACTTGCCAGATGTCCCTAACTTAAGGAGTCGCCCTGTATTCCAACACTTCGCAGAATAGATGTCTCTCGCCCCCCGCCCTCCAGCATTTACCAGCACATTTTATATCCTGAGCACCACTGTCCCCACCCAAAAATGTTCCTTAATGTCTTTAATGCTGGGTTTTGGTCTGGCAATCATAGTGTACAAAGGGATTTGAGGGATGAGGGGGGTGAATCATGTAGTATCAGTGGAGACAAAGGAAAAGATGGGAAACTGCAAATAATTATCCAGGTGGTTACTTATGAAAGAACCGCTGGTGGTCCAATCAACCATATTGCACGAAATTAACAAAGGTTACCTGCTGGGTTGTTAGAGCATATAAAACACCCAATATTGGTCTTACAAAAAAAGAGTTCTCTATGAAATAAGTAGATCTGTCTAAAAACAGTGCCATTTTGCCTCAAACAATCAAAGTTGCACAATTTGAGTGAATGGTTTTGAGGCCAAAACTATGACTTAGACTAATCCTGTTAAAACAGTTCCATATTCAGTGCAATCTATATGCCAGGTCAAATGTCTCTCTACATTTCTACCAGTGTGGTGTAGTGGTTAAGAGCAGTAGACTCGTAATCTGGTGAACCAGGTTCGCAAACTACTCTTCTTCTTCTTCTTCTTCTTCTTCTTCTTCTTCTTCTTCTTCTTCTTCTTCTTCTTCTTCTTCTTCTTCCTTTACTTTATGTTGCCCAATACCACACATTTCTGCAGAATTAAGTCCCAGTATGTTTGGTGGGATTTGCCCTCAGGTAAGCACACACAGGATTGCAATCTTAACTGCCGAATACACGAGGTGATGATTGGACTTGGTGCTGTGAACTTCATCTTTGCCTAATCCATTATGATAAAATCAGATCGCATGCATCTGTTTCAGAGGTGGGTAAAAAAAAAAATCAACCCAAGGGGTGCACTTCCTCCTTGGAAAACCTCTGGGGCTGCTTGCCAACAAGTGGGTCTGCTCAAAAGAGAGGCATGGCCAAATTAGACTCTTACACCTG
Organism: Podarcis filfolensis; assembly: GCF_964270895.1. Taxonomy (NCBI): domain Eukaryota; kingdom Metazoa; phylum Chordata; class Lepidosauria; order Squamata; family Lacertidae; genus Podarcis; species Podarcis filfolensis. The sequence goes on from NC_139612.1 coordinate 12,324,886, forward strand.
CAAACACACTCACCACACAAACATACACACACACCAGAACATGCACATATGCATCAGAGTTCACATATCACGGCACACAAAGAGGAACAGACACACAAAGGCAGGCTGACACATTCCTGCACGGGTCAGCAGAGGATCAGAGAGCTATTTTTCACACAAACACCCCTTTAGATGTTGTGGGGTGGGATGGGGCCGATAACCTGCTCTATATCACAGCGAGAGGAAAGAGAAACCTTCAGAGCTATGGGTTGTACCTGGTATTCTTTAATGTCTCTGACCATGGTGCTGAATTTAATAGCGCAACATAAGGAAGCATCTGAAAAGCCAGCCGTATGGTTAGAAACCAAACTCTGTGTGCCTCTGTGTGTACAAATAAATGGGAACAAAGTTTTTAAAGCATTAGAGTACCACTGATGCCTGATTTCTTTTTCTAAAAAAATGGATTTTGTATTTAAAACATATATCAGTTGATGACAGGCTCAAATATATTACAGATGTTTGAGAACACTTGTGTGTTATTTACGGAATCCCTTGTATATTTTTGGTTGGTAATGGAAAATCTACCAGTCTCTCAGGATCGAGGCAACTGGGAATGGGAAAAAAGTAAACCAATGGAGTAACTTCTTCCCCCATCTTTCAGACTGGCAAAGTGGGCTTCCTTTTTGCTGTATAATCTGGTCTGTAGCCCATTTCTCACTGCTAAGAATAGTTTTGAATTGTTGAGTTTCAATGAAATATCTGCTAGCATGTCTGACTGAGTTCCTTAAGCCATTTTTGCATGGATTATGTCTCTCACATGACATTTGGAAATAATCCTCCACTTACTTCTGGAATGCAATCCATTTCTTTTTTTAAGGACTCCATTTTGCATAATGTTATAATGCCCGTATAAAACTTGGCAAGGTTCAGTGTAAGTTTTAGTACAATCCACATGACAAAGAAAATGAACTGCCTGTTTTATAACAAAGGAAACAAAGGCAACTGTTGGTGTGTGGATCTGAGGAAATCTGGGAGAAATGGCCCCAATTCTAATAGTGCCTGTTAACTATAGCACTGTCACATCAAATTGATTCACATGGCTGCTTTAGGCCTTTGTCTTCCTTCCGTGGTGTTTTTTTATATCATCCTGAATTAAATGTGGAAGTGGTGAAACTTTTTCAAAGTCCTTCACTTCAATAGGTCCAAATTTCAATTTTGTATGCCAGGTCAAATGCTACAAAACCTCTGCTTGCTATGGCATGCTGTCAGGGACTGGGCAGAGGAGGAATGGTGGAGACCACCTCCCCATCCTGACCCTTCCAGGGAGGAGGAAGAAGAAGACAGTATAGATTTACAAAAGTGTTTTGCGGGAGGTCACAGCTCAGAGGCAGAGGAGGGAGGAAGTTGGGAAATAATGGGAGAGCCAGAACAGCAGCTGACTGACACATTGTCATTAGAAAGCATTCCAGACCCACCATCTCCCAGAACCCGGCGAGCCTTAAAAGTAGGAGAGCAAAGAGCTCAAAGACAGAGGGCATGTAGCAGCACCCATGAGGAAGTGGGAGAGACGGGGAGGAGTGGAGATTCACACGGGACGATGCCATTATCCTAGAGGTTGGGTTCTATGGAATCTCTCTGTAAAGTTTGAAACAAAAATGGACTGAAAGTGTTATGTACTGAAGTTCTCACCCTGGGCCAGCAGGGGGACACTGTACATAGTTTTCACTCAGGTCCACATATGCAAATAAGGGGTTGAAAGTGACATTCAGTGATTGGATAGTTACAGAAAATGGTTACTGTTGCTTTCTAGTGGAGCTCTATATAAGCAGGCTGGCTGAACCCTTCAGTTCAGTTCTGTTCTGGCCTGTGAATAAACAAGAGCTGTTTGAAGAATTGCTGTGTTGTCTGATATGTTCACCCACAACTTACCAGTAAGGAACTTTTCCTTGTCTTTATACTTTCCTGGGCAACTAGCCAGGAGCTGCTGACAGCATCCTAACAAACTTACATTGATCCTCCCAGCCATAAGCAAAGTCTCAAGAGGTTTCACAGTGACCCCCTGAAGGGACAATGTCCAGGGGAAATGCCCATTCGAGCCTTCACTCTCCAAATTAAGTGAACGCCTGAGGGTTGCTACAGGGATAAAGGTGTTAGCTCCACCACACAAACAAATTTTGGTTGCCCTCCATGTGTTGGATAGCGACCTGAGGTGGGAAGCCTCAAATGTTTGTGCCATGCAATCTCAATGCTGCACTCATCCCCACACAGCCTTGCATCTTTACTTTAAATAGATAACAAATGCTTAAAGAAATATTGACTGTTCCATCCTTGGCCGTCTTGCAGCGAGATCTGCTTAAGAACGATATGATGGCTCAATTCTCTCCTTTAGCCAACGTGTCTCCTGTAATGACTTCTCATCTCAGTGTTAGAAGTAAAGTTTAATCCTTCGCTGCTATCTGACAAAGTTGTGAATGGTGACGACTCTCCAGTCCGTTTTAGCCTGTGCAGCCTTATTTACTTTTCAGTCTAAGGCTGAAAACCTAGAGAAAATTCACGGAGAAGAATCTCAGTGGCACTTGCTGAGGCTCACATAGAGAACGGCGGGAGGGAGATGGAGGGGGTAGCTACAATTTTGGCTGGCAGATATTGATGGGGCTAAACCTGAAGCATAATCTACAGACCTACGAATTGCACAAAACTGTTCGCATAAATGTCACAATGCATCTATTGCCCAAACAGGAAAATGCTGACAAATGTTTCAAGAAAAATATCTAACCTCCTTTAAACTTCCTTCGCTTATGAGCAAAGCCATTTTCTCTCATGGACACCCCTACTATTCCCCCTCAAGGTTCTGGGAAATTAAATTGGGAGTCTGACAACCCAAAGATCTCATCGTTTCATAAAACTGGCCAGCTATGACCACATTAACCATCAGTTCAGAAAATTAAGTTCCAGTGTGGGTACTTAGCCACATATCTAGTACCTGCAATTTATTAACCGTCACAAGGAAAAGCCAACTGCCCATACACTTCCAGGACACAAAAATTCCCCTTTTCATTTCTTTGCTGTGCATTTGTTTCAGAATTTTCTCGCCATATATAATACTGCAGTATCTACTCACATGACAATGCCAGATTCATTTCTTACCATTCATTAAAAGTCGCCATTTGTTATGTGTATTGTTATGCTGGGTGAACTGATTTCAGCAGCTGCCTTTTTAATATTCATACTGCCTGAGAAATAGGAATCCACTTCTTCTCCTACAGTGCCTTAGGCTGCTAGTCTATTCATGTCTTCTCAGAAGTAAGTCCTATTGAATTCCTAGATATCTCTAGGACTGCAATGTTAATTGCCAGAATATTTGGTAGTTCCTCTTAACTTCTGAAATCCCTTAACTTCTGGGGATGCATCTTCAGTCTGCTCTATGAAGAAGAAAATGCAACTCCCACCAAAGTTAATGGGCAGTAAGTCATTTTCACCGTACTGAGCTAAAAAATATATATTTAAAAATAGTTTGAGGAAAATGAATCTTAAACTCTCTGCAGTGGGCGTTTGGATTACAGACTGATATTTCAAATCTGTCATAAAGTGAACATTAATACATCTCAGTGTTGTTTATGAGTTGCACAGAGAAGTTTAAAATGCACAGTCTTCATTCTTTCCCTTTGATTGCTCTTAACAGCATAGCTTTTAGATTAACAGCACCATAGAGGGGGAGAACTATATTATCTGCAAATAGAGATCCTAGCTTTTCTTTCCAGGCTTGCTTCTGAGCCTTTACAGTCACTGAAAGAAAGTGGAGAGGTCACCATGCAGATTCAGTGATGTGTGAATCCTCTTTCAGTTCCAAGTGAACAGGGCTCCCTGTGAACATGTTATTCCATCTTCCCAATGTTTCCTTACCTGTTAATTTTCACATTTTATATGGAGCAGCAATTTATACTAGTATGACTTGTGAGTGCTTGATTCTATTACCCCATCGCTCCCCGGTATTTGAAAGTCATAGGATTTGGGGTTTTGCTTGTTTGTTTTAGAAAGCTAATAGGTGCTTTGCCTTTTTTAAGTTGATGGTGTCACTTAGTTTTCTAAGTTTGCATAGCGCTATTCCCCCCCCCCCCCCCGAGTATTTAAACCACCCTTCTTCTTTTCTACAACAAATATGTGTCTCTCACAGTTACACTGAGCCTAATGGCAGGAGACAGTTGCTACAAATTATGGAACGTCTGTGAATAATTATAGCTCTCATCAGCAGAATAAAAATCCTAAATAATGAAGAAAGGCAGTTTAAAATGTATGATGGATCACAGATCCGCTGTAATGCCGCTTGCCTCTTAAAGATAATACTAATCTTAACATAAAAGCCATGTCTTCTTCCACTAAGCAGATTTGCGTTTTCTTAGCTTGAAGGCTTTGTTCTGATGGGTTTATCATGGTGGAATGTTCCACAAGGGAGTCAGGAATTTCGGCATTGTTATACCATAGATCATCCATTGTCATAGCCTTTGTCCCTGAGAAGAGTTGCTGAAGTTGTAGAATTCATTTTTGTATTGATCTGCAACTTGAAAGGCAGACGCAAAGCGCTTCTTAATAAGTTACATTTTCTCAATTTGCTCTGTGCTTGCCATGCAACAAAGCTGCAAGACGATGGGGCACATTTCATGTCTACAAAGGGGCCCATTACTCAAGCCATCCCCCCCCCCCCATGTGATAGATTATACATAAGAAAGCCAGGTTATATGCCATGCTCCGATCTCAACATAGGGATTACAAACAACATCACTGCTTCAGTACAAAGGAGGGTATGTATATGGAGCAGTTGCGCACATGGAGATGAAAAATGTCACCTGCCAGTTGTTTGGAGGGGAACTCATCCCTGCCTCTTTTTACAAACAAGCTGAATTGTAATAGGTCTAGTGGTTCTCAACCTGTGGGTCCCCAGATGTTGTTGGACTACAACTCCCATCATCCCTTAGCTCTGGCCTTGCTAGCTAGGGGTGATGGGAGTTGTAGCTCAACAACATCTGGGGACCCACAGGTTGAGAAAGGCTGGGGAGGACCTTTTACCTGGCTGCCATGCTAATCTGCCTAGGCATGACAACGGAAATGATTATAGCAGACACACACACACACACCCCTGGTCATACAGCTAGACATTAGGGCAAATAGTGGGTGATTAATAAGAACTCATTTGAGTGTGTTGAGTCTTCCAGTCTTCATGGAAGTCTTGGCCTTCTTGACAAACCTCCTGTGTTACTCTAGCCTACAAGTCCATCTTGGGAAGCAACAAACTTCATCGTATCATAGTGAGATGGTGATTCTTCATTGGGTTCATATCGCTGAAGGTTGTTAGATGTATACATTTGATGACAACGAGGTAGTTATCTTTGTGGGCCTTACAGAGCAATCCTATATTTGTCTACCCATAAGAAAATCCAACTGAATACCATGGAAATCCTTTCCATGACTTAAAAATTGCAGGCTTAAAACATTGCTTTGTTTTTTAAAAAAGATAAAGACATGCTGTATCTGCCTACAGCAGAGCTTTCCAAACTTTTCATGCTGGTGACACACTTTTTGGACGTGCATCGTTTTGCGACACAGTAATTCAGTTTTACTAGCAAACCGGAGGTTAAACTAACCCCTTTCCAGCCCCGGAAGGATCCCAGGGAATGTTCAGACACCACATCTACACACTGCAGCCAACACACTAACGTGTTGTGACACACAGTCAGGGGCGTTGCGTGGGTTGTCAGCACCCGGGGCAAGGCAAGTAATTTGTGCCCCTAACCCGTGGATTTGCGCCCCCTAACCCGTGGATTTGCCCTAACCCCAGATGTTGCGCCCGGTGCGGCCGGCCCCCCCTGCACCCCCCACGCTACGCCACTGCACAGTTTGGAAAGCTCTATGGGCACAGTGGCACCTTATTATTATTTCATATGATACAGAACTAATCCCCAACAATGTAAACAGATTCAGGATCTGAGCTCTGGTTTGTCGCGGCTTCCATACAACCCTGATACTTCGGCAATATTAACTTTTTTCATAGCACGCCTCTCTTTAATATCATTTACCCGGGTAACATCAACTGTGAAGTAGCATTCGTAAACATCTGGCAACTGTAATTTCCTTTTTTATTTTTCACTTAAAATCTATTCAGCTTTTTAACCATCTTAGAAATATAGAACATCAATTCTTCCACTCATAACAAATAATGATTGAGGCTGCTTAGCAGACGCAGGCTCCATTCTTTGACATGATGCATTCTTGCACTAAGATCTTCAGACAGGTTTATGCCTAAAATACAATTAAAATCAAGCTATGAATAACAGTATTGTGCTTTGTTACCTTATTAACTCCCAAATTGTTCTGCAGTTAACAAGCCCCTCAGTGTCTGTTTCCATAAAATAAAAAAATATTAAGAATGGCTCCCAATATTAATCTGGTTCGTAAAATATTAGCATCACTTTTGCATAAAAGCCCACACTTGCTCAGTCTGTTAAAATTGCAGATATTGCAAACTGAGCATGCAAACTGAGCATACACTTCTGCAAAGTGTAGTTGTTGTCGCAGAGAACTCGGCTGGTAAAATATGTCATGGCAACAAAACTGCATTGGAATGTAAGGATCATTTTCATGAGCAAGATTATATGCAGTAAACTTGATGCTTTTGAATTCTGGTGCTGGAGGAGACTCTTGAGAGTCCCATGGACTGCAAGAAGAACAAACCTATCCATTCTTAAGGAAATCAGACCTGAGTGCTCACTGGAAGGACAGATCCTGAAGCTGAGGCTCCAGTACTTTGGCCACCTCATGAGAAGAGAAGACTCCCTGGAAAAGACCCTGATGTTGCAAAAGGTGGAGGGCACAAGGAGAAGGGGACGACAGAGGATGAGATGGTTGGATAGTGTTCTCAAAGCTACCAGCATGAGTTTGACCAAACTGCGGGAGGCAGTGGAAGACAGAAGTGCCTGGTGTGCTCTGGTCCATGAGGTCACGAAGAGTCAGACACGACTAAACGACTAAACAACAACATGCAGTAAACAACTCCAGAGGTTGCAGTCCCCAAGGTGCCTATTCCAACATATAACAGAGCATGATCATCACCGTCTTCATTTGGAGTATCCCAACACCTCAGGATTTCTCTCTACCCCACCCCAAATGTGCAGAATTGCAGGCAAGGAAGAATCCCCGGGGGTCTGTCTCATTGTGACAGCACTAAAAAGGTAAAGGGTAAAGGGACCCTTGACCGTTAGGTCCAGTCGCAGACGACTCTGGGGTTGCGGTGCTCATCTCGCTTTATTGGCCGAGGGAGCCGGAACACAGCTTCCGGGTCATGTGGCCAGCATGACTAACCCGCTTCTGGTGAACCAGAACAGCGCACGGAAACGCTGTTTACCTTCCCACCGGAGCGGTACCTATTTATCTACTTGCACTTTGACGTGCTTTTGAACTGCTAGGTTGGCAGGAGTGACAGCACTAAGGACTGTTCAAATAAGCTCTAAGTATTTCGAGCTTATGTGTGGCAGGGGCCTTCAAAGGACCTTTACATTTAGGTCACCAGATGCCCCCGTTTCTCGGGGACAGTCCCTGGATTTACAGATCAGTCCCCATGCAAAATCCATTGAAGATGAAAAGTGTCCCCGGATTCATTGAAAAAAGTCTGGTAACCATACTTTACTTTACTATACTTTTACATAGAATCGGGATGCAGGCGGCACTGCGGTCTAAACCACTGAGCCTTTTGGGCTTGCAGATCGGAAGGTCAGCGGTTCAAATCCCCGCAGCGGGGTGAGCTCCCTTTGCTCTGTCCCAGCTCCTGCCAACCTAGCAATTCGAAAGCACGTCAAAGTGCAAGTAGATAAATAGGTACCACTCCGGCGGGAAGGTAAATGGCATTTCCATCCACTATGGTTTCTGTCATGGTGTCCCATTGCGCCAGAAGTGATTTAGTCATGCTGGCCAAATGACCCGGAAAATTGTCTGTGGACAAACGCCGGCTCCCTCGGCCTGAAAGCAAGATGAGCGCTACAACCCCATAGTCGCCTTTGACTGGACTTAACCGTCCAGGGATCCTTTACCTTTTTACCTTTTACATAGAATAATAGAACTGTTGAGTTGGAAGGGACCGCAAGAGTCACCCAGTCCAACCCCCTGCAATGCAAGAATCTTTTTTGCACAATGTGGGGCTCAAACACACCACTCTGAAATCACATTGAATCCAAATGCAAGCAACAACAAAACCTAGATTGGGATTAGCATTTCACTTTATGAATATCAAGCCTGTACAAATATTACATCCAAAGTGTGGGCATCCTGTAGACCTAGAGGTGAGATAATTTAGGTGCTTGCCCTTCTCCCTCAGATTCTACATGATTCTCGGCCTCTCTTACATATTTGTTCAGCCCCATAATAACCCTTCGGTAGAATGAGTGTGTTTCATTTGCAGCCAGCACTGTCTACTCAAAACACCAAGCAATTTCCTTCCAACAACCAATAACAGAGTAGGCAACGCTTCAAGTGTGTATATTTAGGTTTAAATATAAACTGTACCTTTGTTTTTATCTAAAAGCTGCTGGCTGACCACAGTTCCATATCTTCCAACATTCCTCTGATGAAAAAAGGGGTGTCCTATTCAATTATTATTATTATTATTATTATTATTATTATTATTATTATTATTGAAATATACTCAGAGTCAAGTGTGGATTTCATGCTCTTTATTCAGCTCATAGTAGCAAGGAATGGAATTTCCCCAAAACTGTCTGCTTTATATACATTATTTACACAATGGGCCCCACATGATTGGCTAATTCCGGGATTCTCCTGTAGGCCAATCAGGTTGCGGATTCACTTCCACCTGGAGCTGGATTGGGTGGCTCCTGCGGACCAATCAGACAGCTGCATTCTGGATCCTATTGTTCTAGGACCAATCAGACTGCTGCATTCTGAATCCTATTGATCTAGGATCAATCAGACTGCTGCATTCTGGATCCTATTGATCTAGGATCAATCAGACTGCTGCATTTTGGATCCTATTCAACTCAGTACATAACAATTATTATTACAGTCATACCTCGGGTTGAAGTTGCTTCAGGTTTAGCACTTTCGGGTTGTGATCCGCGGCAACCCGAAAGTAACGGAACGTGCTACTTCCGGGTTTCGCTGCTCGCACATGTGCAGAAGCTCAAAATGACATCGCGCACATGTGCTGAAGCGGCGAATTGCAACCTGCGCAAGTGCAGATGCGCAGATGCGGGTTGTGTTTACTTTAGGATGCGAACGGAGCTCCAGAACGGATCCCGTTCGTATCCAGAGGTACCACTGTATTATTATTATTTATATTATATTTACACCCCACCCATTTGACTGGGTTGCCCCAGCCACTCTGGGCAGCTTCCAACATATATAAAAAGCATAATAAAACATTAAGCATTTTTTTAAAAAAAACTTCCTTAGAAAGGGCTGCCTTCAGATGCCTCAGGGGCTGGAAAGCTCCATACTCTCCAACATTTCTCCAATGGAAATAGGGACATCCTAAGGAAAAGTGAGGCATTCCGGGATGAAATCAGAAACCAGGATGGCTTCCAGGGACTGTCCCTGGAAAATAGGGACACTTCGAGAGTTTGCAGTTCAGCTTCTCAAGGACAGCTAAATAGCATTTTTCAGGGGAGATTTCTCACCAATGATGCTTCTCCATCACCATCTTCAGTCTCTCACACGGCAATTTTCTGAACCTAAGCATTATCCTATCGATTTCAGTGGGGAAGATCAAAGCACGTGCTCAACTCTCTCATTGAAATCCAAGGCATCTTTGGCTGGTTTGTGTCCTTTGTTCCTTATTCAAACCAATGCGGGATCCCAATATCTCACCATTGGATATAATGTCAGTCGTAAGAAAATTGGATTTTCCCAAATCAGCACTTCCGTAGCTCCATGTATGGTGCTTTGCAAGCCCCAGCAATCAGCTGATTGGCTCCACAGGCAAAAGCAAGGCGCCTTATGTCATTGTGACGAGCAATGGTTAAACTTGGCCCATGAGGTGTAGGGGAGATAAAAAGCTGCACCCCCACCACCAACATGTGCCTTTTAGGATGTGGTTGCACAAGCCATATCAGGACTGTGTTTGGCCACTTTCTGTTCATTGTCCAATGCTCAGTGTCACTCATATTGGGTTATTGGGTTGTTGTTTTTATTTTGATCATATATTTTTTTTTTTATAATATTTTTATTTTTCCATATAGACACAACACAACAAACATAAACATACAAAGACAAAAACAAAACAAAAAACATGTATCATTTCATATCCTAATTTCATATCCTATCTTCCCCGACTTCCTCATGCCTCCCCTTTCTGTATTCCAAATTCTTATCGATTGTTCAGCAAATCTTCCCTTATTTTAATTTAAATTTAGACTATTCTTCCTTATTCTCCTTGTCTTAACCATTGCTAATAGTAACCATTTACTTTCCAGTCCAACATCATTCTAACTTTCATTAACTTTGTAATATTTCTTTAAATAGTCCTTGAATTTTTTCCATTCTTCTTGCGCTGCTTCTCTTCCCTGGTTTCGGATTCTGCTCGTCATTTCTGCCAGGCCCATATAGTCTATCACCTTCATCTGCCATTCTTCCAGTGTGGGTAGTTCTTGCGTCTTCCAGTACTTCGCAATGAGTATTCTAGCTGCTGTTGTAGCATACATAAAGAAAGTTATATCCGTCTTTAACACCCCTTGGCCGACAATACTCAAGAGAAAGGCCTCTGGTTTCTTGGGGAAAGTATATTTAAATACCTTTTTAAGTTCATTATAGATCATTTCCCAGAATGCCTTAATCTTCGGGCAAGTCCACCAAAGATGAAAAAATGTACCTTCAGTTTCTTTACATTTCCAACATTTATTGTCAGGCACATGGTAAATCTTTGCAAGCTTGACTGGGGTTATGTACCACCTATATATCATTTTCATAATGTTTTGTGGGAGTCATGCAGAGCCATACCAGAGTCTTCTAATATTGCAGGGGCCCCCTGACCTCGTGGCCAGCACTCCAAGCTTTACAATGTATTGGAATGTATTGACTTAACTGGAGTTGTGTTTCCTCTGGGCAGTGATGACCCTATATGGTGTGGGTGGGTTTAAGCCTTGGCCGGATGAGGTAACATGAGACACTGGGATGCAGCCATGCGGCTGGAGAGAACAAAGGGTAATAAAGTGACCGGAGGAGAGGAGAAGATGTCTGAAAGAGCTGCTCCTCAGTACAAGGAAAAATACTAGCTCTCTGCGTCTTTATTTTATGCTAAACAGCGCCACTTATGACGGCTGGTTTCCGACAAGTGGTGCCCCGTGTGAGGCTGAATAAAAGATTACGACTGAGGTTTTTAAAAGAGAGCTAAGAAGCAAGATTAAAGCAAACAGTCTGGGCCAGACTGTGAGAAGATTTTTGATCCAAGCAGTGGATATCATCGACTTACCTCGCTTGGCAAAGGTTTCAAGCGCTATTCATCTACGGATCCAAGGTTAGTCGATCCCTTAAATATTGATTTTAGAAAAATGGGCAGCTCTTTGTCTACTCCCCAACAGAAATTTTTAAAAGACTTAAAATTTCTCCTCTCCTCCAACAAATTGGAAGTTCCTGAGGGTGATTTGATACAGCTCATTCTGGCAATTGATGAACATTGCCCCTGGTTTCCTCAAGAAGGAACTTTGAAATTAAAACATTGGGATGAAATTGGAACACATTTTCATGGGCTTCCCAGCATTGGTGTTCGGAATTTAAATGCATGGTGCAAGGTTCGATATGCTATGGGTTCTTTATCACCAAAAAATATCTCCATGGCTGCATTGCCAACACAAGCTTCAGCTTCCTTAATTCAGCCTGCTGTCCTGCCATGTGTTCCAGCCCTTGCTTTGCCTGCAGCCCCAGACCCCAAACCTCCGGACTACAGTTCCTCACCAGAAGACCCAATCTTGCAAAAATACCGTGGTCTGGCTGGAAATGATCCTGCTCTTTCAGCAGCAGCAAAAGCAGCTACCCCATTGCAATGTGCAGTATTTGCCTGTAACTTAACTCAGGATACTATGGCATTCCCTGTTATTGTGCCACCTGCTGGTGCTGCAGCAGGAATTCAAGCCCAGCTTTTGGCTCCAGATGACATCAAGCTTTTGGCACGTACAGTTTTACCCCCATCAGCTCACGAATGGGAAACTGCCTGTGGTGCTTATGCTCCTGCTTTACTGAACCAAGCAAGAGGGAATAATCCTAATCTTACCCTCGCAGATGTGATGGATGCTATGATGGGGTGTGAGCCCTATGCTCAGGCTTCAGTACAAGCCACACTGCTGCAAATCTTATTGAGGGACACTGCTCTTGCTGCCAAACAAGCAATGAGACAAATCCCAGAACCTAGAGAATCATATCCTTCCTTCATGGACAGGCTGATTACAGCAGTGAGTAGCCAAATTGAAAATCCTGAAGCCAAACAAATAATTATCAAACAATTGGCCTTTGAAAATGCCAATGAGGATTGTAAGGTTGCGTTGCGCCCGATAATACACCTTCCTGCCATTGATACAGCTACGATGCTACGCATTGGTCAGTCTGTTGGTACAGCCACCCACAAGGCTCATTTGCTGGCAGCAGCGCAAAATAAAAACCAGCCTGTAGCTATCAATACAGCATTTCCAGCGTGGCAAACCAAGATCACTGATACCTCAGTGTGGGTAGAACAGTGGCCTCCACCAAAAGAAAAAACTGCAGCAATGGCACCATCTCGTTTTTGAACAGCTTATTTCTGAACAATTGACTTTGGCCACATTGAATCATTTTCTTCCCACTGGATCCAGCAGACAGGAACAGTTTGCTTTTACATTGCCAGTATATAACAATTTGCAATCCACCCAGTGATATCAGTGGATTGTTCTGCCACAACAGCATGCGGAACTCCCCTACACTTTGCCAAAATTTTGTGAATGAAGCATTGAAACCTTTCCGCATGCGCCACCTAGAGGTGCTGAACAAAAGCTGCATCTGGCAGTAATTGCTACACCATTGTTGTCAACAGAAAACTTATATGCTCAGATGGACAAGAAGAAGACTATCTCATTATAGAATGGTTACATTTACCTCATACCCCTTTGAAGAACATTTATTCAGCAAATGGATCCACATCAGACAATTGTTATCAAAGGACGTTCACGTGCTATAGCTTTGAGCAGTTTTGATGTTGCATCAATTTATATGCCATTTTCACAGACTGAACAGCAGCATTTATTGATCACAAATGCTGCCGTGCAAATTGTTTTGGCTGATTTTATAGGTCATCATTTTTAATCCTCCAAAGGATGACCGTTTGACATTTCTGACACAGGTCACTTATGTTTTGACTAACCCTTGTCTCTCACACATCTCCCCTCTGCACTAACCCTTTTCACGGATGGAACGAAAAATAGGGGGGTGGTGACATGGGAAGAGGGAGGAAAATGGAAAAGTTATTTACCTCTCCACAGTCTTCTGCCCAGCGAGCAGAGCTAGCGGCTGTGATTCTTGCCTTTCAATCCTTTCCTACTCAACCTTTCAATCTTATTGTGGATACTCAGTATGTATATCGCTTTTTGCTATTTTACCAATATCTTATATAACTCCTTCCTTGGATTCTGACTTGTTTTCTTTGTTTCTCGCCCTGCAGGCTTTACTTCAGCACAGAGAGTTTCCTTATTATGTTGCACATCTTCGCTCCCACACATCGCTCCCAGGGTATTTAGCAGAGGGCAATGCAAGAGCAGATGCAGCGTTGAGGGACATTTCTGCCTTTTCTCTCTTTTCTGATCCTGTACTATGTCATAACACCTTTCACCTCTCTGCGAAAGCATTGGCTAAGCAGTTTTCTATTCCTTTGGCCCAAGCTAGGGATATTGTGTCCCAATGTGCTTCCTGTTCTAAATCTCAGCTGGCCATTCCTTTTGATGCTGTCAATCCTAGGGGCACGTCTGCATTGCCGTGTTGGCAGATGGATGTCACACACACACCTGTGTTGGCTCCATTCTCCAAGGTTCACCTCACAGTGGACACCCACTCTGGATTCATAGGGCTACTCCCATGAGGGGGGAAACAGCTCATGTCATTCAGCACACTATCCGCTGTTTCTCAGTCATGGGTAAACCTGCGCGTATCAAAACTGATAATGGTCCAGCATATATTTCTAAAACATTTTCGGAATTTTGTATGTTGTGGAATGTGAAATTAACTCATGGTAGTCACTTTAACTCCATAGGGCAAGCGATAGAGGAAAGGGCGCACCTGATGTTCAAAACACTATTGCTAAAACTGCTTGGCGGCCGAAGCATTCGAACAGCACTCATCCCTTCAGCTGTTCACCAAGTTCTTTTTGTGTTTAACCATCTTTATATCCATATATTAGGACCCATACTCCCGCGGAATTGCATTTTAGGAAGGAGGAGGCACTCCCCCGCCCCTTGGTGGTGTACCGACGCTTGCCTGATCCCGCGTGGCATGGACCTGTCCCGCTGATCACGTGGGGACGAGGGGACGCGGCAGTGGATGTCAAGGACAAGCCTTTGTGGGTTCCAGCTCGATGCGTGCGGCCATGGCGAGCATCTTCAACCGCGGATGCGCCTTCCTAACCATTTGCCTTGCTATCCTTTGCTGCACCGTTATACAAGGAAGAGAAGCAGACGACACAGTCCAGTTGAAACCACCATATTTCACCTTATCGGCTGGCAAGCAGCAGTTACCTGAATCCTACACTGGCTGGCAGTATCCATGGCTCAGCCACTCTCGAACTAGAAGAACAGTGTTGTTGAATAAGACTTTTAGGGGTGAAAATTATCATAAGATATGGAGGAATAATATTTTTGTACAAGATATGATTAAGTTTACTAGTTTATTGCATGCTTCTAAATGTTGGTTATGTATGCACATGCCGCCCTTTTGCCAGTCATTCAGGCATAATGCTTCATGGTGTGCCTGTCAACGGATTTTTTCAATTTACAAATATTATATCCCCTAAGCAATCTTCTTGGCCTCCAGTACACTTGACCCTCCATGAGCCTGCCCCCATTTGTTTTCAAATTAAAGAGGGGAAGAATCATGGGGCATATATCCAAACTGTCAATATACATTGAATTTCACTTTTAATAGCTCTTGTTCTCTTACAGGAACATACAGTGACCAATCTTAGTGCTATAGAAGTGACACCAGTGCATGGCAAATAAACTAGAAAGGAAGCCTACCATGCAGCTTGGAATCAGAATTCTTATATTCTTAGCTTCCGGATGGAAGTTGGCTTCGACATTTATTGATTTTAGTGATCCTTATAGTAGTTATTTGCGTTATTTTGTGTTGCTGTATACAATGTATTCCTTCTTTAATCTCTGTATGTACTGCATGGTTCTCCAGTCCGTGGCCCGCTTCCAGTCTCACACGAGTCGCTTATCACACACGATATAACCGAATGGGTACTAACATTTATGACTCTGATTAATAAAATAAAGAAAGAGGGCATGTGGGAGTCATGCAGAGCCATACCAGAGTCTTCTAATATTGCAGGGGCCCCCTGACCTCGTGGCCAGCACTCCAAGCTTTACAATGTATTGGAATGTATTGACTTAACTGGAGTTGTGTTTCCTCTGGGCAGTGATGACCCTATATGGTGTGGGTGGGTTTAAGCCTTGGCCGGATGAGGTAACATGAGACACTGGGATGCAGCCATGCGGCTGGAGAGAACAAAGGGTAATAAAGTGACCGGAGGAGAGGAGAAGATGTCTGAAAGAGCTGCTCCTCAGTACAAGGAAAAATACTAGCTCTCTGCGTCTTTATTTTATGCTAAACAGCGCCACTTATGACGGCTGGTTTCCGACAATGTTTTCTCTTAAGGCATTACATGCCGTAAATTTTATCCCGGTGGTCCACAACTTTTCCCAATCAGCAAACAAGATATTATGACCAATGTCCTGAGCCCATTTAATCATGGCCGATTTAACCGTTTCATCTTGTGTATTCCATTTCAGCAGCAAATTGTACATTTTGGACAAATTCTTAGTACTGGGTTCTAACAGTTCTATCTCCAATTTTGATTTTTCCACCTGGAAGCCAATTTTACTGTCCAGTTTAAACGCTTCATTTATTTGATGGTAGTGAAACCAGTCTCTCACCTTCCCTTTTAATTTCTCAAAACTCTGCAATCTCAATTTGTCCCCTTCCTTTTCCAAAATTTCCCAGTATCTTGGCCACTTGGACTCCATATTTAACTTTTTAACTGCCTTAGCTTCCATTGGCGACAGCCACCTTGGAGTTTTATTTTCCAGCAAGTCTTTATATCTGACCCAGACATTTAATAGTGCTTTTCTGACAATATGATTTTTGAAACTTTTATGTGCTTTAACCTTGTCACACCACAAATATGCATGCCACCCAAAAATGTTATTAAAACCTTCCAAATCCAAAATGTCTGTGTTTTCAAGAAGTAGCCATTCTTTCAGCCAGCAGAAAGCTGCCGCTTCATAGTAAAGTTTAAAGTCTGGCAGGGCAAACCCCCCTCTTTCCTTTGAATCCGTTAATATCTTAAATTTAATTCTGGGCTTTTTGCCCTGCCAGACAAATTTAGATATGTCTTTTTGCCACCTCTTGAAACAATCCATTTTATCAATTATTTGCAATGCTTGGAACAAAAACAACATTCTTGGCAATACATTCATCTTTATAGCTGCAATACGGCCTAACAAGGAAAGCTTTAAGTTGGACCAAATCTCCAAATCTTTTTTCACTTCTCTCCAAGTTTTTTCATAATTATCTTTAAACAAATTCACATTTTTAGCTGTCATATTTATACCCAAATATTTCACTTTTTTAACCACAGTTAACCCTGTCTCATTCTGGAACCTTTCCTTTTCTATCTGTGTCAAATTTTTCTCCAAAACCTTTGTCTTAGACTTATTCAATTTAAATCCTGCCATTTGACCAAACTCTTGAATTATTTCCAAAACTCTTTTCATGCTAGCTTCTGGCTCTTGTAGTGTAAGTACTAAGTCATCTGCAAATGCTCTCAGTTTATATTGTTTAGCTCCGACCTGAATCCCTTTAACCAACTGGTCCCTCCTAATCATATTAAGCAAAACCTCCAGGACCGATATAAAAAGTAGTGGGGAGATAGGGCACCCCTGACGTGTCCCTTTTTCAATCTTGAACTCTTCTGTAACCACATTATTTACAATTAGTTTGGCTTTCTGTTCAGAGTATATTGCACCTATACCATTCTCAAACCCTTGGCCTACCCCCATCCCCCGGAGGTTCTTCAACATAAAACTCCAAGAAATGTTGTCAAAGGCTTTCTCGGCATCCACAAATATCAAAACAGCTTTAGTGTTTATGTTCACTTCCAGCTTTTCCAAAATGTCAATTATATTCCTTACATTGTTCGACAAATGCCTTTTTGGGAGAAAGCCCGCTTGGTCCCCGTGAATCTCCTCCATCAAAACTCTTTTCATTTTTTTTTTTTTTTATAATATATTTATTAAAGTTTTCAAATAAAACATATATCAAATAAGCACTTATCGTTGTCCATTTAACATCTTTCAATTGTTACATGGGACTCCCCCACACCTCCCGCATACACTTACATCATTATTAAATTATTTTCAAGCAAATTATCATTTAACTCATCTTAATTAATAATCTTAATTTGGTTTGACATATAATTCGACTTTAAATCTATTTTAATGGTAGACAATTGTCTGCACTGGCATCCTATTCAGCACTCAGCCAGATTACAATATTTTTGTAAATAAGTCTTAAATTTCCTCCAGTCTTCTTCCATCCTTTCTTCTCCCTGGTCTCGAATTCTGCCGGTCATCTCGGCTAGTTGCATATAGTCCATCAGTTGCATCTGCCATTCTTCCACAGTGGGTAGCTCCTGAGTTTTCCAATTCTTGGCAATTAATATTCTTGCTGCTGTTGTTGCGTACAAAAAGAATGTTCTGTCCTCTTTTAACACACTCTGGCCGACAATACCCAGGAGAAAGGCCTCTGCTTTCTTAGTAAAGGTGTATTTAAACACCTTTTTTAATTCATTATATATTTTCTCCCAAAAGGCCTTCACTCTAGGGCAGGTCCACCAGAGGTGAAAAAATGTTCCTTCATTTTCCTTACACTTCCAACATTTGCTATCAGACGAATGGTATATTTTAGCCAGTTTGACAGGGGTCATGTACCATCTATACATCATTTTCATCACATTTTCCTTCAACGCATTACATGCAGTGAAGTTCAGCCCAGAGGTCCACAACCTTTCCCAATCTTCAAACATAATATTATACCCAATATCCTGCGCCCATTTTATCATTGTTGATTTTACCATTTCGTCATGTGTGTTCCATTTCAGCAGCAAGTTATACATTCTTGAAAGTACCTTAGTCTTAGGTTCTAACAGTTCAGTTTCTAACTTTGACTTTTCCACTTGGAATCCTAACTTTTTGTCGTTTTTAAACACTTCTTTAATCTGAGCATAGTGTAACCAGTCTCGCACTTTGTCTCTCATCTTTTCTAAACTCTGCAATTTCCAGTTGTCACCATCCTTTTCTATTATCTCCCAATATTTTGGCCAATTGGCCTCCATATTGGCTCTTTTCCGAGCCTTAGCCTCCAGGGGTGACAGCCACCTCGGAGTTTTATTCTCCAGTAAGTCTTTATATTTTGTCCAGACATTAAAAACTGATTTTCTGACAATATGGTTCTTGAAGGCCTTATTTATCTTAGCTTTATCATACCATAAATATGCATGCCATCCAAACGCATTATTAAAACCTTCCAAATCCAAGACATCCGTATCTTCAAGAAGTAACCAATCTTTTAACCAGCAGAAAGCTGCAGCTTCATAATACAACTTTAAGTCTGGCAGGGCAAAGCCCCCTCTTTCTTTCGCATCTGTTAATATTTTAAATTTGATTCTGGGCTTTTTGCCCTGCCAGACAAATTTAGAGATATCTTTCTGCCACTTCCGGAAGCACTCTGTCTTGTCTACAATCTGCAGTGTCTGAAACAAAAATAACATTTTTGGCAATACATTCATCTTGATGGCAGCTATTCGGCCTAGCAATGAAAGTTTTAATCTTGACCAACTATCCAAGTCTCTCTTAATCTCTGACCAACATTTTTCATAATTATCTTTAAATAAACTCAGATTTTTTGCTGTTATGTTTACCCCTAGGTATTTAACTTTTTTAACCACATTTAGTTCTGTCTCTTTCTGAAGCTGTTCCAACTCAATATCTGTCATGTTTTTCCCCAGAACTTTAGTTTTTTGCTTATTTAACTTAAATCCTGCCACTCGACCAAAGTTTTGAATCAGTTGTAGTACTCTTTTCAAACTAGACTCCGGCTCCTGTAATGTCAGAACTAGGTCATCTGCAAAAGCTTTAAGTTTATATTGTTTCGCTCCGACCTGAATCCCTTCCACCAACCGGTCCCCCCTAATCATATTCAGGAGCACTTCCAGAACCGAAATAAACAGTAATGGGGAAATCGGGCAGCCTTGTCGTGTACCTTTTTCAATTTTAAACTCTTCTGTAACCACATTGTTAACTATCAGTTTAGCCTTTTGTTCTGAATATATTGCCTCAATCCCGTTCTCAAACCCCCGTCCCACTCCCATTTCTTTTAAGTTCCCCTTCATAAATTTCCAAGAAATGTTGTCAAAGGCTTTCTCCGCGTCTATAAAAATTAAAGCTGCTTTGGTGTTTATGTTTGTTTGTAAAAGTTCCAATATGTCTATAATGTTCCTTGTGTTAGTAAACATATGTCTGCCCGGGAGAAAGCCTGCCTGGTCTTTATGGATTATCTCACTTAAAACTTTCTTAAATCTTCGTGCCAAAACATCTGCAAATATTTTGTAATCCACATTTAAAAGGGAGATGGGACGGTAATTCTTAAGTTGTGTCTTTTCAGTTTCTGACTTTGGAATCAATGTGATAAATGCTTCTTTCCACGATTCAGGCGCCTTCTTCCCCTCCATTATTTCATTACTGACCTCCAACAAAGGTTGTATCAAATAATCCTTCAATGTCTTATAGTAGTTAGAGGTCAGTCCATCTGGCCCTGGTGATTTGCCCTGTTTCAGACTCAGGATGGCCTGTTCAATCTCTTGTTGTGTTATTTTGCCATTTAAAATTGTTCTGTTTTCTTCTGACAGCTTTGCTAATCCATTTCTCTCCAAAAATTGTGTAATCTCTATTTCATCTTGTGGCCCTTGAGTATATAACTTTTTAAAATACCTCTGGAAGCACTTTCTAATCTCTCCCGGGTTCTGAATGTTCCTTCCTTCAACCTCTAAGTTTGTTACTGTATTTAATCTTTGTCTCCTTTTCGACTGCCAAGCTAGCAGTTTCCCACATTTATTTGCCGATTCAAAAGTTTTTTGTTTCATTGTTTTAATCTTCCATTCTATTTCCTGATTTATCAGCTTGGAATATTGCGCCTGATAAAGTTTAATTTCTCTCAGAATCGGTTGGGACTTCGGGTTAGATCTTAACTTCTTCTCCAACTCTTTGATACTTTCCAGAATTTTATCTTTCTTTTCATTTTGCAGTCTTTTCTTTAAGGAATTCTGTTGGATCAAGAACCCTCTCATCACAGCTTTACTTGCATCCCAGATAGTTCTTTTTTCCACCGTAGTGTTCAAATTAATCTCAAAATAGTCCTTTAAGGTTTTTTGGGCCTTCTTTACAATTCTTTGATCTCTAAACAGGCCATCATTCATCTTCCATCTAAAGGAGCCGATTGGGATCAATGTCATATCCATTCTCAAGGCGTTATGGTCGGAGCATGTTTTGGGGCAGATTTCCACCTTCCTCACCTTAGGTGCCAGACTTCTAGTTATCCATATTTGGTCGATTCGTGTCCAAGTCAGTTGAGCTTCAGAAAAGAATGTTCCTTCTCTTCCCAAGGGGTTTCTAACTCTCCAGATGTCAACCCAGTCCATATTGTCAGTCATTTCAAAAAAGGTCTCATCAAAACTCTTTTCAGTCTCTTTGCTAAAATATTAGCAAAGATTTTGTAATCCACATTCAATAACGAGATGGGTCGGTAGTTTTTAAGTTGGGTCTTTTCAGTCTCTGTCTTTGGTATAAGTGTAATGTAGGCCTCTCTCCACGTATCGGGTGCCCTTTTCCCCTCCATAATCTCATTGCAGACTTCCTTCAAAGGTTGTATCAACCCTTCCTTCAAAACTTTGTAATATTTGGAAGTCAGTCCATCCGGTCCGGGGGATTTGCCCAGCGTCATGCCTTGAATGGCATCTTCTATTTCTTGTGCTGATATCTCCTGATTCAATATTGTCTTATTTTCTTGCGAAACCTTTTTCAGCCCATTTTCCTCGAGGAACTGTTGTATGTCCATTTCTTTCTGCGGCCCTTGTGTGTAAAGTTGTCTAAAGTAGTTCTGAAAACAATTCCTAATTTCCGCTGGGTTGCTTATATTTTTTCCTTCCACTTCTATATTTGTTACCGTGTTGAGTTTTTGTCTCTTCTTTATTTGCCAAGCCAGTAACTTGCCACATTTATCAGCAGATTCAAAGGTCTTTTGTCTCATTTGTTTAATTTTCCACTCTAATTCTTGATTCATCAGTTCCATATATTGTGTTTGATGAAATTTAATTTCTCTTAAAATCTCTTGGGATTTTGGCTTTGATCTTAATTGTTTTTCCCCTTCTTTTATCTTTTCCAAAATTCTCTCCTTCTTCTCATTTTGCTTTCTCTTCTTTAAAGTATTTTGCTGAATCAAAAACCCTCTCATCACGGCTTTGCTTGCGTCCCATACTATTCTTTTTTCTACTTTAGACCTTAAGTTGATTTCAAAGTAGTGTTTCAAGGTTTTTTGGGCCTTCTTGCAGATCTCCTCATCTCTGAATAAGGTGTCATTCATTCTCCATCTGAAGGAACCAGTTGTTGTTTGCCTCATCACCATCTTTACAGCATTATGGTCGGAGAAAGTTTTTGGGCAGATTTCTACTTTTTTTATGTTCGGAGCCATACTGCTAGTCACCCAGATTTGGTCAATCCTTGTCCATGTCATTTTGGCTTCAGAAAAGAAGGTTCCCTCTCTTTCTAATGGGTGTTTTGTTCTCCAAATATCAATCAAGTCCATATTGTCAGTCATTTCAAAAAAAGTCTTTGGTAGTCTTCCATCTTTTGTTATTACCTGTCTTTGTGCCTTGTCCATATTTGTTGAAACTACTCCATTCATATCTCCCATCAAAATTAAGTTGTAATCCATATGGTCCATCAAGATTTCATGCAACTTCTTAAAAAATTCAGCTTTCCCTTCGTTTGGTGCATAGATTCCCACTATCAAATACTTCTCTCCTTGGGATTGAATTTCAATTGCCAAATATCTTCCTTGATCATCTTTAAAGATTTGTTTCGGTTGCAATTTTTCTTTTGCATAGATCACCACTCCTCTCTTTTTTACTCTGTCTGAGGATATAAATTCCTGTCCCAGTCTTTTATTTATTAGTAATTTTCTGTGTGCTCTTGTCACATGGGTCTCTTGTAGGCAAATCAAGTCCAATTGGTCTTTCTTTAAGGCATGAAATATACTTTTTCTCTTCCTGGGAATGTTCAAGCCGTTACAATTCCAGGTTAGAAGTTGCAAAGCCATGATGGGATTATTTACTCCTTCCTCCTACAGCTCCCTGTTTTTGTTCCTCGTCCGTCGGTGGTGCCGTGTTCGTGTCCAGTGATGGATGCCCCTGTCCTGGAAATGTCTCTTTCTGTAGGTCTTCTTCGTGCTCTCCCAAGAACTTGTCTTTATCACTTACAGTCTTTATTCTTCTCTTCTTTCCCTTATATTTAAAAGACAAGCCTTGGGGAAATTCCCACCTGAATGGTATGTAGTTCTTCTTCAGCAGTGTCACCAGGTCCTTATAATGTCCTCTTGCGTCCAAGATACTCTTAGGGATGTCTTTAAAAATCTCAATAAAAAAGTCTTCAATTCGAAGGGCTGTTTGGTAGTGCAGGTTCAGTATTTTATCTCGCTCCTCCTTTGATCTTAGAGTAATAAGACAATCTCTGGGTCGATTCTTCTTCTGTCTTGTTCCCAATCTAAATGCACTTTCTATCTTAAAGTCCTCTTTCTCCAACTCCTGCTTCCAAAAATCCGAAAATTCTTTTGTCAAATAATCCACCAAGTTGTCTCCTTCCTTTTCCGGCACAAGTCTGATCCTTAAATTCCTCTCCTTGCGTTGCATATCCTGCATAGAGAGTGCCAGTTCATACTCGTCCAATTTCTTGTAAACTGGTGGAAATTTTTCCTCCGCAGCAGTTGCAATTTCCTTAGCTTCCTCAGCTATCTTTCGTGTTATAGATGAATCTTCCAATAATTTCCCAATTGCTTCTGCATTTGAGTTCACTTTATTCCCAAGGTCAGTTATACTTTTAGTATTTAGATCAATTTTCCCAGAGATTTCTTCAATTTTTTTATTTGTTTCAGCAACTTGTACTTTAGTTTCAGCAACTTGCAATTTAGTCTCTGCGCCTTGCTTTTTTAGTTCCTCCAAAGAGTCATTTATCTTCTCCAATACCTTAGCAAATGATTCTTCTGTAGACATTGCTTTCACTTTTGGCTTTGCAGCCACTATAGTTCCAGAGGGTCCTGTTACAGAAGCCCTTCTTTGCATGAAAGGGTCAATTTTATATTGTCTGCCAGATCTCAAGGTTGTTTCTTGTAAATCCCCTTTCTCTTTACCATCTGCCATAACAAAGTCTTTTAGTCAAGGTCATTCCCAGACTTTGGAGCTCACAAACAAAAGTTCTCAAATTTTAAACTCCACTTGTTGCTGAAACAATTTGTAGGTCCTCTAGAGGGCGTAGAGTCAGTTCTATGCTTCTCAAAATAATCCCACACTCTTCAGAAAAAAGAATAAAAGTTTCCTAGTCCCTTTCAATTTTTCTTTTCTCTTTCAAGGGGATCCCGATCAATAGTGTCCTGTAAGTAACTTTGTAATACCACAGAAACAGTATTTCAAATTGGAAGTAACCAAAGTCAATTTAAGATACTTTTTAGCTTCTTATAGCAACAGTCCTTAGCCGGTTCCTTTTCTCCGGCAGTCCGATCCCAGGTTAAAGAGCAGTGGTACTTAATCCAATTCTTTTAAATTGGCAGGGAAACACTTTTAAAATCTTCTCCCCCCCCCTCCTGCCTTCGGGGGGGGGGGGAGTTCTTTGCTTTGGTGGTGGATTTCTTAATTCCCACAAGTTTCTCTCAAGCAGTTACAGCTAGAGTGCCTTTCGCTTTGATCTTGCTACAGAACGGAAAGCAGACTTCCTTTTTAGTGCTTATCCGTCTCGGTGCCCAATTTCTTTATTTTAGAGTCCAATTATACTTTAGCAGTCAATCCTACTCACGGATAGTTGTTCTTTTAATCCAATTTCCCGGGAAGAAGTCAGCGCTCTCCGCTAATGGCGACGCGGCTTCGCTTCGCAGGCTGGGTGAAGACGACTCTCAGCACCGCTCCAAGACCCCTCCGCTGCTCCGCAGCCTTTAAAAAGGCTATTTCGCAGCGTCGGGGGGGCGCAAAGGTGCCCGCCGAGTCTCCAGTTCACAGGCAACGCGCCTGTGATTTTTAAGGGTCCCCGCTTCGCCGTAGCTGACAGGACCCGAACCCGCGAAGCAGATCTCTCCCGGAGCTCCGGTTGAGATCCGCCATTAAGCGCCGGCGCTAACCGGAAGTCCTATTTTGATCATATATTTTGATTTTGTTCCGTGAACCACCCTGAGACCTCTGGGCATAGGGTGGGATGTAAATTCAATGAATAATAATAATATGCAGCATTAAAGAAAGGAGAATTGAAGTGCTATCGGAAACGGAGTCATCAATAAATAGCCAAATATTTATTACAAATCTTTATTATAATAATCTTTATTTATTATCACAATAGTGATAATCTTTGTTGGAAATGTAAAGAAAAAGAAGGTACCTTTTTCCATATGTGGTGGACCTGTCCCAAGGTGAAAGACTTCTGGGAGAAGATTTATAATGAATTGAAAAAAATGTTGAAATATACATTTATCAAGAAACCAGAGGCCTTTCTTCTTGGAATAACAGGTTTGGAATTGCCTAAGAAAGATGTTAGATTATTTTTGTACGCCACAACGGCTGCTCGAATTTTAATAGCCAAGAACCGGAAAGCACAAGAAATACCATCAGTGGAAGATTGGCAGATGAAGATGATGGACTTTTCAGAGCTAGCTGACCTGACTGGAAGAAATCAGAAAGAAGAGGAATACCAAGAAGATTGGAAGAAATTTAAGGACTATTTGAATAAATATTGTAATATAAAAAATTAGAAACTACTTGAAAGTACCAAATAGGCCTAGGATTAAATTAGGATTTAACTAAATAAGTGGGATTTACAACAGTAAGAAAAGTGAATAAGTTAGATTACAATTGGAAATATATTTTTTTAATAATGATATTGGAAAGCTGTTACATCCAGATACAAGGAAACTCAGAAGGGAAGTCAATAATATGTTTATAAGGTTGGATTTTTAAAGAATTAAGTTTGTTTTTATTTGTCTATTGTTTTCTTTTTTGATGTATTCTTTTGTCTTTTGTCTTTGTTTTTGTTTGTTATTCTGTTATGTGATATTTGTTATAATTGTGGAAAACCTAATAAAAAATTTATTAAAAAAAACAAAAACAAATCCATGAGGGAAACCTTATAGGAAAGGATAACATAAGGATAACAGATTTCCCTTTCCCTTACTCCATTGGGAATAGTTTCTGGGAGGGAAAAATAGTATTCATATTCAAATGCTCAGGTATCTCAAAAGACTTGTGTTTTCAAAGCCTTTCCATAACATTGCAGTTTATAAGCAGTCATATCCCACTACAAGGGTGGGGGGATATTCCCAGTCTTCCCACAGTACATCTAGAGAAGACCTCAGCTTTCTGTAGATGTCAAAGTACAATCTAATCTCTCTCCGCCCTCCTCTCCCTTTCACTGCAGACAAACAAAACTGGGAAATGTATCTTCATTAAATAAGTGGATTATATTATTCTGGCACCCAGCACTATCATTCTGCTTACCCATTTTGCAGCAAGAAATGGCACCGTTGTCGAATTGACATTTTGCTTCCCATAAATGTAACCACAACCTTTGGATTGACATGTAAGTTCTACAAACATTTGCAAAGAACCAGCATCCAAATGTCAACAAGATACCATCATCCTTGTTAACATCAATCCATGATGATGATCCTGGCCTGAGGTTAGATTTCAGATTTACACTGTTTGAATAGTTTTCACCTATTACCTAAAACAAAACAAAACAAACCACACAAACAAACAAGCAAACATAATGTTGCAAAATGCAAGCATTAGCGTTCATCTAGTTTGGCTTATTATTTCTTACAAGTAAATTAAAATTGGTGTTAATTGTTTTTGTCAATCTTATATGCAGTTAACAGATGGCAAAGGAAAATATAAACCAACAGCCCAGATCCCGATATAGTGATGACTATAATTGAATGTACGGCATTCAGATTGGAGACTATGCATTATCATCTCCTGAGTGGATACAAATGTGAACTGCCATTGAAAGTATGTAGAAGATACGACCAGAAAGTTCAGTGAATGGTCACAGAAACTAGACAGTGAGAACTATTAAAACATACGACCTTATAGGCCTTCAAAGTAGGCGGGTTAGGATTTTCTTCCCAAAATTGTGACCCCGTGGGACAGGGCGCCAAGAGCTGGTTTTTGGTCTATAATAAAAAGTACTGTTTGCACTGCCAAAACTTGCAGGGGAGAATTTCTAGCTGTTTGGCACCATTTTGGGGTGAATTGGATAATCTCAGATTTTTGGTGAAATTATGACCCTGTGGGTTAGGTATTTTTTCAAAAAAAATGTTTTTCCATGCCTTAAGGCACCGAGGGCTGATTTTTTCCCACTATGATACACAGCCTTCTGTGTGCACCACCAAACCTTGCAGGGGAGACTTTGCAACAGTTTGGCACCATTTTTGAGTGAATTGAATAACATCAGATTTTTGGTGAAATTCTGACACCGTGGGTTAGGGATTTCTTCAAAAAAAATATTGTTCCACAGGTAAAGGCGTTGAGGGCTGATTTCTTGACCTATGATAAAAACCCTTCTGTTTCCAACGCCAAACCTTTCAGAGGAGAATTTGCAAAACTTTGGCACCATTTCTGAGTGATTTGTATATCGTCAGATTTTTGGTGAAATTCTGACACCATGGGTTAGGGATTTTTTCAAATTGCCGCAGGGTCAGAATTTCACCAAAAATCTGACATTGTCCGATTCACTCCGAAATGGTGCCAAACTGTGGCAAATGCTCCCCTGTAAGGTTTCGTGGTAGAAACAGAAGGCTTTTTATCCTGGGCTAAAAAATCAGGCCTCGACGCCTTAACCTGCGGAAAATCATTTTTCTGAAAAAATCCCTATGCCCCAGGGTCATAATTTCAGCAAAAATCTGACCTTCTCCGATTCACTCCAAAATGGTGCCAAACTGTGGTAAATGCTCCCCTGAAAGGTTTGGCGGTGGAAACAGAAGGCTTTTTATCCTAGGCTGATAAATCAGGCCTCGAAGCCTTAACCTGAGGAAAATCATTTTTTTGAAAAAATCCCTAACCCCAGGGTCCACCTCTGCGATATAACTTCCTTTTTACACCGCCAAACCTTCAATGGAAAATTTATAACAGTTTGGCAGCATTACTGAGTAATTGGATGACGTCAGATTTTTAGTGAAATTTTGCATCTACGAGTTAGGGATTTTTTGAAAAAAAAAATTCCCACGGATTAAGGTTTTGAAGGGTGATTTTTAGTCCTATGATAAAATGCCTTCTGTTTCCACCTCCAAACTTTGCAGGGGGAGGGGTTTGCAACTGTTTGGCACCATTTCTGAGTGAATTGTATAACATCAGATATTTGGTGAAATTGTGACTCCCACAGGTTAGGATTTTTTTTAAAAAAATTAATTCTGTGGCTTAAGGCACCGAGTGCTGTTTTTTGGTTCTATGATAAAACATGCTTTTTGCACTTCCAAAAATTGCAGAGTTGAATTTGCAGTGGTTTGCCACCATTTTTGAGTTAATTGGATAACGTCAAATTTTTGTTGAAATTGTGATTTGTTGAAAGTATGCGATTGTGTATATACATGACTTCCACAAGTCATGCCTAATTTGCAAATTGAAATAGGGTGGAGTTATAACAACGGTCCTAAAAGACCTTCATTGGCTCCCAGTACATTTCCGAGCACAATTCAAGTGTTGGTGCTGAGTTTGAAAGCCCTAAATGGCCTCCTGAAGGAGTGCCTCCACCCCCATCGTTCAGCCCGGACACTGAGATCCAGCGCCGAGGGCCTTCTGGCGGTTCCCTCACTGTGAGAAGCCAAGTTACAGGGAACCAGGTAGAGGGCCTTCTTGGTAGTGGCGCCCACCTTGCGGAACGCCCTCCCACCAGATGTCAAAGAGATAAACAACTACTTGACATTTAGAAGACATCTGAAGGCAGGCCTGTTTAGGGAAGTTTTTAATGTGTGACATTTTAATGTATTTTTAATTTTGTTGGAACCTGCCCAGAGTGGCTGGGGAGACCCAGCCAGATGGGTTGGATACAAATAAATTATTATTATTATTATTATTATTATTATTATTATTATTATTATTATTTCACCCACCCACATACCCTTCAGGGCTTGCTGATCAGAAGGTCGGTGGTTCGAATCCCCGCGACAGGGTGAGCTCCCGTTGCTCGGTCCCTGCTCCTGCCAACCCAGCAGTTTGAAAGCATGTCAAAGTGCAATTAGATAAATAGGTACCACTCCAGCGGGAAGGTAAACGGTGTTTCCGTGTGCTGCTCTGATTCGCCAGAAGTGGCTTAGTCATGCTGGCCACATGACCCGGAAGCTGTACGCTGGCTCCCTCGGCCAATAAAGCGAGATGAGCGCCGCAACCCCAGAGTCGGTCACGACTGGACCTAATGGTCAGGGGTCCCTTTACCTTTACTATTGTCAACTGTGATTCTGAATTTGACCACTGCTCCCCCCACCCACCCAATGAGATGTTGACCAAGTATTTTAGCAAATTCTAGGCTAACAGAAAAACAAGAGGAGAGAATAAGAAGCAAGTTCTGACTCTGCATGAAAGACACACAGAGGATCAAAATAGTTGGAGATCAGATTCATAACTTGTATGCAAACATCACGTCCCATTGCTTCTCTCTCTGAATTTTTTTTTTTTTTTGCTTTGAAACCTGCAAAGAAATCAGCCAGACAAAGCAAATTATTGTTCCCCTTTGATTGTATGACAGCATTCGGTTCAAATTTTGTTAGTTTGGCCATTTTTTCTCCCCCCAAAACAGGGACACGTTATTCAGTGCGTAATCTAAAAAAAGAAAAGTCACACTAAATAATACAAATGATTCCTTCATAAATGCCCTTGTGGACTGCAAGTGCCGATGATATACTGTGTCACATAAAATCCTTGCCACGTTGCGCGGAATCGCTAGAGACGGTCTCCTAGGAAAAGACAATTTGATTTACTCTAATATGGTTTGCTCGAGTGAGATTTAAGATTAGAAAGAGTAGCAACACTTAATCCAAGGAGATAATATGTTCATTAATGACTCCTTGAGAGCCAGACACAAAGACAGGCTGTTTAAATTAGGGCTGAAGGCTGTAGACAAAAGAACTGAGGAGGGCATATTCGATTACTTTGCTTTTGGAGATCACTTGGTTTGTTTTTTTCATATCTCCTTCGATGCAATTGCTCCTTTAATGTTTCCTTATTTCTTGTAACCCTTCCCAGTGACCCGAACTATTCTTTGGGGCTAAGCCGATGCTTGCATGACACTCCCTGGATGGGAGAGTCACAGGGCTCTTGTAGATTGCCTGTTTCTTGAGCCTCCCTCCTGATTTGCTTGTCCACAAAATTCACACAGAGATTCAGAAACGCCCAATCTTTATTGTCCATTTGTTCTGATTTGCTCATGGGGAGGTTGTGCGACAATGAGAGTTCATCAAACATTCCTCCTGATTTGCTTGCATGTGTGTGTGTTTTTACACATAAATTCATCTCATGCATTTCCCCGTCACTTTCCTAACTGCAAAACATTCTTTGGAGTTCTTTCCTTTTGCCCAGTCGGATGCATTTTAGTTGGGGATGAGAACAATGGGCTAATATTTTCTGCTACCAGCCGATAACTGTGATCAATACAAGAACTTGGAGGAGCCAGAATGAATCCCCTGGAGCAAATCATGCCACATTTGAAGAAGCTCTAAGTGATAATGGTGCCAAACAGAGAATATTTCAGTTAACTATTCATTTATTCTTATCTCACTATGATAGATCATCACCAATGAGGGTCACTCTCAATGAGATTCCTTTTCCACTATACATACAAAATAATGTACTTGATTTCTTGCTGTTAGGGTAGCAAAGTAGCAGTTCCAGAATGTCTAATTAGGTAATTTGCAGAGGTTTTATTATGTGTTATTCTTTATCAGATGACAGCCAGTACAGAGATTAATAAAGCTGTCAACTATGGGCAAATTCATAAGTGATAGCTTCAGTTTTTATTCTCAAGTGATACTGATTAGCATATTGTCCTTTTTTTATTGGGGAGAACTATAGGGGAAAGACCGAGGAGAGTCATCTTGCTGACATTAGATACCCTCAGCTTTTGTTGGATAAATGTTGTCCCAGGGAACAAGTCCAGAATAAGAGAAAATTAACTAACTGGTAGACAAAGTGAAGACCCTGTGTAGTTTGATGGTCTTCCTGGTACAACTCTATACATGTCTACTCAGAAATTTTTTTCACTGATTCCAGTGAGGCTTACTCACGGGTAAATGAGGATAGGATTGCAGCCATAAATATGTTTGTGGACTGGACCTCAAAATATATTATTCTTCAGCAGCTTTCAAGCATAATTGTACATAGAATATTGGTCTAAAAATAAAATAAAATAAATCTGCTGTTGCTTCACCAGCAAATTGTACAAGGTGCTTTTCTTATTTTGTAAAAAAATATCAGTAAAGTGAAATCTGCATCGAGTTAAACAAATATGTGCTATCTCTTGCTGATCTTTTGAATTAACTCCGTCTTTTACGGCAGAGGTGTGCCAAAGGCAGATCAGAACTTACTGGTAGATCTTGGAATGTTCTGCAGTAAATTTACAAGAGTTTCTGACTCCTAATCATTTAACATTAGCTGCAATAAGATGACTCTTTCCACCTAAATAAGGCTAATGAATGACAATAATTTTTAAAAATCTCCTGTGGAGTGGAAAGACACTGACCTCAGTTCAGTTCTGGTACAAGAAACAAATTCCTAGACTCAGAATATGCTCAGGGACGAGCTGTTCTTTAATTCAAACTGTATGTCTTTGCAACTATAATCACTGAGTTCCAGTGCATTCCGACTGGGGGAAAAAAGCCCTGGTCTCTCCCACATCCTCGGAAGTCGAACGGAATCCGTTCTGGAAGTCCATTTGACTTCCAAAACGTTTGGAAACCAAAGAGTGGCTTCTGATTGGCTGCAGGAAGCTCCTGCAGCCAATTGGAAGCCCCGTTGGATGTTCGGGTTCCAAAGAACATTTGCAAACCAGAACACTCACTTCCGGGTTTGCGGCGTTCAGGAGCCAAAACATTTGACTCACAAGTCGTTCGGGATCCAAGGTACAATTGTAGGTCTAGATTCAGCCTAAGTCTATTGTTGAACACTGACACATACAATGTAAGTATTCTCTAGCAAACATTCAGACATCGCACATTATATATCAAAAGTTATCCTTAGGGAGTACTGGATTCCAACATAGGTTAAGAGCTAAGATACACCAACTTCTCTGAAGCCACTCTGAGAGCTTAATGGCTAAGCAGGGTGCTGAACCCAAGTCAGCCATGTGCTCAGTTGCCTACAGGTTTTAATAACCACTGCAGGATGAACTTTTCAACACATGGATTAACACTGGAGATAAAATGTAGATGTCAGGGGCTGGACTGAGGAGGAATGGTGGGGGATGCCACCCCTCTTCTCCTGAACCTTCCCGAGAACAGGAGCACAGTATAGATTTAGAACAGTGGTTTGCAGAAGGTCACAGTACAGAGGCTGCAGAGGGGAGATGCTGGGAAATATTGGGAGAGGAACAGGAAGAAAAAGCAGCAGCACCAGGGAAGAGACAGCTGACAGACTCAGTGTCTTTAGAAAGCATTCCTGACCCCCCCTTCTCCCAGGACCAGATGGGCATTGGGGGTAGCAGAACAGAGAGCTCAGCAGCAGAAAGCTCAGATTAGCTGAGGCAGGAGTGACGTCGAATAGGGGAGTCGTAGGGGGTGGGACTTTACTTGGAGCAACACCATTACAGTGGTACCTCAGGTTAAGTACTTAATTCGTTCCGGAGGTCTGTACTTAACCTGAAACTGTTCTTAACCTGAAGCACCACTTTAGCTAATGGGGCCTCCTGCTGCTGCCGTGCTGCCGGAGCATGATTTTTGTTCTCATCCTGAAGCAAAGTTCTTAACCTGAAGCACTATTTCTGGGTTAGTGGAGTCTGTAACCTGAAGCGTATGTAACCTGAAGCGTATGTAACCTGAGGTACCACTGTATAGAGAAAGAGACCGCATTCCTTAGTCCCTTGCTGTGATTCTTGAATAAACCAGTTGGTAAGAACTCTTCCTTGTTTTTTTCTGCTTCTTTGCTACCATCAGATCTGATTCTCCAAAACCTGATAGTAGTATATTGAAAAGTGCATGATACATGAACTAGGAAGACTGTTATGAAGCTATCTGGATGGTCTTGGACCAATTACTTCTCCACTGAGCCTACCTTATCAGGTTGTCATGAGGATAAAATAGAGAAGACCATATGTTCCATCCTGATCTGAATGAAGAAAAGCCACAGAAAGAAACACAAATATCAGTCACACAGTTCCTTTCCCACCACTACTAATGGCAATGGCTACTATAAAGATTTAAGTGTTTATTCCCATACTCTGTGAGATAGGCTTGCTTTGCTTTAGAGATATAATTTATACAGCTTAATATAATACCAATAATGCATATTGTAATTAGTTTTATTTGGTTCCTGAGCTGATCTATAAGCTCTTAAGGGACATGGCTGGTACATAAAATTTCTATCTCTAAGAAAATCTATACAGCAGCTATGAATGATGTCTTCACCGCTATGGAATTAATAATTCCGAAGGTCTATAACATTGTTTTACAGTCTTCTTTGACGAATGGGGTCCTGTGTTCTTTTTATCATAGCTCATGCCCTAGTCTGTGATTTGTAAACTCTAAAAGTGACTTGCAGAAAACAGTGTGATCCTCGCAATGGGTGGAATGAGATAACTGTGAAGAAAGCCAGCACAAGTCTGTGCTAACGTAACATTTGAGTATTCAAGAGAATGACGACCAATTTATGTATTCTAATAGACTGTTCTGTTGTGCACATAGGCATACTAGTGACTTCCACATATTGGCCAGGCTCTGGGATAAAGTTGGTGCCATCGATCCACCAAATTTGCCTAAGTTTAAAGAGTCCTGGCAAATAGAAGGGGAAGAAATGGAGGCAGTGAGAGATTTTACTTTCTTGGGCTCCATGATCACTGCAGATGGTGACAGCAGCCACGAAATTAAAAGACGCCTGCTTCTTGGGAGAAAAGCAATGACAAACCTAGACAGCATCTTAAAAAGTAGAGACATCACCGTGCCAACAAAGGTCCGTATAGTAAAAGCTATGGTTTTCCCAGTAGTGATGTATGGAAGTGAGAGCTGGACCATAAAGAAGTCTGATCGCCGAAGAATGGATGCTTTTCAATTATGGTGCTGGAGGAGACTTTGGAGAGTCCCATGGACTGCAAGAAGATCAAACGTATCCATTCTTAAGGAAATCAGCCCTGAGTGCTCACTGGAAGGACAGATCCTGAAGCTGTGGCTCCAATACTTTGGCCACCTCATGAGAAGAGAAGGCTCCCTGGAAAAGACCCTGGAGTTGGGAAAGATGGAGGGCACAAGGAGAAGGGGACGACAGAGGACGAGATGGTTGGATAGTGTTCACGAAGCTACCAGCATGAGTTTGACCAAACTGCGGGAGGCAGTGGAGGACAGAAGTGCCTGGCGTGCTCTGGTCCATGGGGTCACGAAGAGTCGGACACGACTAAACGACTAAACAACAACAAAAGAGTACAAAGCAGTCTGACAGATCACTTGAACCTGTCAGGCATGGAGGGTCCTTTTCTTCCTTCGGTAACTTCACAGATAAGAATTAGTGAGCAGTTGATATATTTATAGTCCTTTTATTACAGCATCATGTTGCAAGCACGAATACACAGCTCTCTGCAAAGAGGGCAACTGGCTACTCTAAATTCTCCTTCCGACTTCTGCTGCATTTTAGGCGCCATTTAAGTTCTTCCCTCCCTCTGACTCCTTTGCTCTCTGATATGTACGGACCTCTGTGTTGAGTCCGTGGTGAGCGGGGGTCCCCCACAGTCTCAAGTAATGTCTCAACTAGTTGCCCCCTCCCTTCTGGTTCTTTTGTCATTATCTAGTAACTGGGTAAAGGTAAAGGGGCCCCTGACCATTAGGTCCAGTCGTGGCCAACTCTGGGGTTGCGGCACTCATCTCGCTTTATTGGCCGAGGAAGCCGGTGTACAGCTTCTGGGTCATGTGGCCAGCATGACTAAGCCACTTCTGGCAAACCAGAACAGCACACGGAAATGCCATTTACCTTCGCACCGGAGCAGCACCTATTTATCTACTTGCACTTTGACGTGCTTTTGAACAGCTAGGTTGGCAGGAGCTGGGACAGAGCAACGGGAGCTCACCCCATCGCGGGGATTCAAACCGCTGACCTTCTGATCGGCAAGCCCAAGGCTCTGTGGTTTAGACCACAGCACCACCCACGTCCCAGTAACTGGATAACTCCTCCCTAAACTGTTCAACTTCCGTCTCTCTGGGGACAAGGGGAGGCGACTCTTCCCCCTCCAGCTCTCCATTGGAGAGAAGCTGGTATGCTATAGAATGCATTCCCCAGTCCACATCTTCAGACCATTCTCGAACAGAACCGTTTGTTCTTTATCAGGTTCCCTATGCCATTTTTAAAGAAAAACAAAGTGCGCTCTGAGCACTTTGGTGGAGCACAGACAAAATGACAAGGACTGTCCTCCCTCTCTGGGGCCAGAGAGTGATCAAGGATGGTCCCTACAGCTGAGCTTTGCTTTGGAGTACTTCCAAGCACCCCCCCCCCCAGAGTGCCATACAACTGTTCCTCCCTCCAGTTTCCAACACTGTGGAAATGGGGAGCACATCATGCTTTCCAGAGATTTGTGCAGAACTTGCTACAAGAGCATGGCAAAGCAGTGTTGTTAGCGTGTGATTATAGAGAAGGATGGGGAGGAAATTCTGTAACGTTCACATTTTAAAAGTGAATCTACCTGAGCTGTACTTTCCAAAGCAATACGATCCAAAACATTCTATACTTTGAAATTCATGCTGGGACCTAGAAGTCCCAGGCCCTAAGGAAGTTAGATTAGCCTCAACCAGAGCCAGGGCCTTCTCGACACTGGCTCCGGCCTGGTGGAACGCTCTGTCTCTTGAGACGAGGGCCCTGCGGGATCTGACCTCTTTCCGCAGGGGCTGTAAGACAGAGTTGTTCCACCTGGCCTTTGGCTCAGAATCAGTTTGATTCCCTCCCCCTCTTTCTTTTTCCTTTCTCCTCCTATGAAGAGATTGCTCCCTAATTGTTTTAATGTTGTATCTTAAACTTTTAAATTGTATTTTAATCAACTTGTTTTTATTATTGGTTGTTTGCCGCCCTGAGCCCGGTCTTGGCTGGGGAGGGCGGGGTATAAATAAATTATTATTATTATTATTATTATTATTATTATTATTATTATTATTATTATTCTAAAGAATGGGGGGTATAATTTCCTTAGGAGACCACTGTAAACGGATGAAAATATTAGCACGATTTTAATCTCACTTGCAATGTAACAAATACTATGGACAATATGGATAGATATAAAATATAAACTAAGTTATAATACCCAGTTGAAAATGTTGGCATTAGGACCCATGGAGGAGATTGGGGGGAAGTCTTGAGATTCAGAAAACCGCTTTATATGGATATGTATTTGGTTTTGTTATAAATTTATATTTGTAAAATCAAATGAAAAACTTAAAAAAAAGAGAGAAATTCATACTTCTGTGACTTTTGCAGTGTGGCTCTTTATCCAAGTAATATGTACAAAAATGCATATGCTAGCGCAGGGTGTGCATAAAAATGCATTTTGATCATTAAGGGAGAAAGCCTGCTATATATCAATGCTAAGTTGTGTCTGAGTCTTCTAGCAAGCAGAAACATTCTTCACTGTGATTCTGGTTTCATAAAAGAAGAGGAAGCTTCATGTCAACAGGGAGAGGGGGAGTCACATTTCTGCCCACAAAATCATATAAAGAGTACCCATAAAATAATGTGGTTTTAATGCGATGCTTCTAACGACCCCAGACTTCCATTTACTATTTCTACCAGAAGACAGCCCAACCCCTCCCCGTGCTGAAAATTTTAAAAATGAGGTCATTAAGCTCCTATCTCGGCGCTCCTTTATTCCAGCCATTTCCTCCATATTTCATTAAAGCAGAGCTTTCCTCACTGCCATAGTTAAACTTGCGGCAGTCTCTCTAATATAAATTAGCCTACACGCAGATGGTGCTCTCCCATTAAACGATAGCTACTAGTCCTTGCTGAAATATTACTGCAGCAAACTTGGCGGCGGCTACCCTCCTTCCCGAGGAGAAAGGAGTTCTTGGGTTTAACAATGCAGACCTACTGTGGCCCATCCGACTTGACAGTTTTGTAGGCTACAGTCTAGGGCACCAGAGGGATGTGCTGAGCTTTGCCATGCCACAGGCTCCTGCCCGGCAAATCTTCCCTGAGAAATATGCTTTGCCAACTTGATTAATTAGGGCTTGCCTTTAACAAGAAGCTAATGAAAAGCAGTCATTTAGCTGCAGGTCCTCAGGGTTCTCCTAACTAGCTATCTTCTCCCGTGCTACAATAGTAAGCAGTGTGAGTTTGTGTCGACAATGTGCTCCCTCTTCAGAATGCAAAAGGAAGAAGAAGGGGTGTCACAAAGGGTGTTTATGTGCTGCTTTCCTTTCCGGCACATGAGTTAAGTCCTTTTGAGAGTATTACGATACGATAATCTTTATTCTCAGGAGGCTAGTCCTGGTCTTTATAACCCTGTACCTTCTTCCAGAAGACAGAAGCTGAAAGAGATCATTTCCGGGGTGCGCACTATCCTGCACTATCTCTACAGCTTTCTTATGGTACCTGGAAGTATTTGATCCAAGGTGGGAAGCGTGCACCCAGTTATTCTCTCTGCAGTCTTTACAATCCTGGACAGCATTGTTTTTTCCCTGACCGTGCAGCTCCCAAACCACACACACAGACCATAAGTTAATACACTCTCAACAGTACAATGGTAAAATGTCATCAACAGGTCCTTTGAGAGATTATTTTTCTGGAGGATTCTCAGAAAATATAACCTCTGCTGCGCTCTCTTCATCAAGTCTTTGCTGTTTTCTCCTCAGGTTAGGTCATCTCTCAACTCCATCCCCAGAAATCGAAACACTGAGACCTGTTCCACACACTTCCCCTCAATAATAAGTGGGTGAATATTCAATTTACATTTCCTAAAGTCCACAATAATCTCTTTTGTTTTCTTTAAGTTAAGGAGTAAGTTGTTTTTTCCTGCACCACTCCCCCAACTGCTCAACTTCCTTCCTATAGGCCGCCTCCCCCTCTCCAGCTGTGATTAAACCAACCACTGTTGTATCATCTGCAAACTTAATGATCTTATTACTGGGGTATTTGGGGGCACAGTCAGCTGTATAGAGCGTATATAAAAGCAAGTTCAACACACACCCCTGCGGGGTCCCCATATTCATGATGAGATCTGCGATCTTGATATATCAGAGAAACCATTTCATGGAGTATTTACTCATTTATTGTAAGCGTTACCCAGCTCTTCAGCCAAAATGTCTGTCAGAGCAGATGAAAGATCATTCTTTTTATTTATTTATTTTAAAAAACAATATCAGGAAGAATGGAGAACAGCCACCGCAGCCAAATGAATGAAGCAGAGCTTGCTTTCTCTTCACCATCACAGGTGACTGGTGACTGGGAATGGCTGCCGAGACCATATAACACCAGTCCTGAAAGACCTACATTGGCTCCCAGTATATTTCTGAGCACAATTCAAAGTGTTGGTGCTGATCTTTAAAGCTCTAAAAAGCCTCAGCCCAGTATATCTGAAGGAGCGTCTCCACCTCCATCGTTCTGCCCGGACACTGAGGTCCAGCTCCAAGGCCCTTCTGGCAGTTCCCTCACTGCAAGAAGCGAAGTTACAGGGAAGCAGGCAGAGGGCCTTCTTGGTAGTGGCACACGCCCTGTGAAAGATTCTCCCATTGGGTGTCAAGGAATTCAACAACTATCTGGCTTTTAGAAGACACATGAAGGCAGCCCTCTTTAGGGAAGTTTTTAATGTTTTATTCTATTTTTAATATTCTTTTGCAAGCCGCCCAGAGTGGCTGGGCAAACCCAGCCAGATGGGCGGGGTATAAATATCTTCTTCTTCTTCTTCTTCTTCTTCTTCTTCTTCTTCTTCTTCTTCTTCTCTCCTCTTCCTTCATGGCTATACCTCAAGGACCACCTCTCTCCATATCAACCTTCCTGGTCCCTGAGATCATCATCTGAGGTCCTTCTTTTTGTGCCTCCTCCATGAGAGGTCTGGAGGGTGGCAACATGAGAACAGGCCTTTTCTGCAGTGGCTCTTTGCTTGTGGAATGCTCTCCCCATGGAGGTTTGCCTGGCACAATGATTATACATCTTTCGGCACCTCTTTAACTAGGCATTTGGCTGATTAACAGCC
This sequence comes from Podarcis filfolensis, assembly GCF_964270895.1. Classification (NCBI taxonomy): domain Eukaryota; kingdom Metazoa; phylum Chordata; class Lepidosauria; order Squamata; family Lacertidae; genus Podarcis; species Podarcis filfolensis. The sequence continues at coordinate 12,363,825 of NC_139612.1, forward strand.
AATACCCTTTTAAAATTTATTGGGAGAGGGTTATAGGGTTGTTTTTGCTTTTATTTTTATTGCACATTTTGTGTTTTGTATATTGTGATTTTATCTTGTGAATCACCCTGAGGCCTGCGGGTATAGGGCAGTATATCAATTTTAATAATAATAATAATAATAATAATAATAATAATAATAATAATAATAGGCTCTACCACTACAAAGATAATACAATAGAGGGAAGTAAGAGCTGTTAGGATACTGCCAGGGAGACAGAGGCCATCAGGCAGGCCCCAATCGTCGTCTCTGGACGATCACCGGTCTCCCGTGGAAACAGCATCAGTCAATTAGCGACATGAGCCTTAGAGACATTCCAAGACTCATGCACACCCTTTTCAGCAGTCTCTGCAACGGAAGATTCAGACAGAAGAGCATATTTACATCTTTATTCAACATAGATCAGAAAAAAGGAAAAACATGACTGCTTGCATCCGTCTCCAGGAAAAACAGCCAATGCAAAAGCTATATACAAAACGGAAACTCCCAGTGAGCAGGAAGTAAACAGGCATGTGACACACAACAGCCTGTTCCCTTTTTTAAGGTGGAACGGAATTATCCTAACACCCACCAAAGCCTAAGAAGCAGTCAGATCTGGCTGCACAAGAGGAGTTGCGCCCCACAGCCACCTACCCCATCCCCATGGTTCCATAATCCATTTTTCCCAGGTTCCGGATCGGGGCCCCAACCAAGGACATGGAGGGCTGTGCATGTAGCAGAACAAAGAGCACAGATTTCCCAACGTAGCTTAAGGCTGCTTTGGAAACGTCCAGCTGAGAAGGAGACTTGGAGAGGGGGCTTAGAGAGCGGAGACCTTTTTCCCCGGCAACTGTTGCATAGGATCCTTTCCTGTTGGTAGGCATTGCTGCCTTGCATTTTGTTTTCTTGAATGAAGGGCTTGCCTCTGCATCTTGAGTGCCGACCTGCATCTGACAAAGAATCATAGAATTGTAGAGTTGGAAGGGACCCCAAGGATCAGGTCATCCGACCGCCTGCAGTGCAGGAATTTCAACTAAAGCATTCATGACAGATGGTCATCCAATCTCTGCTCTGAAATCTTCAAGGAAGGAGAGTCCACCACCTCCCAAGGGCCTTTGTACCACTGTTGAAGAGCTCTTACTGTCAAAAAGGTCTTCCTGGTGTTTAATTAGAATCTCCTTTCTAGTAAAGGGGATGCGGGTGGCGCTGTGGGTTAAACCACAGAGCCTAGGGCTTGCCGATCAGAAGGTCGGCGGTTTGAATCCCCGCAGCGGGGTGAGCTCCCGTTGCTCTGTCCCTGCTCCTGCTAACCTAGCAGTTCGAAAACATGCAATGCAAGTAGATAAATAGGTACCGCTCCGGCGGGAAGGTAAACGGCGTTTCCGTGCACTGCTCTGGTTCGCCAGAAGCAGCTTAGTCATGCTGGTCACATGACCCGGAAGCTGTACACCAGCTCCCTCAGCCAGTAAAGCAAGATGAGCGCCGCAACCCCAGAGTCATCTGCGACTGGCCCTAATGGTCAGGGGTCCCTTTACCTTTACCTTTCTTGGAACTTGAATCCATTGGTACGGGTCCCACTGTCCAGGGCAGGAGAATGCAAACTTGTATCATTTTCCATGTGACAGCCCTCGAGATATTTGAAGATGGTTATCATATCTCTGCTCAGTCTCCTCTTTCCCAGGGTAAACATACCCGATTCCCTCATAAGGCTTTGTCGGGCACTGACCAATCAGACACTGGTCCATCTAAATCAGGATTAACCATCTGACTGCCAACAGCTCTCCAGGATTTCAAACAGGAAGCATTCCAAACACTACCTGGAGAAGGTGGGGGTTGAAACCTGGGACCTTATGCATGTGAAGCATTTGCTGTGCCACTGAGCCACGGATCTTCCCCATGTTCAGGAGATGTTGGTAGGCACCATTAATGGTAGTCAGCAGAATTCTATTCCTCATCCACGTGAATGACATGGACGGAAGATCTGAAAGGACACACTGCGCACCAAAGTTAGAAATTAAGTTCAGTCTAATGTTACTGAACTATTAGAAGGTTATTGCAAGGTGATTGGGAAATGGTACATTATGCCCTGATAGGATTATATTGAGGAAGGTAATTAAAGTGTAATTTGATGCATATATTTGGTGGACCAATTACACAGCAAAAAAAAAATGGGATTAATATATAAGAGGCACCCGCATATAAACCTACCCAATTACATGCAATTTGGGGTTGTATCAAATTAATCCTTACAGCATCAGATAATTATCTATGTATATTTAAATGCTTAAAAGGTAGTCACCCAGAGCAGCAAAAAAAATAAAAACAAGAACAAACTGAACAGGCCAGATTGATCAGTAAAATGCTCATTCAGAATGTTTGAGGAATATTTAAGCTAATATAGGCCCTCCATTTCTTTGAAAGGATTTATGAGCATAGGATCAAACACACAGCTACAAAATCAGAGACAAAGACTGGCCTAATAATAATAACAACAATCATCATCATCATCTTTTGACTGGGAAAATGAAAGAGTTCAAAGGGTTTTCTTGAACAGACAAGAAGGCCAGCCCTATCTTTAGGCAGAGTGAGGTGGTAACCTCAGGTGGCAGACACAAGGGATCAGGGAGCAGAGCAAGATATTGAAGGGGAGAAAGCTGGCTTTGTCATAAGGGGTGGCTGCAGTATCAGCTGAACCAACCTGTTGCCCTCAGGTACCGTCAGCAAAACCTTCCTTAGTTTCATGGTATGTGTATGTGTTCAGGTCCCTTGGCAAAAAGATTCCTGCATTGCTGAGGCCTGGACGAGTTGATCCTCATTGGACTAGATGGTCCATGGTCCCTTCCAGTTCTTTGATTCTATGATTCTAAGAAGGACTAATAGAAGTTCCTCTTCCACTACTGTGTGCCTTCTCCACCCTGCTTGCCTACTTATTGTCCTTGGTGGATGTCTCAAGCTTCCATCCCAATAGCAAGGGACAGATTATTCCCGTCATACTCACCTGAGCAACAGTGCTGACTTAAATATGGAACTGTTGAATATCTTGGCCGCATTCCAAAACAGATTTGGCTTCAGTCCTAAGCGCACTTACTTGATATCATGTTCCATTGAAGCCAATGGGACACACTTTCCCAAAATGTGTTTAGAATTGAGGTGGTCAGAGGTTGTCTAATGACCCATTGCAAATTGAAATGGCAATAATACGTGCCTGGTTAAAGGTTTAAGTGCTTCTGAAATAGTGATGCAAAGTTGTTTAGTTTCTTCAAGAAGACCTGGTGAAAACTTCCTTAAATTCTTAAGGCTGTCCTTTTTTCCACTTTGTGAACCTGCACACCTTAAAAAGAATCCCTTATCACAGCTACAAAAACATGGACAAAATTTTGTTTTCTTTGCTCATGGGGTTATTTCTCATCCTACAAAAACGAGAAAATAAACGTCAGTTCAAGGAGGAGTTGTGTTGTGTGCTCCTGTGCATTAGAAAGTCAGCTCACAGCTTTTAGATTTATTTTGCTTTTACAACTTTGAGATCATAGTGGCCTTTCGGTTATTTTTAGGGCTGAGAAATGGTTCCCAGATGCCTACATGTCTTTGCACTATATTAGCACTGCGCAACATTTACTCAAACAAATCAGACCTTTCTGAAAGGAATTGGATTTATTCCGAGGGTGAACCGTAGCAATGTAAATTTTAACAGACTGTTGAACCACAAAGGCAGGTTGTGGCACAATGGATGTTCTGGCTTGTTCTCTGCTCTTCCAAAACATTAACTGCACATTTATCTTACTTTTTAAGAGCCGGAATCGCATGCTGCCAAATAGATGCATAGACACATTGCTATCATTTTATGTTTTCTTTTTAATTAAAGAATTCCATCTGACCCTATGCATGCGTAGAGCTCAGTGGTATTATCAACAGAAGAGTAAAAAGTATTCAGTAATTGGTTCTGCAGATGGATGTTATGAGCCACGTGTTCTCCTGGACAAAGGCTCATTGAGAATTTGTCCAGAAGGTTCCATGGCAATGGAGGCTGGTTCATTAGGGGAAATGGGACAATGCCCTACCAACTTCAGTTTGCCCTCTGCCAGCCCCTAGCTGTCTGCCCTCTTACTTCCAACCAATCAGCCTCCTTCATCTCAGCATTGCCCTTGTAAAACTCAGGAGGGAAGCAGAATGCATTGGTCCCGTCTGCCATTGGTTCTAGCTCTGCCTGTCATCAGCTCTGGTGCCACCTCTGGCTGCCCCCTCTGCCTCCTTACCTACCAGTTCAAGTGGGCACCAGCCACCACTGTTCTGGGGTTTGTTTCTGTTGGATCAATCCATCAACCTCTGATGGATGATTTAGAACAGGGGTTGGCAAACTAAAGGGACGCTGGTGGCACTGTGGTCTAAACCACTGAGCCTTGGGCTTGCTGATCAGAAGGTCAGTGGTTCGAATCCCCATGATGGGGTGAGCTCCCATTTCTCGGTCCCTGCTCCTGCCAACCTAGCAGTTCGAAAGCACGTCAAAGTGCAAGTAGATAAATAGGTACCGCTCCAGTGGGAAGGTAAACGGTGTTTCTGTGCATTGCTCTGGTTCACCAGAAGCTGCTTAGTCATGCTGGCCACATGACCCGGAAGCTGTACGCCGGCTCCCTCGGCCAATAAAGCGAGATGAGCGCCGCAACCCCAGAGTTGGTCACGACTGGACCTAATGGTCAGGGGTCCCTTTACCTAGGCAAACTAAGGCCCAGGGGCTGGATCTGATCCAATTGCCTTCTCAATCCCGCCCACGGACGGTCTAGGAATCTGCATGTTTTTACATGAGTAGAATGTGTCCTTTTATTTAAAATGCATCTCTGGATTATTTGTGGGGCATAGGAATTCGTTCATTTTTTCACTTCAAAATATAGTCTGCCCCCCCCCCCAAGGTCTGAGGGACTGTGGACCAGCCCACCGCTGAAAAAGGTTGCTGGCCCCTGATTTAGAAGGATTGGGTCCAGCATCACTTTTGCTGTGCGTGTACTCAGAAGAGTTACATCTCAATGCAGCCCCTTCCTTGGAAGTATATTATTATTGTGTCAATGTCCTGTTGCAGAATATACCTTGCAGCGGGAGGGAGGGAGAGAGCCACCATTCTGAAGGGGCCCATAAAGGGCTATTGTCTTCTACACATTTAATGTGTAACTTTTAAAAAATTAAAATTAAAAAGAGAGATGAGTGCCGCATCCCACAGTCGCCTGTGACCAGTGATGTAGCTAGTCACTCGGGTGCCGATGCAGTACACATGTCCTGCAGCTGGGGGCGAGGCAAGCCTCCCATGGGGGTGGGGCGCGCTGTGTGGAACCTCTCCGCCGCCTGCCCCTCAGTTATAGGGCGGCTGAGGGAGAGGCGGAGGGTAGACGCAAGCCCCACGTTGGTGTAGAGAGCCAGTGTGGTTTAGTGGTTAAGAGCGGTGGATTCGTAATCTGGTGAACCAGGTTTGCTTCCCCGTTCCTCCACATGCAGCTGCTGGGTGACCTTGGGCTAGTCACACTTCTCTGAAGTCTCTCAGCCTCACTCACCTCACAGAGTGTTTGTTGTGGGGGAGGAAGGGAAAGGAGAATGTTAGCCGCTTTGAGACTCCTTCAGGTAGTGATAAAGCGGGATATCAAATCCAAACTCTTCTTCTTCTTCACGTTGATGTTGCCGTTTCAGGCATCGCAGAGGCTACAGGAGAGACGTGTAGGCTGGGCACGCTGCAGGCCCCGCGGTAAGTGCCAGGCCCCACGGTGTGGCGCCCAGAGCCAGCTGTGTTTTGTTACGTTTGTTGACTGAACTAAAAAGTTTTGTGAGCCCATTTTTTTAAAAAAAAAAAACAACTCATATTTTTATCATTTTGTCATCCCCTTCAGTGATGACACCCCTGGTGGCCTGCACCCCCTTTCCTCTGCCACTGCCTTAACTGTCCAGGCAGTCTTTACCTTACACATTTAATCAAAATAGGAAATGACTCTGCTGTTTGAAACATTCGTTGGACTCTCTCAAAAATAGTATTTAAAATTTCGCATATGCTCAGATTTCTAAAATCTTAAAGATTCATACACTTCTAAGGAAGGATTCAGGTTATGGACACTGAATCATTCTGCAGATTCACACTGATCCATAAAGCACTGAGAATGAAGGAAGGCATGCTAACATAAAAGGACAGTTTAAGCAATAAGATACTGCAGAACATGAATGATGGCATCTTCATGCCTCGTATGTTGTTCAGGGCGAACGCCTCTGATTCAATGAAGTACAAAATAATACATCATCATTCACACACAAGAGCGCCGTACCACAATTACATGTTTTATTGCAAAATCAGATTTTTAAAAAATATATTTGCACTTGTTTCGTAATAAGCCTCGTAAATTCCAACACGTTGCTTTTTTATTACCCAATTTAGCTATTTGGTTCCTTCTGCCTGTTTAGGAAAGACTCTCCTCCTGGAAGAGAGGGGAGTGGTTGTGGGCGGGAACCCGAGCTCCACCTCTAGCAGGGGGCGTTAGCCCCCTGCCTTTCACTCACCTGGCTGGCACCCACGCCCATCGGCAGGCACCCAACCAGGTGCCTCCGAGGGGGCGTGTACAGCAGCCTATATGCTGCGGCGCCAGCCCCTCATCGGCCTCACTTTTCATCGCCCCGTCGCGAGTCACCCACCCTCCACTCCCTTTGAGCTCAGGGCTTAGTTTCCCTTGGCCTTGCTATGGACCTTAGGTTGGTCACCCTGGTTGTCCAGGGGGCCTGGTAGGAATTTTTCCATTTGGCATTAGGCTTTGTGGTTTTTTCGCCTACCTCGTAGCAATCGTCACAACTTTCGTGGTATTGGTGGGTAGGTTAGGCATTGGAATAATGTGTCGTAGTGTCGAAGGGCTAGGTGTGGCCATCGCCATCGCCTTCAATTTTTGGGTATTCCGTTAAAGGAATCTGGCGGTCGTGTATTCAGTCCAATGCCTGCTTGGTGGGAGGCCATGGCATGACCCTCGTGACATCAGGGGAGAGCCTATAGTTGGATTGGCATCAACAGGCTCCACCTACTGGTGAATAAACCCCCCTTGTTTCAGACTCACGCCTCTCTGAGGGGGTGGAGTCAGTCAGCTGACGTAATCCAATGCCTAAGCCAATACCTTTTCACTTGCTGTAATCAATAAAGTTGTGGCCTTTTCTTGCCCATTAACCTTATATCACGTGTCCTTGTGTATTCATTCCACTTTGGGGGAATCGGGTCCTCGAACCACAATGATAATTAAGTGTGCTACAAAAGTGGGACAAATTAAAATAATATGCTTGGGGAAAGTATTTCTAACATGGAAATTTCTATGCATATCAGAAGCGCTTCCTTTTCATGAAAATGCTCATTTGCACCCATAAAGAAGGTGCAAGGGGTATGGTAAAATGGCTATATCTGTTAAACTAATTAGCCAGATTAGCCAAAATCATAGGAGTCTAGGCAAGTGTGTTATTTAATATGGAAGGCCCTGATCCTTGGGCATGTTTACAGCCACTAACTGTGGCCGTGCAGCAAAGAATGCAAGGAGATTCTGCCTCCTTGTATGTGAAAGAGTGTTCTCCTTAAGAGAGAACACGGGTTGCGGTGGGGTCTATCAGGCCGCCCCTCGGTTGCCAGGCAGGATTGGAAAGTTGGCCTGTGGCAATGATTGGTTGGTCGAGTTGCTGGGGCAATTTATGTGCTGCAATTTGGTGGAAGGGATCTAATGCTTTATATTCTGTGCACACAGCTTGGGAACTTTCTCTTTGCTGCGTGCATCGGAACACCCGCCCACCTGCCCTGAATTTAAGGGTTTTCTGCGTTGACCTTGTGTCAGGGAACTGCCATCGGAGCCAAGAGTGGAGGTAAGGCTCCCCAACGATGCAGGAGAAGGGACCAGCAGGGAGAGAGAGAACACTTCCTTTGGGGAAGGAAATCGGCATGACACCAGGAAGAAAGGGGAGCAGGGAAGGACTTCGGAGAGATGGCTCCAAGACTCTTCCGCAGAGACCAGCGGGGAGAGCCCAGGACCTCCGCTGGCCACGCCCACTCTGCGCAGAAGACTTCCACGCAGGGAAGCTAGGTGGAGACTTGGCGTGAAGCAGCTTTTATGTTGGAAGAAGTTCAGGAAACACCCACTGACGGATTCTGCCAGTGACTGACACAGCCACAGAGAAAGGGCTGTCCAGCCAGGGAAAGGTTTAGCCAGACAACGTTGCCTAGAGCAGCAGCCCCCTTACGCACGAGCAACCCCAATTCCCTTTACACCTTGCTATGCCTGTCATGGGGCCGTCTGCTGTTGCGGCGGGGCCTGGTAGGAATTTTGTCCAATTGGCTGATTGGCTGGTGCCATTTAGTTTTTGCCTACTGCGTAGCAAATCGTCACAACTTGTAAGTTGCGGTTAGGCACTGGTTATCAATTGGTTGGAGGAGGGGTAAGGATTGGCTGAGCCTGCCCCTCCAACGCTGCTGCGGAAAGGGAATTCCGTTAAAGGAACCCAGGGGCTTGCCATGCTTTCGTCCGAATTCCTGGAATGACCGCTCCCCGCTTAAAACGGGGGGCGCCCTTTGCGTGGACGTGCGCAGCCCTAGATCTAGAGCGGCTCCAACAGCATAGGCTTGTTTTGCCTTCCCTCAGGTGGGATACCTGGAGGTCTCCGCCTACCTCAGTCAGTTGTCCAATCCCACCTGGGGGAAGCGTTGCCAAGGAGACCAGGCCAGGTAGGGGAGGGATTACCTGCCCACACAATAGAGGGAGGATCTTACCTGGGAATCCTCACTTGGCTCCAGAGCTTCTCCCACCCTACCCACCCTCAGTTAATGTCTTATTTGCAGGTTAACTTTTCTTCACAGGTATGCGGGCGCTGCTACGTTAAGGTCGCTGTTAAAGGGCCGGAAAGGAATTTCCCTGCATTGGCAGGTTTCGCCTTTCCCGTAGCAAAACGTCACAACTTTGGCGGTATCAGGCCTTGGGCGGAATCCTTTACTCCATCTTCCTCTTTCTGAAGGGAGGCTTTGACCGTACGCCGAAAGGTCGTCATTGCTCTCCCCTGCGGTGGCGGCGTAACGGGGGTGGCTATCTCTGCTTGAACATATGTTCTCCAGAGCCGGCCCACCCCCCCCACACACACTGGATAACCCTGATGCTCCCTAGGTCCCCGGCTGGGGGCTGGGGAGGGAGAACGCCCAATGCCTGAGCCAAGGTCTACCCACATTTGAAATTTAATAAAGTTGTGGCCAATTTAATCCCATAGCACGTTGTCATGAGTCGTTATTCCACATGACGGGGGGGACCGCGCGGGATCTGGGGACTCCGCCTGTCCACGCAATGGGGCTAGGGCCAGCAAGCCCTAGGGAGCATGCAGGGAGAAGTGAGGGCCTGTCGCTCTGCTCCATTTCTCCCCAATATTGTTTTCCCTTACTGGCTTTCGGTGGAATCCGGAAGCCAGTTCTGTCCCCAGGCTGGGGGGACGGGGACAGATATTCTTGGCCAAAATTATGCCAAAAACCTTAAACAAAAATTATGTGTGTGTTGTCAGTTATTTGAGGGGTGGCTTGGGGACCTTGACACGCAATCTGACAGGCATGCCATGAGCCTAAAGACCCTAAGATACTTCGGCTGGTAAAGCATGAGACTTCTAATCTCAGGGTTGTGAGTTGGAGATCCATGTTGGGCAAGAGATTCCTGATATATAATGAACTGAAAAGGATGTTTAAAATAACCTTTGTAAAAAAAAAAAAACCCAACCAAAAGCTTTTCCTTTGGGAATTATAGGGACAGAACTACCTAATCCCATAGAAATTTATTTATGTATGCTACTACAGCAGCAAGAATGCTACTCGCCCCAAAATGGAAAGAAGCAGAAGTCCCAGCAAAAGAAGAATGAATACAGAAATGGCGAAACTTACCGGAAGAATAAGAAATCAAGACAACAAACATTTATAAAAGAATGGAAATGGTTTATTGAATATTTACAGATAGATTTCAAACCTTTAAGAACATTGGTTGTTCAGCAGAGTCAGACTATTGGTCAGACTATACCAGCAGAAGTTCTTGGTGGGTCTTCAACAGAAGCATTTCCCAATGCTATCCCTGAAATCCATTTAATTTGAAATTGCTTAAACCCGAGGCCTTCTTCAAGCATGGCATGTGAGCTACGGGGCCTACACATGTCCCATTTTAAAGCTATAAGACTTCTGAGATTCTCCCTAAATAAAATATAGCTCAGTTGCTCCTTTGAAGACGGTTCACAAAGCAACGCTCCTACACATAAAGAAATCAGCTGCTCGCGATCTTTCACTTTGAGACTTGAAAGCAAACGCTCCCTAGAATGTTTGAAATTGCAGCTAAATATATACCTGACATATGAATATAATTCAACTGAAGCAAAGCCCCAAGATTAATAGTAGTCAACGTTGATGCATTCAAAATTTCAAAATGTGTCAAAGGAAAACTTGTTTCAGATCATAAGAGAGTTATCTTGACAGGGAACACAAATGTTTTAATTCCACTTAATTACTTTGCCTACAGTTCACCGCTAAACCAACATATTAGGGTTTATTTTTAATAGCACGATTGTTAACTATGGTAACTGTTCGGCTAAGTGAATCTCTTTGTCAATATATGTTAATGAAGGATGTGACTAGATTATGCACTGACTTATTAGATGCGTTAAGTACCAGTCTCCTGTCAGTCTTGAATATCTCACGTATTAACTCTTTATTTGAGGATTTGTTATTGCAGAGCACTTCAATATCAGCTTAAGCTGCCTGGAAACATGGCTTGCAATTGTGGTGAAGGGTTACTTGATCTCCCATTTCCATCTAAAATTGCCACATGAAAAATATGAACAGTGGTACCTTGGTTCTCAAAGTAAATCCGTTCTGGACGTCCGTTCCAAAACCAAAGCATTCCAAAACCAAGATGCGCTTTCCCATAGAAAGTGATGCAAAATGGATTAATCCTTTCCAGACTTTTGAAAACAACCCTTAAAACAGCAATTTAATGAGACCATTGATCCATAAAATGAAAGCAATAATCAATGTAAAGGTAAAGGTAACGGGACCCCTGACCATTAGGTCCAGTCGTGACCGACTCTGGGGTTGTGGCGCTCATCTCGCTTTATTGGCCGAGGGAGCCGGTGTACAGCTTCCGGGTAATGTGGCCAGCATGACTAAGCCGCTTCTGGCAAACCAGAGCAGCGCACGGAAATGCCGTTTACCTTCCCGTCAGAGCAGTACCTATTTATCTACTTGCACTTTGACGTGCTTTCGAACGGCTAGGTTGGCAGGAGCAGGGACCGAGCAACGGGAGGTCACCCCATCACGGGGATTCGAACCACTGACCTTCTGATCAGCAAGTCCTAGGCTCTGTGGTTTAAACCACTATAAAATAAATTAGACAATATTGTAGATGATAAAAACTAAAAAAAAAAATTTTTCTTCCCTGCATTGATGATAGTCGTTTGGATGGGGGGCTTTTATCCATTTCTGCAGTCACACAATCAATCAATCCGTCGCTGAATTGGGTTCCACACAGTCACAAAAACAAATTAACTGAGAAAGCCTCAAAAACAAAAATGCAAAATAAATAGCAAAAACAAAAGCACCAAACTTAATCCATTCCAGGTGCCCTGGAAACAATAGCCAACAGCCACATCAGATGTTCGGCTTCTGAAAAATGTTCGAAAACCAGAACAGGTACTTCCAGGTTTTCAGCATTTGGGAACCAAAGTGTTTGAGAACCAAGGCATTTGAGAACCACTGTACCCCATATTTTATTATGCCACACAGTGCTGGCTTAAATCCAGATCTGTTCACAGGGGACGATGACCTTCATTGTGAGAGGGACAGGGGTCTCAAGCTCTCGGCAGCTTTTGATACCATTAACAGTGCTTTTTTTCTGGGGGGATGCAAGGGTTGCCCTGACCAACCGATGGACTGACATGCCAGCTGTCTCCACAGTAGCAGCACAGACTGGAGCTCTGTCATTCTCCCCACCAGTGCCCGAGGAGGGGAGTCTGGGGGCAGTTGCAGTGGAGGTCCCTCCTCGCTCAAGCCAACCTGGCCGTCACCGGGGGCCTTCCCATCCTCTCAGTGCAGCTGCCGCCCCAAGTGCCTAGTCCAGGGGTTGGGGGGAGGAAGGGGGCAGGGGGAAAGGGGACCAGCCAAAATGAGAGTACCCCTAAACATTTTTAAAGAAAAAAAGCACTGGCCATTAACCACGGCATCCTCCTAGACTGTCTCCATGTGTTGGGAGTGTTCCCCTCGTACTTCTGGGGACACTTGCAAAGAGTAACATTGACTATGTGTCATGGACACTATTATGCCCCAAACATCCATATGAAGCCACTGGGAGTGGACATTAGGTCATATGGGACACAGTGGGCAGCAACCAATTTGATTGTTCCATTGACGCAAGGATTTAGACTTGTGCAATGGAAATGTTTCCCTTCTTTCCCTGCATTCTTCCCATGTCCACAAATTTGCTCCAGAGGACTGAAGAGTGGAGGGGGTGTATGTGTGTGTGGATGGAACCCCCTTTGTACACAAACCAGTGTCACTAGCATCCTGTAGAGCCAGTATGGTATAGTGGTTAAGAGTGGTAGACTTGTAATCTGGTGATCCGGGTTCGCTTCCCCACTCCTCCACATGCAGCTGCTGGGTGACCTTGGGCTAGTCACACTTCTCTGAAGTCTCTCAGCCCCACTCACCTCACAGAGTGTTTGATGTGGCGGAGGAAGGGAAAGGAGATTGTTAGCCGCTTTGAGACTCCTTAGGGTAGTGATAAAGCAAGGTATCAAATCCAAACTCTTCTTCCTTCTAAAAATGGTAACTATGGGGGTGGAAGCTGGTAACACAGGGCCGTGGACTGGCTGAATGCAAAGGAGTGGAGGCAACAGCTGGGGAACCCATTGGAAAAAGGCTCAGAGACAGGGGATTGGTGGTGGGATAACGTTGGATGGTCAGATGGAGAAGAGGGAGAAGACTGGGAGGAGGAGGTGTCAGAAGCAGAAGAGGTAACAGGTTTGAGTGAGCAGGAAGAGGCTGTGGCAGAGAGCAGTCCAGAATCAGAGGCGGAAGTGGAGGCTGGAGAAGAGGGGGACCAGGAGGCAAGGATGAGTCAGGCTGCTGAAGAAGCCAGGGAATCTCCCCTTTCTGCTGTGACCAGCTCCCCTCCCACCCTGGTCTCCCAGAATATGTAGAGGGTGGAGCAACAAGAAGCAAGACTATGAAGCCTTAGGCTGCTGGAGAAGGAACCAGGGGTGGGTCCTCAGATAGCAGTGGGAAGACGGGAACCTCCAGTCCTCACAACTGCCTCATTGGAGCAAGACCTACTGGGAAGGGATGCTGTGATCTGATCACTAGACCTGTGCTGTTTTGATTTCTTTGAATAAAGAGATAACCACACTGACATTGGGTTCTTTATTGTTTGGTTGATGAACTACACCTGACTCCAGCTCCTGACACATGGGGTATATGTAATTTGAGCACTGGCCAAAATAAATACCAGCATCTGTGCATGTGTACTACATACCCTTCAACATTTCTCCAATGGAATAGGGATGTCCCATTCCATAGTGATAATTTTATTATTTATAATCCCCACATCTGACTGGGTTGCCCCAGCCACTCTGGACAGATTCCAACATATATAAAAACATAATAAACATTTTTTTAAAAAAAAAAATATTCCCTATGCCTTCAGACGGCTTGGGGGATGGATAACTCCATACCCTCCAACATTTATCCAATGAAAATAGGGACATCCTAAGGAAAAGTGGGACATTCCAGGATCAAGGAGACAGAACTGGGATGGTTTCTCTAAATCAGGGAGGTCCCTGGAAAATAGGGACACTTGGAAGGTCTGGTACTATCATCCATGAAGATGTACAACACAGAGGACAGGAGAAGCAATAGCAGGAGCTAGAAGGTTTGCCAGGATCTCTATGACCATGAATGGTATGCTACACTGGAACTGATAATTCTTCCTCCTTTCTGGAATAGCACCACTTAGGAGTAGCGCATACCACAGACGAGGACAGTTGTCAGCCCAAGTCCTTTGTTTGTGGAGGAAATAAAATGTTAAAATGTCACCCCATGGGAAGTGAAAGGAGAGCATGTTTGTGCCATGCCAATTATATTATTTCTCAGAGGGATCCATTAAAAACATTTAACCTGGCACACCATAAAGGTATCTTGCCTCAAAAAATAAAAATAAAAAGCTAAAAGATTCTCATTGAATTCCAAGCTACAGAGCTCCTTTCTCAAGGATTTGGAAGAGCAGATATACTGTACCTGCCTCCCATAATGATGAGGAAAGCCTTTTGAAATGTTAAAAATTCACCATGCATGCTCCGCACTTATCTATCTGTGCATAATTCATACACAACTAATAGGGAATAAAATATACAGAAGTAAACAGCTCGAGAAATTCTTTCTTTCTTTCTTTCTTTCTTTCTTTCTTTCTTTCTTTCTTTCTTTCTTTCCTTTTTTCAAATATCCTGCCCCTTAACAAAAACACCCCCCAAATGCATATAAAGTTAGCAAAAGCACCTTTACATTTTACGATAGATTTAAAATGCATTTTTCCCTTTTTCCCTGCCCCCACTAAGGTATAGACATTAATAAGAATGACTACCTGCTGGTAATTAGGCTTTCATAGCTGCTCATATATTGCTGTCCCGAGACACATGGCAAAGGCAGAGAAGTTTTATTTGATGCAACAGGCAATCTCTCGGGGAATTCTACCCCCCAATTCATTGTGATACCTTGTAAGGAGAAAGAGGCCCAGTTCCAATGCTTATTGGGCCAGCGTTACACCTTGCATGGTGAAAGAGTGGGTCCATCACTTGTGATCTGCACAGGAAGCTATAGCAGATGATGGAGACAGAACAGCAATGGTGTCCTGTGTTGCAAGTTGGTAAGGTAAGTACTTACCTTACTTATGAGGTGGCTGAAGGGTATGTGTGTGAAACTGAACATCTTCTTCTATTGAACATCACTTGGAGGCAGCCTCCCCAGATGACACTTCCTTAAAACCCCATGATGTCTATGGATAGGCTTTCGTATAAGTGCAAGCACCTAGGGAGGCTACAGAGTACCAACCGCCAGAGACCTGATTTGTTCGATAAAAGGAAGGATACTCACAAACATTTCTCAGACACCAGAAAAGCAACAGACACACACCCTCTCTGTGGAATGCCGTCCCATCAGATGTCAAAGAGATAAACAACTACCTGACATTTAGAAGACATCTGAAGGCAGCTCTATTCAGGGAAGTTTTTAATGTGTGATATTTTAATCTTTGTAAGCCACCCAGAGTGGCTGGGGAAACCCAGCCAGATGGGCGGGGTACAAATAATAAATTATTATTACTATCACACACACACACACACACACACACACACAAACTCACTCGCACCCCACCTAAGAATCCCACTGAAATCCACTTCTTCTTTTTTCTTTTTGGTGATGATTTTCAAATACATTTTTCACTAACGGATGGAGGATGGTGGTTGCGGTGAACCAGGAGAAATTTGTGGCATGGAGCTAGTTCAGATCACCTTACCAGGTGAGCTTTGAATAGTCATATGTCAGGGGCTGGACTGAGGAGGAATGGTGGGGACCGCTGCCCTTCTCCTGAACCTCCCCAAGAACAGGAGGACAGTATAGATTTAGAACAGTGGTTTGCAGAAGGGCATAGTTTAGAGGCCGCAGAGGGGAGAAGCAGGGAATTATTGGAAGAGGAACAGCAGGAAGAAGAAGAAGAAGAAGAAGAAGAAGAAGAAGAAGAAGAAGAAGGGGAAGAAGAAGAAGAAGAAGAAGAAGAAGAAGAAGAAGAAGAAGAAGAAGAAGAAGAAGAAGAAGAAGAAGAAGAAAAAAAACCACCAGGGGAGAGACAGCTGACAGACGCAGTGTCTTTGGAAAGCATTCCTGACCTCGCCCCCACTCCCAGGACCAGATGGGCATTGAGGTAAAACAGAGAGCTCAGCAGATCATACCAGTGGCCCATCTAGTCCAGCATCCTGTTCTCACAGGGGCCAACCAGATGGCTGTTGGAAACCTGCAAACACGACACGAACACAAGAGCACTCTCCTTGCCTATGGCATTCAGCAGCTGGCTCTCAGAAGCCTTATTGCCTCCAGCTGTGGAGGAAGAACATAGCCATCATGGCTGGTCATTATCTCTCATCTCATCTCATCATACTTAGGGAAGCAAGTCTATTTTACTTAAAAACTGTTGATTTTATCTATATGTTAGTATGTCTTATCATTTTTAAAGTCCTGCTTTTATTTTATTTATTTTTTATTTATATTTTTCTAGTTTGTACATATCACTAATTTTATACATATCACTTATTTTACAATCATTTGGACATTTCAAAACTTGGCTTCCTTCCCCCTCTTTCTGCGGTTCCTTAAATTTGTTTTTAACATCTTCTGCAAATCCAAATTAAGTTAATTTACTCATTTATTCATCTACTTTAAATATACACTCTTATAAAACTGCAGGTTATTACAATAATCCTGCCAATGTTCTTATCTGTTATATATAATTTATCTGTAAATATTCAATAAACCATCTCCATTCTTTTGTAAAAAGTTTGTTATCTTGATTCCTTATTCTTCCAGTAAGTTTTGCCATTTCTGCATATTCCATAAGTTTCTGTATCCATTCTTCCTTTGCTGGGACTTATGCTTCTTTCCATTTTGGGGCAAGTAACATTCTTGCCGCTGTAGTAGCATACATGAATATGTTTCTATGCATTTTTGGTAGTTCTGTCCCTATAATTCCCAAAAGAAAACCAATTAAAAAAACAGCAATTAAAAACATGACTTTATTTCCTTTTTTTGCCTTTTAAGTAAACTAGATTGATAGATCAATAGATAGACAGACAGATGATAGATGGATGATGGATGATGGATGATAGATGATAGATAGATAAATAGATAGATAGATAGATAGATGATAGATAGATAGATAGATATGATAGATAGATAGATGATAGATAGATAGAGAGAGAGAGAGAGAGAGAGAGAGAGAGAGAGAGAGAGAGAGAGAGAGATATGATAGATAGATAGATAGATAGATAGATGATAGATAGATAGATAGATAGATGATAGATAGATAGATGATAGATAGATAGATGATAGATAGATGATATATAGAGAGAGAGAGAGATAGATGATAGATAGAGAGATAGATAGATAATAGATAGATAATAGATGATAGATAGATAGATAGATAGATAGATAGATAGATAGATGATAGATAGATAGATGATAGATAGATAGATGATAGATTAGATAGATAGATAGATAGATAGATAGATAGATAGATATTAAGTGGTACATAAATTTTGATGAATAAATAAAATAAATCCTGGCATACTTCACAGGGTTGTTGGACAGCAAAGGCCATTCTCTGATTCTTCAGGGAAGGGCAGGATAACAACATATTTGCAATATATGCTGAATAGTAACGAATGTTCTCTGGGTAGTTAGCAATAAGATTAAAGCTATAAAAAGTTTTTTTATTATTATTTTTAAAAACCCACACAATATAAAAACTAAGCTAAAACCACCAGCAGCACAATATTAAGAAAGCAGAGCAAAAAGCACTAAAATATCTCAAGATTAAAAGCTTTATTTCTCCATGACATCTGAGTCAGGAGACTCAGCGCAAGTCCTGGACTGGTGCCTGGTTGCAGCTGGGTGACAGGAAAAAACTGAACTCGAATCCTGGCAAGACAGAGGCTCCTGTGTTGAAGAAGAAGCTCCATCACCTTCTTTGGATGCAGTTGTGCTACCTCTGAAGAAGCAGGAGATCCACATTTGGGATCCAGTTTTCCCCCTAGAGGTCCAGGTGACTAAGCTGTGGTCATCCCTGGGGCAGGTTAGCTTGGCCACAGTAGTCCGCACACTGGTAACTTCCAGACTGACTTCATGTAATGCAGTCTACATGGTACTGTTCTTGTAAAAGGCAAAAAACGGAAAGGACCCCTGGACGGTGAAGGGGACTATGGGGTGTGGAGCTCATCCTGCTTTCAGGCTGAGGGAGCTGGCGTTTCTCCACAGACAACTTTCTGGGTCATGTGGCCAGCATCACTAAACCGCTACTGGCGCAATGGAACACCATGACAGAAACCAGAGCGCACGGAATGCCGTTTACCTTCCTGCCGGAGCAGTGCCTATTTATCTACTTGCACTTTGACGTGTTTTCAAACCACTAGGTTGGCAGAAGCTGGAACAGAGCAACAGGAGCTCACCTCATCACAAGGATTCGAACCGCCAACCTTCTGATCAGCAAGCCCAAGAGGCTCAGTGAGACCACAGCGCCACCTGCATCCCAGTGAAGGAGTAAGACCCTGTCAGCATACAACTCCTGTGCTCAAAACTCTGAACTTGTCTCTAGGCCAGGTTTAAGGTTTTGCCATTTGAACGTAAAGGGTCTGGGTAGATCGATCTCGAATCAGCTATAGCACCCAAAAGCCATAGCAGAGTGGTTTGGAGGCAGCCTAAAAGATTTAAAAGGTGCACATTTTAGAGAAAATCCCCAAGCATCCCAAAGTGGCCACAGAATGCTACCTGACTGTTTGGGAGAAAAACTGGAAAAGTGGAGAGAAGGTGGGTGGAATGGTATACTAGAAGATAAAAATGGCTGGTGGCTGGTCACAAATTTGAACAGTGGCATTGCTCACTGCCACATTTTGTTCCTCACCTCACTTGTTTGGTTTATATATATGTGATCAGCTATCATACCTTGTTAAAGGTAAAGGTAAAGGAACCCCTGACCGTTAGGTCCAGTCGTGGCCGACTCTGGGGTTGCCGCGCTCATCTCGCTTTACTGGCCGAGGAAGCCAGCGTACAGCTTCTGGGTCATGTGGCCAGCATAACATTCACCACTTCTGGCGAACCAGAGCAGCGCACGGAAACGCCGTTTACCTTCCCGCCAGAGTGGTCCCTATTTATCTACTTGCAGTTTGATGTGCTTTCGAACTGCTAGGTTGGCAGGAGCAGGGACCAAGCAACGGGAGCTCACCCCGTTGCAGGGATTCGAACTGCCAACCTTCTGATCGGCAAGTTCTAGGCTCTGTGGTTTAACCCACAGCGCCACCCATGTCCCTTCTATCATACCTTGTTAAGGGTTGGTTATGGATCCCAGAAACACTGAACAGAAAAAAAAAGGATGACTGCCTTATGTGAAACTGTTCAGGGTGAGGTGATGGGCACGGTCGCCTTCCATGGGAATGATGTGTGTGTTTGTGGGTGAGTGCAATGAGAGTCTTATTTCTAGACCTCCTGAACTTCTTTACATGCTGGGACCCTTCCAAACTGACAATGCTCCCTTCCCTTATGAAATGGAAATTGTTAATTGTTGAGTTCCATCAGCTACTAAACATTCTGAGCCAAATAGCCAGAGGTTTTACTGACCTAAGCATAGTCTTCTTCTTTGGCAATCGCTCATAGCCGAGTAAGATTGTCTTCCAAAACAGGGTTTTAGCAGTGAGTCTGTAAATGACTGTGGAGGTCAATTCTGGATCCACACATCCTTCCACAGTGGGGACCTAGGTTTCTGGGCAGGAGGTGATCATGGTGAGGGTTTGCCAAGTGTGCTTTCCTCTAAGCACATTTCTCCCTTTCGTCCTGAGTTTGTTCTTCTTCAAAGTCCATGATGCCTTTGGTAAAGGCTGTTCTCCAAATGGAGCGCTCGCAGGCCAGTGTTTTCCAGTTGTCAGCGTTTATACCACATTTTTTTAGATTTGCCTTGCGAGAGTCTTTGAACCTCTTTTGTTGACCACCAGCATTATGCTTTCCATTTTAAAGTTAGGAATAGAATAGTTGCTTTGGAAGACGATAATCAGACATCTGCACAACATGACCAGTCCAATGATGTTGATGTCCCCCCTTTCAATACCTGATTGCGTATTGAATGCTCTCTTTTGTTGGACTTCCGTTTCATTCTTCTTCGCATAATTTTGTATCTTCTTCTTTATTTTGTGCCACTTTACAGATTTGATACAGAAAAAGTCCACACAAGAACGACGAAGGGTGATTTGTCATACAAGCAATTAAGTGACCTCCCGCTGGTATCAAAGCACAGACATATTGGGTTGTTCCCCACTAAGTCATACTCAGAGCAGTTGCATCAAAATCTACAGACTTAACTAGGGTTGCCATATGTCTGGGAAATCCAGACATAAAGGAAATATTAAAGGAAATACTAAAGGAAATCTACTTATCTGGTATCACTGCATGTATAACAAGAGAGACCCCAAAGTATAAAGCTAGCTAACACTACAATTTATCTCCAAACCAGGGATGTCTTGCCGTTCACCTTGAAGTTGCCTCATGCTATTGCAACAGCAGCAACAGAGGCAGATCTTGAACAGGTGGCTCAGCTAGGACTGAGTAAGTATGTCTCTTGATTTAAGTGAATTTTGCTCCACCAAGCAGAGAGTGTTCAAAAGCAAAAGTAGATTCTTTTCAGCAGTCTTCTGTAACATTCCATCAACATGAAGGCAACCAGTTACTGCATAGGTTTGCAAGCTGGGACAGCTTTAAAGGGACATTGGCAGTGCTCTTGGTTAGAAGTCTGGTGACTATTCCTCAAGAGGTTGGGTTTTGCCCAAGATCTTCCAGATGCTAACCTATATCCTTTGACCACTATGCTGCTCTTTCCTAGCAATAAGTGGACCTCAAGCCAGCATGCAGTGAATAATAAATTTGTCATCCTCTGTCTGATATTCTGAGCTCTAGCATGCCACTATTTGGTTTGTTTTGTTTCTCATGTGGTGCCTGTCCTTCCTCCAAGGGAGGCTGTCCCTGTCTGTCTCACCTTCCGTCTCCCCCATGACTCAAAATTATCATAGAAGGCTCCCTCAAGAAATAGCTCTAGTCTGTACAGGAGCCAGCTCCACAGACTTATTTTTATGTTTGTTTCCTGTTGAGTTACTAAGCAAACACTGCAAATGGGGAAGGAAATCCCCTTTGGAAAGCAGACTTTTAAAAGGAAGTGAGGAAGTGAGGAAATTAGGGAGGATATGATTATGAGTGATTTATTTAATTTAATTAAGCGATTTCTATGCTGCACTAGACAGCAACTTAAAAAGCAGAGACATCACCTTGCCAACAAAGGTCCGTATAGTAAAAGCTATGGTTTTCCCAGTAGTGATGTATGGAAGTGAGAGCTGGACCATAAAGAAGGCTGATCACCGAAGAATTGATGCTTTTGAATTATGGTGGTGGAGGAGACTCTTGAGAGTCCCATGGACTGCAAGAAGATCAAACCTATCCATTCTGAAGGAAATCAGCCCTGAGTGCTCACTGGAAGAACAGATCCTGAAGCTGAGGCTCCAGTACTTTGGCCACCTCAGGAGAAGAGAAGACTCCCTGGAAAAGACCCTGATGCTGGGAAAGATGGAGGGCACAAGGAGAAGGGGACGACAGAGGACGAGATGGTTGGACAGTGTTCTCGAAGCTACCAACATGAGTTTTACCAAAACGGGAGGCAGTGGAAGACAGGAGTGCCTGGTGTGCTCCTGGTGTGCTCTGGTCCATGGGGTCACGAAAAGTCGGACACGACTAAACGACTAAACAACAACATGCTGCACTATACCAGAAATGGTCACAGGATGGTTAACAAAAAATAGATGTCCTCTTTTGGGAGGCCTACATGCCCATCCAGGGTGATTTTAACAATTCTAAGCAACAGTCTAGGTTTGGGGGGGGGGGTATTACAAAAAATGTTTTGTGGGTGGGTGGCTCAGGTTCAGGCTCAGGCAACCTGGGCTCTGCCTTCGTCTCAAGCTCTGGTGTGGATGGCTTGGGTTCAGCTGCAGCGGCAGCGTACGACCAGGGGGCAAGCGGGCAATTGCCCCCCAAAAGCATTTTTTGTCTGGAAATATGATGACCCTAATTAGACCTAACACGCTTATGCCCATTCTTGTCAATGGGTCTGCGCTGAGTAAATCTAAGATGTAATTTAGCATCCATTCAGTCGCCAGATATTTTCTTTATATGTCAAGTGCTAAGGAAAAATGCGAGAGGTTGTGAAGCCTGTCTGGTCTATTAGGGCAAATGGGGCACTGCCCCACCGATTTCAGCCCTTCACTTGCTTACTTGCATCCAGCCCAGGGGGGTCCCTTAGTTTCCTATTCCTTAGCCTGAGTGTTAGCCCTGCATAGGGCGGAAAATGGGAAGAAAATGAGAGTTAGAGAACTAGGCAGAGGGCCTTCTCAGCAGTGGCACCTTCACTGTGGAACACCCTCCCACCTGATGTCAAGGAAATAAACAACTATCTGACTTTTAGAAGACATCTGAAGGCAGCCCTGTTTAGGGAAGTTTTTAATGTTTGATATTTTATCCTGTTAATATTATTATTTTTTTATTATTCTGTTGGAAGCTGCCCAGAATGGTTGAGGTATAAATAAATTATTCTTATTCTTATTCTTATTCTTATTCTTATTCTTATTCTTATTCTTATTCTTATTCGCCTATCATTGGCTGTGACGCCACCTGCTTTCAGTTTCTTAGAAATACAACAAGCTTCTATCATGCTTCCTTCACCAACCCCTAAAAGAAACAAGGAAACAAGGAGAAGACAAAACAAACACTCATGTGCTTTATATAATAATTATATGACCACTTTAATATAACTTAATTTTAAATATATTTTCTTTTCGATGCCATGTCCATGTTACTTGCTTTCCTGATGCCGTCGCACAGATTTTGTGGACCCTTGTTTCTTTGGATTCAATGGATCTTAATGGATTAAAGACTGTAGCATTGCTACGCACATGGAAGCATGTCTACTTAGAAGTAAGGGACGCAGGTGGCTCTGTGGGTTAAACCAGAGAGCCTAGGACTTGCTGATCAGAAGGTCGGCGGTTTGAATCCCTGCAACGGGGTGAGCTCCCGTTGTTCGGTCCCAGCTCCTGCCAACCTAGGAGTTTGAAAGCACACCAAAGTGCAAGTAGATAAATAGGTACCGCTCCAGTGGGAAGGTAAACGGCATTTCTGTGCACTGCTCTGGTTCACCAGAAGTGGCTTAGTCATGCTGGGCATATGACCCAGAAGCTGTCTGCGGACAAATGCCGGCTCCCTCGGCCAGTAAAGTGAGATGAGCGCCGCAACCCCAGAGTCGGTCACGACTGGACCTAATGGTCAAGGGTCCCTTTACCTTTTACTTAGAAGTAAGCGTCATTGAGTTGAATTGGGGTTTACTCCTGGGCAAGCGCAGCCTCAGTCGTGAAGGAGTCTTGGCTGTATTCACAACAGAGAATGGGAGATTTGTAAGATGTGGCTACAGAGCACAAAACATTTTTTAAATGGAGTCTTGGTGTACAGTATTTTCACATTCCACCCCCAGCATTTTCAGGCAAATGTTGCATAGAAGGAAAGTGGAAGCAAGCCTATATACATTTATGATGCAGATAAAACTATGTTGATAAAAAAATATATCCCTAGCTCGATAGAGCACATATATATTTTTCAGCCTACCAAAGCTTGTGATATATCTGAGATACTGAGCCTTAAAATCCCAGCTTCAACACAGCTAGGATGGATTTGCATGATTAGTGGTACAGTTTATACCCACTCACTATTTTTCCAACTGAAAATGTCTCCTATCATTTCCGAGTATATTTTTCTCCACCAAATGGCAGAGGTCCACTTTTTCAGATGAAATAATATATTCTGATCTCGGATTCACAGCAGCGGCACCATAATCAGGGATGACTTTTGTCTCAGCAGAATATTTGTGATCAGCTACAGTTTTGGAAAGGCAAAGTAAAGTCAAATGTGGACAATTACAAAGTCAGTCTGAGACGGTGGGCTGTTGGTGAGCAGAGTGGGGCGTGTCCCCTCTAGAATCATCCATGTGGTGGAAAAAGTACCCTGTCCCTGATCATTGATGCAGGCCTCATTGATCATCAATGAGGCCTGCATCAGAAATATACCACGGAACAAGGGTTAGCTAACTTGCGCACATCTCAGTGATTTCCCAACTGTATTATGGGTAATCCAGGGTTCAACAATAATTTATATTAGTTTTCAATTACAATAATCAAATAGTAGCCTCATTATAACAATGCCAAATTATAATACAATTACTAATCCCAGTCATTCAGATGCCAAATTATATAATTTAGGTGGCCTCCTGCGTGCTAGAATTGATGGTTTGATGATTTGCTTTGTTTCTGTGTTCCAAAATCTTATTCATCTCAATTACATCCCCGTCAAAATAGCCTTATATAATATCCCTTATACAACAACTGCAATGTTAACAACATCCATTCGTCTTGACACATTAAATGATTTATAAACCTATAGGTGAAGCATTCAAGCTATATCCTTATTCCTCCTGTGTGTAAGCATTATTCTGTCTGTGGTGTTCCTTCCTGTCCTTGCAAAATGTTATGTCTATCTTTTCCCAGCCGTTGCTGCTCTCCATCATGCCTTGGGCGGAGCTAATATCCCACTGTTGTTTCAGAAGATCGCCATTGCTCCGTTGCGAAATCCAGGGTTCAAGAGAAGTTCCAGACAACTTCCCCACCACTCCCCCTGTAATGTACAGCTGTAGCCGAGTGCATTGGCTGCATCGTACAAACCCAAGATGTTATGTTGTGGGTGAACATATCTGATGACACAGCGATTCTTCAGACACCTCTTGTTTATTCACAGGTCAGAACAGAACTGGGCTGAAGGGTTCAGCCAACCTGCTTATATAGAGCTCAACTACAAAGCAACAGTAACAATTTTCAGTAACTATCCAATCCCTGAATGTCACTTTCAATTCCTTATTTGCATACGTGCACCTGAGTGAAAACTATCTACAGTATCCCCCTGCTGGCCCAGGTTGAGAACTTCAGTACATAACACAAGAGATCTAACCCATGCCCGGTGTCAAGTGAGCATGCATGCAGGGCTTTGCAGCAGGTGCTCAGAGATTCCTCGGGAGACAAATAGATATGCAGAGCGTTCTCTCAAGGGGAGAAGTCTGAAAACCACAGGCACATCTCTCATCTTTGCTGAAATATGAACCAACCCATGAGTACTGGTGTCTGCTTTTGAAGATGGAAGCACTTGCTTATACAGACATTCCCGCAATCTCTCAACCTCCGTTTCAAGCGCTGATTTGTTTCAATTGGATTGTCTTGCTGGCTATTTTAATTACAGCTATTTATATTTTAACATTTTGATTAGATTGCTTTATTTTGCAATTCAATTATGGATGGCTATCTTTGAAAGTTTGTGTGATTGGTTCTTAGACATGTTGTTGTTGTTGTTATTATTATTATTATTATTATTATTATTATTATTATTATTAGCCACCCATCTGATTGGGTTGCCCCAGCTACTCTGGGCAGCTCCCAACAAAATATTAAAAACTTCCCTGATGTCTTCAGATGTCTTCTAAAAGTCAAATAGTTGTTTATCTGTTTGACATCTGATGGGAGGGTGTTTCACAGGTCAGGCACCACTACCAAGGAAGCCCCTTGCCTGGTTCCCTATAACCTCTCCCTTCGCATTGAGAGAACCACCAAAAGGTCAATCTGGTTAAAGAGATCCAGATGGAGATCCTTCTCTCCAGATGCCCAGAGGGAGGCTAGAGCCATAGCATTCCTCAAAATGGCAGTCCTGCAGGGGTGTATGTGTTACGTATAGTGATTTGATTCACTGAAATGGTAAATGCTTGTATGCATTACTATGTGTTTAAATTTGATTGGTTGGTAGCTGAATTCTAGAGCGTTCTCTAGTACTTCTCATGTGATGGGCTAACGTTGGTCACATGGGAGGTACCTAGTGGAAAAGAGACTAAATTTTATGTGAAGCAAGATGACTGTGTTTTAGAATCCACTGTGAACACTGCTAAGTTGAAGAGAGTGTTAGAGTGCTTCTTCTCTTAAAAGAAAGAGCAAAATTGCAGGAGAATGTAAAAGTGGACATCTCTCATAAGAGCTGCAAGGCATGGCCCAGTTGAAATACAGAAGGCTGGGTGCTGAGCTCTGGAAAGAGAGGGAAATTGAGTCGTTCAGAAGTTAGAAGAAGAAACTGTAAGCCCGTGCTTGGAGAAGCATGTGACTGTAAATATTATGTTTTAATTCATCTATAAGTTTCTGCAAGCAAAGTTTTTGAATGTTAAAATCAGGACATTGGTTAAATTTCCAAAGAAAGGCATCTACCCTCACTTCAACACGGTGTTACTATTTGATGTAAGTCATAAGCCCACACCTTCTGGATTGACCCAACAATGGTTCACTTCTGGCAGGTGGGCCAGAAGTCAAATGGTTATCCCCAATGACTATGCCAAACCTCTTACATCTGTAGTCAATAAAGTTGCAGCCTGATTTGACCCACAAATATTGTGTCTTGGCTGTTATTCTCTGGATGGGGAGTCATGCTGTGCTTGTCCTTAGCAGTAGCTTATACTTATACAGTAGCAAGAGCTTATACTTATTTCATGAGCTAAAATCAAGGAAGTTGGAATCAGCCTAATCTAGTTGTACCAAAGGTGCGCCATTTCAGAACTACCCTATCAGGTAATGATGAAGCAACTTGCACTTAGCTGAGCTGAAAATAATAAAGTAGCAAAATAATGATTATTGAAGAATCTGCACACATCCATTGAAGAACACTAATTTGCCAAATAATCACAGTGCCATTGAATCCATAAAAAAGCAAAGTTTGCCAGGCACTGCAAGGCTGCTTGCAAATTTGATTTACAGATGTTCTTGTCATTTTAATCATCTGGTTAACAGGATTAGCAACGATCCGTGCTTGTATCGGGGAGGGGAAAAATATCTCTTTGGAATTGTCTTCATGTTGGACATTATCTTATGGAGCTTGGGGAGTAATGTCATTACAGTTATGCTATCGGAAAGAGATTCAGAATGCCTCTGAGTCAGTAGTAAAATGAAATGAAGTCCTCTTGCCTTTTGAGATTATCCCTCTTGGGGAAGAGACAGAATACAAAAGGGTGGGTGATTGTTACCTGGAGTTGAAAATTGGAATATACTGCTTGGTATCCCTGGGACATAAGAACCAGTCTAGGATGGCTAAAAAGTCACATTTTCTTTTATGACATAGCCCTAGAGCTTCCATTTTGCTTTCCATTTTTGGCTATTCAAGGTTGGAGGTAAAACTGATCTTACCCACAACCTAATCCAGAGAAAGAAAATTATGTGAATTTAAGCGACTCGGCATCGACAGAACTTGATTCTAGAAAGAGCTGCAAGGTAAAAGGAGGTACGTGGTTTTAATCCAATTGAAGTCAGCTGACTCAATTGGCCTACGTTCAAGGACTTCGCTAGATCATTTGTTGTTGTTGTTTAGTCGTTTAGTCATGTCCGACTCTTCGTGACCCCATGGACCAGAGCATGCCAGGCACTTCTGTCTTCCACTGCCTCCTGCAGTTTAGTCAAACTCATGCTGGTAGCTACGAGAACACTATCCAACCATCTCGTCCTCTGTCGTCCCCTTCTCCTTGTGCCCTCCATCTTTCCCAACATAAGGATCTTTTCCAGGGAGTCTTCTCTTCTCATGAGGTGGCCAAAGTATTTTGGTCTCAGCTTCAGGATCTGTCCTTCCAGTGAGCACTCAGGGCTGATTTCCTTCAGAATAGATAGGTTTGATCTTCTTGCAGTCCATGGGACTCTCAACAGTCTCCTCCAGCACCATAATTCAAAAGCATCAATTCTTCGGCGATCAGCCTTCTTTATGGTCCAGCTCTCACTTCCATATATCACTACTGGAAAAACCATAGCTTTCACTATACGGACCTTTGTCGGCAAGGTGATGTCTCTGCTTTTTATGATGCTGTCTAGGTTTGTCATTGCTTTTCTCCCAAGAAGCAGGCGTCTTTTAATTTCGTGGCTGCTGTCACCATCTGCAGTGATCATGGAGCCCAAGAAAGTAAAATCTCTCACTGCCTCCATTTCTTCGCCTTCTATTTGCCAGGAGGTGATGGGACCAGTGGCCACAATCTTCGTTTTTTGAGCATAGGGGGAAGTAGTTCATGTCCAAGAACCTTAAGCAGCCTGTCAAGTGGGTGAGCATGTACCCCTGTTTTATGACTTGACTTGACAGATTAGGGTGCTTCCTCTGTCAAACTTTCATCAATGCATCAGTCTTGCTTCCCCTGTAGCATTTGTCTGATTTCCCTTACTCCGGAGTAAGTTTTGCAAACACCTTGGTGCAGTGCACCTTGTCTGCACGTTGTCTTCAATTGTACATTAGGAATGAAAATCCACAATAGGCTGATTCGCACATGACACTAAACCCAGGTGCAAGCTGTGTCTACATAGGTATGCGTAAAAGAATCTCCACTCATTGATTTGTACAGCTCAACTATTGTCCACACGGGTACACAGACTGTACACTCATTGAATGCTACATGAGAATAACTGAAGGAGCACGTAGCTCAACTACAGTGGTACCCCGAGTTAAGTATTTAATTCGTTCCGGAGGTCCGTACTTAACCTGAAACTGTTCTTAACCTGAAGCACCACTTTAGCTAATGGGGCCTCCTGCTGCTGCTGCGCTGCCTGAGCCCGATTTCTGTTCTTATCCTGAAGCAAAGTTCTTAACCTGAAGCACTATTTCTGGGTTAGCGGAGTCTGTAACCTGAAGCTTATGTAACCTGAAGCGTATGTAACCCGAGGTACCACTGTATTTATCTACTACATTTCTTTCTTTCTTTTTTCTTTTTATTTTCTTTTCTTTTTATTGAAACTTAACATATATACATAATAACCAAAATTCCCAATGATTCCCTCACATAAAATATAATATCTAAATTACAACAGTTGCATACTTATACACTTAATTATAAAACCCACCACCCACCCCCTACTTCCCCCCACAGCAATTCGACTTCTTTAGATTTCTTTCTACCTTTCCCCCCTTGCATTCTATATTTTTTTGTTAAATTCTGATTTTTCCTTCTTTCTTTATTAGTTTTGTTATTGCTTACATTTTTTATTCTAAGCCTATTAGCATGTCAAATTTAGAACAATATTTTGACATATAATCTTCGAAATACTTCCACTCCATTCTTAACTTTTGATTTGATTGACATCTTATAATTGAAGTTAATTTTGCCAATTCTATATACTCACTTAATTTACAAATCCACTCTTACAAATTTACAAATCCACTGTTGGTGTGCCCCTAAAAGTAGGGAGAAGTGAGCGGGTGTTCCGAATGCACACGTTGAAAGAGAAAGCTCTGGGTCAAGTGCATGCGCATAAATAGGTCCCTCGAACCGTTTGGACTGCGTCCCATTGGCCAGATTGTACCCAGCTTCGAGGGACCTACCAATCGGGTGTTGTGGCTGACCAATCATATCCACCCACAACACAGGGTGTTGGTTTTCCAGGTCTCACCACAAAACGTGCCCTCTTTAAGGGAGGACCCATTTCTGCATATTCCATTAACTCGGTCTGCCATTCCTCTCTGGTCGGCACTTAGAATTTCTCTAGACTGCATGGGATAGGCATGGCTCCATAACACAGGTGGGAATAAAAGCAGCCAGGGGAGGGAGTTTGGGGGGGGAAGAAACTGGCAAAAAAGGGGTTAAGGATTTGCTCCCTTCTGTGCTTCAAGGCTGCCTTTCTTGTGGGTGGTTTGCACTGTAGAAGGCGCCTGAGGTGTAATGTTTGTCCCTAATACTTATGCAATATGATGTTCAAATGGAGAGGAGAGGGAGGCGATGGAACCAGGTATGTGTGAAAACAGTACCAAAAAAACACACCCTGTTTAACAGTATGATATGCAACCACACTCTTCCGAAGCCTGAAAAGTCTCTGGATACTGAAAGCAATGCATTAACATCACACATAACATGATTTTAAATATATATATATATATATATATATATATATATATATATATATGAAGCCTTACCATAATGTGCTACACATGAGATAGCCTAAGCGTGCTCGGCAATATATCACACATAGGGGGGAATCCAATCTTCCCCAATGATCCAAACCCATTTATGTTTATGCTATAATTACGTTGGGTTGTTTAATTTCTTTTTACCCAATTAAGTTTAAATATCTTCATAAGATAAAAAACATTTTGGCTTTCATCATAACGTTGTTCAACCTGAAGAGAAATCTCCCCACTTGCCTGACCGACACATTTTCCCCACCCCCCACAACAAAATCACTGGTGGGGATATTTTAATTATTAGAAGGCTTTTTATTTCATGAGGCAGCATTTATGAGGGGGAAAAGATTGCCGAGAGAGAGAGAGAGCCTGGGCTTCTCTCTTGCAAAATTCTGGAACGTGCTCTGAACGTCGATTCGAGCCAAGCCGACACCTCATATTCAAACAGAATGTGGCTTAAGAATGAATAAAACTGATAGGGAAGATTATATAATGTTTGTTCCCCTTCCAATGTTGCCAATTTAGCAGATAAGACAGCAGTGATATACCAGTACTTTTAATCTTATAGGCTTGATAAGAGAAAGATTACATGACAAATATTATCAGATATTACTTCTGGCTTATGATACAAAAATAAGTAAAGGGGAAGAGTTATCGGAAAGTCTCTCTACCCCTCAGGGGCCATGGACAATAAAAAGAACTTCAATTAAATGGCCTCATTTAGAATAATTACGCTATTGTTATCTTTTAACACACTACACTCTTGAGATGTCTATCAACCACCCAGAATATATATATATTTAATGGTACTGGCTGGCCGGCTCTCTTAGCAAGAGGAAAGATCTCTAGTACATTTGGTACAGTATCTGACATTGTTGCATGGCTACAGGCTGAATTTTGGGGGAACAGCTTGAGGTAGCGGAGATATTTGATTCTATCCACTGAGATGGAATCCCCAAGGTGACAGTTAATTAACTGTATTGCGAGGCGGCCACCTCAGGCAACAGTTGTTGGGGTACACAGAGAGGTGACAACGTGCCATAGGATTGACCTGGGTGTACCATTTGGTCTATCCTGCCTCCTCTAAGATAGCCTGTTTCCTTCAGGTATGTGGGATGGAGGGGTGATCATCTGGTCCTTTGTCTCAGGGAGCAAAATAATAATTGTTGTTGTTTAGTCATTTAGTCGTGTCCGACTCTTCGTTACCCCCTGGACCAGAGCACACCAGGCACTCCTGTCTTCCACTACCTCCCGCAGTTTGGTCAAACTCATGCTGGTAGCTTCGAGAACACTGTCCAACCATCTCGTCCTCTGTCGTCCCTTCTCCTTGTGCCCTCCATCTTTCCCAACATCAGGGTCTTGTCCAGGGAGTCTTCTCTTCTCATGAGGTGGCCAAAGTATTGGAGCCTCAGCTTCACGATCTGTCCTTCCAGTGAGCACTCAGGTCTGATTTCCTTCAGAATGGAGAGGTTTGATCTTCTTGCAGTCCATGGGACTCTCGAGCGTCTACTCCAGCACCATAATTCAAAAGCATCAATTCTTCGGCGATCAGCCTTCTTTATGGTCTAGCTCTCATTTCCATACATCACTACTGGGAATACCATAGCTTTTACTATACGAACCTTTGTTGGCAAGGTGATGTCTCTACTTTTTAAGATGCTGTCTAGGTTTGTCATTGCTTTTCTCCCAAGAAGCAGGCGTCTTTTAATTTCGTGGCTGCTGTCACCATCTGCTGTGATCATGGAGCCCAAGAAAGTAAAATCTCTCACTGCCTCCATTTTTCCCCCTTCTGTTTGCCAGGAGATGATGGCACCAGCTGCCATGATCTTCATTTTTTTGATAATAATAATAATAATAATAATAATAATAATAATAATAATAATTTATTATTTATACCCTGCCCATCTGGTTGGGTTTCCCCAGCTACCCTGGGTGGCTTCCAACACAATATTAAAATACAGAAATACAGTAATGCATCAAACATTAAAAGCCTCCCTAAACAGGGCTGCCTTCAGATGTCGTCTAAAAGTCTGGTAGTTGTTGTTCTCTTTGACATCTGGTGGGAGGACGTTCCACAGGGCGGGTGCCACTACCAAGAAGGCCCTCTGCCTGGTTCCCTGTAACTTAGCTTCTCACAGTGAGGGAACCGCTGGCACTGGACCTCAGTGTCCAGGTAGAACGATGGGGGGGGGGGCTTGGTCCAGCTCTGCATTTCAGCTGCACTTTTACTCCCAACAACGTAGCAACAGTATGCTTGAAGAGTTCACTCATGAAAGAGTAAATGCAAAAACCAGCATGGAAATAGGCACACATCTGGTTCCGATGAAGGAACCAGCTTCGTCCCTGAAAGCCAATGAGATGTCAGCTCCATGGGCTTCAAAATATTAATGCCAGAAGAGCTGCTTCATTCTTCAACCTTAAATTACATTGTAGGGCAGGAACAAGGAATCTGTGACACACACCCCCGCCAATGTTGCTGGACTACTACCTTAGTGGTGGCCATGTTGGATGGGTTTAATGGGAGACCCACCCATGACATAGATTTGGAGTTACCAAGTCTTCTCCCAGGCAGGATTGGAGAGCAGCTAATTCTCCATACTCCTAGGCATGACAGAAAGACATAGCTGCAAGTAGAGATACAGATAGGTGTTGGCATTAATCAAAACCCTTAGCACGTCAACTGCAAAGGACACTAAACATCTCATGCCTTGATCTTGTCTACCTATGGGACTGCCTCTCCTGATATGCCCCACGGAGGACCTTAAGCTGCACAAATAACAACACTTTGGAGGCCCCAAGCCACAAGGTGGTTAGATTGGTGTTAGCTAGGGGCCAGGGCCTTTTCAGTACTGGCCCCGACTTGGTGGAAAGCTCTGTCACAAGAGACTAGGGCCCTGTGGGACTTGACATCTTTCTGCAGGGCCTGCAAGACAGAGCTGTTCCGCCTGGCCTTTGGTTTGGACTCAGTCTGACCTTTATGTTTCCCTCCCCTAATGGTTTTGATTTATGGGCTACTATTAAAAGGAGGCTGTATTTTAAATTGTATTTTAACCCATATTTTAATAAACTGGTTTTTTTGTTTGTTTGTTTGCTTGCCTGCTTGCTTGCTTGTTTGTTTTCCCCTATTATGTTTTATTGTAATTTTATTGGTGTTGCCCGCCCTGAGCCCGGCTCTGGCCAGGGAGGGCAGGGTATAAATAAAATTTATTTTTATTATTATTATTATTATTATTATTATTATTATTATTATTATTATTATTTAAATGGATGGTGTCAATTCAAAGAGGCAGTTGGAGAATTTAAAAATGTGAGTTTTAAATGAGATCAGTTGTTTTTAAAAGGTGTGTGAGAGATAGCCATATGTTTGCTCTTGGTACCTTTGCAATTCTTAATTTCCACCCTGGGGAAAAAAATTCTTTGTGGCTGCAGGAAACCGATGGGACCATGAACCTTAAAGCAACAAAGAGATGGGCAGATGGCCATTCTTTGTTTTATAAGCAAATCACAGGCTTTGAACAACCTGCAGGTATTTTCTCATTACTCTAAGAAAATCAAGCATGACGGCAAATTGTATGGATCACGTCTTTCTGTGTTTTCAAGATTTTGCTAACTTGTAGCTCCCTCCCACACATAACTTACCTAGATCCCTGGGGTCCTAAGTGTGTTTTACTTAACTGACAAATGTGACTTCTTCCAAGTACATTTGGGGCAAGGAGGAGGCTTAGAGGTTGGACACTTCTGTCTTTCCTCCATCCGAGCACATTTTACATTAAGCCAGTATCAGGGATTTAGCAAATTTTTATATATTTCTTCTTGTGTTATGAAGCTTCTAGCTCAGAGCAGATTGCCAGATGATTCTGGAATCAAGGATGCATATCTGCCTGCCTTGCTTTCTAATTGCTTCTTTCATCAAATTTAGGTTTTCAGTATTCTGATAAGAAAGCCATGTGGTTTCTATGTAGCTGCAGGCTAAAGACCCATCTGCCATGGCAGTTTATCATGTTGGTGTCAATTGGAAGCACCTGTAGTTCATGTCTGACCTACGTTGTCTCCACTAAAGACATCTGGAAGTTGTCTAAGGATTATTGTCCTTAAAATTCTAGCCGTTTGAAAATGCTTGCGCATTTTTCTTCCTACTGTACCTTAGCGTTCTGCACTGAATTCATCTTACCCGTTAGAAAAGCATCCCCCTTGTCAGTGATAGGGCCCTTCACTGCCCCATTTATGTTACTTCCACTTGTTGGGATTTTGATATCATATCATGACCCACATGATGACGGAGTTCAGAAGCCACAGTTCAGTGGTAGAACATCTGATTTGCATGCAGTTTCAGTCCCCAGCGCCTCCAGGTATATTTGGGACCACATGCCTAAGTAGATGCCTACAGGAAGCCCATAAGAAGGACCTGAACACAGCAGGACTCGCCCTACTTGTGATTCACGGCAGTGGCATAGCGTGGGTTGCTGGTGCCCGGGGCAGGGCAAGTGATGCATCCCCTTGGTGGACTGGGCAGCTGAGGTGGAAATGTGCGCCGGCAGGGCTTCCCCACTTCGGCGCTTTCCCACCTTCCTCTGCCTCCCTCCTCAGTGGGTGGAAGCCACACCATTCCCTTTCAGCCAAGCCGGGCAGCACTCAGGTGGCAGTAGCAAGGTGAGGTGGGTGGGGCATGCTGGTGGGTGTGACGTTAACATATGAAAGTGCAGGAGGTGAAATAGTTAAACAGCTTACCCAATCAGAACCCAGGGGAGTGGAGTCAGAGGGACTATAAAACCAGCTCTGGGAGGGGCGAAGAGAGAGAGGGGTGGTTGGTTGGAGTGGGAGTGAATTGGGATAGAGTCTGGGGGTAGGTTGAGTTAGTGTAGCAAAATAAGCTGAGTCAGGAACAGTTAGGAGCTAGGAAGACAAGTAAATATCTGAGAGGTGGTTTAGTGAGTGAGAGCAGGTAGCGGAAGTTATAGGTCTGGATAGGCACCCCATGATTGTAATTGACTGATACTGTTTATGAAACCACACGCTTCTTAAATTGCAATAAGTAAACAGAAGTTTATGTTTCAATTTAACCCTGACTGGACTCAGTATTGTACCAGGTAGGGCCTGGGTGGTGGCAGCAAGAAATAAAGTGGTGGCACAGGGATCAAAAGACAGTGAAACGTCCGGGGACCCTGTGTGATTGCCACAGTTGGCACCAGGAATGGGACAGCTTGAGGCTGCCCTCACACGCCCTGCCAGTGCCCATTGGCCATTGGCCATGGCCCCCCACAGCTGGCAAGGCCAGGGCCAGGAGACCAAGTGGAGATGCCACCACTCTGCCTGCAGCAACAGCACCAACCCTGGCTTGGCCTCTGCCACAGCCTCCTCCTCCCTGGCCTGGGCCTCGGCCACTGTTCCCACCAGTGCCCAGCACTCCCCAGGCCATGTCGCCTCCATTCTCACCGCCTCACAGGTCAGGCAAGCCCTCATCTCTTGGCCTCACCTCACTGCGCCAAACCCAAAGGGTGAAGGCCCGGCCCAGGTGCAGCTTGCCTCCCTGCGGCTCCAGAAAGTGGCAGGAGCTCATCAGGGAGCCTGGCGTCAGGATGCCTGGTTCTGTCCCTGTCATAATTCTGCTCCCAGGCCCCCCACCCCTTTTCTCCCACGCTACGCCTTTGATTCCCAACAATACTGCCTCCAAGAGTGGCGCTCAAACATAACCACAGTGGTCAAGTTGTGCCCTCCTGCTCTACACCTGACATCATATATGAGGCAGGTAAAGGCAGGGCTTGACCAAAAGAGGGTTGTGATTCGAGGACCTGATCCCCGCTTGGGGAATAAAGACACGTGGACACCATATATTAGGTTAATGGGCTAGAAAAGGCCACAACTTTATTGATTACAGCATGTGAGAAGGTATTGGCTTAGGCACTGGACCACAGAGAATTTGACTCCACCCACTCAGAGAGGGGTGAGTCTGATGAGGGGTTAACCACCAGTCAGGGGAGCCTGTTGATGCAAATACAACTATAAGCTCTCCCCTGATGTCACTGAGGGTCGTGCCATGGCCCCCCACCACACAGGCATCGGACAGGATCCACGACCGCCGGATTCCTTTAACGGAATACCCATAAGTGAAGCAGTAGGCGATGGCCACACCTTTCCCTTCCACACACCAACAACACATTCCAATGCCTAACCGCCAAATACCAGGAAAGTTGTGATGATTGCTACGACGTAGGCGAAAAAAACCAAGAGGCCGGTGCCAATTCGCCAATTGGAAAAAAACTCCTGCCAGGCCCCCTGGGCAACCAGGGCGACCAACCATGGGTCCATAGCAAGGTCCAGCGAGAAGCTACGCCCTAAAGGGAGTGGTGGGTGGCGAGAACAGGGGCGCAATGGCGAGGAGAGCTGGCACGGCCGCATTTGAGCGGCTAAACCATGCCCCCGTGGTGTCTCCCAATTGGGTGCCCAACGGGGAGGCGTGGCGCGCCAGTGACGATGACAGGGCAGGGGGCGGGACACCCCCGGCATGACGCGGGAATTGTCTCCCGCTCACAATCCCTCCCCTCCGGAAGGAGGAGAGGCTTTCTCCATCATCTACAGAGCCCTTTACAAGGTATCGTGTGCTGGATTTTGCAAGTGCTGGCAAGCAACTGATTGCCGCAGCTTGCAAAACACTACTCCTTTGCCTGCCCAGTTTGGTTTCAACCTGCAAGGGCAAAAATGAGTTGCCTTATTTAATAATTGGTGACAACAGTCACTGTTTCATTAGCTTTTTATTTTAAGTATTTAAAATTATCTGTAGTCTGACCATGGCATTGTAGGATAAAAGCCCCCCCAAAAAGAACAGCACACTGAATCATTTGCATTTATAGAAACTTTACCTAACATTAAATTTGAATGATTCATTACCCTTTCTGGAGAGGGGGGGGTGTTAGATTTGTTGAATTACCATAAACATTGCATGTGGATGATTAATGTGCTTTTTGTCATTTTTAAGAAAGTGAATGCTTAAAAAGACAAAATCTGGCCCGTACAAATGAATATACAATTGACTATGCCTAAATGAATATATTATAAACAATACTCGAAAGAGATGTGAAGTTAGTTTACTAATGGAAAACCTCCACTGACAGTGCAATTCTGTGTGTTTACCAAGAAGAAAGTACCATTAATTTCAATGGGACTTACTCTCAGGGTATATGTTGCAGCCTCTCAAACCTTGACACATGAGATATATATTTTAGAACTCACCCTATTTCTCAGTTATGTAATTTGTTTTAATGGATGTTAATACCATACTTTTAAATTGTTGCAACCCAACCTGGAGCTGTATGGTGAACATAGGAAATCTAAATAATAATATTAATAACAATAACAATAATAATCTCCTAAAACTTTCATTGCAACCAGGATTCTACATTTGGAAAGTGTTTTCTTCTTCTTCTTCTTCAAATAAATAAAATGATCAAGCAATACAGGCACAGTTCTTCCCTCTTATTAATGCCTCAAGAATTTTCCTGTAATGATGTGCAACATATCCAATGGCAAAATTTGTCTTTAGCTCAATGTCCGTAATGCCAGCCATCAGTCACTGAAACAGCTCTGATTTAATAGCAAACAAAGTGTACACTGTGGTTCATGTATGTGATTCAGAGGATGTGTCGTTTCATTTCTATTAGACAGACACATGGCTGAGTGAATATTGATTAGAAGTCTTATATTTGTTACAATAAGCAAGTTTCACTCTTCCCCCCCCCCAACTATGGCCATAACATGTGTCATTAAATTAAATAATGACAAAGACTGGAACTGAAAACTAGGTCTGTCTAAGAAGTATGATACCTGATGGTTACTCACAGCTGTTCCAAATTTATTGGTTATAGCAAATTTACAGCTATTACCGAGAAATGGTACTGATCAAAGGTATCCTGGCAGAAATTAAAGAGACTTGTGTGGGCAATTTAAGCAATTGGATGTTGTCACTAGCTGTGTTAAGTTTTCTTTCTGATTTCCTCTCTCTCTCATTCAGTGACATCAAAGTCTGATGATTGATTATTCTGGTCAAAGAAAGATACAAAAACAAAACCGAAATGTAATTACAAAGGTTTATGAAAAGTTGTGCTACTTATGCCTTCCTGAGCATGGCTTTCAAACTAGACGTGAATTTTATTGAAACACGAAAAGCAAATTTGGACAAGAATCAATACAATGCATGTCTTTGGATTTGAGACAATTTGTCGTTCCTTTATACTGGCTGCATTTGGATGCAGCAATAAACAGTGGTTTAGCATGATATGAATGAGCCTCAGGGTTCTGTGTTTGCCCTTCCTATCAAGCGGACTCTTAGAGGAGATTGGAAACTATTTGAGCATTCAGGTGCCAGGGAATAACAAGCAGTTCTTGGAAAGTTCATTGCAGTTCAAATTCATCTTATTCAAAAAGGAACTAGTTCCAGACATTAGCAACAGCAGCATCTTCATATCTGCTTAATAAATCTGAGAATATTGCCTCCATCTTTTGCTTTCTAACTTTCTTTATAGAGGTCCATTATACATAATTCTATTTTATTTCTAATGGAAGCTAAGTGTCCAAGCCTCCTGCTAGAGCAAGCATAGGCAAACTGGGCCCTCCTGATGTTTTGAGACTACAATTCCCATCATCCCTGACCGCTGGTCCTGTTAGCTAGGGATGATAGGAGCTGCAGTCCCAAAACATCTGGAGGGCCCAGTTTGCCTATGCCTGTGCTAGAGAAACAGGGGGGGGGGGGATTTTTGTGAAAATGTATTAGAACTTATTCAAACTTTTATCCTTCAAGGAACAATTCACCTTTATTTCACCCAAACATTGTGGAAATTACTTTCAGGTGTAATTCAGAGATTTTTGAACTACGTCAGTGAACTTCATCCTGCTGAATGAGTTCATTCCACACTAGCTCATTCCAAGCACTAGCAATAAGATAAGACCTCTTATTATGGCAGTTGCTGCCAATTAAATTCTGCAGCAGAGGAAGGAGCTGGCCACAGTGGTGGGGACTAAGAGTCATGGCAAAAGCTCATCATATGAGTCAGGCCACTAGGTGGGGGGCCACTAGGTGGCGCATCGGAAGATGGCTGACAATAACATCTCTCCGACCCACACGAGGTAATTTGGAGGCTATGATGGGGGTAATTAGCCTCCTTAACTCCCCCAGGATTGTGGGGGGGGACGGCCCTTGCCTGCTGTGCCCTATACTACCCCTGAATTTGTGGGGGTGGGGGCATTAGGCACAAAGCCCTCCTGTGGGATTCCGGCACTCCTGGACACCGTCCCTGATTCGCGCCGCTAGTTGCAAGCATCTTCAAAAGAAACAATTTGGACGAGATAAATTGCACATGCTTCAAGGAAAAAGGGGACTAAAGACTGCTGACAGAAGAGATCTCTGATAACAAGACAAGAATAAAATATGAGAAGATACGTCAAGATATGGTATGACTGAGGGGGGAGGGAAAAAAAACCTGCCTTCCTTTTTCTTATGTGATTTAACAAGAATCCCCTCCCCCAATGAGTCAGAAACTAAGGACTTAAGCTGTGGATTTAAGGCTGTGTGGAGATAAACTTTCGAACCAAAGCAATGTTTCAAGATGAAGCTGGAAAGCTAAGAGTTTTGGAATGACGCAGTTAAAAATGCCGTCGCCATTTTGGGAGGCATTGTTGGAGCTCTTGGGTCTGGGAGGAGAAAGAGAGAAATAGAGTTGTTTACATATCGTGGATCAACTTCTCGGTGGGACTTAAGAGCGACAAATGCCAAATTTATGATGGAAAGAGCGATGTTATCTACGAAGGAGATATATGGAAACCATCTGGACTTAGTGGAGGAACAGGAAATCCACACAGGATTATTATTTCGCTTATCGGCTTAAGGAGACTAACAGAAGAGATCGTAAAGGAAAAATAGCAATTATATGTACAAGATATGATGTGGAAACACCAAGATAAGACTGGATAGAATTATGAATTTTGTTTGGACTGATTGGGACTGATTTGGACATTAACGCAGTAATAAGAAGATGATCTGAATCCCCCTTTGGATCTTGAAATATGGGTTCCCCCAACAAAATTTAAAAATTTGGCTTTGTAATTTGGAATTTATGTGATGTGATTTAATTTGATGTGATTGGCCAGTTAATAAAAATTATTTTTTTTTAAAAAAAAGAGAGTCATGGCAAAAGCTCATCATATGAGTCAGGCCCAAGCCTTGGACCAGTCATCCTCTCTCACCCCAACCTACCTCACATGGTTGTTGTAAGGATCAAATGGGGAGGGAGGGAAACCATGTATGGCAACCTGAAGAATGTAAATGAAATGGGGGGAAAAATGTAATCTCTGTGTCTATCCCATACACAAATTTCTGTTTCAATTAAATCTATTATTATCTTCAGGGATGAAAGAGAAATTCAATTCACTGCATATTTAAAGCTTGATCTGTCAAATGAGCATTTTCTAAAACAATACACAAACTGAAACACAGCTATCCTTCAAAAGTCACAGTTCTCCCAATTTGGTGATGTAATTCTTGAACAAATAGTGTCTTCAAAAATGCATACATCAGGGAGAAATATGCATACAAATGAAATATATTTGTAAAAATAACACTAAAATGCCTTATATTAGGGGGAATTGCTTGCAAGAATGTGCGCTTTAGACAGAAAAATCATATTAAATGTTTATTAAGAAAAATTCACACTGAAATGTTGTACTTTTAAAAATAAAGAAAGACTCTCCTCCTGCAAGAGAGGGGAGTGATTGTGGACGGGAACCCGAGCTCCACCTCTAGCAGGGGGCATTAGCCCCCTGCCTCCCACTCACCTGGCTGGCGCCCACGCCCACGGGCAGGCACCCAACCAGGTGCCTTCGAGGGGGCGTGTACAGCAGCCTAAATTGCTGCGGCGCCAGCCTCCCAGCCTCACTCTTCGTCATCCCGTCGCGAGTCACCCACCCTCCACTCCCTTAGAGCTCAGGGTCTCAGTTTCTTCTGGCCTTGCTATGGACCTTAGGTTGGTCGCCCTGGTTGTCCGGGGGGGCTGGTAGGAATTTTTCCATTTGGCATTAGGCTTTGTGGTTTTTTCGCCTACCTCGTAGCAATCGTCACAACTTTCGTGGTATTGGTGGGTAGGTTAGGCATTGGAATAATGTGTTGTGGTGTGTCGAAGGGCTAGGTGTGGCCATCGCCTATGCCTTCAATTTTTGGGTATTCCGTTAAAAGAATCCGGCGGTCGTGTATTCTGTCCGATGCCTGCGTGGCGGGAGGCCATGGCACGACCCTCGGTGACATCAGGGGAGAGCTTATATTTGGATTAGCATCAACAGGATCCACCTACTGGTGAATAAACCCCCTTGTTTTAGACTCACCCCTCTCTGAGGGGGTGGAGTCAGCTGACGTAATCCAATGCCTAAGCCAATACCTTTTCACTTGCTGTAATCAATCAAGTTGTGGCCTTTTCTTGCCCATTAACCTTATATCACGTGTCCTTGTGTTTTCATTCCACTTTGCGGGGATCGGGTCCTCGAACCACAACTGCAAATTGCTGCAAAATGTGGAGAATTGAATTTACCATTGAAAAAATGAGAACCCTGGTAGAGTCTGCCATCCCTAATTATCACTATTGTGTTACACACACACACACACACAGAGAGAGAGAGAGAGAGAGAGAGAGAGAGAGAGAGAGAGAGAGAGGAGAGAGGGAGGGAGAGAGAGAGGTACCTCCAGTTGCGGACGGGATCTGTTCCAGAGATCCGGTTGGATCCTGAGGTTTCCGCAACCTGAGGACTGCTTCTGCGCATGTGTGCATGGCAAAACCCAGTAAAATACTTCCGGGTTTGCCGCTTTTGCATCCCGAAGTTTACGTAACCAGAGGGTTACGTAACAGGAGGTACTACTGTATATATATAATTTTCATTATATAATTTTCATTTTCATCACTGACAGAACTCAAGGGGGCTTATGGATAAACCAGTAGCATTAATTAGTGTTGTATTCAATGCTGCAGAAGAGATATTCCATTTGTGCAATGGAACTTCCCCTTCCTCTCATCTCCAGCACCCCCCCAAAAAAACTGCTGCACAGGTTAACCCAAGCGAGAGGGTCCAGGGAGGATACAGAAGAAAGGAGAGGATGGAGATTGGTGGAATGGCAGTGTTAGCTACAACCCTTAATCTTTTTAGCTGCACGTCTCCGTTTTTCACAACTCCTGACACGTAGAATAATGCAGGGGACTTACTAATCTGTTCAAAAAGTAAAGACATAATCACATCACCGTGCTTCTTTGCTGAATCAAGATGGCTCTGGAACTCTCCTACTGCAATACAAAGTGTTAGAACTAAGTCAATCTCCAGTCAATGCCCCCAAATGCCGCTTGTCTAACAGACCAAGGGTTTAATGAAGTGTGATTTCATTGTCTTCATAAAACCAGAGCTCAAGCTTGGCTTCCCTTTGGTGCCCCCTCCATTCTCATCGCAAGGCTGATTTACAACACCTCTAAATGCAGCCAGACATTCACAGCTCGGCTGTTCGGCAAAACATCCCTTGCCCAATTTAATCTAATTATTACAATAACATAGATATTAACAGTGGTTGGTTTCGAAAGCATTGTTTTCCCACTGGCATCATCTTAGCACTATTATAAACTGAAGTTGTCATATTGGAGAGCATCTTTTTCTAAAGGTGAAGTTCTCCAAGTTTGACACCATGAGCATTCTAGGAACACTGGAAACAGCCAGACACAGGGATGCTCATGTAAGGACCAATGGTCCAAGATCTAGAGCAGGATTGCCTACAATGAGTGGTGGGGTTACAGGCTGAGGTCTTTCTTGGCCCTGCCTGAAGATACTCGGATCTTCCACAGACTGTCTGCTACTGACCTTTCCTTGATGACCTTTCCTTGATGAAGAAACAAACTATTGTTACAAAAGCTGGGTGCCCCCCCCCATCTCTCTGCCAAGCAGTTGCAAGAGTCCATGGATTTCCAGGCACTCACAAAAGGTCTGTGTTCCTTTGGAGAATTGAGAAATGGCAGAGACTGTCTTGGTTTAAGAAATAATGGCTTACGCATCTATTTACACCTATTTACATGGGTGGCGCTGTGGTCTAAACCACTGGGCCTCTTGGGCTTGCCAATCGGAAGATCGGCGGTTAAAATCCGCACGATGGGGTGGGCTTCTGTTGCTCTGCCCCAGCTCCTGCCAACCTAGCAGTTCAAAAGCACACTATACAGCTGCAAATAGAACGTTTTAAATGTGTTGTAAAGTGACACTAGACGGCGAGACTGAGCTATTCAAAAATCAACGTATTTTTCCAAATGCTTTTTTAAAAAAGCATTTTCACAGTGTGTGTTTTTAATATGTGTGTATATTCCACCTAAATTTAAAGTGCCATTTTGCTGCTAGCTTTCATATCCCAGTTTCTAACACTGTCTACAGCTAGTCAGATAAAAATGTTCTGAGTTAAATGAACCATTGGTCTAGCTTGGTATAAATAAAGCTGCTTAAATCTACAAGCCTTTAGAAGTTGACAATAAAAAAAAATAAAGCAATAACAAAAGTATGCTTTTGAAGAGAGGAAAACAGATCTGGGTGAAATGAATTCATCACAGTAACAAACATCTTTTTTGTCCTCTGCTTGAAACAAAAACTAGCTGGAAAAATATTGCTCCTTTAATTTATGGCAACGGCTGGTTCATTAGGCAGAAAGTCTGCCTTGATGAATTCTTATAGGCACTCAAGTAGTCCCTGATCACTTCCAAGTTCTGTTTTATTCTGTGTAAGTGGGCAGGCTGTATTTTTCCCCTCTTTGCACTTACTAACTCATTTCCTTCTAAATATTAAGCAGACGGTCACAGAAATCACTCAGAAGCAAACCTGCATTAGAAATGATTCACTGGGTCAGCCATGGGAAAAACAAGTGAAAAATGTCTAATGTTTATAATTATGCAAGAAATGTTGTCAGGTTTCTGAACACCCTGTATGAGCACTAAAGGTTTTTATTTTATCCATGTTCAGCTAAGCGAAGTCCGCTGCAGCATGATAGAAAAACCAAATGCATCATCAGGAGCAGAGCTACGCAGACTCATGGTCCAGCCACTTTCTAGGCCACTACAAAGGATGGAAAAGCCACCTCCCAGAAGAGTCATGAATTTCAATGTCTGCAATGGCAAAAAAAAAACCCAAAAAACCCTGATAACCCTGTAAGTGAAAAGTGATGCATATTGGATCAAAACTTCACATACAAACTGATGCAATCTAAACTGGTAGTGACTTAATAGGAAAGACATAAAAAAGGTAAAGGTAAAGGACCTCTGGATGGTTAAGTCTGGTCAAAGGTGACTATGGGGTTGCTCACTCATCTCGTTTTCAGGCCGAGGGAGCCGGCAATTGTCCACAGACAGCTTTCTGGGCCGTGTGGCCAGCAGAACTAAACTGCTTCTGGCACAACGGGACACCGTGACGGAAACCAGAGCACATGGAAATGCCATTTACCTTCCCGCTGCAGTGGTGCCTATTTATCTGCTTGCACTGGTGTGCTTTCGAATTGCTAGGTTGGCAAGAGCTCGGGCAAAGCAATGGGAGCTCACCCCCTCGCACAGATTCTAATCTCCGACCTTCTGATCCGACCTTCTGATCGGAAAGCCCAAGAGGCTTAGTGGTTTAGACCACAGTGCCACCCGTGTCCCTTAGGAAAGACATATTGAGATCATGGCAAATAGCCTATTGAAAACATCAAAGCTTATTAGGACCATGAATAGCAATTCAGCCAGACATACCTGAAAGGTGTACACTTACTAGCTTGTTTTTCTATTCTCTGATGCCAAGCATGTGGTAGCCAGGTCTTAAGGGTGCCCATGATCGATTTTAAAAATTGGGAATCAATGCAATGCTTTAAAACTAGATTCCATCCTATGCGGCTACCT
Source organism: Podarcis filfolensis (assembly GCF_964270895.1). Lineage (NCBI taxonomy): Eukaryota > Metazoa > Chordata > Lepidosauria > Squamata > Lacertidae > Podarcis > Podarcis filfolensis. The sequence continues at coordinate 12,408,645 of NC_139612.1, forward strand.
TCATATGTTCCCAGTTCAATTTACACATGATGGTTCTTTTTCTGAGTCATGTAGAATGATGCAACAGTTTCATCCTCAAAGCCCTAGTGATGAAATAGATTCCACACACAAGACTTTGAAGATGACTTTTTACTTGCAGGATGGCAACTATTAACAAGCAGTGTCATAAATTTATCAAGTCCAAGGCGACGCATTTCTCTCCCTTGAGCCCAAGAGAGGGTCTTCTTGCTTCTTGCTTCTAAAATTCCTTTGAAGCAGTCCCTAAATTATAGCTGGTCTATCTTCACCAACTCCTCAGGTTCTTGGAGTCTCCACACTCCACACTCACCAAAAAAGAAAACTCCCATCTCTCCTATCCTTACCTAAAACACATACATGCTCACTTCTCAAGGGAGTTAACAAATTAACAAGGCAATGATTCGATGTTTCTGTGACCTTAATTGGAGTCACAAGATTTTGCAGCTGTTACATTACATTACGTGGGTTTTCTTTCCCCCAGTACAATGAATTCTTTGTAAAATACATTTTCTAACAAATACAGTACGGATACTAACAACACATACTATATCATGCTTTTTCTTTTCTTGTTAAGTACAGCAAGATGGTCAGCTAAACAGCATGATTCCTTTATGCGCCAGACAGGCCAGCGGAGGTAATGCTAGCAAGGGAAGGAACTGTGTCATTTCCCCCATCTCATGTGGTTCCTATTTACAGGACGGCATGAACGCCTTGGGACATCAGCAGTCACATAAGAATCAGCTCTATGGATCAGCCTGTACCACTGGCGGAGGAAGGTGGGTGAGGGGGGCGCATCACTCCGGGTGACATCCCTGAGCGGGGGTGACATTTGGTGTGCTGCCCGTAACTCAGACTCCCACGCCTACCACGAGCCAGCTCCTTCAGCAGCTCCCCCCTTCCCCTGATGGCTGGCAGTAGGCGCAGGAGTCACAGGTGGGTGGTGTGCCGTTGCCCCGTGCTCCCAGCTGGAGGAGGCAGGCAGGCCCCTAGGGGAGAGGATGGGAAGGAGGCAGGCGAGCGGGAAGGGGAGAGGAAGGAAGCGGGATCGGTGGGTGCACGCACGGCTATCCTGCACCTGGGAGGGCACCCTCCGTGCCCCTCGGGAGCGTGCCCCTCAGAAGCATGCCTGCCTTGGGCAGTGCAGGTATATACTCCACCACTGGCCTGTACACATAATTCCTGTGATCCTTCCAGGCCCTTTATTCCTTGGGACAAGAGCCCAGGGTCCCATGTGTGTTGATGGGAATGTATATACCCAATGGAACATGATTTTCAATGAATCCTGAGACTCAGCTACATTAGTCATGTTACAACACTATAACTGTGTTATACACATGTGACACCACATGGCCCTGTAGAGCACAAAACTTTCTCTATGTGATTTTACATAGAGGGTTTTTTCTGTTGCTATAACAATTAATAGTAATAATGATAATGATAATAATTTATTATTTATATCCCAACCATCTGGCTGGGCTTCCCCAGCCACTCTGGGCGGCTTCCAACAGACTATTAAAATACAATAGTCTATTAAACATTAATAATAATAATAATAATAATAATAATAATAATAATAATAATAATTTATTATTTATACCCCGCCCATCTGGCTGGGCCTCCCCAGCCACTCTGGGCGGCTTCCATAGAAACCAAAAATACAGTAAAATATCACACTTCCCTGAACAGGGCTGCCTTAAGATGTCTTCTGAATGTCAAGTAGTTGTTTATCGCTTTGACATCTGCTGGAAGGGCGTTCCACAGGGCGGGCGCCACTACCGAGAAGGCCCTCTGCCTGGTTCCCTGTAGCTTTGCTTCTCGCAATGAGGGAACCGCCAGAAGGCCCTCGGCGCTGGACCTCAGCGTCCGGGCAGAATGATGGGGGTGGAGACGCTCCTTCAGGTATACTGGATTAAAAGCTTCCCTAAACAGGGCTGCCTTCAGATGTCTTCTAAAAGTCTGGTAGTTGTTTTTCTCTCTGATATCTGGTGGGAGGGCGTTCCACAGGGCGGGTGCTACTACCGAGAAGGCCCTCTGCCTGGTTCCCTGTAACTTGGCTTCTCGCAGCGAGGGAACCACCAGAAGGCCCTTGGCACTGGACCTCAGTGTCCGGGCAGAATGATGGGGGTGGAGACGCTCCTTCATATATAAATATGACTTATTTTATAGCTGGGGTTTTTCCCCTTTGTGTAGATCCAACCCTGGTGAAACATTTGTTATCATGTGCTGTGTCATGGAGTCCAGGGCATGTGCAGGCTTCCCCCTGATGGTGGTGGCAATGGACTTCTACAGACTTATGGGACTTCAATCATTCGTGGTGGAGCTCCCATTTGCATAACTGAAGTCTCCTTGTTTATCCACTAAGATAGTGTCAATGGGAGAGAGCTGAGCTGAGCTGCATTGTGACCATTGTCTGCACTACTTTAAAAAGAAAAGGGGGGAAAAGAAACCTGGTAAATCATATGAAATAAAGCTGCATATATACACGCTGTCCCGTTTCTTCCACCGAATGTCTTTGCCACGGATATCATTTGCTGGAGAGATGGAGGGTACGGGGATTAAATAGCACGGTGGAGACAGAATTAATACTGCAAAACAGATGTTCAACAAGTCTCCATCTAGCTTTCAGTTTTGTTGCAGCAATCAAGAATTCACAACCGGCATGCAGATTTATGTATGACACAATCCCAGTTGTGCATAAAAACAACTCTTTAATTGCACACGTTACTCAACAGCATCATTATGTATCGAAGGACAGATGCTTCATTTCCTTGCTGCATCATTTCCTTGTTTAGCACCATTTGTTTAGGAACATTCTCTCATATTGTCAGACCCTGTGCAAGGAGGATTTTCATCTCTGCAATCATATTCATGGATTCGAGGCGAAGACCTCCATAAACCTCCACTAAGCAATTACATAACGCTGCCTTCAAGGAAAGATGCCAGGCATACTGGAAAGGTAAAGGTGGAGACCTGTGTGTGAAATATTTCTGTCTCAGCAGGAGAAAGATCCTCGTTCAGTGGTAAGGCACCTGCCAGGGCCACCAGAAAACCTCGAGGTGACACTACTGTGGGTGCTCTGCCTGCCCCGCAGCTGGCGTTGGTGCCAATTTCTAGCGATATCGAAACAAAATATCGTGAGATCTCATTGAAATCTCATGAGACTTCATGAGAGTTCAGCGATATCTCACCAGAACCTGCTGCTGCCACTGTGTATCCTAGGACAAGAGAAGAGCTTCCATGTAAGATGGGCAAAGATTAGTGCTACACCTCTTCTTAAGAAATTAAGCCATATGACAAGTTTTTGAATTTGTGTATTGGTAACATCACAAATTCAAAAACTTGTCATCCTCCTTCATGCATCACTGCATTGTTGTGGTGAAGGGGCTTGAATAATTCAGAGAAGCTATGAGCTATGCCGTGCAGGGCCACCCAAGACAGACAGGTCATAGTGATCCACCTGGAGCAGGAACCAGCAAGCCACTCCAGTATCCCTGCCAAGAAAACTCAAAAACAACAGGCAGATCCTGAAGCTTAGGCTCCAATACTTTGGCCACCTCATGAGAAGACTTGACTCCCTGGAAAAGACCCTGATACTGGGAAAGATTGAGGGCACAAGGAGAAGGGGACGACAGAGGGCGAGATGGTTGGACAGTGTTCTCGAAGCTACCAGCATGAGTTTGACCAAACTGCGGGAGGCAGTGGAAGACAGGAGTGCCTGGCATGCTCTGGTCCATGGGGTCATGAAGAGTCAGACATGACTAAACAACTAAACAACAACAACAAATTGGTAACATCTTCTTTTGCACTGCCCCTGGTATCAGACAATTTGATCTAAGTTTATTTATCAGTTCGTTGTTAGTAGGGAGTAGCATTCAGACAAATGTCCTTATGTTTACTCAGGATGGGGATAAGATGGAGATAGCAAGTACTGGAAGAAGCAAAGATCACCAGTGTCAAAGCAATGATTCTTCAACACCAACTTCGTTGGACTGGTCATGTGGTTTGGATGCCTGATTATCATCTTCCAAAGCAGCTACTCTATTCTCAACTTAAGAATGGGAAATGAACAGCTGGTGGATAACAAAAGAGGTTTAAAGAGGCTCTCAAAGCTAATCTTAAAATTACAGTATAAGCACAGAAAATTGGGGAACACTGTCCTGCGAACGCTCCGATTGGAGAACAGCCTTTACCAAAGGCGTCATGGACTTTGAAGAAGAACAAACTCAGGACGAAAGGGAGAAATGTGCTAAGAGGAAGGCAAGCTTGGCAAACCCTCACCATGATCAGCTCCCGCCCGGAAACCTATGTCCCCACTGTGGAAGGACGTGTGGATCCAGACTTGGCCTCCACAGTCACTTACGGACTCACTGTTAAGACCGTGTTCATGGAAGGCAATCTTACTCAGCTATGAGTGATTGCCAAGGATGGCTGTTGACTGTTAGCAGCCCCCAGAATATATGCAGGTCACGCTGACTGCGTGAATGCCTGATGCAACTTGCCACCCACAATTCTGTAGTGCTTCAGCAGTGATTGTTCCTTAACCACAGCTAAGGCAGAAGTCAGGTTTGCATGCAACACAAAGCTACAGTTAATGTTGACTAGTTACGAACCTTGGTTGATGAGCAATCTTTAGCCATAGTTAAACTGCTGGGCTGGGTGCATACATAACCTTGAGCCATGGTTTAACAAACCATGGTTTATGAACCAGGCCTTTGCGTTTAACCATTGCAGCGTCAATCATTCTTTCCACCAATTTGCCTGGGGCAGAAGTTATTTTGCCTCCATTCTGTTGAGGAGGCTGGTTTTAAGGTTAAATTGGGTTTTTAGTTCCTTTAAAACTCAGCCATTTCACATATGAGTTCTTTAGGAACTCTCAAGTGAATGCCATCTGGACCCGGAGACTGTTTAATTTGCAATTTGTGAATTGGCTCAAAAACGACATCTTTGGTCACCTCTGTTTGACATCGCTCGTCAGATGCCCTCCTCGAAAAGAGTGATACCGGTTTGGGTTTCCCACAAACACACCCCAACCTCATTTACAGCGAAAACCGATGCACCAAATAACACCTTATTGCCTCCTCGGCTGGGTTGCTGCTCCTGATGTACTGAAAGAAACATTTGTTTTTATACCTTTAGCAATTTGCTAAATTAATTCCTGACAAAGCTTTTGTGACACCTTTTCAGAAAACAATGGATAATAAACACATTTAAAATCCCAGTAAAGATAAGATATGGGTGTTTGGGGGAGAGCGGGTGTTTTTTCAGCCTCCTTCATCAACAATCCAACACTGCCATCTACCAGGTTTCATTAATATTAGATTTTGGAGAAAATTCACATGCAAAGTCTGTTCTACAGTGCTTGAATTGCCTTCATTTTATAATTTTGCATACATATCCAGAGAGATAGAAATATACAGGAGATTTCATCTAAAGGCCATTGGCAGCCTTAATCTAAAGAACACTTGTGTTTGGAACACACAAATACTACATTACAGAAGGCATTACAGTTTAATTAATATATACTATGTTCTTCCGCCCAAACAATAGAAACCAGCTGCTGCCTTTCAATATTATTTCTATATTGCTTTTCTTCAAATAAATCCCATCTCTTCATATTAAGCTAACAGCCAAGTATTTTATTTATTGTTTAATAATGATAATAACAACAATGGAATCTTTCTCTTTATAAATGGAGCAAATTACCGTATTTTTCGCCCTATAGGACGCACTTTTTCCCGTCCAAAAATGAAGGGGAAATGTGTGTGCGTCCTATGGGGCGAATGCAGGCTTTCGCTGAAGCCTGGAGAGCGAGAGGGGTCGGTGCGCACCGACCCCTCTCGCTCTCCTGGCTTCGCGGACCTCTCCGCAAGCTGCGGGAGCACTCCCGCTGCTTGCGGAGAGTTGCCTGCATGCCGAAGCCTGCGCGCGCTGAGATCAGCGCGTCCAGGCTTCGCGGACCTCTCCGCAAGCAGCGGGAGAAGCTCGGGCCTCCCCCGCCCCAGCCCCGCGCCTGGGGGGGAAATAATTTTCCCTTTATTTCCCCCCAAAAAAAAACTAGGTGCGCCTTATGGGACTGTGCATCCTATAGGGCGAAAAATACGGTACCTTTGAACCGTGCTTGCTAAACTACTCTTTGAGTTGACTCCTTTTGCCTGGTAATTTAGCTGTAAAGGCAGAAGGCTGGGAGCTCAACTCTCTTTGACAAAGTTGGCCGGGCCTAATGGGGGTTGTAGTTCAAAACAGAAGCTGGGGGAGGCTGATCCGGAAGGGACACTTGAGTACTTAACACCCACCAAACTAGCAAAGATGTACAAAATGAAAAATAAGAACTGGTGGAAATGCACTGTAAAAGAGGGAAATTTTCTCCACATGTGGTGGTTGTGCGACAAGGTGAAGACTTTTGCGGATAGTGTGTATAATGAGTTAAAAAAGATATTTAGGTAAACCTTTTATAAAAAACCGGAGGCATTTTTGCTAGGAATGGTTGGAGAGAACATTAAAAAGGAAGATCAGAAATTCTTCTTGTATGCCACAACAGCAGGAAGACTACTCCTCGCACAGAGATGGATACAACAGGATATCCTGACAATTGAAGGATGGCAACAGAAAGTATTGGAGTATGCGGAAATAGCAAGGCTAACTGGAAGAATCCAACAGCAGGATGATGAGAAATTCCAAAGATAATGGTCCAAATTTATGGTATACTTAGAGAAAACGGTACATAAATAAAGACACTCACAGGACCGAAATAAAACTCATAACGTTTATTGTAAACATTTGGTTAGACCATAATGCAGTATTATAATAAGGAATGTATGTCTAAAGTATAATATAAAAATTTATTAAGGAATTATAGACACTTATAGAATGTATATATAGTAATCACGCTTAAGCAAGAGCATTGTAGAGAAGCCAGAAGAGGGGTGGAGGGAAGTTAACTCGGATAAGATATAGATTTAAAGGAGAATAATATTGTTAAGCTGTATTGTGTTTAAGATATTTGGAAAAAAATAATAAAAATTCTTGGAAAAAACAGAAGGGACACTTGACATGCAGCTATTAAAGGCTTGATGCCTACAGAAAGGGACTTTAGGCCTATGGTAGAACACTTCATATCCATGCAGAAGCTAACCATCGCAAACTATCACGATGACTTAAATAAGGATGGAACTATGCAGAGACAAACGGTAGGGCTGGGAGACAACATCGTGATATATCACCAGTTAATCGTCACAATATATCACGATGTCTGAAATGAGGATGGAGCTACACAGAGGCATTGCCTGGCTTCACGGTTTCTCTCACATTGTGATATTTGCATAGGATAAACACACACCACAATTCAATATAGATCGCCAGGTCAAAAATTCTGAAACCGATATCATTATATTGATTTCAAACCAGTTTTGGACAATATATTGACATATCGCCCAGCCCTAATGTTAATCACCGTTTTTTTCATGCCATGCCTTGTGTAGTCTCCCCAGAATGGTTGACTTGTTCTCTTCATTTTATAATAATAATTTATTATTTATACCTTGCTCATCTGGCTGGGTTTCCCCAGCCACTCTGGGTGGCTCCCAACAGAATATTAAAAACACGGTGAAACATCAAACATTGAAAACTTCCCTAAACAGGGCTGCCTTTAGCCCTAGAAAAACATGGAAGCCACTTTCATTACACACTTTGGAAGCTGCTCAAAATAGAATTATTGTTGTTATTATTTAGTTCAATTGTTTAATACAGTGGTACCTCAGGTTACATACGCTTCAGGTTACAGACTCCGCTAACCCAGAAATAGTGCTTCAGGTTAAGAACTTTGCTTCAGGATAAGAACAGAAATCGTACTCCGGCACCATGGCAGCAGCAGGAGGCTCCATTAGCTAAAGTGGTGCTTCAGGTTAAGAACAGTTTCAGGTTAAGAACGGACCTCCGGAATGAATTAAGTACTGAACCCGAGGTACCACTGTAGTTCAATGCTATGCAAAATGTCTCTAAATGACATACAGAGCTTTAAAAACAAAAAACATACCAGTGTGCAGAGCTGGGTTTGCACCAAATGTCTCCCCAAAGCTGCGAAGCAAACATAAAGACATTATTGCAATATTTGAATACAATGATACAATCAGGGATTGGGAGGTGGGTTATACTTGTTGCGCTTTGTTATTTGCATAGCTAAGAAAATGTAGAAGCCCACATTACAATAAAAACTATACGGAAATTGCAGGCAGAGTAAAAATCAGCAAAAGGAATAGAACACATTTCCTTCCCCCCGAAGACTAATCTTGAGTGGGTTAGTTCGCAGAACATATAGCAGCAGCCCGCCTTCTGGGTTGCAAAGAGAAATTTCCCAAACCAGTTGATCTTCCAAAGGGGAAAGCTCTGAAATGGGGAGCCTGAGCTAGTCATGCTGGCTCTGGTTTTTCAGATCTGGGGTAATCATCAGGACCCTGTTGTCCCTCACAATTACAATAATTACAACTGTTGTAATTGTGAATAGAGCTTGTATCAAAAGTGGAGAACCTTTGGTCCTCTGGATGTTCCTAAACTTTAGCCTTCCTGGTTAGTTCAGTTGGTTAGACAGTGGTGCTGATAATGTCAAGGTCACGGGTATGATCCCCATATGGGTGCATTAGTAGTAGTAGTAGTAGCAGTAGTAGTAGTAGTAGTAGTAGTAGTAGTAGTAGTAGTTTGCCACCCATCTGACTGAGTAGCCCCACGTAAAGTAGTACAGTGGTACCTCAGGTTACATACGCTTCAGGTTACAGACTCCGCTAACCCAGAAATAGTGCTTCAGCTTAAGAACTTTGCTTCAGGATGAGAACAGAAATCGTGCTCCGGCAGCGCAGCAACAGCAGGAGGCCCCATTAGCTAAAGTGGTGCTTCAGGTTAAGAACAGTTTCAGGTTAAGAACAGACCTCCAGAATGAATTAAGTACTTAACCCGAGGTACCACTGTAGTAATAATAATAATAATAATAATAATAATAATAATAATAATAATAATTTATTTGTACCCCGTCCATCTGGCTGGGCTTCCCCAGCCACTCTGGGCAGCTTCCAACAAAGATCAAAAATACATTAACATGTCACACATTAAAAACTTCAGATGTCTTCTAAAAGTCTGGTAGTTGTTTTTCTCTTTGACATCTGGTGGGAGGGTGTTCCACAGGGCGGGTGCCACTACCAAGAAGGCCCTCTGTCTCGTTCCCTGTAGCTTTGCTTCTCACAGTGAGGGAACCGCCAGAAAGCCCTCGGTGCTGGACCTCAGCATCTGGGCAGAATGATGGGGGTGGAGACGCTCCTAGAGCAACGGGAGCTCACCCCGTTGCGGGGATTTGAACCACTGACCTTCTGATCAGCAAGCCCAAGAGGCTCAGTGGTTTAGACCACAGCACCACCCACACCCCACAACTCCCATTATCCCTAACCATTGAGCATGCATGTCAGGGCTGATGACAGTTGTCGTTCTGGAACACCCAGAGAGCCAAAAGTTTCCCTATTTCTGGGTACATTCTTTCACCTTTGGTGGATGTGCCCAAAGATTAAGGCTTTCTGGGAAATGATTTATAATGAAATGAAAAAGGTATTTAAGTATACCTTCTTGAAGAAACCAGAGGCTTTTCTCTTGGGCATAGTCAGCCATTTGGTGCCAAAGAAGGACAGAACTTTTTTTATGTATGCTACAACGGCAGCAAGAATACTTATAGCAAAGCACTGGAAGACGCAAGATCTACCCACTCTGGAAGAATGGCAGATGAAGTTGATTGACTGTATGGGACTGGCAGAAATGACCGGCAGAATCCGCGACCAGGGAGAAGAGTCGGCAGAAGAAGATTGGAAGAAATTTAAGGACTATTTACAGAAATATTGCAAAATTAAAAGTTTCCCTATTTCTGGCTTCTATAAATCAGGAAAAGCTTACATGTGTGGATGGCAGGGGTAAACCTGCACTTTACAGAGCCATGGACAGAAACAGCATCTTCATATTGACCCTTGTAAACCCTTTCCATGTGATACAATAACACAGTTAACACCGTCACCACCTGTGGCAGCCAGTGATGAAAATGGTAAGCAGTAACACACATTTCAGGAGACTGGGGGAGAAGGTAGCAGTAACTGTGCCCAAAGTCTAAAGCCAGTAATCTCATTTGCACATAGCTCCAATTTCCTTACGAAAACCAAAGTTTTGCTTGCTTCAGTGGGTGGGTTTAACCTTCGCCTGATCGCTGCTGCCGCAGAATCACGACAAAGGGAAAAAAGAGCAGCCTGTGGCCGCCGCTCCTAAAATGGAACGAGTTATTTTAAAATAATAATAATCTGAGAGATGCTGTTGTCTCAGCACATGCAAACAAACTCAGATATGCCGCGTCTACGGCGCTAGCACGATGATGCAGCAGTCCCTTGTTTATTGCCTGGCGCATTGGCATTCAATAAACAGCAGCGCATAAAATTTCATTTCCCTGTAGGGAAAATTTAGACTGACTTTATTATTCCTTTGGAATATTTTAAATGAGGCAAAAATGAAGATAAACTGCAGTTGACCTTAGGCATTATAAATGTCATTAAGGAGCTCGCTCCACTAGGTCCATCTGTTGCTTTTCAGGCCAGCTATTCATTAACCTTATTAGTGCCAGCCCCTATAGCCTTGAATTGACATTTCCCTGGTTAATATGGACAGCCCATTTTCAGGCGCGCATTAGAAAGGTTGATTAAAGAATTTGTAATAAATTGGAGGGGGGACGAGAGCAAGGACTACAACCAGCAGTGAAATTCTAGGATGATCATTTGCAGTGGACACCAGCTTTTGTAAATATTCAGATGTGATTTCTTTCCCCCCATAACTCTGCTCTTTCTAATAAAATCAGCAAAGGAGGGAAAAAAATAAAAAGGCGACCAGTCTTCTCGGCATCAGTAATCATCTCTCCCTATTGCGGCAATAAAAATCCTACTGGTATACTATCCGATTTTGTACAAGGGTTACTGATGAGCCAAGAGAGAGAGAGAGAGAGAGAGAACCAACAGCAAATTTATTCACCCAACTGATGTGCCCAGCAGCTAAGAATGATGTGAATATATAAAAATAGATTAGCTAAGTTAACCCTTTGCAGTGGATGCAAAGTTAGCTGAATGGCGGGTCCCCTTATAATCTAAATCCACGCGAAGCAGCCGTCTAAACCTTTCTTTCCAAGGCAATGTTGGTTGCAGACAGAAGAGGGAGGCTGCCTCGCTTTCTTGCTTATTAATGTAACTTATCACATGGATTCAGTGACCCAGTTTTACTGGATTGGCATCTGGGAAGACACTGAGCGGGGCCAGGTTCTGGGAGGGGGGAGGCTCAGTGTTCCCTGTTGAGAAGTCATGGCAGGATCACAGATAAAAAAAGGAATGATCGGAAAAGAATTCGGGAGCCCTTTATCTTGAAGGATAACAGAGAGTGGAAATATGAGAACATAGGGAGGTACTTCATATCAAGTGAGACCATTGGTCTATCTTGCCTCTCAGTATTGCTCACTGAGAGGCAAGATTTCAGACTTTCCTAGTCTTTCCTAGCCCCACAAGGAAATGCCAAAGACTTTTGGATGTGCTCTATCAGTGCTCTATTACTGAATGATGGTATTTTCTGATGCAATGCATATCTATATGTATATGTATATGTATATGTATATGTATATGTATATGTATATGTATATGTATATGTATATGTACACACACACACACACACACACACATTCTGTTTTACAATTTCAAATACTCATTTTACATCCTTAAGATATCAATGACTTCTCTCCTTCTCTTTCCATGGTTGATTTTACATATCTTAAATCCCTGCATATTTTACCAAAACTATACCAATCGGTTTTCCATTATTGCATCCATCAAAACTTATTTACACCGTTGAATTTATCTTAATGCTGCCAGCGTTTTCAGCTGCACGCAATAATTTTCCATATATTCAATAAATGTTTTCCAATTTTCTTTAAGCCTATGTTCTTCTTGTTCTCTTATCCTATATGTTAAGTCTGCAAGTTGTGCATATCCTGTCAACTTAACTTGCCATTCTTCTTTGGATCATTTTCCATTTTGGGGCTAACAAAACATGGGCCTTTTCTGATGCAATGTTTTGGATGCAGTAAGGGAGGCGGTCTGAAGCTCAACATCAAAAAAACTAAGATCATGGCCACTGGTTCCATCACCTCCTGGCAAATAGAAGGGGAAGAAATGGAGGCAGTGAGAGATTTTACTTTCTCGGGCTCCATGATGACTGTAGATGGTGACAGCAGTCACAAAATTAAAAGACACCTGCTTCTTGGGAGAAAAGCAATGACAAATCTAGACAGCATCTTCAAAAGCTAGAGTTGCTATTCCATTAGCGACGTGGGGCTTACATTCTGATTTGTTTGCACAAACCGTATGGGGAGGTTGGGCTGTGCCTGGTCTTTATTAAACATTCATTCTCATTTCCTTGCTGAGGGTTTCTATGTCTTCCCATCAGTCATTCCTTCAGCCCACATTTTTTATCCATCTCCCCATCACTTTCCTAACTGCAAAAAGTCTGTTTAAAAAATGAATTTGTTGCACTTGAATGGCAGTACACTAGGGCTGGGTGATATATCAATATATCACCCAAAACCGGTTGGAAGTCCATTTGGGGACATCGGTTTCATAATTTTTGACCTTGCAATATTTTGCAAATCATGGTGTGTGTGTTTGTGTGTCGTGCAAAAATCATGATGCAGCAAAAACCGTGAAGCCAGACGATGCCTCTACATAGCCCCATCCTTATTTCAGACATTGTGATATATCAGTACATTGCAGTGTTTAGCTGGTGATATATCACAATATTGAAAACCAGATATCACCCAGTCCTATAGTACCCCTCAATCCACTTTAATTGTACAGACCTAAATTTCTGATGTGCACTTGAACCCCTCCAGCAAATACAGACAGTGGCATGACACATGTGAAGTGCAACACAGCAGCAACAGTTTGCAGCTAAATCACCCACATTGAGAAATGACTCAATTTAACAAACTCATCTTAAATTTTCTTTTATATATACATATATAATTTTTATTAAATTTTCTGTTCTACAATTTAAAATACTCATCTTACATCCTTAAAATATCAGTGACATCCCTTCTACTTCCAGGGTTCATTTTACATATCATAAATCCCTGCATATTAAGTCCACAAATTGTGCATGTTCCGTCAACTTCAGTTGCCATTCTTCTGTAATTGGGACCTCACTCATTTTCCATGTTGGGGCTAACAAAACATGGGCCACAGTGGTAGCACACATAAATGACCTTTTTTGACACCTGGGAATTTCAGTCTGAATTATCCCCAGCAGAAAGGACTCGGGGGGTTTTTTGGGAGGGGGAAGTACTGTTAAACATTTTTTAAATTCATTATGGATCATTTCCCAATACTCTTTTAACCCTTTTACAAGTCCACCACATATGAAAGAACGTTCCCTCTTCCTCTTTGCATCTCCAGCACTTATCTGATTCAGTCTTACACATTTTAGCAAGCCTAAAGGTAACGGTAAAGGGACCCCTGACCATTAGGTCCAGTCGTGACCGACTCTGGGTTTGCGGTGCTCATCTCACTTTATTGGCCGAGGGAGCCAGCGTACAGCTTCCGGGTCATGTGGCCAGCATGACTAAGCTGCTTCTGGCGAACCAGAGCAGCACATGGAAACGCCGTTTACCTTCCCGCCAGAGCGGTACCTATTTATCTACTTGCACTGTGTGCTTTCGAACTGCTAGGTTGGCAGGAGCAGGGACTGAGCAACAGGAGCTCACCCCGTTGCGGGGATTCGAACCGCCGACCTTCTGATCGGCAAGTCCTAGGCTCTGTGGTTTAACCCACAGCGCCACCCGGAGTTAAATACCACCTCTGAATCATTTTCGGGTAGTTCTCCTTCAAAGAATAACATGCCGTAAACTTCGAGTGAATATAATTGCCCTCCGGAACTCACTCTTCAATGAAAAATTTGAGAGCTGTTTTGTTTTTGAGGGGGTGGTGTTAAGCTAAGAAAAGGCATCCCGTAATCAAGAATAATTATAACACTTCTAAGTGCATGTGCGCACACATCCAATCTCAAGGAAACACTTTCCGTCGAAGAGGGAAGAGTGGGGAGCCTATCACTTGGAGGAGATGGAATGTCATAGTTTCAAATGCACAAGGAGCTCTGCTGGTGATAGCTTGAAAGCTACCCAAAAACAACTGCAGAGCCCGGCTTGTGAACTAAGTTATGTAAATTGAAGAATGCCCTTACTGTCAGCAGGTATATTATTTCGAAGAAGACAGACAACTGTGTTAATCTCCCTCCTGCTTAATCCCCGTCTCTCCACAAATCATCATGTCGACAATTTAAACAGATTTAGATGTGACTGAAATCAAGAGCAGCCGATCGTCTCAGGATGCTGGGGGTTGATGCCAGCCTCGGAGAGGTAATTTTGTTTGTGGGGAGGGAGCGTAAGAGAGAGAAAGAGAATCTAAGAAATCTAACAAAGCAACCCTCTGGCCCAGCCCTGAGGATCAAATCCAATTCTACCAAGATACACATTAAGCCCTGTCGATCATGGCTTTGCCCTTGAAAAGATGAATAATGATGAGCTTCACCTCATTCGGCTTGTCTCTGGAGAGAAAAGAGTTTTTTTTGTCTGAGGGACTTGCACTATTGCTTTGGAATGAATGCGTTTGCTGTCTCCGCCTTCGAATTCTGGGGCAACGGCTCATCTTTTTTAAAGTACCGCCTGCCCTTTAAGTAACATGAAATTACTTAAAGAACGGAAATTATATGCTAACCGAGGAGCTACGGCCACAGCTTGTGCATTGAGCATCCGGATATTATTATATTATAAACATGTAGGTTTGGATTAAGCATAAATGACTGTTTCCCCTTTAAGTCATAACAAAGAGGATGGAAGAAGAAGAAGAAGAAGAAGAAGAAGAAGAAGAAGAAGAAGAAGAAGAAGAAGAAGAGTAGTAGTAGTTTGAATTTGATATCCTGCTTTATCACTACGTGAAGGAGTCTCAAAGCGGCTAACATTCTCCTTTCCCTTCCTCCCCCACAACAAACACTCTGTGAGGTGAGTGGGGCTGAGAGACTTCAGAGAAGTGTGACTAGCCCAAGGTCACCCAGCAGCTGCATGTGGAGGAGCGGAGACGCGAACCCGGTTCACCAGATTACAAGTCCACCGCTCTTAACCACTACACCACACTGGCTCTCACTGGAGAACTTGAGGGACACATTCTCTGATGGAAAACTGCCCAAGGGCCACATAGGTGAGCAGGACCAGAGGCAGAATTGAACGAGCAAGGCATGCAATTCTTACCTTTGTACAGAAGCTACCTGCCAGAAGTCGGTGGTTCCTATCCACACACACATCCTTCTGACGCATGCATCTTTCCATCCTCTAGCCACACAAGCAAAAGACACTGTAAATCAGGCATCCCCAAACTCGGCCCTCCAGATGTTTTGGGACTACAACTCCCATCATCCCTAGCTAACAGGACCAGTGGTCAGGGATGATGGGAACTGTAGTCCCAAAACATCTGGAGGGCCGAGTTTGGGGGTGCCTGCTGTAAATCACAGTCCAAGGATATATTCCAATGAGACAAAAACACTCATGGAGCAGAATCAGTGAGGGGGCTTGGTTCGAAGAGTCAAGGAGATTCTCAAGGCCTGGAGGGCGACAGTTGAAGCACCAACCCTGAGCCTGAGGTTCTCCACCCCTATTGCAACAAAATGTTACGGTGCTCCTGTTCACGATTCTGTTATGACCTCAGGATCCACTTTCCCCTCTTAGAGGAAGAATCAGAGGAGAAGAGGGAACTCCTTCATAAGCTCCAGCCATATTTCAAACAGTGAAACTTCAGACATGGTGGGGGGGAATGAAGTTTTGAGCTATTTTAAAGGAAATTCACCAAAATCTACACTTCCAGCATGGGCTGCTATAGGTCCAGATTTCCCCAGACATTTAAGCAATTTCTGCCCGGACGCTGTACAGTGGTACCTCAGGTTAAGTACTTAATTCGTTCCGGAGGTCCGTACTTTACCTGAAACTGTTCTTAACCTGAAGCACCACTTTCGCTAATGGAGCCTCCATCTGCTGCCATGCCACCGGAGCCCGATTTCTGTTCTCATCTTGAAGCAAAGTTCTTAACCTGAAACACTATTTCTGGGTTAGCGGAGCCTGTAACCTGAAGCGTATGTAACCTGAGGTACCACTGTATATGAGTGTTGAATCCCAACTATGTCTGGGAAATTCTGGATGTATGGCAACCCTAGTTAGTACTTTTCCGGACTGAGCTACAGCCTTGGTTAAGGTTCAGGCCCCATTTTCACTGTACATTTAAAATACCATTATACCCAGGGCTTTTTTTCAGCCGGAACTCACCGGAACTCAGTTCTGGAACCTCTCAGACAGGCACCATTGCCATTCTAAGAGAACAAGGGAGACATTTGTGGTGAGTTCTGGTGCCTCTTTTCCTACAAAATAGCACTGATTATACCACTTTAGTCATGGCTTCCCCACAAAAGAATCCTGAGAACTATCATCTATTAATGGTACTGAGAGACGTTTGGAAAACCCTGCCGCCCTCAGAGCTGAAGTTCTCTGAGTTTCCTCAGAAGAGGGATTGATGTGGGCATATGGCTGTTGACCAAAAAACCCAAAGTACTGCACCAACAAGTACGAAATAACCCCTCTGCAGGACCACAAATCCAACCCAATGGTGTAACGTTGGAAAATGTCAATCACTTCTCCTACCTGGGCAGTTATCTTTCCACAAGGGCTGACATTGATGCTGAAATCCAGCATCTCCTGAGCTTTCTCACTATTGAAGTGCAGAGTGTCTAACGACTGGGACATTTGCAGGGAAACCAAAATGCTTGTTTACAAAGCTATTGTACTACCAACCTTACTGTATGCTTGTGAAACATGGACCACTTATAAACGCCATCTCCAACTCCTCAAAAGATTCCATCAACGGCGTCTCCGAAAAATTTTACACATCACTTGGGAAGACAGGCGAACTGATGCCAGTGTACTGGAAGAAGCAAAGATCACCAATGTTGAAGCAATTATTACAATAATTCTGCTGTTTTTATCTGTTTACAGTTTATCCGTAAATATTCAATAAACCATTTTCATTCTTTTATTAAACGTTTGTTATCTTGATTTCTTATTCTTCCGGTACGTTTCACCATTTCTGCATATTCTGCCAGTTTTTGTCTCCATTCTTCCTTTACTGGGACTTCTGCTTCTTTCCATTTTGGGGCAAGTAACATTCTTGCCGCTGTAGTTGCATACATGAATAAATTTCTATACAATTTAGGTTGTTCTGTCCCAAACTGTATAGAAATTTATTCACATATGCGACTACAGCGGCAATAATGTTACTTGCCCAAAAATGGAAAGAAGAAGTCGTCCCAGCAAAGGAAGAATGGATACAAAAACTTAGGGAATATGCAGAAATGGCAAAGCTTACTGGAAAGATAAGAAATTAGTTTTTTTATAAACGAATGGAAATGGTTAATGGAATATTTGCAAACAAACTTTAAACAGATAAGAACATTGGCAGGATTATTGTAATAACCTGCCGTTTAAAAGAGTATATACTTAAAGTAGATGTATAAATGAGAAAATTATTTGGATATGCAGAAAATATTAAGAATTAAGGAACCGCAGAAAGAGGGGGAAGGAAGGAAGTCAAGTTTTGTAAAATTATTGAAATGTATACAACTGAATGTCATAAATTATATATATATATATATATATATATATATATATATATATATATATATAAACCAACAACAAAAAACCCAGAATGGGTGGAAAATGAGGGCACCATCTTGTCCTTAGATTCCAACATCATAATGTCTTGAGCAGTCCCTACTCATAACCTGCAGTTCTACTTTAATTTTCCTTTTCTACTTGCACAAACTCTTATCAGTTCAGTGATGTCTAGATACAGCAGATAAGTGTTGGATGAAAGAACATTCCTTTTTTTCCCCTTTTTTCTTTTTTGCTGAAATCTGTCAGGGTGTCTATCTTGAAGTGTCGAGGAAAAAAGAGAGAAAACTCTACCGTTGCATTGATTACAATCTCTTGCGCTCCGCCTCTTATCAGATCAAATTAGCATTTGTGACACCCTACCTAAAATAGCCAACTGTCATCTTCAGAGTGATCTTAATTATAAAGGGAATTATCATTACCGAGGTGGTCTGCAAGAGCACAGTTTGCGGCTCGGGAAGAAACGAGAAGTTTAATTAGCTGGGGGTTTTTCTGTCAGCCACTTTGAAGATGAAAGGTGCTAAGAACCATTACCCATTATGGCGAGATAAGAACACTAACATTTCCCCATCTCAGTTTAAAATCTTGAAGTAATCTCAGGCAACAGAGGGAAATGCTATTGCTTCGTCTCTTTGGGCCAAATACACCTCAAGGGATGTCTTCTGGGACAATAGGAAGGACTGAGTTCTGAGGATGCTGAAAGGCTGCTGGCTTTCCCACAACCCTTGGGGAAGACAGAAGGGAGAAGACCAGAATCATGAACACATTTTCATGCCAGGGCAAAGCATCATTGAATGAATGTCAGGCCAGCACCACTACTTTGGGTCTGTTGTGGACCTCTCACCATTCTTCATTGAATGACCCTGTGTTATAGTTGCATGAGAGATGGAGAATCTACTTTCTCTACTGTGCAATAAACAAAAATCTGCCCTTATTCCCTTATGGGGGACACAAGAGCCCTTACAGAGTCCTTTGTAGGTTCTCCATCGGTCGGAGGAAATAACAGAGGCCAACCAGATAATATTGAGAAGCAAAGCAGCTAGTAAGCCTGATCTTTATTGAACTGTTGCAGCAGGGTGCTCCCCTCACAAACAGGAAAGGAGGAGGGTTCAGAACAATGGTGCGCAAGGCCTTATATAGACATTTTAAATTCCCTTCCCTGGAGCTCAAGACCACCCCTACATACATCATACATACATCACAGAAGGGATGTAACCCAAGACCACCACCCCACATAAAGGTAAAGGTAAAGGTACCCCTGCCCGTACAGGCCAGTCGTGTCCGACTCTAGGGTTGTGCGCCCATCTCACTTAAGAGGCCAGGGCCAGCGCTGTGCGGAGACACTTCCGGGCCACGTGGCCAGCGTGATGAAGCTGCTCTGGCGAGCCAGCACCAGCGCAGCACACGGAAACACCGTTTACCTTCCCGCTATAAAGCGGTACCTATTTATCTACTTGCACGTAGGAGTGCTTTCGAACTGCTAGGTGGGCAGGAGCTGGGACCGAGAGACGGGAGCTCACCCCGCCGCGGGGATTCGAACCACCGACCATGCGATCGGCAAGCCCTAGGCGCTGAGGTTTTACCCACAGCACCACCCGCGTCCCACCACCCCACATACATCATACCTAAAGGTGGTCTACAACAGAAATTTGAATGTTGTTGTTTTTTCTGTCTGTTATCTGATAATGCCCCATCTGGTTGCCTATCCTGGCAGTCTGGCCATTTCTTTGAGATGGTGATTTCCCAATTTCTGAGACATTGGGAAGGCTCCCCCACCCTCTCCCTCCTTGCAGAGAAAACATTTCGTCAGCTTGGGAGTCAAAATGGTTTCAGTGCTGTTTTCCTGTGCTGCTTCAGACATGTGGTTTATATATTTATGCACGTGTTTGCTTGGTAGATTTATGAACACTTATTATATGTATAAGACCTTAAATTATTTATTTCAACTGCATGCCTATTTTTATAGATCATTTTCCCTTTCTGAAGGGACAGAATCTTTTTCGAGGGGTGATGACCAGAACAGGATGCAGTTTTCCAAGTGCAGTCACGCCAAAGATTTGCATCTGGAAGGGTTAAACAACAGAGCCTAGGACTTGCCAATCAGAAGGCCGGCAGTTCAAATCCCTGCGACGGGGTGAGCTCCCGTTGCTCTGTCCCAGCTCCTGCCAACCTAGCAGTTCGAAAGCACCTCAAAGTGCAAGTAGAAAAATAGG
The DNA here is from genome assembly GCF_964270895.1 of Podarcis filfolensis. Lineage (NCBI taxonomy): Eukaryota > Metazoa > Chordata > Lepidosauria > Squamata > Lacertidae > Podarcis > Podarcis filfolensis. The sequence continues at coordinate 12,428,685 of NC_139612.1, forward strand.
TACCGCTCCGGCGGGAAGGTAAACGCTGTTTCTGTGCGCTGCTCTGGTTCGCCAGAAGCGGCTTAGTCATGCTGGCCACATGACCCAGAAGCTGTACGCCGGTTCCCTCGGACAATAAAGTGAGATGAGCGCCGCAACCCCAGAGTCGTCCGCGACTGGACCTAATGGTCAGGGGTACCTTTACCTTTTATCCCTTTCTGGCCATTTTCCTACGCCAGTGGTTTTCAACAGGTGTGCTGTGGAACCCTGGGGTGCCTTGAATGATGGTCAGGAGTGCCATGGGCAACACTGGCCTCCATCCCTCTTTCCTTCCCTCCCTCCTCTGATGGCCTCTCGTGTCTCTAGCTCCCAAAGGCTTACGTGGCTGTTTGTTGCAACAGCCCTGGTTACAAGCTCTCCAAGCAAATGGCACCTCTGAGACTGGCCAGGGGGTGCTGGTTGCCGGAGCAGAGGCGGCCTCAGGGTAAGCAAGCAAGCGGGCGAGGGAGCCCAACCAGCCAGTCCGCCAGCCGCTGCTGACAAGTCCCAGGCCTCTGTGGGGGAGTGTGAGGAGGCACCTCTCTTTGCGGCAGGGGAGATAAGGGATGATGGCAGTGGCTGCCTGGAGGAGAGGGGAGAGGAGGCTAAGGGAACACTCCACAAGGGTGTTCAAAAAAGGGTGAGAGGCTGCCAGGTCCACAGGCAAGGGGTGACATAACTGGGCTCCTGAGCCCCACAGGGGTGCAACAGAAAGAATGTAGTTGGTCAAGGGAGCTGTGGACTCAAAAAGGTTGGAAACCTCTGTCCTAAGCTGAAAAGCTCTGGCCCCTTGATCATTTTGGCTGCACTTTTCCCAGCTCTACAGCATCTTTTTCGAGGGGTGATGACCAGAACAGGATGTGGTATTCCAAGTGCAGTCATGCCAAAGATTTGCATCTGGATACAGGTGTATATTAAAGTGCTCATTAGGAATGCAAGGAATGAATGAGTGTGTGTGTGTGTGATGCAGGTGAAGATGTTCCTCTCCAGCCAAGGCCATGACTTCTGAGCCACATCTGCAAGAGATGAGCTAGCTCAGGAGCCAAACGTTTTAGGCTTGCATCAAGCCTTCTGAACATTTTATGGAAGCATCTTTTTCCCTTTCCCTTTCGCCATCAAATTCTCTTATGCAATGTTAAACATAAGTAGAAAACCAAACAAAGGCAGTGGGGTGGATTTTGTGATATTAAACCTCATAGGTAAATTGCTATTCTTAGCATTCTTCCTCACAGGCCACCCGCATACCGCCGAGTAAATGAAACTGCATGGTACCTGAAATACAATTTGTTATGCCCTGGGCTTCCATTGCTTAATTTTGTATGAAAATGTCAATTGCTAAGTAACCATTTGCAATGTTTTGGGTTTCTTTAGAAAAAGCAAAATCAAACATCTTGCTAGAAATTTGTATCATATTTTGAGCAATGTACTGGATCTTATATGAGTTGTACAGGAAAGCTCTGGGGTATTACACACACACACACACACACACACACACACACACACACACACACTCCTTCTATTTATAAGGAGCTCCCTTATATTGAGTCAGGCCTATGATCCACGTAGCTTAGAAATGTCAACTCGGACTGGGAGCAGATCTCCAAGATCTTGGGCAGAGATTTGGTGATGGCTGCTTTGACAGATTTAGAAAGGGATTATGCAAGAGAAAGTTAGCTCAGTCAATAAAGCGTGAGACTCCTGATCTCAGGGTCATGAGTTTGAGCCCAGGTTGGGCAAAAAAGTTTCCTGCATTGCAGGGGGTTGGACTAGATGACCCTGATGGTCCCTTCCAACTCTAGAATTATATGACTCTATCAAGGGTTACTAAGGGACACGGGTGGCACTGTGGGTAAAACCTCAGTGCCTAGGACTTGCCGATTGTATGGTCGGCGGTTCGAATCCCCGCGGCGGGCTGTGCTCCCGTCTCTCGGTCCCAGCTCCTGCCCACCTAGCAGTTTGAAAGCACCCCTAAGTGCAAGTAGATAAATAGGTACCACGTTATAGCGGGAAGGTAAACGCCGTTTCCGTGTGCTGCACTGGTGCTGGCTCGCCAGAGCAGCTTCGTCACGCTGGCCACGTGACCCAAAAGTGTCTCCGGATAGCACTGGCCCCCGGCCTCTTAAGTGAGATGGGCGCACAACCCTAGAGTCGGACACGACTGGCCCGTACGGGCAGGGGTACCTTTACCTTTACCTATCAAGGGTTACTAGCCATATGTTGCTTATGAAACATGCGAGTCATTGCCTTGACTGGAAAGGAACATCTGCATCAGATTCAGTCTTTAATTTCAACTGGGGTTGTTTTATTGAGTATTTTAATTATGATTGTTAATATTACAAAGATAGTTTTTATACTTGTCAACCACTTAGAAGTCTATTTTTGTGTTGGTTGGTATATAAATAAATCGTTAATAATATAGTGCCCTTTGTGTGTTGCTCTTGTAAAAGAGACCTCACACAATGGAGTGATGTTAAAAGTTCCTGCAATGGAATCCCTGGTCTGGACCTTGTGCAGGGTAGAAATGAATGAGGTCTCCAAAAATCCAACCTCTAACCTTTTTCGCCGCATTTGCCAGAGTGAAACCTCCTGTGTCTTATGCAAACTTCTCTTTGCAAAAAGTTTTCAAAGGCAATGCATGCAAACATTACATTTATGCATAGTAAACTTATTTCTTTAACAAGCAAGGTGCTGCTTATGGCATCAGGCGCAATCACCTATAGTGAGGACTCTAATGGGTGCAACATCAGCTGTGCTATCCGATGCTGTTGCAGGACCAGGAGATTCCTCCTTCTCATGAAGAGAGCTGACATTTAGGCTGCCATATGTAGGTACATTAGATTCTATGTCTGCCTTTGCATCGTAGCACATCTTTCAAGCGCCGCCTTTCAGCTCATTTTGTAATCAAAGCATCTGATCCCAGGCAAATGCAAACCTAGATTATTAATTTGGATAAAGACAACTTTCATACACTGAAGAAAGCTCAATAGATGGAAAATGGATTGTTTTCCTTCAGTGATTATTTAATTCCACAGATCAGAGAGTTGCTATGGGCACGGTGAGATCCTCCCCTGCGATGCTTTGAGCGCGGGTATTTGTCAAGAGAGTTGCAGAACTGTTCATCCAGGACTAATAAACAACCTGATTAACATTATGGGGATTCTTGCCTGCTTCTGAAAAATCTGTCCAAACTTTCATAGGCTAGTCAACTTCACTTTATAATATTCTCTGCACAATCCATCGGGAACAACAGAAACCTGGATTATTGGTTGAGATAGAGAAAAATTCTCCATCCACCTTCCCAGGCCGTTTTCAGAATGCACAATATTAGGCAGGGATAATATAAATGCTGTGGTCTAAACCACTGAGCCTGGGGCTTGCCAATCAGAAGGTCGGCAGTTCAAATCCCTGCGATGGGGTGAGCTCCCGTTGCTCAGTCCCAGCTCCTGCCAACCTAGCAGTTCAAAAGCACATCAAAGTGCAAGTAGATAAATAGGTACCTCTCCAGCAGGAAGGTAAACGGTGTTTCTGTGCACTGCTCTGGTTTCTCCAGAAGCAGCTTAGTCATGCTGGCCACATGACCCAGAAAAACTGTCTGTGGACAAACGTCGGCTCCCTCGGCCAGTAAAGCAAGATGAGTGCCGCAACCACAGAGTCGTTCGTGACTGGACTTAACTGTCAGGGGTCCTTTAATATAAATTAGTCAACACATCCATGCAATGTCAGATCTGCATAGATGGCAATAGACGGTAGAAAATAGACAGTTTTGACCCCTGAGAGGTTCTCCACTGGTATGAGGAAGAATGTTTATGCCGTAATAAATTTGTTAGTATTTACGGGGCTGGTGCTGTTGTTTTTGTTCCTTTTGTTAAAATTACACTATGATAAAAACACTCTGGCAAATTTAAAATGCTTTAACAAAAAGCAGGGTGGTGCAGGGCATGGTTCAAATGAGAACTCAGTATGTAGAGTTTATAATATAGTAGGGGGTCAGAGATGGCACCTTGTCTGCACATTCAGGCAAATGTCTTCTTGCAGATAGTGAAATTTTGGATTTGCTGAGAGGACATGTAAAACCTAATTTTTGCAGGCCTGAATATCCTGATAGTGTCCCAGATTCTTTTTTTCTTTGATTTTTAGGTTGTTTGTTCTTGGAAAGACGATAAAGTCCCTACCAGAGAAGAATGGCAAATCAAGATAATGGATTATGCCGAAATGGCTAAAATGACTGGAAGAGTCAGAAATCACGAAGAAAGACCAACATTTTAATAAGGAATGGGGGAAATTTATAACTTATCTTAAAGACCATTGTTAAACAGTTAAAATTGTTAGTAGGCTTGGAATATCCCTTGTAGCTTAATGGTGAATTTTGGACACAGTGGAGATGTAAAAGATTTGGATTATTATAAAAGATGCAGAAGGACATGATTAACAATAGGACCCACAAAGGGGAGAAGGGAAGTCCATGAGATTCCTTGGAATCTTGTTTTATTTTATAGGTTCGATATGTGACTGTAAAATTTTAATCTGAAAAACTTACTTTAAAAGAAAGTAAGTTTTCTTTTAAAGAAAACTTAGAATTCATTGGGTCTTCCTTCTGAGTATTAGTGAACCCTACACTAGAAATCAGCAACATTTAAGTCTTTACATAAGAAAGGGACAGAAGCAGAACTGGTGGAGACCACACAATGTTTCTCCCAGCAGAGAAGCAGCTGTGACAAGCAGGGACACCTCTGAACCAATGAGATACGTTTCGGTTTAGCTGGCGTTAAGTATTGGTACAAATGCAGTCAGTGCCTTTGCAGTAGAAGAGGTTGAGGAGAAAACCAAAACAACTTGGCTACACCTGTAAGTTCTCCCTGGTCCTGCCAGGTCCAGGGTCCACCAACCACCACTGTCTGGTGACCAGCAGGTTCCTCCTCTCTACACCAAAGAAAGAAAGCTAGGAGTGAGACTTGAGAAAGAGTTAAGGACCACTGATAGCCAGCTAGGCCATTGAACATCAGACAGGTTGATCACCCTTCCTGACATCTTCTGCCACTGATATGGTACACTTTGGTTTCCTGACTTTCCACTCCTATCTGAGCACTTTCTGAAGTTCTGAAGACCAACTTTCTCCTGCTTAATGCCCTCCAGATGTTTAGAACTACAATTCCCACCATCCCTGGTCATTAGCTGCAGTTGATGTGGGTTGTAGTCCAAAGGTTCTGGAGGTACCAGGTTGGTAAATGCTGGTATAGATTAACAGATGTGGCTGATCTATCGTTTGTAAGAACAATGGGACCCTGCAATGCCAACAGAACCATTACAGAATGTTAAAGGTAAAGGGACCCCTGACCATTAGGTCCAGTCGTGGTCAACTCTGGGGTTGTGGCGCTCATCTCGCTTTACTGGCCGAGGGAGCCGGTGTACAGCTTCCAGGTCATGTGGCCAGCATGACTAAGCCGCTTCTGGCGAACCAGAGCAGCGCACGGAAACAGTGTTTACCTTCCCGCCTGTTTATCTACTTGCACTTTTGACGTGCTTTCGAACTGCTAGGTTGGCAGGAGCAGGGACTAAGTAATGGGAGCTCACCCCGTCGCGGGGATTCGAACTGCTGACCTTCTGATCGGCAAGTCCTAGGCTCTGTGGTTTAACCCACAGCGCCACCCATGTCCAAACAGAATGTTAGGTTTGCACAATTAATGTGGATCAAAGCACCCTTTTGCCCTAGTTCAATGAATCCACTCAAAAAAACAACAACACTTTTGTGGTTTTGAGAGTAACAGGGAAGTGAACTGAAAAACATTGGGTAGGTGAAATATTAGCAGGAAGGGAAGTAAAAACCCCATAAACAAAATCAGAACAACCGTTCAATAAAGACTGGACATAATCTAACTGCCATGTAATATTTGTGCAAGTAAATCAAAATACATGCTCAATAAACAGGTCACCTGGAGGAACTATTAAACATATAACATATTTGAGGAGGGCTCATTGAATACCCTAGCAGAATTATAGCTGTTTTCCAGCTCTGGATTCAAATAGTTGTGCATTAACTGGTACTGAGCGTGCATAGGATTTTAATGTGTTGTGTTGCGGACATTGTGTCTAAAGCAAACACCTTTTGATAGTGTGACTCTGGCTGCTTCTTTTAAAAAAGTGGGTCTGCATTTAAATTTCCCCCATTGAAATTTGTCTTTCTGATAAATAGAATTTCAATAATAGGCTTATCTGAACTATTGAAGCATGAAAGGCGGAAGCTCCTGCTAATCACAGACTAACAATCAAAGCTGTGCCTCTTACGAGAAGGTGCCTCTAATAAATGGAAGAGTATTTAAAAGGAAACCGAGGGGCTTATTTTGGCCCTGCTTAAAGGTTCACCTGTCATCTGTCAAAGCTTCCCATAGACCCAAACAGGAAAGCAAAACATTTCTGTTCTTTCTTTGTAAAAAAACAAAACAAAAATCAAAACTTCTTCTTTTCTTTTTTCTTTTTACTTTAAAGCCTCATAAGTTCAAACAAAGCCGAACAGGCAATTGAAATCGCCATCATTGTGTAGCGAGGCCCAGGTGGAAAATACTGGGGCCAGCAATTTTGTTAGTCGAGGGATGTTAGGAGGTAGGCAGCGACGTCCTATCTCTGGAAGGATGCGTTTGGGGTTAAACGTTTTTCGACTCAAAGCCTCTCTGTGGCGTGCCATTGCTTTCTACCTTAGAGCCTCTGAATGCATAATGGGCTGCCGTGATTTCTAAAGGGATCAGGAAATAACTGTTTAATGAGGAGCAAGACGACAACCTTTGTATTTCAAAATTCACTTGCCTTACAGTCAGCTTCAGCACATCCACAGAGCTGGGCTCCTGCCCAGGAAACAGACAAAATGGAATCTCGTTTATTTCCTTCCCTTAAGGAAACGTTCGCCGATTCTCTGCAGATAATGATAGCAGTGATAGTAATCATCATCACCATCAGCTGTCCTTTGTCTACGTTCGGTAGTCCTGATCTACAGAAAACCAGGCATTTTTACATCACATCGCATGAGTCACAGCTATATTGTCTCAATGGGCAACAGCCATTAGGGCTGGGCGATATTATCGATATATCCTCCAAAACTGGTTTGAAGTCTATATCATGATATTGATTTCATAATTTTTGACCTGGCAATATATCACGAATCATGATGCGTGCCAGGGCTGGGCGATATATCGTCCCAAACCGGTTTGAAGCCCTTATTGTGGTATTGACTCTTGCATCAGTTGATTTTGGTCCGTGACCTGAGTGCAATATTGTGATACTGGTTTCATAATTTTTGTCCTGGCAATATATTGCAAATCATGATATGTGTGTTTGTGTGCTTTGCAAAAATCACAATGTGGGAAAGACCATGAAGCCATCCAATGCTTTTATGCTCCATCCTTATTTCAGACATCATGTTATATTGGTATATTGCAATGTTTAGCCAGTGATATATCATGATGTTAAAAAATGGATACTGCCCAGCCTACTCTACAGATGTTTCTGTAGAAAAGTGTTCATTTGATATGTACAGCTCAGCTATTATGTACACAAGTACACATACTAAATAAACATTACATGTGAATGACTCTACAAGTCAACTATTTGCATACAGACGTACACAGATTATACACTTATGCAATATAACATATTAACCGCCTATTTCTCTTAATGCCTGAAGAGGGATACAATTATACTAGCATTCCACCTTGATGGAAAACTTCCATTTCAGTTAATCTAAATTGCAAAAACTGAGACTCACCAATACACGTTTTGTTTTGAGCAATTCTTGGGCCAGTAATGCTCTCCTAATAATTCACACTTGCTGTTTTTGAAACGGGGCTATTTTTTCAATGCTCTCCTTAGATATTCTCACAGATGGCCATTCTCAATCATTGTTGACCTCAGAGAACATGTTGTAACATTATTATTTTTAAAAAAAAAATATGCTTCCAGTTGTTGTTTTTTATTAGCGACTTATTAGTTTAACTTACCCCATCCTTTTATAACCATTTGCCAAAAGGGGGATGACTGCTTTCTATTACAGCCAAATGTAGTTGTCCCTGACGACTTTTAATAGCTGCTTCTTTCTACAATTTAACAGCCATTAATTATCTCTGTGTGTGGGTCTCCTCCTCCTCTAGCTCAATTCTGGAGCTTATCCAAAGATTCCTCAACTACCTTAGCAGACAGGTCTGTGGAATTTGTTCTCGGTTCTCCATGAAATCAGGTAAATTTAGTCTTAAATTGTACAAATGAGCAACTGGGTCCAACTACCACATAATGAATTGCTTAATTTCCTCTGAAAAAATAAACACGCATCCATATGACCCTTTGCTCTCCTGATAAGAAATAGATTTTTTAAAAAAACAAAAAACCTTTCATGAGTTCAATTTTCTATAACTTGAGTAACTGTTCCAGGAGGGGGAATTTCCTATCTTTCCTTAACATCTATAGTCTCAGGTTCATTTGCTTCCTCTTTTACATTGTCCATATTTACTGTCAGTACTGTGATGGTGGTGGAAATCCAAAAGTGATTCTGTAGCCTTTCAGACCTTTCCCATTGGTTGGGTGCGTGTTGCTCCCGGGAGGGAGGGAGGAGTCAATAGACACCGAGGGTTGGTTCAGAGAAAGAGTTTATTTCTGCTTTCCGGATAGCAGAAAGGCACTGCGTGATCAGTCATAGCAAGCACACTTAAAGAGCAGTTACATACAGCTTATATCCCCTTCAGGTCAGCGTGGTCAGGATAGTTACAACCTATAAGATAAGACCCAGATCTGCCATCCCGTCTACACTCGGAACTGACAAGGCCATCCATTAAGCCTTCATGGACTGATAAAGGAGAAGGCTTTGTTTATACAGCTGGGTTTGTGTTATACAGCTCAAGCTAATGGATTTTAGCTAATGGATCCTTGAAGAAAGAATTTGGGGATTTTGGGGCCCGGTTCGGGTGACTGCACAGTCAGGTTTGGGTAACTTGTTCCTTCAATTCTTCTGCCTTTATCCAACACCCTACCAGGCACTTGTTGGCAGGATGGAAGTCAGCGTAGAGCGTGTTATTCTGTTCCTCTGTCCTTTTCTGGTTGGTTTCTGAAGAAATAAGAAATAAATCATGATTTCTCTCCTCTTTGGAACAATGGCAGGGCTATAGGGGCTGATTTGCTTGCTGTTTTTCTGAGTCATATGGTGGTTTCACCCTTGAAGCCCTGGTGATGAAACAAACTCCACACACAAGACTTTGAAGATGACTTTTTACTTGTAGGATGGCCTTAGCAAGTAGTATTACTTATATATATCCTGTCCAATACAATGTGTTTCTCTCCCTTGAGCCCAAGAGAGGGTCTTCTTGCTTGCCAAACTCCTTTGAAGCAGTCTATAAATTATAGCTTGTCTGTCCTCACCAACTCTTCCAAACCTGTTTAGGGAACTCGGTTTAGGGAAGTTTTTAATATTTGATGTTTTATCGTGTTTTTAATATTCTGTTGGGAGCCGCCCAGAGTGGCTGGGGAAAGCCAGCCAGATGGGTGGAGTATAAATAAATTATTATTATTATTATTATTATTATTATTATTATTATTATTATTATCCTCCAGGCAGCGTGTTCTTGGAATCTCCACACTCAGCAAAACAACATTCAGCAAAACTCCACACACAGCAAAACAGCAAACCACCCAACCTCCAACTCCCAACCCTACTTTCACTACGTAAGATGCACATATGCTCATTTTAAAGATCGTTAACAAATTAACAAGGCAATGATTCAACATTTGTGTGACCTTAATTGGAGTCACAAGATTTTGCATCCCATAGGTGTGTCCCCTCCCATCCCGCATCCCCCACCCCCCGGTACAATTTATTCTTTGTAAAATACACTTCCTAACCAATATATTGCCAGGACAAATACTAAAATGATTTAACTGATGTAAATTTTGCTCGTGTTTGAAGATGTATATTGGGTCCAAGTCTTTATATGGTACACCCCAGCACACCCCAAAACCACCCCCAATGTAAACCTTTCACTCAGCTGACACCAGAGCTCTGGCACCAGCAGAGCCAGGGAGACTGAAGTCATTAGGGCAGAAGGTAGGGAGAATCTAATATCAAGTCTCCCTCTCCAATATCTCTCCCTCTAACCTCAGAGACAGAGATCCAATGAGTTGTATTTGCCTAACTTTACTCAGAGTGAGTCTCCTGAAGGTTATGATCATGACTACCTAAGGTCCATTTATTTCCATGGGTACTGTCAAACTTAGGTGAATACAACCCAATGTCCTCCCAGTGATCATAGGATTACATCCATCGAGTTGTAGGTACAGTGGTACCTCAGAAATCAAACGGAATCCATTCCGGAAATCCGTTCGACTTCCAAAATGTTCAGAAACCAAAGTCGGACGTTCGGCTTCCAAAAATAATTCGCAAAATGGATCACTTCTGGGTTTGCGACGTTCGGGAGCCAAAACGTTTGGGAACTAAGCTATTCGAAAACCAAGGTACAACTGTTTTTTAATATGCAACATCATCACTAACAGTTGATGAACTGAACCACGCAGCAAGCACACAAAAATAAAATTAAAAGACTTCCATTGCTCTTCCCACTAGTCTTTCTTGATATAAAAGTAAAATGTCCCTCTGTATCATTTGGACATTTGCCCATTATAGCTAGAATATATATATATAGGGACGCGGGTGGCGCTGTGGGTAAAACCTCAGCGCCTAGGACTTGCCGATCGCATGGTCGGCGGTTCGAATCCCCGCGACGGGGTGCACTCCCGTCGTTCGGTCCCAGCGCCTGTCAACCTAGCAGTTCGAAAGCACCCCCGGGTGCAAGTAGATAAATAGGGACCGCTTACCAGCGGGAAGGTAAACGGCGTTCCGTGTGCTGCGCTGGCTTGCCAGATGCAGCTTGTAGGGTAAATTTTGTATCAGAGTATTAATCTTTTTGTCCTTTGGAGATTTCATTGTTACAAATTTAGAATCTTCATTATATCATCCTAATGAGAGGTATAACTCTAATTCACGAGAACCAGTTCTGGCAATAAAATCTCCCTTTCAGCTATGAAAGGCAGCTGGTAGCAACTGAGAAGCAATCTTACATAAATGTTTGCCTACATTCAGCTTCACTAAAAATACAATTTCCTACACAGTATTATTATTTCAATATTCTACATATTGATCGCGCGGTGATAGTCCTTCATTTCATTTTATCACATTATTTTGTGCTTTCTAACCATTTACTCTCCTTTTATTGCAACGCTTCTGTCTTCTTCTCTGGTGGTATTAAGACTTTAAAAGAGGGAGAGAGAGAAAGAGAGAGAGAGATCTTAAGGTTTTCCCTCTTCATCTTTTCCTCTCTAAGCTGACATACTCAAGTTCGCTTCAGTGCATTGTCTGCCTAGCCTAATCTTCTATTCTAAACATGCATTTCAAGTATTTATTTTTGACTTTTCTTTTCAATTGCAGCCAACCACGAATACACTCCATTGTTCTGCTTGCTAATTTTTAATTCCAATACACATTAACCTCTCGCTGTTCAGTTGTCAACTGTTTCCTTGTAGGTTCTCCCCCACTTTTTATTTTAAAAAGTTGTTTCCCATGATTTTTATAGTAATGTCTTTAGCACGGACAAACACTTGATGTGTGGCTCTGTATCAGCGACGTATTAAATGCAAGCTAGCCTACCTTCATAATGAAGCAAAAACGTGGAGAGTCTGAATGCAAAACAGTCAGGTTGCTGTTCTTTGCTCTCATCTCTTACTGGGTTGCTGATTTTATTTTGATTATATATTTTGTGGTTTTATATATTTTTTAAAAAAATTAATTTAAATCTTATTAACATATAAAACACATACATATACATTTACACAATACACATACACAAGACACTACCTTATTTCCATAACATAAAACATACCTACATTACTCTATATAATACCTACCTATACTGTACATAAAAGGGATGCGGGTGGTGCTGTGGGTTAAACCACAGAGCCTAGGACTTGCCAATCAGAAGGTCAGCATGGTGGCGGTGCGGTGGTGGCGGGAGGCCCCATTAGCTAAACTGGTAACTCACGTTAGGAACAGTTTCAGGTTAAGAACAGACCTCCAGAACAAATTAAGTTCTTAACCCGAGGTACCACTGTAATTAACAGCCAGAGTCATCTCGCATTTGTGGGAGAGACCAAGCCATAACACTCAAGGGAATACAGCCAACATGACTAACAGACATGGATAGCCTTATGATCTGCCATGGATTTGTCCAAAACCCTTTCAAAGATGTCCAAAATGGCGGCTGTCAACCTAGCACGGGGTAGCAAATTCCATAGATGAACTAGGTCTGTGTGAATAAATCTTTCCTTCCGTCCCTCCTGTAGATCAAATGTGTTTGGGAAAGATAAAAGGTAAAGGTAAAAGACCCCTGAATGGTTAAGTCCAGTCAAAGGCAACTATGGGGTTGTGTCGCTCATCTCGCTTTCAGACTGAGGGAGCCAGCGTTTGTCCACAGACAGCTTTCCGGGTCATGTGGCCAGCATGACTAAACCGCTACTGGCACAACGGAACACCATGACAGAAACCAGAGCACATAGAAACACTGTTTACCTTCCTGCCACAGCATTACCTATTTATCTACTTGCACTGGTGTGCTTTCGAACGGCTAGGTTGGCATGAGCTGGGACAGAGCAATGGGAGCTTGCCCTGTTGTGGGGATTCAAACTACCAACCTTCTGATCAGCAAGCCCAAGAGGCTTAGTGGTTTAGACCACAGTGCCACCCATGTCCCTTTTACCTTTACCTTTTGTTTGAGAACCCATACATCAAGCCCCAGCCTTTTCGAGATATGCAATGTGTTCCCAAAATGATGTTACTAACTCCTCTCAGGACACACTGAAGTTGTTTTCGGTGATAGGCTTTACAGTCATGCAGAATGCATAGAATTCATCACTTCCGGAGGAGCATGTGCATTTGACTCTATATTGTGGGAAAGTTGAAATATTCACTGACAGACAGGAAACAAAGAGGTTGTGCAAAGTGTACAAGATTTTGCATTTGCCAGCTGTTAAATCCCACCAACTTTGACTAAGTACCCGCACAACAGTCTGCAAATTTGACCTGTGGGCAATAGTTATATTCCGAGTTTTGAGAAAACAGTTTTGGGCCGTTTCTTATGTGAATTTGCAATTCTACATATATTGCATGTGCTTCATGATCCTAAAACTGCATCGCAGTACACACAGGGTTGAATCTAATGCTGCAATTTTATGAATGGAACAGATTCACATTTATTACGTAAGATTTTCACTTCCCCTCCCCCCTGCCCGTGCACCCGCAAAATCTGCTCCAGAGTGTTGAGGGAGCTTTCCAGAGAAGATTGGGGGGGGTCACAGGAGCAGCCCTGTAGACAACTTTGTTTTGTTTGGCTGCCACATTTCTAGGTGGGACATACCTCTTCCATACAGACTTTATTATACGCTTGTGAAACATGGAACACTTATAAACGCCATCGCCAACTCCTTGAAAGATTTCATCAACAGTGTCTTTGAAAGTTTTTTGCATATCGCCGTAAGTGACTGTGGAGGCCAATTCTGGATCCACACGTCCTTCCACAGTGGAGACATAGGTTTCCGGGTGGGAGCTGATCATGGTGAGGGTTTGCCAAGCGTGCCTTCCTCTTAGCATGTTTCTTCCTTTTGTCCTGAGTTCAAGCGAAATATTCCATCAACGGTGTCTCCGAAAATTTTTACACATCATTTGGGAAGACAGGTGAACTAATGCCAGTGTACTGGAAGAAGCAAAGATCACCAGTGTCGAAGCAATGATTCTTCAACATGAACTTCGTTGGACTGGTCAAGTTGTGTGGATCCCTGATTATTGTCTTTCAAAGCAACTACTCTATTACAAACTTAAAAATGGAAAGTGTAATGCTGGTGGCCTCCAACAGAACATTAAAATACAATAACCTAATAAACATTAAAAGCTTCCCTAAACAGGGCTGCCTTCAAATGTCTTCTAAAAGTCTGGTAGTTGTTTTTCTCTTTGACATCTGGTGGGAGGGTGTTCCACAGGGCGGGTGCCACTATCAAGAAGGCCCTCTGCCTAGTTCCCTGTAACTTGGCTTCTCGCAGCAAGGGAACTGCCAGAAGCCCCGCAGCACTGGACCTCAGTGTCCGGGCAGAATGATGGAGGTGGAGACGCTCCTTCAGGTATACCGGGCCGAGGCCGTTTAGGGCTTTAAAGGTCAGCCCCATCACTTTGAATTGTGCTCGGGAATGTACTGGGAGCCAATGTAGGTCTTTCAAGACCGGTGTCATGTGGTCTCGGCGGCCACTCCCAGTCACCAGCCTAGCTGCCGCATTCTGGATTAGTTGTAGTTTCCGGGTCACCTTCAAAGGGAGCCCCACATAGAGCGCATTGCACTGCAGGAATCTCAAAAAAGCATCCATGACAGATGGCCATCCAACCTCTGCTTTAAAACTTCCAAGGAAGGAGAGTCCAATACCTCTCCCGGGAGTCTGTTCCACTGCTGAGCTCCTCTTACTGTCCAAAAGTTTTTTCTGGTGTTTAGTTGGAAGTTCCTTTCTTCTAACTTGAAGCCATTAGTTTGAGTCCTACTCGTCATTGAAATTTTACTCAATATTGATCCAGAGCAGAACTCCAACATGTAGTTAGCAAAGTAAAAACTTAAACACGTTGCAGGATTCGGGGGAAAATAGACCAGAGGCAATTAATATTTCATCCAGCAGAGCTTTACTGCTACTGAAGGCATATGAACATAATGGTCACAAATCCAATACATTCAGGATTGGCACTGTCCATAAGAAATCCAGTTGCAGCAGACTTAACTTAAACTTACAATAACTTGTAATAAGTCTAAACCTTAACACTAAGCATACTATGTACAGAATGCCACACCAGAAGGGAGAGAGATAGAAAGAGAAAATGAAACCCAGGCTCCTTCTGGCCTATTTTTATAGTCAGCATGACCTTGACTGAAAGAGATAACAGAACCAGTTCAAACCAGCTGTACTCAGCTTCTCTGAAGGAATAACCCAAATATTATGAACCTTCTGCTTGTTTCATTCACACAGAGAAGCTTCCGGAAGCTTCCAGAACCCTCTTGAATTAATTAGAATAGGAAAGATCTCTACACATCAGATCAATTCTTTCTGCACTAAGAAATGCAAACTGACACTACTCCCCAGAGCAGGAGAAAACAAGCTTGCTCTATCTTCCATGTCACAGCCCTTAAGATATTTGAAGACAGCTATCATCTCTCCTCTCAGTCTCCTCTTTTCCAGGCTAAACATACCCAGCTCCTTCAACTGTTCCACATAAGGCTTGGTTTCTGGGCCATACCTTAAGGACCACCATCAGAGTTGTCCAAAGTGCCTGGGGCTGGCACAATATTGTCTGCATGGAAACATGGAGCAAACCGTGGCAGGTAGTGTCAGGAATGAGCCAGCTCAAAGCGAAGATTTACAGCCAACTGCAGAAAGCAGCCAGGAACAGAGAGGCTCAGATGTTAGTCAGGCAGGGGAGAGCAGGCAGCTGCAGACTTCGGCTCTTTCTGACCTTGACGGGCAGGATGATAAGGCAGTAGCTGAGAGCAGGCTAGAACACAGCCCAAGCTCACAGGAAGCACAAATAGACATGAATAGACTCAGCCTCTCAGCACAGGAAGAGGTTGGAGCTGATCCACTAAGTCCGAAGAGTCAGCGAATGGGAGGGCTGCTAGATAGGAAGCAAAACAAGAGACGTAAGGGTCGTAAGTTCAATATCTTCTGTCGACACCGGAAGGAGTCTTCAGAAGGGTCATCTTGAGTAATGGTGCCGGAGGCTTTGTCAGAGCCGTCTGGAGCGAACTGTTTGTTTTTGCAATAAATGCTCCTTTTAATTACCTACGCTTACTGTGTTATCAAGCTGGAAACCTGGACTCCTGGCAGGTAGTCATAGCAAGTCATAGAATCACAGAGTTGGAAGGGAGCATGAGGATCACCTAGTCCAACACCCTACAATGCAGGAATAGTTTGGTCCAATGTGGGGCTCAAACCAATGACCCTGAGATTAAGAGTCATATGCTCTGACAACTGAGTAGAGCTGATCAGCATCTAAAATACAGCACAGAATAAGGCTGCCCATGAAATTGATATTTTTTTTTACACCTATGTTTTTTGCAGGCAAATCTTGGACAAGATGGAGATTTTCCATGAGATGCTGACCATCGTCTGATGAATTTTGAGATGTCTTTCTGAAATACAGCAGCCTTCAAATGCCTGCGCAGTTTTTAAGCTGTCCTTAATTTAAGAGCTAGACTAAACCAATTATCGCGAACATCAAACAGTGTGCAGGAATCTATTCATTAAGCACTTTTCTTTTCCTTCTTTTGTAAAGTGACTCCTGGCTTTATTAGCATAGAGTCTCGCTTTAATTGGGTACTAATGATGGTGCCTTTGCACAGGAATATTTGCTGCTGCTATCTTGGGGGCAAGTAAACATCTAAATAGGGCTAGAATCTCAGGTTAACGGACTCATTATTAAAAGTATAAACAATTACAGTGTCAGGGACTCCCTTAAATCAGCCTTGGGAGTTTAACATTTCCAAATATATCAGAACAAAGCCAGTGCAATTAACATACCCTTACATATTATTATTTTTTAAATGAAATACCACTGCTTTGCTATGACTTTCTCACAATGACCTCTAAAATCCATGTTGCAAATTTCACAGGGATGCATTATTTATTTCCAACGACACTCAGCTTCATTTATTTATTTTTTTACAGGAAACGCTGTCCAAAGAAACACCTCAAGTGAATGCAATCCACTTTTAAGCGCTTGACGCTGACAGACCAGTGGCCTTCCATGAAGGTAGCTCAAACAAGCTTCTCAACATATTTAATTAAGACACAAGACACCTCTGGGTGCCAATTTTCACAGTGACTTCCATAATCACTTAACAATGATTAAGAGTGCCGCTGCATTTTTATTTGAATACGAGTAGCGGAGAGAAAAAGACTGACATCTTTATTTCTCCATCTTGAGATCATAAACACCTTTATTTCTCAATCTTGAAGTCTATCCCAGGGACTTTCTCTGTTTTCCTCAGAATACTTGTTTCCATGTTTGCAAATTCAAGATTATTCTTCAGTCATTGCTATCCCCTTGATATGATAGGGGACAATCCCAAGCTCACTGACAGAGTACTGTTACAAGCGTTGGTTGCTTCCTCCTCTCTCTGCTGAGCTATTATTATTATTATTATTATTATTATTATTATTATTATTATTATTTATACCCCGCCCATCTGGCTGGGTTTCCCCAGCCACTCTGGGCGGCTTCCAACAGAACACTAAAATACATTGACCTATTAAACATTAAAAGCTTCCCTAAACAGGGCTGCCTTCAGATGTCTTCTAAAAGTTTGGTAGTTATTTTTCTCTGCTTATTTACTTGACACCTGATGGGAGGGCGTTCCACAGGGCGGGTGCCACGACCGAGAAGGCTCTCTGCCTGGTTCCCTATAACCTTACTTGTCACAGTAAGGGAACTGCCAGAAGGCCCTCAGCGCTGGACCTCAGTGTCCGGGCAGAAAGATGGAGGTGGAGACGCTCCTTCAGGTATACTGGACCGAGGCCATTTAGGGCTTTCAAGGTCAGCACCAACACTTTGAATTGTGCTCCAAAACGTACTGGGAGCCAGTGCAGGTCTTTCAAGACCGGTGTTATATGGTCTCGGCGGCCACTCCCAGTCACCAGTCTAGTTGCTGCATTCTGGATTAATTGCAGTTTCCAAGTCACCTTCAAAGATAGCCCTTTCAAAGCCCCTTTCAAAGGTAGAGCGTGTTGCAGTAGTCCAAGCGGGAGATAACTAGAGCATGCACCACTCCAGCAAGACACTCTGCAGGCAGGTAGGGTCTCAGCCTGCGTACCAGATGGAGCTGATAGACAGCTGCCCTGGACACAGAATTAACCTGTGCCTCCATGGACAGCTGTGAGTCCAGAATGACTCCCAGGCTGCGCACCTTCAGGGGCACAGTTACCCCATTCGGGACGGGACCAGGGAGTCCTCCACACCAGCCTTCCCCCTGTCTCCCAAGAACAGTACTTCTGTCTTGTCAGTGGCAAAAGCCTGTGGGGTTGCAGGTCTGCGGTCCTTTAGAGAACTGAGACACAGCATTAAATGGGTCTTACACCTGATCCAGCAGGACTCAGATGATGATATGCTTGTTGGCGCAGAACAACACTTCGCTCAAGAGAAAGTCTTCTTCCACTTTGCTTTGCTCTGGAGTTATGGTTGAGAGAGACACGCTGGTACTAGGAGAAAAGGGGCAGCCACAGCAAGACCTATGCGACACAGTTTTCGCCCCCAAATGTTCACACTAACTCCTCTGCGTTTCCTGTTATTAGAATTCAGCACTGTCTCCAATGCCTTCATTTGATCTCCACTGCCTTTCTGAAACAGATATCCGGTTCTAGGACGGATGTTAGGAATCGCATCATGTTTTCCACTGGGCTGGCTTCTTGTGTATAGGAATAGGAAAGATGTGTCTGGTGAAGCAAATTCGACTGAGATGAGCTTCAGCTCAATCGTCATACAGCATTAGTTTCAACCAAAGCAGGTAGAATTACATCACTTTCAGAGACCTTTTTGATTACAGTGGTACCTCAGGTTACATACACTTCAGGTTACATACGCTTCAGCTTACAGACTCCGCTAACCCAGAAATAGTACCTCGGGTTAAGAACTTTGCTTCAGGATGAGAACAGAAATTGTTCTCCGGTGGTACATCGGCAGCAGGAGGCCCCATTAGCTAAAGTGGTGCTTCAGGTTAAGAACAGTTTCAGGACCTCTGGAACAAATTAAGTTCTTAACCCGAGGTACCACTGTACTGCAAATTTACCGTTTGGCTGCTTTTGCATGCTTAAAAAAATTATCTTTATATATCCCAGCCTGTGATGCCCTGAAGCATCACACTTGAGCAAATGCAATCCCTGTAGGTATATCTGTTAACACAAAATAGATCCTTAATACTTTAGCACAGCAGGGCTTGTCTACCTGCACAAATCACTTAATAAATCCCGCTGAGCAAATTAATGGAGTGCAGCATTCTGTCCTACCGTGAACCCAACCCATGCAATGCAGGAAGAGCCCTGTTGGGTTGTTTTAAAAGCCTATCTATCCCAACACCTCATTGCCATTCGGTGGCCAACCGGATGCCTCTGCGAGGCCCACAAGCAGATAACCCTCTCCTGGTGTCGGTGTTCAGAGGCAACATTCTCGATGCCAGTGAAGCTCAGATGCTGACAGGAGGAGAAGAAGCAGGCATAGGGAGAGGACAGTAAGCAGTGGAAGGCAGAGAGGACGGGGAGAGCAGCTGTTATTCTGAGCTCTGAACAAAGGGGAGGAGAAAAACAGGACCAGAGGGACAGGCAGCAGTGTGAGAGCGACAATAGTGAGTCAGACGTTGGAATGCAGGAAGCATTGCGTGGACAGGCGGAGTCCCCAGATCCCGCGCGGTCCCCCCGTCATGTGGAATAACGACTCAAGACAACGTGCTATGGGATTAAATTGGCCACAACTTTATTAAATTTCAAATGTGGATAGACCTTGGCTCAGGCATTGGGCGTTCTCCCTCCCCAGTCCCCAGCCGGGGACCTAGGGAGCATCAGGGTTATCCAGTGGGTGTGGGGGGGATGGGCCGGCTCTGGAGAACATATGTTCAAGCAGAGATAGCCGCCCCCATTACGCCGCCGCCGCAGGGGAGAGCAATGACGACCTTTCGGTGTACGGTCAAAGCCTCCCTTCAGAAAACCCCTTTAACGGGGAACCCTGGTATCGCCGCCGCAAAGAGGAAGATGGACAAAAGGATTCCGCCCAAGGCCTGATACCGCCAAAGTTGTGACGTTTTGCTACGGGAAAGGCGAAACCTGCCAATGCAGGGAAATTCCTTTCCGGCCCTTTAACAGCAACCTTAACGTAGCAGCGCCCGCATACCTGTGAAGAAAAGTTAACCTGCAAAACCTGTGAAGAAAAGTTAACCTGCAAAATAAGACATTAACTGAGGGTGGGTAGGGTGGGAGAAGCTCTGGAGCCAAGTGAGGATTCCCAGGTAAGATCCTCCCTCTATTGTGTGGGCAGGTAATCCGTCCCCTACCTGGCCTGGTCTCCTTGGCAACGCTTCCCCCAGGTGGGATTGGACAACTGACTGAGGTAGGCGGAGACCTCCAGGTATCCCACCTGAGGGAAGGCAAAGCCAAGCCTATGCTGTTGGAGCCGCTCCAGATCTAGGGCTGCGCGCGTCCACGCAAAGGGCGCCCCCCGTTTTAAGCAGGGAGCGGTCATTCTCTCCCAAATCTTGTAGGATCTCAAAAGTTGCCAAGACACACGAAAGATACGGAAGAGAAGGCGGGGGCTTCCATGCTGCGGAAGGGGGAGGAGCTCAGTCTGGGCAACTCCATCTTCTGGGGAGCTCCATCCTAGTTTGTTGTTTTAGCAATACAGTGGTACCTCAGGTTACATACGCTTCAGGTTACATACACTTCAGGTTACAGACTCTGCTAACCCAGAAATAGTGCTTCAGGTTAAGAACTTTGCTTCAAGATGAGAACAGAAATCGTGCTCCGGCGGAGCAGCGGCAGCAGCATGCCCCATTAGCTAAAGTGGTGCTTCAGGTTAAGAACAGTTTCAGGTTAATAACGGACCTCCGGAACGAATTAAGTACTTAACCCGAGGTACCACTGTAAACCTGAAATACAGTGGTACCTCGGGTTACAGATGCTTTAGGTTACAGACTCCGCTAACCCAGAAATAGTACCTCAGGTTAAGAACTTTGCTTCAGGATGAGATCAGAAATCGCATGGTGGCGGCGCGGTGGTGGCGGGAGGCCCCATTAGCTAAACTGGTAACTCACGTTAGGAACAGTTTCAGGTTAAGAACAGACCTCCAGAACAAATTAAGTTCTTAACCCGAGGTACCACTATAATTAACAGCCAGAGTCATCTCACATTTGTGGGAGAGACCAAGCCATAACACTCAAGGGAATACAGCCAACATGACTAACAGACATGGATAGCCTTATGAACTGCCTTGGATTTGTCCGAAACCCTTTCAAAGATGTCCAAAATGGTGGCTGTCAACCTAGCACGGGGTAGCAAATTCCATAGATGTACTAGGTCTGTGTGAATAAATCTTTCCTTCCATCCCTCCTGTAGATCAAATGTGTTTGGGAAAGATAAAAGGTAAAGGTAAAGGACCCCTGAATGGTTAAGTCCAGTCAAAGGCAACTATGGGGTTGCGGCGCTCATCTCGCTTTCAGACTGAGGGAGCCAGCGTTTGTCCACAGACAGCTTTCCGGGTCATGTGGCCAGCATGACTAAACCGCTACTGGCACAACGGAACACCATGACAGAAACCAGAGCGCATAGAAACACTGTTTACCTTCCTGCCACAGCATTACCTATTTATCTACTTGCACTGGTGTGCTTTCGAACGGCTAGGTTGGCATGAACTGGGACAGAGCAATGGGAGCTTGCCCTGTTGTGGGGATTCAAACTACCAACCTTCTGATCAGCAAGCCCAAGAGGCTCAGTGGTTTAGACTACAGTGCCACCCATGTCCCTTTTACCTTTACCTTTTGTTTGAGAACCCATACATCAAGCCCCAGCCTTTTCGAGATATGCAATGTGTTCCCAAAATGATGTTACTAACTCCTCTCAGGACACACTGAAGTTGCTTTCAGCGATAGCCCTTACAGTCATGCAGAATGCATAGAATTCATCACTTCCGGAGGAGCATGTGCATTTGACTCTATATTGTGGGAAAGTTGAAATATTCACTGACAGGCAGGAAACAAAGAGGTTGTGCAAAGTGTACAAGATTTTGCATTTGCCAGCTGTTAAATCCCACCAACTTTGACTAAGTACCCGCACAACAGTCTGCAAATTTGACCTGTGGGCAATAGTTATATTCCGAGTTTTGAGAAAACAGTTTTGGGCCGTTTCTTATGTGAATTTGCAATTCTACATATATTGCATGTGCTTCATGATCCTAAAACTGCATCGCAGTACACACAGGGTTGAATCTAATGCTGCAATTTTATGAATGGAACAGATTCACATTTATTACGTAAGATTTTCACTTCCCCTCCCCCCTGCCCGTGCACCCGCAAAATCTGCTCCAGAGTGTTGAGGGAGCTTTCCAGAGAAGATTGGGGGGGGTCACAGGAGCAGCCCTGTAGACAACTTTGTTTTGTTTGGCTGCCACATTTCTAGGTGGGACATACCTCTTCCATACAGACTTTATTATACACTTGTGAAACATGGAACACTTATAAACGCCATCGCCAACTCCTTGAAAGATTCCATCAACAGTGTCTTTGAAAGTTTTTTGCATATCGCTTGGGAAGACAGGTGAACTAATGCCAGTGTACTGGAAGAAGCAAAGATCACCAGTGTCGAAGCAATGATTCTTCAACATGAACTTCGTTGGACTGTTCAAGTTGTGTGGATCCCTGATTATTGTCTTTCAAAGCAACTACTCTATTACAAACTTAAAAATGGAAAGTGTAATGCTGGTGGTCAACAAAAAAAGGATAAGATGGAGATAGCAATACAGTCATACCTCAGGTTACGAACGCTACGGGTTGCGCGTTTTCGGGTTGTGGACCACGCTAAACCCGGAAGTACCGGAACGGGTTACTTCCGGGTTTCGGCACTCGCACATGCACAGAAACGCAATATGACATCACATGCATGCGTAGACGCGCCAAATCACGTCACGTGCGTGTGCAGACATGGCGCTTCAGGCTGCGAACGCTGTGGTTGCGAACATGCCTCCCTTCATGGATCACGTTCACAACCCGAGGTATGACTATACTGGAAGAAGCAGAGGTATGACTATACTGGAAGAAGCAAAGATCACCAGTGTCAAAGCAATGATTCTTCCACATAAGCTTGGTTGGACTGGTCATGATGTTCAGGTGCCTGATTACCATCTTCCAAAGCAACTACTCTATTCCCAGCTTAAAAATGGAAAGTGTAATGCCAGTGGACAACCACAAAGGTTTAAAGATGCTCTTAAGACAATTTTTTTAAAATGTCATATAAACACCAAAAATTGGGAAACACTGGCCTGCGAGAGCTCCAGTTGGAGAACAGCCTTTACCAAAGGTGCCATGGGCTTTGAAGACGCTCAAACTCAGGATGAAAGGGAGAAATGTGCTAAGAGAAAGGTACACTTGGCAAACCCTCACCATGATCAACTCCCGTCTGGAAACCTATGTCCTCACTGTGGAAAAAAGTGTGGATCCAGAATTGGCCTCCACATTCGCTTATGGACACACCATTAAGACCATATTCATGGAAGGCAATCTTACTCAGCTACAAGTGATCGCCAAAGAAGCAGAAAAAGTGTGCTAACTAACACAATGTGTTGTGTACAGGTCAAGTTAGCAGGAATTAATTATGAGGCATATTTGTTGTTGTTTGTTTCATTAGAAAAACGGGTGTTAAGGAAACGTAGAACAAAATGCAAAACAACCTGTTATGTTATGCTATGTTATGACTATGACATTAAAAACTAGTGTGGATCCTGATTTCTCAAACAAAACAAAAAAAGCATTTATCACAACACCAATACAAAAAAAAAGAAAAAGATTTAGAAACAGGGTAAGAGCATATTACAATGCAACATTTCAATTTACAGAGAATGATGCTGAGAACAATATGCATAGCTTCTTTGTTGAAGTCGGTGAGATTGTGTCCTTAATGTTGTACAATATTTACTGGATAATAGACTTCCTTTAGTAATGCTTGATAAACAGGCAAGAAAGCGTCCTGAAAGGGAGGCTCACAATATAGCTTTTCAGCAAAAAGCACCTAATTCCGCTCTGCTCATCATAACAACTGCAGAATAAACAAACTTAACTCTTAACTGCAGTCAAACGAACAGGCTTCTTTACTGCTGGCTGGGTAGAGAACATAACTGAAAAGGAAAAGCAGAGCAAAGGAAAGGATATCCCAAAATTCAGATCATAAATCACAGTAGTGCTGCCCTTGCCTTCCTGCCCAGGGAAATCTGACGGTTCCATGTGCTTTCTGATGTCATAAGTGACTGCCTAAGATGAATGTATTTACAGTGGTACCTCTGGTTAAGAACTTAATTCATTCCAGAGGTCCGTTCTTAA
This sequence comes from Podarcis filfolensis, assembly GCF_964270895.1. Classification (NCBI taxonomy): domain Eukaryota; kingdom Metazoa; phylum Chordata; class Lepidosauria; order Squamata; family Lacertidae; genus Podarcis; species Podarcis filfolensis. Next base: position 12,452,873 of record NC_139612.1, read on the forward strand.
CCTGAAACTGTTCTTAACCTGAGTTACCACTTTAGATAATGGGGCCTCCCGCTGCCACTGTGCCGCCACGGCACAATTTCTGTTCTCATCCTGAGGTAAAGTTCTTAACCCGAGGTACTACATCTAGGTTAGCGGAGTCTGTAACCTGAAGGGTTTGTAACCCGAGGTACCAATGTACTCAAAAAATAGGTGTGGCGCCATCACCAGGACAATGGACCACGGGTCTCATTCAGTCTACCCTTCCTTCAGTATCCGATATCTCTGGGGCCCTCTAGAGTAGAATTACAATACAATACAAATACCTTTTTTGGCATTACAAGTTAAAACATATCAAATCACTGGCATAAATTTAAAAGGGACAGGAGTGAGGCTGTTGAGGGTCACTTGGTCTGCTTCACCTTGTCTATTTCCTAGAGGGATGGTTCATTAAGAACCCTTTCGGGTAAAATGGAGATTAAAAAGGAAACCACTGAGGCAGTAATGTCCTTCTCCCTATCCACTAGGAGGAACCTCATTTGGCTTTCTCTCGGAGCCGTGGGTTGCAGGTCCAACATCTTGCTCAGCATCTGTTTGTGGCGTCTGCTGTGCAAAGAGCAGTCCAAAATAATATGGTCCAGTGAATCTGGTACTCCCTGATCAGAGGCACACAGGTGGGCCTGATAAGGATTTTGTGAGTATCAACCTGTGGTCACTGCGGAGGGGAAAGTATTTAGTCTTGCGAGCATAAAAGCTCTTCGTTGGGAAGGAAGTAGACTAGAATTTGTTGGTGGGTGTGTTCTGCAATAAGTAATTGATGAACTTATAGTGTGTTGGTGGTAGTTTTATGTTGTTGTTGTTGTTTGGTCTTTTAGTCGTGTCTGACTCTTCGTGACCCCATGGACCAGAGCATGCCAGGCACTCCTGTCTTCCACTGCTTCCCACAGTTTGGTCAAACTCATGCTGGTAGCTTCGAGAACACTGTCCAACCATCTCGTCCTCTGTCGTCCCCTTCTCTTTGTGCCCTCCATCTTTCCCAACATCAGGATCTTTTCCAGGGAGTCTTCTTTTCTCATGCGGTGGCCAAAGTATTGGAGTCTCAGCTTCAGGATCTGTCCTTCCAGTGAGCACTCAGGGCTGATTTCCTTCAGAACAGATAGGTCTGATCTTCATGGGACTCTCAAGAGTCTCCTCCAACACCATAATTCAAAAGCATCAATTCTTCGGTGATCAACCTTCTTTATGGTCCAGCTCTCACTTCCATACATCACTACTGGGAAAACCATAGCTTTAACTATAGGTACCTTTGTTGGCAAGGTGATGTCACTGCTTTTTATAGATTTATAGGTAAAAAAAAAAAAGGTAAAGGACCAGAGCATGTTTCTGCATTGCAAGGTTTTGGAATAGATGATCCATGGGGTCTCTTACAACTCTATGATTCTAACCCCACTCAATGAAATACAACTCCCATTAAGGTAAAGATAAAGGACCACTGGATGGTTAAGTCCAGTCAAAGGTGACTATGGGGTTGCGGCGCTCATCTCACTTTCAGGCCAACGGAACCGGTGTTTGTCCACAGACAGCTTTCCAGGTCATGTGGCCAGCAGGACTAACCCGCTTCTGGTGCAACAAAACACCATGACGGAAACCAGAGCGCACGGAAACACCATTTACCTTCCCACCACCGCAGTACCTATTTATCTGGCATGCTTTCAAACTGCAAGGTTGGCAGGAGCTGGGACAGAGCAACGGGAGCTCACTCCGTCGCAGGGATTCGAACCGCCGACCTTCTGATCTGCAAGCCCAAGAGGCTTAGTGCTTTAGACCACAGTGCTACCCGTGTCCCTGCTAGATTTAACCATGGACTGTCGACACAGTACCCACGTTACTAGTTGTTCTGCGATGCTTTCCTGAATATTAAAGCATTACTGCCATCTAGAGGTGCACTTGTTCACCATAGCAAAGCAACAGTGGAGCAAAGGCAACAAGAAACCCAGGACATTTGCCGCATGAAAAGTTGCAGGATCTCTGCAGGGAGCTGCGAGAGGGACATGCACTGAGTGGAAATGAAGCAGAACCTCTGCAGGCATGAATAATAATAATAATAATAATAATAATAATAATAATAATAATAATAATAACAACAACAACAACAACAGTTTTATTATTTATACCCCGCCCATCTGGCTCGGCCTCCCCAGCCACTCTGGGCAGCTTCCAAAAAATATTAAAATACTGTATTACATCAAACATTAAAAGCTTCCCTAAACAGGGCTGCCTTCAGATGTGTTCTAAAAGTCTGGTGGTTGTTGTTTTCTTTGACATCTGGTGGGAGGGCGTTCCACAGGGCGGGTGCCACTATCAAGAAGGCCCTCTGCCTAGTTCCCTGTAACTTGGCTTCTCACAGTGAGGGAACCGCCAGAAGGCCCTCAGTGCTGGACCTCAGTGTCCAGGTAGAACGATGGGGGTGGAGACGCTCCTTCAGATATACTGGATAGTATGAACAGTATTGATAGCAGGATTGTGCTCAACCACCCTGATATCATGAACACAAATCATCATAAATGTGTGATAAAAAGAACAAGTGCAATCCAAGTAGATAGCTCTGTTGGTTAGGGCATGGAGTTGATAATGCCTTTGGTGAAGGCTGTTCTCCAGTTGGAGTGCTTGCAAGCCAGTGTTTCCCAGTTGTTGGTGTTTATACTACATTTTTTAAGATTTGCCTTGAGAGAGACTTTGTTGACCACCAGCATTATGCTTTCCATTTTGAAATTTTGAATAGAGTAGTTTCTTTGGAAGACAATAATCAGGCATCTGCAGAACATGACCAGTCCAACAATGTTGATGTTGAAGAATCATTGGTTTGACACTGGTGATCTTTGCTTCTTCCAGTACACTGGCATTAGTTCTCCTGTCTTCCCAAATGATGTGTAAAAATTTTCGGAGACACCGTTGATGGAATATTTCGCTTGAACTCAGGACAAAAGGAAGAAACATGCTAAGAGGAAGGCACGCTTGGCAAACCCTCACCATGATCAGCTCCCACCCGGAAACCTATGTCTCCACTGTGGAAGGACGTGTGGATCCAGAATTGGCCTCCACAGTCACTTACGGACTCACTGTTAAGGCTGTGTTCATGGAAGACAATCTTACTTGGCTAAGATTGCCAAACGAAGAAGAAGAAGATAATGCCAAGGTTGCAGGTTTGATCCCCAGTTACGAGAGCTATATAGGACAAGATGATCCTCAGGGTCCCTTTCAACTCTCTTCTTTGTGGGTGAGCCCTCTTTCACAACATATGTCCCAGTAGACCTGACTATTTTGGTTTCATATGCCTCCTTTGGCGTCCATTAGTTTGATTTCTCTGATGATTTGGGGAGGTTGGTCAACTTTGGACCGAGACAGTTGATCTCATTCAGAATCTGAAATCTGAAGCCAGTGGTTCCCAACCTTTTTTGGCCATGCCCCACCTAAGCATCTCTAAAATCCTGATGCCCCCCCCCGGTGAAATATAATTCTTATCATTCAAAAAGTGAACTCCTATTCATGTGGAGGAAGCCTAAAAGGCCATTAATTGTTAATAACTCATTCTCCAATTGCCCCCCTTAAAAATCAAATTGCCCCTCTGTGGTCTACATGAAGCTGAATCGCTTAAGCAGTGTCCATATAGACACCTCAGTCTTTTGTTCCAAACGGAGAACACCCGGGCTTGTGTGGGTGATAGAAACACTATGAAAAGGTAAAGGGACCCCTGACCGTTAAGTCCAGTCGCGGATGACTCTGGGGTTGTGGTGTTCATCTCGCTTCGCTGGCCGAGGGAGCTGGCGTTTGTCCACAGACAGCTTTCCGGGTCATGTGGCCAGCATGACTAAGCCACTTCTGGCGAACCAGAGCAGCACACGGAAACGCTGTTTACCTTCCCGCTAGAGTGGTACCTATTTATCTGCTTGCACTTTGACATGCTTTTGAACTGCTAGGTTGGCAGGAGCAGGGACCGAGCAACAGGAGCTCACGCCATCGCGGAGATTCAAACAGCCGACCTTCTGATTGGCAAGCCCTATGCTCAGTGGTTTACACCACAGCGCCACCTGACTCCCTTAAGGCTAGAAGTTAAGTAACATATAATTCACCCTTACGAAGATGAGGATTCCCTAGACAAAGCTAGGGATCATTACCAAAAGGATGTCTGTGTTGGTATTTTACAGCAAAACCAACACAGAGAGTTTTGTTGGCACCTTAACGGATCGCAAATGAACGATGACACGAGCTGACAGCAAAAGCTATGTATGAATATGTGTCTGAGTGTGAGCTCCAAGATTTCATTTCTTTTAACGAGGAAGCACTTGAGATTTAAATTGTCTTCATAATATTTGCGTACTGGAGGCAGCCACACTCTTTGAATAGGTAGCATCATCGCTAATCCTGCACCAGGCACCAGGAGATTGGCTCAAGGATGCTTCAAGTTCACAGCTCTTCCTACCTCTTTCGGAATTCTTTTTTCTTTTAGTTTTCATATTAATTTTTCCGCTTTGAGGCTTCCATATTGAATTTTGGTTTTTGAACATTTCAGTTTGCAAATGGTGTTCCAAAACGGATTACGTTCGAAAACCAAGGTTCTGCTGTAAAACATAAAGCTTTTTAAAAAACACAAAAACTTCCCTATATAGTGGTACCTCAGGTTACATACACATCAGGTTACATACGCTTCAGGTTACAGACTCCGCTAACCCAGAAATAGTGCTTCAGGTTAAGAACTTTGCTTCAGGATGTGAACAGAAATTGTGCAGCGGCAGCGGGAGGCCCCATTAGCTAAAGTGGTGCTTCAGGTTAAGAACAGTTTCAGGTTAAGAACAGACCTCCAGAACGAATTAAGTTCTTAACCCGAGGTACCACTGTACAAGATTGCCTTTAGACAGCTCGGGGATTGGATAGCTCCAATACCCTCTGACGTTTCTCCAGTGAAAATAGGGACATCCTAAGGAAAAGTGGGACATTTCAGGATCAAATCAGAAACCGGGACGGCTTCTGAAAATCAGGGAGTATCCCTGGGAAAAAGGGGACACTTAAAGTGTTCACATTATATGTTTCCATCATGCCTGAAACTAGTGATAACCTCATATTTATTCACCATCCTTGGAGGAGGTGATGCTCAGTGTATGGGTTGAAAGCTCAGAAGACCAGCACTTTGCTGAAGTTAAGAAGGTCCAGATCTGGTAGGTGCCTGGACGGGAGACCCCATCCCTCCCCCACGTATGCCATCATGAGTTCCATGATGGAAGGAAAGTGGGATATAAATGCAAGGAAACTAATAAAATTATTAATAAAATTATTAATAAAATTGATAAAGATGTCCTTAGAGGAACGGAAAGAAGGTCCCAGCTGAGAGAGATTCTTTGTTGTTGTTGTTGTTGTTGTTGTTGTTGTTGTTTAGTCATTTAGTCATGTCCAACTCTTCGTGACCCCATGGACCAGAGCACGCCAGGCACTCCTGTCTTCCACTGCCTCCCGCAGTTTGGTCAAACTCATGCTGGTAGCTTCGAGAACACTGTCCAACCATCTCGTCCTCTGTCGTCCCCTCCTCCTTGTGCCCTCCATCTTTCCCAACATCAGGGTCTTTTCCAGGGAGTCTTCTCTTCTCCTGAGGTGGCCAAAGTATTGGAGCCTCAGCTTCAGGATCTGTCCTTCCAGTGAGCGTTCAGGGCTGATTTCCTTAAGAATGGAGAGGTTGGATCTTCTTGCAGTCCGTGGGACTCTCAAGAGTCTCCTCTAGCACCAGAATTCAAAAGCATCAATTCTTCGGCGATCAGCCTTCTTTATGGTTCAGCTCTCACTTCCATACATCACTACTGGGAAAACCATAGCTTTAACTATACGGACCTTTGTAGAGAGATTCTACTTAGATATAAATTCTAGTAAATCTTCTGTTTCACAATTTAAAATATTCATTTTACATCCTTAAGATATCAGTGACTTCCCTTCTTCTCTTTCCATGGTTCATTTTACATGTCATAAATCCCTGGCATATTTTACAAAAACTATACCATTTTGTATTCTGTTATTGCAGCCATCAAAATTTGTTTACACCTTTGAATTTATCTGAACGCTGCCAGCGTTTTCAGCTGTATACAATTATTTCCCAAATATTCAATAAATGTTTTCCAATAAAAGTATGTTCTTCTTGTTCTCTTATTCTATATGTTAAGTCTGCGAGTTGTGCATATTCCATCAGTTTAAATTGTCATTTCTTCTTTAGCTGGGACTTCGCTCATTTTCCATTTTGGGGCTAACAAAACACAAGCCGCCATAGTGGCATACATAAATAACCTTTTTTTGACACCTGGGAATTTCAGTCTGAATTATCCCCAACAGAAAGGACTCTGGTTTGGGGGCGGAAAGTACACTGAAAGAGATTCTATCCCAAAAACTGAGATTGTGCTTGCTACAATCTAAAGTCAAATATCTGACAAATTTCAGTCTCCACATAAACAGGCATCAGACGTCTCAAATAAATGGACTGCTGTGTTCTGTCAATCTCATGCTGCCATCTAGTGGACATTCTTCATGCCATTCGTGAAATGATTTTATTCCTATGGCTTGGTGATAAAGAGACAAATCCTATACTACACTTTGTGTGTTGCGCTTGATTCAGTTTAGGAATACGGGAGGCAGACTCACTTCTGTAATGAAGCCTTCAGAAAGGTGTAAGGATGCTAGGAACTCCCTAAACATCAGAGAAATCATTATACTTTACACCTTAACCCCCCACCCCACCCCAAAATTAATAAAGCCTCTAATAAATATTTTACAGCTGCGATCATTCCCAGTCACAAGGAGCATTTTTATAGTTTAATTTAATTTAATGGTTTGTAAATTTACACATAAAAATTTAATTAAATCTTTTCAGTACGAACTTGATTGGAGAAAGGGGGTGCTGTCTCAATAGACAACAACCCACTAATTCAGAGCAATAATTCTGGTGTGTTCCCCCCCCCCCAGTAATGTACAGTTATTTGAAAGGCTGTAATGTGTTTTATTTTATGAAGAAGTTTATTTGAAAATCATGTTGATGGGGATTGCCCGTTAGAAGTTCTGCAAGTCCCCATTGAAACCCATAACTCCTATTTTCCCAGGAAGCTCATCTAGCAGACCTTTTCAGCCAATGATGTTCCCAGTCTTGAAAACTGGAGGTTGATTTCCAAAAAGCAGCTGGGACAGTCTCTCCTTGAGATTGAATCCCAAATGCACTGTGGTTCTTCTGTAGCAGTTTGCGGCATTCAGCATATGCTCAGAAGCAACATTTACATCTTTATTAACTTTTCCCAGCCCAGATTCGGAGGTGTGTGTCTTCTGGGACGCATTCTCGGATGAGTCACATGACCCGAGCCTTGCTTTCGCCCAGGAAAAAGTGCTTTGGGGGGGGTAACAGCGCTAGAGATCACAGCACCCAAAACGGCCACCAAGGTCCCACGAGAAAAAGCAGGATGTCATTTTTGATCCCAAGGCACTTGGAAGGCATGTTACTAGTGCCAAGGGCTTGAGGTGGAAGAAGAGAGTCTGTTAGAGAGTTAGAGAGGGTCTAGTGCAGGGGTCAGCAACCTTTTTCAGTCATGGGCCAGTCCACTGTCCCTCAGACCATGGGGGGGGGCAGACTATATTTTGAAAAAAAATATGAACGAATTCCTATGCCCCACAAATAACCCAGAGATGCGTTTTAAATAAAAGGACACATTCTACTCATGTAAAAACATGCTGATTCCAGGACCGTCCATGGGCCGGATTGAGAAGGCGATTGGGGCGCATCCGGCCCCTGGGCCTTAGGTTGCCTACCCCTGGTCTAGTGGATCATACAGCAGGCCTGACCGGTGGCAGCTTCACGCACAATTTGGCTAGGTTTGGCTTTTCTTACACTGCAAAGGAAAAATGGGTCACCTGACATCGCAGTTGCATCAGGTGGGTGGAGGCCAGTCTACCTATGTGGCCCAGGATTTAGTCTAGCTCCCTTTTTGATGCTGAAAACCCAGAGCTGGACCATTCCTAGTTGCCCAGCCTCATCTTGAAGATAATCAGACAGTTACAGATAGGTAGCCGTGTTGGTCTGCCATAGTCAAAACAAAAAATTTTTTTTCCTTCCAGTAGCACCTTAAAGACCAACTAAGTTAGTTCTTGGTATGAGCTTTCGTGTGCATGCACACTTCTTCAGATACCTGGTATGGTATCTGAAGAAGTGTGCATGCACACAAAAGCTCATACCAAGAACTAACTTAGTTGGTCTTTAAGGTGCTACTGGAAGGAAAATTTTTTTTTTGTTATAATCAGAGAGGAAGCCCATAACCTCTTGGGGTAACTGGTTACACACACACACACACACACACACACACACACACAGACACGCTGCTTTTTTCTAAAAAAAATTGTTTAGGGGTAGGTACTCACAAAAAAATGAAGATCATGGCCACTGGGCCCATCACCTCCTGGCAAATAGAAGGGGAAGAAATGGAGGCAGTGAGAGATTTTACTTTCTTGGGCTCCATGATCACTGCAGATGGTGAGAGCAGTCACGAAATTAAAAGACGCCTGCTTCTTGGGAGAAAAGCAATGACAAACCTAGACAGCATCTTAAAAAGCAGAGACATCATCTTGCTGACAAATGTCCATATAGTAAAAGCTATGGTTTTCCCAGTAGTGATGTATGGAAGTGAAAGCTGGACCATAAAGAAGGCTGATCGCCAAAGAATTGATGCTTTTGAATTATGGTGCTGGAGGAGACTCTTGAGAGTCCCATGGACTGCAAGAAGATCAAACCTCTCCATTCTTAAGGAAATCAGCCCTGAGTGCTCACTGGAAGGACAGATCCTGAAGCTGAGGCTCCAGTACTTTGGCCACCTCATGAGAAGAGAAGACTCCCTGGAAAAGACCCTGATGTTGGGAAAGATGGAGGGCACAAGGAGAAGGGGACGACAGAGGACGAGATGGTTGGACAGTGTTCTCGAAGCTACCAGCATGAGTTTGACCAAACTGCAGGAGGCAGTGGAAGACAGGAGTGCCTGGCGTGCTCTGGTCCATGGGGTCATGAAGAGTCGGACATGACTGAACAACTAAACAAGAACAACTCCCATTTTGACTCAAGAAAATCACCATTTTATAGTTCAAATAGGGAAAAATAAATACAGTAAATGGATGAAAGTCAGGGACGGAGAGCAGGCAAGGGCGGGGCAGGGCACACCGCCTGCAGGGGCATGGTGCCCAGCACGGGGGTGGGGGCAGCTGCGATGGCACCCCATCGGGATCACAATTAGATCATTTATCTGAGTTTCTTTTTTTCTTTTTTTCAAGGAACAAGAAGAACCTTTATTTATGCAGGATACGAGCATAAGAACATCCTTTCCCCTGCTGGCATAGTCCTGTAGAAGCTCCATCTTTCTTTTTTAAAAATAATATTTTATTTATTTATTATTATAAATACACACATATTGCGAATATACAAGCATACAAACATACATTTCATACAATCCTTAAATATATTCAAACAGCCGTAGTAGCATACATAAATAACCTTTTTTGACACCTGGGAATTTCCATCTGAATTATCCCCAGCTAAAAGGACTCTGGGGTTTTTTTAGGGAAAGGTGCTTTTAAACATGTTTTCCAATTCATTATACATTATTTCCCAATACTCTTTTACCCTTTTTCAGGTCCACCACATATGAAAGAACATACCCTCGACCTCATTGCATCTCCAGCACTTATCTGTTTGGTATCCCGCTTTATTACTACCCTAAGGAGTCTCAAAGCGGCCAACAATCTCCTTTCCCTTCCTCCCCCACAACAAACACACTGTGAGGTGATTGAGGCTGAGAGACTTCAGAGAAGTGTGACTAGCCCAAGGTCACCCAGCAGCTGTAAGTGGAGGAACGGGGATGCAAACCCGATTCACCAGATTACGAGTCCACCGTTCTTAACCACTACACCACACTGGCACTCAGAGGCTGGATGCAGTGCCTCCCAGCTCAGCTGGCTGCTTCGTGCCGCGGTGGCCATGGCAGACGGAGACTCCGGGCACGGCGCTGCTTTGGCACGGCATGGCTGAGGCAGGGAAGGGCGGCGAGCTGGTGCCAGGAGGCGCCGCGTGCAGTCTCCGCCTCTTCCCTGTCACCCTCCAAAACATGGCGCCCTGGCGCCCCACACCACTAGGCTCTATGGATAAGACACCCCTGCCATTACCTTCAGTAGCTAAGGGCCTCATCAAACCTAAATCCGGCCCTGCTGATATATCTAAGTTTTTAACACTGCAGGAATCCCTTTGCTGGCCAGATGTTTTGGACGGCATCACCCATCAGCCGTGCTTGCTGGGGCAAATGAGAGCCATAGCATCTATAGGGTACCAGGCTGGCAAAGGCCTTCATTAGCATGGCACCTACACAACCTCGCCTTCCTCCCTTTGCCACGGCATTTCAAAAACTGCTCTGAAAGCTTCTCCTTCCTTTGGTCTGATCTCTGGGGCTTGGCTCCCTTCTCCGGCAATCAGATCTTCGCCAGAGAAGGGCACATCTGGAGGATGCAGGTTCATTATGCAGACAGCTGCCTGAGCCGTACTCCCCGCTCTGTCATCAGCTATCAAGAAATCTATTTTATCTGCAAGATAAAAAGCCAAGAGTATTGTTTCACGTTTCCTCGGCCTCCGCCGCCTGGGCAGCTCCTTCCTTGTACAATTAAGAACACAGCTTTCGAAGGAGACCTTGAGGATCGCAAAGCACTCGAAGAAAGGGACCCTTAATCGCTATCGACATTATTAGCGCGGGTTACAGGAAAGGGGACACAAACGTCACGGTTTGAAAGCTCTTCCACCCTGAAAGGCGGCAGATCTGTGAGCAAAACAACAACCGTCCCACAGTACAAAAGAGCATCTTCTGCAGCAAACAGGATGTGGTAACCTGGAAGAATAAGGCACCAGAATGCAAAGAGAAGGGAGGTAGGGTTTTATTTCCTCTTTGTGGCCATCAACAGAAATGAATGGAGAATTTTTAGGGTGAACCCTCTTGTCTACACAGACTTAGGCACTGTTGTATCATACATGTTTTATTTTTTATTTTTTAAAATATTTTTTTACCAGCAACCAAAACAGTGAAACTTCCCAGGCAACTGATAGATTGGATATACATAACCAATACAGTGGTACCTCAGGTTACATATGCTTCAGGTTACAGACTCTGCTAACCCAGAAATACCGGTAGTGCTTCAGGTTAAGAACTTTGCTTCAGGATGAGAACAGAAATCGGGCTCCGGCGGCGCGGCAGCAGCAGGAGGCCCCATTAGCTAAAGTGGTGCTTCAGGTTAAGAACGGTTTCAGGTTAAGTATGGATCTCCGGAACGAATTAAGTACTTAACCTGAGGTACCACTGTAATAACATATTCAAATCAACCATATGTACAATTCTATATACATTAACACTCCTCCCTCCACAAGGTTTATTTAACTTTTAACATTTTAATTGCCTCAAATTGTTCAAACCTACCCAAATAATTCAATATCTTCTCAAACCAATCCTCCTCTTTCTCACTGACTGTTGCATCATACATTTAAAGCATATTTTGTCCTCCCTCAGGGTGCCATATTGCCCTGAGGCAGCTTGCTGCAGACCCTCCAAGTGTCCCTATTTTCCAGGGACAGTCCCAGATTTACAGAAGCCGCCCCAGTTTCTGATTTGATCCCACAATGTCCTGCTTTTCACTAGAATATTCCTGAGAAATGTTGGAGGGTCTGGAGTTATGCAACCCCCAAGCCAAGGAGATAAGTAACTAGAGAACATTTAGAAGACATCTGAAGGCAGCCCTTTATAGGGAAGTTTTTAAATGTTTAATGTTTTATTATGTTTTTATATATGTTGGAAGCCACCCAGAGTGGCTGGCACAATCCAGTCAGACAGGCAGGATATAATCATCATCATCATCATCATCCCTATTTTTATTGGAGCAATGTTGGAGGGTATGGCACTGGTGACTCAATTCACACATCTAGCGTGACAAAAATAATTTGCCTCGTCTTAATCTTCAAACAATAGCATGGAACATATTGAAATGTAAGTCAGCAGTTTCACACTACATTTCCTTTCTTCAGGTATGGCCATTTTAAGGTCACTTACAGAGTATCCTGGGTAGTTGAAGAGTTTTCCCACTCGTCTTTAGATATAGCCATTTCCAATGTTAGATTTGTGTCCATTTATTATTTTTCAAGGAAACGGGCCGTTTGCTGCCTGCGACATTCCTAAGGCAACTGTAAAGGGAATTGGGGTTGCTCGTGCGTAAGTGGGCTGGTGCTCTAGGCAACGTTGTCTGGCTAAACCTTTCCCTGGCTGGACAGCCCTTTCTCCGTGGCTGTGTCAGTCACTGGCAGAATCCGTCAGTGGGTGTTTCCTGAACTTCTTCCAACATAAAAGCTGCTTGACGCCAAGTCTCCGCCTAGCTTCCCTGCGTGGAAGTCTTCTGCGCAGAGTAGGCGTGGCCAGCGGAGGTCCTGGGCTCTCCCCGCTGGTCTCTGCGGAAGAGTCTTGGAGCCATCTCTCCGAAGTCCTTCCCTGCTCCCCTTTCTTCCTGGTGTCACGCCGATTTCCTTCCCCAAAGGAAGTGTTCTCTCTCTCCCTGCTGGTCCCTTCTCCTGCATCGTTGGGGAGCCTTACCTCCACTCTTGGCTCCGATGGCAGTTCCCTGACAGCAACATTCATGAGTTCCTATCAATCCTCATTTCTTTCCTAGAATGCTATCTGTTTGTTTGTTTGCTTGCTTGTTTGCTTGTTTGCTTGTTTCTCACAGTTGTCATTGCCAATTGACAACTTGCTGCCGCCATCTTTCATTTGCTCATTCAGTCATGCATTCATTATAGAGAGCCATCGGTGTACAGGGAACTTTAGATAACAAAGCAAAATAAGAAATAAAAAAAATGACAGGTTGCTGTCCTCAGGAACGTGCTAGGGAAATGACAGGTAATTTCTCCAGAAAGACTTGGAGAAGGTTGGATGAGATGACTCGTCCTCATTTGCCCTCCTCCAGCCAACAAATATAGAAAATCCAGTTTGGGGCTATAGGTTTCACGGCCTTTACCAAGAAAAATCAGAGCGACCCAAATCCATTGCTAAGGTATTGAAATAATTTAGAGAGAGCATCACTAAAAAGATGCAAAGCCCATAAAAATGTGAGGTGGAAAACTTTATTATTTAGGTTTCGCCTTGGTATCTTTACTTGGTATCTTCTGATCCTATCTTGAAAATTCCTGGAGAAAGTCATTCTTGACTGACTGGCAGAAGGCTCCAAGTAGTTTGTCACCAAAAGAGGTCATATCATTTGCTTATTTGTCTGTGTCCTGAATTCTAGTTTGGACCCACAGTAAGCCGAGTAGTTTGAAACCTGCACCTAGGCTGGGCAAAGTGTACACAGGGGCAGATACCATACCCTCCAACATTTCTCCGATGAAAATAGGGAGGTCCTGTTCCAAAATTGATAATTTTACTATTTATACCCCACACATCTTACTGGGTTGTCCCAGCCACTCAGGGTGGCTTCCAACATACATAAAAACATAAAACATTTAAAAAGCTTCCCTATACAGGATTGCCTTTAGACAGCTTGGGGATCAGATAACTCCATACCCTCCAACATTTCTCCAATGGAAATAGAGACATCCTAAGGGAAAGTGGGAAATTCCGGAATCAAATAAGAAACCGGGATGGCTTCTCTAAATCAGGGATGTCTCTGGAAAATAGGGACACTTGGAGGGTCTGCCGTACTGCCTGTGCCACGATATTTTGTGAGGGTGCCACATTTAAAACGTCACCCCGTTGTTGTTTTTTTACACCACTAAACTTCAAAAACACAGATAAAACTCAGCTTGTTCATTCACTCCTGTCCTAGCCGCCCCCCTCACACGCCGGAGGTGCACACACAATAAATTCCACAATACCTGCCAAGTCCATAGTCATTTCTACGGGCAATGCTAAATGGGCAGTTTTTGTTTTAGCACTGCATGCTGTTTGTTAAAATAAATCTAAAAAGACATGAAGATCACACAGACCTAGTCCCGCAAGTGCGCTTAGACATATGCATAGCCAGGTGGTTAATGTTGCCTCCTGGCCAAAAACAAGACCTCAAGGATTTTCTCTTTAATTCCAGACAGGTGGCCCTGCTCATTGTTGAGATCCATAGTGTCTGTTTACCAAAAATACTGACATGCATTTCAGATGAAATGGTGGACTTTTTGGCATGCAAGGTAACCAGTCTCGGACTGAAGGCAGTCTCGTTTGCATTTAAAAAAATGAAGGAGCGTGTAATAAGAATCTGGAGGGAAGGTCCTGAAGACTAAAAAAACCTCATTCAGTTCCTTAATTTTTCCCGCAAGAAATTCCGGTGGGATCTACACATGTATAGAAAAACGCTGCTAAAATGCTTTTCTAAAAAACATTTTGAAAAACACATTGGATTTGGCGTGGCTCACTCTCGCCATCTAGTGTCCCATGTGTACATTGCATTAAAAAACTTTTATTTGCAGCTGTATAACTTGAGTTCCCTGTATGTTTTTACCGCAGTGATGTGTGTATTACCAAAATGCTTGTTTACAAAGCTATTGTACTACCAACCTTATTGTATGCTTGTGAAACATGGACCACTTATAAACACCATCTCCAACTCCTTGAAAGATTCCATCAACGGTGTCTCCGAAAATTTTTACACATCACTTGGGAAGACAGGTGAACTAATGGCAGTGTACTGGAAGAAGCAAAGATCACCAGTGTCAAAGCAATGATTCTTCAACGTCAACTTTGTTAGACCGGTCATGTTGTGCGGGTGCCTAATCATCATCTTCCAAAGCAACTACTCTATTCCGAACTTAAAAAATGGAAAGTGTCATGCTGGTGGTCAACAAGAGGTTTAAAGACTCTCTCAAGGCAAATCTTTTTAAAAATGTAGCATAAACACCGACAACTGGGAAACACTGGCCTGCGAGCGCTCCAGTTGGAGAACAGCCTTTACCAAAGCTGTCGTGGACTTTGAGAAAACTCAAACTCAGGACACAAGGGAGAAATGTGCTAAGAGGAAGGCATGCTTGGCAAACCCTCATCGTGATCAACTCCCACCCGGAAACCTATGTCCCCACTGTGGATGGACGTGTGGATCCAGAATTGGCCTCCGCACTCACTTCTGAACACGTCATTAAGACCATATTCATGGAAGACAATCTTACTCGGCAACAAGTTTGCCAATGAAGAAGATGCTTTCACCACAATGATATGTGTGCTTTTGTGTGTAGAGATTGGTGGGTGATACCTAACCCAAGTCATACACAGAGTACACCCACTGAAAGCAATGGACTTATGTGACTGGAGCCTGAACTCACTCTGTATTCCAGGGATGGCCAACCCTGCAGGGGTTGTTGGACTACAGAATCCATTATGCCTGTCCGTGGACCATGCCACCTGGGGCTGATGGGAGTTGTAGTCCGATAATATCCTGAGGGTGACACATCAACTACCCCTGCAGCATTTGATCTGTGGTCAGTCCATATCTCAGAGAGGAGTGGAGGTTCAAGGGACAGCTCTTACTCAGGTGTGGTTCCCTCGGGAAGGAAACAAAACTGGGAACTGCCCTTTGTTATGGGTCCTGAGAATTGCTGGAAGACTCCTATTCCCCTCACAAAGCTACAATTCCCAGCCAGTCCCAGTTCCCAGTGACTCCTAACAACTCTCAGCTCATCTCTATTTTATGGCCATGGGGGCCAGCATTTGTTCACAGACAGCTTTCCGGGTCATCTGGCCAGCATGACTAAACCACTTCTGGCGCAATGGGACACCATGACAGAAACTAGAGTGCACGGAAACGCTGTTTACCTTCCCACCACAGCGGTACCTATTTATCTACTTGCACAGGTGTGCTTTCTAACTGCTAGGTTGGCAGAAGTTGGGACAGAGCCACAGGCGCTCACCCCGTCGTAGGGATTCAAATTGCCAATCTTCTGATTGACAAGCCAAAGAGGCTCAGCGGTTAAACCACAGCTCACCCTGTTGCGGGGATTCGAACCGCCGACCTTCTGATCGGCAAGCCCTAGGCTCGGTGGTTTAACCCACAGCGCCACCCGCGTCCCTCTGGATTGGTCTCTTAACATGCTTTAATTACTACTTTGGCAGCAGGAAGAGGAAAACTTTTTTAAAAAGCTATTATTCACGATAGGCAGGCAGAACATATCAGATCTACTCACGACGGTTAAATGAACTGCCTATTTTGAAGAAAACCAGTTTGAAAAGCTAATGGCAAAATCACATTGCCGGCACAACTGACAGAAACGATGGCTTTTACTATCCTATCCAGGTATTGTTTCATGTCTATGAACCATTTATAGGAAATATTTTCAACGTGTTGCTTTTAAAAAAAAAAAAAAAGTACATTAATAGAAAAATAACAGAAAAAGCCATCATTGATAAGTGGGGAAATGATTTTAAACTTCCGTGCCCCAGCGCTCAAGAGGCAGCTGAACCCTGGTACTCTGCTAAGCACAAAAAGTGGAAAGAGATTAAATTTTAGTAAAAATTGATGGGAAAGCTGCCATTGTAAATGGAAATTCCAACTCTCTCCAGTAGGGATTTTTATATTATTATTCTTATTCTTCTTATTATTATTATTCATTGTCTTATCATCCAAGTTGGTCTTTTCCTGTGCGCAGAATGTGTACGTTTATTGTGTTAAAAGTTCACTAAGCAGACTGTAAAAATGATCCACTGCCAAACCCCTTGTTCCATCATGTTAAAAAGTAGTAACGCTCTCTTATTTTCCCCCAACCATTTTTTCCTTTTTCATTTTTGAGCTTCTGCTGTTTTAGACCAAGGGATTAATCAAGCGACAGCATTAAATTAGCATAATGGTCTTTAAGGGGTTTTAGCACTTCACATTGATGGATTACGTGTTCATTTAGTGCAAATACCCAGATGCCTAAGGAGAATTATGACAGGTTTATTTTCTTGCTGGGGAAAAAACCTTCCCCTTTTTAACAGGAGCTCAACTGTCCAGTGCAAAGCGTGTTGTTGGCTTTTTTTAAAAAAAGGATATCCAATATTGAGAGCTACCTTTTACTGCGGCAGAATGCCCTTAAAAGGATGTAAAACCTTTAAATTAAAAGGCTTAGATCAGGGGTCAGCAAACTTTTTCAGCAGGGGGCGGGTCAACTGTCCCTCAGACCTTGTGGGGGGCCAGACTATATTTTGAAAAATATGTATGAATTCCTATGCCCCACAAATAACCCAGAGATGTATTTTAAATAAAAGACATTCTACTTATGTAAAAACATGCTGATTCCTGGACTGCCCGTGGGCCGGATTTAGAAGGCAATTGGGCCGGATCCGGCCCCTAGGCCTTAGTTTGCCTACCCAAGGCTTAGATTTACTGAGGAAACATTACAGTAGGTGAATATTTTGCTTTAGAAAGTAGAATTCATGGGAGACCCCAGTTCTGTAGTGCTAGCCTTCCTTTCGGTGGGGAGAAAGGAGGGCGAGTCCTGGCTACAAGATAATAGCTGAGAATCGTGTAGGATTGTCTGCATCCCCATTTAACTTTCAAATCCATTGTCCGAGCGCATCTCTGATCTTTTGCCTTATGTCGTAAAGCAGATTGTGTGTGTCTGGCTGTGTACGCACATGAACAAAACATATAGGTGTTAAAATTTTCAAGCTGCTAGATCTCAGCAAGTAGGGTGTTCCTTACACTTCTAGTCTACTCCCCTCGCCCCCTGGTTTATCAAACATGGTATTCTCACCCCTATCAAATTACTGTATTTTTCGCTCCATAAGACGCACTGAATCCCAGAAGCCAGGGATCGAACAGCCGCGCGAAGCCTCTTCAGGGCAGGGGGAGTGTTCTTCCCGCTGCCATGAAGAGGCTTTGCGTTGCTATCCCAGAAGCCAGAACAGCCAGAAGGATTGCTGCACAGCGAAAACAGCGATCCCTCTTGCTGTTCTGGCTTATGGGATAGCTTCGCAGCCTGCATTCACTCCATAAGACGCACACACATTTCCCCTTACTTTTTAGGAGGGAAAAAGTGTGTCTTATAGAGCAAAAAATATGGTAAGTAACAAGCAATGTTTGGGTAGCCTGTTTCCTTTAAAAAAAAATTATTAAATTTTCTGTTTTACCATTTAGAGTATTCATTTATACAACCTTAAAATATCCATGACTTCATTTCTTCTTTCCATAGCATAAATTCCTGCATATTTTATATAAACTAAACCATTCAGTAATCCATTATGGCTTCCATCAAAACTTATTTGACATGTTGAATTTATCTTAATGCTGCCCACGTTTTCAAAAGTACACAATTTTCCCCCATATATTCAATAAACATTTTCCAATCTTCTTTAAACATATGTTCTTCTTGTTCTCTTATTCTATATGCTAGGTGTGCAAGCTACACATATTCCATCAGTTTAAGCTGTCATTCTTCTTTGGTTGGGACCTTGCTCTTTTTCCATTTTTGGGCTAACAAAACACGGGCAGCCGTAGTAGCATACATAAATAACCTTTTTTGACACCTGGGAATTTCCATCTGAATTATCCCCAGCTAAAAGGACTCTGGGGTTTTTTAGGGAAAGGTGCTTTTAAACATTTTTTCCAATTCATTATACATTATTTCCCAATACTCTGTTACCCTTTTTCAGGTCCACCACATATGAAAGAACATACCCTCGACCTCATTGCATCTCCAGCACTTATCTGATTCAGTCTTATACTACTAAGTTTGAATGGGTAGCTTGTTCCCACTGAGGCAATGGAGTCTTGTACAGTGGTACTTCTAGTTGTGGACACGATCCGTTCTGGGGTGCCGTTCGCACCCTGAAAAGTCTGCAACTAGAGTGGTGCTTCTGCGCAACAGAGCGCTTCTGTGCATGCACAAAGCATGCAGAACGCTTCTGCGCATGCGACGCAACCCGGAAGTATACACTTCTGGGTTTGCCATGTCCGCAACCAGAAAAGCCTCAATGTGAAGCAAATGCAACAAGAGGTATGCCTGTACTCTCTCAGCTATGGTCCCAAAATTTCCATCTGTATGACCCTTCAGACATCCCCAAACTCAGCCCTCCAGATGTTTTGGGACTACAATTCCCATCACCCCTGACCACTGGACCTGTTAGCTAGGGATGATGGGAGTTG
The DNA here is from genome assembly GCF_964270895.1 of Podarcis filfolensis. Lineage (NCBI taxonomy): Eukaryota > Metazoa > Chordata > Lepidosauria > Squamata > Lacertidae > Podarcis > Podarcis filfolensis. The sequence goes on from NC_139612.1 coordinate 12,472,028, forward strand.
TAGTCCCAAAACATCTGGAGGGCTGAGTTTGGGGGTGCCTGCTTCAGATGGTTTTTGGACTCCAGCTTCCCTCAATCCCAGCCAATCTGGCTAATGGAGTTGAAGTTCTCACCAAGAATTGCAACCCTATTTTCACACTGACACTGTGGCCACCCTCAGCCGCATGGCTTTTGAATTAATCCCCTCCATATTGATGTGCTCGCAGATGCATAATTATGAGATATCTCAAGGTTTGGTGCCACGTTGGGAGCCTCAAAGAGGTTCCCTCCTTTATACAAACGCCCTCCAATGAGTGGAGAGCGGAACTACTGTGCTCCTCCCCTGCCTGTGTACCCTCTTCAGGTACATGAGGAGCTCCTTAATTTCTTGAGATTTTTATGAACCAAGACAAGGTGCATCTCAGATGAAGCCTTCACGCTGCATTTATACCAGGGGTCAGCAAACTTTTTCAGCAGGGGGCTGGTCCACTGTCCCTCAGTTCTTGTGTGGGGCCAGACTATATTTTGGAGGGGGGGAAATGAACGAATTTCTATGCCCCACAAATAACCCAGAAATGCATTTTAAATAAAAGCAGACATTCTACTCATGTAAAAACACCAGGCAGGCCCCACAAATAACTCAGAGATGCATTTTAAATAAAAGACATTCTACTCATGTAAAAACATGCCGATTCCTGGACCATCTGTGGGCCGGATTTAGAAGGCGATTGGGCTGGATCTGGCCCCCGGGCCATAGTTTGCATACCCATGATTTATACCCTGCCCTTCTGCAATGGAGCTTACAGAGCTCATGTCCACAGGACTTCCCAGTAAGCCTTAACCTTACCGCAAAACCACCACATATGATAAAAGGAACCTTCCTTCTCTTTACATTTCCAACACTTATTTGATTTGGATTTATACATTTTTGCCAGTTTACTCGGTGTTCAGAGAAAGCACCCTAACTTTCTAGCAGGTCTTGTAGAAGCTTAAGCAGCTCAAAGCACACATTCACTCGCTTGCTTCCTTTCTGAGAAAACAAGAATCGAGTCACGCAGGCCAGAAGTCACTGCACTGTACAACTTCTCTTTCCTGACAGGTCAAAGGGATCAACTCTCACCTTTGTGACCCATGTTTCTGTTCCTTAAGCCACATTCCATCATCTCCAGCACTTTCAACAAACTCTCAAATGTTCCAATCTTATTGGAACTCCTGCAAATGGCAACCCAAAAATTATACAAGGTACTTACAGATCTTAGAAGATGCACATTGAAGGAACTACTGATGTGAAGATACATTTCCAGTGCAGACCTCTTTTGGTTATGTGACCTGCCCTATGCCCTACTGCCATTTATAGCATGCCTAGTGAAAAATCAACTGGGCAAAAGTACAGGAGCTATTTTTCCAATCAGCCCCAAATGCACATCCTTTTGTCCAGCGGTGACATCAGAGTTTACGTAGTTTTGCAGTCCTCACATTTAAGCTACCGCAACTTCAATTTTCTTTGGGCTGCTCAGACATTATGTTAAGTGCCCCTGCAGAGTTCTTCTTGTAACGCAAACACAGAGAAGCTAATCTTTCGAGATCCTAGAAGTGTTCCTTAGCGATCACAAATATTGCTGCATATGAGATCCGTGAGCGGTTAGGTGGCTCAAAATGCAGCTCGGTGCAAAACCGAATCCTTTGTATAGCATTTGTAGTGATCTCCGTTATGAGAAAGTGGTTAGGCGATTCTGGCTCTCATGTAGACATTCTAAGGGGCCAAATGCATGACAAAAGTATCACTTGAGAAAGGAAGTTTATTTCAAGCTTCTAAGGGGGTATTACAAACCATAGATAATAAAAAACATTAGAAACTATTCCAAAATTGGTTGTAGCTTTAAAATAAAAATCCAAGCAGGTTTTACAATGAAGAACGCTATTCAATGAAATTGTTTAAAAAGACTTTAAAAGTATTGGCTTTGCCATCTTTGCTAACCCATTTTAAAAAAAAGAAGCTGGGCATAAATATTTCGTGCATTCATATGCATTATTTGGTGTTGCATATTATATATCTCGGTACAGCATTTAAGTTATCACTGAAGAGTCCACCGCAGTGCACTTATAAATAGTGTAGTCATTATAAATCACATTGAAAACATACTTGCCATTTCCATTGTTACAAATTCAGTATTCCAGTGAACATAGAAATAAAGTAGCTACAACAATCAATAGTTTTACTTTATTTTTTAATATAAAAGTTATTACTCGAAACCCACCCTATCATTTTCCTTCCCTAAATGTAATGCTTTAATTCTTCGAAATAAAAATAAAGTACTAATTCTATATACATCACATGTACCATACAAAAATGTATCCAAAGTTTCTATTGCTACCAAAGTGTTCTAAAATTAAAAGTTACATAAATCCCCTTTGAAAGAAAGATTACAAGTTACAAAAAAAGGTCAAATGACGCACAACCCATCAAGTTATTTTGTACAACCATTTCCAAGACAGCTTTTTCTCCCAAAGCAAATTGTCTTATGTGCCTATATAAAAATGTATATCAATATACTTTCTCATTTATTTCTCTTTATAAAGCAAAGTAATACATTTTCTACAATAAATATAACACAGGGAGGCACATAAAATCCAGGGGAGATAGATGAGATATGGTTTGCAAGAAATAATGTACTCACAGGCTTTAAGCCGGTTGTGTGTAAAACACAAATAATTTCTAAAGTGATATTTTGGGCAACAATGGAGTGTTTTTGGTGATTTTTCAAGTGATGTACATAGCATAATTTTTTTTTTTTACTTCTGTTGTCTTTCTCACAAAGTACCCTCCAAAATAATGTAATTTCTTCTCTTAAAATACACATTTGCTGTTGTAAATTTACATCTTAACTATGTGGTACTTTGTGCAAAGATTAATTGATTTATGCAAAATCAAACATTCAGAGGTCTTGTAAAAAGCTACAGATCACATACAAGTTTCATAAGCAGCACCATATCATAATATATGATTTAGCCAAATCTATCTGATGTTATTTACTTCAAGAAACACCTAGCACCTTAAGCTGGAAGGTGGCGCTGAAGTTTTATTTTTTTAATTAAAAAAAAATGCGGAAAGAAATGGAAATGACAATCTATCCCTTTCCCAGCCAAAATAAAAGAAATAAAAAGGTACATCTAAAATCAGAATAAGTTAAGAGTTGAATATACATATATGTACACTTTATGAACACTATGAACAAGATATTTTAGTGGAAAAATCCTCCAAACAGCAACACAATGATAAAAAAAATCTTTAAATCAATATGGCAATGGTGATTCAGAGGATCTGCTGCAGAACCCTGCCACTGGATCAATGATTACGAAGTTGTGTCTTCAATACATTCTTGTAGACGAAGAAGTTAATTTGTAGATCTCTATACAGGGTGGTTTTTTGTGTGCCTTGGCTGCACCTATGTTAGTCAATATCACTGAAGTCACTGACTGGTTCTCCGCGGACTCTACTGAGATGGTTCATAGCACGATCAAAAGCAACCCTTACGGCTTTGCGAATACTTGAGTTCCGACCTTCCATCATTTTTAACTTGTCTATTGTTTCATCAATCCCAAGCGGAATCATTTTGGATTTTGGAAGCCATTGCCTGGAAGAGGATAAGTCAACATCTCAGATACTTATCACCACTTTGGAAAATTAAAAAATACCCTGGTTCTCATGCAAATTTTGTTTTGTTTTAAGTCCTCCTTTCCGCTCGAAACCAATGCTCACAGCAGTTTACAACAGAAAATTAAAACCAACTTCCATTGCAAGGATTAAAAATTTCAAGGATAACTTTTGGAAATAGAAGAAACCTACATTTACAGATTAATCGGAATAATGAAAAGCTAAAAAGGCATGGTGGAATAAAAATGTTTGAGTCCAATGTTTAAAACCATACATTACCACCAGCCCCAAGTGGTCTTCAAACAGGGAAGTAAACCAAAATTTCATACAAATCTCATAATGGACAAATTCTCTAAGGAAGCGATTTTAAAACTGTGGTCCATGGAAAAGATGTGCAGCAGTCAAGAACATCGGTATTATGCCTGCACTTTATTTTTCAGACAACCAAGGCCATTTCAATGAGGACCACATTATCAAGCAGGCTAACAAGATTACTTCTTAAAAACGCGGCACTGGTATGAGATGGCACTTTCATCATTTCTCAGCCGAAGGTCTAAATACACAATCAGGATGGATACTGAACAGGATCAGAGGCTAACAATGACAAACATTACACCAGAGTCTGCAAAGGATAAATTCATATGCAACGCTAAGCCAAGTTATGGCTACACGTGAATGATAGAGGCAGATTTGCTCCTGCCACACTGCCACATGGTTGTTGTTGTAATAATAATAATTTATACCCCACCCATCTGGCTGGGTTTCCCCAGCCACTCTGGGCGGCTCCCAACAGGATATTAAAAACACGATGAAACATCAAACATTAAGAACTTCCCTAAACAGGGCTGCCTTCAGATGTCTTCTAAAAGTCAGTTGTTTTTTTCCTTGACATCTAGTGGAAGGGAGGCGCCACTACCGAGAAGGTTCCCTGTAACCTCACAGTGAGGGAACCACCAGAAAGCCCTCGGAGCTGGACCTCAGTGTCCAGGCTGAACGATGGGGGTGGAGACGCTCCTTCAGGTATACTGGACCAAGGCTGTTTAGGGCTTTAAAGGTCAGCACCAACACTTTTAATTGTGCTCAGAAATGTACTGGGAGCCAATATAGAACTTTCAAGACCGGTGTTATACGGTCTTGGCGGCCACTCCCAGTCACCAGTCTAGCTGCCGCATTCTGGATTAGTTGTAGTTTCCAGGTCACCTTCAAAGGTACCCCCATGTAGAGTGCATTGCAGCAGTCCAAGCGGCAGATAACTAGAGCATGCACCACTCTGGCAAGACAGTTTGTGGGGAGGTAGGGTCTCAGCTTGCGTACCAGATGTAGTGTTACATCTGAACCCGAGCTTGTGGTTTATCTGTCCCAGATATGCCATGACTGGTAAATCAATTAGATGAACCTTGGCCACAGGACATGCTTTGCTTGGAGGAACAAAAGCCCAGATAACACTAAGTCAAACTATGGCTTTAACTCACAGCAAGACCAGAGCAAAATGGTTCCAATTTTCACTCAATGCACTCAGTGTGTACTTGTTCAAACTTGGCTTGGCATTGTGATATGTGCAAATAAGGCCTTTGATTACGACTGGACGTCACAATAAATCATAGTTCATCATGGCAGGAACGTGCCTGCACAAATCTTGTGCTTGCATGCTCCCAATTTTCCTCTGGTGTTGCTATTGAGAAGTTCTGAAGCTTTCAATTCAGTTTCTGGTTCACTGTAGCTGATCATTACATCTGAACCTGAAAAAACCATGGTTACTCTTAAGTATGGTTTAAAACAAGCCAACTTCAAACCATGAATCATGAAGGTGGCTCGTTTCAAATAAAGTTCAAGTTAAGCTTCGCTTCTGCGCTGGAAGAGGGAAAGAGGAAGCCTTTAAGCCCAAGGCTAGCACAGCCTTATTCCTTTCAAAATAAACTATGGTTTATCATGATGTCTAAACACAGTTACTATAGGAGGGATCAGGTTTTTCAGAAGCTAGAGCTTTTATGCTTCCTAAAATTATTTGGATCACGCAAGTAACGTTTTTCTCTCCTTCTGCAAAATTCCATTTCTGAGCAAATAAGGAGCTGTGGAACCCAATTTATCACATTTTCAGCTGCCCTTACAGTTAAAATATGCAGGACTTTTTCACTTGAGAAAGAAGTTTACATACCAGCTCCTTTTATTGTCAAAAAATAAAACCAAGAAAAGCTTCTCATCCGATTTGGTCTGCATTTGTTCTCCAATTTTCAACACATCAAGGGGTGGCACTGGTATTGTAACACCATTGTGATGACCAGCAACACGAGGCATTTTAGGGTCAATTATCTATAAAATGGAGGGGAAAGGATAATAATTTAGTAACTGTTCTTAAAGATTTTATTGTGTATTAGGCAGCTATCTACTAACATAAATCTCAAACCAATGTACACAACATTAAACTCAATTCACAGGAGTCACACTCTTAATAATGTGGTAACTTCCCATTCGGTTCCCACATGATCAAGACCCAGGCTGCTACAGCAAGGATAACTAACTTGTGGTCCTCCAGAGGTTGCTGAATTCCAACTCCTGTCAATTCCAACCAGCCTAATCAACAATCATGGATGATGCAAGTTTGAATCCAGCTATCTCTGAAGGACCACAGGCGAGCCAGCCCTGTGCTACAGTAACCTCTTTGAAATATCCGACTATTTACCCATTAAGTACACTTTGGTATCCAATGCTTAAGACTTTAATCTGTTAAGATATTGTGGTTATTATGGTTATTTATTAAATTCATATACCACCCATTAACCGAATATCACAGGCCGGTTCATAGCACAACACTACAGAATGCAAACACAAAATACATACAACAACCACCATCACCAACAACTCCCTCTCATAAACACAACTGAAAGTCCAGATTGTTTAATTAGTCAAAGGCCTGGTTATAGAGGAACATTTTTGCCTGGAGCATAAAGATATGTAGCGAAGGCACCAGGAGAGCATTCCACAGAGAGCCATGGCAGAAAAGGTCCATTTTCGTGTTGCCACCCTCTAGACCTCTTGTGGAAGAAGCACATGAAGAAGGACCTTGGATGATGATTTGAAGGCCTGGCTCAGACCTTCAGGTAAAAGATAAAAAGGTAAAGGACCCCTGGTCCAGTCAAAGGCGACTATGGGGTTGCGGCGCTCATCTTGCTTTTCAGGCCGAGGGAGCAGGCGTTTGTCCACAGACAGCTTTCCGGGTCACGTGGCCAGCATGACTAAGCCGCTTCTGGAGCAATAGAACACCGTGACAGAAACCAGAGTGCACGGAAATGCCGTTTATCTTCCCGCTGTAGCGGTACCTATTTATCTACTTGCACTGGTGTGCTTTCAAACTGCTAGGTTGGCAGGAGCCTGGAGAGAGCAATGGGAGCTCACCCTGTCACGGGGATTCACACCGCCAACCTTCTGATTGGCAAGCCCAAGAGGCTCAGTGGTTTGGACCACAGAGCAGTACTGAGCCATTTAAGGCTTTATAGGTCCAAACCAGCACTTTGAATTGGGCCTGGCAACTAACTGAGCAATGTGGCCGCCAATTTCTACACCAGCTGAAGTTTCCAAATCACCTTCAGAAGCAGCCACATGTACAATGCATTGTCGTAATCTACACTGGAGATTGCCAAAGCACAGGCAGCAGAAGCGAAGCTATCCCTGTCCAGATAGGGGCACAGCTGGGCCACCAGTCAAAGCTGAGGGAAGGAACTCTGCAGCACCGAGGCCACCTGAGCCTCAAGTGAAAGCAATGGATCCAGGAGTACCCCCAAGCTATGTACACACTCCTTCAGAGGGAATGTGATCCCGTCAAGAACAGGCAACTTCCCATTCATTCGCTCTAGGGAACCACCCATTAACAGTGGCTTAGTCTTATCTGGATTGAGCTCCAGTTTGCTGGCTCTCATCCAGTCCCATTACCAGGCAAGGCACTGGTTCAGCACTTCAACTGCCTCACCTGCAGATGCAAAGGAGAAGTAGAGCTGTGTGTCATCAGCATATTGCTGACAACATAGTCCCAAATTGTGGATAGCCCAACTTGGTGGTTTCATGTCGATACTAAACAGCATGGGGGATAAAACTTAACCCACACTGACGACTCTACAGAGCTGAAGAGCACTCCCCAAGCATCACTCTCTTGGAAACGGCTAAGGAAGACCAAGCAGTGCTGCCCACCCGACTCGGACAGCTGCTCCAGAAGGATACCGTGATCGATGGTATCAAAAGCCGCTGAGAAGTCAAGGAGAAGTAACTGGAACGCATTTCCCCACTCTCCCGACAGAGATCATCATAATGGGAGACCACAACCATTTCTGTACCAAAACCAGGCATAAACTGTTATTGAGATGGATCTATTAATATTTCCATTATCAATTTATTCCAACTTGGTACAGAAAACCAGGTTTGCTTGTTGTTGTTGTTTTTTAAAAACGTATTGGAGAGCCGACATGGATACGAAGGGACATATATACATAAACATATATATAAATGTATGTGTGCATATATATGTCCCTTCATATCCATGTTTGGAGACGTCGACTCTCCAATATGTTTTTAAAAAACAACAACAAGCAAACCTGGTTTTCTGTACCAAGTTGGAATAAATTGATATTGGGAAACTAATTAACGGGTATGCTTCCGAAATTGGGCTAACATGACACTTACATGGAAACTGACTCTGAAAGAGTCAGAATATGACAACTACCACTTGCCATTTCATGAACTCAGATGCACCCATAATAAATTGTGCAACTGGAATAAAAAAAAGGTACCATATTTTTTTGCTCTATAAGACTCACTTTTTCCCTCCTAAAAAGTAAGGGGAAATGTTGTGTGCGTCTTATGGAGCGAATGCAGGCTGTGCAGCTATCACAGAAGCCAGAACAGCAAGAGGGATTGCTGCTTTCACTGTGCAGCGATCCCTCTTGCTGTTCTGGCTTCTGAGATTCAGATTATTATTTTTTCTTGTTTTCCTCCTCCAAAAACTAGGTGCGTCTTGTGGTCTGGTGTGTCTTATAGAGCGAAAAATACGGTATGTTACTTCTAGTCACCTCTAATATAAATGACAAATAACTCACCAGTGCTGGATAGGAAGGATACCCACTGCATTTGGCCCACACAACTTTTAGAGGCTCAAGGACAGAATTGGAAGCATCTGTTGAAATCCACATGCTGCTGTGCCCAACTTCTAAAGGGGAAAAAAGAGAGAGTAAATCAATAACGGCTACAGTTGATGCAATGGTTGACACACTGAAAAGGTAAACTTTGTGTGTGCCCTTTGAGTAGGGCATTAGCATGAAGCAGCTCCTAAGTTGTTTGGGCAATTTTAACCAGCTGTTAATCTTTGCTCTTCTACTTGCTCAAGTCTTTGGTGTGGTGAAAACCAGTCCATACCACATAGATTTCGGAACAAAACATTCCATGCAGAAAAGTGGCTACATCAAGGTTGGAGGTGGCTCAATATATTGTTACACATAGTTCATTGGCTGACTGGGAGAACAGAGTAACATATTGACCAGTTTAACCAGTTAATATTATGCATGCAAGAACCACAGATATGTTGAGCTAAGAGAATTTGTTGGCTGTGGCCTTTTAAGACTCTTGAGTGATCATTTCCACAAATTGAAACTGGCAGTCCTGTGATTCTGTTCTCCTGTTGTTTAGTGTAGATTTGAAGAAGAAAAATCAAACACTAAGTCAACTAACTTTTAGTCACAGTAGACCCACTGAAATTAAGTTTGAGCCATGAACTTCAGTGGGTCGACTTTGAGTAAAAGTTAGTTGAATAATGATGATGCTTATGACTAGGAAACTCCTATAGCCTGTTCACAAGAATCAGCATTCCTGCAAAGGATAGTAATTAGTTTTACATGGCATGGAAACAAGTAGGACTGAAATAATTGATCACATTAGTTATAAGGCCACAGTCATGATCCCACGTTAAGCTGGTTGACTCACATTCTGGAACTATAATAAGGAATCTGGAAGTGGGGATGCAAGTTCTATGGCTTGATTTGGAACTTGACAGGGTAGAAGAGTTAGGTCCATACTGAATTTGAGGTAGAAATGCTATAAAATGACTTGTTTTGAATGAGAAAAATGTTTGATGAGCAACTAGCACTTTTAAACCATTTTTTTCCTTCCCAAAGACATTGATGGTTTGGTTTTATTTATGTACGACATTTATTCTCCAACCCTTTTGCCAAAAAGACTCTTAAGAGCAGCTTACAAAAAATCATAATTAGATGGTCCTTGCCCTCAGACTTGCAATTAAGAAAAAGGAGAGTGGGAGTGGGTGGACTTTTTGGAAACATTTTTGTTTTTACTGCATCTTCTGCATCTTTTTATTGCAACAGATCAAGGGGAATGTCTAACTCGTGCCACTACCCAGGAGTTGTTTTTTTAAAAAAAGGCATTTTCTGGTCCAAAGTTTGCCTAAGCTCCCATGAATGAGGAAATTTATGCACGTGCTCAGTATGAACCGGTGTTGCCCAGCAAGAGTTTGAAAGGCAGCCCATTTTACGAGTCAGAGAAGTTTGCAAGTAAGAAAGGTTCTTCCACCACCCTGCCATTCTGTGCACACAGCAAACCCAATGTTCAAGAGAAAATCAATATGAAGTGTGAGTGAAATTTGGTCAAATTATACCCTACCTCAGTTACATTCTGTATGCCAGATTCCACATTGACACAACACATGGTTTTAATTTTCCAAAAGAATAGTTTATAAAGTGAACCAATGTAGGGTAAGGGTTAGTTTGGTGGATAAGGAATCCTCATCAGCCATGAGGGCTAAGGTACCACAGGGTTTTTGCGAGGATGAAATGGAAGAGGCAGAACTATGTACACTACCTCGAGCTCCTTGGAGGAAAGGAAGAATAGAAAATTATTTCAAGTTTATACAATGGAACCTTGGTTCTTGAACGCCTTGGTACTCGAACATTTCGGCTCCCAAACACCAAAAATCCAGATGTAAGTGTTCCAGTTTTAAAATGTTTTTTGGAAGCCAAACGTCTGATGCAGCTTTCAGCTATTGTTTCCGGGGTGCCAGTGCCAATCAGAAGCCGTGCCTTGGCTTTCAAACATTTCAGAAGTCGAAAGGACTTCCAGAACAGATTATGTTCAAGAACCAAGGTACCACTGTAATTTTAAATTACCAATACACAGTTCCGCTTTCCACTGCTATAACTAGAAATGGAGGCAGATGTGTGTTGTGTTTTAATCGTATCAAATGACTAGACTTCTCAGCAGCTCAGTTTCCCACAGGCTCTTCAGGAGCATCTCAGCTAAGTCTAACAGACTTGAGGCACTTACAGACTGAACTCCAGAAAAGCTGAAATATGGTACAATGATGGTATAAGTTTATGCCCAGGATCTCGTTCCACACAGTGTTGTGAATTATACATACATTTTCTGAGCAGGTAATTTATTAAGAGGCCCCAGCACTCAAATACAGTACCATACCTATAAACAGAAGTGTAATGGTGGAAGGCAAACCCTGGTTGTGTGTGTCTGTGTGTGTGTGTCAACTCCTTCCCCTCCCCTCTTAAACAGTCCCTTCCAACTCTTATCATTTGTGCCAGTTGTGTAGTTGCAACATGGAAGGGTAACTTCAGTTGCATGTTAGCTTCAGCTGCATAGACCCCACATGTCTATTCCAGTGAACAGACAAATCTGGGAGTTAGGCTGATCCCTCTGCAACGGAAAGCATTTGAAGAGAGAGGTTATTACCTCTCAAATGCTATCTATACCAGGTCGCTCAACCTTTGCTACTGCGTCCTTTCTTCTAGCAGATCAAGATAATCGGGCAACAGCAAAAACTGCAGAAAATTTAGCAGGGGCAATTAGAATAAGATCTATTATTTGATCATTGATGTAAACCTCCAGAATGTATTTTGTATAGTTAAGTTTTTACCTCTATCTTCAGTACACTGTATTTTATTTTATTGCTACGGCTAGTGGCTGGTGCAAATAAAGGTTCTTCTGATTCTGAACTGCAAGCCATTCTGCTCCAAGGTGGCGGCGAAGCTTGAACTAACCACAGCATGGATCCCGTACCATACTGCCTCAATAATGTGTCTTGTTCTCAGCTGCGATTTCCTGGCATTTTGGAGCAGAGTCAACAATGGAAAGCCCTGAACACAACATGCAAACTAAGAGTTCTTTGTTAATTGAAATTTATTTGTTTAGTGACACCAGTGTGTTAAGGCAATATATAGAACAGGGAAAATATAGTGCTCAAAGGGCTTACAGTTTATATTAGATGGACAAAAGAAGTAACGAGGGCGTGAACAAGAGACAACAGCTGAGGGAAAGCAGATGAGGTGAAGCAAGGCTGGTGCAGGAAAGGCAATGCTAACAAGGCCTCGAGGTGGAGATGTGCTAAAGGGAATGGTTAAATAGTCATAAGGGACCAACTGCTATAATCACAAAGAGCAGAACGCAAGACAAGGAAAGAGGAGTTTAAAGGTGTAACGGGTGTTCAAAGCAGATCAATCTTAACGATGAGTTTAGAAAAGGGTGCATAGGAGGGAAATATGGGTGGGAAAAGGTTTGTGTTTGTTATGTTCAACCTCAAAATGTCTGAGGCAGAGGAAATAAGAGATCGATTAGAAGGAGGCACATCGGGGGCAAGTTGGAAAACCTAACGGGTATCATCAAGAGGTAGACACAAATAGGCAAAGTCTCACATTCATCTGGCCACAGAGTAAGATGTCATGGGAAGGCATCACCCTTCATTTCTAGAGAGCAGGCAGGAAGAAACGCCAGATATTTTTTATAAATACATAGCGTAAATATATCAGTTACCAGCCGCAATTCTTGCTGCTTTTGCGTAGTTTCCATTTTCAATGCATGATATCAACTCACTTCGGTCTTCTAACGTGTGTCTTCGTATAAGCGCTGGTTTGCCTTTCCCACATTTTGGCAGGCTAAAACTAGAAACATTTGAAGTGTCAGAAAACATAACAACAACAATAACAATAGCTTGCAGAAACACGTGAATTGTTATACTTCTTTACAAGGTTTCATGGACATGGCCATTTATATGCCAGAAGTCTCTCACCCCAGTAATTAATATTACTGTTGGGCTGCCCACTTCTGAAATCCAGTGAAGATTCTTGCTTGAGGAAGGGAAATGGGGATTTTTACCACTTCCCTCACTTTTCCAGAGGGTCCTGCAAGCCTGCAGAGATTTTTTTCAAGAGGGATAGGGCAAATGACAAACTGCAGTACCTCTGCTTATAGGAAGTCTAGATCCAAATAATTATATTTTGAACATACTTTAACTTTGGGCTAATAACACATTTTTTACCTTGAATTACACAACAGGCTGTTACTTGAGGATATACTAGACTCTGATGCACAACGGCGACGAGGTTCAACTTTTCTCCCTGGAGTATCATTTAACTCCGACTCTTTACTGCCATCTCCAAAACCATTCGAAAGACCTGGCAGGTTAACAAGAGAAAAATACACATAATGTGGAAGTGGATTGTATTTTCATACATGTTTCAATATATACTTATGTGCATGTTTTAGTACCTCTGTTAATAGAGCTGTAACATGTGCAAGAGGAATGAGATTAAACGTTAAATAGTTAAGTGAAACATGCAGAATGTGTAGACATCAGTGAAGACAGAGGAGGGACTGATCAAAGGACTGATACTTGTTGCAAGATATATCAAACTGTGCCGCTCCTAAAGCAATGCATGCAGAACGAAGTCTAGGCAAACATACAAAAGACAGGCCTACATTTTCATTAAATATCTAGAAATTAAAAGAACGTGAGTTAATACAGTACTTAAAGCATCTGAGTTGCAAGTGACAGCAAATTCATTCTATTTCTCAAATCGTCAGAAGAAAATGGCTATCTCAAAACTCCCAGCATCACAAGGACCAGTTTGGTATCAAATAGGTGACTGCTAACTTTCAATAGAGCTCTAGAAAATGCTAACACTGTCTGCAATATTCAGTTTAGGATTCTGTGTACAGAAGCCTAATACAGCACTAAACTAGTATAAAAGTCCACAACCCAAACAGCTTATCTGCCAACTTTGAAATTTGATCTTATTTTATTTTAGAAACAGGAATGGTAGTGTCTCATATCGTAATAATAAATAAAACTGAACGATGCTTCAATTGACCATGAATGAAAATTGTACGTAAGATTCAACAGATGCATAAAATACGCTGAAGACACGCAGGTGACTCGCAACTTATGTACATTTTTACACTGCTGAAAACTGATTGGTTGAAATCCCATGAAGGCATGGAAGGCAGAGAGCTTTTTGTGCAGGGTTTTCCCGGGGCAAAAAGAGCTTTTAAGCTCTCTGCCTGGCTCTGGGAGCCTGTTGCGAGATCTCAGAAGCCCAGTAAGCAAGTCTGAGAGCTTAAAAGCTCTCTGCCTTGCTTGGGGGAGGGGGGATAAGATCTGCTTGCCACACCAGCTGCAGAGGGTAAGATGGCTTGTATAGAGGCATGGTTCCGCCAGTATACAAACACTTGTGGTGAACACAGCAACGCTAAAATTATGTTTCCTTGGAGTGTTTTAAATAACATGTTTCCAATCTTTCATTTTTCAAAAAAAGAAACCTGCTCTAAGAAATAACTTTTCCTAAAACTGGTACCGTGTGATGAACACGTTAGACACTAGTCGATCCAACAAGATATGAACCTGTGGCAATACAAGCTGAAGACAACCAACTACAATACAGAATGCAGGCAAATTGACATTACAATTTCCCTATACCCCCATACGCTCCTTCTTGTCATTCAGTTAGTCACTCTGCATTTTTACACCAGAATATACCGGGAACAGAGAAATCAAAATGAGAAGCAGTCAACAATAGCTTGTGTCGTATCAGCTTTGAAGGTTTCATGAAGCTTGCTTGTTTTATATACCGGTACTCATTTTACAAGGTGGTGGTGCATAGGCAAAGATTACTGCATTACTGACATTGTGCACAAATCTTACTGAAAAACTACTGTTAGAAAGAGCAGTTATAGGGCTGAAGCCCCACACAGGTAAGATCTTCATCCTCCTCCAAAACAGGACAACATGAATTGGGGGGGGGGGGGAGGAATGCTAAATATAAGCTAAATGTAAATGCAATAATATTTGCAAAGTGAATATTTTCAAGTAGTATGTACACACAGCAGGGCTTGAAAGTGCCAGCATCATTATTTCTAAGAGACCAGAGGATCAAATGCCTAGAATTGAAACCAGTGTAATACTGCGTGCTGATCTGCTTTGTGAGCCAAACAGCAAAATATTTCAGCCAAACTGGAAAGACAATTTAAAACTTTTGTACACACACTTTTATATGAGCAGTTAAAACAAAGAAGTTCAAATACCATATCCAACCGAAGTCCGTTCCTTACATCCCCACACTATTCCACAATGAGTGCTAATAAATTGCAGAAATATGTGTAAAACATCCAGGGCTGGTTCAAGAATGACACGAAAATGTAGTCTAGCATTACAAAAATGAGCTGCAGCATGTCTTGCAGCTGTAAGCTAAGCTAGTTAATATTATTATTTTTTAAAAAAAGCTTCCAGACTTCTCTTAGCTACTCTAGAGAAAGGCAAGGGGGAAGCACTCCAAGGTTTGTTTGTGTACTGCTAAACCATAATTCACCATTAAATCCAAACACAGCCATAGAAGTATACAAAAACATATATGATAATTTAGCAAGAACATGGTGGAATCTACACATATATAAAAATGCTGTGAAAATGCTTTTTCTTTAAAAAAAAGTTTTGGAAAAATATATTGAATTTGCCACAGCTCACCATTGTCATCTAGTGCCACATTTGTATATTTCACTTTACAACACACATAACTTTTTCTTTGCAGCAGTATAGCTGAGTCCCAGGTGTTGCCAGAAACAGATATACAGTGGTGCCTCGCAAGAGGAAAAGAATCCGTTCCGCGAGTCTCTTCGTCTTGCGGTTTTTTCGTCTTGCGAAGCAAGCCCATTAGCGGATTAGCGGCTTAGCGCTATTAGCAGCTTAGCGGGCTTAGCGGAATAGCTGAAAAGCGGTTTAGCGGCTTAGCGGATCAGCTGATAAGTGGCTTAGCGTATCAGCTGATAAGCGGCTTAGCGGATCAGCTGATAAGCGGCTTAGCGATCAGCTGTTAAGCAGCTTAGCGGCTTAGCGGATCAGCTGATAAGCGGCTTAGCGGCTTGGGAAAAAGGGGGGGGGAGGAAAAAACCCCCGCAGGAACTCGCAAGACATTTTCGTCTTGCGAAGCAAGCCCGTAGGAAATTTGTTTTGCGAAGCACCTCCAAAACGGAAAACCCTTTCGTCTAGCGGGTTTTCCGTCTTGCGAGGCATTCGTCTTGCGGGGCACCACTGTAGTTGCATAAAACATTTTGGCCTGGCCTAACACAATTTACAAAAATTAGAGAGTAACGAGGAAGAAGCACTTGGTAGCTGGATGCTATCAATTTCTCAAGCAATTTTAGAGACTCTGTTGGAGCAATGGTAAAATAGCTGAATCTGTTTTCATTTTCTTCTGCATTTGAGATGCTCTGTCAGATCCACACTGAAGTTTTCTGGAACCATTAGTACTCCACGGGAAGTTAACAGACCTTTACAATGATCTTTCTGTGTTTCTAAGTTTTCATTAGTTGTCCAAGCAACTTTTTCCTAACACACCATTCTTTGCTACGGCTATTTTGAGTACATTCAGAAGAAAAGCCATGTTAGTCTGTTTCAACAAGGAAGAGTGTGGCATTCTAAATGTTAAACGCCTATGAAATTTCATTGTTCATAGTCCATTTCAGATCCTTTGCGCTTCTGATGAACAAGCTCTTGCCTACTCCAGCTCATACTGCAAGAAGCTAGTTAAGGGACAACAGAACACTTTCTAAGTAGTAAAGAAGTCTTTGACTACTATTGATGAAGATATTCTATGTAACAACATGTACTTAAGATTTTCATACTGTGGAAAGAATATTATTTTTAATAGGTGAAGATAGAGAGAGCCTAGGGCTTGCCGATCAGAAGGTTGGCGGTTCGAATCTCCGCAACGGGGTGAGCTCCCGTTGCTTGGTCCCAGCTCCTGCCCACCTAGCAGTTCGAAAGCACGCAGTGCAAGTAAATAGGTACCGCTCCAGCGGGAAGGTAAACAGTGTTTCCGTGCGCTGCTCTGGTTCACCAGAAGCGGCTTAGTCATGCTGGCCACATGACCCGGAAGTTGTACTCCGGCTCCCTCGGCCAGTAAAGCGAGATGAGCGCCGCAAACCCAGAGTTGTCCACAACTGGACCTAATGGTTATGGGTCCCTTTACCTTTTACTTGAGTGTAAGTTGAAGCAGATATGCAACGGTCACAGTAGAAGCTACAACTACAACTACTCCTTGCTGTAACACAACTAACCATTTCATTGGAACACAGGATAGACAAAACAATTAAAAAAATCTATTTCATTATTGTGGAACTTGAGTTATACCCAATCTGTAAATATGGAGTCAAACTTATTGTGTCAAGAGTGTTTAAAATTTATGTAAAAAAGAAGCAGACCCGTGTCTACCAGGTAAGAATTCTCGACTGGACTCTGAAAAAAGTCAATGCAGTAGAAAGCAATCAGTTATGAAGAAACAGAAGAAAAAGGGAAGGATTTATTTTTTAAAAAATGAGGAATACTAAAAGTTTGGAAAGTAAACATAAGAAACTGCATTTAGGAATTCAAAATCCCTTTGGCTTAGGAAGTTACAAAACCCTTGCCTAATTCCATCTCTGTATAACGCAGGATTGGGTTTTCTGATCTAGGCAGTAATTGAGGGTGTCGGCTGGCAAGTATTCTCAATAATCAATGAATGGCACCACTATATAGACCCTTTTTGCTGCCCAGTGCTAGTGCAAAATCATGTTCAATTCCTATAGAGACCTGCATTTTCTGCAACAAAATAAAGATGGAGAGAAATGTAGTTATTATATTTGGTGAATGTATTATGGAGTCTATATCCTGGCCAAGGGAAGATTAGATTGGCTTGCAGAGGAATGGCAATGGAAAGGAACATTCTTAACCAATCAACCCACAAGGAGCACGTTTGAGGTAAGACTTCTGGGGACTGGTAAAACTGCGACCAATTTATGTCACATAAGATTGCAACATACAACTTCATAACTTACGGAGATGGGGAAATATACTGAATGAAGAGCATAGGTTCATATATATCAAAGACTTCCTCCAACAGGGTTCAAGATATTGATTTTGTTTTAAGGATGGCTGGTGTCTCCAACATGATCCAAAAAAATTACTTGAAATGTAATTGTCTTTCTGCGTTCCAAAATGATCATTACATTGAATTCCAGTCCGTGTTCAGGATAATAGAAAATAATTAGGATCCAAATAGATAAATACTCAGCATATTAGTTAATATGAGAACCTGGAAGACAGTGAAAAAGCCATTTAGTCTCACTGAAAGGGAAAAGAGCTTTAATTAAATAAGCCCTCCTCCCAGCAGTATTCAGAGCAAGATTAGCAAAAACTATGCAAACTATCAATGTCTTCTACTAGTCATATTTAATGTAATATCTGAAAGTGGAAGACTGAAATATTCTCCACTTTGAATCAACAGCTCATTACTGAAAGATGTAGCAGCAGAGAGCTTAGGGGCATTTTTCATAAGAGATACAATGAACAGGGGCTGCATTTTTGCAGAAATTCATTCCAATGAAAGAAGATGACAGATTAATTTATCCACCTATTTCTATATTTGGAGCATCCGTACCTCTAAAGATGCTTCAGCAGTACAGTAAGACATTAGCAGACGAAGCCCAAGGAAGTATCTTGCACATGTGAATTTAGAAGGTGTATTGTGAGTTAGCAGAAGCATGTGCTAAGGGTCACAAGATGCTACTGAACTGGTTTTCAGCACACAGAATTTTTTAAAAAGGAAATCGTAGGCTTAGGGTGAAGGAACTACTAAATTGTTTATTCCAAATTTTGCTTTTACCATGTACAATAGTTAAGTAGTTCAAAGAAAACAATATACGCTGGATCCTAAGATTTCTATGCAGCGCTTTAGAAATGTTTCCAGCTACTGTCAATTGCTCCACAAATAAGAAAACAGACTAGAGGGCATCAAGTTCCACAATTTCAGAAGTAAACTGAGCTTATTCTTTCCAAAACACTCTCACAGTATTTCCTTAATAATTACATAACACACACAATTAAAGAAAGGATCTTACTTTTCCACATTAGAGATATAGCTATAGAATTGTCCTGCTTACATTTTCAGTAAAGTACTGGAAACATTATCATTTCAATATTTCTAACAAAAACCGGGTAAGATATTCTAGTATAGTTGATAGTCTATTAGTTTTTCCCTGCCAATTTTATACTCAAGTTTAACTTGAGTTTTGATCAACAGTCATGAGAACACTTAGAAAGAGCTTTTTTTCTGCTAACAGATATCAAAGATTGCATGATCACTAGGGATCTAGAAAGACAGCTTTATGGAAGTTTTCTTAATAAGGCCAGCAGCAAGTCATCTACATCCGCAATATACATTAGAAGAGTCTTGTAAGATGATTACCGTATTTTTCGCTCTATAACACGCACCTGACCATAACACGCACATCGTTTTTAGAGGAGGAAAACAAGGGAAAAAACATTCTGAATGAAACAGTGGATGTATCATTTTTGTGCTTCATGCTGTGGCCACAGACATGTGATCTGATGGTGAATTTGGGGTGACCCAATGCAAAAATCCTGAGAATTCCTGTGGATCCATGCTTTGTAACCACGTTTTTGCACCATTGCAGCCCCAGGCAACAGTGGGTGCGTGATTTTTTTGGTGCAGGCTGTAGCCATGGACATGCTATGTGATTTGATGGTGAATTTGGGGTGACCCAATGCAAAAATCCTGAGAATTCCTGTGGATCCATGCTTTGTAACCACGTTTTTGCACCATTGCAGCCCCAGGCAACAGTGGGTGCGTGATTTTTCTGGTGCAGGCTGTAGCCATGGACATGCTATGTGATCTGATGGTGAATTTGGGGTGACCGAATGCAAAGATCCTGAGGATCCCTGTGGATCCATGCTTTGTAACCACGTTTTTGCACCATTGCAGCCCCAGGCAACAGTGGGTGCGTGATTTTTCTGGTGCAGGCTGTAGCCATGGACATGCTATGTGATCTGATGGTGAATTTGGGGTGACCCAATGCAAAGATCCTGAGGATCCATGTGGATCTATGCTTTGTAACCACATTTTAAATGGGGAGCGAAGGAAAAACAAAGAAGGGACATGAGGTGGTGTGCAGAGAAGCAGCTGGCTAAGAATGCAGGAGAGGGATTTAATGGGAGGGAGAAAAGAAAGGCAAACGTTTCCCCCCACCCCAGCCATTTCTCTCTCTCTCTCTCTCTCTCTCTCTCTCTCTCTCCCTCCCTCCCACCCTCTCTCTCTCTCCCTCTCCCCCAGCAGCACCGGAGCACAGAGAGGAAATAGAAGGAACACAGTCTGCTTTCCTCTCTGCTTGCCTGGAGGGGAGGGGCTTTCCCTGCTCTTTGTTCCGTTTCAGCAAACACAGCAAGGAAACAGAGGTGGGTGGGCAGTAAGACCCTGAGGCAGAATGCAGGAAAGCAGTCAGATTTCCCTTCTCCGTGAAGCGCGATTTGATTTTTGCCTGATTTTTCGGCTCCAGGGACCACACATTCGCTCAATAACACGCACAGACATTTCCCCTTCCTTTTTAGGAGAAAAAATCTGCGTGTTATAGAGGGAAAAATACGGTAATTGAAATAGTGTTGACACTCTGAAACAGCTTTATTCAACAACAAAATGCTGCACTATGCCATCCTTCTACTCAAAGCACAACAGTATTTACAAAAGGTCTATTTAAGTGCAAAGAAGAAACATTTGCCAATTAACTAATACTGCCTGAATATTTTATGGGCTTAAAAAGTTCTATATAAGAGAGATGGGACAGAAACACACACAAATAATAAAAAAAAAGCTTTACAGCATTTTCTTCTTCTTTCCCTCAGAAGAGAATATTCAGTTGATACCACCAGGGAAAAACTTATTTCTGGGATAGGATTATAAACTCACCCCGCTTTCTAGATTTTGCAACTATTTAAAATAGGTGATATAAAACATTTGCCAAGAAAAATATATTTAACATTTACCTATACAGTCATACCTCGGTTTACAGACACTTCAGGTTGCACGATTTTGGGTTGTGCACCGCGCCGAACCCGAAAGTACCAGAATGGGTTACTTCCGGGTTACGGTGCTTGCGCAAAAGCGCCAAATCGCAACCTGCGCGTGTGCAGACGCCGCGCTGCGGGTTGTGAACATGCTTCCCGCACAGATCACGTTTGCAACTCGAGCGTCCACTGTAAATTTTTTTAATTAAAAAAAAAAATCAACAGTAAAAAATGGAGTTCTGAAAACAGGGGGACACTAACACTTCTCTCCCCCTGCTGCTTCTCAATTTTAGGGGTACTTTTGCTCTTTCATGTGTAGTAGTGAGGCGGGCGGCGGGGAGCCAAGAAAAGAAACAGCACTATGTGTCGTCACGTGTTCATTGAGAAACTGGAACGGCACAACTGGAACTTCTCAAGAAAGCATGAGGAGGCTGGGCGGAGAAGAGGAAGGAAGAGAGAAACACACCGTTCCAATGGTAGGAAGGAAAGGGCATGATTCCTCGGATGTTGTCCTCACAACCCAAGTTCCAGGCAACTGATCAACAAGGGATCAAAAGGGATCAACAAGGCCACTCACCAGCAAGTGGCAAGAGACTCTAGAGAACAGGACACTGATCGCTACTCTCAAGTCTAATTTCCATTGCAGTTTTTGAGCAGGTAAGAAATAGCAGAAGTTCATACCAAGCAAATGGTGACACTTCCACTATTTCTTACTGCCGGATCACATACCTCCACACAAATGCCTACCCTCCCAGGTATTCTGTGAATGCCAGATGATGCAGGAGAGGGGATTGGTAGCAATTACATATGATAGCCGGCAAGTAAGCCAAGGAACGTTTTTGAACCACTGGTTGACGGTCTTGTGTGCTTCTGGACCTTTGCTATAACCTCAGCAAAAAAGAGAAAACGTGTTCAGTAGGAAGATTCTGACAAATATGGAGAAAGTGGGGGGGGCTCTGCTATGGGTTCATAATGAGCTGCAAGAAACAAACTAGCAAGTGGCATACTCTTGCATTAGAGGTTCCGTAGGCATGTAGAGGCATAATGAAACACAAAGGCACAGGTAAACTTTGTTCAGATGGCATTCTAGACACAAGGAAAAATGAGTTCCGCTTGTAAAATATTCACTTTAAAGCTAAATCAAGCA
The DNA here is from genome assembly GCF_964270895.1 of Podarcis filfolensis. Taxonomy (NCBI): domain Eukaryota; kingdom Metazoa; phylum Chordata; class Lepidosauria; order Squamata; family Lacertidae; genus Podarcis; species Podarcis filfolensis. The sequence continues at coordinate 12,493,975 of NC_139612.1, forward strand.
GCTACTAGATCAGGCTTCCTCAACCTCGGCCCTCCAGATGTTTTTGGACTACAACTCCCATGATCCCTAGCTAGCAGGACCAGTGGTCAGGGATGCTAGGAATTGTAGTCTCAAAAATATCTGGAGGGCCAAGGTTGAGGAAGCCTGTACTAGATGCTACTATTTGCTAAAACAAGTCAGGCTAATAACATGCTTCTGGTGGATATTCAGGTAAATGGGGTTTGTATCTATGTATATGTGTGTGTATATAAATGAAAAAATGAATAAGTAAATAAACACACATGGAAACGTACAGAGGCACCAACCACAAATGACATTTCTCTCTCTGCACCAAATGCTAGTCAACACAGTTTGATTTGACATTTCTAGAAACTGCAATGAGAAATGGTGGGGGTGGAAACTCAAATATAGACTTTGTGGGTAAAAACATTCTGTAGTGTGTGATAGTTGGGGCAGCCCATTAAGCAGTTGTTCCTGTGACACATTCCCCATCGAGATGCAGAACACAATTGTATAAATCCAGAACTAGTTAGCTGCACGTAAGTTGCACCGAGTTCAATGGGATCTAAGTTCCATTTCCTTCAACTGGACCCAAGTAAGACTAACTTGCTCTGGATTTAAACCCATATTTGATACCTGCAATATTCTCCAAACAATTAATACTTGAAAACGTATGCCAATCACAGCCTCTTCAACTGAACTCCTGGCCACAGAAAAGAAAAACATGGAAGCAGAACAGTAGAGAGGAAAGCAATCTTGTTAGCTAATTTAAAGAGATAATTAGCTGGAGTCAACTAGTTTACTGAATATGCATCTTAAAGGGTAACACCCCGAAAATCTGGTTTGCTACTGTTACTGGTTTGCTCAACAGAACAGCTTTTTGCTGTGAATCAGGTCTGATGGCTTGAACCACTAAAATGAACACCGTTCAGCAAGCTACTTTCTGCTTTTGCCATTTCACAGAAAAGTAAAAGTGTAAATCACCACTATTTTCTACATTGCAAACAAATAAACTTGCTTAACACAAGTACATGAAAGATGAATGTCAGACTATTATGCTTAAAACAACAAGCTGCTCAAATGCTTGAAAAGTTGACATTAACAGCAGCACGTCATAATCAAGTGTGTTTGTGTATTTTGTATCGCCAAACCGATCCTTTTAAAATGATACACGTTTTCAATGACACAATGCAGATATAACATTCCCTCTTGTCTGACCACGGTTAAGAGACCGGCTGTGTGTTACGGACTCAAAATCTCCTTTCCTGCTCCCACACAATCTTTGTCACAGGAAGAAAGGAGACGGACAGGAAAGCCTTGTGGTTTGTCACGCCAGGCTGGCACAGCAAACAGGTCCAGATCGCAACTTACCGCCAGCAAGGCCACCTTTTTAATTCAGTGAACCCTTTGCTGGTTCAGCTCCACCTCTGCCTTCCCAGACACCCCTTTGGGGGGGCTTTATACTAGATACCACCAGCAACAGCTTCCATATAACCACCGTTCAGGCAGGTGAATAAAGGAGAGCTCCACGGGGCCTCCGCTTCCTGCCAGCAAAGCCCAGGCACAGTTGAGTAGGGGGGAGACCACTTCTTCATCCAAACCCTGGTCAGAGTGGCAGAGTAGGGATTTGGTTGCTTTGTAAGAACCTATCACTCAAAAAAATAATAATTCATAACACTAATAAAACTTTCCCCCCAGATTAATCTCATTCATAACTTTGAGGGTTTTCTTTGAAACACACACACACACACACACACACACACAGAGTGTAATATAGGATTGGATCCAAAGGGGCACTCCCAGTGCTCGAGCACTAAAGGAAAACCATGACGCTTAATCCTGGCAAGCAACGTACACAGCTGCTTGGATCCAACGCATAAAACTTAGGGGGGAACCACAATTTATACTCAAGAGAGGGCTGCTTCTGGGAATGGCACAACAGAACTGGTCCAAACCTTTTTGGGTTTGAATGTAAATCCTAAAGTTGACCTTTAACAGAATCCATGTATATTCTTCTCATGATTAGACACAAAGGTAGCCGTATAAAAGATAGCTAACTAGGCTGCAAGCATTCAGATTCATTAGCGGAGAAGGTTTGAAGAAAGATCTAACATTCCATTTAATTTAAAAGAAGAGCAGATCACAGCAGCAAAGAAAAAAGAAAAAACAACCATCCCTGAATATGAAGTTGGACAACATGGATAAAACAAATTAATCAGATGTCAGAAGATATCAGGCTTCTACAAATATAAAGCTGTACATTTATATTGTCAATTTAATGTGGGCTTTTTTTTTTTAAAAAAAGAGTAAATTATTATTTATCCATGTTATCTTTAAAAAGAATATGGAAGCAAATGTTTACCTGTATCCAAACGCTTTACAGGGGACTCATCAACCACCTCAGAATCTCCACAAGCACTCCTTGATCTTTTCCTGGGCTGCAGTAGTGTCTCCAACCTTGGAAGGACTACAGACAAAAAGGTTTTGGTCCCTAGCTGTGGAGAAGTTGGCTGGGTTTCAGTGTTCTTTGCAGACTTTGGGGGGCTTACACTTTTCGATTTGCAGAAGAGAACAGAAGTACGTCTGTTTACATCAGTTGATGACTCAGCTACAGCAGAAACGGTCGACTCACTGAGATTACTGTCAAGTAAGTGTTCTGGAGTGTGTCCATTTATTTCTTTCTGAATGGAAGTACTATACAATTCATTGTCAAATTTTACTCTTTTGTAAAGTTTATTCTGCTCTGGATTGAGTTCTACAGGTTTGAGGGTTGGTGGCTCTGAATTAGTCTCCGAGTTTGAAGGAAGAGGTAATGCATCTGATGGTTCAAGTTTAGGGGGAGATTTATCTCCTGAAAAAATTAATAAAGTTGGGTTTTTGAAAACTGATAGTTATAAGAGCTACTACATAAAACTTAGTATCAAATATGTAGCCCACAATAATTATTGTTGTTTGATACAAAGTATAACACATAAACTTTAAACCAACTGTCCTAGTTAGTGCCTGGATTTAGGGGAATATGGTAAGTGTGGAAAAGATTGGCTCTAATCTTCAATGTATTTATTTCATAGCGAGTCCCACTGGAACCAAAGGACTCGCTCTTGCATTGTGGATTGAATCTTAAGAGTTCCAATTTGTGCCAAAGTTTTAAGCCTCTAAAATACTATTAGCTTTCAAATTGCATAGTGTTTCATGACGTAAGCTGTTTATAAAAGTACTTAAAATACAGTAAGCTGAGTAATATATCCACCTTACCTGTTTAAACTTTTTCAGTTAGTTTTTTTAAAAACACTTTTGGAGCCTGAAACTGTTGAGAATTAATAGGGGGCTTTGAAAGCGTTGCTAAATTAATATATTATTGAGAATTGCAAAACAGCTTAGAGTTACGGTTACCAGTTTCAATTCAGTAAAACTTACACTTCTATCTTAATGGCAAAAACCCGACAGGAAATATCACAGGTTGGCTCCAGACTTAAGTCATGCTTGCAATGAACCCAACCCTAAGGATGACATTCTGTAGTGTACCTGACTGATCAGTGGACTGCTTACATGACACTGAATTTCACCCACTATTTGGAGGAGATATATATATTTTGCAATTTGCTTCTACACACAATGAAAATACTAAGCAGCTCCCCATTTAAACTTGCTTTGGATTTTAACCTTTTCCATATTTTTGACTTAAAAAAGGATTCAGCATACATTCTTTATTCACATCTCAACCTTTTAATTTTTCCGGTTTTTCCCTTCTTTTTTTGCAGTTCACCTATAAAACTTGCATGGCCATGACTGTGAAGACAGTAGACATAGCAAACATGTGCACCTGAGCTATAAAAAACCGCCTTATCGGGTGTATCGGGAGCAATTTCCAGTGCGACAGCAGGGAAAGAAACTAGCCACTAATGAAAATATGAAGGCCCACCGCAACAAATGCAACTTTCTATGTAATGTAAAAACTGGATAATCACTTGGAAACAGATAGGTGCAACAGTAAGCTTCTTTAGGCACATTAGATTATTCTCACCTCTTCAATCTACTCTTATTTTTTCCATTCCTATATGCTCCCTTTTAAACTGGATTATAGTGATTTCTAGCTTATCTGGAAAACAAACTTATTTTACTGCTGCAAGAAACTGAGCAAGGATGCACAAATATGGATTTTCTGAAATCTCTTAATCCCTATGCAATCCTGCCAGCATCACTCTGATCTTATACATGTTTACTCAAAAGCAATTATTTGTAATTCATTCATTGTAGGATTAAGGTACTCTCGGAATCTGGGCAGGAAACTTAAGAGAGTAAAACCTTTTTTAAAAAACCCCACCTCTGATTATATACTAACCAAATTAAGTTAAGATTCCTAAATTTGTATTTATAACCTACAAAAGTATACAGAAGTGCAGGGCTTTTGATAACACTAAGTAAATTTCTTATCCCCTTTCACTCAAGGATTGTGGCAATTTCTATCAACTTTTTATTAATACTTGCTTAAATTAACAGATCTTACCTTCTTCGCCTTCTTGTTCTAATACTGCATTTTCTTCTTCAAAACTTCCAATACCTGATTCAATCTGAGAGGGCTGATGCTGTTGCTGGCTTATCTTGATGCGAATCAAGTTAATTTCTTTCTTTAAAAGCTTTGCTCGCTTACTCCTAGAACCACTGGATTTCATTGCACAGGTGAGATCAAGTTTTTCTAGTAACTCTTTCAGCTGTTCTTCCAAAGACATGTGCACTCGGTTAGCAGGATTCAGCAACCTATCCACTGAAGTTAAAAACATAGGCATTTGAACAATGTTTTTCACTCTATAGCATTAAGAGCACAGCTAAAACAGTGTGACACGGGTGCAGCAGAAACACTTGATAAATTGTAGGATTCTGTTCTCCCACTGCAGCTGGTATTGTCCCAACAGCAGTTTTCACTAAAATCATTAAAACATACCTAGGAAATCTGTCACCAATGGAAGCGAAAGCTCAGAAAAAGCTCAATATGGAGGCCAGTTGGCCAAAATATTGGGAAATTTTGGAGCAAGAAGGAGATAGACTGAAACTGCAGAACTTTGAGAAATTAAAAAACAAAGTCCGAGACTGGCTACATTATTTTCAGATAAGGGAGGCATACAATTTGGACAGGAAAATTGGCTTCCAGGTGGAAAAATCTAAATTAGAAACCGAAGTGCTAGAATCTAAAACTAAAATTATGTCAAAAATGTATAACTTGCTGCTGAAATGGAATACACAGGATGAAACGGTTAAGTCAGCTATGATTAAATGGGCACAAGATTTTGGACATAACATTATGTTTGCTGACTGGGAACAGTTATGGACCACAGGTATGAAATTTACGGCTTGTAATGCCTTAAGAGAGAATATTATGAAAATGATATACAGGTGGTACATAACCCCAGTCAAGCTTGCAAAAATATATCACTTGCCCGATAATAAATGCTGGAAATGTAAGGATGTTGAAGGTACATTCTTTCACCTTTGGTGGACGTGCCCAAAGATTAAGGCCTTCTGGGAAATGATTTATAATGAAATGAAAAAGGTATTTAAGCATACCTTCTTGAAAAAACCAGAGGCTTTCCTCTTGGGCATAGTAGGCCATTTGGTGCCAAAGAAGGACAGAACTTTTTTTATGTATGCTACAACGGCAGCAAGAATACTTATAGCAAAGCACTGGAAGACTCAAGATCTACCCACTCTGGAAGAATGGCAGATGAAGTTGATTGACTAGATGGGACTGGCAGAAATGATCGGCAGAATCCGCGAACAGGGAGAAAAGTCAGCAGAAGAAGATTGGAAGAAATTCAAGGATTATCTACAGAAATACTATAAAATTAATGAACTCTGAAAAGATGTTGGTTTGAATTTTGGTGGTCTCTAGCTGTTATGATAAAGATAATGGGAACTAAAATTATTTAAGTTATTAAATTTAAAAAAAGTTGAGTGGAAAATAAGGCGTTATTTTAAAAGGAATGTTAAGAGATTAGGATTTGCTGAATTAACAAGTCGAATTAGAGAACAAGAAGGGGAGGTATGAGGAAGTCAAAGAAACATGTTACTGAAAAATGGTTATTGAAGTTGACTTGTTTTTAATATTTTTCTTTTTCTTTTTCTTTTTGTGTTTATATAAAATTGGAAAATCTAATAAATATTTATATATAAAAAAACATACCTAGGAAATCTCTAGGATTTCAGATAGCGGTCTCTTGTGCAGTGGACGTTCCTCATGCAAAGCAGATGTTCCAAAGTACAGTCGAACCTTGGTTCTTGAACAGATTCTGGAAGTCCGTTCAACTTCGAAAACCAAGGGGCGGCTTCCGATTGGGCTGCAGGAGCTTCCTGCACTCAATTGGAAGCCGCAGAAGCAGCAGTCGGATGTTCGGGTTCCAAAGAACGTTCGCAAACCGGAACACTCACTTCCTGGTTTGCGACGTTCGGGTGCCAAAATGTACGAGTACCAAGGCGTTCAACAACCAAGGAGCGACTGTACTAACTTTGCATGCCAAAGGACCCAGGTTTAATCACTGGCATCTCCACTTGAAAGCACCCTCAATAGCAGGGCTGGGCAAAACCAATGCCTGAAACCCGAGAGCTACATCTAATCACAACACAGAGCAAAATGAGCCAATGGTATGATTCAATTTCAAATATTCAATGCTAAGACTGTCCTGGCAGCTCCACAAGCTCTATTGATGATCTCATTCACTTCCCTCTGCAACATGAACTGAACATGAATTTTATGTCCTGAAGGGCACAAAAATGCCTTTATGAGTTATTGTATCAAAGCTACTAATGTATTTGGCCATCCAATCTGAAACGTGTAAGCCTGTATGCAGAATTTCCCTCCCTGTGAATTTCTCCACAGATTTAGCGACTCAAATTTACCTTGCACAGGTCATGAAACAGCACTGATACATTTGCTTTCTGCTATTCTTCCACTCTACATTCCAGGGATTTGTTACAACTTCTGCACTGGGAGTATGTGTTTTTGAATTGCTATAAAAACTCCTTTGCCATCCCCAAAATCTCATATGAATGTATGAGAAGTGCTTTTTCTCAAATCTCACGGCATAATAACAAATGGATTACTATTGCACTACTGCTATTTTACATGCATGCTTTTGAAGGAAGAAAGCCTACCACAGGTTTAATTAACTCTCTCGACATATACATTAAAAATTGCTTCTGTATGTGCAGAAGCTGAAATCAAGATTCCTTTCTTTTCCTAGGAGGCCAGAAAGATAATTATGATACAGGCAGGAATATAAATCATATCGGGGTAAGAGTGAGTAGATGGGGAAATTATGCAAATAAATGGTAGAAACAGGAAGCTGTGGCAAAAGCAAATAGTACATGTTCTAGAAATTCACTATAAACTGGAAGACAAACATAACAGGCACTGTCAGTTAATCTGTGGAAGGAATCCAGAATGAAATGAGGAAAGTCCATTCACCCCTAGTTTAACCTCCCATGTTAAAATATCTTGCCATCTTTCTAAAAAAAAGGTGATTTTTTATTTTGCTTTATTATGTTCTTATAAGTTTTTTTTTACTGTCCAACACTTTTTTCCTATTGCAACACCTACATTCCAGAAGCAGAGTCCACAAAACATGCAAATAAACAATAGGATTTCAGTATTTACTTTCCTAAGAGCAGTCTTCCTGCTTCATATCACAAAATGATCTTTAATCTCCGAGATACAAAAAAATTGTGATAAGGCTTTCTACATTACAGCAGTCCCCACGATGCCACAAGTGCAGGAAACCCTTGCCATATCCCTCAAGCGCCACAGTTTGGTACCAACTGCATATACTGCTAAGCCATGAATCTTCATTTATCAAACCACACTGCATACGCTGCCTAACTTCACTCCTTTGTTCCTGGGAATGAAGCGGCTAACCAAATCACAAAGGTCCTAGCTTTTGTGTTTCGAACCTGAGATCATGTTGTTGTTTTTTTAATGGCTAAGCCAACAACCATCATTTAAAGCTGGCTATAAATTGTGGCTTGTACTTAGCGTTACATGCTAGGTTTGGATATAACATTAAACTTTCCACTTCATAGTTTCTTTCCACTTGTGAAAGAAGAGGAGTGACATAGGAATGCTTGGGTTGCACACAGCTCATGCACAGTAGATTTTAATAAACCACGTTTCACGGCTTTAGTGCTATAGGTAAAGATGAGCTTTGTGTGAGAAACACACCTTGTTTAAAAGGCTTCAAGAATTCTGAACAAGAATTGACCCACTCAATAACCTGAAAATATTATATCAACACTCATTCTGATGCGTCCTTACCATCTTCCCAGGTAAAAGGTGGAGGAGATTCAAGTTTAGGCCGTTCAGGTAAGTGCATTCCAGTTTCGTTATTATACCCAATTGCCTCCGCATCTCTTCTAGCTTGTCGGAGAACAATACCTCCTTGATCTCTTAACCGCACAGCAGCTCTATAGAATATTGTATCTTTTGCATTGTATTTCATACAGTTTTCAATGATAAGGTTAAAATCTTCTTCAAACTCGTTGAGATTTTTATAAGCTTGGGCATCCAACCGTTTTCTCATAGTAGAAAAATCCATGGGATGTTTAATATGATCCAAATAATCTGGAACCTGCAAGTACATTTTTTTAAAAAAATATATTTTTAATTCTTTGCTCTTTGATTGAAGCAGAAATATAAATATACTATACACTATACCACATTAACAGAAGGCAAAAATTACTTACTTTCTTCCTAAAAATATTGAATCAATGAGATACATAGAAATGTATAAATGTGTATGTTTGTGACCTTGATAATTTAAAGCTTTGCACTTTCCAAACCTCTGTTCCCTTAATCTACTTTTAAAGGCAACCTTTATTTTAAAGTGACCTGGGCACAGACAAAATTTTAATAGTTAAGCTAGAAAATAATCTAAAGTACTCTTCTGAGATTTGTATGATTAAATGCTATCATCTGGTTGAAGAATCAAATATTAGGGCTGGATTGAACTAAACAGTTGCATTAGCAGGAGCAGAAATCCTTGCACGAACAGATATTGGATTCCTCCTTTAATGTTTAATTTTAACAAAATAATTATTTTTATATTTATGCTTTCACAAAGTCTAGAAAATGAAGGTATTAACATTTTAATGTTTGCAAATTAAAGCATTTTATCCTTCATGTGCAAGTGTGGTGATGCCAATTCTTTTTTTACCAGGTTCCACATCCTGCAGTGTATTCAGTGTATTTCCATGCTGTTGGCAGAGGGGGACTTTCCTCCTCTGGCAACTCCCTCAATCTCTATGCTGAGTGCAGATGAGGAATGGAGTGATCTGTCCATCCTCAGCCAGGTTACTCACTCACCTGCATGAAATTCCATGACACCTATGGCTACCAAGCTAGCGCTTCAATACAAAACTGATCAACTGTATCAGAAATATTAAAGTTTCACCTCTTTAAGATTCACTGGTTGAGCAAATATGCGAGCAGAATCCTTTTCCTGTAGTTGGTCTAGAACTGACCGCAGTAGTACAGTAAATGGAGTTAGCTGAAGTTCCATGGCAACCTGTTCCACTTTGATCTATGCAATGGAAGACAAATAGAGTCCATTTCATTCATGGATATGATTGCAGACTGTAAGTATGAAAAATTGAATTTATCAATCCTAAGCAACTGATTCAGAAATAAATTCCAACAAGTTTAATGGTGCTTACTCACAAAGTACTGCAGCTTAAATGTTATATGTGATGTATGTTCAATGTGCAGTAACAAGGAAACATTGATTTGCCTGTATTTGGCAATGTTTACAGCTTAATTACAAAACCCCGTGTGCTTTTGGCAATACAACTAATGTAGAGCCATAGGTAACATTCAAGAGGAGAGTATACCAATGAAAACACGACACATAATCATGGTGCTCTTTCAAAGCTTGGAGCCTTCCCAGTTACGCCACACTTCCAAGGTGCTCTAAAGGCTGTTCCAAGTTGCCTTGAAACATGCGCAAACACCTACAGAGAAAGTTAGGGATCTTGAGACTAAGGCCTATTAGGAAAGGTTGAAGGAGTTGGGTATGTTTAGCTTGGAGAAAAGGCTTTTAAAAAATGACACGATAGCCGTAGTCAAATATCTGAAGATCGCCATCACATAAGTAACAGCAAATTTGTTTTTTGTTGCTCCAGAAGGCAGGACCCAAAAACAATGGGTTCAAATGACAAAGCGGGGGGACGGGACAGAATTAAACTAAACATTAGGAAACAACTTTCTGACAATGCAAGCTGCTTGACAGTAGAACAAAAAGTCTTGGCAGGTGGACTCTCATTCATTAAAGTGTTTCAATGCTGGATGGCCAGCCATCTGGGATGCAGCGCTAGGTTAACTGGAACTAGGCAATCTTTGGGGTACCTTCCAATTCTATGAGCAAGCACGGTACAAATGCATGAGATCTCTGATCCCCAAAGCTCTAAGATTGGGAAGAGGGTAGGATTCATACACATTCACTATGTGGGCATCCAAAATGTTTCAGAAATGGAGCATGAAACACGCTTAAAAACCCCCTGGAGATTAGAATTTGAGAAAGGGGTTCTTCCTGACAGTTCACTATGCTTCAGAGATGTCCTCCACATAGTGTGATGTCAGATACAAGGGGATCCTACCCCTCCCTCATTATGAGAAGAGCAGGTTTCTGGTAACCATAAATTCTGGCGGCTACCAAGGTCACTCAAGATTTGTGGGTCCCCGAGTGTGTATCTTTTGAATCAATCCTGACTCGGCAACATTTCCCTTCAAAATCCTAATAAATAAAATTACTCATATACCTGTTCTCTTTTTAACTTTTCTCGTTTTCGTATAAGTTCTATCAGCAGCCGTGCTCTCTCCAGATCATGACGGAGCCTTTGCCAGTACTTCAACTTCTCCTTTAAGGCTTGTGTTTCTTCATCATCTTCCCTCTTACGAAAGAAAAGTAGTAGTTTCTATGTTATTCTGCTCTTAACTCTACAGCTAACAGTAGCTTCTAGCAAGCATTTCAAGAATAATTTTGAGTCCAGCTAGCCTGTGAAGTTACTTACGATTCCAAGTATACTATTTTTCTCTGATAGAACAAAGATAGGAATTAAAATCTCATCTTCATTTTCACTTAATACACAATTATACTGTTCCTAGCTACCTATGCCATATATTATCAACTCAAATCACATGAGCAGTTTAATTATGCTGGAAGTTACGGAAGATACATACCTGTTGTGTGTTTCTTTGTGACTGCAAACTAGACTGCAGTCTTCTCAATAAAGGGACACCATTTCTGGACAACCTTTTAAGTAACCAGTAACTATGTACTCTTTCAACAAATTGCTTCTTTCGCTGAATAGCCACCTGATTCATAATTTTATTTAATCTAAAGCATAGGGGGGAAACAAACATATTAATTTTTGTAACTCAGTGCTGCATATTTTAATTAAGAAAGAAAATGGAATACTTCTGAATCGGAAATGCTGTTTTGAAATGATACCAACATTTACATGGGCTGGTATAAAAAGAACTTCAGGAAAGCCAGGTGTGTACCCCCCCCCCATGTTACATTGCAAACTTGTTTTGGAATTCCCCTTGATTTCAAAAGTTTTACCATGTACTGGGGGTAAGGGACAGCTCTCCAAGAAACACTAACTGAAAATTATTTTAGGTACTTGGGAGCTAGTCACACTTTTAGAACCAGGGTATTATAAACAGTTACATAAATCTTAAAAACCTGATATAGCTAGAATGTTATTTTCACCTGTTATTTCCTTGTGGAATGTTTCACAATAAAGAAAAAAGAAAAAAAGAAAAGAAAGAGCCTGAACTACATACATACCCTAAGACCTTTGACAAATCAATACATATTCATTGAATTCCTTTCTTTGATTAAATTATTTAACGGTTTTGCTACTGAAGTTATGTAGTGAAGCCTGAGAAGCAGGTTTACAAGACTTATAGTATCACATGTCCAAACACATACCTGTTAAGTCACATTTGACTGTGTAATACTAAAAAAAGAATCAACTCTCTTTCAATTAACCTGGTTGCCTAGAGATAATTCTCAACTGATATAAGATCCAGGCAAGTTGCCATTTGTAAGTTTGATGTATCAGACTGCTATATTTCTATTACTATGCCAGCTGTGTTTGCTTCATCTAAGTACCAACAGGTGCATCTTATTTCCACTAGTTTTTTCTTCTTCATGGCATGCCAATCTGGATAATAGGGGATTGCATTAGGAATGTTGAGACAGAAATAACCTTCTAGTAATTAGCCAAAATATTTTTGGGGGAAAACAAATTTACAGATGAGTGCTAAAACTGTTATTAGAAACAATTCTCCTTACACTTCTGCATGTAACTTCACTAATTTTATTCAAGGGATATACAAAGGTATCAGAACCGCATATAGCATCCAAAGAACTGCACATGCACATATACAAGGGGTTTTTTTTGGCCACCCATCCTAATGTAACCCTCACTCTCTCTCTCCAAATGCCTATTCCATTGCTCCTGAAGGTTGGGAACCATCAAGAGTAAATTTAAATTAAGAATTAGGAGCTATAAATCAAAAGCAAGATTGGCAACCCTCCCAACCTCCCTGAGTACAATCGGACTTGGATCTGGGCCATTGGTCTGTATATGTAATTATTTCATAGGCAGTAGTACACTATTAAAAGCACAGGGGAAAGGGAAATATTTAACACTTCCTAATATCAGATAAAATACCAAGATTAGACCAAATAGTCTGCCCAGTAGTTTTCTGGGTTGAGGCAAATATGTCCCAAGATATTACACCTGCTAGGGTTGCCTTTAAGAATCAATTTCTCAAAATAAACAAAGTCAATATATGAAATAGTAGAAGTATGCAGCACCCAACCTTCCATTTCCAGTGTGGCTATCACATCACACACAGTAAGTACCCTGGGCTCCTCTGGGGACAAAGGCAGGATATAATTTTAAAATATAAAGAAGCAATATGTAGCCAATAAGGATACTTTCTAAAATTAATGAGTTCCATGAAATTATTTAAATATATACATGATGTTTTGTGTTTAACCCCTCTGAATGTTTAGAGGTTGACACCATCATACAAACAGGAAGTCACTCTTGAATAGCCCCCCTATTCACAAACCCAACTCCACTAACACAGCATAGCTGGGGGGGAAACAGGGAACCCCATAAAATAAAATAAATTCTAACTGCTAATTGAGGATGTAGGCAACCCCTTTTTCAGGGCTGCATTTCAGTGGAGGACAGAAACCGAAACGATGATGGGTAGAACTAGAAACATTCACTAGATGAATGTGAGAATCAAGACCATTCTGTGCAAGTCTACTCAGAAGAAAGTCTCATGGGACTGTGACAGGGTTGCTCTCAAATAAGCATACAGGGGATTTTTTTTAGAACAACAGGTGAATAGCTGTTGTTTTGGAAAGCAAGTAAAAGTAATTCTTTCGATGGGTCACACAAACAGCAAAAGCCTATCCATTTGTTCTCAGAAATCCATTTCCTCAAGCCATACAAGCAGGGGAATTTATTTTCTTTAGAGAAACAAACATAAATTTAAATTAAGCGAAATACTGCCACTTGCAGTTGCTCCGAAGCTACATAAGGAGGGGAAGAACACTTTGAAAAACAAAGAAGAGTAAGTAGGAAATGTATGAGCAGAGAAGAAATGTTGATGGGATGGGGAAAGGTGGCAGCTTCAAGAAACACTGAAGGCTGAATAAAATGAGGTCAAAGGCTACAGACCGTCCACCTGTGATCTAGGCAAATAATTTAAAGGTTTCCTGTTCAATTTACCGTATTTTTCGCCCTATAGGACGCACTTTTCCCCCTCCAAAAATGAAGGGGAAATGTGTGTGCGTCCTATGGGGCGAATGCAGGCTTCACGCAGCTCTCCACAAGCCGCGGGAGCCCGCGCCGGAGAGTTGCCTGCATGCTGAAGCCTGGGCGCGCTGAGCTCAGCACGCCCAGACGTCGCGCAGCTGTCCGCAAGGCGCGGGAGCGCGGCGCTGGGCTCCCGCGGCTTGCGGAGAGTTGCCTGTTCTGGGGGCAGCCCCGCGCCTGGGGGGGGGGGAATAATTCCCCCCCTTTATTTCCCCCCAAAAAAACTAGGTGCGCCTTATGGGGCGGTGCGTCCTACAGGGCGAAAAATACAGTAAGTGAACTCAAACCACAGCAATGATGACTCTGAAAGCTATCCTCACTCTTCTACAAAAATATTAAGTTATTGAGTAAGAAGATTTTAAAAATTCTATTAACTTGTTTGTCAAATAGTGCCATAAAGTATTTCATTCCCTATCAATAAGCTGACAACTAAAAGAAAATTAAAATAAAGCAAATTTAACTTTAACATACTATTAAGGTAAATAAAGCATTGACTTCTAACGTTTTTCTTACCTCTGAGGAGGGATACACGGAGCAGATACTGCAGGCATAACTGTACAGGGTTCAGCCGGTGTCTTCTTTGACTTTTTAGCCTTTTTTCTGACCTTTGATGTGGACCTTGTTTTGGCAGAGCCCTCTTTTCTATAGAGGCCATTTTTCATTTCAGCTTCTCCATAAATGTTCAGAGGTCTCCGAATGGAACCTGGTGGTGTATGTACATCACAATATGCAGTCTTTTTTACTGAGAATGTCGTGCCACTACCAGTTAATTCTTTCACTGGTTCCATTTTCATATACAAACCAGCTTTTTGAGCACATGTAACATGGAATGCTGTGTAGCAGTTTGCTTTGTGGCACTGAATACAGGCACCAACACCTTTCTGTTTACAGAGGTAGCATGTTAACTTCCATCGGGCAGGGGGAATGTTCTTAACTCCATCTATTGGCTCAATAAAAACAGTATTGGCAAATCCAACTTCCGGAATCCAAAGAGCACAAACAACATGTCCCCATCGATCATCATCTGTCTTTTTAAAGGCACCTCCTTTGTTTGGACACAGTACACAGTCTACAGGCCGTGAACGGGACTGTAGACACTGTCTGCAGAGCCACTGGCCCTCAGGTATATATGGCACCCCATAACACTCCTGATGCACTGCTAAGTTACACATATCACAAAAAAGAATTACATTGCTGTTCTGACACTCTCCATCCATGCAAATACAACAAACTGCATCTTCATCAATTAAAGACTGATGCTCACCCTGTTTTTGAGTCTCACAATAAGATTCTTTCTCAAAACGGTCCATAAGAAATTCAAACATGTTTTGCGATACAACCGAGAATCCATCACTCTTTCGCTTTTCATTGATTATTTCTAGCCACGCATAATCTTCTTCATCCATATCATACTCCACTTCATTATCAAGTTCTTCCGAAGACTTTTCAATAAATTTATAGTACGATGGAGGCCTCCGGGGTGCAGAAGGTGGACTGTACTCAACAATATGCACTTTGGGTTCTGGAAGAGTACTTGCTGTAGACGGGATGCCATGCGCACTCGGAGACGTTTCATTTTTCTTTTTAACTTTGTTGTTTCTATGCCTCTTTGTTCTCAGAAAGATTGGTGGCCTTTCACTATTTTCTTTATTGCTGTTGCATTCACTTAATTCCTGGGCTGTAAGATCATCTTCTAATATAATTTCCAGGGGTTCAAAGATACTGATCCTGTGCAATCGCCCTTCAATTTCTATTTCTACCATCCTTTGAGCCTGGGCATAGGTCAAAGTTTCTCTAGTAGGGGAGTGTTTAATACTGCATGGAGAAGAAGAGTGTCTTGCTGAAGATACTCGATGACATCTTCCTTTCCTCCTCATTTGGTACTGATTACCTAAAATTAGAAGCATGATTGTAAGATGAAATTGTATATTTTAATATGAAAACAGGAAAGACAAACAGAGAAACATTTTTTTACCTACTAGGTGGTTTCTATGATAAAAATTAAATGTAGTATCTTGAAGGCATTTAAAAACTATGAAACAAAATACTTTCATAAGACCACAGTAAGAACTCCACACATTTTTGTAATTTAAGAAAACTCTTAACAATTCATTTTATAAAACATCCCTGCAGTTAAACAGATGTGTGTGCTGTCATTAAGTCAGCCTTCCCCAACCTTAGCTACGCAGATGTTGTTGTACTACAACTCCCATCATCCCTGACTACTGGCCACAATGGCTAGAAGTGATGAAGATCGTAGTTTAACAATATCTGAAGAAACAGAGTTATAGCATGATCTAGTAGCATGATATATTTACTGGTTTGCTGGTCACTGGTATTCAAAATGAGTTGGATCCAGAGAACTGTGATTGAAAATCTGCTTGTACAGTAGGGCTTTCCTGACTACAACCACCCCAAAGCTGCTCCTGAGGGTTGAGAGCCCTTGTCTAATGGCTTGGGATGAGAAACAGGAAGTTGCAGCAGGGCAGGTACATTCAGAATAATTCAGCAAGGTTTCAGAAGCATTTTTCTACTTGTTTTTGCAAGACACAAACAAGCCCATTTCTTAAAACTAAATAGTAGTTTATCCACTTATCATTATTCCATTTATCTGTTGCATTTTTTTTGTCTCAAGCAGGAAAAAGTCATTTTTAAAAAACACATAAAACATTAAAACCAGAAATGAAAAGAAAACGTTAAAGTATCCCATCCCATCTAAAAGGCTCTATACTGTTAAAAGTCAAAGGCCTGGTTGAAGAGGAATGTTTTCACCTGAAACCTGAAGCTATTAAGTGATGGCAACTGAAGAGCCTCCCTGGTGACAGCATTGCTTAAATCCTACGCACGCTTACTTGGGAGTAAGGGACACTGAAGTCGATGTAAATATTGTGCTGTTAAAAATACATGCATAACACATTTTGCCTGATATTAAATAAAAGGAGAAAAAAATACTAACAGCATGTGAGATGCAGTACGTTCATTAGTAACTTGAACAGACGATCGGTGAGCCTGTCTACAGTCCAGTTCACATGTCATTTTAAAACATAGTTTAAAATAAACTATGGTATAAAGCAGGCAGGTGCAACAGGTAGATCGTGATCTACCGGTAGATCACTGAATGTCTGTGGTAGATCACGGGTAGATCACTGTCTCCTCCCAAAGAAACTCAACAAGTTTGACTCCCCTAAAAAAGCTCATCATTTTCGTCCTGCTCCCCCCAAAAAACAGGCCTTCACCCTTCCTAAAAGCTCGGCAACTTTGACCTGAACCCCCAAAAAGGGGGTAGATCACTACCAGTTTTTAACTGTGAGTAGATCGCAGTCTCTTGGGAATTGGCCACCCCTGGTATAAAGTGACCAAACAGAGTGTTGGAGCACGTTGATCAAAAGACTGTGCTTTGTTTTTGCCTTCAGCAACACTGGAGAAGAAATTGGAGGGTGGATTCAAGTTACTTACAAACCAGTGGTTGTCATTTGCCCGAACTCGCAAACACACCAGACAGTGTAAGCCAAAAACAAATATTTGCATACTGCTCATTAAGGCTGGCCTTTCAACACTGTGATATATCACCAGCTAAACAATGCAATGTACTGATATATCACAATGTCTGAAATAAGGATGGAGCTATGTAGAGGCATTTGATGGCTTCACGGTTTTTCCTACATTGTGATTTTTGCACAGCACACAAACACACACATCACAATTTGTAAAATATTGCAAGGTAAAAAATTATGAAACTGGTATCACAATATGGACTTCAAACAGGTTTTGGACAATATATTGCCCAGCCCTAACACACATCATGATTCATGATATATTGCCCGGTTAAAAATTATGAAACCAGTATCATTATATGGACTTTAAAACTGTTTTGGACAATATATCACCCAGCCATACTGCTCATGGCTTGTGTGGGAGGAGGGAATAAACCATTACTTCCGGTTCATGCAAGCTAGCTTCTGGTTTTTTTACTATAGAATCATAGAATCATAGAGTTGGAAGAGACCACAAGGGCCATCGAGTCCAACCCCCTGCCAAAGCAGGAAACACCATCAGAGCACTCCTGACATATGGTTGTCAAGCCTCTGCTTAAAGACCTCCAAAGAAGGAGACTCCACCACACTCCTTGGCAGCAAATTCCACTGTCGAACAGCTCTTACTAAAGGTTTGCTTTCCTGCAGCTAAGGACTGGCAGAAGCAAAGGGAGAACGAAGCACCTGTGTTTTCAGAAGTGTGCAGAATGTGAACCAGTCCTTCTAGCAATAGCAAGCTTTGATTGCAGATTTGTTTACTGGAGAGATTAATGATTCATTGGGCATGCCACTTCCTACTTTCTCTATATATATTTGAAATAGTGAGCCACTCCTTAATTCGCGTTCAAACAACTATCCATCATTCACAGGTGTAACATAGCATAGCATAAACTAAAACAGGTACACTTCACTGACACCAGAGTCCTATGCACAGGCAGAAAAAACCCATCTGCTTGTAAGGACTGGGGCTGCCAATTTTTGCAGCATTTTACAGCATGAAGAATCCTGAAGGGTCCTGTGACTTCCAAAAGCAAGGAGGCAGAATGGAGAAAAGTAAGTGGGTGGGTGTGGGTGGGTGTTTGAATGACAGAGTGAGAGATAGTACACCTGCAATGAAAGGAGCTAGGAAGCTCCAATGCATTTGCAGAATACTGTGCATAGCCTTTTGGATCAAACATTTTAACATTATTTGGAAAGTTTATTTTGCACCTATTTGTTTTATTTAGATGGGTTATCCTAAAGACAGATATTGAATTATACCAGAGCTTGAAATTTGGGTGCAAGGAACAGAATGGTGCCAGTAAATGAAGGCATCTAAGGCTATCATTGGAGAGGTGATAACTATACAAGACAATGTTCCATCAGGTAATTCCCTGGGCCTCCCACCACCACCAGGGCGAAAGAAAGAAAGAAAAGAAAAATCCATCACCTTGTTTCTAATACAGGATGTCTTGAAATATTTTTAAAATGGACCTCTGCAAAAAATGGCTCAAAGAAATGTGAAGTGAGCATCAGATGCTGATTTCTATGAAGGATTTGTTATAGCAACTAACTGACAGATGTCAACAAATACTTAACACTTTTTTATTCTCCTTCGCTCCACAGTATTGAGGATTGCATTCTACTCTTCTATCAAGCAAAATGGGCCTCCAATTATGAAAAATGACTTGCACAAGGTCTTTCATGCAGTGGTTCCTCACTGACTCCTTCTGACTGTAACCCACAGAGCTCTTCAAAGCCAAGTAACATGGGATTGCACATGGAGGGCTACAGTGAGAAAGGGGTCTCTCCCCACACCAACTGTGACGAACAGATTTTAGGGGTAAAGAAACAACTCTGTTGCACAAGTAGCCTAATTTTTCTCATGGTCTGGATCTAAGCCAGCACGTGAAATCCACAGAATTAAATCCATTGTTGAATTTGTAGATATTTTTGCTCAACTACAATATATACATAATTCATGTTTGTGACCTATATTACTTATCAACAAAGATTGTTTTCATAATGTTCTTATTTTTCTTATGTAGAATAGGAACGATTTTACCTGATGTTATAGGATTTCACTTGTGTAGCTTTTAATACATACTGTCTGGAAATTATACAGAAGATGGTATATTTTGTGTACGTATCTCTTTTACTTGCCTCTGAGAAAGGACAGTTTTCATAATGAGATATAGCAACACTTTCAGGTTCTGGGTTAAAGCAGACACTGACACAATTTGTAGTTATGAACCAACAAATGCTGTGATGCAGTGTAAATGAGCCCATAAAAAAATCATTTGGAGAAAACTTGGAGGAACATAATTATGACTGATATGCTTGGGAAGAAGTGGGACATTGGTTCCTTCCCCTTTAGTGTATTGCTTGACTTGCTCATCAGTAGAAAAATGATATTTGAATGGCTCTGTCTTGTAATAGGGTTAGAAATTTGCTGGAAAATGCTGATGTTTAATACAGTACAGTACACAAATGCAAGTACAAAGCAGCACCTATGAGGGATCCAATGTCCTTCTAATGGGGAACAGAGCAATGTTGTGAAAATTCACATGCCAAAATGTGAAAGAAAGGAAATACAATGAGTTGATCTCAAAAACAAAAGGAAGAAAATCACACCTTGGCCATTTCTGTAAACTGTCCTGTTTACAAACAGTGTAGGCAAATTTTATTGTTCTGTTTACAGCAATTATTTTTCATTCAATAAATAAACTCTGTCAAACTATCTGTTGAACAAGTATTCACTTAAGGCAGATTTTCCAGATGTTTTGATTACAACTCCCATCAGACCCAGCCAGCATGGCCAATGGTCCAAACTATCTGGAGGACAAAAGGTTGGAGAAGACTGTCTCACAGCATCAGATTCTCTCCCCAAGGCACCAACCTTCACTGCCACAGGATCAATTTTACTCTAACAGGAACAAAACAAGATTATGACTACTAGACAACAAAACAAAGTATTATCTGGATAGCCTCAGTGCTATTTTCCAGACTAAACTACAGCACAATCAACAACGAATTAGCTTCTTAGAACATGGACCACAATAAGTGGTCAACTTGATATAATCAGTAAAAAACTGTGGCTAGCCTTGATCATTTGGAGTCATACAACCATTCAATGTTACTAAGGAAAGCTTTGCTCCCCGAGGATTAGAATAATTTCATGCAGTTAGTAAAAGCATATTAAATTAAATATAATTTTTTCAACCATTATCTAAGCTCACTCAATTCCTCTGGGAGGTTTGATAAAAAGCTAATTATTTCATTTCAGTAAGTGCACAAGAGGATGTGCATCAAGTGCGCTGAAGGGCCTATGCCACCTACACAAGATCACATATGCCTACTCCAGACTGTATTTAATTTTAAATGCCCACGTCACCGATAGCTCATGTGGATTCACGTATCCACCTTAAAAAGCATGGGAGGTAAAAATCCTTCTTTGTATGTACACGTACACAGAATCCCCCAAATGAACAGGGCAAAGGTCCTGTATTTCCATGTCCTCCAGCTCAGTATATGAAAACTCAGTGAACTAGGCTGTTATGGGAAATATTGGTCTGTGTACAACTCTCATATCCACAATATAGTCAAGAAACATGAGTTCGTGGTTTAGGAAGCACTCATCTGTGAATGGGGTGTAACAGGACAGAAATACTATGGGTATCCCTTGCATTTGAAGATGCTACAACCACAACAGGAAGGTCCATGCACCCAGATGACAAGTATGCCAATGAAGTTAAAGTTGTTAAGGGTTACTAGTATTTGATAATCTTGAGCAAAGCATCCTATCTCCCTTCCTCCCACTGTTCCCCCATGGACTACAAAGCTAGAATAGGCACTTAAAGGAATGCACGCCTTAAAAAAACTTGCTCAAACATTTTATGGACACAGGCCCCAAGTCCTGCACACCTTCACATGCAGAATGATTCTTAGGTCACAATCTTTTTTTTGTTATTACCCAATAACTGGTTGTGTTTGTGGTTTATTTGAGCTTAGACTGTCGTAATTTCTAAAGCTTCTTATACAGCCTTATAAAAAGAACTGAAGCACAAAACAAAATAGTATTTATAAAGTTATCACTGCAAAACTTAGCTTTGATATATTACTTTAAAAAACTGTGCAGACTGCAAAACATGTATCAGAAAGCAATTCAACAGGCAACAGCTGCTTCTTAAAAAAGTGGTAATAGAAGACTACTGGATAGTAATCATCATTTTCTCTTCCAGTAACCGCAGCTGTTAGTAAGAAAAGAATAGGGTAGCTGTGCAATGATATCTGAAGACATAAAACAAGCAACACTCAACAAATGTCTGCACTGGGGAAAACATTTTACACATATTCATGGCACCAACTCTATTTGAAACATTTGTGTCAATGCCCTCCCTTCAAATGACAGTTCTCCCACTTCCCCATGTTACAGAGGATGAATATTCCTTATTTTCAAATTGTGTTGACATTTTTCCCCACAATAAGCACTTTTGGGAAGTGCAAATATTCCCACTAAATCTTTAATCACAAATACTGAAGGGTAAGAAAGAGGAGCAGAAGCTACATGAACTTTGTGAAATTGTAGTGTTTTAATAGCTAGTTCATCGAGTGAACACCCAAATGCAAGAGGCATCTATACAAACCTTCATCAAAATTGGCACTCTTATGAAACAGCCACTCAGACCTGTTCTGGTAGCTTGCAACTCATCTCCCACCTCCCCCGCTTTTTTTTACTGGTTCCAGACTGAACTGCATCAAATCCAATGTCACATTTCAATTTCTGTAACAGAAAGAGGGCTATGTTTGTGTGTGTACACAATGGGGAGCATTTCTAAGCTTTTTATGGAGAGCTATTACAACATAATCCTATGGCTTTCCAGTTCAATGGGATTTACCCATCACATTGAATCAGATTGAATCCTTGGAGAACCAACTGACTTAACAACCTTGTGAGGTAGGCCACTACTTCTCTCATTTTATAATTGGTGAACTGATGAGAAAGACAGAAATGGATCTCGCATTCAGACATTTTTAGATCCAAGCAAACTTTTAAAATACCCAAACTGTGTTTACAGTACTATTTGACAGCCATAATTCATTTCAAAATCTCAGACATTATATAAATGAAAACTAAACTAAAACTGTGGAAGAAATTATTATGCTAAGCTACAACTATTTCCCCATGGATTTTAAAAAGAAGAAAAACCATGGGAAAAGGAAGAACCATGCAAGTTATTCTGAGAGAGTATTCCTCTATCATAAACTAGATAAAATCTAGTTCAGAGAAAGAGAATGAATTCCACGTCTAGAAGAATGACAGAAATAAATGCTTATGTGCAAACAACTATCTGACTTTTAGAAGACATCTGAAGGCAGCCCTGTTTAGAGAAGTTTTTAATGTTTGATATTTTACCGTGTTTTTAATATTCTGTTGGGAGCTGCCCAGAGTGGCTGGAGAAACCCAGATAGATGGGTGGGGTATAAATCATCATCAACAACAACATTTCTCGAAGTTCAGCAACAGCCAAAGCGTCTTAAAAGTGACATTTTATCACCAGACCACATTGCCAAAATAAAGCCTTCCTCAAGAAGCATACCGTTTGCGAGGCTTGTACTATAGTACTATAGTCAGGGTTTACCCTATCTGCAGTTCCCTTGGGAACGCAAAATAATAAATCACACGTCCATTTGCGGAGCGTCTTACATCATCTCTTGTTACAGAAAGGAAGATGAAAGCCTCTTCCAATTGCATGCCGACGAGTTAAAAGGCCCCGGTCCCTGGGAGGTAACGCTCCTCTTACAAACTGCGGAACCCGGTGCACTGAATCCGGCCGGGCCAGCTCCCAGCTGGGAGTTACAACAGAAAGGAGAGGGGGGAGGTGGGGGGGTGGGGAAAGTCGCGCTTCGCCCCGAAAGCGAAAGCGAACTCCCCAGGAAGTAACCCTTTCCTCCCCGACGGGAACGAGGCGAAACAGGAAGACTCGATAGGTTTTGCGGGAGGCGCGGGCCACCCTCCTTCTTCCTAATCCAACCCCCCCCCCTCGGTTTCGCGGAATGGTTGCGCCCTGCACGAGATTCCCGTACAACCCCCGCCGCCGCCCACCCCCTTCCCCGAACGTCGCCTTCCCCCCGCCCGCCCGGCCGCGACATCAACAACAGCGGCCGCCCCTCCCGCTGGCGCGCCGATGGTTCCTTCCCCTCCCCCACCGCCCCTCCCCTCCCGCCGAGTGGTTCCTCCCACGCCAGGCCCGGCGCCTTATCCTTTGCGAGGCCCTACCTCTCCCCGCCGGGCCCGCCTCGCTTTTCCTCCCCCCGCCCGGGACAATGCTCGGGCCGCAAACATGGCGCCCGCCCGCCCGTGAGGTGGGTGGTGGCGCGGAGGGGGAGGGGGTCGCGGTTTGACGGGGCCGCGGGCGCTCACCTGAGGGAGCTGGCCGACCCCTCCCTTGGCTGCGAGACTCCGGGGCTAATGGCGGCTCCCTCAGCTTGCTAACGCCGAGCGGCTGTGAGGAGACTGAGGGAGGGGCCTCGTCGTCCGCGCTGTCCCGGCCGCCTTGGGGCTCCCGGTGGCGGCGGCGGCGGCGGTTGCTGTCTCCGGCTGCCGCGACGCATTCGGGGGCGGAGGGCCGGCTGCGGGTTGGTCGCCGAGGCTCCCGTGGCCGAGAACCTTCCCCTCCTCCTCCTCCTCCCCCCTTCGGCACAAACAATGCGGCGGCTTTACCACAGCGCTCGCGCCGGCGGGGGAGGGGAGGGAGGGAGGCGGGGGAGGAGCAGCAGCAGCAGCAGCGGGACGCGAGGGCGCCAGGCACCTCCCAGCCCCGCGGACGACGACGCGCGTTCTGGGGGCGGGGCCACGGAGGCTCCGCCCATCACCGTGTTCGTCATCCGCCCGCCGCCAACCAATCCTCGCGAGGTGGGCGGGGCCGAGAGCGCGTCGGATTTTGTTAAGACCGCAGGCTGCTGCCGGGTTCAGGGATGGACGAGGCGGATGGGAAGGGACCACGAGGCTCTTTCTTGGGCAATCTTCCGCGGCGTGGCGTTTTCTCCTTGCGGAGCCAGGTGCGAGGAGAAGCTTTCGTAGGATCGGCTGGGGAGTCCTGACGCGCCAGGTTCTTTGCCACTCCAGATCCCACTGTATTTGGGAAGATTAAACGGATCCAGCTCCTTAGATCTTCATCTTCTTTGATGCAGAGGGCTTTAAAGCCTGGATTCGGTCCCCAACTTGGAGCCCGCCTTCACTGACATACTTTTGGCACTCCCGTGAAAGCTCACCTTTCCAAGTTTTCATGGATGAAATAATGGAATACTGAATGGTATAGGGCAGGCATGCCCCACTCCCAAGAGACTGTGATCTACTCCTAGTATTAAAAAACTGGCAGTGATCTACCCATTGTCATTGGAGGGAGGAGGAGCGAACCTGGGATGGATGGCTTGCCCAGAATTTCTTTAGGAGGGAAGTGCCCAGAGTTGTTGACCTTTTTTTGGGGGGGGGGAATTGCACAGAGTTTTTTAGCTTTCCCCCCATAACTTTTTGTACATGATAAGGATCCAGCGATCTACCAGGATCAGCTGGGGATCTACTGGTAGATTGTGATCTACTGCTTGGAGATCCCTGGTATAGGTTTTTTATATATATATAAAATATGCAGGGATTTGTGATACGTGAAATGAACCATGGAAAGAGAAGAAGGGAAGTCATTGATATCTTAAGGACATAAGTCTCTGACTTTTAGAAGACATCTGAAGGCAGTCCTGTAGCTTGTAGATCATAGTGAAAGTACATGAAACTATTATATTTCACTGGATGGTAAAAAATGCTTTTAATTATATGATTGATAATAATAATATACTATTTATACTCTACCCATCTGGCTGGGTTTCCCCAGCCACTCTGGGCAGCTTCCAACAGAATATTAAAAAGTTAAGTAAAAAAAAATAGTTACTATATTGAGTCTGTCAACGGAGGGGGAACATTTTTAATGGTATGCATTGCCACATGTTTTGTTAGTAACAGAAACATTTGTATTCTTTATGTTACTGAGGATATTTTCTGTTTCCACAGGCAACATCTCTATAGTATTAGGATTTAATACTGATACATTGTTATTGGAATGTTGCCCTTTGGCTCATTAGAAGTTGGACTCCCAATTTCCATCAGTCTCTGCCGATATTGTCAAGGATGGTTAGAGCTGTAGTGCAATAATACTCTGCAGGACTCAAGGTTCCCATATCCCTATACTGCAAGCTTTATGGCAATAGTATGTGAGCACCCCTGTTTATCTGCCATGTGACAAGTATCTGCATGGAACCAGGTCTCAAAGTGAATTAAGTAATGCTCAGGACTGTCGCACAATAAAAGAATAATGAATGTTAGAAGGACGCTGGAATGAATTTACATGGTTTTAGCAGAAAAGGTTATAAGGAATTAAGTAAAAATGGATTGTTAGTGGGTTAAAGTGTAAAATTTAAGGTTAAATTGCGTTAAGATAAATTATGGAACAAAATTTGAGAAAGAGGGAAAGGACTTGCTGAAACAATTATGAACTAGAATACAAAAAGGGAGGCGTGAGGAAGTCAAGGAAATAAGTAAATGAAAGATAAAGATATGAAAATACTGGATGTTAGTGTTTTTAAATGTTATTGTTTAGCTGTACTGTTTTTTGGTTTTTTTTTCTTTTTCTTTTTAGTATTGTATTTTCTTTTAATTTTGAAGTATTGTAATCTTTTTTATTATTGTCTGCTTTTCTTTTTTTTGTAACTGTTAAACTTTAATAAATATCTTTTTTAAAAAAAAAAAGAATAAAAGTGGGAGAAGTAAAACTTTAGAACTCACAGTAAGATGCAATTCCAACATGTGATGCAAACACCCATATCAATCAACAATCTTAAATAAGAGTTTGGAAACAAATGGCCTGAAGTTAGTTTGTAGCATAGATGCCCAACATATTCATATGGCGATAATACAAATAAAAAAGAAGTTGAATTCTTTCTATATTATGTTAATTTTAGGGAATGGCTAGCTGTCCTTGTTCTCAAGGGATTCTTGCAAAAATACTAAACTCTTTCATTCCCTTATCTGTAATTACAGCATTCTAGTACTTTCAGTTATACTTTTTAAGAATTACTTTCTGTATAAAGGGTAACATTCATTGAAAGATAACCAAGTATTCAAAATACAGCTCACACTACATATTTCAGGCCTACATAATGCATTACAACAGCCTTTAATTACAAGCCTTTTTTTACAAGTCCTCAGCTAGTGATAAAATTATTTAAGTTAAATAAATGATTCAGATCTGTCATCCCCATTGTTTTTTAATCTTCCTCTGACCTTCTCAAGTTCCTCCATATCACTGCATTTTAAGCCAGTTTCCTTCTGCTGGAGAACTAAAAACAAAGCGTTCCTGTTATCAGCTTTATTAGCAACTTCAAGCTGCATCCACACACTTCTTTACTATGAGCCAAGTATGTTGCTGAATGCTGTACTTAACAATCAACTCTCCTTTTATTTTTTCATTGAAAGGGTTAGATATAACTTCATTTAGATACAGCAGGGGGAAATCAAGTGTAGCACCAGTGCTCCCCCCCCCCCAGGGGATACTCAAGGGTACTCAGTATGGCACCTTTTTGTTGTTTAAAAATGTGCTACCTACTGTAACAACTTCATTGTGAGTACTGGCACCTATTTTTCTAGAAAGAACACTGTGCAGAACTAAAACGTAAAGGTAAAATCTAAAGCAAACAGTAGTAGGGTCTTCAATAAGGCCAGCTACCATGTATCAAAATAGTGAGCACATTTTAAAGTTAAGAACTGTTAATTTAAGACACACACACACACGCAGAGAAGATGAAAAAATAAAATAAAAAAGATACAGGGCATTACAAAAGCCCCAATGTTTCATATCCCAAACTATGTTTTTTCTTGATTCAGGTAGGTAGCCGTGTTGGTCTGACACAGTCAAAATATATTAAAAAATAAAAGAAATTGTCCAGTAGCAGCTTAGAGACCAACTAAGTTTGTTCTTGGTATAAACTTTCGTGTGCATGCACACTTCTTAATATACCTGAAGAAGTGCGCATGCACATGAAAGCTTATACCACACAAAAGCTTATACCAAGAAAAAACTTAGTTGGTCTTTCAGTTGCTAATTTATTTATTTTTCCTGTTTTTTCTTCGCACTCCCCATTTTGTGTGTGTTTAATAACTAGCCTGAGCGTTCTAGTTTTGCCTTATTTATCCTTTGGGAGAGAAAGGGAATTTTTTTGCCTCCCTTGACACAGAAAGGCTTACTATTAACAGTTTGAAAAACTCTGCAATACAAATGATGGAAAATAGAGTAGAGCCTAGCCATTTCATAATGTGCTTGTTTAATTTGTTAGTTCAGGTCGTGGGCTTTACCTAGTTACAGAAAATCACTGTAAAACCAAATTGAATATATATACAGAAGCTGTTGTATGAGTCATCTTGCCTAGTGTTCCCATCACAGCTTTATCTCCCTAATTTACAAAAGTTTATTACAATTTCTTTCAGAAACGACACCCAATTTCCACAGACTATCTGGACCTAATTAATCAACATCTTTTAAGACTTGAGACAGACAAAACTGCACCACACATACAACTCTGTATGTAATACAACTGGTCTAGCAACTAAAGTAAATTTCTGTTATGTAAGATTTTAAAAGTACAGCAGCAGGGGAAAGTTTGGACTGAGAGTGGTGGTACTGGTAAGCCTCTTACAAAATCATTTGCATGCTAAACAGACAAATGTTGAGTCAACAAAACCCATAATCTGGTAATTGCATGGGTGAATCCAGTCTGATGGTGTGTGTATTTAGCCAGCATACAAATTTCTCTTCAGGATGCTAAATATAAACAGGTATTGGTTAGTGTCAGAACGTGGTCTTGCCTGCGAGACAAAGTCTCAGATTTAACTGGTATCTCTAGCTAAAAGTTTTCAGCTATTAAAACTAGAAAAAACCACTCTGCTGAAAAGCTGCTGTCTGTCAATAAGTGCTATGCTAAATCCCTCCCACCACCACCACCACCGACAGTTTAATTATCAAAATTAAACTCATCCCCTTACACAAAGAAAACAATGCTGTAAGGGTACTCTTATGCTCATACAATAAATTCTGGAACAATACCAGTCTTTGTGCAAATCTTAACAAATTCTACTGTACATCACGTCTCCACACACATTCACAGGCTGAAGTCACACATGCAGACTAATATCCTGGAGTAAGCAAGTACAGGCATACATGTGCATAGGACTGTAGTCTTATATGGAAGATCTGTGTAAGTGAATCACCTTTATGTGATTAATTGTAATATTTAAGATCCAAAAAGTTTCATTTCATTCTGGGTGGAAAGTATAAATTATGTATTAAACTTGCTATACCTCCATGTCAGCTCACAGAACAAGCATTGTCAAGGAGAGGGCACACCTAATATTTATGGTACTCAGATGTGCCTTTAATAATTGGATAGCACCAAGAGTTTGGGCAGATGTAGGCTGCAAGGTTATAGCATCACAGGGCTTGAAATATCTGCGTCTGCAAGAACATATTTCGATGACTTCAAGATGCCCCACCTTCTATTGCATCCAGTCCTCCTTCACCACTGCTGCTTTATACAGCTCTAACAGTGCCATAACACCTCAACTTACAGTGCAATTATATGAATGTCTACTCAAAAGTGAACCCAGCAAACAGCCTTTACAGAGTTTTATTTAGTTCCTTCCCGGAAAGTGTGCACAGGGCTGAAAGCGTTCACAACATGCACCAAGTGACCAAGAAGCACAACCTACAGCTTTTCAGCCCCACAACTGCCATTCAGCTGTCATGAGTCACAGACTCTGAATAAAAGCGAGAAAAGAAATCAAGCCGAGGGATTCCCTCAGGAAATTTCCCTTTTCTGGAGTTAACAACTTTAGCGTAACAAGTTAACCTAAACGGCTGTAGGAAGGGCTCGGCTGACGACTTCGGGGAGCGGGGGGAACCTGTTCAAAAGAAGAAATCCTGGTGCTCATGTACCTTCCAAGACTCCGATATCTACGCAGCTGTCAAGGCTGCAATCGTATGCAAAAATTACTCGGGCAGCGAGATCCACGGTGCTGGTAGAAAGTTTCAAGTTATAAAATAAAATAAACCCCACCCTTCCGCCTTCATACATAAAAGAGCTTAATGCGTTGGGAGTTTCTCGCAGCACAGGAGATCCGAATTACCACTGGGGGAAAGCGAGCGACAGAGGCCAGCCGCGAAGCGTGAGGCAAACTAGCCAGATGTGCAGGGTATTAAAAATAGTACTATTAATATTACAATTATTATATACCCTCTTGAGTCGAGCGGCATTTCCTCCCGGGTGAAAACATGCCTCTCGGGAACCCTGGCCGCCGCCGAAGCCGCCCTTTTCCGCCCCACCCCGTCTGTCTCTCTCAGGCGGGGGAGCGCAGAACTCGCACTCAGGCCCCTTCGGTTGGCCGCCTCACCCTCACGGCAGAGAGACAGAGAGGAAAACAACCACCACCACCCCAGGCAACATCCACAACTGGGCCGGGATGCATTTGTCTATTATTATTATTATTATTATTATTATTATTATTATTATTATTATTATTATTACCCCACTCTGGACGGCTTCCCACAGAATATTAAAAACACAATAAAACATCAAACATTAAAAACTTCCGATCTGTTTTCCCTCCCCCCCCCCAACATCCACCGTTGCCGGCCATTTTGTCCGCCTCGGCGAGGCGCCCGTCGCTCTCCCGATGACGCGCCACGTCGCGCGCGACGACGACGACGCTCCCCTCCGGCTTCGCCCGCTTCCCCTTTCCCTCCCCCACCGGCCGCGCGTGGCACATGCGCAGTGCGCGGCGTGGTCGGCCGAGCCGGGTGTATGTGTGGAGGGAGGGAAGGAAGGAGGGGAGTCGGCGTCGCGGCGGCAGCGGGCGAGGCGAGACAAAGCGGCCGGGGAGGCGGGCCCGCGTCGAGTCGCTCCGCGCGGGAGAAAGACGAGGTGAGCGAAGGGAAGGGTCCGGCGCTCCGTAGGTAGACATAGATATATGTGTGTGTGTGTGTGTGTGTGTGTGAGGGAAAGCGAAGCGCCTGTCTCCTCAGCCTCCCCACCCCCAACCCCGCGCGGACTCCTTTCGGCCGGCGAGGGACGCCTCCTGGCCCGTCGGAATCCTTCCGCTGGGACCAGGCCCACCACCTCAGGAGAGAGACACGGCGCGAGGAGGGGGGAGGCGGCCGCCTTTCAGACACCCCCCCCCCTCCCAAATAAGCGTGCGCCGGCCTTATTGTCTGTGAGGAGAGCCTGAGGGGAAGACAGAGAAAAACTCCATTCACACACTTAATTCATTCCTGGGCCTTGAGGAACAACCCCCCCCTCCCAACAGCAACGCCTTATGTCCTCCCACTCTCCCCCCCCCCTCCAGTGCCGGATGAGGAAGGGCTTCTCTCTCCACCCCCCCCCCCCTCGAGAAGGTGCTGGGCCGCCGCGCGTCCCTTCCTGGAGCGTGGCTTTGTCTGCCCCTCGGTTCGGTTCCTCTCTCAAACGTTTCCCTCCCCCCGCCCCAGCAACAACCACCACCACCCGCTTTGAGTTCTCCTTCCCCTGGGAAACGCCCGTGGAGTATGTCACCCCCCACCCCAAATTTTATCAATTTGATCCATAGCGGTCTTCAGCCCTCCCCACGATAAAATATTTCAGCCATACACACAAACACACCCCAAGTTGATGGGCATTGCCATTCATATTGATCCATAGGGGTCTTCGGTTTCCCCACAAGAAAATCCTTCAGACACACACCCACACCCAAGTTGATGGGCATTGCCATTCAAATGCCAGACCTTAAACTTTATTATGAACCAGCAGCATTCTGCGGGTTGAAAGACTGGCTGCTTCTTGAGAACACAGACATTTTGGACCTAGAAGGTTTTAACAACGTTTTTGGATGGCATGCATATTTGTGGTACGGCAAGGTTAAAGCACATAAAGCATTCAAAAACCATATTGTCAGGAAAGCATTGTTTAATGTCTCAATAAGATACAAAAGTTTACTGGAAAATAAAACCCCAAGGTGGTTGTCACCAATGGAAGCGAAGGCTCAGAAAAAGCTCAATATGGAGGCCAAATGGCCGAAATATTGGGAAATATTGGAACGAGAAGGAGACAAATTGGAATTGCAGAGTTTTGAGAAATTAAAAGATAAAGTGCGAGACTGGCTTCATTATTATCAAATAAGAGAGGCCTATTATTTGGATAAAAAAATTGGCTTCCAGGTGGAAAATTGGAAACAGAACTGTTAGATCCCAAAACTAAGATACTTTCAAGAATGTATCTGGGAGATGATCTATAATGAAATGAAAAAGGTATTTAAATATACCTTCCTGAAGAAACCAGAGGCCTTTCTCCTGGGCATAGTCGGCCAATTGGTGCCAAAGAAGGATAGAACCTTTTTTATGTATGCAACAACAGCAGCAAGAATACTTATTGCAAAGTATTGGAAGACACAAGAGTTACCCACCCTGGAAGAGTGGCAGATGAAGGTGATGGATTATATGGAATTGGCGGAAATGACTGGCAGAATCCGAGACCTGGGAGAAGAGTTGGTGGAAGAAGACTGGAAGAAATTTAAAGACTACCTTCAGAAACACTAAAATTAATGAATGTTAAAATGATGTTGAACTGAAAATAAGTGGCATTAGCAACGAAGTTAATAAGAATATGCAAAAATGAATTGATAAATGGATGAAAATATAGAGTTATAATATGTTAAGATATAGAGTTAAGATAAACGAAAGAAGGTAAGGATTTGCTGATTTGATTATCTAAATGGGAATACAAAAAGGGGAGGTGTGAGGAGGTCAAGGAAACAAGCTAATGAGTTTAAAGTTACTAAAAACGGATTTGTTTTTTAATTCTCTTTTATCTATTTGTTTTTTGTATTTTGTATTTTTATTCCTCTTTTTTTCTTTTATGTATTTTTCTATGTTTTCTTTTTTGTATCTTTTTCTTTCTATGTGACTTTTTTCTATTTTGTAAACTTACGTTTTTGTAAAATCACAATAAATATCTTTAAAAAAAAAATCAAATGCCATTCAGATTGATCCATGGAATCAATTCATTTTTAATGCTTTTCAGGTTTACACATTTCCCTAATTTGACCGTCATTTTAACATTTCAAAGCTTGGCTTCCCTCCCCCTCTTTCTGCTGTTGCTTAAATTTATTATTAATGGCTTCTGCATATCCAAATGAACTTAATTTGCTCATTTGTTCATCTACTTTAAATATATAGTCAGATCCATGGGATCAGTTACTTGAAGTGGGGCTTACCTGGCTGCCCCCCTCCCCCAATATTTTATTCAGTTTGGCACGCACACACTGAACCAATGCAATAGTCCTCTTTGCTATGTTTTTTTTTCCTTTGGGGGGGTGTCCCAGACACACACTTCATGGGTGGTCCCAGAGTGCTCTTCCTCCACCCTCCACTTACTGGAAGAGGAGGAGGTGGGCTGACAACACACCTTTTCTGACAGCAAGCTTTGCTCCCCCCCTTGCCCACTTTGCAAGCAGTTTCTCTCCCACCCCCAAAGTGACAAATGAGGGACCCTTGTGCAGAGTCTTAACGCAAAAGGTGCTAAGCTCTATTGGGCTAATCCTCTTAGCTTCCCAGGCAGAGGGGGAGGCACTTCCAGGGATTGTTTCTACCATAGGGATGGGAAATTTAAGGCCACTTCCAGCTCTCCAGCAAATGTATGTGCATCTGTGCAGTTATCACAGACCTAGAGCATTCAGCCTGTGGGGTTGTGGTTTGAGACTGGTTTCTTAAGGTCTACGCACTTCTTCACAAGTGTTGGTTAAGGGACCCTGTAATTCATTAAATCACCCTGATGCAGAGTAATCAGAGTGTTAATAGCCATTCTGACCTTACAATTCAATCCATGGCATCTCCAGTTTCAAGTATCTCAGATATCAGGGGTGGGAGAGACCTCTGCTTGAGACCTTGGAGAGTGGCTGCTTGTCAACATAGGCTGGATCAATGGACTGAATTAGGGATCAATGATCTGGCAGCATTACACAACTTTTTAATGCATGCACATGCACACCAAGGGACAATTCAACCCCCACTTCAGCCCCCACATGGAGGTTGTCATAGACCACTTCCCAATGGCAGCTCCACGGTTTAAACTTTTATTATATGTCATCCCAAATGCATGAGCTTTCTTCATGCAACATCTTGCATCCCATATAACCAACTAACAATTGCTTGGAGTTGTGTATGTTTCAGCAAGATCATGGACTAGGGAACATTTTAAAAATTTGTTTGCTGTTTGGAGAGTCATAACAAGAAAGTGTTTTTTGCAGCCTTCATGTTTCATTTAAACTTGCCCTAGGAGAAATTTCTTTCTTACTAAAGTTGTTGGTCTTAGGGATTCAGGACAAAAATCTCTAACAATAGCAGTTGTGTTTGGTTTGATTTCAATCTACTGGTAGATTTTAGCCTCGTAATAAACCTCCCAGACTTGAGTCTATGGTCTAGAAGTCAGGTTCAACTTGTTTCCTGATCAAGCTGTGGAACTGCTTAATGATTTGGCTTGATAAATAGAGACTAGTATAAACTGTCCCTCAAACTGAATTATTTACTGTGGTGGGAGGACCTTGGTGTTTTGAACTACAAACTATTTTCTGTTTTAATCATAAATTAAAACAAAGGAGGAATAACCTGATTGTTCTCCTTTTCCTTTCTTATATGCCAGATCATTGCACTTTTGCACAGGTTTGTGCAAAAGTTTGCCAGCATGATATGCTTTGTATAATGTGTGTGAAGCATTAAAGTCTCGTTTCTTTCCATCTCATAAGTGATACTTGAATGCCTGTGTTTCTAATGTCTGCATTATGCAGATATCGTGCTTTTGAATGCATATCTAATGTGCAAGTATTACAGCCCTTTTAAGTGATTTAGAAAGATGTCCAGTGCTATTTGTTAAGGAAAAAAGTATAATGGCTCATATACTGGGACCTACAGCTGTTGGATTCCAACTCCCATCAATCCCAGCCAGCATCAGTGATTGGCCGGGGAGATGGAAGCTGTAGTCCAACAACATCTGGTGGCTCCTTCCTCTAATATCATAAGCAGAACCATAGAAGTCTGAAAAGCTGTCTTATGTAGGCAAACTAAGACCCGGGGGCCAGATTCGGCCCAATTGCCTTCTAAATCCAGGCCGCAGACTGTCTGGGAACTGGCGTGTTTTTACATGAGTAGAATGTGTGCTTTTATTTAAAACGCATCTCTGGGTTATTTGTGGGACATAGGAATGTGTTCATTCCCCCCCAATATAGTCTGCCCCCCCACAAGGTCTGAGGGACAGTCGACCGGCTCCCTGCTGAAAAAGTTTGCTGACCACTGTAGTAGGAGCTGCAATTGAAATATGGCTTCCTTGCGAGTAGTCTTGGTGAGAAGCTGGAATTCTGTCCTGTGGCTCATCAATCTATATGCATCCTGTGTGAATGCTTTCTTGAATTTTTAGCTTTTGTAATACATGAAATATAAAAATACAAGTAGAAAAATAATTATTATATCCTTTGTTTCCATTTCAGAGTACATAGAATTGTAGCCTAAATTTGAAACGTGAAATTAGTTAATTGCAACTAAATCAAGTCCCATTTTTAGCATTCCACCTCCCCCCCCCCAAAGTAAGTCTCATTTTGTTCAATGGAGCTTCCTTGCAAATAACTGTGAAAAGGATTGCAATCTTAGCTTGACTGGTAGAGCATAAGAGCCCTTAATCTCAGGGTCGTGGGTTCAAGCCCCACATTGTGGGAAAGAGTCCTGCTTTGCAGGGGGATAGACTACATGACCCATTTGCCCCTTCCAGCTCGGCAATTCTATGATTCTGTGACTCCAGCTGGATGGAGTCCATGTTAGCAATTTCAGAATAATTACCACTACTGCCTCAGGTTTTCGATTCGGAATAATCAAAACAGCCCCCTTTTCCACCCTGAGTAACAGCATACTAGGGTGTTGAGGAGTAACCACCCAGATTAGTGTTGCATATAGTTAGCAATTTGTTAACATTTTCGAAATAGGAACTTCAGCGGATTATCCATGTACTTAGGTCAGCCTTGTATGTAACAACTTGTCTTGTAGCCCTAGATGACCAGGAATTCAGTGCAAACAAGTTCATATGGGCTGACAGAGGAGGAACGGATCACTTCATCCATCCCCTTTTCATCTTCCTCCTAAACCAACATGGAAATGTAGCTGGCTGGAGAGGACAGCTGGATCATTCTTTTTTCACCAGTTCCCTTGGCAGAAGCCTTTTTTTTGCTAATCAGCTAATCGGCTAGTGTTTCCCTGTTGGTTGCTGCTTTGTAGCCAGCATAGAAACACAGGTTAGTTATTTAATATTTATTAATTAATTTGCAGGGTAGTAGCACAATCCTGTGCATATCTAGTCAGAAATAAGTCACTTTTGGAGTTCTATAGGCCTTACTTCTAGGTAAACTTATATAGGATTGCACCCTAACATTTGTGTACTAATTTGCAAGGCTGACATATGTTGATAGAAAAAGTCAAGTTGTAAACAACTAAAAGCCCCTTCATCTATTGCCTCATGGACTTATACTAAAACCCTGGGTAATGTTATATCTGTGGTGGGCTTAGACACTCTCCTTTAATTTACAGAGACCACAGGCTGAAAAAAATGTTGATTAAAAAAGAATAATTTTGCATTGTTATATTTTACACCTATTTTAGCACCATCATCTCATCTACTCAAATTTCATTATTTTAATCTTCCAGTAGTTTCTAGATTTTGCCTGTTAAAAGAAGAATATTTATTTACATCCCTGTAATTTTTGCGGAATGGGATAGTGTAGGCCACTTCTTCTTCTTTGGTGATCACTCACAGCTGAGTAAGATTGTCTTCCATAAACACGGTTTTACCAGTGAGTTCTTAAGTGACTGTAGAGGCCAATTCTGGATCCACACGTCCTTCCACAGTGGGGACATAGGTTTCCGTGTGGGAGTTGGTCACGGTGAGGGTTTGCCAAGCGTGCCTTCCTCTTAGCACATTTCTCCCTTGCATCCTGAGTTTGAGTGTTCTCAAAGTCCACGACACCTTTGGTAAAGGCTGTTCTCCAATTGGAGCGCTCGCAGGCCAGTGTTTCCCAGTTGTCGGTGTTTGTACTACATTTTTTAAGATTTGCTTTGAGAGAGTCTTTGAACCACACCCAAAGTAGTTATATGGGTTGCTTTTCAGATAGGCTTTGGATATACTTGTGCTTGAAATTTGGAAGTGCAATATTTGTTGGTAACAAAAATATCCTGACCAGTTTAGAAACTATGAACTATGGGATGACATATAGCCTCCAGTATATATGCTCTTTTCCTGTCCATCTTTACAATAAATGAATGAATGAATGAATGAACAGTATCTGGTTTCCAGTTGTGTACCTGTTTCCATTCTGGATATTTGCAGCTTCATGCTTCATTGTGTTAATTTATAAATGATCTTTTAAACATTACATATTGTTACAAAACTGGACAGTTGTTGTGTGCTGTTCTAAGATCTTGCTTGCATACTATATTTGTCTGATATCCAACATTAGTCATATTTGGAGTAAACTCATTTGAATCAATACATTTTAAGTAACTTTACATGGCAGTGGTGAAAGATGCATATTAAAAGTTACAAAAATAAGATGTGAGTATGGTTTGATGCACTAGAAGTGACTATATGCAGAAAAGTGGGTATCTTTTATACACTTAGGTCAAAAACAAAGGACATGGATTTAGGTCTCTCTTCTTTTCTTTCCCCCTCTGTCCTTCCCCTCCAGATCTGGAGATTGTCTCTGAAATGAAGCCAGGGGAAGACAATAGGCCAAATAGGTGAGTCAACCATATTTATTGACTTGCTACATTTTCCACGTGAAATTATTATTATTTTTTAAAAACGTATCCAGCCTTCCCATATGTGCAGCTCTCAAAGCGGATAATGCTGATAAAAACAAGTAATAATAAATAGTATCACTAGAAATAAAACTTCTAACAACATCATTCAAATACAAAAGCAGCAAAACCAGAAACAAATCCCAATAAGAGAACCAGTCTGCCTATCACCACAGAGGGCAAAGGCATGTGGAAATAAGTGTCTAGCCTGGTTTCTAAAGACAGGGAGGAAGAACAGTGGCTGGATATTCTGAGACGAAGAATTTCATAAACTAGGTGTCATCACTGTGGGTGCTTTTCTTATGTATCCACCTGCTGTTTTTCAAGAAATAGTGGGAAATAGAGCAGGGGCTGTAAAGAATGTGGGTGGGTTCATAGGGGAGAGATGGTCTTAAAATATCCAGTGCCTAATGTATTTTTAAAAATCAAAGCCAGCATTTTAAAACGGACTTGAGCAGATTGACATCAAGTGAAGAATGATGTACTCAAAGCATTGAGTTGCGAGCAGGCTGCTTTAAATCCTTTTGTCAAATTTTCCATGAAAGTTAATTATCTGAATAAGTAGCAATGGAAGTGATGTCCAACTATATTAGGTGGTTTCTAAATGCTTCACCATTTCTGTTGAAGCTTCTTTCTTAACTTGAAGGTAATTAAATTGCTCAGTTTTTGAATTCAAATAATTGCTAATAATCTGAGTGATACATAGTTCAGACGCTGCAATCAACCATGGCTTGTTGTGAGGAGAGTGCATTACAATAGACCTCTGTGTTCCCTTCTTCCTTTACCTATACCAGGGGGATGGGGTATTTTAATACTTCAGGTGCAGTTTGCAAAACAAACCACATTTTCATGTTTTGTTCAATTATGGGAAATTAGTTTGTGCTCAGATGAAACTGGAAGTTTCAAAGTTTTGAACCTCATTCAATGCACATGAAGGAAGAGGTTTGTCATTAGGTCTTAATTGGATCATACTATCATTACTAAGAGAATGATGCCTGGATTTTAAAAAAAAATCATTAAACAAACTCAAAAGTAGTTAATGCGGAATAATGAGGAAAATATAAAATGAGT
This sequence comes from Podarcis filfolensis, assembly GCF_964270895.1. Taxonomy (NCBI): domain Eukaryota; kingdom Metazoa; phylum Chordata; class Lepidosauria; order Squamata; family Lacertidae; genus Podarcis; species Podarcis filfolensis. Next base: position 12,532,412 of record NC_139612.1, read on the forward strand.
GTTATTTGTCTTTGTACAGGGTTTCAGAGAATGTGGACATCTTTCTTCAATAAATCAAAGAAACTGTGAAAAAGTCAAGTTTGTCTATCCACATGGGCTTAATGAGAAGGATGAAGCCTACAAGGTAGGTGAAAAATTACAAAATGCACCAAACATTTTCAGATTACTACAAATTTGGGAGGTAAATTAAAACTTTTGTTTCAAATAAAAAGGGATGCATTTAGGAAATTGCAATTTAGAGGTTTTTATTGGTCTTAGCCTCTTGCTTGTTGAGGGGAAGGAATTCTGCAGTTTCCTCCTTTAGTAGTGAGTACCTGCCTGCTCTGAGCCACCACTCTCTACCCTCCATGCATGCTAAATTCTGTGGGAGTCAGCATTGTGAGAAAGTAGATGAAATGAAATATAAGAAGCTATGGATTTTGGCTTAAATGTAATATGATTTATGCTAGAAAGCAGACTGACTTAGCAAAAAATCTTGAAGGTGAAGACTGCTCAGTTGCAATGTAAACCATGTCATGGGCAGTCTGGCATTTTCATGTGCTCCTGTCTCTAAATTGTCCTCTAGGTAATTATGGATAGCTCTGCTGATTGCACTTTTCTCAATAATAAGTGAAATGTAGACTTTACAAATATCATTGTTTGAAGTGGTTGAGAGTGGAATTGAACAATTCCCGGATTTATCACAACAATTAAGTATTGGAACCTTCTTTAAAGAACATGCATATTTTACCAACTTTGCTATTCAGAACTTCAAACTATGTATGAAGAAAAGGGGAATATCAAGGGGAAACAGCCCTCTTAATTAAATATGTTCATTCTTAGCTGTTATCTCAATGAAAACAAACTTAAAAGAGGGAAGATTTGATAGGAACATATCTGTCTTGCCAATTTAGCCTCACAGACAAATGGTGAATGTTTTGTGGCTAATAAAAACATCATTAAATGTTGTTATTAAGTATTTTTATTATAAGATCTAACACCTCATTTCAGTTAATATTGAAATTAACAGTTGAGTCAGCATGAATGTCATTCCTTTTTGATAGTTACTATGGACTAGTAGAAATGGAATATACTCCCATGAGTGATAGTTTCGGCATGGAAATTAGACTGTTTTCATATTAAATAGATAGAAATTCTGGAATCTTTGAGAGATGCAGTTTAAAAAACCCCACAGAGTAGACCATAGTCCAAAGACAGATCCTACAGCTTTAGGGTTAAGCTTGTGGAACTAGACTAAAATACAGTACATGAAAAGTCCCCCCCCCCCTTCCTGTGGAGTTTATTCTCTTTTGTTTCCTGTCTGTTTGCCTTATTTTATTAGATTAAACCAAGTTGCTATGTTAGTGTCCATGTCTCTGCTTAGATAGGGAGAATCCTGAGTATTATAGCAGGGAAACTAGGGAAACTGTAAACTAGATGGCCAGTGTAGTCTCAGCACCAAATTAACATGCCATGTCCATTCGCACACATGCCTCCTTCAAAAACTTACTAAAAGGGAAGCAAGAGTTGGGGCTGTTTCCATCACCTTAAATTATGGAGTGAGAGCAATGGCGGAAGTAATAAAAGTGGGAATGGTAGCATAACTTAGCAGCCAGCTTTCTGTGACTTAGACTGATCAATTTTTAACTCCTGGGCCTGTACAAAGGCAAATTTACTGAATCTAAAATGATCTGGGCCTGAATGGGAGAATGCTTGGAAATCCTATGTATTCTTCCTTGTGCCCTACTGAAGAAGGGGAAGATATATGTAACAAATAATAAACAAATTTTGGGTGGGAGAGAAGCGGGAAATGGATGGATTATCTGAACAGCGACCACAAAGTGACTCCACCTATTTATCCATTCCTTCCCACACAGACAAAAAGATAAGATAATGGTGTAAGTAATAAAGCGTACAACAATCGCCTGGTGCAATTCCCTTTGTTCAGCTGACATGTAGATTTTTCAAAGTGTTTATCTGACATCTGTATGTCATAAGCCTATTCTGCTTCTCACTCATCGTGGTTTTGAGTTATGTGTTGAATAAGAGTTCTTGCTTATTTTTTCTACAACATTTAAGCTTAGATAGTTTTAAGTAGAGACTGTTAATTGGGTGACAGACAAATAATGGCTGGGACCAATTTTTTTTTTTTTTTGACTAAGGTGCTTTTCACCTTTCTTTATCAAAGTTTCCATATATAATGTATGCCAAAATGCTTTTGAACAGGACTGTACCTGCAGAGACAGCTTGCGAAATGTTAAAGAGTCTTCACCAAAAAGGCAGGGTTGATAACAGTTCATATCTGACATGATTAAGCTCTTGGATACATCTGAACTAGTTGTTTGGGTTCTGGCTGTTACATATACTTTCTGCAAATTGTGTGTGCTCTTTTCTCTTAATTTATAAGAGCAGTGATGTTTAATGGCAAAACGAGGAGGTAAATAAGTAATCATTCATTTTAAGCATATGAAGTAAGCTCAGTTGAATTGATGCAGTTACACATTTTCTTTTCTTTTTTCTAGATGATGTGAGCGGATTGAAATTTGAAAAGAATACATGATTTTTAGAGGAAGAAACTCAACATGATTCTAATGATCCTCTCATTAGGTTTTTTTCCATAACATGAAACATTTTGCAGCATCGCTCATCAAAAATAATACATGACCTGGAAATCTCATGATCCCGGGGGAGAAATGAGATTATGTGCATTAAACCACATGCTCTTTCATAAGTTTGTGTAATAAACATTTCTTATCAAACTACAAATACAAACTTATGTTCCACATCCTTCCTTTTGTATGACTTAAGAGATACAATTTAAACCCAATTCTAAGAATTCACTAAGTTATGAAGAAGCAGCAGAAATAACTGAGGTCAATCATGGATACAAATAGGTCAGATTCTCCACAAATTGATGATAATTTTATGATGGATAAAATCAACAGTTTAAAAGTGGAACCAGAAGATGATAGTAATTTTGCTTTAGAAACAATAGATATAAAAACTGAGCAAGAGGACTTGAGACAGACAGATAGTAGTGATGAACAAGACGATAGAGAAAAGAATTTCATCCATAACAATTCAGGCAAATACATCTCTGCAGAAAATGAAGATGATTATGGATCTCTGTTTTCCCAGTACAGCAGCACCCTTTATGATGTAGCAATGGAAGCTGTCACACAGAGCCTTCTTTCAAGCAGAAATATAAGTTCCCGAAAAAAGTCTCCTGCTTGGAACCATTTCTTCATATCTCCTAGAGACAGCACTAAAGCAATATGTATGTACTGTATGAAAGAATTTAGCAGGGGCAAAAATGAAAAAGACCTAAGTACAAGTTGTCTCATGAGGCATGTGAGGAGAGCTCATCCCACTGTGCTCATTCAGGAAAATGGAAATATGGCATCTATCTCTTCCTTTTCTTCACCTACATTATTAATCCCGCCACAGCCTGCCGATGTTGGAGATTTAACTAGTGTGCTTGCCCCCATAAAATTAGTTAAGAAAACCGTTTCCAAGATTCCATCCCCAGATCAAATAACTGAGGAGTCTGTTCCCGTAGTTTCTACTGAAGAGATGCCTTCAGACATGTTACATCCTGAAAAGAGCAATAAAGAAGGCAGTGGTGGATTGTGTCAACCCTTTCCCAACAACCAATGTGAAGAAGCGGTGGAAAATGTAGCAGAGAAAACGGTCCAGGTTCCTAAGAGTACATCTGGGTCCAGAAGAAGGTCTGCCGTCTGGAAACATTTCTATTTGTCTCCTTTAGATAATTCAAAAGCTGTTTGCATCCACTGTATGAATGAATTCAGTAGAGGAAAGAATGGGAAAGATCTTGGAACCAGTTGCTTAATACGACACATGTGGAGAGCCCATCGTTCTATTGTTCTACAAGAGAATGGAGGTGGTTCAAGCATACCCCCTCTGTACTCTGCTTCTCCAACTTTGTTGCAACCCATACTTCCTTCAGATGGTGATCCAAACTCTGGGTCATCTCCTGCAAAAGTAGCTAAAGAACCAACATCTATATGTTCTTCTCCGGACAGAATGGCAGAAGAAAACAATTCTTCTCTTCCTTTGGGGGATACACTTATGGAGGACTCCTCGTTGTTGTCGTCATCTGAAGATATAGGTGAAGCTTCTTTGGTTTCTTCCCCTGAAAAAAGCCCTTTGATATTTGAACATGGCTCTGTTTTTCATCAAAACAAACGAATGATGCGAAAGCTGAAGTCAGAGGTATGGCATCATTTTTCTTTGTCTCCAGGCGACAGTCTTAAAGTTGTGTGTAGACACTGCAATTGCATTATAAATCGCGGGAAAAAGGGTGATGTAGGCACAAGTTGTTTCACGAGACATTTATACAGACGTCACCCTGAAGTCGTCGGGATCCAGAAGAGCTTTATAGATGTGAGTTTAGCAAATTCTCCTTATGCTACCTTGGCTTCTGCAGAATGTTCATCGTCAAAATTAACTGACTTGCCCACAATGGTTTCTAATGAGAGACAAGTCATATTTCCTGTCAGTAGCAAAAAGACCTCAAAACTGTGGAATCATTTTTCAATTTGTTCTGCTGATTCAACTAAAGTAATATGTATGCACTGTGGACGTACAATAAGTCGAGGGAAAAAGCCAACCAATCTAGGTACAAGTTGCCTTTTAAGACATTTACAACGGTTTCATAACAATGTCCTCAAACCAGATGCCTCCGAGCCAGTATTGTCCTCTTCTGCAAATAGTCACGTGCCACTGAGCACAGATCTGTTGGGGTCATCATCTTTCGATGAAACCAATGACAAGTTTTCTGACACTCACCCTGTTGCCAAAAAAATTACCAGTCTTGTAGCAGAAATGATTGCACTTGACCTTCAGCCATATTCTTTTGTAGACAATATTGGCTTTAATCGATTGCTTGAATTCTTGCAGCCTCAGTATTCGTTGCCTTCGCCATCTTATTTTTCTCGTACTGCAATTCCTGATATGTATGATAGCGTAAAAGAAATAATCGTTTCACATCTGAAAGAAGCTGAAAGCGGAGTAGTCCATTTTACATCGGGAATATGGATGAGCAACCAAACTCGAGAATATCTTACCCTTACTGCTCACTGGGTAACGTTTGAGTCTAGGGTTCGACCACAGTGTGAAGATTACCATTGCTCCGCTCTTTTAAATGTTTCGCAGATTGATTGTGACTACAACGGCATCAGCATTCAGAAGCAGCTAGAATATTGGTGGGAAGCCTGGATCGCATCGATTGGGCTTCAGGTTGGGATTACTGTTACAGATAATCAGACTATTGGAAAGACTTTAAATGAAGGGGAGCATTCAAGTGTGCAGTGCTTTGGTCACACAATTAACCTCATAGTAGCCGAAGCTATTAAAAGCCAGAGAATGGTTCAGAACCTGCTTAGTATTGCAAGAAAGATCTGTGAACGGGTTCATCGGTCAGCAAAAGCAAGGGAGAAACTGGCAGATCTGCAGAAGGAGTATCACTTGCCGCAGCACCAGCTGATCCAAGATGTTCCATCAAAGTGGAACACGTCCTTCCATATGCTTGAACGCCTAATTGAACAGAAAAGAGCAATTGATGAAATGTCCGTAGAGTGCAGCTTCAGGGAGTTAATAAGCTGTGATCAGTGGAAAGTAATGCAGTCTGTCTGTCACGCACTTAAACCGTTTGAAGTGGCAAGCCGAGAGATGAGTACACACATGTCCACTCTAAGTCAAGTAATTCCAATGATTCATATACTCAACCGAAAAATTGAGCTGCTGTTTGAAGAAACGATGGGCATCGATACCATGCTAAAGTCCTTAAAGGAAGCTATGGTGAGTAGACTGTCCTCCACACTTCATGATCCACGGTATATTTTTGCTACACTTTTGGACCCTCGTTATAAAGCTTCCTTATTCACCGAAGAGGAGGCAGAGCAGTATAAACAGGACTTAATCAGGGAGCTGGAAATACTAAACGCTACCTCAGATGATGAGAAACCTGTTTCCAATGGCTGTGGTACAGGTTCATCATCTAAAAACTCTTACGGGGACAATAATCTTTGGTCACTTATGGAAGACATGAAAAAAGCAAAAGCTCCGAAAGAAAAGGCCAAGTTGCCAGAAGAGATGGTGCTTTTGTACTTGGAGGAAGAAGTACTTGAGCATAACTGTGATCCCCTAACTTACTGGAACTTTAAGAAATCATCTTGGCCAGTACTGTCGAAGTTAGCAGTTCGATTCCTCGGTTGTCCTCCAAGCATTGTCCCATCCGAGAGATTGTTCAGTACATCCAATGAAAACATCAGCTTTAGTCAGTCAAGGCTAGCAATGGAACACTTTGAGAAACTTATATTTTTGAAAGTAAATCTTCCTTTGATATACTTCCAGTATTGAACAAGCTGCCAGTCTAAAAAAAATGTTGCTCACTGGGTAATTACTGTATTTGTAACTTGGATTGTTAAATTGCTCCAGAAGGGGCCATGTATGACATCTTAATCAGTGACTGTAGTTCCAAATTCTAGTTTTATTTTTAAGCTTTCTATATGTCTACATGTGCCTTATTAATAGTCCTTCAGGCCAGATATTGTATATATGTGTTTTTTTAAGTTCACATTAGAATTTAGACATGTCTTTGTCCTGATAATACAAAATTATGTTGGTTTTAATTGAGAATTGTAAATGAAGTTTTAAAACAGTTTGAATAGAATGGCAAAGAAAAAGATGTAAACAGTTCTATTATGTAGTTTTTTATTCAATTATGTAAAAACCATAAACCAGGTACTGTATATTAGTTGAAATTTGCTTTAATTACACAAAACATTTTGTAGCTGTCAGAAGAAAGCTGTACATAAAGGTGGAATTGAAGCCATCTTTCTATTTAGCAGGTTTTAACTGCAGGCCTAATGTACTTAAAGGGTAATGATGATATTCAAGTGTGATGTATGTGTACTAAGGGTGGCTATTGAATTAGTATTTGACTAAATTAAATTTAGAGGTATTACGGAACATCAGTTATACAGTAATCTATAATCTTGCCATTCAGTGGTCCCTATTCAGGTTTTTTTTTTACACTGTAACTGAATTAGAGCTTGAGTATTTATAAGGTCTTTGGGATGTTTATTTTCAATTTTTTCCAATTAATGTTTGTTATTTAATACAGTTTATTGAAAGGTAAAATATAAAGAGTAGGTATTATGCTAAAGCCTTTAAAAATTGAGTGCAACAAGACATCCGATACTTCTTGGTGTAAAAATTAAGTCTTGGTTTCCCATGTAATTGAAAAATGTGCATGACATCCTCTTGCATTCCTGTTAAAAGAATATGATTCTCTATGAATATAACCCTTACAGTTTGGTGCCCTGCCTAGAATATTATATAGTAGATCTGACCCATAATTGACAGTGTCCATCAGGCAAATAAAATATTGTAGAACCCTTTAAACCTCAAACTGAGGTAAGAATAGCCAGCATTTTAATTGTAAACAGTATGGTCTCAACTTTTTTTTTAATATTAAGATTTGTCTCCCCATTTTTTGTGCATTGATGAAATTCTTTAGGGGAAATGAATTGACTATGACCTTTAGAAAAGATGTAGTTTTGTTAAAATACTGTACCTCTGCCTAATTTTTGCATTTACTATGTTTTAGTGTATTTATAAATGGTGAACTCAGTTTCTGAAATTAAACCTCTTATTTGCAATTTTTAGAGTGAGTTGAATTGCCCTATTTTCTCCTTAGAGTGCAGTGAGGATTTCTGGTGGAAAAGTACTTATAGGAATATGCAGAAGTATAGCAAGTGCACGGGGTTACATTAAATAAGAATTGGGGAGGGCACTTCTGCAATCTTTCAGTCAAAATTTTCTTACTTTCTTGTATTTGTTTTGGTCTCAGTGGGATTCCATTACTTAAACTACCAGTTGCAGAAAATGATGTACCGTATTTTTCGCCCCATAGGACGCACCGGCCCATAGGACGCACCAAGTTTTTTGGGGGAGAAATAAAAAAAAAATTATTTCCCCCCCAGGCACTTGTGGGGCTGGCAGCGGGGAGAAGCGCTCTTGTCCCCGCCGCCCGCCTGCAGACCAGGTCCGGGGACAGCGGGAAGACGCGCTGCGCCTCCCAGCTGTCCCCGGAGCTTGCGGGGCTGGCAGCGGGGAGAAGCGCTCTTCTCCCCGCTGCCCGCCTGCAGACCAGGTCCGGGGACAGCGGGAAGACGCGCTGCGCCTCCCAGCTGTCCCCGGAGCTTGTGGGGCTGGCGCTGCGGCTCTCCTGAAGCCTGGAGAGCGAGAGGGGTCGGTGCCCACCGACCCCTCTTGCTCTCCAGGCTTCAGTGAAAGCCTGCATTCGCCCCATAGGACGCACACACATTTCTCCTTCATTTTTGGAGGGGAAAAAGTGTGTCCTATAGGGCGAAAAATACGGTATGTGACATAGCAGTTGCATTAAGAACATACAGTGATAAGTACTGGTTAGAGATCTGCAATCACACATTAGAACACAATGCTGAAGAGCTGCTTACTTAAAAAACAAAGCCAAAACATTTTGCCATATGATATTCTGTTTATTCCATTCTATTCTAAATGCACAATATTTAGAAACACTATACAGTGGTACTTTGGGTTACATACACTTCAGGTTACAGACTCTGCTAACCCAGAAATAGTACCTCGGGTTAAGAACTTTGCTTCAGGATGAGAACAGAAATCGTGCTCCGGCGGCGTGGCAGCAGCAGGAGGCCCCATTAGCTAAAGTGGTTCTTCAGGTTGAGAACAGTTTCAGGTTAAGAACAGACCTCCAGAACAAATTACGGTAAGTACGTAACCAGAGGTACCACTGTATAGACTAGAATGGAATCAATTTATCGGGGGGGGGGTGTTAAGAAAATGCATTGAAAACACTTTACTAACAGATGCAGGACAACACCTAAGGCAGATGAGGGTTTCATTTTCATACAGGTCTAAATTATGGCTGGTTTTGCCTAACCACAGGTTGTTTAAATGTATGAGCCCAGCCCAGCAACCATGGTTTGTTTTCTCCCAACGAATTCGTTATTATAATATATTCAAGTTCTTACCTGCCCTTCACTTCAAGGTCCCAGGGTCGTTTACAACAATATGAAAATACTAGATTATAAATTGTTTTACTTGCTTTTTAATCAGAAGAATACAATGGGTCCTAAAAATAACACACTCTGGAGTCAAAGGCCAGGGTAAAGAGGTGTTTTCTTCAGTATATGATAAGGTACCAGATACATGACTCTTGGAGAGGGAATTTCACCATGAATATCCTCTTCCAGGCTGCCACAGAAATACCTTCCCCCAGATTGCCATCCCTAAACTTGAGAATAGTGGAACCACAAGGAGGGGCTCCTCTGCAAATGTTAACACCATAGGGTCTATACTCTTTTAATGTGAAGCCATCATTTATTGTTGGCTTAGCTTATGGACCATGACTTGTTTTAATGATGGTTTGGCATTATGTCTGAATCCTGTAACCTTCCTTAACTGGTTTGTTTGAGCGCCCCACCCCAGACGTCCACCAGGCTCCTAAGACATGAGCAGCTAGAAAACCAACCAAGATTTGGAGAAACAAGCCAACACTTCTTTGATCTGTGGTTTGTTGAATAAACCATGGCTAACCATGGCTTTCAGGGGGTAAAGTTATTGCAGCCATAGGAAAAACGTCAAACTGCCGGTGACCCAACATCAACTTGAAGTGAGCTCAATGGCTTGCACATTTCTGCTGGTATTTCTGACTCTGAACACTTGGCATGTGGTATTGGGAAGGCTGCTGTTTCAGCAACAAAAATTGAGAACACTGCAGTCTTTATCCTGGCCTTCATGCTTGAATAATGTGATTCGTAAAATGAATTTTGTTTACGAACGGATAGATATTACCAATTCTATTCTGTCATAATTATTGAGGTATAACCTCTGTATTTAAAGTACTGTTTATTGAAAATTAGAGTGGGGTACAGAAATGCACGTTGGGGAGTAAATCCATCAAAGGTAAGCAGTTGTGGATCCACATTTAACCAGTGACATGTTTTATTTGGATTTGGGCTAACAAGGTTGCAAAAAACCTTTTCCCCTAGCCTCTGATGTTGGGCAGATACCTTTCAACTGACTTCTTAAGAAAAGGGCATTTGGAGTTGCTGGGGCAAATAGTGATGGTAGGGGATGAACTGCTGGACCTTATTGGCAAATGGAAGACATAGCAGATACCTGGGGCCAAATGGGATCCGTCCAAAAGTTAATTAAGATCCAAGGGGGGATCCAGGATATCAGGATAGCTTAACATCTGTTATGGGTGGATTATGGGGTTTTCAGGAGCAGTCGGGAACACTGACTCTCAAAATTTGAACAAAGATGGCAGTATTAGCAGCCAGGGCTTTAACCATATTGATGGTCCTACATGGAGACGTGTCGGATAGCATCAGATGCATCCACTGAGAGAAGGCAAGTGATATTTACAGAAGCCTCTACCATTTTCCATTGGGACTCAGCCCTGGGAATCATTTAACGTTCCTAACTTTGGAGGGGGGGGGGGAGTACCTGTCCGTACATCTCATGGACTCAACAGATGTTTGAATGCAAGCCAAATCTATGTAGCCATTAAGCTCTTATCCAGGGGTCAATAAACACATGAGATGTAACCGGTTGTGTTCTTAGATAAATAGGATATACTATTCATAGTATCAAATTTTAAATTTCAACAAAAGTAACTCATAAAGTTCAACAAACGAACAAAGCAGAAGACCCAGTGGATCAGATCATTCTCTAATCAGTTCATGCATAAGGTCCATCCATGTAATGGTGTCCATTCCACCTGTCTGTCCATAAAGTCCAAACCATCCACATGAAAGGTTGTTACAGTTCCACAAAATCCTTTCACAAAGTCTGAGAAGGATTTCCGGAATATTGGCCTTGTTTCGCCGTCCTGGGCTTCATCAGTAGTTAAAGCTCATATGTGCTATTACAGGACAGTGGATCTTATGGCATAGTAGTAGCTGCGTAGTTACGTCTCGTGTTTATTGAATATGCTTTACGTGACCATAGGTTTGTTGTTGCTTATCCAGGGGTCAGCAACCTAAGGCCCATGGGCCAGAAGCAGCCCGTGGAAGTTGTTTGACTGGCCCACGAGTCACCCCTGAACCGCGTCGCCCTCTCGGACTCACTTCCGTGGCGCCGGAAATCACATCTGTGCAGCCGCCAGAAATCGTGGGCACGCGCATGACTGATCTGGCCCAGGCAAAATAAACCTTGCCAATCCCTGCTCTTGCCTGTCGTCACAACTAGTGACTGCACATACTTGGAGCAGCAGATATTCCCCAAATCGTGTGAAATACCATGGGAACCGGCACTCATGGAAGAAGTAGGCTTCCAATTGGTGTTTAAAAGGAGTTAATTCAATAGGTGTGTCTTATTAGCAAGGTCTGGTACAGTCAGCAAGACTACAATACCTGATATTCATGTTACAGTGCTGGCTGAAACAGCATTATGATAGCACATAATGCTGCTTCAATGTGGGTTACTACCTCACCTGCCCTTAGTGAAACCAGCTGCTGCTGAATACCTGAATAAATCACACACCAAGGAAAAACTATTGCACTCTTCTCTTTGACGCAGAATAAAATTGATCACATGTGTGGCAGAGGGAGAAGGGAACTGCAGGACAGTAGGTGAACTGGTTTTGCAGGTTGGCATTTGATGCATTGAGATAAATTTTCACACTGCTCATGCTGTGCTAAGGCTACGCCCAAAATTATGAACCTGGGTGCTTAGCTCTCTTTGAATTAAAATAAAGTTTGTATGCATAATTTTAAGAAGCATCTTAAAGAATGCTTAAAGAATACAGAAATGCCTTTTCCTCAAAGGGGCAGCTCAGTGTCCCTGCCAGCTGTTTTCAGGCTATTGGCACAATTGTTAAGTTGACTCTCAACCTATTTCTTTCCACGAGGTGCCGTACTGTGGTCACATTGAAAATGTGCTGCAATCGCTAATCTGCCTCGGTTGAAAGTTCCTACTGTATTTCTCTACCACTTGAAAAGCACCACATTTTTTAAAATTAAAACAAGCAAGGAAATGTTGGCTTTATTAAAAGGTGGCTTCGCCGCGACAAATTAATGAGGCTTTGCATTTCTCAGCCGGAATTCCCAAAATGAGTTGCGATGATTAAAACAGACACAAAAAATTATCCCCAGCTTAGTTGGGGAGAGCATGGTGCCAATAACGCCAAGGTTGCAGGTTCAATCTCTGTATGGGGTCAGACCAGATGATCCTCAGGGTCACTTCCAACTCTTTTGATTTGATGCTTCTGTGAAATGGGGTATGGTATTTTACTCCTAATTTACATTTGGATAGCTTTCATTAGCACCTTGAAGGTGTTAGCTTGATTTTTTCCTTTTCTGAGGAGGTTGTCCATTGTGATATATTAATTAAACTGTCGCCTGCTTGCAAAAAAACTAGGGAGCTAGTACAGAAATGTTACCGGTAACAGGATACAGGGAATGTGTTTGCACCGAACATTAAAACTCCTGTACTTGGGCCCAGCACATATGGCTGTCGTGTTTGAATTATGCCTTTGCACCTCCAGTAGATACAAGCATCAATCACAGTCACAACACAGATTTTATTATACAAGCTTTGGCCTCTGCATGTTGGATTTCTTGCATGCAGAGGATATTCAAATGTGACACCAAGACATGTCCACCCAGAAAAAACAGGCACTTTGGTCAATCCTGCTTTCCCACACCGTGTAGCCAATCAGATTGTCGGAGCAAGCCCAGAACAAATTAAAATTTTAGATGCCGTAGTCCCAAACAAGGTGTGGAGGATTCCCTGGTCCTGAATGGGGTAACTGAGCCCCTGAAGGACCAGGTGTGCAGCCTGGGAGTCATTTTGGACTCACAGCTGTCCATGGAGGCACAGGTCAAATCTGTGTCCAGGGCAGCTGTTTACCAGCTCCATCTGGTACGTAGGCTGAGACCCTATCTGCCTGCGGACTGCCTCGCCAGAGTGGTGCATGCTCTGGTTATCTCCCGCTTGGACTACTGCAATGTGCTCCACGTGGGGCTACCTTTGAAGGTGATCCGGAAACTACAACTAATCCAGAATGCAGCAGCTAGACTGGTGACTGGGAGCGGCCGCCGAGACCATATAACACCGGTCTTGAAAGACCTACATTGGCTCCCAGTAGGTTTCCGAGCACAATTCAAAGTGTTGGTTCTGACCTTTAAAGCCCTAAATGGCCTCAGTCCAGTATACCTGAAGGAGAGTCTCCACTCCCATCATTCTACCCGGACACTGAGGTCCAGCACCGAGGGCCTTCTGGCGGTTCCCTCACTGCGAGAAGCCAAGTTAGAGGGAACCAGGCAGAGGGCCTTCTTGGTAGTGGCGCCCTCCCTGTGGAACGCCCTCCCACCAGATGTCAAAGAGAACAACAACTACCAGACTTTTAGAAGACATCTGAAGGCAGCCCTGTTTAGGGAAGCTTTTAATGTTTGATGTATTACAGTATTTTAATATTTTTTTTGAAGCCGCCCAGAGTGGATGGGGAAGCCCAGCCAGATGGGTGGGGTATAAATAATAAATTATTATTATTATTATTATTATTATTATTATTATTATTATTATTAACAACAACAAAGGTTTTTACCTAGCAGTCAGCTGTGGAAGGTGGGGGATGGGGGACGGACACACGCAGTTTTTTACCTTTCACATTTACGTAAACACACAAGAAATAACATAAAAACACGACACATGTTTCAAAGTGTGCATCACATCTTTCCGGGACACACAATAAACAACTGTCTGCACAATTTATTTATTTTCAGGTTTTAGTTGTGTGGAAATACATATAGAATGTGCCATATATATTGACATATAAATGCACGTCTATGTGATCCTCTCGCAAAAAAGGGGAGCGGGGGGGTTGTCTCTCAATCTTCCACAGCCACTGCGTTCCATTTTGCAACTGGCGCAAGAGCATTTCTCTAGCAAACGTACGCGGGGCTTGTTTGCAAAATTATGTTCCAGCCAACGTGGGGAACTTTTCCAACAAGACTAATTTGGATTTCAAGTTCAAAGAAACAGGAAGCAGCGCAGTAAAATTCAATCTGATCCCACTGGTCCCATGTATGTGCGCCAGCACTCTGTGAGTCTTCTCGTAATGTGACAAGTGAACAGGGTTCATCTCCATAAGTATATGTGTGTACGAAAACATGAGTGGGTCACCTGGCATGAGGTCTTCCCGTTTGTCATACCTGTTAAGGGAACAAGCAATAAGAAACTGCTATTAGGTTTTTTTTGTTTTTGTTTTTTCAAAAGTAAGACCATTGCTCCAGTCTGGAAATAAGCAAGGCATAGTAGTGGGAGCATAATTAATTAATTAATTAATTAATTAATTAAACAAACATGCTGTCCCCCCTCTTTTTTTTTTTTTTTTTGCTTCTATTCATTCTTTTATTTATATTTTATATTTATTTACATTTTAAACATTCTTTTTCAATTGTAATTTTATTTTAACGAAGTAATAAAAAGGTAAAGGGACCCCTGACCATTAGGTCCAGTCGTGACCGACTCTGGGGTTGCGGCGCTCATCTCGCTTTATTGGCCGAGGGAGCTGGCATACAGCTTCCGGGTCATGTGGCCAGCATGACTAAGCCGCTTCTGGCGAACCGGAGCAGCGCACAGAAACACCGTTCACCTTCCCCTTGGAGCGGTACCTATTTATCTACTTGCACTTTGACGTGCTTTCAAACTGCTAGGTTGGCAGGAGCAGGGACCAAGCAACGGGAGCTCACCCCATTGCTGGGATTCAAACCGCCGACCTTCTGATCGGCAAGTCCTAGGCTCTGTGGTTTAACCCACAGCGCCACCCGCGTCCCCTATACCCAACTTTAAAACCCAACAATAAAAATTGTGCGTGCCACACAGCTTGTGATGCTGGACTCGTAATTCACATTACTCTCTGCTGTCATGGTCAGGAATAATAATGCTAGGCAACAGCATCTGGAGAACAGCGTTCAAAATTTGCCAGCCGCATTTTGCACCTGGATATTGGCCTCTTGCAACCAAGTGAATATGCCCGGGCGCCACCATCTGGAGGTTCCCGCCTGGGGGATCCTTGGAACTTGACTGTTTTCGGCACCGCGTCCCGTAGAATTCTACCCATGATATTTCATCTGCACCATCAGAATGAAGCAGCCCTGGTAGTAGCAGTCCTCAACTTCCACCTCCCTGAGATGCTCCAGAAGGACACTATGGTCCACAGTATCAACAGCTGCCCAGAGATCCAACTGAACGAGCAGAGTGGTTCTCCCTCCATCTCCTTCCTGACAAATATCCTCCACCCGGGGGTGCCAAGGCAGTTTGAGTGCCATCACTAGGCCTGAAGCTAGGCCGGAATGGATGCCAGTAATCGGTTTCCTCCAAGCATGCATGAAGAAAACCAATGGCTGATGCCAAGAGTGGCAGGGAGTGCAGTTAATAATGCGCATGAGTGTCTTGTGATGTCTGTGCCGATGGAACTGTGCCAGTTTTGCCAGCCTCTGCTCCTTGGTTTGCAAAGGCTCGTGAGTTGCTTCTAGAGCGTTCACAACGCTCTGCGGAATTTAAGTGGAGGAAATGGTTGAGACTGTTCCAGCGTGGAAGGATTTGGGTTGTGGTGGGGCTCCAGAGCCACATTTTCTCTCTTTCGCTCTCTCTTGCATATAACTTTTATTAAATTTTCTGTTTTACATCCTTACAATATAAATGACTTCCTTTCTTCTCTTTCCACGCTTCATAAATCCTTGCATATTTTACAGAAACTATACCATTCAGCACTCCATTATAACATCCATCAAGACTTATTTACACTGTTGAATTTATCTTAATTCTGCCAGCGTTTTCGGCTGTACACAGTTATTCCCCATATATTCAATAAACATTTTCCAATCTTCTCTAGACATATGATCTTCCTGTTCTCATATTCTATATGTTAGGTCCGGAAGCTGCACATATTCCATCAGTTTGAGTTGCCACTCTGGTTGGGACCTCGCTCGTTTTCCATTTTTGGGCAAACAAAAACAGGCTGCAGTAGTGGCATACATAAATAACCTTTTTTTGACACCTGGGAATTTCAGTCTGCATTATCCCCAACAGAAAGGACTCTGGTTTTTGGGGGGAAAGTACTTTTAAACATTTTTTTTTCAAATCATTATGGATCATTTCCCAATACACTTTTACCCTTTTACAAGCCTACCACATATGAAAGAACATTCCCTCCACCTCTTTGCATCTCCAGCACCTATCTGATTCAGTCTGTATACATCTTAGCAAGTCTAAAGGTAAAGGTAAAGGGACCCCTGACCATTAGGTCCAGTCGTGACCGACTCTGGGGTTGCAGCGCTCATCTCGCTTTATTGGCCAAGGGAGCCGGCGTACATGCTGGTCATGTGGCCAGCATGACTAAGCCGCTTCTGGCGAACCAGAGCAGCGCATGGAAACGCCGTTTACCTTCCCGCTGGAGTGGTACCTATTTATCTACTTGCACTTTGACATGCTTTTGAACTGCTAGGTTGGCAGGAGCAGGGACCGAGCAACGGGAGCTCAGCCCGTCGCAGGAATTCGAACCGCCGACCTTCTGATCAGCAAGCCCTAGGCTCTGTGGTTTTAACCCACAGCGCCACCCGCGTCCCCTTAGCAAGTCTACTTGAAGTTAAATACCATCGGTAAATCATTTTCAAGTAGTTCTCCTTCAAAGAATAACAGCATGTTATTCGAGAGCCACATTCTCATAAGGACAACCTTCACACGCACAACTCCCCATCCTTTTTCCGGGCAAGAGAGAGGCATCATTATTCAAGGTCACATTCCAGTCCCTCAAAAATGACTACAGAAGGGGGCAGAACACTGTCTGAGAGACAGAGTAGCCTAGGCAGTTTCCCAGAAGAAGATAGGTCTGTGGACCACATTCAACTCCTGGGCCATAAATACTGTAGAACAGTGTGGAAAGAAACATGGGAGGTTATCTATGATGTTCTAGGGAGCAAGGAAGATTGTCAAAAAAAATGCCAAACTTGGGCAATTTTTTAAAACTAGGCTGTTTTGCCTATCCCATCGCCCTACTGTTTTGTAAGTGAATAGCACAGATACTTATTTGCACTTCATTTCATTAAAAAAAATAAAGGATCGTGGCAGCTGTTGCAGAAAGGGGAGGTGCAACATTAGACCTGCAGGCACTGAAATCTGTCACCATCTACCCCAAAGAGTATCTAGCATAGATGTCACGAATACAGCGGTACCTCGGGTTACAGTCGCTTCAGGTTACATACGCTTCAGGTTACAGACTCCGCTAACCCAGAAATAGTACCTCGGGTTAAGAACTTTGCTTCAGGATGAGAACAGAAATCGTGCTCCGGCGGCGCAGCAGCAGCAGGAGGCCCCATTAGCTAAAGTGGTGCTTCAGGTTAAGAACAGTTTCAGGTTAAGAACGGACCTCCAGAACGAATTAAGTTCTTAACCCGAGTATCGCTGTACCCAAATCAACTGTGTAGGACAAAGTGGGCATAGGTCAGAACGGCACATTGAAACACAACCGGAAGGGGCTGCCAACCAGCAGCGGAAGGAGCTACACCAAGGTGAGCCCGTGATAGGGGGCATCAAGCCTTTTCCGTGGGGCTGAAGCAGCAACAGGGCACAGCTGCCCAACTTGTAGCGATGGCAGAATGCCTGTGCGCATGGACTAAATGCAGCCCTGCCCACTATTCCGATTGCAAAAAGCTGCACGTCTTATTCACCTCCCCAAATCCTAAACAACATGTACTTCCCTTTGCTATTAACAATGCCCCAGAGAGAGGCATTAAAATTGATATAAGTTTCTTTGGGGATGCTTCAGGCGATTTAGCCGCATTTTCCAGACAGAACGGAGAACATGATGTGCACATAAAATACTGGTCCAGTAAACATCTCATTAAGTCTACCTCATTTGCAAACTGTGTCTACGGCCAAGATGTAAAGAGTGTTTGATGTCTTTATTCTTTTTAAAAAATTAAAAACTGGAACCTGGCCTTAATGCTAAATCAGACTTGAGGTTTGTGGATAACAAATAGAACCACATCCCTTCCAGCAGTCTCGGTCTATCCCAAAGCATCTGAGATTAGGACAATGATTTCAAGTTCAGTGGATGCGATTCCTACGCAGTATTGAGCCCTGCCTTATTTTAAACACAATGCCTTATGGTCAGTGGAGGCCGCTACTTTATACATGCCAAACTTGGAGTCTAACCCACTGAGCCGCTTGGGCTTGCGGATCGGAAGGTCAGAGGTTTGAATCCCCGTGACAGGGTGAGGTCCCGTTGCTCTGTCTCAGCTCCTGCCAACCTAGCAGTTCGAAAGCACACCAGTGCAAGTAGATAAATAGGTACCGCTCCAGAAGAAAGGTAAACAGCATTTCCATGCGCTCTGGTTTCCGTCATGGTGTTCCATTGCGCCAGAAGCGGTTTAGTCATGCTGGCCACATGACCTGGAAAGCTGGACTTAACCGCCCCCCCCCCATATTTCATCTTCACAACAACCCAGTGAGGTGGAAAAAGTAAAAGGAACCCTGGACGGTTAAGTCCAGTCAAAGGCGACTATGGGGTTGCGGTGCTCAGCTCACTTTCAGGCCAAGGGAGCTGGCGTTTGTCCACAGACAGCTTTCCAGGTCATGTGGCCAGCACGACTAAAACGCTTCTGACGCAACGGGACACCGTGATGGAAGCCAGAGCACACGGAAACGCCATTTACCTTCCCGCTGCAGTGGTACCTATTTATCTACTTGCGCTGGTGTGCTTTCGAACTGCTAGGTTGGCAGGAGCTGGGACAGAGCAACAGGAGCTCACCCCGTTGTCCGGATTCGAACCGCCGACCTTCTGATCGGCAAGCCCAAGGGGCTCAGTGGTTTAAACCACAGCGCCACCCGCGTCCCAGGTTAGGCTAAGAGATGGCAACTGGCCTAAGGGCACCCAGAGGGCTTCACTGTCTGATTGGGGATTTGAACCCTGCTCTCCCAAGGTCCTAGTCTGGCACTCTAACAGTTACGCCACCCTGGCTCTTCTCACAAACCGCACAGAAGGCGACGCAAACTTCTGTAGCAGACCACTACGACTCTTCCTCGCTAGCAATGGGTGACAAATTGTTCTGATTGTTCCCCTAATTTTTCACCCTTGTGCATCAGCTCTGCAACACTCGCTTGGCTTCCTCCGGCATCAGGGAAAGGTAGGCTGCGCATAGACACCCGGGGAGCTAAGGGAATAGCCAGGCTGGCTGGCTCCAGTTAATCGCACCCATTAATGTCTTCAGCCCTGTGTTAGCAGCGCAGCCTATCTGAACTACAGGATCTGCAGCCCAAAATATCTAAGAGGCACCAGGTTGGCCAAGGTCCGGCAGAAAAGAACAACAACAGGGCAGTCTGCTCCTCAGAATAATCTCCCTCCATCCCTAAGTATGAAGAACAAGTCTTGTGCAAAACAGTGCACACTTTTTTGTTTGCGGAACCTGGCCCATCACTGGGCAGATGCTCCCGCCCTCATAAATTGGGTTGCAGTTGCCAGCTGCACGCAATCTAATATAGCTGCTAATTGAAACAGTAAGTATGGGATGCTTGCAGGAGAAAACCAAACACCTGGCCGGCTCCTCAGGTAATACTTTGCCCCCGGCTACTGAAGAAGCTGTCATTAAGGTGCAAGCTCTGCCAAACACTATTATTCAGCCCCGTCCTTTCATCCTGGTTTTGCCAAGATGATAGAGAGCATGCCTTGCTTTAGCATGTCTGTCAAGCTGATTCACTGTCAGTCACCGGAGGAAGACAATCAGCCGCCAGCCATTTTTCTTGAGGCAGATTTTTGAGGCACGGCGATGAAAAGGTAGCTCAGGTGGCCTATATGAGTCACTGAGTTTATGTAGGTGCTCAGAGCTGAAACACGGGCTCCTGCCGAAGGGCCAAGGCTTCTCAGTGGCGTAGCGTGGGTTGTCACCACCCGGGGCAAGGCAAGTAATTTGCACCCCCTAACCCGTGGATTTGCGCCCCCTAACCCTAACCCCCAGATGTTGCGCCCGGTGCGGCCGGCCCCCCCTGCACCCCCCACGCTACGCCACTGAGGCTTCTCACACACATCTTAATCGTTCTGACATCCATTTAATTGAATTTAGGCAGTTCTGAAGGCGAAAGTTTGGGAAAAAGATTTGCCTAGGTTTCCATTAATGGGAAGTGGGGAAATTCCTATATCTGGCGATATAGTAAGTCCACAACTTACTCAATCGGCAGATTGCGTCAAAAGCCAAAACTGCATCTAGAATAGAATCCTAGTTCTTATTCGTATTAAGAAGAATAAGAAATCAAGATAACATTTTCATATTTATTTATTTTTTACCAAAGAATGGAAACGGTTTATTGAATATTTACGGATAAATTATAAACAGATAAAAACATTGGCAGGATTATGGTAATAACCTGCAGTTTTATAAGAGTATATATTTAAAGAAGATGAATAAATGAGTAAAATAAGTTAATTTGGATATGCAGAAGATATGAAAAACAAATTTAAGGAAGCAGAGAAAGAGCAGAAGGAAGTCAAGTTTTGAAATGTCAAAATGACTGTAAAATTAGTGAAATGTATAAACTTGAAAAGCATAAATAAAAAAACAATTTAATAATAATAATAAAGGAAGAGAATCCTAGAATTGTAGAGTTGGGAGGGACCCCAGGGGTCATCTAGTCAAACCCCCTGCAATGCAGGAATCTCAGTTGTTGTGCAACAGCTTCTAGAGAGCCAAAACAAGCAATACATGAAAATACGACTTGGAAATAAGACTCCAGACCCACTGGGTTCAATGGCGGGTGGGACTGTCAAAGTCATTTTTTCTTTTTTTAAAAAAATTGCAATGCATGTAAAGCTGAATACGCACGTTACATGTGCATAAATTGTGGGGTTACTATAATCTACTAAACCAGTTGGGGGGTACAGTCTTACCTTGGAAGTCAAATGTTATCCGTTCCAGAAGTCCGTTCGACTTCCAAAATGTTTGGAAACCAAACCGCAGCTTCCGATTGGCTGCTGGAAGCTCCTGCAGCCAATTGGAAGCCGCGTTGTTGTTTTATAAATCATTTAATGTGTCTACACGAACAGAAGTTGTTAATATTGCAGTTGTTGTATGAGAGATTATGACCCGAATGTAACTGAAATTAAGATTTTGGAACACAGGAAATGGAAAACAAGCAAGTTCCCAACTGAAGAAGAATAGCAACTTAAAACTGATGGAATATGTGCAGCTTGCGGATCTAATGTACAGAATAAGAGAACAAGAAGAACATACATTTAAAGAAGATTGGAAAAGGTTTGTTGAATATATGGGGGGAAATTGTGTACACTTGAAAACGTTGGCAGCATTAAGATAAATTCAACAGTGTAAATAAGTTTTGATGGATGTAATAATGGAATACTAAATGGCTTGGTTTATTTAAAATATGCAGGGATTCATGTTATGCAAAATGAACCATGGAAAGAGAAGAAGGGATGTCATTGATATTTTAAGGTTGGTTAAAGGAATATTCTAAATTGTAAAACAGAAAATTTAATAAAAATGAGAGAGAGAGAAATTAGTAAGATTTTGGAACACAGAAATAAAGAAAATCATCAAATCTAGCACTCGGGGGGGCACTTTATCTAAATTATACAATTCGGCATTTGAACAACTGGTATTAATAATTGTATTATAAATTGGTATTGTTATAATGAGGCTATTACTGGACTGTAAGGGAAAACTAATAAAAATTATTATTATTTAAAAAAATCTTACTTCCAATGCGAATTGACTTCTAAAAACCGAGACACTCCGGTCTGCGCTGCAGCTGCATCGATATGGACGGAAACATCTGAGGAGAGAACAAAACAGTTCTTCTAAAGAAATAGGAGCTCAAGACAGAAACACTTGAAAGGAAGGAATAAAACTTAATCTACACTGAGGTAGGGAGAATTTACATGCTTTTTAGTACAACCCCGTGTGTTGTCCACCAGCTGGAGCCTGGTGTAAAATAATGGACATATACTTGGAATGACACTGGCTCCCAGTAAGTTTCCGAGCACAATTCAAAGTGTTGGTGCTGACCTTTAAAGCCCTAAATGGCCTTGGCCCAGTAGACCTGAAGGAGCGTCTCCACCCCCATCGTTCAGCCCGGACACTGAGGTCCAGCTCCGAGGGCCTTCTGGCAGTTCCCTCACTGCGGGAAGCCAAGTTACAGGGAACCAGGCAGAGGGCTTTCTCAGTAGTGGCACCCGCCCTGTGGAACGCCCTCCCACCAGATGTCAAAGACAACAACAACTACCAGACTTTTAGAAGACATCCAACTCTATGATTCTATGATTCTATGATCTGAAGGCAGCCCTGTTTAGGGAAGCTTTTAATGTTTAATAGACTATTGTATTTTAATAGTTTGTTGGAAGCTGCCCAGAGTGGCTGGGGAAACCCAGCCAGATGGGCGGAGTATAAATAAATTATTATTATTGTTGTTTTGTTGTTGTTGTTGTTGATGTTGTTAAAGAACATGGTACCTCTGATCACAAGCCCAGCAAAAGAATTAGTTTCCAGTACCAGAATCAAGCCCAGAGTCCCTCCCTGCAAAAATCCATTTCCGATTTCCTCTCTCCTCCAAGTTTTCTTGATTTCTTCAACGTATTTTATGTTATTTTGTGGAGGTGGGGGTCTTTATTGTCGCCGCTGCTGTTAAGCTGGCGGTGACAAATGTGCTGCCCCCTGAAATGTTGTTGGACCCTAACTCCCATCATCTCTAACCATTGGCTGTGCTGTCTGGGACAGATGGACCAGCGATATCTAGAGAGCACCACATCGGATGAGCAACTGAGAGCCAGGATTTTTTTGCTGACCTGCTACTCAAGATCTGCCACTGAATCTACCTGCCGCCCAGGGAATTTAAATCAGTGAATTAATAGGTGGCTACTTAACCTTTCCCTCAGCCACTGGCCACATTTTAAGCACTATGATGTCATCCCCCTCACTGTGATGTCATACCCCTCCCAGAGCTACAGTCCTTATGAGTTCCTAGTGAAGAGGATCTTTTTAAAACCATTTTTGGGAACCGTAGCTCCGGGAGGGCAACAGTGGTCTCCTAACAGGTCTCGGCACCTTTAACAAACGACAACTCCCAGAATTCTTTGGGGGAAGCCGTGACCTCAAAGTGTCATCTTGGCCTGGGCAATGCATCACCCGGGGCTGGTTTGAGGACCAGAGTGAGATGGCATCTTTGCCCAGCGGTGAATTGCAGTTGAAACTGCTGCCATTCCCGAGTCAGGAGAGGTGCCGCCGTTCACCCACGATATGCCACCAGACTTGGGCGCCATCATGCTCTGCTCTTCAAAATGAGAATAGAAGAAGAAGAAGAGTTTGGATTTGATATCCCGCTTTATCACTACCCGAAGGAGTCTCAAAGCGGCTAACAAACTCCTTTCCCTTCCTCCCCCACAACAAACACTCTGTGAGGTGAGTGGGGCTGAGAGACTTCAGAGAAGTGTGACTAGCCCAAGGTCACCCAGCAGCTGCATGTGGAGGAGCGGGGAAGCGAACCCGGTTCACCAGATTACGAGTCCACCGCTCTTAACCACTACACCACACTGGCCGCAAGGTGCCAGAGTCGACGGAGCTCGTTTTTCCCTCAGTGTGCCAGGTGTTGGGATGGACTCACTCTGATGTGTGCAGAGGAACAGGCCACCTCAGGCCGTGCCCCACGAGGCACTGGGGTGACTTTGCTGTCACTCCCGCTGAGGGATCAGAGGTTGTCTCACTGCATTGTGTCAGGCTTCAGGGAATCAGCTTCCCATGGCTGATCAAACCAAAGGGAATTCTAACCAGTTAGCTTCTTTAATAAACACAAGAAAGGACAAAAGAAAGCATCTAACCAGAATGGCGGTGCTCGCAATTAAGGTCACTCCCCGCTCCGTCCCAATTAATGTACGTCACTCCTACGTCTTGTAATCTGAGCTTGGAGCCTCCGTGTTTTCTTTTGTGACACTTTCTGAGCCCTCCGGGACTTTGGGGAAGGGGGGGGGTGTTGCCCAGAGACTGTGAATCTGTTAACCCTCTCTCTCCTACTGTTTCTTCTGATAGCTCTCCCCATCCAGTATTTCCCAGCTTCTGCCTTCTGAACTATGCCCCTCTGCAAACCACTCTTCCAATTCCAATAAGCTGCCCAGAGTGGTTGGGGAAACCGAGCCAGATGGGTGGAGTATAAATAATAAATAAATTTATTATTATTATTATTATTATTATTATTATTATTATTATTATTATTATTATACTGTCCTCCTGCTCCTGAGAAGATTCAGGAGCAGGATTAGGAAGAGGGGACCCTCCTCAACATGGTCCCTAACACATTGCCTTGCAGAACCAGACCCGACACAGCTCGTTTCTTCACCAGCTTTTCAACATAACAATGTATCACCGTATCACAACATTTGGCTGGCGATACATCGCAGTGTTGAGAACCTGGCGCCGCTCAGCCGCAGTGGCATCGCGGTGTATTGGACATATGCGGTGAATATAGGACAGTCGCTTCTCCATTTCGAGCTGCCTCCTCAAAGCAGCTTCCCGAAGCCGAGCTACGCATCTGCAAACGCATAAACGATGCCCCCCAAGGACTGTCACGGGACTCGAGCCCAAAAGTCTCTTCCTTAAGTTTCATCTCGGCTTCACGCACCTGCCGTTGGAGACACTAACTGGTGGAGTTTCTGCATGGCGACTCCTCCAGGATAATTGAAGTGGGAAACATACAGCGATACTCCCGAGTAGACAGCATTAGCTAGAAGGTGTACTGCAACAAAGAGAGATGCCAGCTTATACAACCAAGACTTCTTGTAGTTGTTTAGACTGCAAAGGAGAAAAAAAAGATGAGACTTAGCGGCTGATCTTGTCTTTACGTAATATATCCAACTCTAACACAGTCGTACCTTGGAAGTCAAACGCCTTGGCTCCTGAACAAATGGGCTCCTGAATGATCGAAATCCGGAAGTTAGTATTCTGGTTTGCAAACGTTCTTTGGAACCCGAACGTCCGACGGGGCTTCTGATTGGCTGCAGCAGCTTCCTGCAGCCAATCAGAAGCTGAGCTTTGGTTTCCAAACGTTTTGGAAGTCAAACGGACTTCCGAAATGGATTCCGTTCAACTACCAAGGTATGACTGTACAGGGCGAAAAAAAACCCACATTAGGGGTGCTGATCTTGTCTTCCCGTAATATATCCAACTCAAATATTGGGGGGGAGGGGGCAACTCCCACATTGGGGTGGCTCGGTGAGTAAATAGAGTGTGAGGATGTGAATGGCTTCTAGGCCAACATAAATTCACACATTTTTCTTCCTTCAGGTCAATTTTACCTTGTTAGGTGAGCCTTGATGGAAGGAGGCCAATCAAAGTGATTCTAAAACTGGCAAGTAATGCATTACCAATAAAACAAAGGACGAAAGGATTTTAAAAAATAAAATCTTAACTTACATTCGTGAGCAGCCTTTGGCAGCCACAATATTGAAGATTGGGAAAGTGTATATAATAAACCGCAGTTCTTTATGTGGGAGAAAGGAATACAGAAAAATAAAGCCAAGTGTGGGGAGAAGTAATATTCGAGTTCTTCTCTCTCCTGCACCTAGCGGTATGAATAGAATACTGCAACCCAGGGCACGAGGCATGGCTGAATAAAAATACCACAGGAAAGGAGAAGTCTACAAAAAAAGAGTTAAGGATTTTTATTTTTTTTAAACTGCCTTTTGGAATGTTTCCAGTGAAGAAGCAGGCTACGTACTCACAGGCCCTGAATAAAGACAAAAGTTCTATTTTAGTGGAATACAGAAACACTACGTACAGTGGTACCTCGGGTTACATACACTTCAGGTTACATACGCTTCAGGTTACAGACTCTTCTAACCCAGAAATAGTGCTTCAGGTTAAGAACTTTGCTTCAGGCTGAGAACAGAAATCGTGCTCCGGCGGCGCGGCAGCAGCAGGAGGCCCCGTTGTGCTTCAGGTTAAGAACAGTTTCAGGTTAAGTACGGACCTCCGGAACGAATTAAATACTTAACACGAGGTACCACTGTATTTACATGGGCCTTCCAAAGGAGACATGTGTGTTTGAGAGAGTAGGAGCATGTGGATAAATGCACATACCAACTACAATGGCGCCTTGGTTCTCAAACACCGAAAACCCGGAAGTAAGTGTTCCGGTTTTGGAACGTTTTTCGGAAGCTGAATGTCCAATGCAGTTGTTGGCTATTGTTTCCGCGGCGCCTGCACCGATCAGAAGCTGCACCTTGGTTTTCAAACATTTCGGAAGTCAAACGGACTTCGGGAACGGATTAAGTTTGGCGCTTTTGTTTTTGCTATTTATTTTGCGTTTTTGTTTTTGAGGCTTTTTCGGTTCATTTGTTTTTGTGACTGTGTGGAATCCCAGTTCAGCTACTGATTGATTGATTGATTGATTGTGTGGCTGCAGAAATGAATAAAAGCTGACTATCATCAGTGTAGGTAAGAAAAGAAATTAAATTTAATTTTTATCATCTACAATACTGCCTTATTTATTTTATAGTGCAGTATGATGATTATTGCTTTCATTTTATGGATCAATGGTCTCGTTAAATAGTAAAAGTCATGTTAAATTGATGTTTAAGGGGTTGTTTTTAAAAGTCTGGAATGGATTAATCCATTTTGCATTACTTTCTATGGGAAAGTGCGCCTTGGAACGGACGTCTGGAATGGACTGAGTTTGAGAACCAAAGTACCACTGTGTTCCCATATGGCACAGCTTTGTGAAAGGGCAAATTTTACATAGAATCGTAAAGGGACCCCAGGGGTAATCTAGTCCAACCCCCTACAATGCAGGGATCTTTTGCCCAACATGGGCCTCGAAACTCACAATTGAAAGTCTCACTCAGTCGAGCCAAAGAGATAAAATAAGAGGGTACGATGTTACGTAATGTGATTATATGTAAAACCAATAAATATCACAGGGCATCAGCTGGGACGATCATGCCATCTCAGAATACCTGATTTCACTGATGCTGTACCACACATTAAAGGATACTCCCCAGTTGGAACTTTTATTTAAAATGGTGTTATACCAAAGCACTTTCCCCTCGGGCCACAGAAGCTGCCTCCACAACATAGAATCCAAGGCTACGGTGAGGCCTAAAAGAAAGCAAAATCCCAAAGTGAAAAGGAAAACACTTTTTCTTTTCTTTTTCCCACTTGAAGCAATGAATTTGCTTCCCAGATAAGACATAAAACACAATCGGAATTACAGTTGAATAAAAACCTTCACTCTGGGTTGAAGTAGCAGGCAGGATTTGAAATACAGTGGTACCTTGGGTTAAGTACTTAATTCGTTCAGGAGGTCTGTACTTAACCTGAAACTGTTCTTAACCTGAAGCACCACTTTAGCTAATGGGGCCTCCTGCTGCTGCCACGCCGCTGGAGCACAATTTCTGTTCTCATCCTGAAGCAAAGTTCTTAACCTGGGGTACTATTTCTGGGCTAGCGGAGTCTGTAACCTGAAGCGTATGTAACCTGAAGGGTATGTAACCCAAGGTACCACTGTATAAGCAGCTGATTATTGAAAGAAATAATGATATCAGGGCTTAGATAATAAGTTTTAAAACAACTAATAAAAAGTAGTAAAAATAAACATCAGGAAAGGTAGGGTGGGAAGTCTAGAAGACGTTAAGTATGTATAAAAAAACTATATGATGATAAGTGATTTGAAATACCTTTGGAGACTATATTGTACATATAAAAATAAAAAAGCTATTTGATGCTAGGTGTTTAAGACTTAGTTTTTAGAAAGGGGTTATTTCTTCACTAGTCCAAAGGTGCATTTTATAATTGTTAAATATTTCTAGGCCATCGTTGCTTTTTAGCTTCAACCTTTCAATGCAAACAATTCTCCTGAGGCAGTTTCCTTTATCGTTATAATGCAACAATACAATTTCAGTAAAATACTTCAGAACAGTAATTAGAAAGATCTCCGAGTCCAGCCAAGCAATCCGTAAAATTAATGAAGCTGTTTTGGAAGGCTGTTCAAAAGCAGAAATAAAAATAGCTACTAATAACCCACAGCCAAGCTCTGGTTCTTCACAGAAACGCATCAACGCTAAAAGCAATGTGAAAGAAAAATGGGTGTTCAAGAAAAGACTTACCTAGCCAGAGAGCCCCTGCAGGAACGCTATAGGAAAGCATTTTCACAAAGGAGAGCCTTTTATTAAATAGGGTTATCAGAAGCATAAGACCCAGGAATATGCAGAGCTCAGATCTGAAGACAATAATGGCCAACGCCGAGAAACAGATGAACGAGCGGTGCTTTTGCTGAATCCAGGACGTGACTGCCAGTAGAACTGGTTGGCAAAAAAACAAAAGAATCTGTCAAAGTGTGACCAGATTTGGGGTTCCGTTTTAAAAATAAGAACATAATTTTCATTAAATTTTCTGTTTTACAATTTAAAACATTGATTTAAACAACTTTAAAATATCAATTTCTTCCCTGTCCATGGTTAATCTTGCATAATAATAATAATAATAATAATAATAATAATAATAATAATAATAATAATTTATTTATCCCCCCCCCCCATCTGGCTAGGCTTCCCCAGCCACTCTGGGCGGCTTCCAAAAAAATATTAAAATACTGTAATACATCAAACATTAAAAGCTTCCCTAAACAGGGCTGCCTTCAGATGTCTTCTAAAAGTCTGGTAGTTGTTGTTCTCTTTGACATCTGGTGGGAGGGTGTTCCACAGGGAGGGCGCCACTCCCAAGAAGGCCCTCTGCCTGGTTTCCTGTAACTTGGTTTCTCGCAGTGAGGGAACCGCCAGAAGGCCCTCGGTGCTGGACCTCAGTGTCTGGGTAGAACGATGGGGATGGAGATGCTCCTTCAGATATACTGGACCGAGGCCGTTTAGGGCTTTAAAGGTCAGCACCAACACTTTGAATTGTGTTCGGAAACGTACTGGGAGCCAATGTAGGTCTTTCAAGACCGGTGTTATATGGTCTTGGCGGCCGCTCCCAGTCACCAGTCTGGCTGCCGCGTTCTGGATTAGTTGTAGTTTCTGGGTCACCTTCAAAGGTAGCCCCACGTAGAGCACATTGCAGTCGTCCAAGCGGAAGATAACCAGAGCATGCACCACTCTGATGAGACAGTCTGTGGGCAGGTAGGGTCTCAGCCTACGTACCAGATGGAGCTGGTAAACAGCTGCCCTGGACACAGAATTGACGTGCGCCTCCATGGACAGCTGTGAGTCCAAAATGACTCCCAGGCTGCACACCTGGTCCTTCAGGAGCACAGTTACCCCATTCAGGACCAGGGAGACCTCTACACCTGCCCGCCTCCTGTCCCCCATCAACCCTTCCCTAAAAAAAAGGTCAACAACACCTGGCAATGACAATGGGTAGATCACAGCCGGTCTTTTTATACTGTGAGTAGATCACAGTCTCTTGGAAGTTGGACGTGCCTGAACTAGACCATTCAGTATTCCATTATTCCATTCATCAAAACTTATTTACACTGTTGAATTTATCTTAATGCTGCCCACCTTTTCAAATGTACACAATTCCCGCCCGTCCCCCGTATATTCAATAAACATTTTCCAATCTTCTCTAAACGTACGTTCTTCTTGTTCTCTTATTCTATATGTTAGGTCCGCAAGCTGCACATATTCCATCAGCTTAAGTTGTCATTCTTCTTTGGTTGGGACCTTGTTCGTTTTCCATTCTGGATTACCGTTTTTTTTGCTCTGTAAGACTCACTTTTTCCCTCCTAAAAAGTAAGGGGAAATGTGTGTGCATCTTATGGAGTGAATGCAGGCTGCGCAGCTATCACAGAAGCCAGAACAGGAAGAGGGATTGC
This sequence comes from Podarcis filfolensis, assembly GCF_964270895.1. Classification (NCBI taxonomy): domain Eukaryota; kingdom Metazoa; phylum Chordata; class Lepidosauria; order Squamata; family Lacertidae; genus Podarcis; species Podarcis filfolensis. Next base: position 12,562,292 of record NC_139612.1, read on the forward strand.
TGCTTTCACTGCGCAGCAATCCCTCTTGCTGTTTTGGCTTCTGAGATTCAGAATATTTTTTTTCTTGTTTTCCTCCTCCAAAAACTAGGTGCGTCTTGTGGTCTGGTGCATCTTTTAGAGCGAAAAATACGGTAACTACTGATCAAGCGGCAAGTTATTTCAGTCTAAAGGCAATGGCGGGTAAAACTACTTACCGATGGGTAGTGCAAACACGTTGGGGAGCGTTCGAGTGCAGTAGAACATCAGGTGGAATTGCGTCGCAGTTATGAGACAGAACATCATGGAGACGGTCGGACCAAACTGCTTTCTCACTTCTTTGTGCAATCGCCACAAGGCATAAATCACGCACAGCCCCAGGCTCCCTCGGACTTGCATGGAAATAAAACGGGGGGGGGGGGGAACGTTATCTGTAGTAGAAATGGAGGAATTGACTGCTGCGTCACAAGATTACTCTGGCAATCTAACTGCATTAGAGATTGCAGCAGAGGTAAGGAACCTGTGGCCCTCCACATGTTGTTTTATTTCTAATAATAATAATAATAATAATTTATTGACAAGTTTCAATTATTTTCAGCGTTTCCAGTTATAAAGAAATAAAGAGATACAAAGAAAAAAGAAAAGAGAGAAAAATAAAAAGGCACAAAAATGTGCAAGGGGGGGGAATTATATAAATATATATGAAAAATACTCTAACCCATAAATATAAATTTGGTATTATTATCCTAATACTTGTGCAAATATTAATAGCTACTGCATTTTGTATAACTCATTCAAAGTTTCCAGTTATAAAGAAAAAAAGTGATATAAAGTAACAGAAAATAGAGAAAAATAAAAAGGCACAAAAATGTGTAAAGGTTGGGGGAAAAACATTCAATGAATATATATGAAAAATACCCTAACACATAAATATAAATTTGATATTATTATCCCAATACTTATGTAAATATGAATAGTCTACTGCATTTTGTATAACTCAAAGTTTCCAGTTATAAAGAAATAAAGTGATACACAGAAACAGAAAATAAAGAAAAATAAACAGGCACAAAAATGTGTAAAGGTTGGGGAGAAAACATTAAATGAATATATATGAAAAAATACCCTAACCCATAAATAAAAATTTGGTATTAATATCCCAATGCTAATACTAATACTACTAATAATTTATTACTTATACCCTGCCCATCTGGCCGGGACTCCCACTCTGGGCGGCTTCCAACAGGATATTTAAAACACATTAAAAAATCAAACATTAAAAACTTTCCTAAACAGGGCTGCCTTCAGATGTCTTCTAAAGGTCAGGTGGTTGTTTATTTCCTTGACATCTGATGGGAGGGCGTTCCACAAGGTGGGCACCACTACCAAGAAGGCCCTTTTTACATATTAATATGTAAATATTAATAGCCTACTGCATTTAGTATAACTCATTCCAAGTTTCCAGTTATAAAGAAATAAAGTGATCCAAAGAAACAGATAAAAGAGAAAAATAAAAAGGCACAAAAATGTGCAAAGGGGAAAAAAAATATGAATATATACAAAAAAATACCCTTACCCATAAATAGAGATTTTATAATATTATCCCAATACTTATGCAAATATTAATAGCCTACTGCATTTTGTATAACTCATTCAATGTTTCCAGTTATAAAGAAATAAAGAGATACAAAGAAAAAGAAAAGAGATAAAAATAAAAAGGCATAAAAATGTGCAAGGGGGGGCATTATATGAATATATACAAAAAATACCCTAACCCATAGATATGAATTTGACATTATTCTAATACTTATGTAAATATGAATAGCCTGCTGCATTTTGTGTAACACATTCCAAATATTGTCATATTTATCCCAGTCTGCGTCTGTAAGCAGCCATTCATAAGTTGCAAATGTTCTCATATTGTCGATCCACTTATTGTTGTTGAACTACAACTCCCAGCAGCTCCAGTAAGTATGGCCAATGCTATGAATAGCCTACTGCATTTTGTGTAACACATTCCAAATATTGTCATATTTATCCCAGTCTGCGTCTGTAAGCAGCCATTCATAAGTTGCAAATGTTCTCAGTAGCTCCAGTAAGTATGGCCAATGCTAAGGGATAATGGGAGCTGTAGTCTAGGATCATGGTTTCCTCATCCACAGTTTGCAGACTATTGCACGGCTCCCGTCCCCCGATTCCTGAAAAGGGCCTTTCTTGACTTGAGCAACAGATCTCATACCTATCAGCTGGGAGTAAAACTTAGACATTTGCAGCAGCGACAGCAGACAGACGGCTGGGCTGGAAAGCAGCGCGACAAACAAGGGGCCAAGGAACGTCCTTGGGACGACGCCAGGAAATTCGTGATGATCATACTGTCGTTGAAAAACAAAGAGGCTATAGAAAGGTAGCCGACAAATGTTGCAAATAACAAATATATGACCCACAAAACAGAAAGCGCAAATATTCTATGGCAGTTCTAAATTCGGTGGGTCTGCATAAACGGGGATGCGCTCTCCAAAGTATCTGCTCCAGAGTAGCCTTGCTGGTATTTGTGGCGGTACTTAAAAAGACGAGTAGTCTAATCCTGAAGCAGCAATTTGCCTAATACAGTACACTTCCCCACGAGATCCCTCTGGAAGGATTACTGTACTTTTCAGTGTATAAGACTACATAACACCGGTCTTGAAAGACCTATATTGGCTCCCAGTACATTTCCGAGCACAATTCAAAGTGTTGGTGCTGACCTTTGAAGCCCTAAACGGCCTTGGTCCTGTATACCTGGAGGAGCGTCTCCACCCCCATCATTCTGCCCGGACACTGAGGTCCAGCACCGAGGGTCTTCTGAGGGTTCCCTCACTGTGAAAAGCCAAGTCACAGGGAACCAGACAGAGGGCCTTCTCGGTAGTGGCACCCGCCCTGTGGAACGCCCTCCCACCAGATGTCAAAGAGAACAACAACTACCAGACTTTTAGAAGACATCTGAAGGCAGCCCTGTTTAGGGAAGCTTTTAATGTTTAACAGACCACTGTATTTTAATATTTTGTTGTAAGCCACCCAGAGTGGCTGGGGAAACCCAGCCAGATGGGCGGGGTATAAATAATAACTATTATTATTATTGTTGTTATTATTATTATTATTATGGCGGTCTTATTCATGGGGAGTGGATAGGGTGGACGTTTGATTGGTTGCTGCCGCGGCTGTCAGCGGCTATTGCGCATGTTATTGGTTGCTGCGTCAATGGGTGGTGTTGATTGGCTGACGCTGCAACAACTGGGCAGGCGATTTGCAGCTTCTGCCGGTGAGGGACAGATGGGAGTTGGATTTAGTGACGCGTGTGGGTGAGCAATTTTCAGCATTCCTCCCCAAAAAAGCTCAACAACTCTGTGCAATCCTCCACAAAAAAGCCCAACAACTTTTGGGCAATCCTTCCTTAAAGAAAAGCTCAACAGACTGATAAGTACGGTATGTAAAATATTGGAGAGGCACCCATGCCCTCCTGCTGTTGCTAGACTCCAATTCCTATCTATACATATGTGGGGATCAGACTTGTACTGAATTCAATCCAAATATTTTGGCTTAGCAGCTGTGGAATGGCCTTTACTTCGTCATCTGCACAGGGAATAATAAACTGATAAAACATTTTCCTCTCTAAAGGTAAAGGGACCCCTGACCATTAGGTACAGTCGTGACCGACTCTGGGGTTGTGGTGCTCATCTCGCTTTATTGGCCAAGGGAGCCGGTGTACAGCTTCCGGGTCATGTGGCCAGCATGACTAAGCCACTTCTGGCGAACCAGAGCAGCGCACGGAAACGCCGTTTACCTTCCCGCCGGAGGTACCTATTTATCTACTTGCACTCTGACGTGCTTTCGCACTGCTAGGTTGGCAGGAGCAGGGACTGAGCAACAGGAGCTCACCCCGTCGCAGGGATTTGAACCACCGACCTTCTGATCAGCAAGTCCTAGGCTCTGTGGTTTAACCCACAGTGCCACCTGCGTCCTTTCCTCTCTAGAGGGGCATAAACACGGCTTCTTTTTTCATCCATGCCTCTGAACGTGGGATGAGAATTAAGTGCTTCATCTCAAATCTCACCCCAAGAGAAAAAAAACATAACGGTGCTCCTCTTTCTACTACCTCAAGCAATGGGTGTTTGTTTCCATTCTACCACATCCATCGAAACTCAGAGGCTAAAAACGGAAAGCGTTAAAATCTCTGCTTGGTTGCGTGAAGTCTGCCCTTTCGTCCCATGAACCTAGCAACTCAGCAGTACACCAATCGTAAACGGAGGAAGGTTTCAGAAGAAGGACCCTCCCTGAGTATCATCCCGTTCACCTTGTCGAAGTCCAGTTTGTGCCAAAGGATGTCGTGGATGGCCTGAAGATTGAAGCTCTCTTCCACTTTTGCAAACGGGCAGACTGATAGGTGCACAAAGGCCACGGCGATGATCAACAGCAACAGAAGCTGCTGTCCTCCTGAAGATCTCTTCTCAGCCATGCCGGATACAAAACATCCACCTGCACATGATTATAGTGCAAGATCGAAAATGAAAAGACATGAAAATGATGTACAGTGGTACCTCGGGTTACATATGCTTCAGGTTACAGACTCCGCTAACCCAGAAATAGTGCTTCAGATTAAGTACTTTGCTTCAGGATGAGAACATAAATTGTGCTCCGGCGGCGTGGCAGCAGCAGGAGGCCCCATTAGCTAAAGTGGTGCTTCAGGTTAAGAACAGTTTCAGGTTAAGTACGGACCTCCGGAACGAATTAAGTACTTAACCCGAGGTACTTCTGTACCAGTGGTATTTGGCTCCTAGTAAGTTAGCAAATGTCACTGCAGATGGTGACAGCAGTCACAAAATTATAAGACGCCTGCTTCTTGGGAGAAAAGCGATGGCAAACCTAGACAGCATCTTAAAAAGCAGAGACATCACCTTGCCAACAAAGGTCCGTATAGTTAAAGCTATGGTTTTCCCAGTAGTGATGTATGGAAGTGAGAGCTGGACCATAAAGAAGGCTGATGGCCGAAGAATTGATGCTTTTGAATTATGGTGCTGGAGGTGACTCTTGAGAGTCCCATGAACTGCAAGAAGATCAAACCTATCCATTCTGAAGGAAATCAGCCCTGAGTGCTCACTGGAAGGACAGATCATGAAGCTGAGGCTCCAATACTTTGGCCACCTCATGAGAAGAGAAGACTCCCTGGAAAAGACCCTGATGTTGGGAAAGATGGAGGGCACAAGGAGAAGGGGACGACAGAGGACGAGATGGTTGGACCGTGTTCTCGAAGCTACCAGCATGAGTTTGACTAAACTGCGGGAGGCAGTGGAAGACAGGAGTGCCTGGTGTGCTCTGGTCCATGGGGTCACGAAGAGTCGGACACGACTAAACGACTAAACAACAACAACATAGTTACTTATCTCATTGAATTGGGAGTCGGGTATCTCCATACCCTCCAACATTTCTCCAATGAAAATAGGAGTGTCCTAAGGAGAAGGGGGGGGGGACGCGGGTGGCGCTGTGGGTTAAACCACAGAGCCTAGGACTTGCCGATCAGAAGGTCGGCGGTTCGAATCCCCACAACGGGGTGAGCTCCCGTTGTTCGGTCGGACACGACTAAACAACAACAAGAAGAAGTTAGCAAAAATGTATAAGACAGGTACAAATACCTGAGGGAAATGTAAAGAAAAAGAAGGCACCTTCTACCATATGTGGTGATTGTATCAGGTAACAAAAGCATTCTGAGAAATGATCTATAATGAATTGAAAAAAATGTTTGAAATAACCTTTATTTTACAAAAACCCCAGAAGCTTTTTTATTAGGAATTGTAGGTACCGGCATCACAAAGACAAAAGCCTTTGTACATATGCAACAACAGCTGCACAGATGCTACTAGCCCAGAGACGGAAAGAAGATAAAGTCCTGACCAGAGAGGAATGGCAAACCAAGCTGTTAGACAACGCTGAAAGGGCAAAAGTGACCGGAAGCTCAGGAACCAAGAAGACAAAAACTTCAAGAAAGAATGGGAAAATTTAGGAGGCCACTGTAAGCAGATGAAAACATTAGCAGGATTCTAATAACACTTGTAATGTAACAAACATTATGGACAATATGGAGAGATATAAAATATGGATTATGAAACCATGTGCAGTGGAAAAGGTTGACAATAGGACCCCTGGAGGGGATGGGGGGGGTAGTCTAGAGATTCAGAGAAATCTCTAAATATGGGTATGTATTTGGTATGGTTATAACTCTACACTTGTAAAATTAAATAAAAAATATTTTTTTAAAAAAAGAGAAAGTTAAAAGACAAATCAGTATCTCTTTGCAGAGCCAAACACCGTAGGCAAAAAGAATAACCATGATGCAGGTTTGGGTACCAAGCTGTTCTAAACCAGCACAGATTCACTTTGCAAGCATGTTGAGCTTAGCCATTTCTGTTCCCTCTCTAGTTATCTGGATAGAAGGCATTGTTATATTGTTATGAGGGTGCTAGACCCCCTAAATGCCTGGGTCCAGTAGGTGTTGGAATTTGATTGTGGAAAACGTTACACTATAAGCCAGGTCAGTTGCTTGTGGTTTGTTCGTGGGTTTTTTAATTAAATTTCATTAAAGAAAAAAACAGAACTTATGTCCAATATCCTCTCCTCCCCCACAAACTAAAACATTAATCTACGTATCTTATCAAAGGAAAAAAGAAAATAGTAAGAAAGAAGGAAAAGAAAGGGTAGAGAGAAGAGAATAGTAATAAGAAAGAAGAAAGAAGAAAAAGTGGTACTTCTGCTTGGAATACGGCACAAAGTCGAAGAATTTCACAGTGCCTTTGCCACAAGTGCTATTAGAACAAATATACCCAAAAACAAAATTGACCCCTTGCTCAACACAAATTTTCCGTAACAAGCAACACAAGAAGATGCTTTGTTCTCACTGAGTATTTCACCATGAGTTAATTCCCCCTTTTTTATTTTTATCTTTTGATAAATTCAGCCAAACTGTTTCTTGTTGTTGTTCTCAAACGGCAGCAGATAAAAGGGGGTTGGAATATGAAATACAGCGGAGGTTCTTTTAACAGGGCACACAGCCTTGTCAAACAGCCGTCTTAAAAACAAAGCCAGGAAAAATCAACGTGCATCGATTTTTACTGGAGTGTTCTGTTGATTGCCTTGTTTTGCTTTTTTGCCCTTACCAAATCCTAACGGTCCAACGCCAGGGTGAATCAATAAAGGGGAGAACCAATCTGGAGGAAGCGGGGTTAGTGTTTTGCAGCTCAAATCCAATCATTATTGGTTTCTATTGATTTATTGGTTTGTTTGTAGCTCATATAGGAGATTTTGGTGTTTTTTTTAATGTTTGATGCTATGTTTTGTTTTTCTGTATGTTTGTAAACTGCCCAGAGTGTCTGGGGAAGCCCAGCAAAATGGGCAGGATATAAATCTAAAAGTAATTATTGTTGTTGATGTTATCTGTACCTTGTACTCAGCACATAACCTGGAACCTGCAATTAATCCAGAATGCGGCAGCTAGACTGGTGACTGGGAGTGGCTGCCAGGACCATATAACACCAGTCCTGAGAGATCTGCATTGGCTCCCAGTTTCCGAGCATAATTCAAAGTGTTGGTGTTGACCTTTAAAGCCCTAAACAGCCTCGGCCCAGTATACCTGAAGGAGCGTCTCCACCCCCATCATCCAGCCCGGACATTGAGGTCCAGCTCCGAGGGCCTTCTGGCAGTTCCCTCACTGCAAGAAGTGAGGTTACAGGGAACCAGGCACAGGGCCTTTTCGGTAGTGGCGCCCGCCCTGTGGAACGCCCTCCCATCAGATGTCAAGGAAATAAGCAGCTATCCTATTTTTAAAAGACATCTGAAGGCAGCCCTGTTTAGGGTAAATTTTTAATATTTAATGCTGTATTGTTTTTAACACTCGATTGGGAGCCACCCAGAGTGGCTGGGGAAATTCAGCCAGATGGGCGGGGTATAAATCATAAATTAATATTAATATTAACCCTGGGCAAGCTAACTGCCTCCATTATTACAAACAGCTGGAAAAGCAGCATTAGATGCACTATAGGATAGCTACCTCACTTATACAAGATAGAGGGCATTTAGTGTGTCTGTACCTTCGTTGTGCATAATACCTGCTCCCTGCCCCCCAGCTTGGTTACATCCATATTGCCTTTCTTGCAGGGGCATTTAGGGGACAGAGATGAGAATTTCTTGCCTCCCTGGCGAAGCACGCATTATTATGTTGCAAACATGCCCCCACACTCTGGATTGAGGCGGGCGATCCGTGAAACCCAGAGGGCATCTTTCGATTGCAACTAGAACCGCTGCGACAAATCAACGACGCCCAACGAAGAATCCGATTTATTATTATTTATTGCATTTGTAGACCCAGAGGTCGCAGGGCGGTGCACAGAATAAAATCAAAATACGAAACCACAAAACACATAATCTAAATGGAAGCAACAGCCCAATTAGCCAGCCAGCCAGCCAAACACCCTACCCCACATTTTAAAAGGGCATCGGATCTTTGATCCGATTTTTCTCCCGGTTTACTTCCCGCTTCTGTTCCACCCCCCAAAAAACACATTTTAAAAGGGTATCAGAGCTTTGATCCGACTCCTCTCCCGGTTTATTTCCGCTTCTGCTCTCCATTCCTCCCTCCTTCCCTTCGAGATCAAGCCTGCCAAGCCCATCCGACGGAAGGATGAGAAATCCTGCCCGATCCGGACTACGGAGGAAACTGGACTTACCCGCAAGGCACCCACGTGGCCACTCTAGGCAAAGCCAGCTCGCGGAGCACGTGATCCGCTTCAGGGGCGGGGCCGGACGCGTCAGTTGACCGAAACGCCTGCGGAAGTAAGGGCGCCGAGCTAGCATCCCGGCCATCTTAGGGACTGGCAAAAAGCACAGGGCTTAAATGCAGGGCGCGTTTAAGAGCTTGAATGGAGCAAGTGGGAAGGGAAGCTGAGGATCATCTAGTCCAACCCCGTGCAATGCAGGAAGAGGCATCTGTCCCATAGGGGGATAAAAGACGCAACCTTGGTAGGGTTGCCATATTTCAAAAAAGTAAAAACCCGAAAGTTGTGGAGCTTTTTATTTGGGACAAGCCTAGGATGGAGTTATGGAGCTTTTATTATTATTATTATTAATTCTAGGGGAACCAAAGATCTTGGGGTTGTTGGTTTTTTTTAGTAAAAGCCAGAAGGATTTTGGGGTTTTGGAACTTTTCAGGTTATTTTCCGAGGCGATTTCCAGGACGTATGGCAGCCTTTGCATTATCAGCACCACACTCTAACCCAGGCACCCCCAATCTTCGGCCCTCCAAATGTTTTGGACCACAATTCCCATCATCCCTGACCACTGGTCCTGTTAGCTAGGGATCATGGGAGTTGTAGGCCAAAACATCTGGAGGGCCGCAAGTTGGGGATGCCTGCTCTAACCCACTGAGCTATCCAGGCTATGGAGACGTTAAGGGTCAACATTCCCCCCCTGTCTCTTTAAACCGCTTTTTAAAAAACATGTTTATGCCTGCCATGATAAATCGTAGGATTCTTAGTGTTGCATGGGAATCTAATAGGATGGCGATAGAGCCAGAAGTTGGGGAAGGGCAGTTTAGACAGCTCGCTTCCTGCGCAAATCAACTGCTAAATAGAAGTCAGAAGGCTTGGGCGCACCATGTGCTTTTTCCTGAGCGTTTAACTGAAACAAATTAAATTAAATTAATAATAAATATAAATATAAATAAATAATAAGGCTAAATAATAATAATAGCACGCATAAATAAATAAATAAATAAATAACAGAAACTCTCTCTTTACACCTAATTTTTTATACTTTGGTGATTAGACATACAGCTGCCCAACCAAGCTCGAAATTCCGTTTCGTTTCCTAGGGGTGAATCTCTAAAAAAAAATCCCCGGTGGGGCAGGGAAGGGATCTAAAGCAGGCATCCCTCCCCCGCAAACGCAGTCCTCCACCTGTTTTTTGAGACTACAACTCCCATCATCCCTAGCTAGCAGGACCACTGGTCAGAGATGATGGGAATTGTAGTCCCGAAGCAGCTGGAGGGAGGGGATGCCTGATCTAAAGGAACCCAGAATATCCAAGTCGCGAGCGCATCTTTCCTTTTTTATCTCTACGGCCCTGCCCGTGCTTTTTTTTTTTCCTCTTCCCTCCCACCTCTTCTTCACGTGGGGCTTTCTCATTACGTCTCCCGGAGCGTGGCGGCCGCCGATTGGTCCACGTCGCCGGGCGCGAGAGCGCGCCGGGATTGGCCGGGCCCCAGGCCTCGGGATGCCGGCTTCCCCCCGTCAGACGCGCGTGTCCCGCGGGCGCGGGGGAAAGGCTCGCGGGCGGCCATGAGGCGCCTTCCGTCGGGAAAGGCGCGCGGGGCTCCGCCGGGGTGGCTGAGCGGCGCCCTCGGGGCCTTCCTTTGCCTCGCCCTCGCGGCGGCGGAGAAGGAGCAGCGGGTCCGTCAGGCCTGCGACACCTGCCGCGGAATCACGGAGCGCTTCAGCCAGGTGAGGGATGCCCTGACTCCTCTCCCCCCTTTAACATCGACGGATTTACGTATAAGCTAAACAAGCTAGAGCTTGGGGCCCCACTCTCTTGGGGGACCCAAAAAAAATTAAAGGAAAAAAACTGGATGTATAAGTTTTTTATAAGATAATAATAATAATAATTTATTATTTATACCCCGCCCATCTGGCTGGGCCTCCCCAGCCACTCTGGGCGGCTTCCATAAAAACCAAAAATACAATAAAATATCACACGTTAAAAACTTCCCTGAACAGGGCTGCCTTAAGATGTCTTCTGAATGTCAGGTAGTTGTTTATCGCTTTGACATCTGCTGGAAGGGCGTTCCACAGGGCAGGCGCCACTACCGAGAAGGCCCTCTGCATGGTTCCCTGTAGCTTTGCTCCTCGCAATGAGGGAACCGCCAGAAGGCCCTCGGCGCTGGACCTCAGCGTCCGGGCAGAACAATGGGGGTGGAGATGCTCCTTCAGGTATACTGGACCGAGGCCGTTTAGGGCTTTAAAGGTCAGCACCAACACTTTGAATTGTGCTCGGAAACGTACTGGGAGCCAGTGTAGGTCTTTCAAGACCGGTGTTATATGGTCTCGGCGGCCGCTCCCAGTCACCAGTCTAGCTGCCGCATTCTGGATTAGTTGTAGTTTCCGAGTCACCTTCAAAGGTAGCCCCACGTAGAGTGCATTGCAGTAGTCCAAGCGGGAGATAACCAGAGCATGCACCACTCTGGCGAGACAGTCCGCAGGCAGATAGGGTCTCAGCCTACGTACCAGATGGAGCTGGTAAACAGCTGCCCTGGACACAGATTTGACCTGTGCCTCCATGGACAGCTGTGAGTCCAAAATGACTCCCAGGCTGCACACCTGGTCCTTCAGGGGCACAGTTACCCCATTCAGGACCAGGGAATCCTCCACACCTGCCCGCCTTCTGTCCCCCAAAAACAGTACTTCTGTCTTGTCAGGATTCAACCTCAATCTGTTAGCCGCCAGATTGATATATATAATATATATAAGATATATATAAATATTATTATTAATAATAATAATAATAATAATAATATCTTTATTGTCATTGCCCCCTCTCAGGGACAACGAAATTACTTGACTGCTCCATAAAAACACTAATTAAAACAATACAGTATAGTACAGCAAGGAAGATTAGATGACTTTCAAAGTCCAGGCTTCCCATTCAGGGCCGAGATCGCTCTGGAGAAGAAGCTGTTCTTGTCTTCATCGTCCTGTATCTCCGTCCCGACGGCAGGAGCTCGAAGAGACAGTGACCAGGATGCGATGGATCTTTTACTATGTCCAGTGCCTTCCTATGGCACCTTGTGGCATAAATCTGCTCTGAGGTGGAGAGTGGGCAGCCAACAATGCTCTCTGCTGCCTTAACAACTCTGCACAACCCCATCCTGTCCTGGGTAGTACAGCTTCCGTACCACACGATAAAATATAAGATAAAAAACATATAAAATAAAACCTACATACATCAACAGTGTTTTGTGTTGTGTAGGCTCCTATGATGTAAGGCCTGCTAGCCTGCTCCCTAAAATATCACTGGTTTGCTCATTTCTATATATAGGGTTGTATTTCACTATTCATATCCTTCTTATTAATTAAAACAAAAAAAAATTTTTCCTTCCAGTAGCACCTTAAAGACCAACTAAGTTAGTTCTTGGTATGAGCTTTCGTGTGCATGCACACTTCTTCAGATACACTGAAACAGAAGTTGCCAGATCCTTCTATATAGTGAGAAGGTGGGGAGGGGTATTACTCAGAAGGGTGGTGGGAATGGGTGGTTGGCAGATAGCTGTGATAAGCCTGTTGACAACTCTTAACGACTGCAATAGGTCTTACAGGAAAAAGCAAGGGGTGAGAAGGTGAAAAATGGCTTTGTCATGTATAATGAGATAAGAATCCAATGTCTTTGTTCAGACCAGGTCTCTCCATGGTTTTAAGTTTGGTAATGAGTTGCAATTCAGCAGCTTCTCTTTCCAGTCTATTTCTGAAATTCCTTTGTAGTAATACAGCTACTTTGAGATCTTGTATAGAATGTCCTGGGAGATTGAAGTGTTCTCCTACTGGTTTCTCTGTCTTGTGATTCTTGATGTCCGATTTATGTCCGTTTATTCTTCTGTTTCTGAAACTTCTGTTTCAGTGTATCTGAAGAAGTGTGCATGCACACGAAAGCTCATACCAAGAACTAACTTAGTTGGTCTTTAAGGTGCTACTGGAAGGGAAAAAAAATTTTTGTTTTGACTATGGCAGACCAACACGGCTACCTATCTGTAACTTCTTATTAATTGTATTTCAGTTCAACAATTATATAGGGTGCCTATATTCTGCATGGACTGGTTGCATGGTAACATGTGCAAATGGCTTTAGATACCTATTAGGTCCATAAATTACCATATAACAGATATTCAACACAAAAAACAGCGACCATTTGTTGTTGACAAAGGACAGCTGGACATAGAAAGGGCCCCATTAGCTTCACTAGCTTAAAGGTAAAGGTAAAGGACCCCTGACAGTTAAGTCCAGTCGCGAACTATTCTGGCTTTACGGCGCTCATCTTGCTTTACTAGCCGAGGGAGCCGACGTTTGTCTGCAGACAGTTTTTCTCAAAGCAAGTCACCTTTCGGAGAAGTGAAAATCTTTGGCTATATGTAATATGGCTTATTGATTTGAATACTTGTATTATACTCTCAAAGACAATAAACCCACCATGCAACAAAAGTGAACAACAAAACATTATACAGTGGTAACTCGGGTTACATACGCTTCAGGTTACATACGCTTCAGGTTACAGGCTCCACTAACCCAGAAATAGTACCTCAGGTTAAGAATTTTGCTTCAGGATGAGAACAGAAATCGTGCTCCGGCAGCAGGAGGCCCCATTAGCTAAAGTGGTCTTCAGGTTAAGAACAGTTTCAGGTTAAGAATGGACCTCTGGAACGAATTAAGTACTTAACCCGAGGTACCACTGTATGAGATAAAAAACAAATAAAATAAAACCTACATACAGGTAAAGGGACCCCTGACCATTAGGTCGAGTCGTGGCCGACTCGGGTTGCGGCGCTCATCTCGCTTTATTGGCCGAGGGAGCCGGCGTACAGCTTCCGGGTCATGTGGCCAGCATGACTAAGCTGCTTCTGGCGAACCAGAGCAGCGCACGGAAACGTCCTTCACCTTCCCGCCAGAGCGGTACCTATTTATCTACTTGCACTTTGATGTGCTTTGAACTGCTAGGTTGGCAGGAGCAGGGACTGAGCAACAGGAGCTCACCCCGTCGCGGGCATTCAAACCGCTGACCTTCTGATCGGCAAGTCCTAGGCTCTGTGGTTTAACCCATAGCGCCACCCGCATCCCCTACATACAGGTAGAGCTTAATAATTATTTCACTATTAATATACTTCTTAATTGTATTTCAGTTCAACAATTACTTTGATAAAATACATATTTTGTTATGTGCAAATTGCTTTGGATTATTATTATTATTATTATTATTATTATTATTATTATTATTATTATTTATTAAACTTGTATACCGCCCTTCATCTGCAGATCCCAAAGCAGTTCACAACATAAAATTGCAATATAAAAAACACAGTTAAGTCCATAAATTACCATATAGCATATATTCAACACAAAAAACAGCAACAGTTTGTGGTTGACGAAGGACAGCTGGACATATAAAGGGCCCCATTACCTTCAGTAGCTTAGGGCCTCATCAAACCTAAATCCGGCCCTGTCCCCCTACATCAGGCATAGGCAACCTTCGGCCCTCCAGATGTTTTGGACTACAATTCCCATCATCCCTCACCACTGGTCCTGTTAGCTAGGGATCATGGGAGTTGTAGGCCAACACTTCTGGAGGGCTGAAGGTTGCCTATGCTTGCCCTACATCTTAATTCAGATTCAATTGTGACAGGTGAAGGGCTGCTCCGCATCTTTGGCATGCCTTCTCTCCCCCTTTATCTTAACCCATCTCCCTACCTCTAGCCTCCCTTTTCAATTTTTTAATCATAATTTTTTATTTAATAATAATATAATTTGTTATTTCTACCCCACGCATCTGGCTGGGTTTCCCCAGCCACTCTGGGCGGCTTTCAACAGAACATTAAAAACGGAGGGGCGGGGGAGACTTCAAACATTAAAAACTTCCCTAAACAATTACAGTTTTACAATTTCAAGTAAGCGTTTTTACAAACTTTAAAATAGCCAGTGACTTCCCTTCTTCTCTTTCTGTGGTATCGTGTCTTTATGTAGATATTTATGTGGATCAAAGCTGAATTCTAAAGGGGGGTGTAACCAGCATCATGTCTGTACAAGGTACCACTGTATGTAGATCCTTGGTTTTGGGTAGAGAAAGGTAGGATATGATACGGCAACTGAAATGATCTAGGAGGTGGATGGAGGAAATATCCCTGCTCCCCATGAGATGCCTGGCAACGCGATGGAAAAACAGCTCAAAAAACTTTCCCCAGAAAGCTCAACAATTTGGTGGGTTTGCTAAAAAACAAAACAAAAACAGCTCCAGGTCAATGAAATTAGAGGGTTTTGCTGCAAATGTGTACAAAATCTAATAAAGTGAACAAAACCTGGTGAAGGATCAACAATAACATTGCAATTTCCCTACTCCTTGGCATAGCTTCTAGCCAGTAGAATAATAACAGAGAATAAATGAGTTCTTGCTGCTCAGTCATTTTCCATTAGTAATTCATGGCTCTTTCCAAAAGTGCAAGCAGATTAATCACATAAAAAGGGGGGGAGACTCTAGTGAAGAACACAATAAAAATCTCCCCTTATCTCCCCTTTTCCCCAAATTAAGAAGGTTGCTTCCAGCTTTCCTCACAGGGATATTTCCTCTGTCACCCTGGACCATTTCAGTTGCCCTCTGCATTTTCAGCATTGCCTACCATATCATAGCATAGGGGCATAAATAATAAATTTATTATTATTATTTATTACTAGGTTCTAAAACACCAATAAAAAAGCCATAGGATGCTGCCTTATAGTGATCCAGACCATTGGTTTATCTAGCTTAGTGTTGTCTACACTGTCTGGCAGCAGCGCCCTGGGGTTTCAGAAAAGGGTATCTTATCAGCCGCCCACTGTACTGCCCAGTGTGTGGAGCTTCTTAAGGGCAGCCAGTTTTGAAGGAATCCACTGGTCTCAGAGAGTTTTAGGTGGCATGTTTAGTGTTTTAAAAACTCCGTTATGGTGACCACATACTAATCCAAACTCTGTCTGGTTTTGCAATTGCTCTAGAAAATGAGATTGTCTCAAAATACTCTGTTTTTCAGGGTCTAACTGACACTGCAAAAAAGAACTTTGGAGGTGGCAATACAGCTTGGGAAGAAAAGACCCTGTCAAAGTATGAGTCCAGGTATGGTATGTGTATCTTTCTTTTCAATGAGGTCATATCCTTGTCTGCAGCTTGTAAAATAACTGGACTGGATGAAATAGTCTATGTTAGCAGGGGACATTTTTCTGAGAGCAAAGTTGCCATGCTAATATTATAAGAATGTCACATTGTAACACATTTGATACTTTAGTCAAGCTCCATAATCTTAGTTTTGAACATATTGGCACCCTGCTGTTACTAGGTCATAATCGCACAAATGTCTTTCATGCATTTTTGTAAAAAGTAGAATATTGTTCTGGATTAGGTGTTGAAAAAGTCTCTGGCCCAATTTCAGCATACATCTCTGCTGACATTTTCCCTCCTGCCTGCTTCTGTGTATTTTCTCCTTTTTGGCTATCTCTAACCATACCTCAGGGACACGGGTGGCGCTGTGGGTAAAACCTCAGCGCCTAGGACTTGCCGATCGCATGGTCGGTGGTTCGAATCCCCACGGCGGGGTGCGCTCCCGTCGTTCGGTCCCAGCGCCTGCCAACCTAGCAGTTCGAAAGCACCCCCGGGTGCAAGTAGATAAATAGGGACCGCTTACCAGCGGGAAGGTAAACGGCGTTCCGTGTGCTGTGCTGGCTCGCCAGATGCAGCTTGTCACGCTGGCCACGTGACCCGGAAGTGTCTGCGGACAGCGCTGGCTCCCGGCCTATAGAGTGAGATGAGCGCACAACCCTAGAGTCTGGCAAGACTGGCCCGTACGGGCAGGGGTACCTTTACCTTTACCTTTAACCATACCTCGCCATAACATCTGAAATGGGCAAAACCACAAGAACAACCACCCTTGAGGAATTGTGTCCAAATGTTGCAGAACATTGTTTTGAAGTGAGCTTTCAGCCCACAGTGTGGGGAATATAATAATAAATAATATTTTTAAAAAAATTATATCCAGTCCATCTTGCTGGGTTCCCCAGCCACTCTGAGCGGCTTACAACATATATAAAAGCACAACAAAGCATCAAACATTAAAAACAGAATATCCTACACGAGCAACAAACAAACAAATAAATAGAAACCAATAATAATAACAATAATAAACAGTTTACAGTTATACCCAAATTTAAATAACCGCCAACCCCAACCAAACATTTAACTAACATCAACCAAACAAAAATAAAACAGAGGAACCAAAACTAGAACTGTTGAAAACATTTAACCAATTGCCCCAACCCAAGAATATCTTGGTTAATGCTAACCATAGTTTTCCTAATTCGGATATCACAGCAAACTAGATAGAGTGAACCAAGAACGGGAGAGCTGAAGGGGAAATGTAGAGAACAGTCTTTCTCCTGTGACTTTCTACACAAATCCACTGAATTCCTGGAAGACAGTTTAAATTGCTTCGGCTGTTGTTCAAGGGCAGTGGTTCAGTGTAGTGGCAGTTCTGTGGACCAACTTTAAGGCAGGGATGAAGGAGAGAAAGGAACCTTTATAGCAGAGGCGGGATGCTTGTGACCCTCCAGACTCCCCAAAGTCCTAGCCAAGATGGTCAACTATCGGGGATGAACAGAGTTCCAGCCCAACAACATTCAGTGGACCACAGGTTCTACATCCCTGCTGCGAGCCCTGAGCATAGTTTCTTTGCAGGGGAAATACAAGTTGCTTCAAAGAGTCTGATCCAGGCCAGAAGGGGTATAGTTGGGAGCAGCAGTGGGGCAGGAAAAGAAGGGAGAACTTGGGCTTACTCTTGCGTAGCCCCAGGCTTCCTGAAGCGTCATTGCAAGGATTCAGAAGCTCCTTGTTTGAGAGTTCCCAGGTTCTCTTTCAACACATGCTCTGATATGAATGCTTATCTCTCCCTTTGACATTTGCTAAGTATATTTCACGATTAAATATTCTATAATTAAAGCTGTAAAGGCACAGCTTTCTTTGCTCTTGACCTTGCTGAGTGTATTTTGAGCTTCCTGTTGATTGCATATGCTGCACAAAAAATGCTTCAGAGTAATAATAATAATAATAATAATAATAATAATAATAATAATAATAATAATTTATTGTTTATACCCTGCCCATTTGGCTGGGTTTCCCCAGCCACTCTGGGTGGCTCCCAACAGAATATTAATAATAATAATAATAAATAAGAATAAAGAAAAAGCAATAAAAGATCAAACATTAAGAACTTCCCTAAACAGGGCTACCTTCATATGTCTCCTAAAAATCAGATAGTTTGAGTCTGAGTAGTAACAGATTGCTTTACTCATCTGCACCAGTAAGGTATCATCTAAGACAATTTTTCTTAAATGTATCACTTCTACCCTGAGCAAAAGTTGGACTTTAATTTTGGAAAGTTTACAGCCGATGGAATAACAGAAATGAATAGTGACTCTAATATTCTTGACCCTTTTTTATAGAAATGTGTTTTCATTTGTAAAGTCAGTGCCCGATTAGAATTCAGCAAAATAAACTGATTTGTCTTGGGTCTTTTTCCCCCATGCAGTGAAATTCGTCTTGTGGAAATAATAGAGAACCTCTGTGACAGTAGTAACTTCGAATGCAACAACATGGTAGAAGAGCATGAAGAACATATAGAAACCTGGTGGTTCAAATGGTAAGAAAGAAACAAGGCAATATTTTTTGTTGTGTTGCATTCAGGATTGGATTCAAGAGAAGTGTAAATTAAAGACTGGATATAAACTTCCTGGAAAGCAATGTTAAATGCATTATTCACAAATTTTCAACCTGTGTCTTGATAAAACCAGCTTCTTGTATATTGTTAGCTTGGTAACTACTAATTTTACCAGATTCACTATAGTATTATTTATTATTTTATTATTATTATTTATTTATTTATACATACATACATATATATACACATACCCTGCCCACCTGGCTGGGTTTCCCCAGCCACTCTGGGTGGCTCCCAACAGAATTAAAACCACAATAGAACATCAAACATTAAAAACTTCCCTAAACAGGGCTGCTTTCAGATGTCTTCTAAAAGTCAGATAGTTGTTTATTTCCTTGATATCTGATGGGAGGGCGTTCCACAGGGCGAGAAGGCCCTCTGCCTGGTTCCTTGTAACCTCACTTCTCACAGTGAGGGAACTGCCAGAAGGAGCTGGACCTCAGTGTCCGAGTTGAACCGTGGGGGTGGAGATGCTCCTTCAGGTATACTGGGCCAAGGCCGCTAGTCATAAGTATTTGCAAGGCTTGGTATTGCGTCAGGGTTTGTTCTTTCTCACAGTGATGATTTCAAAATACTTAAAGGCACTTTCGCAATCGTGCATGCTAATTGAGGTCCAAACGGGCTTGGTGCTCTTGTTTTTCCACCTCAGCTAAAGCACAAGCAGATCAGAGATTTATTCTGCAGACATCGATCCAAACAGAGGTGGGTCACAATTGGTGATACCACATTAAAAGGTAAAGGGACCCCTGACCATTAGGTCCAGTCGTGACCGACTCTGGAGTTTCGGCGCTCATCTCGCTTTATTGGCCAAGGGAGCCGGTGTACAGCTTCCGGGTCATGTGGCCAGCATGACTAAGCTGCTTCTGGTGAACCAGAGCAGTGCACGGAAACACCGTTTACCTTCCTGCCAGAGCGGTACCTATTTATCTACTTGCACTTTGATGTGCTTTCGAACTGCTAGGTTGGCAGGAGCAGGGACCGAGCAATGGGAGCTCACCCCGTTGCAGGGATTCGAACCGCCAACCTTCTGATCAGCAAGTCCTAGGCTCTGTGGTTTAACCCACAGCACCACCCGCGTCCCACGATACCACATTAGAGAAGTGTAAATTGCAGTAAGTGGGGAAACCATTCTGAGCTACATTTCTTTATTGATTTCACAATCTGGCAGTTAGGAAAAGCATGTAAAGCAGACGACTTGTTGTGTCGAGTTGCTGCATCCATAACAAGTGAACCAGTCTGAGCTTTTGCATGGCCAACATTGATGGTTGCCAGTGTCTGTTGAGCTAGCTTAGTAACTTGCAAGAAGAACCAATTTCATGCTTGAGTATCTTGTGAAAGCATGGTATGTTTTATTCTAGTAACCTTTAGGTTACCATTAATGTTGCCTGTTAGTGCTGCTGTAATGCACATGTTAACATTCTAGAGCATTACTTAGTAGGATTCCATAAGGTTCTTATTAATTTCAGATTACTTCTGCTCCATTTGCTACTAAAGAAGATAGTTTATCTAACTACCAGCCCTGACAGCTCCACCAGGAATCAGAAGGGCAAGTTGTTCCTCCTTTTATATCATCACTTAGCTTTAGAGACTACAAACCGGCATTCTACCTTCAGTTAAACCTGCACAATTTAACATTTTGTTCACTGAGACTTTTATAAAACGCATACCTGCTTAATAATTTTGTGTAGGGTCCTTAGGATGAGAATGGGGATTCAGGTTAGAATTCAACTTGGTTCTTTTGAACTCAATGGGTTGATGAGTCAGTAAGGAATTTTTGAAAAGCACGCAGATAATCATAAAGTAGTTTTGGTTCATCTTTTATGATAATCCAAACCCTTTACCTCTTCCATTATGTCCAGATTATCATAAAAGATGCAGGAGGAATTTATTAATAATAGGACCCACAAAGGGGAGTATGGAAGTCCAAGAGATTCCATGGAATCTTGTTTTTATAATTTATGTTTGATATATCTTTGTAAAATTTTAAGTTGAAAAACCAAATAAATAAATTTAAAAATAAATAAAGTAGTGTTGGTTAAAAATAGGGAAGTAGTCTGACTGCTTAATTCAGTTTAGGTGGTGCACACACATTCTTCGATATGCTAGAGTGTGTTGTGGATGTTATTTAAGCAATAAATCTAGAAAATTGTGTGCTTATAATGGTAACCAATAGTTACATCTCTGTATAGGCTATTATCACCTCCAAGCATAGTGTATGCCAAGGTGCCGAAGTTTGCAGCAGCTGACAAAATATCAATTTGGTTGTCGAGATTCATATTAATATTTTCCTTCAGAAATTTCCCGAGTTCTCATCCTTAATGTAGAGTTTCTTGTGACATCTGAAAATTTGGAACATAGTTACCTGTGCTTTTGATTGTGTTAATTAGATAAGGAAATGGCTCTTAATAATAATAATAATAATAATAATAATAATAATAATAATAACAATAATAATTTATTATTTATACCCCACCCATCTTGGATGATGAAGTTATATTAACTTGCAACTATTGTTCTTTGGTAACAGCATCCTACAAATGAATGACCAGCCCCAAACACAGCATTTGGCAGATATTTATTTTTATTTTATTTTTACAAAAGCTTTGTTAATAATAATAATAATAATAATAATAATAATAATAATAATAGTAATTTATTTATACCCCGCCCATCTGGCTGAGTTTCCCCAGCCACTCTGGGCGGCTCCCAATCAAGTGTTAAAAACAGTACAGCGTTACATATTAAAAACTTCCCTGAACAGGGCTGCCTTCAGATGTCTTCTCAATGTCAGGTAGTTGTTTATCTCTTTGACATCTGATGGGAGGGCATTCCACAGGGCAGGCGCCACTACCGAGAAGGCCCTCTGTCTGGTTCCCTGTAGCCTCACTTCTCGCAATGAGGGAACCGCCAGAAGGCCCTCGGCACTGGATCTCAGTGTCCGGGCTGAACGATGGGGGTGGAGACACTCCTTCAGGTATACAGGACTGAGGCCGTTTAGGGCTTTAAAGGTCAGCACCAACACTTTGAATTGTGCTCGGAAACATACTGGGAGCCAATGCAGATCTCTCAAAACCGGTGTTATGTGGTCCTGGCGGCCACTCCCAGTCACCAGTCTAGCTGCCGCATATGGATTAATTGCAGTTTCTGAGTCACCTTCAAAGGTAGCCCCACGTAGAGCGCATTGCAGTAGTCCAAGCGGGAGATAACCAGGGCATGCACCACTCTGTCCAGACAGTCTGTGGGCAGGTAGGGTCTTAGCCTGTGTACCAGATGGAGCTGGTAGACAGCTGCCCTGGACACAGAATTGACCTGCGCCTCCATGGAGAGTAGTGAGTCCAAAATGACTCCCAGGCTGCGCACCTGGTCCTTCAGGGGCACAGTTACCCCATTCAGGACCAGGGAGTCCTCCACACCTGCCTGCCTCCTGTCCCCCAAAACCAGTACTTCTGTCTTGTCAGGATTCAACCTCAATTTGTTAGCCGCCATCCATCCTCCAACCGCCTCCAGGCACTCACACAGGACCTTCACCGCCTTCACTGGTTTTAAGAACAAGCCAGACACATCTCAAAATGTTCAAGGCATCTTAAGAGAGATCCTTACTTCTGTCCATTCATCACTGCAAAATAAGTGTAGCCATATGAATTTAATGTCATGAGGGAGGATATTTGTGACTATTTATTAACCCACAAACATGAAACATAAAATGAGACTTGCATAGAGGGTTGTATCCAACTGAGCCGTACTAAGAGTAGACCCACTGAAATCCTTTTGTTTTAGTCAGTGTTTTCTCAGGTATGATTTAGTCAGATACACCCCAGAATTCTTAATCTTCTTCTTTCCCTTCCCTTTTTGCAAAGGTGTGAATCATTACTGTTCACTTTGATACTAGAACTCGCTTAGCTACTATTATTCACTGTAGCTCTTCACAGGGAATTGGCACTCAGCCAGCCAAGCAGGATTTAACCACCTCTCATCAACTGAAGCATGGGGTTCAATACCAACCCCTTCCTGAATCTGGCAACGCCAGCCACCTGTAAAATTTGGCCCTATGATGAGGATCTGTCCCGTGAAATTTGGACCAACGATGAGGATTTGGCCCAATGATGAGGTTCTGGCTGTGAAATATGGCCTAATGATGAGGATCTGGCCGTGAATTTTGGCCCACTGGTGAGGATTTGGCCCGATGATGAGAATCTGGCCGTGAAATTTGGCCCAATGATGAGGTTCTGGCCCAATGATGAGGTTCTGGCCGTGAAATTTGGCCCAGTGGTGAGGATTTGGCCCGATGATGAGAATCTGGCCGTGAAATTTGGCCCAGTGATGAGGATTTGGCCCACAAAGCCAACAAAGTTTCCACACCCTTGATCTACACTGGCCAGCAACAGATATCCAGGATTAAATCAGGGGGTATTCCTAGCCCTCTCTTGAGATGGCAGAGCTTGAACCTGGGAATTTCTGCTTACAAAGCGGATGCTGTGTCCTGAGCCCTTCTTCCTCAGCCAAACTGCACCCTGGGGGTAAAGATGACTGTTCGCATTGGCAAAATACCCAGCACTACATAGGAATGCCACCGTAGGAATGTTTGCAATAGTGGTGAGCTTAACATAGCATCTCAGAGCTTCTGACGGCTCAGGCAAAACCAGTAGTGTATTGAAGGTAAGTGAGACAAAGCTGACCAAAGCAGGCTGCCACTTTTAGCTTTCTGCTTCCATCACAGATCTTCTGTTTCAATTTGAAGATGTGTTTGCTTGACACGCCGGACTGCTTGGCGGCTGATATATCAAATTTAAGGTTGCAAATGCTGAAGGTTGAGGCGATAAAGCTGCAGGCTGACCCCAGCCCATGAAACCATTTCCACCACACTCTTCCAAAATCCAGTGCCTCCTCTTATCTTGAAAAGTGCCACTTTTCCTGCAGAGAACAGAGCCCAATTTTAGAAGGGCTCTTCTCCCCATAGCTGGGGAATGAGGAGGTCTGCCCTCTGGCTGAGTGTTTTCCTATTTGTGGTGTGCCTTACCTGCCTAGCTATGTGTGGACCATATATGTTTAAGTGTGTTGGATGTGCAATTCTGTACTGGCCAACCCAATGGTTAGGTACCTCTGTCTTAAAAGGTGTCTGTCTGTTTTGTGTGTGTGTGTGTGTTTGCAGACACCCCCAAGTTGCCCTCTCCACCCTGGGCACACCAAGAGGGGAAGGGAATACTTCTTGTATTTCTATTGTGACATCAGTTGGTGGTCTCTCGACCTCCACTATAAACCTGGGAGCCACGTTTCTCATCATGAAAGAAGCTACAAGGTGAAAAAGTACCAGATCAGTCATGACGGACAATCTAATATCGCTGGCTGTGCAAATTTATTGCCCACTGTACCTGCTTCCCCATCTAAACTCTCCATGACAATTTTAATTGATGTTCTCTAGAACTTTGATTTCAGTAAGTTCAGACTAATGATAATAATACAATCATACAATCAGATGTGAACAGAACTCTTACTTCTGTTCGAGAAATACATTTTTGTTTTGTTTGTTTGTATTTACAGGAAGAAGAAATCTCCTGATTTGTTTAAGTGGCTTTGTATAGAAACAATAAAAGTTTGCTGTCCTGCTGGAACACATGGTCCAGACTGTGTTGGTAATTAAACAACAATAATAAAGTACTGGGGTATCTTTAATCATACACAGAAGCTTTCATTTAGTTCTAGCCTTTTACTATCATTGATTAGTTCGATTCAAAATACAATAGAAGGTCTCAGTTTCAATAGCCGGCATCTCCAGGTAAGGCTGGGAGACACTCCCTGCCTGAAACACAGAAGAGCAGCTGCCGGTCAGTGCAAACAGTACTGAGCTAGATGGACTAATGGTCTGACTTGGTATAAAGCAGTTTCCTAAGTTCCTGCGGCTATGTCTGGTGATGTGATGGTGGAAGAAGAAAGATGCTTCTGTGAGCTGCCTGAGCTGCGGTTCTCCCGGCAAACATAGGGAAGGTGCCTAGTAGGCCATTTTATTTTTTCAGTCTCGGTGATACTGATGTAAGAGGGAAAGTGAAAAAATGGCTACGGGGGGAGGGGGGATGTGTGCCGAGGAGGGAGCGGTTACAGCCAGTTTAGAAGTGTGGAAATGGTGTATGACGAACATGTGCTTTGGGTTATTGACTCGCGCAAGTGGATGGGCTACTTGGAGCCTTTGTTGGGTCAGTAGCAAGACAGTTCATAGGAATGTGGAATCTCAAAAACCAACAGGTTATATTGTGGCATAGGGTGTTATTGCTAGGGGAGTCTCTGCATCAGGGCACAGTTCGTTGAAAAAGTTGAGCTAAGCTGAAAGGTTTGGAGAGGCAAAAATGCAAGGCATTTTGGGAAGGGGTGGGAGAAAAATCACAACATGTTCAGGCCACAGAGGGCTCACTGCTGCAGTGTTAGCTGCAGAGGCTTTTCATCCCCCCTGCCCTTTTAGATTCTTCTTCTTCTTCTTCTTCTGGTTGCTGTGGTGGTGTTCTTCCTAAGCAGCTCGCCACCCAGTTTTGGTGGGCAACCTGAAAATGGGCCTTCAAAAATAGGGACAGAATATTTTCAGCACAGCTTTAGTAAGAAGCAAGGGGAAAAACCTTTTGTGAAGAGGCTTGTGAATGTTGATCAAGAGGCTGCAGCGAGAGAAGTGGCCGTGGGGAGAAAATATTGTCCGGCTTCGTTCACGGGAAATTCTTAAACTTGCTGTTTTTGTGTTAATCTAAGCTTGCCGCGGAGGATCAGAAAGACCTTGCCACGGAAATGGCAACTGTGCTGGAGACGGCACCCGAGGTGGCGATGGATCCTGCCGCTGTAAAAGGGAATACCAAGGAGAATTTTGTTTGGACTGCTCCGACGGCTACTACAACTCTCACCGAAACGACACACATTCTGTTTGTACAGGTACACCTGCATGCTTTACATTTAAAGCCTTTATAACAGTCCGGAGAACTGTAATTGCTTCCGCACAACAAAGGGGACTTTGGACTGGAGTTTCTCCAGGAACATTTTGCTTTGTTGTGCGAGAAGCTGTTTGTGAGCTGACATGGGAAAAGAAAAGTCAGAAGTCCCGTTAGATATAACACGGAACCGTGGGCATGCCCAGTTGCTTGCAAGATTTCGGGCAGTGCTTTTTATGATTAAATTGTCGCTAAATATTTTTGAACTTTCTATATTTCAATCCAGGAGTGGTCCGTGAGGAGGGTCGGTGCCATGCTGCTGGAGCCACTGCTGCTTACTAGCAGAAGGAAGGGCAAGCTGGCAAGGGAGGTTGTTGCTAGCCAGGCACGACTGTTAGTCTAGCTCTCTCCCCCTGATGTGTCTTCACAGCACCATCTCAACCCACTCCCAGTAAGTGGCACCACCTCTCTCCTCACTGACTGCTCCCGATCCGCATCCCAGATTAGCTAGAACAAGCACAGTCCATGGAAAGAAGATAAGGTCCCTAGCAGAAAAGAATGCCAGATCAAGTCGATGGACTATGCCAAAGTGACAAGAATCAGAAATCAGGAAGGCCAAATTTTTAATAAGCAATGGGGAAAATTTATAATCTATCTTAAAAACCATTGTAAATAGCTAAAACCATTAGCGGGATTGGAATAACACTTGTAGTTTAGTGGTGAATTTTGGAAATACAGTGGAACCTCTATTCACAACCACAATCTGTTCTGGAGGCCTGTCCTTATGGCGAAAAGGGTCGCTGGTAGAAGCACCATTGTGCACAGGCGCATTCGGCGGCAGCCTGCTTCTGTGCATGTGCAGACAGTGGCAGTTGCTTCTGCACATGGGCGAATCGCAGCAAACCCGGTGTTTACTTCCGGATTTGCCGCGGTCGCGACTTGGAATGGGCCTAAGTGGAGCGGGACTTAAATAGAGGTTCTACTGTAATGGAGATGCAAAAGATTTGGATTATTATAAAAGATGCAGGAGGAAATGATTAAGACCCACAAAGGGGAGGAGGGAAGTCCAGGAGATTCCTTGGAATCTTGTCTTTATATTGTATGTTTGTGATTGTAAAATTTTAATTTGAAAAACCGAATAAATAAATTCATAAAAAAGAACAAGCACAGTCCTATACTCGTCTACTCAGAAGTAAGCCTTGTTGAATTCAAGTAAGTGAGAATAGGATTGTAGCCGTAATCTCACTTTGTTCCGTCAAAGCCAACCTGTTTTGCTAAAGTGGAAGAAGAAACCCGTCCTGCGTGTCTTGTTGATCAGAACCCAAAAACAGTGGAGTCATTATTTGGGTGATAACCTGATAGCCTTTTTCAGTTTGTATGCTCACTACTTGTTCCACTGTTTTTATAAGGTAGTGCTTTATGTAACTTCGTAACGTTCCTACTTATTTTACGCGTTAATTAAATAACATGCCAGGATGTGCAAACATTTCACGAGCCAGTTCACATGCAATTATTTGCATTATTGACGCCACTGAAGTAACCCTAGAATCAGTTTAACTATATAACGTAAACCTAGATTCGGTTTTAAATGTGCTCACCAGGATCTGAAATGAAGTCTTGCGTCTTTCTCTGACTTCACAGCTTGTCATGATTCGTGTAAAACATGCAGTGGAGCAACAAACACAGACTGTAAGGAATGTAAAGAAGGTTGGACCAGAAATGAAGATGCCTGTGTGGGTTAGTAAGACATCCAATGGAAAACAAAGCGTTCAGTTTAGAGAAGACCTAAGACCTAATATATAACATGTTTATAATCATACACATGTAGATACCTGTCTTTGTGCCATTCCTCCTCCGCCCCGGCATCTTAACTGAAAGTTAAAAAGTACACACAGTTGTACCTTGGAAGCCAAACGCCTTGGCACTCGAATGTTTTGGCTCCCGAACGCTGCAAACCCGGAAGTGAGTGTTCCGGTTTGCGAATGTTCTTTTGGAACCCGAACACCTGGCGTAGCTTCCAATTGGCTGCAGGAGTTTCCTGCAGCCACTCAGAAGCCGCACCTTGGTTTCAGAACATTTTGGAAGTCGAACAGACTTCCGGAACAGCTTCCATTCTGCTTCCAAGATATGTCTGTAATTATACATGCACTAAACATAAAAAGGTAAAGGTAAAGGTACCCCTGCCCGTACGGGCCAGTCTTGACAGACTCTAGGGTTGTGCGCTCATCTCACTCTAGAGGCCGGGAGCCAGCGCTGTCCGCAGACACTTCCAGGTCACGTGGCCAGCGTGACAAGCTGCATCTGGCGAGCCAGTGCAGCACACGGAACGCCGTTTACCTTCCCGCTAGTAAGCGGTCCCTATTTATCTACTTGCACCCGGGGGTGCTTGTTACGAAAAAAGAGCAATGCTGCAGCTGAGTGCTCCAGATGGCTGGAAAGCCAAACAGGATGTTGATGTTTTGGGACTGTACCGTGGGAACAAGGGACAGTCTATTCTGTGCACTGAGCACCGGATGTTAGCTCAGAGTGTCACATGACCCTGTACTGGAAGTACATGGGTGGAGTTATTCTTTTCTCTGCTGTTGGTGTTAAGAGAGTGCAGACACGTTTTCTCTGTACTGCTGGAAAGACAGAAATAAAGGCATGTAAATACATTTCTGTCTGTCTCTCTCCCCTCCCTGGGAATGGGGGGGGGGAGGAATGGTGTGTTCTTCTCACGTTTGAGGAGGATCGCCGACAAAGATCTGGCCTTGTCTTGCCGGGAGTCGAGACGGGGGAGATCAACAAGGAATCCAAGCCGGGCACCTGGAGAGTGGCCAGTTCCTCTGACTAAGGCTTGAATTCCGACAGTGCTTTCGAACTGCTAGGTTGGCAGGCGCTGGGACCAAGCGACGGGAGCGCACCCCGCCGCGGGGATTCGAACCGCCGACCTTTCGATCGGCAAGTCCTAGGCGCTGAGGCTTTTACCCACAGCGCCATCCGCGTCCCATCACACTAAACATGATGGGACATAAATAAAAGAGAAAAAGAAAAACAGAATCAGCACCCACGTAGAAGGGAAAGTAAAGGCCCTTTTCTCAAGCAGAGATGCATTTACATAGATTCAGCTGCTGGGTTGCAGAACACTTTTTATCTAAACAAGTTTGGAGCTGGGAGGACTTCTCTGATCCAGGCTTACAGCTGTTGGTTTCAGTTTGCTTTTTATCTAGGTGACCCACTAAATTATTGGTTGACCCTCCTGATTTTGTTACATATGAAGGGGAAGATTACAGAAGACTGCTGGTTCCTGATGTGCCTTTTGTTTTATTGAATCGTTTCAAGGCTGTTATCTGCCACCTCTCCGTCGAATGCCAAAATACAGCATTTCCACTCGAAAGCAGTTGGAAAAAATCTATCGACAAATTCAAATAACGATCAGACGTTCACCAAGAATGGCATAGTATAAATGCAAGGGTACGGTTAAATAGCGCAATCCCCACTTAACTGCGTATCAAAAGCAGAAAGCAAGTGCAAAGTCAATGAATGAAAAAGCTAAACCACCCCTTGCTACTACTAGTCTCCTTTGTAAAGCTTGGTTTGAATCTGGATGAGGAGCTTCTGGCTCCACAGAATTTGGCAGATGGCAAGGAAAGGAAAATCACGTCAATCCAATGCCATTTGGAAAATGGGTTTCTCATAGAATTGCAAAGTTGGAAGCCCCCCCTCCCCGAGGGTCATCAAATCCAGCCCCCTACAATGCAGGAGTCTTTTGCCCAACATGGGTCTCGCCCCTGAGATTAAGAGTCTAGTGCTTTACGGACTCATGACTTGAAAAGATACATTTTTCGTGAAGTAATTCATGCCATTGTAGGGGTCAGAATAGGTCACGTGCGAGGGTAAGAAGCTCATAGTTTTCCTCTTATTCATCCTCTGATTTCCTACATTCCTTTCTAACCTGTGCAAATCACGGTCTCCAAACAATTTGATGAGGCTGAAGTGGGAAAGAAGAATCAACAGCTCTCCCCCTATATGCATAATAAGCGCTTTCTGTTCATGAATAGATCTCTTTGGATCCAGACATTCCCCCCGCCCCCTTTGAAGCATTCTGTTCATATGGCAATGCTAACTTTCCAAATTTATATTCACCTTTGCAGATGTGGATGAATGTGCCGTAGAAGAGTCTCCCTGCAGTACGGACCAATTTTGCTTAAACACAGAGGGCTCTTTCTCCTGCAAAGGTTTCCTTTCCATATATCTATATATTTAACCTTATGTTGTAGCTTGCTTAATTATATAAGAGCTGAAACAAATGTCAGATTTGTTGCGTGAAAACCATCGATAGATGTTCATGTTTAAAGAAGAGCTTGTTACGCTTCCTTTGGCATAAACAGATAAACCTCGGTTGTCAAACGTAATCCATCCCAGAAGACCATTCAACTTCCAAAACATTTGATAATCAAGGCTCAATGGGCAATCGGAAAATTACATTGAAAAAATAGAGAAATACACCTCGGGAAGCCATTCGACTTCCAAGGTGCGTTTGAAAACAGAAGCAGTTACTTCCAGGTTGTCGGTGTTCAGCTTCTGAAACGTTTGGCAGCCGAGATGTTCAACAACCGAGATTTGACTATATATACTTTCTGGGTTTGGTTTGGAATGAGGTGTACTGTATTTTTTGCTCTATAAGACTTCCTTTTTCCCTCCTAAAAAGTAAGGGGAAATGTGTGTGCGTCTTATGGAGCAAATGCAGGCTGTGCAGCTATCCCAGAAGCCAGAACAGCAAAAGCTATCACTGCGCAGCGATCCCTCTTGCTGTTCTGGCTTCTGAGATTCAGAATACTTTTTTTCTTGTTTTCCTCCTCCTCCTGCGTCTTGTGGTCTGGTGTGTCTTACAGAGCAAAAAATACATAACTATGGTACATCTCAAGTGGGATGCTTGTGTGGCTTCCCCACCACCCAAAATTGTGAATCTTAGTGTTTGTCCCCAAGTAGTAAACTGCACAGAGAAATATAAACGTGAGCTACATGGATACACTATGTTGTGATTCAGTGGCTCTGGGAAGTGTCTCTGCAGTTGCAGGAACCCTAGTAAAGTAATTGTGTAGCAACACTCCTCACATTTAATTTCTGCAGGTAGAATTTGATGTCACACTAAAGTGACAGCACCCACATTTCCACTTGCCAGACAGAACAATTTCCCTTCTCTTCTTGCCATGTGCTGCTCTGGGGGTTCCCTTGACCCACCTCCAGAACACAAAGACTGTGTCTTCATGGATATTGGCATCAACAGGGAGGGGGAAGGAATGCAGCTAGAAAGCGATCCTTAGTCAATAATTTTGAGAGAAAGGAAAAGGCACCCAAATAGGGGATAATGATATGAACAGGGCAGGATAGAAGATAATGAGATCTCAAAAGGGAAGCAAGGAGTTAAATATATTAGTTGAATTGTGGCCATTTTTCCATTGACGACAGTAGTGTTGGAAAATTAGCAGAAAGGTTTTTGTAATGTTGTTGCTTCTAACTTCATGTATACTTAGTTGGCTAGCAGTGTTAACAGAAAGCCGAAGGGTTGAACTGCAAATATCTGGATATAAGAGCATTCACATACGTACTGTTCTTTCCGGGGTTTGCGTAGCTTTGCCTCAAGCCTGAGTGTAGCCGTTGTGGTCTTCCAAGTAATGTTACTGCTTGACTAATTTGTACATAGACATTTGTTGTTCATTGGTTAGATTTCTTACTGTCCTTCACAATCCCTTTGCAACAGTATATTCATAGCATTCACAACAAGCTTAAATTGGTTTATAAACTTATAAAAATAAGTTAAAGGATTCCATACACAAAGCAACACAGTGTGGGTTAAACGCAACAGGTGGGTCCGACAAAAATTAGCTTCAGTTTGTTCTCTAAGCAAGTTTTCACCTTAGATTACAGTGATTTTAAAAAGTTCCATTTTATGTTTCAGCATGCGATCGGGGCTGCTTGGGATGCACAGGAGAAGGGCCCAGCAAATGTAAAAGCTGCGTACCTGGCTATGAAATGAAAGATGAAAAATGCACAGGTTAGATTTCTACTTTTTTATGAAAGTCAGAGTCAAGACACAATTCTAAAAGCCTGGGAGAACAAAAAAAAGTATTTAACTGCTACCAAAAAGGCAAGAATGTGTTCCTGATTTCCAGGGAGGAGAATTTCATAAGTCATTTTAAGCATGTTCTATATGCTTGAATTTTTAATTCCTACAGTTCAAACTAGGCCTGCAAAACACAAATACTCATATTTATTTGTGTTTGTATGTGTGTTTATTGATATCAATAAACAGCAGCTGGCTACGGTTCAATGATTATCGGTGTGGAAATTGCTTCATTCTGCATAATCTTTGTCGCTGCTTGTATACGTGAGCAAATAAAGTAAAAGAAACAGAACATTTGTATTAGAACATTTTCATCCGCGTGCATTTGCACCGAATTAAACTTTTCGCGATACTCTTTCCCTTTTTAAAATAGATGTAGATGAATGTACCTCGTCCGAAAAGGTGTGTGTAAGAGAAAACGAAGACTGCGTTAATACCGCAGGGGGTTACAAATGTGTCTGTTCCGAGGGTTTTCAAGATGAAGATGGCTCTTGTGTTGCAACGGTAAAAGGAGGTCAGTGGCTGTTTGTTACCGAAGGTTTTGCAGGCTATTGGTAGGGTAATGTAGCAAATCCAGTGTTAATTGCACAACTGCTGCTGCATAATCGTCTCAGCCTCCCTTCCATTTTCAATCACCGTTCCCCAGCCAGATCTAACCTTTCTCATTTTGATTCTTTTGCATTATTGGTCCAGTGTGATGTCGTGGACTAGGATTGGAAAGGCTAATTTCTAGGTCTTCACCCAGCCATGAATCTCATTGAGTGACCTTGCACCAGTTAATCCAACCATCTTCACGGGTGGAGGGGGTGTTTGAGCATAAAATGTCTTGGGTTGCATCATGCACACTGCCATGAGCTCCTTGAAGGAATTAGGATAAAAATATAGCAAATAAGTCCTCCACATACACTTCCTTTTTTGTATAATTTTTTTATTAAGTTTTTCTGTTTCACATTTTAGAATACTCATTTAAACAACCTTAAAATATCAGTGACTTCTATTCTTCTCTTTCCATGGTTCATTTTACATATCATAAATCCCTGCGTATTTTGCTTAAACTAAACCATTCAGTATTCCATTGTTACATCCATCAAAATTTATTTATACTATTGAATTTATCTTAATGCTGCCAACATTTTCCAAAGCAGTAGCAGTGGTAATAATTTATTATTTATACCCCGCCCATCTGGGCGGCTCCCAACGGAATATTAAAAACATGATCAAACATCAAAAGCTTCCCTAAACAGTACACAATTTTCACCCAGATAAACAATAAACATTTTCCATGTTCTTTTTGCTCTCTTATTCTATATGTTAAGTCTGCAAGCTGCACATATTCCATCAATTTTAGTTGCCATTCTTCTTTGGTTAGGACAGCACTCGTTTTCCATTTTGAGGCTAACAAAACACTCCCTATACACTTCTTTTCCCTACATCTGATTTGAAAATCCATTAATGGTTGGTCTTCATGGTCCAAAAAAATTGTCAAATTGAATGGCAAGCCCCTTGTAGATTCTCAGCAGGGTCAAATTCTTGGCGTTGCTTAAAAAACCAAGGAAATTTGGTTGCCTTCTTTTAAAAAAAGGGGGGCTAGATTTAGGGGGGTGCATGATGTGTTTTTTACCTGTGCAGAGAGCCTTTTCAGCCCGCCCCCCCTTTCAGCAGAAGCCCCCCTCCCCAGTTGGCAGAAACCTTCTGGAGTGGTATCCTGTGAACTTGAAGAGCCCCCAGGTGAGGGTTCCCCCATCCACCCTGGGCAGCTTCCAGCAAATTATAAAACCACAGTAAAACACCACACATTAAAAACCTCCTGATACAGGGCTGCCTCCAGATGTCTTCTGAAAGTCTGATAGTTGTCTATTTCCTTGACATCTGACGGGAGGGTGTTCCACAGGGCGGGCGCCGCTACCGAGAAGGCCCTCTGCCTTGTTCCTGCCTCTTACAAATAGTGTTAACTGTGTAGGTGTTTTGTTTTAACAAAGATGCATTACTTTTGACAGAAGAGGAGACGCCCGCAAATGTATCTTCGTCAGATGCCCATGAGGAGTTATGATCTACATTCCAAGACAACAGACATTGGTATCAAACCTTTAAGTTATTGGACCGAACAGCTGCTACCTGAGATGTAAATGGTATTAAATAACCTCAGGTTGCCAGTAAGATTCTCTCTGGAACTTAATGATGGATTGCCCTTTCAACTGCATTTCTTTGTGAAACATACACAATTGTCACTTTTTATACCGCCATTGAACTACCTTAGTAGACATTGTTGGAGATAGATACGTCTTTGCCCCCGGTGTATTTGGTTAAATTGAACGACTTATTGCCGAGTCTTGCAAAACATTGCTCCTTGTGTAAAAGAAAATGAATTGGCTAACTTAAGTACTTTTAGATCAGAATGAATTTTCTATGACCCGTGCTTATCTTTTCGATACCAGCAAAAGGAGATGCTGTTTTATGGAAAAGGCTCCTCTTGCAAATGAAAGCTGAATGTCAAGTGCGGCATTCAATAAAGATTTATTTTGACTGCTTTGTATTTTGTGTGCCTTGCGTGTTAGCATCTGTTGCATGGGGGTGTGGGGGAATTGTTAGTTTATAGGTGAATCGACTTCTGCCTTAAGTCATTCTCCTGTAGAAATCAGCTGGTCTTTAAGAGAGAAGCCATCTTAATTTTTTGTCCCATAACTCTTCACCAAAGGAAGATTGTTTTTCTTTGCCTTGCTGTGCAGCAGGGGTTGGGAAACTTTTTCTCTCATGAGAGCTGAAGTCTGTTCTGGGGACCACATGGCAGAGGTGGGCGATGCTAAAATTGGCAGAGCAACAAATGCAGTTGCCCAGTAGGCCAGCTCCTGCAAACACTCGCATAATCCTCGGTAACCATCTAGACAAAAGGTATTTTCAAGAATGCAGGGACACTTGCTAACCCGACCAAAACACTTGAGGTGCGAAGGAGGATCAGGGAAAGGTGAGGAGATGCTTCAGTTCAATTCATGCAGAGGGCTTTGCAAAATTTAAAGAAAATGGCATACAACTTAGATTCACAGACTTTTAAAAGTGGAAAAGAGAACCCTATGACTGTTTAACTACAAATACACTGAACTGAATACTGGAGAGCCACCTAGCGGCTACTGGTTCGTCAACAGCTTTTAAAATGCTGCTGTTAATGCAGAGATTTAGGAAATAAAATATTGCAAACATGTAGGCTTCAGGGCATTTATGCAACTAGGTGGAGGGTTTGGGTATGTTTCTCCTTTCTGAATGCTTGTGTTATTCTTTGGCTTCACCTTTGTTGATGTCATCATGAGCTCTTAAGATATTTTCCAATGAGAGGAAAAAGCTGGAAGGGGCGCAGTTAGAATCTTATTTGGGTAAGCTCTGGGGTTTTTTAGCTTTACATCCCTCCCCCCCCCCAAAAAAAAATACAACACAGAGCACATCATTATTCCTGGGATTTCTTCCCCTAACACACACACAACACACACATTTTTCTCTGATGTTTTAGAAAAGTCTTTTTTCCTCTCACATGCAAGATGGGGACAATGCCATCTAACACAGTAGCTTAAAAAATGCTGGCTGCTTCAGAAATATTGTTTTTACTCATGAGCAAATTATAGATAATCGATCAAAATAGTAAAACTCATTATTAATTGATTCCAATAAGTTTAACCTTTTTTTGTTCTGTGAACTGCCCTGAGACCTCCAGGTATAGGGCAGTATATCAATTCAGTAAGTAATAATAATAATAATAATAATATAATAGGCTGTATCATATACAAGGGGTAGGTAATTATAAACCTGAGTCCCTGCCTACAGAACTAAGATGCCCCGAATAAGAGAGTCTCAAGTCATACTTGTATTAATATCAAACTGCTTATTTAGCATGACCAGGTATGTGACACATGCCCTAAGGCAAAGACCCCTGACTCCAGTGGTTCTAATCTCAAACTTTTCTCTGGACCACACTTTCAAAATTAAAATTTGCTAACATCACACTGGATTTTTAATTGATGAGAAATACATTGGAAAACGAAAAACAACTCCTGGCAGTGCTTGATTTATAACAGAGAACACAACTACTTTATAATGTGATCATGGGACATCCAAAAAGTTTAAAACAATGCAACTACATAAGATCATGAATCATTCTGAAAATGTAATTATAAATGAGCCTCATATATATGTACCGTAAGTACAAACTCAGTGGGAGGTGTGAGCTTGCTTTGGCCAAGTAATCTCATTTATATTAGGTCTAATTTGAGACAAGCTCTCATCTCATCAACACAAGGAAGCCTTTCTTTTCCCCCCTGATCCTTCATAATTTGTTGAAACTCCCTGTTCACAACAATATGTTGTGGAGTAGCGTAGAAGAAAAGCCAGTGCTCTTGAAGAGGCATGAATTCCGTTTCTGAAAGCGAGATAAGCGCTGCAACCCCATAGTCGCCTTTGATTGGACTTAACCATCCAGGGGTCCTTTACCTATAAGTAGATTTGACATGGGTGGCTCTGTAGAACTAGAAATCATCTCATCTTTTATATGTAGCGAGCTTAGTCGTATCACACAGCCTTTTTCAACCTCACTCCCCATGTGAATAATGTTAAAACGGAAAAAACTGCCCCAAACTGAAAGCACCGCCCCATCTTTCTAAATCAGGGTTCAGCAAACTTTTTCAGCAGGGGACCGGTCCACTGTCCCTCAGACCTTGTGGGGGGCTGGATTATATTTTGAAAATAAAAATAAAAATGAATCCCTATGCCCCACAAATAACCCAGAGATGCATTTGAAATAAAAGGACACATTCTACTCATGTAAAAAAACGCTGATTCCTGGACAGTCTGCAGGCCAGATTTAGAAGGCGATTGGGCCGGATCCAGCCCCCAGGCCTTCGTTTGCCTACCCATGTTCTAAATGGTCTGCAGTGCAGCATTTGAGTGCTTTCAGCCATGAGAGGGCTCCCTTCATCTCTTGCTAGCATAACTCAATGACTGAATAGTCTGTGGGGAAAACAATGTAGTTAGTACAATGTAATAATACTAATGATGATGATGTTTAGCCTGAGAAAGAGGAGACAGAGAAGAGAGGATAGCCACCTTCAAATCTCTAAAGGACTTTCACATGGGAGTGGGAGCAAGTTTGTTTTCTCCTGCTCCGGAGGTTAGTCCCCAGAAGAAGGCATCCTAAACTGGAAACCAAGCCGGGAACGGTTGAGGGAGTTGGGTATGTTTAGCCTGGAAAAGAGGGAACTGAGAGGAGAGAGAATATCTACCTTCAAATATCAAGTTCAAGTTCAAGTTTTATTGCGGTAAAAGCCAATGATACTAAACACCACAATATCAAACAAAAAGAAATCAACAACAACATCAGAAAAGAAAAAAAAAGAAAAAAAATATTACACAAGGGAACTTCGCAGTGTGCCCTTCAACAGATTTGAGATTTATGCTTCCTGATTACTAAAGTGCAAAATTTGGCCACCTCATATGATATTGAGCTTGAGGAATCTTCCAGAAGGTATTTTCGTAGAATTTCGGGGGAGGATTCCAAATAATGTTGTAGGGGTATAAATTTTGATAAAAGTGGCAAAATAAGTTGAACTCGTTCTTCACTGTAAAATTCGCAAAATAGAAGGATGTGTGTGACAGATTCTACCTTATTAGACATACGTTATTAGACATTCAAATATCTAAAGGATGGAGAAAGCTTGTTTTCTCCTGCTCTGGATGGTAGGACCCGAACGAATGGATTGTGCCCCCGTATGGACATATCTTGAATGCCTGGAATGGGGTTTGAGACCAATATTCAGCAGGGCAGGTGGATGAGAGGAAGGAAGTCAGTTTGCAGGTTTGAATTTTGAAAGAGGTAGGAAGAGGTGTGAACCTGAAGCATCCTTGAGTCAATCTCCTGGTGTCTGGTTGTAGGATTAGCGACAGTGCTGCCTATTCAAAGAGTGTGGCTGCCTCCAGTATGCAAATATTATGAAGACAATTTAAACCCAAACCAGTAGATTCAAGTTACAAGAAAGGAGAGTCCAACTCAACATTAGGAGGAACTTTCTGACAGCAAGAGTTGTTTCAATCACAGTAATATAGACACAACACATAGGCTAATAGTTGTTGGAGAATATATAATAGAATAATGATATCATTCAAATAGTGGTAATAAACCAACAAGAGTTCATATATACAGTGTAACAGAGAAGAACATAAAGCCATATGTTAAAGATAGGTGTCAAAAGAAAGTCTCACAATACCTTTTTAAAAGTTTCAACAGAAGATATCTCAAAAGTATCAAAGTATCAAAAGTAAAGTTTCTTTACTTTTTGTCTTTCAAAAGTTTCAACTGAAGATGTCTCAAAAGTCTCAAAATGACAGTATCTCTGGAATGGTGCTAAAGGTAAAGGGACCCCTAACCATTAGGTCCAGTCGTGACCGACTCTGGGGTTGCGGCGCTCATCTCGCTTTATTGGCCGAGGGAGCCGGCGTACAGCTTCCGGGTCATGTGGCCAGCATGACTAAGCTGCTTCTGGCGAACCAGAGCAGTGCATGGAAACGCCGTTTACCTTCCCGCCGGAGCGGTACCTATTTATCTACTTGCACTTTGACGTGCTTTTGAACTGCTAGGTTGGCAGGAGCTGGGACTGAGCAACGGGAGCTCACCCCGTCACGGGGATTCGAACCGCCAACCTTCTGATTGGCAAGTCCTAGGCTCTGTGGTTTAACCCACAGCGCCACCCAATATCCCGGTGCTACCGTTTCATAATAGTCTTAATCAGCTGGAAATGTAAGATTCATGTTAAGGATCAGCGCTCACTGGAAAGTGTAGCTGCTGATACCTGCAACCCAATTGCATAGGACATATGAAGTAAGCTACAGGTGTTTCTAATAACGATATACTTGAATCTTACTTACATATTCTTTTGAAAAATATTGGGTATGTAAAGGTAAAGGTACCCCTGGTTAGGTCCAGTTGTGAACGACTCTGGGGTTGCAGCGCTCATCTCGCTCTATAGGCCAAGGGAGCCGGTGTTTGTCTGCAGACAGCTTCCGGGTCATGTGGCCAGCATGACTAAGCCGCTTCTGGTGAAACCAGAGCAGCACACGGAAACGCCGTTTACCTTCCCGCCGGAGCAGTACCTATTTATCTACTTGCACTTTGACATGCTTTCGAACTGCTAGGTGGGCAGTAGCTGGGACCATCGCGGGGATTCGAAACGCTGACCTTCTGATCATCAAACCCTAGGCTCTGTTTAGACCACAGCGCTACCCTATTGGGTATGTACATATCCTGTTTTGTATATTTTGTGTTATTATACGATGTGTATGCAGGTAGCTCAGTTTTGTTATCATTCATTGGTTATATGCCTTCCAGTTATATACTTCCAGTTGATGAAGACTATTACAAAACAGTAGCATCATTCCGGAGATACTGTCCTTTTGATACTTTTGGGACGTCTTCCGTTGAAACTTTTGAAAGACTATTGAGAAACTTTACTTTTGATACTTTTGAGACGTCTTCTGTAGAAACGTTTGAAAGACTACTGTGAGACTGTCTTTGGACACCTATCTTTAACATACGGCTTTATGTTCTTCTCTGTTACACTGTACAGTGGTACCTCTGGTTAAGAACTTAATTCGTTCTGGAGGTCCGTTCTTAACCTGAAACTGTTTTTAACTTGAGGTACCACTTTAGCTAATGGGGCCTCCCGCTGCTGCCATGCCGCCATCACACTATTTCTGTTTTCATCCTGAGGTAAAGTTCTTAACCCGAGGTACTATTTCTGGGTTAGCGGAGTCTGTAACCTGAAGCATCTGTAACCCAAGGTAACACTCTATATATGAACTTTTATTGGCTTATTCCCACTATTTGAATGATATCATTATTCTATTATATATTCTCCAACAACTATTAGCCTACGTGTTATGTCTATATTACTGTGGTTGGTTCTCATTGCAATGCAAGAGTTGTTTGACAGTGGAACGGTCTCCCTAAGGAGTTTGTGGAATCCCTTTCCTTGGAGGTTTAAGCAGAGGTTGGCTTGCCATCTACCACAGATGCTTTAGATGAGATTCCTGCATTGCAGGGGGTTAGACTAAATGACCCTCAGGATCCCTTCAAGCTATGATTCTACAAAGAATCTCAAAGGCTTGCCCTTTTCCAACTGAGGGGACCGGTTCTAGGAGGCTGTAGGAAGTACATTCAAGAACAATTTGGACAACAACCCAACAGTATACATGTGGAACTTTACACTTGCAAATAATGGCATCAATAGGAGTATAGCATCTAGATCAAGGGAAGTAATAGTGCCACTGTATTCTGCTCTGGTCAGACCTCACCTGGAGTACTGTGTCCAGTTCTGGGCACCACAGTTCAAGAAGGACACTGACAAACTGGAACGTGTCCAGAGGAGGGCAACCAAAATGGTCAAAGGCCTGGAAACGATGCCTTATGAGGAACAGCTAAGGGAGCTGGGCATGTTTAGCCTGGAGAAGAGGAGGTTAAGGGGTGATATGATAGCCATGTTCAAATATATAAAAGGATGTCACATAGGGGAGGGAGAAAGGTTGTTTTCTGCTGCTCCAGAGAAGCGGACACGGAGCAATGGATCCAAACTACAAGAAAGAAGATTCCACCTAAACATTAGGAAGAACTTCCTGAGAGTAAGAGCTGTTCGACAGTGGAATTTGCTGCCAAGGAGTGTGGTGGAGTCTCCTTCTTTGAAGGTCTTTAAGCAGAGGCTTGACAACCATATGTCAGGAGTGCTCTGATGGTGTTACCTGCTTGGCAGGGGGTTGGACTCGATGGCCCTTGTGGTCTCTTCCAACTCTATGATTCTATGATTCTAATATTTTATTGGTATACCTCCACATTTCTAGGACTCTGAAGAAATAATGCATACAAAACTCTGCGGCTAATGGTGGCTGAAACTGCTCACTGGTAAGGAAAAAATATACATGGACAATCTTTGTGTGTGTCTGCTAAATTTCAACTCTTATAACCTGTTTTGTGGAAGCGATGTGAAGGTTTGGTTTGCATAGACAGCTATTTAAAACATTGGCAACTCCCTGTTACTCACTGTTTAAACAAAGCTGTCTCTTTCCCAACTATTGCTCTAAAAATAATGTGCTGTTTCCTTGGTACAAAATCAATCTTTGCCATTTCGCAACTGCCTTTGGATCTCTCCACCCCTCTCCCGTTGGATGTTTGGAAGTTGTATCGTGTTATGTAACAATATGGTTCGCCAATCCATTGTTGCTGTAGCACTAGAAATGAGCCTTAAGGTTTAGCGGTTAAATTGGTTGTTTTGTTTGTTTGTTTTGAAATAATTTTTATTTGATTTTACAAGTGTAGAGTTACAATACCAGATGCATATCCATATTTAGAGATTTCTCTGAATCTCTAGACTTCCCACCTTCCCCTCCACGGGTCCTGTTATAAACCTTTTCAACTGCATATTATTTCCTCATAATTCATTTAACTTTTTTTCCCTTTACATAAATCCATGGTTTGTTGTAGGTCCTTTTTATATTGCTCTGTCACATTTTTCACCAAGACCTTAGTTTCATTTTTATTTAACCTGAAACCTGGCCAAATTCCTGGATCCTCTTTGAGATTCTTGGTATGATACTCTTCTGATATTCCACAGTAATCGTAAGGCCCTCTGCAAAAGCTTTCAGTTTATCGTATTTTTCGCTCCATAAGACGCACTTGACCATAAGACGCACCTAGTTTTTAGAGGAGGAAAACAAGAAAAAAATATTCTGAGTGAAACAGTGGATGTATGATTTTTGTGGTTCATGCTGTGGCCACAGACATGTGAACTGATGGTGAATTTGGCGTGACCCAGGGCAAAAATCCTGAGGATCCCTGTGGATCCGTGCTTTGTAACTACGTTTTTGCACCTTTGCGGCCCCACGCAACAGTGGGTGCATGATTTTTTTGGTGCAGGCTGAAGCTATGGACATGCTATGTGATCTGGGGGTGAATTTGGGGTGACCCAATGTAAAAATCCTGAGGATCCACAGGCTTTTACCTCCCCCTTCCTAGGCAGCCTCCGCTAGCGTCGCATATCTCTCTTCCGATCCCACCGATCAGCTGTTTCCTTTCAACACTCCCTTCCCTCTTGTTTGCCTTAGTGTAGTGTCTTTTCCTTAGCTGGAGCAGTATTTTGCTCCTCCTTTTTTTCTAATTTCTCTCTTTGTTGCTTTAGTCTTCCTGTTTCCTCCCTTTGCAAGTTTGCTGTCTTTTCCTCCTCCCTCCCAGGCAGCCTCCATTATCTCTAGCATCCCTTATCTCTCTCCCCAATCAGCAAACGATCAGTGGCTTTGTTTCAGCGCACACTTCCCTCGATCAAAAAAAGGAGCATGATCTGCTTTTTGCCCCTGGGCAATTTGGCTCCAGGGACCACGCATTTGCTCCATAAGACGCACAGACATTTCCCCTTACTTTTTAGGAAGAAAAAAGTGCATCTTATGGAGCGAAAAATACGGTATATGCTTTACTTCCTACCGTTATTCCTCTTACTGTCTCATCTGATCTTATATTCCTCATCAGTGTTTCTAACACTAAAATAAACAATAACGGTGATGGGGACACCCTTGTCTTGTCCCCCTCGTTACTTTGCATTTTTCAGTTATTGTGGATTGTGAATGATGTTTAGCAGTTAAATTTGTGATGGGTCCCCCATCAAATCTCAGCACCTTAACAAACATCTCCCAGAATTCATTGGGGGTAGCCATCGCTGTTTAAAGTGTCATGGGCTGGTTTTATGCAGAGGTACGATGGGAAGAACCAGCTTGGAAACCATCGATGGAGGAAGAATCGGGCCTCACGGAGTGAGGTTCAATGCCTATACAGTGGTACCTTGGTACTCAAACTTAATCTGTCCTCGAAGTCCGTTCCAAAACCAAGGTGTGCTTTCCCACAGAAAGAAATGCAAAATGGATTCATCTGTTCCAGACTTTTAAAAACAACCTCTAAAACAGCAATTTAACATGAATTTTACTATTTAATGAGATGAGACCATTGAGCCATAAAATGAAAGCAATACACAATGCACTGCAATCACACAATCAATCAATCAGTAGCTGAAGTGGGTTCCACACAGACACAAAAACGAAACGAAAAAGCCGTAAAAACAAAAACGCAACGTACAAATAGCAAAAACAGACAGACCTCGGCGTAACACTCAAAACGGAAGGGTGGCACTCAAATTGGAAGCGTAACACTCAAATCGGAAGCATAATACTCAAAACGGAAGGGTGGCACTCAAAATGGAAGTGTGGTACTCAAACTGGAACACATTTGGCTTCCGAAAAAAGTTCGCAAACCAGAACACTTCTGGGTTTGCAGTGTTTGGGTTCCAAGTTGTTTGAGTACCAAGGCGTTTGAGAACGGAGGTACCACTGTATGGGGCAGCTGCATATTCTTGTATTGCTGGCAGCTGGATCCTCAGAGTCTCTTCCAACTGTACGATTCTGTGATTCTTCCTTCTTTAATGTGCTATTCCCCCCGCCCCACCCTGTTGTTTGAATTTATATGCTGCCCTATACCCAGAGGTCTCAGGGCAGTTCAGGGAGGCTTTTGGGCTTGATAATTTCTTCCCTCTCATGTCATGTGCCAGTTGACTAGGCCTGAGAAACAGTGAGGAATTCTAGAGTTCAAATGTGCAGCTCTTAAATAATGGACTTGTAAAAGTCCATTTGGAAATAATCCATAATGAATTGAATTTTTAAAAAAAATGTTTAAAAGTGCTTTAAAAGGAACCCAACCAGAGTCCTTTCTGTTGGGGATAATTCAGACAGAAATTCCCAGGTGTCACAAAAGAGTATTTATGTATGCCACTACTGCGGTCTGTGTTTCGTTAGCCAAAAAAAGGAAAACGAGTGAGGTCCCAACCAAAGAAGAATGGCAACTTAAACTGATGGAATGCACACAGTTTGCAAATTTAACTCCCCTTTTTAGGGGTTCAGGTCAAAAATTGTTGAGCTTTTTTTAAAGGTGGGAAATACCTCATTTTGTTGGGGTTCTGTTTCTGTTATTTTTTTGGGGGGGGGACTTTTAAGGGGGAAAGGGATTAGTCGCTCACCAAAAACTCTGTCTTCCGTTACAGATATCAGCAGAAAATCCAGGCAGGGGCCAGGGGCTGGGGCCGGGTGCTCTTAGGCAAAAGCAAATGAAAATGAGCCCGCAATCGATAGCGATCGACTGCAACCTCCCGGGGATCGACCAGTCGATCCCGATCGACCTGTTGGACATCCCTGACACATAGAATAAGAGAACAAGAAGAAGGCGTGTTTAAAGACTGGAAAATGTTTACTGAATATCTGGGTGAAAATTGCATACATTTAAAAGCGCTGGTAACATTAAGATAAATTCAACAGTATACAGTGGTACCTCGGGTTACATGCGCTTCAGGTTACATACACTTCAGGTTACAGACTCCGCTAACTCAAAAATAGTGCTTCAGGTTAAGAACTTTGCTTCAGGATGAGAACAGAAATCGTGCTCTGGCGGCGCGGCAGCAGCAGGAGGCCCCATTAGCTAAAGTGGTGCTTCAGGTTAAGAACAGTTTCAGGTTAAGTACGGACCTCCAGAACGAATTAAGTA
The DNA here is from genome assembly GCF_964270895.1 of Podarcis filfolensis. NCBI lineage: Eukaryota > Metazoa > Chordata > Lepidosauria > Squamata > Lacertidae > Podarcis > Podarcis filfolensis. The sequence continues at coordinate 12,606,439 of NC_139612.1, forward strand.
CTTAAGCCGAGGTACCACTGTAAATAAGTTTTGATGGATGTTGAAATACTTTATTGTCACTTGTACAACTTGTATACAGTGAGATTACACGAGTACCCCCCCCACTCAGCTCTCTTAGTCTTAATTCCCCTCATTTACTGACGCACACCCACCAAACCTGAAAGTCAGTTGCCCTGTTGTTATCTTTTCATTCAGCAGCCTAACAGCCCACAGATAGAAGCTGTTCTTTACGCTGTTGGTGCAACTAATCATGATTCTATATCTTCTGCCTGGGGCAGGAGATCAAGAAAGTGCCGCCCAGGGTGTGAATCATCCCTGAGAATTTTCCTCACTCTCCTGAGGCAACGTTCTTCCACTATTTCATCCAGCGGATTCACGGGACAGCCCATAATATCTTGTGCTGTATTCACCACCCTCTGTAGGCACTTCCTATCAGTTGATGTCAAACCAGCGTACCACACTGTGATGCAGTATGAAAGGACACTTTCTATTGTTGACGGGTAGAATGAGATCATCAAATGTTGATCGACATCGTTCTTTTGCTATACTCTGAGGAGATGGAGTCTCTGTTGGGCTTTCTTAACCACATGGGTTGTATTTATTTTCCAAGTAAGGTCTTCACTGAGATAAACTAGGAATTTAAAGGAAGAGACTCTCTCCACACAGCCCTCCCCGATGTACAGGATATAACGATGGAATACTGAATGGTTTAGTACATGTAAAATATGCAGGGATGTGTGGTATGCAAAATGAACCACGGAAACAGAAGGCGGCAAATCATTGATTTAAGGCTGTCTAAATGAATATTTTGAAATGCAATTTAGAAAAATTCAGTAATTTTACACAGAGAGAGAGAGAGAGAGAGAGAGAAAGGCAGAGATGAGTCCTGCTGGTGAAAAGTCGCAGGTGTCTCCCCCTCCTGCTGTGATAAGCTCCCTTTCCTCTAACCAGGAGAGGCAACACAGACTAACCTTATATCGTGCCCCAAAAAATCAGGGTTACTTTTCCATGGAGGGTCTCCGCCTCTTCTCATACCTGCCAAACATGCACAAACACACCCCTTTCAGGTCGCTTTTGAAAGGATCCTAAGGTTGCCATTGTATTTAATCTCCTTATACAGATATGTTTTTATTAGTTTGTTATTATTTGTATTTTATATTTGGAAAACCAATAAAAATTATTTTAAATAAATAAATAAGCATCGCGATATACTAATATATTTCAATGTCTAAAATAAGGATGGAGCCTTGTAGATGCATTGGCTGGCTCCACAGTTTTTCCTGTATCGTGATTTTTGCACAGCACACACATTTCGCAATATATCGCCAGGTCAAAAACCGTGAAACCAATATCACAATTTGGGCTTGAAACCAGTTTTGGAAGATATATCGCCCAGCCCTATCAGCAAGGGTGACAAGCACTTTAGAAACCAGAGGCCTTTCTTCTGGGCATAGTTGATCAATCGGTGTTAAAGAAGGATAGAACTTTCTTTATGTATGCCACAACAGCAGCAAGAATACTTATTGCAAAATATTGGAAGACACAAGATTTACCCACTTTGCAAGAATGGCAGATGAAGGTGATGGACTATATGGAATTGGCGGAAATGACCGGCAGGATCCGAGACCAGGGGGAAGAGTCAGTGGAAGAAGATTGGAAGAAATTTAAAGAGTATCTACAGAGATATTGTAAAATTAATGAATTTTAGAATAATGTTGGATTAAAATTAAGAGGTTTCTAGCTGTAATGGGTTAAAAGAATATGAAAAAAAAATGGGTTTATAAAAGCAAAATATTAAGAACACAACCATTTAAGAATAAAGATTTGGGTAGAATAAAGAGGGAAACAAATTGCTGAGCTAATAAATTGAATTGGAATACAAAAAAGAGAGGTATGAGGAGGTCCAAGAAACAAGTAAATGAAAAATAATGTGATGGAAAGATTTTTTTTTCTTTTTCTGTTTGTTTTTATTTTTTGTAATGTAAAAATCTTAATAAAAATCTTATAAAAAAAAAAGACAAGCACTTTGACAATGAGTCTTAAAGACGTATCACAAATGATCAAGAAAGAAATTGGAATGGAGTTCCATCCATGCCTGTAATAACTGCAAGAGCAGCTTTTATAGATCCCCACACCCAAAACAAAATATTTATAATTGAGTGGTGCTAAAAAAAATCAATGTTCAGATGCAAAGAATCATAGAATCATAGAATCATAGAGTTGGAAGAGACCACAAGGGCCATCGAGTCCAACCCCCTGCCAAGCAGGAAACACCATCAGAGCACTCCTGACATATGGTTGTCAAGCCTCTGCTTAAAGACCTCTAAAGAAGGAGACTCCAAGAAGTGCTGGCAGTCCTGGGTGTCATTTTAATGAGCGCTTTGCTTAATTTTGGTTCATTAGCTGGAGCCAGGGGGAGGAGATTCAACCAACTGAGGATATACCTCGGTAAAGCGATAGCTTCTTATATCTGAGCAATTTGTATCGGGTCTCAAGCTGCAAGCATCTCTTGTAAAAGACAAAAAGAGCATTGTCATTTGGGGATGCTCAGTGATACGAATCAAGTTTACCACTATTAAATATATGCCCCCAACCACCTCGGGGGAAAGTACAAATTGAGCTGGGTGCAGAACAGCGAAGAATCAGCACAAACATTTCTCAAACGGATCTGCATTGCGGTTTCTGCCTCCTCGACATGTTTTACCATACAGCAAAATCAACCATGGAATATGGTTTGGTTTTTTGAATTAGAGATATTAAGTAATGATGCAAAAATTTTGTCTAAAATGTATAAATTGCTGCTTGAATGGCATTTGAAGGACGAGGAGGTTAAGTCGGTTATGATTCACTGGGCCAAAGATTTTGGGTACAATATACAGCTGAAGTGATTGGGTGAAATTATGGAAGGAAGGTTTAAAATTTACTGCATGCAATGCCCTAAAAGAAAATGTGATGAAAATGATGTATAGATGGTATATTACACCTGTCAAGTTAGCGAAAATGTATAAAGTCAGTAATAAATGTTGGAAATGTAAAGAAAAAGAGGGAACATTTTATCACATGTGGTGGGAATGTAAAAAGGTGAAATGCTTCTGGGAGATGATATATAATGAGTTGAAAAAAATGTTGAAATATACATTTATAAAGAAACCAGAAGCATTTCTATTGGGCATTGTGGGGAGTGACATAAATAGAAAGGAATGTGAGCTCTTCTTATATGCAATAACAGCAGCAAGAATATTATTGGCCCAAAAATCGAAGCAAGAAGAGTTACCGTCGATTGAAGACTGGAGGATGAAGTTAATGGACTATGCAGAATTAGATAAACTAACAGGAAGGATTCGAAACCGGCGAGACCAGAATTTCACGGAAGACTGGAGTAAATTTACGGACTATTTGAAAAGTAATTGTGAAGAACAGACAACGTTTGTAGGGCTGCAAGAAGTTTTGTGAGGAGTATTATTAGAAGTATTGTAAAAATGGACAAGAGGGAGGATAAGTGATAAGTTTTGTGGTACATTTTATAATTTATATGTTATATATAAAAAAAGGAATATGGTTTGGTTTTGTCTGTACTATAAAACTACCATGTTTTCTTTGCTGTTCCAAAAGACGTCACGGCTTGGGTTTCAGAAACGCATTGTGCTTGGTCATGAAGTTATTTGATCTGCATCTCCAAAGCTGGAATCCCTTTCATCTTTCAATAACGCAATTTCCCCGTGTTTTTAGTCTAATAACTCTTCTGCCTCTCGAAAGATCAAACCGACTCGCCTTCTGAAGATCCATTATGGTTCAGATGTAAATAGTCGTTGCACCAAGTAGTGCTGAACTCCAAACGTAGAACAGCTTGGCAGCACATCATGTGGGAATTGACAGTAAATCAGAAGTTATACATTCAGCCACCTGGATCAGGGCAGGAAAAACAAAGAATGAAAAAACTCCATCTTTGAATAGTAATAAATGTGACAAATTTTGCTCTTGTTCGTGAAATTGGGCCCCAGTCCATTTGTTTGTAAATGGCAATATGGCTTGGCATGACAGGATGAAACTATTAACACACTTCAGGCCACATTACAGTGGGGTCAGATATATTCGATGTTCTCTCTTTGATCCCGTGTGTAATCGATGCACTTCAAGCTCAAATCTTGAATACACATCTCCGGCAAACAAGACCAGTTCCCAGACTTTTTGATCTGCAAAATGACTCATTCATGCACAATTCCACACCATGCTGGCGCTTAGAAGAAAGTTGTGCAAATTTAGTGCTCCTCCTACTCTTTAGGGCATGCGCTGCTCTCAGTGGTACCCCATTTGAGGAGTCTGGGATGTATGGTATGAGATGCTCCCTTAGGTCAAGGTTAAAAAAAAAAAAGGTAAAGGACCCCTGGATGGTTAAGTCCAGTCAAAGGCGACTATGGGGTTATGGCGCTCATCTCGCTTTCAGGCTGAGGGAGCCGGCGTTTGTCCACAGATAGCTTTCTGGGTCATGTGGCCAGCATGACTAAACCGCTTCTGGTGCAACAGAACACTGTGACGGAAACCAGAGCACACAGAAACTCCGTTTACCTTCCCACCGGAGTGGTACCTATTTATCTACTTGCACTGGCATGCTTTCGAACTGCTAGGTTGGCAGGAGCTGGGACAGAGCAACAGGAGCTCACTCCATCGCAGGGATTCAAACAGCTGACCTTCCAATCCGCAAGCCCAAGATGCTCACTGGTTTTGACCACAGCGCCACCCACGTCCCTAAGGTAACTTGGTTCCAAACTGAGCCAACTCTGCTGCTTTTATCTCTGCGGTCCTCATGACAGCTTTTTTCCTTTTTTTGAAAAAACAGCAACCATCAAATTGTTGTTGTTTTGGCCTCGGTCAATTTTCTGGGCTCTGCTGAACCTATGGAAAAACAGTCCATGAATGATTGTAGCGCATCGAGCCACTGGATTCAAATCTATTTCATTTTAAATTATTCACAATTTTTGTCAGCCTCCATTTTTCTTTGGTATATTTTATTTTTCTGGCTTTTTTTTTTAAAAAGAATTCAAAGGATTCTGTTTCCGCTGATGAGCCAGGAATGGAGCGGGCTGCTTTCGATAAAAGAAACCTGATAGCATGTTAAAAAGAAACTTGGATGTTTACTTGGAAAACTCATTAACTAGCTCTAGGATGGCAGAGTTTCTCCCGTGGCAGCCTCTGTCAGCTGTTTGGAGCCCATGTCTTGTTTCCCCTTGATCTTTGCTTTTTAGCAGCTGCTTCTGGAATGCTGCCATCTCCTTTTAAGCTTTTAAATGCATTCAGATGATGAGAGGGGCAATTTTCAGTGTAATACAAATGACCTAATAGGAGTAGCATTTGTGGGTGCCTGCACTATAAATAAAATGTCAGCCCGACGCAATGCACACACACGGTGCAAATGAGGAGAGGAATTAGTCATGCTGTCACTGAATGATAAACTTGGAAGGTTCCTCAAGTCTGGCAGGCACTATTTCTGAGTTAGCGGAGTCTGCAACCTGAAGCGTATGTAACCTGAGTGGGTTGGGGAGAAGAGCGAAAGGATTGCCCAAAGCAGTTCCAAGAGTCAAGTGACGATTCTTGTAACCTGAAGTGTACATAACCCGAGGTACCACTGTACAGAAACACACAAGGGGGGGGGGGGAGAGAGAGAGAGAGAGAGATGATGCAGTACAGTGGTACCTCAGGTTACAGACGCTTCAGGTTACAGACTCCACTAACCCAGAAATAGTACCTCGGGTTAAGAAATTTGCTTCAGGATGAGAACAGAAATCGTGCTCCGGCGGCGCGGCAGCAGTGGGAGGCCCCATTAGCTAAAGTGGTACCTCAAGTTAAAAACAGTTTCAGGTTAAGAACGGACCTCCAGAACGAATTAAGTTCTTAACCAGAGGTACCACTGTACAGTGTAACAGAGAAGAACATAAAGACCCCATTAGCTAAAGTGGTGCTTCTTACTTTAGGTTAAGAACAGTTTCAGGTTAAGAACGGACCTCCGGAACGAATTAAGTGTTTAACCCGAGGTACCACTGTATAACAATTACAAGTTAATCAGAACGCATGAGAAACTATTACGTTACTTGAATAAAATACCGTATTGGCCTGAATATAAGCCGCACCTTTAAAACTGGAGGGAGAAAAAATACCCGAATATAAGCCGCTCCATTCCTCACTGCTCCTGGCTGCACACTGGGGTTGCAGGGGGAGCTGCGCTGCGTTGCCTTTCCCCTTCCTCGCTCTCTCCCTTCCCAGCCTTGGGGGAGAGGACGGGGGACTACGTACGGGACAGGCACCGCTTTGCCACACTCCTGGCGCTGTTTGCCCCGCGCTCCTGGCTGCATACTGTAAGGTCACGAATATAAGCCGCACTTTAACTTTTCACAGTCGGAATTTGGGGGGAAAGTGAGGCTTATATTCAGGCTAATACGGTATTGGGGAAGCCCTGCCCAGTGCTTTTCTTCTAGGAAAAAAAGGTGTCAGTACTCACCATGAAGTACCGTATTTTTCGCTCTATAAGACGCAGCAGACCATACGTTTTTGGAGGATAACCCGCTTTATCACTACCCTAAGGAGTCTCAAAGTGGTTAACATTCTCCTTTCCCTTCCTCCCCCACAACAAACACTCTGTGAGGTGAGTGGGGCTGAGAGACTTCAGAGAAGTGTGACTGGCCCAAGGTCACCCAGCAGCTGCATGTGGAGGAACGCGGAATCGAATCCGGTTCACCAGATTACGAGTCCACCACTCTTAACCACTACACCACGCTGTTATTTTTTTATTTATACTTCGCCCATCCACAGCTCCCAACAGAATATTAAAAACACAAGAAAACATCAGTCATTGAAAACCTGCCTAAACAGGGCTACTTTCAGATGTCTTCTAAAAGTAGGATAGTTGCTTATTTCCTTGACATCTGATGGGAGGGCGTTCCACAGGGAGGGCGCCACTACCGAGAAGGCCCTCTGCCTGCTTCCCTGCAACCTCACTTCTCGCAGTGAGGGAACTGCCAGAAGGCTCTCGAGCTGGAGGTTTTTAAGCAGAGCTTTTATACTCTCTAACATTCCTCCGATGAAAATAGGAACGTCCCATGCCATAATGATAATTTTACTTTTTATACCCCATTCATCTTATGGGGTTGCCCCAGCCACTCTGGGATGCTTCCAACATACCGTATTGGCCTGAATATAAGCCTCACTTTTTTTGCCAAATTGCCACCATGAAAAGTTATATTCAGGTGCAGCTTATATTAGGGCCAATACAGTACATAAAAGCATAAGAAAACATTAAACTTTATTTTTAAAAAAACAACCGTTCCCTATACAGGATTGCCTTCAGACAGCTTGCGAGTTGAATAACTGCAATGAAAATAAGGGCACCCAAAGGAACACTTTGGGATCAAATCAGAAACCGGGATGGCTTCTCTAAATCAGGGACGTCCCTGGAAAATAGGGACATTTGGAGAGTCTGAGTTTTGGATTGCAACCTGTCGAGTATGATTTAGCCGAGATTCCTGCATTGCAGGGGGCTGGGCTAAATTTCCCTCTGAGTCCCTTCCAGTTCTGCAATTTAATGAGTACATGAATCCATGCTTTCTTTCTAACTAAATGTGCATGGAGATAATGGAGCTGTGCTAAATCTCCTCTGTTTCCCCGAGATAAAAACACTTGAAGGGAAAATGAACAACTCCTTGGGCCAGGAAGAACAGAAACCGGTTCTTCTTTCAAAATGGTGATTGTGCACAGAATGACAGAGTAGTAATTTAGCCTTTTCCGGAAAGGTGCTGGGATTATATTGGTGGAAAACACCAGTGGAAAATTACTCTGCTGCTACCCATCACAGCACTATGACAGATTATTCCTCTCTTTGGACGGGGCTGCAGAAGTGATTGATATTTGTAGCGGTTAATTCTTTGGCTTCCTGTCCTCTGAGTTGTCATTCAAAGGACTTCCCTCCTGAGATTCAGATCTATTTTAATAAACAAAGCTGCGGCTTGTGACAGGACAGGGTGCAAATGACAGATCTCTCATGGAATTGCCGGCTCGTTTCTTAACATTTCAAAGCTTTGGCAATGGTTGTCACACTGTTAGATCTTTCCGGACCAAACAGAGCGCCGGGTGGGATTTTAATGTTGTGCGGATGCCTGATTATCATCTTCCAAAGCAACTACTCTATTCCGAATTTTAAAAATGGAAAGCATAATGCGGGTGGTCAGCAAAAGAGGTTTAAAAACTCTCTCAAGGCAGATCTTAAAAAATGCAGTATGAACATTGACAACTGGGAAACACTGGCCTGTGAGCACTCCAACTGGAGAACAGCCTTCACCAATGGTGTCATGGATTTTGAAGATGCTTGAACTCAGGACAAAATGGAGAAACGTGCTAAGAGGAAGGCACGCTTGGCAAACCCTCACCATGATCCACTCCCATCCGGAAACCTATGCCGCCACTGTGGAAGGAGGTGTGGATCCAGAATTGGCCTCCACAGCCACTTACGGACTCACTGTTAAAACTGTGATCATGGAAGACAATCTTACTTGGCTACGAGCGATCGCCAAAGAAGAAGTGTCCTTGCCGACGGAGGAATTGTATGGCGAGTCACACAGCAGAGTTCATATCAGTCTAGCAATGTCGAAAGATAGGAAATTGATAGCAGTCAATCAAACAAGACCATACAGCGTTCTGATTAGTACCATTTATTATCCCTGCAATAGCTTCTGAGGCATATTAAAAAGTCCTCTGTGTGGGCAAGCTTATGAGACAGAGTAAACAAAACCTGCCAGCTTGTACAGTATATCCCTGAGCCAAGTCCGGGAATGAATGTTTGTAGATTTGTCCCCCCACGATTTGGATCATGAGACCCATATTAGAACAATAAGCAAGCATTAAGAAATCACACCCGCAAAGAGTGTTTTGAGAGTGTGCTGGATCTTTCAGCAGATCTGAACCACATAGAACCAACTGTTTATCCTACAGTGATCTCTCACCAGCTTACCTGGGAAATTCTAGCAATTCTTCTTTTCATTCATATTTTATTGAAAAGAAATCAAATCAGTAAAGTGATACGAAAAGAAGGAAAAAGAACAAAACACAGAACTGTGCAAAGGGGGGGTGCTTTATATAAATAGATACAAAAGTTACCATGACAATACATTCTTTTATAAATTTGATTATTATCCTAGTACAAATAGAGATATTAATAGTTTACAACGTTTTGTATAAACTCGTTCCAAATATTGTTGTATTTATCCATGCAGAGTCTATATCTGTAAACAGCCCATTCGTAGGTTGCAAGTGTTATCCTATTAAACCAACAACAAACCAACCAAACTTGAGTCGATAAACTCCACCTTGTGTCTAGCCATTTTTGGGAGTTCCTGGTGGCTGTGTTATTTATATACCCGGCAATGTGTTTTGCCTTTTCCACGTGAGAATGTACTGCCCAGCATTGTTCCCTGGGAAACTTTCTTGCTTTCTTATGCCAAATTTCTTTGATCAAGTGATTCTATTTTCCTTTTCCTTTTTCAAAAAAATAAAATAAAAAATATTAAAATCTGGCCAAGAAAACCTTGCATTGTGGAGCTCATAGTGTAGCTTATAACTTATTAAGCTTTTATAATCGCAAGGATCAATCCCAAATTCACTTGTTTTGACCACGTGCGCCACAGCTTTAGAGGCAACTGCAGGTCAGACTCTGAAAAGACTCCAGATATAATTATCTGTTCAATGTATTAGGAAAAGCTGTGAGAGAGAGAGTAAAAGAAAATGTGCGAGTATTCCTTCCTAAGGTTATGATTTAACGGTTTAAATGCATGGTGAGAAAAATGTGTCCCTGGTTTACAATTTCCGCAAAGATGGTGTCAAGATATATATGTCTAAAAGCCCTTTGTTTTGCTCATAAACATGCCTGCAAAGGGTTGTATTGCTCTGTAGTGAGAACTGGGCTATAATGTGTGTATATTTATTTTTCTCTAAGGAACAAGAAGGGATCATGCAATGGTCATTATAGCTGCTGATGTTCAGCACTTCCTGGGTTTCACTCCTTGTGTTTGAAACAGTCACACCGCAGATTTAATTTTATTTAATGGGGAACACCAGATATCCTTTTATTTGTTTATTATTAATAGATTTCTTTCGGGGCTTTTCGTACAAAATGTGTCCCCAAACAACTTCAAGGTTAATGAGAGACGAATAACACGAGAGGCTTTGAAACCACGTACAGCCGTACCTTGGTTGACGAACGCCTTGAGAGTCGAACGTTTTGGCTCCCGAACTCCGCAAACCTGGAAGTTAGTGTTACAGTTTGTGAATGATCTTTGCAACCCGAACTTCTGGTGTGGCTTCCTGACCGGCCAATCGGAATCCGCGCCTTGGTTTCTGAACCTTTTGGAAGTCAAACAGGCTTCCGGAACGGATTCCATTCGACTTCCAAGGTTCGACTGTATTAAAAACAATTGCAAAGCAAAATACCAAGAAATGCTCATCCGTCACTAGTCATAAAAAGGGATGAGTCACGCCCATGCTGCCACAAGATGAGTGCTGCAAACAGGTCAAGAATCATATCTCAGTACTTTCTGATTTAACATCCAAAAGCCTGGGTGATCAGAAATGTTTTGGTCTGGTGCCTAAAAGGAGGCAGTGATGGCTCCAGGCATCCTTTCCTGGGGAAGCCACAACTGTAAAGGCTCATTTTCATGTCACTGCCCTTAGTACTTCCCTCGGAGTCAATTTGAGAAGGACCTCTGAGGAAAACCATAGGATTTGGGTAGGTTAAGATACACTCCAACATTCCTCCAAATGAAAATAGAGATGTCCTATATAATAATAATAATAATAATAATAATAATAATAATAATAATAATAGCCCAACCATCTAACTGGATAGTCCCAGAGACTCTGGGTGGCTTCCAACATTTATTAAAACATCATGAAACATGAAACATTAAAGAACTTCCCTATACAGGGCTGCCTTCAGATGTCAAAGGTTGTCTAGATACTTACATCCTTGGCTCAGGGGTAGCATGACTCCATACCCTCCAATAGGTAAGGTAAAGGACCCCTGGATGGGTAAGTCCAGTCAAAGGCGACTATGGGATTGTGGCTCTCATCTCGTTTTCAGGCCAAGGGAGCCAGCGTTTGTCCACAGACAGCTTTCTGGGTCATGTGGTCAGCATGGCTAAACCGCTTCTGGCGCAACGGAACACTGTGATGGAAACCAGAGCGCACAGAAATGCCGTTTACCTTCCCGCCGCAGTGGTACCTATTTATCTACTTGCATTGGCATGCTTTCGAACTGCTAGGTTGGCAGGAGCTGGGACAGAGCAACAGGAGCTCACCCCATTGTGGGGATTCGAACCGCTGACCTTCTGATCGGAAAGCCCAAGAGGCTTAGCAGTTTAGATCACAAGGACGATGGATTGCTATTCCTGATTTGCCTCATGTCTCTCTCTCCCTCCTCCTCCTCATCTTACAAAATGCTCTGTCTTCTACGTACCATTAGATTTTATGATGTGAATTATTGATGGCAACGTTTCTTTTACTGCCGCTTCTCTGTTGCAGCGCTTCCTTTATTGCTGCGCCAAGGAAGCCTTAAGAGGCTACAATATTTTAGCTGAGGACTCCGTTTTGAAAGGATGCCACCTGCCCGCCTTCCCCACGGTATTTCATGGCTCTTTGACACCATTTTATGGGTTGGGGGGAACCCCCAAACTGTAATTGAGTCAAGGTGTGATTCTCTTTGCTGGCAACAAAGATGACCCCTTCCTTTATCAGCTAAATGCACAGGTGGCTGCCTCTAAGCCTTCCACTCTGTTCCTTCCCAGGCTTCACAACTCTCCCTCCTCCACTGAACTGGGACAGAGCCAGTGTGGTGTAGTGGTTAAGAGCGGTAGTCTCGTAATCTGGGGAACCGGGTTTGCGTCTCCGCTCCTCCACATGCAGCTGCTGGGTGACCTTCGGCCAGTCACACTTCTTTGAAGTCTCTCAGCCCCACTCACCTCACAGAGTGTTTGTTGTGGGGGAGGAAGGGAAAGGAGAATGTTAGCTGCTTTGAGACTCCTGAAGGGGAGTGAAAGGCAGGATATCAAATCCAAACTACTACTACTACTACTACTACTACTCTTCTTCTTCTTCTTCTTCTTCTTCTTCTTCTTCTTCTTCTTCTTCTTCTTCTCCATAGCAAATGGGTGTCAGGATGCTGTCAGTGGCTCCCGGCTGGTTGCCCAGGAAAGTATAAAAATGAGGGAAAGTTTCTTGCAGTCCTTTTTTATTTCAAACTTTATAGAGAGAGGCTCTAGAACCCAGCCTCTTGGATAATGGCGTTGTCCCGAGTGAATCTCCACCCCTCGTCTCTCCCACTTCCTCATTCATCATTCTCATCTCCTCTACGGGTGCCCTCTGTCTTTGAGCTCTTTGCTCTCCTACTTTTAAGGCTCGCCGGGTTCTGGGAGATGGAGGATCAGGAATGCTTTCTAATGATAACGTGTCAACTGGGGGTTGTTCCAGCTCTCTCATGATTTCCCAACTTTCCCCCTCATCTGCCTCTGCGCTGTGACCTCCTGCAAACCCCTGTTGTAAATCTAGGCTGTCTCCCTCTTCCTCCTCCCTGGATGGGTCAGGCTGGGGAGGTGGTCTCCACCACTCCTCCTCCTCTGCCCGGCCCCTGACATCAGGGAGGAAGATGAGAATAGGAGCTGGAAAGGTGGGCAACACAACGGCAGCAACTTCTCCCGCTGAACAGTGGTGGCTGGTGCTCATTGGGAATAGTAGGATGGAAAGCTGGGAGGCCAACAGTAGGTGGCGCCAGAGGGAATGGCAAGTAGACCCAATAAAGTGCAATCCCCCCCCCCCCAATCCTCCTTCTTGCTAAATTCTACAAGGGCAACAACACTGAGATTAAGGAGGTTGACAGCTAGCACCATGGTAAGTATGAAAGCCAGCAAATGTGAGCTGGGTACAGGCAGACTGGGAGCTGTGGGCCCCCAGTAGACCCCACTTGCTCTAACACAGTGGTTCCCAACATTTTTTTGGTCATGACCCAGCTAAGTACAGTGGTACCTCGCGTTAAGTACTTAATTCGTTCCGGAGGTCCGTACTTAACCTGAAACTGTTCTTAACCTGAAGTACCACTTTAGCTAATGGGGCCTCCTGCTGCCGCCGCGCCGCCAGAGCCCAATTTCTGTTCTTATCCTGAAGCAAAGTTCTTAACCTGAAGCACTATTTCTGGCTTAGTGGAGTGTGTAACCTGAAGCATATGTAACCTGAAGCGTATGTAACCTGAGGTACCACTGTATCTCTAAAATCCTGAAACCCCCCCCCCACATTAACATATAATTCTTATTATTCAAAAAGTGAACTCCTATTCACGTGGAGGAAGCCTAAAAGGCCATTCACTGTTAACAACTCATTCTCAAATTCCCCCCCTTAAAAACTAAATTGCCCCCCTGTGGGGCGTGTGCCATTGAGATGCACGGCTCTAACAGATCCACTTTTGCTGCTACTATAAGTTTATTTATTAGTTCATTTGACGGATTTGCTTCCTACTCTCACAAGTTGGGTAAGAAAACTCAAAATTAGGCACACACCAAACAGTCAGCCGTTAACCACCCCCCTAAAAAGAAAAAACGACTTGTCCCCTTAGCGTTCCACACGTGTTTAAAGGATCACATTCACAATCCTATGGAGAACCCCGTGTATTTGACACTGGCTTAGTTAATGCCGGTTATTTTCTCACGCAGATTAAGAATCGTCACTTGACTCTTGGAAATGCTTTGGGCAATCTTCCTCCTCTTCTTCTTCCTCCTCCTCCTCCTCCTCCTCCTCCTCCTCTTCTTCTTCTTCTTCTTCTTCTTCTTCTTCTTCTTCTTCTTCTTCTTTTCTGTGTACAAGAGGGCAGTTAAAATACACAAGGAAGAACCAACCTGCATGCTGCCATCTAGGAAGGCTGCAGAAATCACTCAGCCAGATTCCTACTGCGTTTTCATTATGACATTAACCTTTGAGGGAGCGCTGCATTCTTTTGCCAATGCAAACTGGCTTGCTTGGATTTGTGCTTTTAGGAATCCGGAGTAATTTTTATCCTGTAATTAGATGTCACACAGGGTGTGTGCATATAATGGAAAATTGTATCCATAGCTTAGGAAAACTAACCCATCTGCTGCGAAGTTGGCAAACGCATGCATAATGCTGCGTTTTGAGGATGGTGATAGATGGTCTAATTCTGCATACCCACGGCAGACTGGCCGATAAATCTTGGCATAATTTGTTTTGATGGCTTTCTGGAAATTAGTGTTGCCCTAGCAAGAAAAAGCACGTTTACAACAGAAACCTGCTGAGATAAAACGCCTTAAGAACTATAGATCCCGGAAAGAATGTTAAGTCTCATTATACAGATAAGTAATTGAATGAATGTTAATTCTGTGTTTACTAGAAATGAGTATGCAACATAAATATCAAGGCTACAAACTTTCCTTGGGAATTTATAAAACGGATAATCATTTTTGCGTGGCAAAACAGTCTTGGGTTTTGCTTGCTGCTATATGTAGTGGGGGGGATGAACATAGACAATAACCACAGTGGGTGTGCAACAGGAAAATGTAATATATTTTGGCCCTTGTCCTTCTCAGCTAAAACAAAACCAAGCAAAACAAAACACCATGTGGCATTGCATATGATGTTCAAAACCATCACACCTAGTATAACTAGCATGCTCTAGTTATCTCCCACTTGGACTACTGCAATGCACTCTACGTGGGGCCACCTTTGAAGGTGACCCGGAAACTACAATTAATCCAGAATGCGGCAGGTAGACTGGGGACTGGGAGTGGCTACAGAGACCATATCAAACTGGTCCTGAAAGACCTACATTGGCTCCCAGTACGTTTCTGAGCACAATTCGAAGTGCTGACCTTTAAAGCCCTAAATGTCTTTGGCCCTGTATACCTGAAGGAGCATCTCCACCCTCATTGTTCAGCCTGGACATTGAAGTCCAGCTCCGAGGGCCTTCTGGTGGTTCCCTCACCGCGAGAAGTGTGGTTGCAGGGAACCAGACAGAGGGCCTTCTTGGTGGTGGTGCCCACCCTGTGGAATGCCCTCCCATCAGATGTCAAAGAAATAAACAACTATCTGACTTTTAGAAGACTTCTGAAGGCAGCCCTGTTTAGGGAAGTTTTTAAAGTTTGATGTTTTATGTTTTTCATATTCTGCTGGGAGCTGCCCAGAGTGGCTGGGGAAACCCAGTTCAGAAGGGTGGGGTATGTATGTATGCATGCATGTAAAGGTAAAGGGACCCCTGACCGTTAGGTCCAGTCGTGGACGACTCTGGGGTTGCAGCGTTCATCTCACTTTACTGGCTGAGGGAGCCTGCGTACAGCTTCTGGTTCATGTGGCCAGCATGACTAAGCCGCTTCTGGAGAACCACAGCAGTGCACGCAAATGCCGTTTACCTTCCTGCCAGAGCGGTACCTATTTATCTACTTGCACTTTGGCATGCTTTCGAACTGCTAGGTTGGCAGGAGCAGGGACCGAGCAACGGGAGCTCACCCTGTGGCGGGGATTCGAACCGCCGACCTTCTGATCAGCAAGCCCTAGGCTCTGTGGTTTAACCCACAGCGCCACCCGCATCCCATCATGTATGTATGTATGTATGTATGTATAATTTCGAAACTAGCCCTGCAAACCTCCCCACCCCTCACATAGTCACACACTCTCTGTGTGGGCTTTACCCCTCGAATTTCAACATTGGGTGGAAGGTCTGAAGGAAGAACCTTGCACAGTTACCTCCCCCCCCCCCTGCATCCCCTTATAATATTGTGGTTACAATTTGATAGCTAGAAGATAGGGTACAAAGCAAGTGTGGTGTAGTGGTTTGGTCAAAACTCTCCACTATGACCTTGGGTGGCCCTGCACGGCATAGCTCATAGCTTCTCTGAGTTATTCAAGCCCCTTCACCACGGCAAGGCAGTGATCCATGAAGGAGAGCTGGACCATAAAAAAGGCTGATCGCCGAAGAATTGATGCTTTTGAATTATGGTGCTGGAGGAGACTCATGAGAGTCCCATGGACTGCAAGAAGATCAAACCTATTCATTCTTAAGGAAATTGGTCCTGAGTGCTCACTGGAAGGACAGATCCTGAAGCTGAGGCTCCAATAATTTGGCCATCTCATGAGAAGAGAAGACTCCTTGGAAAAGATTCTGATGCTGGGAAAGATGGAGGGCATAAGGAGAAGGGGACGACAGAGGACAAGATGGTTGGACAGTGTTCTCGAAGCTACCAGCAATAGTTTGACTGTGAGAAGCAGTGGAAGACAGGAGTGCCTGGCGTGCTCTGGTCCATTAGGTCACAAAGAGTCAGACGCGACTAAATGACTAAACAACACCACTCTTTTAACCATATCATTGAGTATTCCCTATAGTTCATCTAGTCTGTTCTATAGGAGAGCTTGTAAGTTTTTTTATTTTAAATGGAAGAGATCATGCCAACAAAACCTTCCCGTTTCCCCTATCCTGATGTCCTTTTCCCTCCAGAAAGATTAAAAAACAAAACAAACCCTATTAATCTGTCCCGTTTTCTCATCGGGTGCAAACCTGTCTGTGTGTCACTTGCTTCTCCTCAGTAGGGCTTGTGCAGAGTCTCAGAATGCATCATCATTATTTTTTTATGGGCAGTTACAGGAGGGTGGCTCATTTGAATGTACTTTGTCAGTAGGAATTGTCCCCGGTCATGGAGGACACTTCATTTTGCACGCCGAAGATGCTCTCAGACACCTGATTCGTGCAGATAATGTTCAGAGCAAGATGACATGACACCTTCCCCCAAACGTCTCTTGAGATGTCAGACTGTAAGTAGGGGCATGCATGCTCCCAAGTTATCTGCATTCTGTTATTTCAGAGGAAAGCACATAGCTAGATTTTCCCCAGGTGTCTCTTGAACACTTCAGTGAATAGCTTGTTACCTTTCTACATAAGAAATATGAGGCCTGTTCAGACAACCAAAATGTGGGCTACAGACCCTCCATGTGTCCCTATTTTCCAAGAATAGTCCCAGATTCACAGAAGCTGTCCCAGTTTCTGATTTGGTCCTGGAATGTCCCACTTTTCCTTAGGACATCCCTATTTTCATTGGAGGAATGTTGGAGGGGATGGTAGGATGTCCCTACAGTGGTACCTCGGGTTAAGTACTTAATTCGTTCTGGAGGTCCGTTCTTAACCTGAAACTGTTCTTAACCTGAAGCACCACTTTAGCTAATGGGGCCTCCTGCTGCTGCCGCGCCGCTGGAGCACGATTTCTGTTCTCATCCTGAAGCAAAGTTCTTAACCTGAAGCACTATTTATGGGTTAGCGGAGTTTGTAACCTGAAGCGTATGTAACCTGAAGCGTATGTAACCCAAGTTACTGCTGTATTTTCATTGGAGAAATGTTGGAGGATATGGAATAGGACGTCCCTATTGTCATCGGAGAAACGTTAGAGGATATGGAATACAACGTCCCTATTTTCATCGGAGAAATGTTGGACAATATGGAATAGGACACCCCTATTTTCATCAGAGAAATGTTGGAGGATATGGAATATGATGTCCCTATTTTCATCGGAGGACTGTTGGAGGGTATGGGACTAACTAGTGCTTGGAGATCAATTGGCTGACTACCTATTGATCTGACATGTACAAGTTGCATGTGTGAAGCCTCTTTCCCACACATTGGGGTCTGGAACAGTTAAAGCAGAGCCCTTAGAGGAATAGAAATTGAAAAACGGAAATTTCCCGTTTGCATATTTTGGGAAGTGTGTATTAGAAAGGTTTCACGCTAAATTGTGAACTGATTTTCTCCCCCATCACTCCTGCCGAATACGCATGTAAGCAACAGTTACAATGCTATCGGTGTGCTTCGTTTAAGGGCCAAACCGTGTACTGTGAGGAACATGAAGCTGTCTCAGCATCCTCATGTCAAGTTCTGCCTCCCTGCCCCCTCCCAAAAAACCGTGTAGCAAAACTTATTCTGGACACTATCCTGTTGTCCAGCCCTAGCTCTACAGTACTGAAACTGAAATGTACAAAGTGAGGACGCGATTTGAAGCTTTTTCCTGTTTTATTTTGAAAGCTGGGACCACATGGAGCTTTTAACTTAATTAAATCAGCCCTTAATCCCTCTTCCTTATTTACAGGCTTTGGAGAATTTAGAAGAATACAGTGGTACCTCGGGTTAAGTACTTAATTCGTTCCGGAGGTCCGTTCTTAACCTGAAACTGTTCTTAGCCTGAAGCACCACTTTAGCTAATGGGGCCTCCCGCTGCCGCCGCACCGCTGGAGCACGATTTCTGTTCTCATCCTGAAACAAAGTTCTTAACCCGAGGTACTATTTCTGGGTTAGCGGAGTCTGTAACCTGAAGCGTCTGTAACCTGAGGTACCACTGTATTATCCATTGAACAGCTGATGCTGAAAGCAAGGAACTGCTAAAATTCTGCTACGCCTGGTCTGGTCTGGCCTGGCCTGGGCACAGGTCAACTGTGGGCTAGGTGGGAACCTCCAGGTACCAAGCTCAGGCAGTGGGGGAGAGGCGAAGCCAGGCTGCCTTGTCGGGAATCTCATAGTCTTGGGGTGGGGGGTGCATTTGACCATGCAAAAGCCGCCCCCCAGTTAATGTGGGGAGTTTGTTGACAAGGAACAGGCATGTGGAATTGTTGTGTGTCACATGTCAGTTTACATTCCAACACAGTATGCTGGGAACTTCCGTTGGTTACCGGTTAGGGGTTAAGGGTTAGGGGTTAAGGGTTAGGGGTCAGGGGGTCAAAGGTCAAGTGTCAAAGTTCAAGGGGTCAAGAGTCAAAGTTCAAGGGGTCAAGGGTCAAAGTTCAGAGGTCAAGGGTCGGGGGTCAGGGGGTCAAAGGCCAGGGGTCAGGGGGTCAAAGTTCAGGGGTCAAGGGTCAAGGGTCAAAGTTCAGTAGGGGTCAAGGGTCAGGGTTCAAGGGTCAAAGTTCAGGGGTCAAGGTTCAAAGTTCAGGGGTCAGGGGTCAGGGGTCAAGGGTCAAAGTTCAAGGGTCAGGGGTCAGGGGTCAAGGGTCAGGGGTCAGGGGGTCAAGGGGTCAAGGGTCAAGGGTCAGAGTTCAGGGGTCAGGGGTTAACGGTTAAGGGTAAAGGGCTAGGGGCTAGGGGCTAGGGGCTAAGGTCTAGGCCTATTCTGACATTTCCATTCCACCTTAAGGAACAGGCATGTGGAATTGTGTGTCACATGTCAATTTACATTCCAGCACAGTATGCTGGGAAATTCCGTTGGTTAGGGGTTAGAGGTTAAGGGTCAGGGGTCAGGGGTCAGGGGTTGAGGGTCAGGGGTTGAGGGTTGAGGGTTGAGGGTCAGGGGTCAAGGGTCGGAGGTCAGGGGTCTTGGGTCAGGGGTTAAGGGTTAAAGGTTAAGGTTTAAGGGTTAAGGGTTAGGGGCTAGGAGCTAGGGGCTAGGCCTATTCTGACATTTCCATCCCACCTTAAGGAACAGGCATGTGGAATTGTTGTGTGTCACATGTCAATTTACATTCCAGCACAGTATGCTGGGAAATTCCGTTGGTTAGGGGTTACAGGTTAAGGGTTAGGGGTTAGGGGTCAGGGGTCAAGGGTCAAAGTTCAGTAGGGGTCAAGGGTCAGGGGGTCAAGGGTCAATGGGCAAAGTTCAGGGGTCAGGGGTCAAGGGTCAGAGGTCAGGGGGCAAAGTTCAGGGCTCAGAGGTCAAAGGTCAGAGGTCAAGGGCAAAGGTCAGGGGTCAAGGGTCAGGGGTCAGGGGTCAGAGGCCAGGGGTCAGAGGTCAATGGTCAAAGGTCAGGGGTCATGAGGTCAGGGGTCAGAGTTCAGGGGTCAAGGGTTAAGGGTTAAGGGTTGAGGGTTGAGGGTTAAGGGTTAATGGTTAGGCGCTAGGGGCTAGGGGCTAGGGGCTAGGGGCTAGGGGTTAAGGGTCAGGGGGTCAGGGGTCAGAGGTCAGGGGTCGAGGGTCAGGGGTTAAGGGTTAAGGGTTAAGGGTTAGGGGCTAGGGGCTAGGGGCTAGGCCTATTCTGACATTTCCATTCCACCTTAAGGAACAGGCATGTGGAATTGTTGTGTGTCACATGTCAATTTACATTCCAGCACAGTATGCTGGGAAATTCCATTGGTTAGGGGTTAGAGGTTAAGGGTTAGGGGTTAGGGGTTAGGGGTCAGGGGTCAAGGGTCAAAGTTCAGTAGGGGTCAAGGTTCAGGGGGTCAGGGGGTCAAGGGTCAAAGTTCAGGGGTCAAGGGTCAAAGTTCAGGGGTCAGGGGTCAAAGGTCAAAGTTCAGGGGTCAGAGGTCAAGGGTCAGAGGTCAAGGGTCAGAGGTCAAGGGTCAGGGGGTCAAAGGTCAAGGGTCAAAGGTCAGGGGTCAGGGGGTCAGAGTTCAGGGGTCAGGGGTCAAGGGTTAAGGGTTAGGTGTTAGGGGCTAGGGGCTAGGGGTTAAGGGTCAGGGGGTCAGGGGTCAAGGGTTAGGGGTTAGGGGTTAAGGGTTAGGGGTTAGGGGTTAGGGGTTAGGGGTTAGGGGTTAGGGGTTAGGGGTTAAGGGTCAGGGGGTCAAGGGTTAGGGTTTAGGGGTTAGGGGTTAGGGGTTAGGGGTTAAGGGTCAGGGGGTCAAGGGTTAGGGTTCAGGGGTCGAGGGTTAGGGGCTAGGGGCTAGGGGCTAGGCCTATTCTGACATTTCCATTCCACCTTAAGGAACAGGCATGTGGAATTGTCAGGGGGTCAGGGGTCAAGGGTCAAGGGTCAGGGGTCAAGGGTCGGGGTGGAGGGTCAGGGGTCAAGGGTCAAGGGGTCGAGGGTCAGGGGTCAGGGTTAAGGGTTAGGGGTTAGGGGCTAGGGGCTAGGCCTATTCTGACATTTCCATTCCACCTTAAGGAACAGGCATGTGGAATTGTTGTGTGTCACATGTCAGTTTACATTCCAGTTTACATGCTGGGAAATTCCGTTGGTTAGGGGTTAGAGGTTAAGGGTTAAGGGTTAGGGGTTAGGGGTCAGGGGGTCAGGGGTTGAGGGTCACGGGTCAGGGGCTAGGGGCTAGGGGCTAGGGGCTAGGGGCTAGGGGCTAGGGGCTAGGCCTATTCTGCGTGCGCAGTTCACTCTGCTAATAGCGTGCCCTGGCTTTTGAAGCTCAGGTCGCTGATGTATGTTGGAGCACGGGCCGATGGAAGGAGACGGCACCGCTGGCCTCCCTGCCCTCTGCTGCTGGCCTCCCTGCCCCCTGCATGTCGACAGAGTCATTGGGGAAGCGCGACTGATTCCCCTGCACAGGGTGCAGGGGCCAGGGGCGTGCCTTTCTGCTTCCTTCCCAAAGTCTAGTTAGCATTTGCCCAGCATTGAGAAGGAGGCGGAAGGTCTCTAGGACACTACCGGAGCCCTCGTTCCTCTTTCCCCAAACCTGGTGAATCCCTTACCCGACTTTGGGAAGGCGGTGAGAGGGCTGGTGTGCTGGTCCTGGGGGCTACCAAGAGGCGAGGTCCGAGTCCAGTCCAAGGTCGATGGTGCGGTATGGAAGCTGCCCTTCAAAGCTGAAGCGGGGTCCAAGGCAGGGAGTTGGGTGAGGTCAGGAACTCTGGCAGAAGAGCAGGACAGGGTGCAGGCAGGAACAGACTACCAACAACATTGCTCCCGCAACCTGGGACTGGGGCTGACTGGCTTTTATCTGCCCCGAGGCATAGGGTGGCCCTGGTCCACAGGTGATTCGCCTCTCCTGGCCTGGAGGCGAGCACTCCTCCTGTGGGAACTTAGTTCCCTCCGCCTCTCTGCTCTGAGCCTCTGCAGCTCAGGAGAGGCTGAAGGGTGACCGGACCCAGAGGCAACCTCAGCTTCCTCTGACGGGGCTGAGAGTGGAGCACCTGCAGGCAATGGGTCCTCCATCACCTCAGGAGCCAGAGGAGACTCAGCTGGTGCCTGCACCTGAGGATCCAGCACAGGCAAGGACCCTTCAGGCTCAGGCCCCAGCCCCGGCTCAGCTGGTTCTGGAGGCGGGGACTCCTGTGCAGGCTGGAATTTGCAGCAGAGGTTTGCAACCTACGCTGTGAAGGTGAACATACTTGTGACGGTACCGATCTGCAAAAAGATATTGGTTTTTATATTTACTTTTATAAGTTTATTTATTTGGTTTTTCAGATTAAAGTTTTACAATCACATATCCAACATACACCATAAAAACAAGATTCCAAGGAATCTCCTGGACTTCCATCCTCCCCTTTGTAGGTCCTATTGTTAATCATTTCCTCCTGCATCCTTTATAATACAGTGGTACCTCTGGTTACGAACTTAATTCGTTCTGGAGGTCCATTCTTAACCTGAAACCGTTCTTAACCTGAGGTACCACTTTAGCTAATGGGGACTCCCACTCCCGCCACACAATTTCTGTTCTCATCCTGAGGTAAAGTTCTTAACCTGAGGTTCTACTTCCAGGTTAGCGGAGTCTGTAACTCAAAACATCGACCCAGTCAGCCAAGTGTCTAGCACATCAGACCCAAATCTTATCTCTTGAGCTACGGTGCTAAGTGTGATACAGTTGGGCTTAGCATCTGTGGTGCTACTTGCAAAATCCTGGATGCTATATTCCTCCCTACTTTGAACACAGTGGGGGCAGCCAAAGATTAAAATAAATAAACACATCTTATAAATAAATCCATCTTCATTGAATATTGGAATCTGTAGTCCTACACCCATCAGATCGATAGACTGAAAAGCACAATGTCAAAGTTGGAAGATCCAATTTTGCAAAATAAGATGGCTGATAAAAAATAATAAGATTTCAATGGGGGTACCTGTCACTCAAAGTTTGGAAAGCAGACAACTTTGACTTATTCTTTCTGATTATGAAACCAGGTCCAAATCTAGTACAGTGGTACTCTGGTTCTCAAACGCCTTGGTACTCAAACAACTTGGAACACAAACAGTGCAAACCTGGAAGTGTGTGTTCCTGTTTGTGAACTTTTTCCGGAAGCCAAACATGCTTCGTTTTGAGTGTTACACTTCTTATTTGAGTCTGAAACTTCTGTTTTGAGTGTTACGCTGCGGTCTGTCTGTTTTTGCTATTTATTTCGCGTTTTTGTTTTTGCGGCTCTTTTTGTTTTGTTTTTGTGACTGTGTGGAACCCAGTTCAGCTACTGATTGATTGATTGATTGATTGATTGATTGTATGACTGCAGTACATTGTTTATTGCTTTCATTTTATGGATCAATGGTCTCGGTAGATAGTAAAATTCAAGTTAAATTGCTGTTTTAGGGGTTGTTTTTAAAAGTCTGGAACAGATTAATCCATTTTGCATTACTTTCTATGGGAAAGCACGCCTTGGTTTTGGAACGTTTTGGTTTTGGAATAGACTTCCGGAACGGATTAAGTTTGAGAACCAAGGTACCACTGTATACTTAATCCTTATGAAGTCCGGTTTCATAAATTTACTGCTGTTTCATTGTAGTCTCTGCATTCGTGTTTCCATCCTGCCAAACAGACTGAAAATTATCTATTTTGGTACCCTTGGAAGAAATAATAACTTGTTCCACTAGATGGCAATGATGGATCCCGAAAGAAATTAAATGGTCCTGCAGAGGTTTTACCACTTATGTTTAATATTTATTTAGTACCGACAGCATTCTGTGAATGTGCAGGACAGAAAGGTGACACGGGCTGTGCCCAGAGTGATTGTAATCTATAATAGCCAGGGAAGCCAAGGAAAGAGGTGCAAATTCACGACAGAGCTTGGGCTAGCTCACAATGCGTCTTTGCAGAGCAATGCGAACGGAAAGAAAAGCTGCTCTTGTGCATATGAGCAGAATGTGCATGGAAATGCAAATGTGTTTTTCTGACAATATATATATATATTGCAAACATTGGTGCAGAAATGGGGTGAACTGAATGATGATAACCTGGGCACTGCAAGTCCATGCACTGGTTACTGGATTGGTGCAATGTGATCAACACTGAGCACGAAGTTTCAGCTGATGCAGAATGCAGTGGCGAGACTCCTGATGGGGGAAGAGTGCCAGCAGCTTGCAGCAACTCAGCTAAAATCATCTGCGCTGACGGCCCATATGCTTCCAGGCCAGCTTCACGGCTCTTGTGGTAATACAGTAGAACCTCTACTTACGTCCCGCTCTAGTTAGGCCCGTTCCAAGTTGTGACAGCGGCAAATTCAGAAGTAAACACTGAGTTTGCCGCAATTCGTGCACGCACAGAAGCAGCTGCCACCGTCTGCACATGTGCAGAAGTGGGCTGCCACCGAATGCGCCTGCGCACAATGGCGCTTCTACCAGCGACCCGTTTTGCCATAAGGACGGGCCTCCGGAATGGATTGTGGTCGTGAGTAGAGGTTCCACTGTACAGTGGTACCTTGGGTTAAGAACTTAATTCATTCTGGAGTTCTGTTCTTAACCTGAAACTGTTCTTAACCTGAGGTACCACTTTAGCCAATGGGGCCTCCCACTGCTGCCACACCACCGCCATGTGATTTCTGTTCCCGTCCTGAAGCAAAATTCTTAACCCGAGGTACTATATCTGGGTTAGTGGAGACTGTAACCTGAAGTGTCTGTAAACTGAGGTACCACTGTACAAGGCCCTGAAAAACTCATATCTGGCATACCTCAAGGGCCACCTGAGAACTTTTATCCCAGTTTCATAGAATCACAAAATTGTAGAGTTGGAAGGGACCCAAGGGTCATCTAGTCCAACCCCCTGCAATGCAGGAATCTTAGCTATAGCATCTGTGACAGATGGCTAGCCAACCTCTGTTTAAAAACCTCCAAGGAAGGAGAGTCCACAAGCTTCTGAGGGAGTCCGTTCCACTGTCAAACAGCTCTTCCTGTCAGAAAGTTCTTCCTGGTGTTTAGTCGGAATCTCCTTCTTGTAACCTGAAGCCATTGGTTCAAGTCCTACTCTCCAGAGCACGAGAAAACAAGCTTGTTCCCCTCTTCCATGTGTCAGCCCTTGAGATATTTGAAGATGGCTATCATAACCTTGCCAACAAAGGTCCGTATAGTAAAAGCTATGGTTTTCCCAGTATGGATCGTGAAGCTGAGGCTCCAATACTTTGGCCACCTCATGAGAAGAGAAGACTCCCTGGAAAAGACCCTGATGTTGGGAAAGATGGAGGGCACAAGGAGAAGGGGACAACAGAGGACGAGATGGTTGGATAGTGTTCGCGAAGCTACCAGCATGAGTTTGACCAAACTGCGGGAGGCAGTGGAAGACAGGAGTGCCTGGCGTGCTCTGGTCCATGGGGTCACGAAGAGTCGGACACAACTAAACAATTAAACAACAACAACATCATAACTCCTCTCTGTCTCCTATTTTTCAGGCTAAACCATACCCAGCTCCTTCAGTTGTTCCTCATACATCCCAGCTTCTTTGATCACTGAGATGATCCAGAGGAGCGCTATTGGACATCCCCTGTGTTGCACAGATCCAGCCAGCTTTAAGCAGGAGCCAAGCCTGAAATGCCAACACTCCCAAGCAAAGGAACGCTCTCTTTGCAGAGATAAAGCAGGAATCCTCTCTATTGACTTTTGGGTTTCTCTGGAAGACCTTTTTATGCCGACAAGCCTTAAACTTCTGCGACAATTATTTTGTATGGTTTTTACCATGTTTTATTGAATGCATTGTACAGGAGCTGGTGGCATATGAAGGCGTTCTGTAAATATTGTAAGATGCCACCCCGATCTCCGTGCAAGATCCTTACCCAGAGTCTGTGCTTCTTTTTGGAAACTGAGACACAGCTGAGACTGTGGTGTCCTTATGATATATGGTTTAGGGAAGTTTTTAATATCTAATGCTGTACTGGTTTTAACATGCAGTTGGAAGCCGCCCAGAGTGGCTGGGGAAACCCAGCCAGATGGGCGGGGTATAAATAATAAATTATTATTATTATTATCGGCACATTCATTCAACCTGAGGCTGCGATGGAGGAGCTCCCAGCATAACAGTCCAAGAGAGTCTTGCTTCTCCCATAGCTGCAGCCTGTTATTCAGATTGTCACCAGCCATGTTACTGACTCTCTGCAGCTTGCTGACTTTTACAGACGGCCACTTTTTTAAAGCTGGTGTCACATTGCTGTGATTGCAATCCTTAACTCTGCTCTACTTTTTTCTCTGCTAGCTATCTCAGAGCTGAGGGGTGGGGTGGGGGCCTCCCATATTTGTCTGGAACAGAGTCCCCTCCCTCTGACTTTTCCAATGGCCTTTCCTTTGTCTTTGGTGAATGGCTTGATCTCCCAGGCAATTTCCTGAACACAGCAAGTTGACTTGGCCTGTATGTTAACACTTTGCTAAATTCAGTGCCTGGCAACCTTTTTAACACTTCAAGCACCGATTCAATTCTAACACCTATCAGACCCAGGGATTTGGCACCCTGAAACCCTGGCACCCACAACTCATGACAATATAAATAAACAAGATTGGAAAAACAAAAAACAAAAATGGACAGATTTGCCAATTCTTAAATAAAGGTAATCAGCTGGAGGTACACTGAAGGCCACGTTGGAAAATATCCAAGTTGCAGACTTTGGAATCTCACTGTGAATCTTTCCCCACACTTTTCTTTTTTAAAAACCATTCTCTCGCTGAAATTTCACATGACGCACCCTGTTGCTCCTGTTCATGATCCCGTTTTCCTTTTTGAAACTTTTTTGCCACTTAAAAGATCAAGCAAGGCAGGATCCTGTTCTGAGCAGGAGGGCCGATTATTCACACAAACAGAAGAAATGGAACATGCCAGAGCTCATTCTCCTCCCTCTGTCGCACATTGTCAACAGATAGTCTTGCATTTTGACCGACTGGAGGAGTTTTCACATTTCTGGGAACTGACATAAAGACTAACAGTCTCATAATGGCTCTCGAAACAGCTCCGAGTCAAACTGAAGTGATTCAAGCTACGATTCTCGTGCAACATTCATATTAAATCATGGGCTGCAGCTAAGCACTGCAAAGACTCCGCTGAAACTGTTCCAAAGGGAAGGGCTATGTGCTTGTGTCTCTCTCACACTGTGGCTCCCATCTGGACAAGGCAAGGCACAAATGGGAAGGCAGAATGTAGCAGCTGAGGATGACCCAGTAGGTCAAATGGGGAACTGTCCCAGAAACCCTCATCTGTCCTTCTGCCCGCCTTCTTTCTTTCTTACAACTGGTCTGAGGAGTAGCACAGTCTCTCCTTAGTCTCATGAGGGGGGAGACCAGAATTAGTTGGGTTTACCAGTCATGTGCTGTGGCTCCACCAGCTCTTGGCCTCCCTGCCTTCAGCACAGGCCACCACTGGAATATAGTTTTCTTGTTTTTAGCCCCCCCGAAGATTCTTAATCTATAAAAAGAATGACAAATTATTCTTTTCACCAGGGGCATAGCATAGGGAGGGCCAGAGAGACCTTAGCCACCAATGCATGATTTTGAGAGGGTGCGAGTCAGGTACTCCCATGCAGGGATCCCCACCCTGCCTGCCGCTGGAGGGGGTCTCTGGGCCCCTCTGTGTCAGGGACTGGCAGAGGAGGAGGAGTGGCGGAGACTGCCTCCCCATCCTGACCCTTCCGGGGAGGAGGAAGAGGAAGACAGTTCAGAATTACAACAGGGGTCTGTGGGAGGTCACAGCTCAGAGGCAGGGGAGGGGGGTAGTTGGGAAAACATGGGAGAGGAGGAGCAGGCCAAGCTAGAGCAGCAGGTTGCTGACATGGTGTCACTGGAAAGTATTCCAGACGCATCATCTCCCAGAACCCAGCGAGCCCTAGAAGTAGGAGAGCAAAGAGCTCAAAGACAGAGGACACTTAGTGGCACCTGTAGAAGAGGATGATGAATGAGGAAGTGGGAGAGACCGTGTGTGTGTGTGTGTGTGTGTGTGTGGAGATTCACTTGGGACAACACCATTGTCCAAGAGACTGGGTTCTATAGCCTCTCTCTGTAAAGTCTGAAATAAAAAGGACTGTAAGAAACTTTCCCTTGTCTTTACACTTTCCTGGGCAACCAGCCGTGAGCCGCTGACAGCATCCTGACACTCACTGAATGGTTGCCTGGTCAGTGTTGGGGGATGCTCCCACCAAAGGCTACATCGGCCGACTGGGCTCCACCTTTCTGTTGTGGTCGGAATGTCCCTCTTCTTGCTGAGTTTTGGCAGAGAAGAAGAGTGCCAAGGCCATTTGGAATGCCCCCCCATCTTTAAATAAAAGCTCATAGAGGGGAGCAGAGCAGTGGCGTAGCGTGGGGGGTGCAGGGGGGGCGGAACGCACCGGGCGCAACATCTGGGGTTAGGGCAAATCAATGGGTTAGGGGGCGCAAATCCACGGGTTAGGGGGCGCAAATCCACGGGTTAGGGGGCGTAAATTACTTGCCTTGCCCCGGGTGCTGACAACCCACGCTACGCCACTGGAGCAGAGATGAGCAAAGCTCTGCATCTTTGTAAGACTTCATGGACCTCCTCTCCCCATATAAACTGTCCTGGACTCTGCATTCATCATATGAGGCCCTTTTTATTGTGCTTCCTTCATGAGAGGTCTGGGGGCGGCAACACAAGAACGGGCCTTTTCTGTAATGGCTCCCTGTATGTAGAATGCTCTCCCCAGGGACGTTCGCCTGGCACCTTCATTATGCACCTTTAGGCACCAGGCAAAAACGTTCCTCTTCAACCAGGCCTTTATTTGACATCCTATACCCTTTTTAAAAGGGACGCAGGTGGCGCTGTGGTCTACACCACAGAGCCTAGGGCTTGCCGATCAGAAGGTCGGCGGTTCGAATCCCCGTGGCGGGGTGAGCTCCCGTTGCTCGGTCCCTGCTCCTGCCAACCTAGCAGTTTGAAAGCTCATCAAAGTGCAAGTAGACAAATAGGTACCGCTCCAGCGGGAAGGTAAACGGCATTTCCGTGCGCTGCTCTGGTTCGCCAGAAGCGGCTTAGTCATGCTGGCCACATGACCCGGAAAAACTGTCTGCGGATAAACGCCGGCTCCCTCGGCCTATAGAGTGAGATGAGCGTGCGACCCCAGAGTCGTCCGCGACTGGACCAAATGGTCAGGGGTGCCTTTACCCTTTTAAAATGTGGCTCTTTTCTGGGGAGGGGGGTATTATTGGGTTGTTGCTTTCATCCTGATTATATTTGTTGTGATCTTTTCTGTGAACTGCCTTGAGACCTCCGGGTATAGGGCGGTATATAAATTCAATAAACAACAACAACCTACAGTGGTACCTCAGGTTAAGTACTTAATTCGTTCCGGAGGTCCGTACTTAACCTGAAACTGTTCTTAACCTGAAGCACCACTTTAGCTAATGGGGCCTCCTGCTGCTGCCGCGCCGCCAGAGCACAATTTCTGTTCTCATCCTGAAGCAAAGTTCTTAACCTGAGGCACTATTTCTGGGCTAGCAGAGTCTGTAACCTGAAGCGTATGTAACCTGAGGTACCACTGTACAGCCTTCTAAATGTGGGAAGGGGGAAAAGTTATTGTTCTGTTAGTTTTGGTTTAGTTATTTCCTTGTGTTTTGTGTTTTATTCTCCGTACCACCCTGAGATCTTTGGGTGAAGGGTGGTATATCAATTTAATAATAATAAAAAAGATCACACCGATGAAGAGAATAGCAAAGGTTCTGAGGCATCCAGCACCCACCCTGCCAAGAGCTGACCTTTCCGACGTCAGAAGGACACATGCCCAAGTGTTTTTTCCTCCCTTTCAGTGCATCTTCTTCTAAAATGTGAGCCACTCAAGTACTCACTTGTCTCTTTGCATGAAATTGGTAGCAGCTCAGTGATGCGATTAACTGGCTGTTATTTAGTTACAGCCGGTTAGCGACGGCATGGGTTTGCCATTGATCAGCTGGAAGTGACTGTCCACTTTAAATATGGATAAACTAACTGGAGGGCCCGGCAAGACAAGCTGCGTGACGGAGGTGGAACATGATAGAGACTGGCAGGATCTCCCTAGACTCGTCGAAGGCCAAAGAGCTGGCCGCAGTTGTGAATTAAAAATATTATATCTATCGCTATATATAGCGGCGGCCGCAAAGCCAGTGAGGGGATTTTCCAAGACAGCTTGGAACATTTGAACGAATGTGTCCCAATCAAAGGAGTCTATTTCGAAATGTGATGCTTCCCCTTGCCCTAGTTTTACAGGAGCTGTGGCTGATTTTTTTTTAAATAATCAAATCAAATGACTGGAATGATTCACTCCTGGTTTACAGCGAGTGAGTTTCTTCTCTTTCCTTTCAGAGACCTTTGACCCGTTGCCTCTTTCCAAGTCCCTTTGCTGCCGCAGCGACATCATTCCCCGGAAACGGCGCAAGGAGTGGATTGAGAAGCAGCTTAATGAACTCTAATAACCCTGTTTGTTCACAGAAGCCCCATTACCTAGAAACAGCTGACTGAAGCATCACCAGAGGCAGCAAAAACAAGGCTGGTGAAAAAAAGTGCCTCCCCTTTTCCACACACTCGTGGTCTGCCGTTTCTGGCAAATAAATCATCCATTGAGGTTAAAGAGAACCCAACCTGGGACGAGGGAGGAGAGGAGCGTATTAGATGTCGCACTTCTGAAGGAAAGGATGGGTCTCCTCAATAGGACCTGGACTCCTGCAGGGATCCCAGGAGGAGCTAATGGTGGAGGCGGCTGGTACCCATTGGCACTGGTGGGTCAGAAATCAGGGAGCCCAACGGCAGATGGAGGCAGAGCCAGTGGCAGGCAGAGGCAACTCATTCTGGTTTCGTCCGCCATCCGGGATAGCTCTGACGGCAGAGCAACAGACTATTAATCCCAGGGTTGTGAGCCCCACGTTGGGGTTAAAGATTCCTTGTGGTCCCTCTCAAGGCTACCATTCTACGAGCCTCTTCCCTGCTCAGTTACAAGGGCAAGCCTGAGGTGGAGAAGGCTGTAAGTCAGAAGCCTAGGGTGGACTGAACTTTGGGGGGTGTGTGTGTTGGTGTGCCACTTGGTAAAGGTAACGGGACCCCTGACCATTAGGTCCAGTCGTGGCTGACTCTGGGGTTGCGGTGCTCATCTCGCTTTATTGGCCGAGGGAGCCGGCGTACAGCTTCCGGGTCATGTGGCCAGCATGACTAAGCCGCTTCTGGCGAACCAGAGCAGCACACCGAAACACCGTTTACCTTCCTGCCAGAGCGGTATCTATTTATCTACTTGCACTTGGACGTGCTTTCGAACTGCTAGGTTGGCAGGAGCAGGGACCGAGCAACGGGAGCTCACCCCGTCACGGGGATTCAAACTGCCGACCTTCTGATCAGCAAGTCCTAGGCTCTGTGGTTTAACCCACAGCACCACCCGTGTGGCACTTGGCATAATAATAATAATAATAATAATAATAATAATAATAATTTATACCCCACCCATCTGGCTGGGTTTCTCAAGCCACTCTGGTTGGCTCCCAACAGAATATTAAAAACACAATAAAACATCAAACATTAAAAACTTCCCTAAACAGGGATGTCTTCTAAAAGTCAGATAGTTGTTTATTTCCTTGACATCTGGTGGGAGGGCGTTCCACAGGGCGGGTGCCACTACTGAAAAGGCCCTCTGCCTGGTTCCCTATAACATCACTTCTCGCAGTGAGGGAACCGCCAGAAGGCCCTCAGAGCTAGACCTCTGTGTCTGGGCTGAACGACTGGGGTGGAGACACTCCTTCAGGTATAAGGGACCAGTTTCCATGGACCAGTCAACTTCCTACTTCTTTCTGATGATACATGCACCAGCCCTCCTCACCCAATTGTCAGGTGCATACCACCCACAAGCACCCATGTGGACTTCTCAACAGAGGGGAAGTTCTGGGCCCATCAAAATCCCCCCTCATGTAGAGTACCCTATATATGCAGATCAATTTTATCTACTTATTTACTCCTTCAGTGCCAAAATGGTTTTGGAGTAGTGATGCCAGCTGGGGAGGTGGGATCTTGCGCCCCCCCCCAAAAAAAATTTCAAGGAGGGGATCGGGCTCCCTCAATAGTCCACGATGATGTTTGTACACTGAGTGATGCGGCCATGTCACTTGAGCTAGCCACACGGCGTGCATGCCACATGTCACATCACATGCATGAGAGACGTGGGCAAGACCCATAGTCCCCTCAGATGCCCCTCAGTTGCACACCTGCCTCTAAATGATTTCCAAAATTGTTCTGAAGAGGTAGGATCACCTCAGACAGCCACTGAGGCATGATATTGCATGCCAAGGCTCCATGACCCGCAGTTCCCTAGTGGATAATAAACACATGAACACGAGCACAGTCGTACCTCAGGTTAAGTACTTAATTTGTTCTAGAGGTCCGTTCTTAACCTGAAACTGTTCTTAACCTGAAGCACCACTTTAGCTAATGGGGCCTCCTGCTGCTGCCGCGCCGCCAGAGCATGATTTCTGTTCTCATCCTGAAACAAAGTTCTTAACCTGAAGCACTATTTCTGGGTTAGAGTCTGTAACCTGAAGCGCATGTAACCTGAAACGTATGTAACCTGAGGTACCACTGTATTTCAGAAACTGGCTCTTTAAACTGTTGGGAATTCCTTCGTGCTCTTGTGCTGTCTGAATTGCTTATTGGGAAT
Organism: Podarcis filfolensis; assembly: GCF_964270895.1. Taxonomy (NCBI): domain Eukaryota; kingdom Metazoa; phylum Chordata; class Lepidosauria; order Squamata; family Lacertidae; genus Podarcis; species Podarcis filfolensis. The sequence continues at coordinate 12,638,958 of NC_139612.1, forward strand.
TGCTATTTTATTTATTTTTATTCAATTCCACAAAGGGATTGTTTCCTATGCAACATCTCAAAGTGATTCAAAATGCATCAGCGATAAAGAGCAGCTCAGTTGGTAGAGCATGAGGCTCTTAATCTGAGGGTTGGGGGTTCGAGCCACAACAGCGGTGCCAACTTGAAGAAAAAATTGTGGGGTGCCCAGGTAAGCCCTGCCCTGCATAATCAATCACATGACGCAGTGCATGCACACCATTTGAACGGGAATCCCCATCAACTTTGTGGGGGCCTGTTCCCCTCAAATATTTTATTGTGGGGGCCAAAGCCCCCATGGCCCCTAGACGTTGGCTTCTATGTTGGGCAAAAGAGGAAAAGGTAAAGGACCCCTGGATGGTTGAGTCCAATCAAAGGCGACTATGGGGTTGTGGCGCTCATCTCGCTTTCAGGCCGAGGGAGTCGGTGTTTGTCCACAGACAGCTTTCTGGGTCATGTGGCCAGAAGGACTAAACGACTTCTGGTGCAATGGAACACCATGACGGAAACCAGAGCACATGGAAACGCTGTTTACCTTCCTGCCACAGTGGTACCTATTTATCTACTTGTCTCTAGATGACCTTTGCGGTCCCTGTTCCACTGTTGAACAGCTCTTACTGTCAGAAAGTTTTCCTATATGTTTAATTGGAATCCTCTTTCTTTGAACTTGAAGCCATTGGTTTGGATCCTACCCTGCAGAGGAGGAGAATACAAGCCTGTTCTCTCTTCCATGTGACAGTGCTTGAGATATTTGAAGAAGGCTATCGTATCAGCTCTCAGTCTCCTCTTTTGCAGGCTAAACATGACCAGCTCCTTCAAGTGCTCCTCGTAAGGCTTGGTTTCCTGACCCTTATATATTTCATATATAGAAACTATTTCCAAATCCAATATGGTTACAATCAGAGATAAGGATATGAGGAAGTTACTGGATTATTTTGGCTTGAATTCCTACAGTTTGACCGGAGCTGCAGACAAGAGAAAGGCAGGTCAGCTTGCACCAGTGGATGGAATAATAATAATAATAATAATAATAATAATAATAATAATAATAATTTATACCCCGCCCATCTGGCTGGGTTTCCCCAGCCACTCTGTGCGGCTCCCAGCAGAATATTAAGAACACGATAAAACATCAAACATTAAAAACTTCCCTCAACTTCTAAAAGTCAGATCGTTGTTTATTTCCTTGACATCTGGTAGGAGTGCGTTCCACAAGGTGGGTGCCACTACCAAGAAGGCCCTCTGCCTGGTTCCCAGTAGCCTCACTTCTCACAGGGAGGGGGGGGACTGCCAGAAGGCCCTCGGAGCTGGATCTCAGTGTCTGGGCAGAACGATGGGCTGGAGATGCTCCTTCAGGTATACTGGGCTGAGGCCATTTAGGGCTTTAAAAGGTCAGCACCAACACTTTGAATTGTGCCCGGAAACGTTCTGGGAGCCAATGTAGGTCTTTCACGACCTATGTTATGTGGTCTCGGCGACCACTCCCAGTCACCAGTCCAGCTGCTGCATTCTGGATTAGTTGTAGGCAAAGACCTAGACAAGGTGGTCATCAAAGTTCAGGAAACGTACCACTATACACATATGACATTGGATCTGAACCATCTCAGCTACTGCAGCTAGTGGCAAGGTCTAACACACACTGTTTCCTTTGAGATGCCATATTTCTAGAACTAATATTCAGTTGCTGAGCTTTTTTAAGGCAGTCGCTCAATGGACCTCAAATTCCTGCACATTTTGCCAATTTTTCCAGAATTGGAAGAAGTTTCGATCTACAGAAATCCCTAGTACCATTTGCTACGATTCAGCAGTAAACAGTGGGTTTTTAAAGAACCTCCTCTCAGATCTGTGACTTGAAATCACGGGACCGATGAAGGTTTGGATGCCTGCAGATACTCTTTCTTCCGTTGTCTCCCAAAACAGACAGATGCCAACAATAAGAGCCACTGGTACCTTTAATCCTCCATAAATTTGCCTCATCCAATTTGAATCCACAATAGACCCATCCTAGTAAAAATATCCAACCCCCTTTAAAATGTTCCTGTCTCTGCTTAGAAATGGTATGCAGATCTCAAAATGCAGAATGAGAAGAAGCTCCTCTTTTTCTGGTAATTAAGGAGTAGCAGTAAATTTGGATATTCAATACCTTTTGCAGTACTGTTGACGAGTTCAGCGTCATTTCATCATCCACAGCAAGTGTCAAAGTCACCACAGATAGGGAAAAAAAGTTATCATTTTCTATGTATTAGATTTATTCCCAGCCACATTTCTGTAAATAATGCATCTTCGAAAATAGTATCGTAAGTCAAGTGTATTCTCTAATTAGAATCAGTAACTGAAAGTTCCATAATTTTTTTTCTGAACTTTCACTTTCAGCTTCCTAGTCTCTGATGGGCAGGCGAACGGCAGGGCCCACCGTTGGGAGAAGAAAGGGAGACAGGAGCAGAGCACAAGGAATCTTGATATTTTATTTTTATTTTGTTAAGTGCATTGTGCATCTCCGTCTAATCTTGCCTCTTCCTAAATTTTTTTATTGCCACATGTTTTTCCAACCAAAGAATCTAATGAAACAAAAATGGGATTGAAGTGATAAGGAAATGTCCGGGGGAGGGACAAAAATAGTGGGTGGCAGAGGGTCAGTTGGGAGGAAAGGAGAAATGTCCCTATTTTGCTCTGAGGAATGTTGGAGAGGATGATATTACCTTCAGGATCACAGACACCATGGCTGGATCTACGCTGACTTTTTAAACGTTATTTGAATGATATTAGATATATCGTTCTAAAACGTCGAAGGGCATGTTGTTGTTGTTTAGTCGTTTAGTCGTGTCCGACTCTTCGTGACCCCATGGACCAGAGCACGCCAGGCACTCCTGTCTTCCACTGCCTCCCGCAGTTTGGTCAAACTCATGCTGGTAGCTTCGAGAACACTGTTCAACCATCTTGTCCTCTGTCGTCCCCTTCTCCTTGTGCCCTCCATCTTTCCCAACATCAGGGTCTTTTCCAGGGAGTCTTCTCTTCTCATGAGGTGGCCAAAGTATTGGAGCCTCAGTTTCAGGATCTGACCTTCCAGTGAGTACTCAGGGCTGATTTCCTTAAGAATGGAGAGGTTTGATCTTCTTGCAGTCCATGGGACTCTCAAGAGTCTCCTCCAGCACCGTAATTCAAAAGCATCAATTCTTTGGCCTTCTTTATGGTCCAGTTCTCACTCCCATACATCACTACTGGGAAAACCATCGCAGGGCACACTGGTAAATTAAAAACGTTTCTTACCTCTGTTTTTTTCCTTCTGTTTTCCTATTGCCACTTCCTGCAGCACCTTCTGGCATTATGAACTGTACTAGCAGAACATCACACATCCATTCTTTAACGCTTCCTCAACATTATAAACCCTGAGTGCAGATCCGTGCCGTGTCTATGAAAATAAGTTATTTAGCTGGGAATCGCAAATAGCAGGCTTGTGCTGGACTTGCATTCTGTTTGCAAGTGTCCCATTGGCATCTGGTTGGCTGCTGCGGAAACAAAATGCTGTACCTTCATTGAAAATGTTGTCTATAAGAATAAAAGAAAATTATTATAAATTAGCTTGAAGATGGTATTTAACTCCAGTCAGATTAAACCATATAAACAAGGAATATTCGGTGTTATGTTGGAGGGGATGCCAGGGAATTATGTCCACATGTGGTGGAGGTGTAAATATGTACAATTTTTTTTTTTTGGCAAAGGGTGTTTAAGGAGATATCAGAAATCACTTGGTTAAAGCTGACCAAAAGTCCAGAGGTAGCATTATTATCAATGTACAGTGGGGTGGATGGTTCGCAGGCCATGAATGACTTGCTGCACAAATTATGATAGCTAGGAAGTAGAAGGGGCAAGCAGAATGTAAAATGGAAGAATGTCATAAAAAGGTGTGGCATATAACTATTAATAAATTAACATGTGCCATTAAGGTAAGATGGGGAATACGCAGGAGGAATGATTTTGAGGAGATACGGAGGGTGTTTGTAGAATTTGTACTGTTAAAATGGAAAGGGGTCAAACCATCGGAAGAGGTGTTGAAATTTTGGGAGGTTGGATAGTTGCAATGGAATGGTCTTGGTGGTGGGGTGCACATTTTTATTCTTATTTGTGTATGGTTATTACTTTGTCAACATATTTTGACAAAGTAATAACCATACATAAATAAGATTTTTTTTTGAAAGAAAAAAGTGCGGCACCTTTGGCCTAATATCCAGCTGGACTATTCTTATGCCAGGGATGAGAAGTTTGCAGATCTGGACTTCCGGGTTGGTGCCTCCAGACAATGGCGGAATTCCTCTGATCGGGAGGAATTAGCTGCATGGAAATTAGGGTCTGGCCGCCACGGAGAAGGCGGGGACCCATAAAAATCACAGGCGGGAGAAGCCTGTGAATGTGGGATTCGGCTGGCACCTTTTGCGCCTCCCCTACTCGCGGGGAAACCCGGTTTCGGGGATCCGAAGCGATGTGGGGTGAGTGGCGTGGTGCTTTGAATCGACTGCTTTTTTCATGGAGTGAAGCCGCATTGCTGTTGCCGGAGAGCGCTGACTTTTTCCTGTGGACAATTTGATCTTGAAACAACTACCCGTGAGTAGAACGGAAAATTGGATTTTTAAACGTCTTAATTTGGCACCGAAACGGGGAGGTTTTAAACAGGAAGTCCGCCTCCCCCTTTTGTAAATAGACTGAAGCAAAGAGGCTGCAAGCTAAAGTCTCGGAAAGTCTTCTGTAAAGAATTAAACCTCCATCGGCTAAAATCGTTAAACCCCCCTTGGAAGCAGGAGAAGAGGGGGGAAATTTTAGATTGCCTAAGCCTGCAGGAGAGAGAGTGAAGATAAATTACCACCGTTTTGAACCTGGAAACGGGCTGCCAGTAAGATTGACGTTTTGGGAAAGTTCATTGACTGTGAATAAAACGTATGTTGACAGTTAAACAAGAGAAATATATTGTTTCCATTGTTTCCTTCTGCGCTTAAAAAGGAGCAAAAGTAACTGAAAATTGAAACTAATTTTGTTGCTGGATCTGCGTTTAAAAGGACTGATACAAATAGAAATTGTTTCCTCTAGAGGGAGCCTTTGAAACTGTTACAGGAGTGGAGCTGGGGAATTTTCCAGCTGCAGAGATAAAAGACCATGGGAATCAGGGATTGACCTTGGACTGGTAAGAATGTCGACAGAAGAAGCCTTAGTGATTGCATTTTGCAAGATAAGTGCTTCATTGGAACAGCTTCATAAGAAGACGGATGTGATGACTATTAAAATTGATAAAAAGTGACTGATTTGGGACAAAAAGTGAACATCTATACAGAAACTACTCAGGAATCGACTCAGGAATCTACTTTGACATGGCAAGTTGTGGAGAAGGCGAGGGAGAAAGTTGTTGTTGAACCTCAAGTAATACAAGTGGAGAGAGCCCCAGCCTTACAGAGGCAATTTGATGAATATAAGTTGTTGCCTTCTATGACTGAATTTAGAGAAAGTCAGATTTTGAGGATTGGAGCCCTGCTTGGATTGGAGAAGGAAAGTTGGACAGATCCCCTTATGCAGGGATGTTCTGGCTTTTGGGACCTGGATTTGGGTCAGGAGGAGATTGGAGTTGTGGGGGCCTTCAGTTTTGGAGGGATTTTGAAACACGTCCTGAAATATCTTTTGGACTTTAGTTTTGACTACGGAGAATGGGCTGACCTGTCGAGAAGGAATAAAGACATTGTTAGGTTGGAGCTTCCCCGAGATCTACTCCTCAGCACCAAAGGAAGGAAATTAAGAACAAGATCAGCAGAAGATAAAGTAAAGTGTATGTATAAATATGAAGACGATCTGCAGAAGGGACATGGAAAAGAGTTAAGAGCCTCGGACAGAAGATCACCAGGTTGATGGACCATATGGAATTGATAGAAAGGACTGGCAGAATCCGAGACCAGGGGGAAGAGACGGTGGAAGAAGATTGGGAAAAAGTTTAAAATTTATTTATAGAAATATTTTAAAATTAATGATGTTAGAAAAATGTTGGAATGAAATTACATGGCTTTAGTAGAAATGTTATAAGGAGTTAAGTACAAATAAGTTTTATGGTATTAATGGTAAGATAAGGTTAAAATAAAATAAGATAATTATATGACAGAAAACAGAGAAAGATGGAAAGGAATTGCTGAAATAATTAATAACTAGAATACAAAAAAGGGAGGTGTGAGGAGGTCGATGAAACAAGTAAATGAAAGACAAAGATGGAAATATTGGATGTGTTTTTAATTGTTTTTGCTTTTGTTTTTGTTTTGATGTATTGTTTTTTGCTTTTTTATGTATTGTAATGTATTGATTTGTTTTGTTTAATTTTTCTCCTTTTTTCTTCTTTCTGTAATCTTTAAACTTTTAATAAATATTATTTTTTTAAAAAGAGAAGTTTGCAGATCTTACTGAAAAACTAACCATCCTCAATTATACCATAACATTGGCATGACTGCACTATAACCCAATATAGGAACCACAGCATTTTGTTTGCTTGTTAGCAGACATCTCACTTTCTTTTGCTATATACTGCAGAAAAAACACTCCTTCCCAGCCTGTCAGGTTCACTGCAGAACCATTGGCTTCCTCAACGTTCCACATTTAAGGCTGGCACTTTGCACGTGTGGAGATTGTTTTCAGTCAAATGCCAACTCTGCCCTGGAATCACAAGATATAGATTGCATGGCACATGTCTCTCCCCACCCTGATCCCGATGGATGATCACTGACTCAGTGGACCAGAGGAAGGTAAAAGAAGTGATATGGATGCTGCCAGCATAATATTAATGGGAAAATTCTCCCTTGACCACAGATTTGGCAGCTCTTGCTTCTGTGCATGCGAATAAGAACTGTCACAGCAAAGAAGAGCTATTTCGAGATACTTTGAGGAGTCCCTGTGCTTTTCCATTTTCTTTCCATTTTTGATGGTATGCTTTTCCTCTGCATATGAAATGAGATCTTGCTTTCTCTTGGGAACAGTTCTTGGTCTTATGGTTTCAGTAGGCCAGATATGTAAAGGTAAAGGACCCCTGGACAGTTAAGTTCGGTTAAAGGTGACTATGAGGTTGTGGTGCTCATCTCGCTTTCAGGCCAAGGAAGCTGACGTTTGTCCACAGACAGCTTTCTGGGTCATGTGGCCAGCACGACTAAACCGCTTCTGGCACAACGGGACACCGTTACGGAAGCCAGAGCGCACGGAATGCCATTTACCTTCCTGCGATAGTGGTACCTAATTATATACTCGAATTGGTGTGCTTTCGAACTGCTAGGTTGGCAGGAGCTGGGACAGAGCAATGGGAGCTCACCCCATCGCAGGGATTCGAACCGCTGACCTTCTCGGCAAGCCCAAGAGGCTCAGTGGTTTAGACCATAGTGCCTCCCGCATCCCTTATATAAGTCCTTATATTGTGAAGATTAAACAATTACAGTCTGAAGCCACAAGGAGGAAGCTTCTAATTCAAGTTGCAGAGGATCTTTGCTGAATGAGACAGATGCTTGAGTACTCATTATGGAAAGATCTTGGTCATTGGGGTGGGTTTGGCCAGATAATATCGTATATTAAGTGCTACGTGAAATGACAATCCAGCTTCCAGCTGATCACGAAAAGTTGCAACATCACTAGCATGGAAGAAGAGGTGCCGACTTGCATCGAACAATGGGGGCCCATCATGCACACGAGACGTCATACGCATTGTGCACCGGGAGGAGACTGGTAGTGGGAGGAAGCAGTGGCGGAGCAAGCCGATCGGGCGCCTGGGGTGGTGCGTGTGCCCTGCACCCAGGGACGGGGCCAGCCACCCGCATGGTGGGGTAAGCTGGGGCAGGTGCTCCATGGGGCCTCCAAGGAGTCTGCCTGCCTCTTCCCACCCAGCTGCCCTACAGCTGAGGGGGAGGCAGTGGGCGGACTGTTTGGGGCAGCGTGGAGCCTGCAGGCACCCAAGCCACTGTGTCACTCCCAGGAGAGATGCGTGGCTTGGGCGCACTGCAGGCCCTGTGGTGATTGCCTCCCGGCATTTTGTCACCCCTCTCAGTGGTGACACCTGGGGTGGACTGCTCCCACCACACACCCTTCTTCCACCCCTGGGAGGAAGTCCGGCAAGGCCTGCTGTTGCCATGAGGCCCTGCAAGGCCTGCCACCACCACTGCAAGGCCCATCGAAGCCCACTGCTGCCACTTCTGCAAGGACCAGTGAGGCTTGCTGCTGCCACTGTGAGGTCTGGCAAAGCTTGCCACCACTGCTGCAAGGTCTGACAAGGCTTGCCATTGCTGCTGTGAAGGCCCCTGCTGCACACAGTTGTGGGGGCTCGGCTTCATCTCAACAGAGTTTGGGATGAAGACACCTCAGCCTTATAGAGATGGCATCTATGTGTGGAAGCAACCATACTTTATGACACTTTCTAGGAAATCCAGCTCCCAGATGCCACTGTCAGCTTCTCACCAAAGAGAAAGAGCACATTACTACACATGACATTTGGTGTGCGGTGACATTTGTTAGCATATCAGTCTTCACATTTCAGCAGCTATCTCGTTTTTTAAAAAAAATAATGACTAGAACTTGAGAAGCATTAGTCTTAAAAAATATTTTTGTTTAGTTTTTAAACATCTTTATTGAAAGTTCAGAAAGTACATAATTATATGTGCACTAAACATTGTGAGATGTAAATAAAAGAGAGAAAAAGAAAAAAAGAAACAGAATCCGTGTACAGTGGTACCTCAGGTTACAAACACCTCGGGTTACAAACCCTTCGGATTATAGACTCCACTAACCCAGAAGCAGTACCTCGGGTTAAGAACTTTACCTCAGGATGAGAACAGAAATCGTGTGGCAGTGGTGTGGTGCCAGTGGGAGGCTCCATTAGCTAAAGTGGTACCTCAGCTTAAGAACGGTTTCAGGTTAAGAACAGACCTCTGGAATGAATTAAGTTCGTAACCAGAGGTACAACTATAGAAGGGAAATTAAAGTGGGGAGGGGGCAAAACCCCCAAACTGTATACTTTACAAGGTAGTTATTGTACTTCACCAGATCTTAACCTATTACATTTGGATTCCAAATATCATTGAATTTCTCCATGGCAAATAGTATGCCTAGATATTCAACGTTGTCCTTGCAAATGTGAAATTGGTATTGTTTAAACGGTTGAACCAAAAAATTATTTCCTATTAACCACCAATTCCGATTTGGACCAGTTCATAGTGTATCCAGAGATATTGCCAAAAACATCTAAATTTTGCATGAATATTGGAACAGTACTGTGAGGTTTCGTGATAAACGGAAGGAGCATTAGTCGTTCTGACGTGCAGGAGTCTGTGGATCACAGGCGCTTGCGGGGAGAATCTCACAGATTTAGCTAGTTCCTGCTAGGGCTATGAACACACTCTCTGCTATTGAGGTAAAACATGCCCAGTTTAATAAAGTAGGAGGATTGACTTCCACCTAGTGATTTGCAGTTAATTACAGGTGCTGGAGTGGTGCTTAACACAAAGTGAAATACCGCGTTCCATTTCTCCACGCCATGTAACCTTCATTTATATTTTGCAGTTCTTCCTCCCTCTCCCCCCTTCTCCCCTGGGAGGATCATTGTGTTCCCGAGACATTAGATAGCGAAATCTTGTGCCCAGTTAAACGAAGGCAATTAAAAAGCAACACCAACATATAAAAATTCGAATGCTTCTCGGTGATGCTGCTGGCCGTATTTGCAAAATATTTTCGGCCGGTACAGTATGTTTGTGCTAAAGTAAATGGAGCATAGAGGGGCCGGGACATAGTCACATGAAATACATTTCGTTCCAGCTCCTGGGAAAGGAGGGGAGAGAGGAAGGGAAAGGTATTACCTAGAGGATTACATTGACCACGGTGTGATACAAAACGTGGCCTCCCCAGATGGCAGCAGTAGCTGGAAGCAGTCTGAGAGCAGGAATGTTCAAGTGCGCGGCAGTTTGGCGAACGTCACATGAAGATACGCACGGTTTCTGAAAGGTTGCCAGACCAGGAGGGAGAGGCCTTATGCTGGCTTGCGATAAAGGTACTTTATTGAGCTCCTAAGTTCTCTCAAGAAACAAATGGCTCAGGAAGCCTCAATGATACTTGGAACATATCAAGAGAAAACATTATTACTCATGCCGCAGCCAGCATGCCAGCATTCTAGTAACATTTCCCTGTCTTTTGCAACAAGTGACTTAAAGGGAAAATAAAGGCAGAGGCTTGCTGAAATTTCAACAGCATTCCTGTTCTTCAAAAAGGTAGTGTGACCTTGAAATATACCGTATTTCTCACTCTATAAGACGCACCAGACCGCAAGATGCACCAAGTTTTTGGAGGAGGAAAACAAGAAAAAATATATTCTGAATCTCAGAAGCCAGAACAGCAAGAGGGATCGCTGCGCAGTGAAAGCAGCAATCCCTCTTGCTGTTCTGGCTTCTGGGATAGCTGTGCAGCCTGCATTCGCTCCATAAGACGCACACACATTTCCCCTTACTTTTTAGGAGGGAAAAAGTGAGTCTTATAGAGAAAAAAATACGGTATATATAATAGTGCCCGATTCAAGACAATAGTACACATTTGTTTTATGATTTAGCGCAGACTATAATCAGTGTGACTTATAGTTAAATGAGAATGGTAGGAGCCCTTTTGACATGTTCCTGGAATGCATGGTCAGACGGCGGGGGGTGGGGAAGGATCATGTCAAACCTCCACATAAACTGCCTCGGCCCAGTATACCTGAAGGAGTGTCTCCACTCCATCGTTCAGTCTGGACATGGAGGTCCAGCTCTGAGGGCCTTCTGGCAGTTTGCTCACTGCGAGAAGCGAAGTTACAGGGAACTAGGCAGAGGGCCTTCTCGGTGGTGGCACCCACCCTGCGGAATGCCCTCCCATCAGATGTCAAGGAAATAAACAGCTATCTGACGTTTAGAAGACACCTGAAGGCAGCCCTGTTTAGGGAAGTTTTAGATGTCTGATGTTTTATTGTATTTTTAATATTTTGCTCGAAGCTGCCCAGAGTGGCTGGGGTATAAATAAATTATTATTATTATTATTATTATTATTATTATTATTATTATTATTATTATAGTTTGGATTTGATATCCCGCTTTATCACTACCCGAAGGAGTCTCAAAGTGGCTAACATTCTCCTTTCCCTTCCTCCCCCACAACAAACACTCTGTGAGGTGAGTGGGGCTGAGAGACTTCAGAGAAGTGTGACTAGCCCAAGGTCACCCAGCAGCTGCATGTGGAGGAGCGGAGACACGAACCCGGTTCACCAGATTACGAGTCCACCACTCTTAACCACTACACCTATTATTATTATTATTATTATTATTATTATTATTATTATTATATCATCATCCTCATCATCATCTTCACTGAAGGTATAAATTGGAACTCCCTGCTGAAGAAGGCACAATTGGGATTCATGATGACCTTAACATATTGGAGAACAGGTCCTAACTAACAAACTGTATTTCAATACAGGCAAATGTAAGTCAGGGAACGAGAGAGACAGGTAATAATAATAAGATGGCATGAGACAGACAGAAGATGGAGAGAGAGGGAGAGGGGGAGAGAGAGAGAGAGGGAGAGAGAGATTGCCCTGTGGTCCACTTAGGTAACTTGGTGTGTTGGAATTGAGCAACCACATCATTGACTTTTTGTCTGCTATGAGGCAAACTCTCTAGTAACAAGAGCAGGGGCTACTGTCTCTGCAGAGCTTATGTCATGGAGAGTCAAGGGCACGACAATTCACAACCCTGCTTGGTTGTTTGGTACATTGCATTTCTGAAGGCCCTATAAACCCTATAAACTCACGTGACTTATTTCCAAAATATCCTTCCCTGTCATTCAGCTAGAAGACATTCCTGTGTGATAAAGATCCCCTTATGAACCGCTTGAACTCTTGCGTGTTACTCCGAAACCTCTCTCTTGCCAAGGAAGCGGGGACTCGTGTTTGGACTCAGTGTTCTTGTTTTAATTGAAAACATCCTTCAGTGCACTTTATCCTTTCCATCTTAGAAGGGGAAAGTTACGAGAGGAAAGGCATGGCCACTGCCACATTTAGTCTTGCCATCCCGAACACATAAAATACTGTACCTATGGAATTGTTATAATCAGAAGGGGCTGATCTGAGTACACACATTACAAAACTGCACAGCAGTGTCATTAGGGGAGAAAACTGTACATCTTAAAGAAATTTTGGATAGTCTCTGATCAAAGGTTGCCCTGCAGTCATTAGCCGCAGACAAAAATTCATCACAATATCTGGGTTTACCATCACTCAGGCAGACGTGTAGGTACTCTTCTAGTCTATTCTTCCATGAGATCAGAATTATGCAATGCTAGGGATGGATTAACAACAACAACAACATCTCACTTTCAGGCCGAGGGAGCTGGCGTTTGTCCACAGACAGCTTTCCGGGTCATGTGGTCAGCATGACCAAGCTGCTTCTGGCGCAACAGAACACCGTGACGGGAACCAGAGCGCACAGAAACGCCATTTACCTTCCTGCCACAGCGGTACCTATTTATCTACTTGCACTGGTGTGATTTTGAACTGCTAGGTTGGCAGAAGCTGGGACAGAGCAATGGGAGCTCACCCTGTTGTGGGGATTCGAACCGCCAACTTTCTGATTGCCAAGCCCAAGAGACTCGGTGGTTTAGACCACAGCGCCACCCATTTCCCATAATTATCATAATGGGTGCAACTATAGTCGTATAACTTTTCTCAGTTCAGACACAACTTGCTACTAGTATTGAAAGCAAAACCTCACACTCACTAATAATAGTGACATGCGGCCAAAGGTGCAGTCAGCTACAAATTCACTCTGAAAATTGTTGGCTCAGACAGTGACCACACCACTGTAAATGATTAAAAGAGTAAAACCAGTGGTAGCCACTTATCCAAAGCTCTCCTTTCTCCATCTTCACTGTAACCTTCTCCTGTGTACTAGAGTCCCAATTATGGCTAATGACAATTGAATCATTATAGCTGAAAATTGGTTACCTATATGAGTAGTTATGGTAGGAATTGGATTGTCTCATTTGGTTGATTTCAATTAACTTCCCTGAAACACTGTTGACCTCTTGGGCTTTGTACTCTCTTAGGCGAAACGCAGGGTGCCAGTCTAATCCACTCAGCTCCAGAATAGCTTAAGAAACATCCTGAGGGCACACATCCTGTGACTCAGCTTAATCTTATGATCAGGAGAGTATCACTTGATGTGATGGACAAGAAATGCGAAGGAACAGGTTGACCTCTTCCACAGTTAGGGGACTTTCTTCGGTTTACAGAGAAACGAGAGGAGGAAATAATATCTTGGCGAAGTTATGCAGAGAGAGTCCCTTTTTAAAAATACATTAAACAACAGTAGTTGGTGACTGTGTGGCCTACTCTCTCTCTCTCTTTCCAAAACTTAGAGCTACATTTTGGGTAAAGATTAGAAGTTCCCGGATCCATTTTGAAAGAAACCTGGCAATCCAACTAGGAGACCAGAATTTTCTACTAGATAAAATGTCTAGGTAAAAGGTAAAGGACCCCTGGACGGTTAAGTCCAGTCAAAGGCTTGCGGCTTCAGGCCAAGGGAGCGGGCGTTTGTCCACAGACAGCTTTCCGGGTCATGTGCTATAAGCTACCCCAAAAGCAGGTTGGGATTTCTCAGATAGCTGCTCATCCTTCAGACTAAGGTTGCCATATTTCAAATTTTCTAAATTACATTTCAAAATATTCAAAATTTCCATGGTTCATTTTGCATACCATACATCCCTGCATATTTTACATGAACTAAACCATTCAGTGGAATGCAGGTGGCGTTGTGGGTTAAACCACAGAGCCTAGGGCTTGCCAATCAGAAGGTCGGCGGTTCGAATCCCCACGATGGAGTGAGCTCCCATTGCTCAGTCCCTGCTCCTGCCAACCTAGCAGTTCGAAAGCACATCAAAGTGCAAGTAGATAAATAGGTACTGCTCTAGTGGGAAGGTAAATGGCGTTTCCGTGAGCTGCTCTGGTTCGCCAGAAGCGGCTTAGTCATGCTGGCCACATGACCCGGAAGCTGTACGCCGGCTCCCTCAGCCAGTAAAGCGAGATGAGCGCCACAACCCCAGAGTCAGCCACGACTGGACCTAATGGTCAGGGGTCCCTTTACCTTTACCTTTATTTTCATCAGAGAAATGTTGGATGGCAACGCTCCATCGCCACAACTGAACTTTGTAAAGCGCCCTGTGATCCTCAGATAAAGGTATAGAAATTTGATGATGATGATGATAAGAACAACAACTAGAGGAACAACAACTCTGGGGGAGATCTCAAGAAGGCTTCCTCCTTCACCGGATCCCTTCATGTCTCTAGACTCTTCACAGTCACAAGCTTGTCAGCCCCCGAAAACAGACTGCAGCAATTTGAACGTGGCCTTTCGCCCTCAGCTGCTTCTCGATCCTTGCAAAGTTCATATTTTAAAGAAGGGAAAGGCAGGGTGTTTTTTTTTTTTGCTTTTTGTTTTACAAGGGAAGGCTCGCTTTGACGCCGTACAGTAGAAACTTGCAAAACTGTCCTGGCAGCCGGCCAGAAGTGGCTGGCTGCAGTGCAAAGTGCAGCTGTCTTGCTGCTTATGAACGGGAAATGACATGAGCTGGAGTGCCAACTGTTTTGAAAGAGCTGTTATATTTGCCGCTCGTCTCGTGCTCTCGGGTCACCCTGCCACTGCAAATTCAAATCATGCCGAGTGCTTGAACATACTTAAGTTCTGGCCTCCACATAGAAAGATCAGTGATCAGGGTCTGTCCCTCTCTCTCTCTCTCAAACTCTGGCTACAATATTGCTTAATGCATCCCTCATTTTCTCTCTATCACTGCAATTGATGTCCAGTCAGTTGTATCAGGATTTGGCAGCGATAAAGTAAAACACACACACAAAAAACCCGCACTGAAATCTCAACGCCCCACTGTTCACAGCACATACAGCTAGACGGAGACTTTTCATTTCCTCCATCACTATTTTTGGAAAGGGGAATTATGAAATATACTTTGGCTGACATCTCGGAGGCTATTCTTAAGCACATGTATTTTTTTTGACACAGTTGCAGATCTGTGGGTGCTTTATGTAAATGATTCTTATGTCTAGACAAACCACTTAGACAGACCCCTTTGTTTTTGACCTTGGTAATTAAGAATTATCCAGAGCCCCTTTAATAAAGCACCGCTGGAATTGGTTATAAATTAAATTTGGGTATGTATCCAAGATAATTAAAGTCGCAATAAGAACGGCATTGTTGAACCCTCCTGCAAGTAAAACAATATATAATGCTTTAAGTAAAGAGGACAGTAATTATAGGAAGCTGCTCTGGATGAATGACTTTCTTTGGAGATTATGGTGCTTGAGGATTCCCGTCTTTTTGCCAAACAGAAACTTTAAAAAGAGGAATCCAGAGTGAAATAGATTGCTTTATAAACCAGGAGGGAATGGCAAGATGTTTAAGATTAGTTGCTCATTCTCATAGCCCAGTTTAAGCAACTCTCAAGGGATCTGGCGAACCTTTTACCTATATTTAAAACATGAATCTATGGATGTGTGATTGTAAAACTTTAATCTGAAAAACCAAATAAATAAACTTATAAAAGTAAATATAAAAACCAATATCTTTTTGCAGATCGGTACCGTCCCAAGTATGTTCACCTTCACAGCGTAGGTTGCAAACCTCTGCTGCAAATTCCCCACAAGCTCTGTGTAGATGTTATGCTAAACGTGTTGGGAAACGGAGTCTGTGGACCCACTCCCACCCATTTGCACCTTATTCTGCAAAGAAGTAACATCTACACAGCAAAATGTGTCCCAATGTGCCGTGGGCAAGACACAGAAAAATTTAACCAAAGTTGCTCGCAGCCCAGCAGCGGACTCAGGTAATAAGGCACCCTTTGTAGGGCCAAGATTTGACAGTGCAGCTGTGATGGTCTGGGATTCGGACTCAGAGGCTGAACTTGAAGAATCCCAGCCTGCACAGGAGTCCCCGCCTCCAGAACCAGCTGAGCCGGGGCTGGGGCCTGAGCCTGAAGGGTCCTTGCCTGTGCTGGATCCTCAGGTGCAGGCACCAGCTGAATCTCCTCTGGCTCCTGAGGTGATGGAGGACCCATTGCCTGCAGGTGCTCCACTCTCAGCCCCGTCAGAGGAAGCTGAGGTTGCCTCTGGGTCCGGTCACCCTTCAGCCTCTCCTGAGCTGCAGAGGCTCAGAGCAGAGAGGCGGAGGGAACTAAGTTCCCACAGGAGGAGTGCTCGCCTCCAGGCCAGGAGAGGCGAATCACCTGTGGACCAGGGCCACCCTATGCCTCGGGGCAGATAAAAGCCAGTCAGCCCCAGTCCCAGGTTGCGGGAGCAATGTTGTTGGTAGTCTGTTCCTGCCTGCACCCTGTCCTGCTCTTCTGCCAGAGTTCCTGACCTCACCCAACTCCCTGCCTTGGACCCCGCTTCAGCTTTGAAGGACAGCCTCCATACCGCACCATCGACCTTGGACTGGACTCGGACCTCACCTCTTGGTAGCCCCCAGGACCAGCACACCAGCCCTCTCACCGCCTTCCCAAAGTCGGGTAAGGGATTCACCAGGTTTGGGGAAAGAGGAACGAGGGCTCCGGTAGTGTCCTAGAGACCTTCCGCCTCCTTCTCAATGCTGGGCAAATGCTAACTAGACTTTGGGAAGGAAGCAGAAAGGCACGTCCCTGGCCCCTGCACCCTGTGCAGGGGAATCAGTCGCGCTTCCCCAATGACTCTGTCGACATGCAGAGGGCAGGGAGGCCAGCAGCAGAGGGCAGGGAGGCCAGCGGTGCCGTCTCCTTCCATCGGCCCGTGCTCCAACATACATCAGCGACCTGAGCTTCAAAAGCCAGGGCACACTATTAGCAGAGTGAACTGCGCATGCAGAATAGGCCGAGCCCCTAGCCCCTTACCCTTGACCCTCAACCCCTGACCCCTGACCCCTGACCCCCTGACCCCCTGACCCTTAACCTCTAACCCCTAACCACACAACAATTCCACATGCCTGTTCCTTAAGGTGGAATGGAAATGTCAGAATAGGCCTAGCCCCTAGCCCCTAGCCCCTAGCCCCTAGCCCCTAGCCCCTAGCCCCTAGCCCCTAGCCCCTAGCCCCTAGCCCCTGACCCTGACCCCTGACCCCTGGCCCTCGACCCTTGACCCCTGACCCCGACCCTTGACCCTTGACCCTTGACCCCCTGACCCCCTGACAATTCCACATGCCTGTTCGTTAAGGTGGAATGGAAATGTCAGAATAGGCCTAGCCCCTAGCCCCTAGCCCTAGGTCCTAGCCATTAAACCTTAACCCTTAACCCCTAACCCTCGACCCCTGACCCCTGACCCCCTGACCCCCTGACCCCCTGACTCTTGACCCCTGACCCCTGACCCCTGACCCCAAACCAACGGAAGTTAGAATAGGCCTAGCCCCTAGCCGCTAGCCCCTAGTCCTTTACCCTTAACCCTTAAACCTTAACCCTCAACCCTTAACCCCTGACCCTTGACCATGACTCCTGAACTTTGACCCTTGACCCTTGACCCCCTGACCCCTGAACTTTGACCCTTGACCCCTGACCCTTGACCCTCGACCCCTGACCCCCTGAACTTTGACCTTGACCCCTGGCCCCTGAACTTTGACCCTTGACCCTTGACCCTTGACCCCTGACCCCTGACCCCTGAACTTTGACCCCCTGACCCCCTGACAATTCGACATGCCTGTTCCTTAAGGTGGAATGGAAATGTCAGAATAGGCCTAGCCCCTAGCCCCTAACCCTTAACCCCTGACCCAAGACCCCTGACCTCTGACCCCGTGACCCCCTGACTCTTGACCCCTGACCCCTAACCAACGGAAGTTAGAATAGGCCTAGCCTTAACCCTCAACCCTTAACCCCTGACCCTTGACCCTCAACCCTGACTCCTGAACTTTGACCCTTGACCCTGACCCTCCTGACCCCCTGACCCCTGAACTTTGACCCTTGACCCCTGACCCCCTGACCCCCTGACAATTCGACATGCCTGTTCCTTAAGGTGGAATGGAAATGTCAGAATAGGCCTAGCCCCTAGCCCCTAACCCCTTATCCCCTGACCCAAGACCCCTGACCTCTGACCCCCTGACCCTCTGACTCTTGACCCCTGACCCCTAACCAACAGAAGTTAGAATAGGCCTAGCCTTAACCCTCAACCCTTAACCCCTGATCCTCGACCCTCGACCCTGACTCCTGGACTTTGACCCTTGACCCTCCTGACCCCTGACCCCTGAACTTTGACCCCTGACCCCCGACCCCTGACCCCTGAACTTTGACCCCCGAACTTTGACCCCCTGACCCTTGACCCCTGACCCCTGAACTTTGACCCCTGACCCCTGACCTTTGACCTTTGACCCCCTGAACTTTGACCCCCGACCTCTGAACTTTGACCCCTGACCCCTGACCTTTGACCTTCGACCCTTGACCCCCTGAACTTTGACCCCTGACCCCTGAACTTTGACCCCCAACCCCTGAACTTTGACCCTTGACCTTTGACCCCTGACCCCTGAACTTTGACCCCTGACCCCCTGAACTTTGACCCCTGAACTTTGACCCCCTGACCCCTGAACTTTGACCCTTGACCCCTGACCCCCTGACAATTCGACATGCCTGTTCCTTAAGGTGGAATGGAAATGTCAGAATAGGCCTAGCCCCTAGCCCCTAGCCCCTAACCCTTAACCCCTGACCCAAGACCCCTGACCCCTGACCCCTGATCCCCTGACCCCCTGACTCTTGACCCCTGACCCCTAACCAATGGAAGTTAGAATAGGCCTAGCCTTAACCCTCAACCCTTAACCCCTGACCCTCGACCCTGACTCCTGAACTTTGACCCTTGACCCCTGACCCCGACCCCTGAACTTTGACCCTTGACCCCTGACCCCTGAACTTTGACCCTTGACCCTTGACCCCCCGACCCCTGAACTTTGACCCTTGACCTTTGACCCTTGACCCACTCTGAACTTTGACCTTTGACCCCTGACCCCCTGACCCCCTGACAATTCGACATGCCTGTTCCTTAAGGTGGAATGGAAATGTCAGAATAGGCCTAAGCCCCTAACCCCCTTAACCCTTAACCCTTGTAAATTGACATGTGACACACAACAATTCCACATGGCTGTTCCTTAAGGTGGAATGGAAATGTCAGAATAGGCCTAGCCCCTAGCCCCTAGCCCCTAACCCTTAACCCCTCACATGTGTTTCCTGTAAACAAATTAAGTCCAATTGTTCCTTTTTCAATAAATGAAAAACTTTCCTCCTCTTCTCCGGGGAGTTAAGTCCATGAATGTTCCAACTTAATAATTGCAGAGACATGGTGTATTTATTCTACTTTCCTCCAACTGCTCCCAGTAGTTCCTCTTATTCTGACGGTGGTATCACTTTTTCTAATTTGTACAATCCCAAAGGTGGTGGTACTATGTCTAGTACGTTTTCAGACTGCATTCCTAGTGTATCTCCTCAGAGGTTTTGAGAAAGGAGGCAGATTGGTGAAGATTAATGATGCTAAGACTGTTTTGATGTATGGAAGTGATGTTATATGGAAAACGTCTGGATATGGCTACTGGATAAAAAATAATAATATCCACGCAGGATTACAAACTGTTCTAACCAGCTTGCGGAGATTATCAGAGGTCACAAAGAGAAAGGAAAAATATATGAAAATAACAACAAGAGATGTGGAAAAACAGTAAGAAAGGACTGGATAGTACTGTGAACATCATATGGTTAGATTTGTGGACATTAAAACAGCAGTAAGAAGCAAGAAGTTGATTGGATCCCCTTTGGAACTTGAAATATGGGTACCCCCAACAAAAATTTAAAATTCGGCTGTGTAATTTGGAATTTATGTAATTTGGTTTGATTTGATGTGATTGGTCGGTTAATAAAAAATTATTCTTAAAAAACAAAACAAAAAACAACAACTTCCAAATCCAATACAGTTACAGACAGAGATAATAATAAGGATATGAGGAAGTTACTGGATTATTTTGGCTTGAATTCCTACAGGAGCTTCATAAATAAAAAGGCAGGTAAGTTTGCACCAGTGGGCGGAATAGGCAAATACCTAGACAAGGTAGTCATCAAAGTTCAGGAAATGTGCCACTATATGTGTATATGAGAATGGATCTGAACCATTTTTTAGGAAATGAATCTCAATTTTCCAAAATCGCCCTGGACATGTCTGTGAAATTCCAGATGTATGGCAACTCTAGTTTGCGGTTGAATTGGAGGAAACGTCAACCCACAGAAAACCTGATTGCCATTTGTTACAATTCAAAAGTAAACCGTGGGTTTGTTTGTTTGTTTTTTTGTCCCTATTGACATTCATTCTATTAGCCTGGGCCCAGTGCTCCAATCTGTTAAGGTCATTTTGAATCCTGATTCTGTCTTCTGCGGCATTAGCAGCCCCTCCCAGGTGCCATCTGCAAATTTGATGAACATCCCCTCAAATCTTTCTTTCTTTTTTTTTTAGATAATATTTATTCAGAATTTTGAAGATTACAAAGAGAAAAAAGAAAAAAAGTAAAAAAGACAGAAAAAGTACAATCATTAAAAAAACAAAAAAACAAAAAAAACAAAAAAAAAACCAGATTAAACCTTTACATAACTTTCTTCCTTTACTTATTTCCTTGACCTCCTCACACCTCCCATTTTTGTATTCTAATTCAAATTGTTATTTCAGCAAATCCTTCCAACATTGTTTTTATCTCAATAATTTGATTTAATATATTGTAGTTTTACGTTCACTCTTTCATCAATTCATTTTTACTTAATCCTTATATATCATTACTACCAAAGCCATATAATTTTCTTTTTCCAACATCTTTGTAACAATCCTTAATTTTACAATATTTTTGAAGATATACTTTAAATTTTTTCCATTCTTCTTCCACCGACTCTTCTCCTTGGTCCCGGATTCTGCCAGTCATCTCAGCCAATTCCATGTATTCCATCACTTTCATCTGCCATTCTTCCTGGGTGGGTAGATCTTGTGTCTTCCAATACTTTGCGATGAGTATTCTTGCTGCTGTTGTGGCGTACATAAAAAAAGTTCTATCCTCCCTTCGCACCAATTGGCCAACCATGCCCAGGAGAAAGGCCTCTGGTTTCTTCAAGAAAGTATATTTAAATACTTTTTTCATTTCATTATAGATCAGAACATCCCCTCAAATCTTTCATCCAAGTCATTTGTAAAGATGTTGAACAACAACGTACCCATCCAGAGGAGACAACTGACCACAGCAGGGCATGGCAAAGAGGCAACGGGTAAGGGTTATAACTCGGTGGAATGGAAAAAAAACCCCAGATTCAATCTCCAGCATCTCAAAGTAGGACAGGTTGTTTCCTGCCCAAAACCACAACGAATTGCTGCTAGATGGACCACTTGTTTGACTCCCTAGAAGGAATTTTGTCATGTTCCTAATGGACTCGAGTTTTGAATGATCACTGAAGTGCTCAGTTTTCCTTACCTTTCAGCATCGCAGAATCGCCGAGGCGAAATAATGCCATTTCATGAGTTTGACCTTTGCATCACCTTTCTGTCCGCTTGAGGAAGAAAACACTTTGAGTGGATGCTAACCAAAAGGTTTACATTAGTTATCCTTGCAAGTTAAACTTGCAAATTTAAGGTTAATCTGTGCATGTTAATATTAAGCAGGGTGTTGGTTAACGTTTATTTATGGTTGCTGAACATATACTTTTGTGTGCGTCATAATATACATGAGGAAAAGTGTCATGTAACCTCTGATTATTTGGTAATGGTGTTATATGTCGAACCAGGTGTAAAATAACGAACCTAAAAGGGATGGGAAATGAAACTGAAGAAAGAAAAATGTGTGTTTGCCGCAAATGAAATTTGCAAATACTGTACGAGAAGCTCTCGGATAATTTTGGTGACTACGGGATGGCCTGAAATTACAAAACGCAGCAGAGACGCATGCACATGTTTAGTAAAGCCAAATGGTTGGACTCTCTATTGCTTCCTATATTACGTTACCTTGTTCCCATGTGAAATGCCAGCAATGTTGTGAATAGGATATGCTCATCAGCAGAGATTACAGGCACACAATGGGACCGAGTGGAATTTATCTGTTCCCACAACTCCAAGGAGATCACGTAATGAAGATCTAACACTACTTCTTTTTACCTAAATCCAGGGCTGACGTACATTTATATTTGCTACTGATATTTGAGGTCTATGCCTATTTTGCTTTCATAAAACTGGCTTGGCTCAATCTCTTCTCTGAAACAGGAGTGAGAAAGGAATCGGATCCCGATTTCCAATGCAATTTAAGACAGCTGCATTTAAGTAAACAAATAAAGACATTTACCTTTCCGGGGTGGCATGTACTGCGTGTCTCTTGATTAAAAACCTGTAAGGGAACTGGATCAACATACAATGAAGCCTAAGGAATTCACGGTCAATCATATTTGTATTTGTACATTAACCTTTTGTTTTCATAGCAATTTGTCAAAGAAGTTTTTTGTGGGGTGCGGTGCTGAAAACCTCAACAAGATTCGCATCTTGATATCGAAGAAACAGAACCATCATTCCCCTGAGGGATGAGCTTGCTGTTGTCCGCCACCGATGAACTTCTGAAGTGTTTTGCTTTAAAACAGAGAAAGCTTTTTCTAATGATTTGCCACAGCTTCTCCCCCAACCCAACACCCCCCCCCGGAGTTAAAAATTAACTCCTGTTGTTACTATGATACTTATCAACTGTTGGCCAGTTGTTTGTCTTTTTGCTGATTCTTCAGATGCTTCAAAGAGATCTGACACCTGATCTCCAGTGGCTTCTGCCCACATATTTTTCATGGGATCAGATAGGGGAGCTGGCTGTTTTGACATTCTGTTCAGAGTTACCCTTGCCCTATATTTCCAGGATGGACTTTTCCCCCATTTAAAGAAAGGAAAAAAAAGGACTGGAAAACGAGCGAGGTCCCAACTAAAGAAGAATGGCAACTTAAGCTGACAAAATACGTGCAGCTTGCAGACTTAACATATAGAATAAGAGAACAAGAAGAGCATACATTTAGAGAAGATTGAAAAATGTTTATTGAATATATGGGGGAAATGGTGTACACTTGAAAATGTTGGCAGCATTAAGATAAATTCAACAGTGTAAATAAGTTTTGATGGATGTAACAATGGAATACTGAATGGTTTAAAGGTAAAGGGACCCCTGACTGTTAGGTCCAGTTGCAAACGACTCTGGGGTTGCGGCGCTCATCTCGCTTTACTGGCCGAGGGAGCAGGCGTATAGTTTCTGGGTCATGTGGCCAGCATGACTAAGCTGCTTCTGGCGAACCAGAGAAGCACACGGAAATGCCATTTACCTTCCCGCCGGAGTGGTACCTATTTATCTACTTGCACTTTGGCTTGCTTTCGAACCGCAAGGTTGGCAGGAGCAGAGACCAAGCAATGGGAGCTCACCCCGTTGTAGAGATTCAAACCACCAGCCTTCTGATCGGCAAGCCCTAGACTCTGTGATTTAACCCACAGCGCCACCCGTGTCCCTACTGAATGGTTTAGTTTATGTCAAATATGTAGGGATTTATGGTATGCAAAATGAATCATGGAAAGAGAAGAAGGGAAATCATTGATATTTTAAGGATGTTTAAATGGGTATTCTAAACTGTAAAACAGAATATTTAATAAAAATTATATTAAAAAAGGAAGGGGGGAAAGGGCAAACCTGTGTAATGAAGAACTCTGTCCACCTAGTGAGTAGTTTTTGGGGGTGCGAATTGCGTGACTGTAGCACCCTGCTTGTGGTTAACGCTTAGCTGGAATGAAATATTCAACGCAGCAATAGAGAAATTAAAATAATAATTTATTTGTCAGACAAATAAATGTGAGGCACAGTGGTATATGGTTACCAAGCTCTGGCCTGGCCTCCTGTCATTATGGCCAGCACTTATATTCCCTCAGCTCAGCCCCCTTGCTCCTCCTTTGGCTGCCTCTGTCCAATCAGCCTGGTTAAAATTCCTATTGGCTGTTCGCTAGAACCAATCATAAAAGATACACCCATTTCCTATTACCTTTTATGGGAGACAAAGAGCTATATTTCCTTCTATTTATAATTGGCAAACAGCCATTAACCTCTACAAGGCACCTTAATTACCAGATAACCT
Organism: Podarcis filfolensis; assembly: GCF_964270895.1. Taxonomy (NCBI): domain Eukaryota; kingdom Metazoa; phylum Chordata; class Lepidosauria; order Squamata; family Lacertidae; genus Podarcis; species Podarcis filfolensis. Next base: position 12,663,152 of record NC_139612.1, read on the forward strand.
TTTGCCCTAGACTAGGCGCCTTAACTAACATTTCATCTTTTGCCCTATTGCCCTATTCACTCCAAAACAGATCTTTTGTTCATCTTCCCACACATTATCAATGAAAGATCTCCTTCTTTGGAGGTCATTAAGCAGAGACTTGACAACCATATGTCAGGAGTGCTCTGATGGCGTCTCTCTGTCTGGCAGGGGTCCGGACCCAATGGCCCTCGTGGTCTATTCCAACTCTTCTATGATTCTATAATTTCTTACTTTCTAAATCCTTTGCATAATTACATTTAAGCCAATATTTCATACATAACATATATAGATTTTTAGAAGCAAAGACCTTTTCTTAAGTAAAAAGGAACTTTATAAAAGCTAGGTTCTCTAAGTTTTCTAAATTCCCTGAAGCTTCAAAGCAGCTTCAAAGAGAGAGAGAGAGGCCTCTTCCCTAGCCAGCTCTGTTTGTATTAGCTCTTGCTTTTTTAACCTTAGGAAGATGTGGCTCAAGTTTAATGGGAGGCACAGTGTTTTTGCAACCTTGATTGATTGTATTCTATCATTTGTATGGTCAGTGTGACCTTTTGCTCCCAGCCTGTTTTATGACCGCAATAAACCAAAGGGGCCTCTGACAAAGACCTTGCCTGCGACAAAGACCTTGCCTGCTGGTTTCCCATCTCGAAAGAAACATGTGAATTTAAGCTCATTTTTGGAATACAGGAATCTGATCAAAATATAAGCCTTGATTAAAAATGCAGGCTATGATCAGATGCCTCATGACCACCCCCCAAGCTGAATACAGCCTGCTAGCCATATATGGCTGCCCATTAGACGGTGGGGTTTTTTTTTACCGCCGGCCAAAGATGCTGTTTAAGCAGCTGTCAGCCAAGAGCATATGGCTGCTAAGCTGTGCTCAGCTTGGAGCAAAAGTTATTGCGAGGTGGCAGAATGTTGTACTAAGGTTCAGGGTGCCGGTGCATTTTTGTTATGGTAAACCCCACTTTCCACATGAGCAACCTGAATGGTATTTAATGAATGCATCCCATCAGTGCAAACGTTTCGACTTGCACAATGAGACTTCTGCTGTCTCCTTGCCCATTGCCCTCCCAAAATCTGCTCTAGGGGATGGGGGAAACCCCTAGGACAGATTTAGGGGGTGAAGGGAAAGGAGAGGGGGAGTCCCGTTGCAGAAGCGGAAATCCTTGCTCTGGCTGTAAACTCAGCAGGACCACAGCCAAAAATAGTACTGAGATGGATGGGGGGGGGGATAAAAACAGTGACCCCAATTAGTGTGTGTTTCCAGCCCACAAGTCCTCCCATTGTGGGAAAGGAGGATGAACCGAGCAGAGGAACTCAACTGAGTACACAGATAAGTCTCTAAACCAGTGTTTCCGAAACATGGGTCTCCAAGCTGTTTTCGGACTACAATTCCCATCATCCTTGACCACTGTTCTTGCTAGCTAGGGATGATGTGAGTTGTGGTCCAAAAAAATAGCTGCAGACTCACATTTGGGAAATACTGCTCTAAACTTCAAAATAAGAGGTTGGAGGTCAATAAAGCTGTTGTCCGCAGGTGAGGGCTTAGAACAGGGGTAGCCAACATGTTGCCCTATAGACGCTGTTGGACTCCAACTCCCATCAGCCCTAGCCAGCAGGGTCAACGTTCCAGGATAATAGGAAATATAGTTCAGAAACAACTAGAGGACACTGCATCAGATTAGAACATTCTCAGAAGTATCCTGGACTGGGACATGGTTCTAGCCTTCATTTCTGTCACAAGCCGGCTGTGGAGCTGTTGCTGGACAAATGCCATTTCTGGGCGGTAGGTTGCTGCTGTCCTCTTACCCCCTATCTTCATGGGTAGTCCTTTTTATTCCCTCTCTGTGTGGGATCCTCAGCCTCTTTCCTCTCCCTGATCTTCAAGCTCTAACTTTGTGTGTAACTCAGAAGCTTTCCTAGAAGGTCCTAAGAACCTGCACCGCAAGAAAACTGTTCAGCAGCTCCTAGGGCCCCAAAGCATCTCACAGAGGTCTACATTTCAGAGGGTTACACTACCATAATAAGGGGCAATGATGTTGGAGGGGCTTTGTTCATTCCTCATGTAGGATGGCTGCCGCTGGTGGTTTTCAGTGCAGTTATGGCGAACAGACAATGTCCCTTTTGTCCGCAGAACTGCATGTTGATGTCTAAGAGTGAATGGCTGATGTTTTCTCAGTGGCAGCATGTCATAGTTCCTTTTCATACTACGACACCTATCAGTCTAGAGATGCTAATCCAAAAGGAGCAATCGAGTTGGGAGAAATAAACTGTAGTCTCGTAATCTGGTGAACCGGGTTCGCTTCCCCGCTCCTCCACATGCAGCTGCTGGGAGACCTTGGGCTAGTCACTTCTTTGAAGTCTCTCAACCTCACTCACTTCACAGAGTGTTTGTTGTGGGGGAGGAAGGGAAAGGAGACTGTTAGCTGCTTTGAGACTCCTTTGGGTAGTGATAAAGTGGGATATCAAATCCAAACTCTGGCTGGGTTTCTCCAGCCACTCTAGTCAGCTCCCAACAAAATATTAAAAACACGATAAAACATCAAACTTAAAAAACTTCCCTAAACAGGGCTGCCTTCAGATGTCTACTAAAAGTCAGATAGTTGTTTATTTCCTGGACATTTCATGGGAGGCTGTTCCACAGGGCGGGTGCCACCACCAAGAGGGTCCTCTGCCTAGTTCCCTGTAACCTCACTTCTCGCAGTGAGGGAACTGCCAGAAGGACCTCGGAGCTGGACCTCAGTGTCCATGCTGAACGATGTGGATGGAGACACTCCTTCAGGTATACTGGGCTGAGGCTGTTTATGGATTTAAAGGTCAGCACCAACACTTTGAATTGTGCTTGGAAACATACTGGGAGCCAATGTAGGTCTTTCAGGACCGGTGTTATATGGTCTTGGCGGCCATTCTCATTGACCAGTCTAGCTGCTGCATTCTGGATTAGTTGTAGTTTCTGGTTCACCTTCAAAGGTAGCCCCACGTAGAGTGCATTGCAGTAGTTGAAGTGGGAAATAACCAGAGCATGTACCACTCTGGTGAGACAGTCTGTGGGCAGGTAGGGTCTCAGCCTGCGTACCAGATAGAGCTGGTGACAGCTGCCCTGGACACAGAATTGACCTATGCCTCCCTGGACAGCTGTGAGTTCAAAATAACTTGCGTGGTGAGTTCCCACCTCCCACCAGTATGAATAAAGACACATGACGCTGTTATTTTAGGTTAATGGGCTAAAATTGGCCACAACCTTATTAATTACAGGTAAGAGCGGTATTGGCTTAGGCATTGGTCCTCTCCGACTATCCAGCATCAGCCTGTTTGCTTGAAGACTGGGAAGGGTTAACACCAGCAGAGGGAGCCCTGCTGATGCACATCAACTAGGCACTCCCCCGGGGTCACCGCTCGGGGACGTGCTTTAGGCCCTGACCTCCATAGGCTTCGGGCAAGGCCATGCCCCCCGGAATCCTTTACCGGACTATCCTCCAATATCTGGGGGAGGTGATAGCGCTCCCCCCCCACATCGACATAACAATACCCATACCAATGCCTAACCACCAAAACCGAGAAAGTTGTGACGATTTGCTATGAGGTAGGCGAAAAACCAAATGGCCGGTGCCAATTTGCCAAGTGGAAAAAATTCCTACCAGGCCCCTTAACGGCAACCAACCGAGGTCCATAGCAAGGTCAGAAGGGGAACCTTGAAGGGCGGGCGGGAAACCAAAGCAGGTAAGCGGCCAAAGAGGGAGATCCTCGGTCGCGCTTGCCTTAAATGAGGCAGGCCACACCCCCTGGGCCAGCCAGGATTCCCCAGATCGCACAGGGGCTGGAAGCCAGCCTCCATGCACGTGTTGGGGGCGTGAAGCCCGCACACGACCTCCTCCCGAGGTCGGAAGTGGCTTTTCAGAAATTCAAATTGAAATTCTGGAAATCAGCACATGATGAATCTTGTGGACTACAATGCCCACCATCCCTGATTATTGACCACGCTGGCTAGAGTTCAGAGTCCACAACATCTGGAAAACATCATGTTGTCTTTCATGTTGTCTGGATAGCAAGATGTGTGAAACACAAAGACCGCAATTACATTTCCTCTCTTGTCTACATAAACTGCCCTCCTGTCCCCTGCTCTTTATCCTCCCATCCATAAAGCTGAAAGGATTATTAAGATAATATACATCGTGTGCTTTTGAAATACTAATGATAACTATTAATATTAACACGAACCTTGCCAACTCTATACCAGTAGTAAAGAATGAGAGAGAAATTTTGCCATGCCCGGAAGCTTGCAGTATTGAAGAGGCTAGTAATTATATGGAAATAATGCAGGTCAGGCATACAGACAATTTAAAGCCAGCCTATACTTATTTTATAGGTACATGGAGAACTTAGTAAATAGAATTTCAAGAGGCGTGAAGGGTCTAGTGAATGCCATGTTCGAGAAGAACATTTTGTTCATTTTATAGGGTAAACATTGCATTGTCTGGAAGAACAGCATGAGGGAAAGATTAATATTACCAGCGGTTTCCGTGAGGAATAATTGCCAGGGTCTAATGTTGTTAAACCTTAAATGGTGCACACGGTGTTTCAAGAGACTCTCTGTTGAAGACCGCATTATGTGAAGTGCCTTATGAAGGCATTTTGAAGGAGGATTATATATTGGTAGAGAAACTGCTTATTGTACATAGCCACCAGAAACGAGAGAGGAATTTGTAGAATTTGTACCACTAAAATGGAAAGCTTCACAAGAGGTGTTGGAATTTGGGGAGGCTGGATAGTTACAATGGAATGGTCTTGGGGGTGGGGTGCACATTTTTATTTTCATTTATTTGTTAAAATAAAAAGAAGAAGAAACGAGAGAGGAAAAACGGAATAGCTGAAGATAGAGCTGTCACAAGGCAATACACCAACTGCCTGTTTTCCTACTGAATATTAGAACCATCATCATAATTGTGAGGAATGTAACATCTTTTCTTGCTTAGAACGAAAAGGTCAGAATGGTTACTGGCTATAAGCAGTTATGCCAACTATATACCAACGCAGCTGTGGAACTGTTCTGAAGGGCCATCTATCAGAGGGTGCCGCCTCACCAAAATCTCCACCAGAAAATAAATAAAAATAAAGACAAGCGGCACAGTAAGGTGATGATGATGAACCAAGTAGGCTTGGTGCCGTTGCCCAGAATAGGACTACAGTTGTACCTTGGTTTTCTAACAGCTTAGTTCTCGAACGTTTTGGCTCCCGGAAGTGACTGTTCCGGTTTGCGAACTATTTTTGGGAGCTGAACTTCCGACGGTGCTTCCACAGCTTCCTGTTGGCTGCAGAAGCCAATTAAATAAAAAATTATATAGATAAAAAAGGTTCTGTATCTGGACATGAAAGAGAAGTGGGGAATGGATTTGAAGGTCTGTGTGGAGGCAAATTTGCGCGGACAGGCGGAGACCCCCCCCAAACCCCAGGCAACCCCCAGGTGGAATAATGGCACTTGACAACGTGTTACGGGATTAAAATTGGCCATAACTTTATTAAACTTTCAGATGTAGGAAGACCTTGACTTAGGCATTGGGCGTTTATCCCTCCCAGTCCCCGGCTGGGGAGCTGGGAAACATCAGAGTTAGCCAGAATGTGTGGGGATTGGGCTGGATCTGGAGAACATATCTTCAAGTAGAGAGAGCTCGCCTCCCATTTCGCCATGTCGTAGGGGAGAGCACTGACAACCTATTGGCCAATGCCTCCCCTTGAAATACCCCTTTAATGGGGAACCCTGGGATTGCCACTGCAGGGGGGGGGCATTGGTCACTGCTTCATGCCCCCCCCCAAATTGAGGGAAGATAGAGTAAAGGATTCCACCCAAGGCCTAAAAACTGCCGAAGTTGTGACGTTTTGCTATGAGGAAGGTGAAACCTGCCAATGCAGGGAAATTCCTTTCTGGTGCCTCAACAGCAACCACCAAAGAGCGCAGCAGCGCCCGCATAGCTGTAAAGAAGAAGTTTAAAGAAGAAGTTTAAACTGCAAAAGAAGGCATAAACTGAGGAAGGGCAGGGTGGGGGAAGATCTGGAGCCAACTGAGGACTAACAGGCAAGCTACACCTTCTATTGTGAGTGTGGGGCGGTCCTAACTCTACCTGACCAACTCCCCTGGAAACACCCCCCCAGCCGGGATTGGTTAATTGTCGAGGCTAGGTGGGAACCTCCAGGTACCAAGTTCAGGTGGTGGGGGAGAGGCGAAGCCAGGCTACCTTGTCGGGAATCTCATAGTCTTGGGGTGGGGGGTGCATGTGACCATGCAAGAGCCGCCCCCCAGTTAATGTGGGGAGTTTGTTGACATTTCCATTCTACCTTAAGGAACAGGCATGTGGAATTGTTGTGTGTCACATGTCAGTTTACATTCCAGCACAGTATGCTGGGAACTTCCGTTGGTTCAAAGGTCAGGGGTCAGGGGTTGAGGGTCAGGGGTTGAGGGTCAGGGGTCAGGGGTCGAGGGTCAGAGGTCAAGGGTCAAGGGTCAGGGGTCAAAGTTCAGGGGTCAGGGTCAAGGGTTGAAGTTCGAGGGTCGGGGTAAAGGGTCAAAGTTCAGGGGTCAAGGGTCAGGGGTGAGGGGTCGAAGTTCAGGGGTCAGGGGTCAAGGGTCACAACATCATCAAAAATCTGACTTTCGGAAATTCACTCAAAAATACTGACAAACAGTTGCAAATGCTCCCCTGAGAGGTTTGGCTGTCGAAACAGAAGGCTTTTTATCACAGGACAAGAAATCAGGCCTCGACAACTTAACCGGCAGAAAAAGATTTTTTGAAAAATTCCTTAAGCCCCGGGGTCACAATTTCATCAAAAATCTGATTTTCGGCAATTCACTCAAAAATGTTGCCAAACGGTTGCAAATGCTCCCCTGAAAGGTTTGGCAGTCGAAACAGAAGGCTTTTTATCAAAGGAGAAGAAATCAGCCCTTGACAACTTGACCGGCAGAAAAAGATTTTTTTTGAAAAAATCTCTAAGCCCCGGGGTCACAAAATCACCAGAAACCTGACTTTCGGCAATTCACTCAAAAATACTGCCAAACGGTTACCAATGCTCCCCTGAGAGGTTTGGCGGTCGAAACAGAAGCCTTTTTATCGCAGGACAAGAAATGAGCCCTCGACAACTTGACCGGCAGAAAAAGATTTTTTTGGAAAATCCTTAAGCCCCGGGGTCACAATTTCAAGAAAAATCTGACATTCGGCAATTCACTCAAAAATGGTGCCAAACGGTTGCAAATGATCCGCTGAAAGGTTTGGCGGTCAAAACAGAAGGCTTTTTATCACAGGACAAGAAATCAACCCTCGACAACGTGACCGGCAGAAAAAGAGTTTTTTGAAAAAATCCCTAAGCCCCGGAGTCACAATTTCATCAAAAATCTGACTTTCGGCAATTCACTCAAAAATGCTGCCAAACGGTTGCAAATGATCCGCTGAAAGGTTTGGCGGTCAAAACAGAAGGCTTTTTATCACAGGACAAGAAATCAGCCATGGACAACTTAAACGGTAGAAAAAGATTTTTTTGAAAAAATCCCTTAGTTCCGGAGGCACAATTTCATCAAAAATCTGACTTTCGGCAATTCACTCAAAAATGGTACCAAACGGTTGCAAATGCTCCCCTGAAAGGTTTGGCACTCGAAACAGAAGGCTTTTTATCACAGGACAAGAAATCAGCCCTCGACAACTTAATCGGCTGAAAAAGATTTTTTTGAAAAAATCCCAAAGCCCCGGGCTCACAATTTCAACAAAAATCTGACTCTCGGCAATTCACTCAAAAATGGTGCCAAACAGTTGCCAATGCTCCCCTGAGAGGTTTGGCGGTCGCAACAGAAGCCTTTTTATCACAGGACAAGAAATCAGCCCTTGACAACTTAACCGACAGAAAAAGATTTTTTTTGAAAAAATCTATAAGCCCCGGGGTCACAATTTCATCAAAAATCTGACTTTTGGCAATTCACTCAAAAATGGTGCCAAACGGTTGCAAATGCTCCCCTGAAAGGTTTGGCAGTCGAAAAAGAAGGCTTTTTATCACAGGACAAGAAATCAGGCCTCGACAACCTCAGCGGCAGAAAAAGATTTTTTTGAAAAAATCCCAAAGCCTCGGGGTCACAATTTCATCAAAAATCTGACTTTCGGCAATCCACTCAAAAATGGTGCCAAATGGTTGCAAATGCCCCCCTGAGAGGTTTGGCAGTTGAAACCGAAGGCTTTTTATCAGAGGACAAGAAATCAGCCCTCGACAACTTAACCGGCTGAAAAAGATTTTTTTTGAAAAAATCCCTAAGCCCCGGGGTCACAATTTCATCAAAAATCTGACTTTCGGCATTTCACTCAAAAATGGTGCTAAACATTTGAAAATGCTCCCCTGAAAGGTTTCGCGGTTGAAACAGAAGTCTTTTTATCACAGGACATGAAAACAGCCATGGACAACTTGACCGGCAGAAAAAGATTTTTTTGAAAAAATCCCTAAGCCCCGGGGTCAAAATTTCATCAAAAATCTGACTCTCCGCAATCCACTCAAAAATGGTGCCAAATAGTTGCAAATGCTCCCCTGAGAGGTTTGGCGGTCGAAACAGAAGCCTTTTTATCACAGGACAAGAAAACAGCCCTTGACAACTTAACCGACAGAAAAAGATTCTTTTGAAAAAATCCCTAAGCCCCGGGCTCACAATTTCATCAAAAATCTGACTCGGCAATTCACTCAAAAATGGTGCCAAACGTTGCAAATGCTCCCCTGAAAGGTATGGCAGTCGAAACATAAGGCTTTTTATCACAGGACAAGAAATGAGCCCTTGACAACTTAAACGGCAGAAAAAGATTTTTTTGAAAAAATCCCTAAGCCCCGGGGTCACAATTTCATCAAAAATCTGACTTTCGGCAGTCCACTCAAAAATGGTGCCAAATGGTTGCAAATGCTCCTCTGAGAGTTTTGGCAGTTGAAACAGAAGGCTTTTTTATCAGAGGACAAGCAATCAGCCCTCGACAACTTACCCGGCAGAAAAAGATTTTTTTGAAAAAATCCCTAAGCCCCGGGGTCGCAATTTCATCAAAAATCTGACTTTCGGCAATTCACTCAAAAATGGTGCCAAACATTTGAAAATGCTCCCCTGAGAGGTTTGGCGGTCGAAACAGAAGCCTTTTTATCACAGGACAAGAAAACAGCCCTTGACAACTTAACCGACAGAAAAAGATTCTTTTGAAAAAATCCCTAAGCCCCGGGCTCACAATTTCATCAAAAATCTGACTCGGCAATTCACTCAAAAATGGTGCCAAACGGTGGCAAATGCTCCCCTGAAAGGTATGGCAGTCGAAACAGAAGTCTTTTTATCACAGGACAAGAAATGAGCCCTTGACAACCTAACCGGCAGAAAAAGATTTTTTTGAAAAAATCCCTAAGCCCCGGGGTCACAATTTCATCAAAAATCTGACTTTCGGCAGTCCACACAAAAATGGTGCCAAATGGTTGCAAATGCTCCTCTGAGAGTTTTGGCAGTTGAAACAGAAAGCTTTTTATCAGAGGACAAGCAATCAGCCCTCGACAACTTAACCGGCAGAAAAAGATTTTTTTGAAAAAATCCCTAAGCCCCGGGGTCGCAATTTCATCAAAAATCTGACTTTCGGCAATTCACTCAAAAATGGTGCCAAACATTTGAAAATGCTCCCCTGAAAGGTTTCGCGGTTGAAACAGAAGGCTTTTTATCACAGGACAAGAAATCAGCCCCCGACAACTTAACTGGCAGAAAAAGATTTTTTTGAAAAAAAACCCTAAGCCCCGGGGTCACAATTTCAGCAAAAATCTGATTTTCGGCAACTCACTCAAAAATGGTGCCAACGGTTGCCAATGATCCGCTGAAAGGTTTGGGGGTCGAAAAAGAAGGCTTTTTATCACAGGACAAGAAATCACGCCTCGACAACCTCAGCGGCAGAAAAACATTTTTTTGAAAAAATCTCTAAGCCCCGGGGTCACAGTTTCATCAAAAATCTGACTTTCGGCAATTCACTCAAAAATGGTGCCAAACGGTTGCAAATGCTCCCCTGAAAGGTTTGGCAGTCGAAACAGAAGGCTTTTTATCACAGGACAAGAAATCAACCCTCGACAACTTGACCGGCAGAAAAAGATTTTTTTGAAAACATCCCTAAGCCCCGGGGTCACAATTTCATCAAAAATCTGACTTTCGGCAATTCACTCAAAAATATTGCCAAACGGTTTCCAATGCTCCCCTGAGAGGTTTGGCGGTCGAAACAGAAGGCTTTTTATCACAGGACAAGAATTCAGGCCTCGACAACTTAACCGGCAGGAAAAGATTTTTTTAAAAGAATCCCTAAGCCCCGGGGTCACAAATTCAGTAAAAATCTGACTTTCGGCAAATCACTTAAAAATTGTTGCCAAACTTTTGCAAGTGCTCCCTTGAGATGTTTGGCGGTCGAAGCAGATGGATTTTTATCACAGGACAAGAAATCTGCCATGGAGAACTTGACCGGCAGAAAAAGCTTTTTTTGAAAAAGGTTTCACGGTCGAAACAGAAGGCTTTTTATCACAGGTCATGAAATCAGCCATGGACAACTATACCGGCAGAAAAAATTTTTTTTTGAAAAAATCCCTAAGCCCTGGTGTCACATTTTCATCGAAAATCTGACTTTCGGCAACTCACTCAAAAATGCTGCCAAACGGTTGCCAATGCTCCCCTGAGAGGTTTGGCGGTCGAAACAGAAGGCTTTTTATCGCAGGACAAGAAATCAGGCCTCGACAACTTGACCGGCAGAAAAAGATTTTTTTGAAAAAACCCCTAAGCCCCGGGGTCACAACATCATCAAAAATCTGACTTTCGACAATTCACTCAAAAATACTGCCAAACGGTTGCAAATGCTCCTCTGAGAGGTTTGGCGGTCGAAACAGAAGGCTTTTTATCACAGGACAAGAAATCAGCCATCGATAACTTGACTGGCAGAAAAAGATTTTGTTTGAAAAAATCCCTAAGCCCCGGGGTCACAATTTCATCAAAATTCTGACTTTCGGCATTTCACTCAAAAATGGTGTTAAACATTTGAAAATGCTCCCCTGAAAGGTTTCGCGGTTGAAACAGAAGTCTTTTGTTCACAGGACATGAAAACAGCCATGGACAACTTGACCGGCAGAAAAAGATTTTTTTGAAAAAATCCCTAAGCCCCGGGGTCAAAATTTCATCAAAAATCTGACTTTCGGCAGTCCACACAAAAATGGTGCCAAATGGTTGCAAATGCTCCTCTGAGAGGTTTGGCGGTCGAAACAGAAGCCTTTTTATCACAGGACAAGAAAACAGCCCTTGACAACTTAACCGACAGAAAAAGATTCTTTTGAAAAAATCCCTAAGCCCCGGGCTCACAATTTCATCAAAAATCTGACTCGGCAATTCACTCAAAAATGGTGCCAAACGGTGGCAAATGCTCCCCTGAAAGGTATGGCAGTCGAAACAGAAGTCTTTTTATCACAGGACAAGAAATGAGCCCTTGACAACCTAACCGGCAGAAAAAGATTTTTTTGAAAAAATCCCTAAGCCCCGGGGTCAAAATTTCATCAAAAATCTGACTTTCGGCAGTCCACACAAAAATGGTGCCAAATGGTTGCAAATGCTCCTCTGAGAGTTTTGGCAGTTGAAACAGAAGGCTTTTTATCAGAGGACAAGAAATGAGCCCTCGACAACTTAACCGGCAGAAAAAGATTTTTTTGAAAAAATCCCTAAGCCCCGGGGTCGCAATTTCATCAAAAATCTGACTTTCGGCAATTCACTCAAAAATGGTGCCAAACATTTGAAAATGCTCCCCTGAAAGGTTTCGCGGTTGAAACAGAAGGCTTTTTATCACAGGACAAGAAATCAGCCCCCGACAACTTAACTGGCAGAAAAAGATTTTTTTGAAAAAAACCCTAAGCCCCGGGGTCACAATTTCAGCAAAAATCTGATTTTCGGCAACTCACTCAAAAATGGTGCCAACGGTTGCCAATGATCCGCTGAAAGGTTTGGGGGTCGAAAAAGAAGGCTTTTTATCACTGGACAAGAAATCACGCCTCGACAACCTCAGCGGCAGAAAAACATTTTTTTGAAAAAATCTCTAAGCCCCGGGGTCACAGTTTCATCAAAAATCTGACTTTCGGCAATTCACTCAAAAATGGTGCCAAACTTTTGCAAGTGCTCCCTTGAGATGTTTGGCGGTCGAAGCAGATGGATTTTTATCACAGGACAAGAAATGAGCCATGGAGAACTTGACCGGCAGAAAAAGATTTTTTTGAAAAAGGTTTCACGGTCGAAACAGAAGGCTTTTTATCACAGGTCATGAAATCAGCCATGGACAACTATACCGGCAGAAATTTTTTTTTTTGAAAAAATCCCTAAGCCCTGCTGTCACATTTTCATCGAAAATCTGACTTTCGGCAACTCACTCAAAAATGCTGCCAAACGGTTGCCAATGCTCCCCTGAGAGGTTTGGCGGTCGAAACAGAAGGCTTTTTATCGCAGGACAAGAAATCAGGCCTCGACAACTTGACCGGCAGAAAAAGATTTTTTTGAAAAAACCCCTAAGCCCCGGGGTCACAACATCATCAAAAATCTGACTTTCGACAATTCACTCAAAAATACTGCCAAACGGTTGCAAATGCTCCTCTGAGAGGTTTGGCGGTCGAAACAGAAGGCTTTTTATCACAGGACAAGAAATCAGCCCTCGATAAATTGACTGGCAGAAAAAGATTTTTTTTGCAAAAATCCCTAAGCCCCGGGGTCACAATTTCATCAAAAATCTGAATTTCGGCATTTCACTCAAAAATGGTGCTAAACATTTGAAAATGCTCCCCTGAAAGGTTTCGCGGTTGAAACAGAAGTCTTTTTATCACAGGACATGAAAACAGCCATGGACAACTTGACCGGCAGAAAAAGATTTTTTTGAAAAAATCCCTAAGCCCCGGGGTCAAAATTTCATCAAAAATCTGACTCTCCGCAATCCACTCAAAAATGGTGCCAAATAGTTGCAAATGCTCCCCTGAGAGGTTTGGCGGTCGAAACAGAAGCCTTTTTATCACAGGACAAGAAAACAGCCCTTGACAACTTAACCGACAGAAAAAGATTCTTTTGAAAAAATCCCTAAGCCCCGGGCTCACAATTTCATCAAAAATCTGACTCGGCAATTCACTCAAAAATGGTGCCAAACGGTTGCAAATGCTCCCCTGAAAGGTATGGCAGTCGAAACATAAGGCTTTTTATCACAGGACAAGAAATGAGCCCTTGACAACTTAACCGGCAGAAAAAGATTTTTTTGAAAAAATCCCTAAGCCCCGGGGTCACAATTTCATCAAAAATCTGACTTTCGGCAGTCCACTCAAAAATGGTGCCAAATGGTTGCAAATGCTCCTCTGAGAGTTTTGGCAGTTGAAACAGAAGGCTTTTTTATCAGAGGACAAGCAATCAGCCCTCGACAACTTAACCGGCAGAAAAAGATTTTTTTGAAAAAATCCCTAAGCCCCGGGGTCGCAATTTCATCAAAAATCTGACTTTCGGCAATTCGCTTAAAAATGGTGCCAAACATTTGAAAATGCTCCCCTGAAAGGTTTCGCGGTTGAAACAGAAGGCTTTTTATCACAGGACATGAAATCAGCCATGGACAACTTTACCGGCAAAAAAATTTTTTTTCGAAAAAATCCCTAAGCCCCGGGGTCACATTTTCATCAAAAATCTGCCTTTCGGCAACTCACTCAAAAATGCTGCCAAACGGTTGCCAATGCTCCCCTGAGAGTTTTGGCAGTTGAAACAGAAGGCTTTTTATCGCAGGAGAAGAAATCAGGCCTCGACAACTTAACCGGCAGAAAAAGATTTTTTTGGAAAAATGCCTAAGCCCCGGGGTCACAACATCATCAAAAATCTGACTTTCGGCAATTCACTCAAAAATACTGCCAAACGGTTGCAAATGCTCCCCTAAGAGGTTTGGCGGTCGAAAAAGAAGGGTTTTTATCACAGGACAAGAAATCAGCCCCCGACAACTTAACTGGCTGAAAAAGATTTTTTTGAAAAAATCCCAAAGCCCCGGGCTCACAATTTCAACAAAAATCTGACTCTCGGCAATTCACTCAAAAATGGTGCCAAACAGTTGCCAATGCTCCCCTGAGAGGTTTGGCGGTCGAAACAGAAGCCTTTTTATCACAGGACAAGAAAACAGCCCTTGACAACTTAACCGACAGAAAAAGATTCTTTTGAAAAAATCCCTAAGCCCCGGGCTCACAATTTCATCAAAAATCTGACTCGGCAATTCACTCAAAAATGGTGCCAAACGGTTGCAAATGCTCCCCTGAAAGGTTTGGCAGTCGAAACAGAAGGCTTTTTATCACAGGACAAGAAATGAGCCCTTGACAACCTAACCGGCAGAAAAAGATTTTTTTGAAAAAATCCCTAAGCCCCGGGGTCACAATTTCATCAAAAATCTGACTTTCGGCAGTCCACTCAAAAATGGTGCCAAATGGTTGCAAATGCTCCTCTGAGAGTTTTGGCAGTTGAAACAGAAGGCTTTTTATCAGAGGACAAGCAATCAGCCCTCGACAACTTAACCGGCAGAAAAAGATTTTTTTGAAAAAATCCCTAAGCCTCGGGGTCGCAATTTCATCAAAAATCTGACTTTCGGCAATTCACTCAAAAATGGTGCCAAACATTTGAAAATGCTCCCCTGAAAGGTTTCGCGGTTGAAACAGAAGGCTTTTTATCACAGGACATGAAATCAGCCCCCGACAACTTAACTGGCAGAAAAAGATTTTTTTGAAAAAATCCCTAAGCCCCGGGGTCACAATTTCAGCAAAAATCTGATTTTCGGCAACTCACTCAAAAATGGTGCCAAACGGTTGCCAATGATCCGCTGAAAGGTTTGGGGGTCAAAGAAGAAGGCTTTTTATCACAGGACAAGAAATCACGCCTCGACAACCTCAGCGGCAGAAAAACATTTTTTTGAAAAAATCTCTAAGCCCCGGGGTCACACTTTCATCAAAAATCTGACATTCGGCAATTCACTCAAAAATGGTGCCAAACGGTTGCAAATGCTCCCCTGAAAGGTTTGGCAGTCGAAACAGAAGGCTTTTTATCACAGGACAAGAAATCAACCCTCGACAACTTGACCGGCAGAAAAAGATTTTTTTGAAAAAATCCCTAAGCCCCGGGGTCACAATTTCATCAAAAATCTGACTTTCGGCAGTCCACTCAAAAATGGTGCCAAATGGTTGCAAATGCTCCTCTGAGAGTTTTGGCAGTTGAAACAGAAGGCTTTTTTATCAGAGGACAAGCAATCAGCCCTCGACAACTTAACCGGCAGAAAAAGATTTTTTTGAAAAAATCCCTAAGCCCCGGGGTCGCAATTTCATCAAAAATCTGACTTTCGGCAATTCGCTTAAAAATGGTGCCAAACATTTGAAAATGCTCCCCTGAAAGGTTTCGCGGTTGAAACAGAAGGCTTTTTATCACAGGACATGAAATCAGCCATGGACAACTTTACCGGCAAAAAAATTTTTTTTCGAAAAAATCCCTAAGCCCCGGGGTCACATTTTCATCAAAAATCTGCCTTTCGGCAACTCACTCAAAAATGCTGCCAAACGGTTGCCAATGCTCCCCTGAGAGTTTTGGCAGTTGAAACAGAAGGCTTTTTATCGCAGGAGAAGAAATCAGGCCTCGACAACTTAACCGGCAGAAAAAGATTTTTTTGGAAAAATGCCTAAGCCCCGGGGTCACAACATCATCAAAAATCTGACTTTCGGCAATTCACTCAAAAATACTGCCAAACGGTTGCAAATGCTCCCCTAAGAGGTTTGGCGGTCGAAAAAGAAGGCTTTTTATCACAGGACAAGAAATCAGCCCCCGACAACTTAACTGGCTGAAAAAGATTTTTTTGAAAAAATCCCAAAGCCCCGGGCTCACAATTTCAACAAAAATCTGACTCTCGGCAATTCACTCAAAAATGGTGCCAAACAGTTGCCAATGCTCCCCTGAGAGGTTTGGCGGTCGAAACAGAAGCCTTTTTATCACAGGACAAGAAAACAGCCCTTGACAACTTAACCGACAGAAAAAGATTCTTTTGAAAAAATCCCTAAGCCCCGGGCTCACAATTTCATCAAAAATCTGACTCGGCAATTCACTCAAAAATGGTGCCAAACGGTTGCAAATGCTCCCCTGAAAGGTTTGGCAGTCGAAACAGAAGGCTTTTTATCACAGGACAAGAAATGAGCCCTTGACAACCTAACCGGCAGAAAAAGATTTTTTTGAAAAAATCCCTAAGCCCCGGGGTCACAATTTCATCAAAAATCTGACTTTCGGCAGTCCACTCAAAAATGGTGCCAAATGGTTGCAAATGCTCCTCTGAGAGTTTTGGCAGTTGAAACAGAAGGCTTTTTATCAGAGGACAAGCAATCAGCCCTCGACAACTTAACCGGCAGAAAAAGATTTTTTTGAAAAAATCCCTAAGCCTCGGGGTCGCAATTTCATCAAAAATCTGACTTTCGGCAATTCACTCAAAAATGGTGCCAAACATTTGAAAATGCTCCCCTGAAAGGTTTCGCGGTTGAAACAGAAGGCTTTTTA
The DNA here is from genome assembly GCF_964270895.1 of Podarcis filfolensis. Taxonomy (NCBI): domain Eukaryota; kingdom Metazoa; phylum Chordata; class Lepidosauria; order Squamata; family Lacertidae; genus Podarcis; species Podarcis filfolensis. The sequence goes on from NC_139612.1 coordinate 12,679,746, forward strand.
TCACAGGACATGAAATCAGCCCCCGACAACTTAACGGGCAGAAAAAGATTTTTTTGAAAAAATCCCTAAGCCCCGGGGTCACAATTTCAGCAAAAATCTGATTTTCGGCAACTCACTCAAAAATGGTGCCAAACGGTTGCCAATGATCCGCTGAAAGGTTTGGGGGTCAAAGAAGAAGGCTTTTTATCACAGGACAAGAAATCACGCCTCGACAACCTCAGCGGCAGAAAAACATTTTTTTGAAAAAATCTCTAAGCCCCGGGGTCACACTTTCATCAAAAATCTGACATTCGGCAATTCACTCAAAAATGGTGCCAAACGGTTGCAAATGCTGTCTGAAAGGTTTGGCAGTCGAAACAGAAGGCTTTTTATCACAGGACAAGAAATCAACCCTCGACAACTTGACCGGCAGAAAAAGATTTTTTTGAAAACATCCCTAAGCCCCGGGGTCACAATTTCATCAAAAATCTGACTTTCGGCAATTCACTCAAAAATATTGCCAAACGGTTTCCAATGCTCCCTTGAGAGGTTTGGCGGTCGAAACAGAAGGCTTTTTATCACAGGACAAGAAATCAGGCCTCGACAACTTAACCGGCAGAAAAAGATTATTTTAAAAGAATCCCTAAGCCCCGGGGTCACAAATTCAGTAAAAATCTGACTTTCGGCAATTCACTCAAAAATGGTGCCAAACTTTTGCAAGTGCTCCCTTGAGATGTTTGGCGGTCGAAGCAGATGGATTTTTATCACAGGACAAGAAATCAGCCATGGAGAACTTGACCGGCAGAAAAAGATTTTTTTGAAAAAGGTTTCACGGTCGAAACAGAAGGCTTTTTATCACAGGTCATGAAATCAGCCATGGACAACTATACCGGCAGAAAAATTTTTTTTTGAAAAAATCCCTAAGCCCTGGTGTCACATTTTCATCGAAAATCTGACTTTCGGCAACTCACTCAAAAATGCTGCCAAACGGTTGCCAATGCTCCCCTGAGAGGTTTGGCGGTCGAAACAGAAGGCTTTTTATCGCAGGACAAGAAATCAGGCCTCGACAACTTGACCGGCAGAAAAAGATTTTTTTGAAAAAACCCCTAAGCCCCGGGGTCACAACATCATCAAAAATCTGAGTTTCGACAATTCACTCAAAAATACTGCCAAACGGTTGCAAATGCTCCTCTTAGAGGTTTGGCAGTCGAAACAGAAGGCTTTTTATCACAGGACAAGAAATCAGCCATCGATAACTTGACTGGGAGAAAAAGATTTTTTTTCGAAAAAATCCCTAAGCCACGGGGTCACAATTTCATCAAAAATCTGACTTTCGGCATTTCACTCAAAAATGGTGCTAAACATTTGAAAATGCTCCCCTGAAAGGTTTCGCGGTTGAAACAGAAGTCTTTTGTTCACAGGACATGAAAACAGCCATGGACAACTTGACCGGCAGAAAAAGATTTTTTTGAAAAAATCCCTAAGCCCCGGGGTCGCAATTTCATCAAAAATCTGACTTTCGGCAGTCCACACAAAAATGGTGCCAAATGGTTGCAAATGCTCCTCTGAGAGGTTTGGCGGTCGAAACAGAAGCCTTTTTATCACAGGACAAGAAAACAGCCCTTGACAACTTAACCGACAGAAAAAGATTCTTTTGAAAAAATCCCTAAGCCCCGGGCTCACAATTTCATCAAAAATCTGACTCGGCAATTCACTCAAAAATGGTGCCAAACGGTGGCAAATGCTCCCCTGAAAGGTATGGCAGTCGAAACAGAAGTCTTTTTATCACAGGACAAGAAATGAGCCCTTGACAACCTAACCGGCAGAAAAAGATTTTTTTGAAAAAATCCCTAAGCCCCGGGGTCACAATTTCATCAAAAATCTGACTTTCGGCAGTCCACACAAAAATGGTGCCAAATGGTTGCAAATGCTCCTCTGAGAGTTTTGGCAGTTGAAACAGAAGGCTTTTTATCAGAGGACAAGAAATGAGCCCTCGACAACTTAACCGGCAGAAAAAGATTTTTTTGAAAAAATCCCTAAGCCCCGGGGTCGCAATTTCATCAAAAATCTGACTTTCGGCAATTCACTCAAAAATGGTGCCAAACATTTGAAAATGCTCCCCTGAAAGGTTTCGCGGTTGAAACAGAAGGCTTTTTATCACAGGACAAGAAATCAGCCCCCGACAACTTAACTGGCAGAAAAAGATTTTTTTGAAAAAAACCCTAAGCCCCGGGGTCACAATTTCAGCAAAAATCTGATTTTCGGCAACTCACTCAAAAATGGTGCCAAACGGTGGCAAATGCTCCCCTGAAAGGTATGGCAGTCGAAACAGAAGTCTTTTTATCACAGGACAAGAAATGAGCCCTTGACAACCTAACCAGCAGAAAAAGATTTTTTTGAAAAAATCCCTAAGCCCCGGGGTCACAATTTCATCAAAAATCTGACTTTCGGCAGTCCACACAAAAATGGTGCCAAACGGTTGCAAATGCTCCTCTGAGAGTTTTGGCAGTTGAAACAGAAGGCTTTTTATCAGAGGACAAGAAATGAGCCCTCGACAACTTAACCGGCAGAAAAAGATTTTTTTGAAAAAATCCCTAAGCCCCGGGGTCGCAATTTCATCAAAAATCTGACTCGGCAATTCACTCAAAAATGGTGCCAAACGGTGGCAAATGCTCCCCTGAAAGGTATGGCAGTCGAAACAGAAGTCTTTTTATCACAGGACAAGAAATGAGCCCTTGACAACCTAACCGGCAGAAAAAGATTTTTTTGAAAAAATCCCTAAGCCCCGGGGTCACAATTTCATCAAAAATCTGACTTTCGGCAGTCCACACAAAAATGGTGCCAAATGGTTGCAAATGCTCCTCTGAGAGTTTTGGCAGTTGAAACAGAAGGCTTTTTATCAGAGGACAAGAAATGAGCCCTCGACAACTTAACCGGCAGAAAAAGATTTTTTTGAAAAAATCCCTAAGCCCCGGGGTCGCAATTTCATCAAAAATCTGACTTTCGGCAATTCACTCAAAAATGGTGCCAAACATTTGAAAATGCTCCCCTGAAAGGTTTCGCGGTTGAAACAGAAGGCTTTTTATCACAGGACAAGAAATCAGCCCCCGACAACTTAACTGGCAGAAAAAGATTTTTTTGAAAAAAACCCTAAGCCCCGGGGTCACAATTTCAGCAAAAATCTGATTTTCGGCAACTCACTCAAAAATGGTGCCAACGGTTGCCAATGATCCGCTGAAAGGTTTGGCAGTCGAAACAGAAGGCTTTTTATCACAGGACAAGAAATCAGGCCTCGACAACTTAACCGGCAGGAAAAGATTTTTTTAAAAGAATCCCTAAGCCCCGGGGTCACAAATTCAGTAAAAATCTGACTTTCGGCAATTCACTCAAAAATGGTGCCAAACTTTTGCAAGTGCTCCCTTGAGATGTTTGGCGGTCGAAGCAGATGGATTTTTATCACAGGACAAGAAATGAGCCATGGAGAACTTGACCGGCAGAAAAAGATTTTTTTGAAAAAGGTTTCACGGTCGAAACAGAAGGCTTTTTATCACAGGTCATGAAATCAGCCATGGACAACTATACCGGCAGAAATTTTTTTTTTTGAAAAAATCCCTAAGCCCTGCTGTCACATTTTCATCGAAAATCTGACTTTCGGCAACTCACTCAAAAATGCTGCCAAACGGTTGCCAATGCTCCCCTGAGAGGTTTGGCGGTCGAAACAGAAGGCTTTTTATCGCAGGACAAGAAATCAGGCCTCGACAACTTGACCGGCAGAAAAAGATTTTTTTGAAAAAACCCCTAAGCCCCGGGGTCACAACATCATCAAAAATCTGACTTTCGACAATTCACTCAAAAATACTGCCAAACGGTTGCAAATGCTCCTCTGAGAGGTTTGGCGGTCGAAACAGAAGGCTTTTTATCACAGGACAAGAAATCAGCCCTCGATAAATTGACTGGCAGAAAAAGATTTTTTTTGCAAAAATCCCTAAGCCCCGGGGTCACAATTTCATCAAAAATCTGAATTTCGGCATTTCACTCAAAAATGGTGCTAAACATTTGAAAATGCTCCCCTGAAAGGTTTCGCGGTTGAAACAGAAGTCTTTTTATCACAGGACATGAAAACAGCCATGGACAACTTGACCGGCAGAAAAAGATTTTTTTGAAAAAATCCCTAAGCCCCGGGGTCAAAATTTCATCAAAAATCTGACTCTCCGCAATCCACTCAAAAATGGTGCCAAATAGTTGCAAATGCTCCCCTGAGAGGTTTGGCGGTCGAAACAGAAGCCTTTTTATCACAGGACAAGAAAACAGCCCTTGACAACTTAACCGACAGAAAAAGATTCTTTTGAAAAAATCCCTAAGCCCCGGGCTCACAATTTCATCAAAAATCTGACTCGGCAATTCACTCAAAAATGGTGCCAAACGGTTGCAAATGCTCCCCTGAAAGGTATGGCAGTCGAAACATAAGGCTTTTTATCACAGGACAAGAAATGAGCCCTTGACAACTTAACCGGCAGAAAAAGATTTTTTTGAAAAAATCCCTAAGCCCCGGGGTCACAATTTCATCAAAAATCTGACTTTCGGCAGTCCACTCAAAAATGGTGCCAAATGGTTGCAAATGCTCCTCTGAGAGTTTTGGCAGTTGAAACAGAAGGCTTTTTTATCAGAGGACAAGCAATCAGCCCTCGACAACTTAACCGGCAGAAAAAGATTTTTTTGAAAAAATCCCTAAGCCCCGGGGTCGCAATTTCATCAAAAATCTGACTTTCGGCAATTCACTTAAAAATGGTGCCAAACATTTGAAAATGCTCCCCTGAAAGGTTTCGCGGTTGAAACAGAAGGCTTTTTATCACAGGACATGAAATCAGCCATGGACAACTTTACCGGCAAAAAAAATTTTTTTCGAAAAAATCCCTAAGCCCCGGGGTCACATTTTCATCAAAAATCTGCCTTTCGGCAACTCACTCAAAAATGCTGCCAAACGGTTGCCAATGCTCACCTGAGAGTTTTGGCAGTTGAAACAGAAGGCTTTTTATCGCAGGAGAAGAAATCAGGCCTCGACAACTTAACCGGCAGAAAAAGATTTTTTTGGAAAAATGCCTAAGCCCCGGGGTCACAACATCATCAAAAATCTGACTTTCGGCAATTCACTCAAAAATACTGCCAAACGGTTGCAAATGCTCCCCTAAGAGGTTTGGCGGTCGAAAAAGAAGGCTTTTTATCACAGGACAAGAAATCAGCCCCCGACAACTTAACTGGCTGAAAAAGATTTTTTTGAAAAAATCCCAAAGCCCCGGGCTCACAATTTCAACAAAAATCTGACTCTCGGCAATTCACTCAAAAATGGTGCCAAACAGTTGCCAATGCTCCCCTGAGAGGTTTGGCGGTCGAAACAGAAGCCTTTTTATCACAGGACAAGAAAACAGCCCTTGACAACTTAACCGACAGAAAAAGATTCTTTTGAAAAAATCCCTAAGCCCCGGGCTCACAATTTCATCAAAAATCTGACTCGGCAATTCACTCAAAAATGGTGCCAAACGGTTGCAAATGCTCCCCTGAAAGGTATGGCAGTCGAAACATAAGGCTTTTTATCACAGGACAAGAAATGAGCCCTTGACAACCTAACCGGCAGAAAAAGATTTTTTTGAAAAAATCCCTAAGCCCCGGGGTCACAATTTCATCAAAAATCTGACTTTCGGCAGTCCACTCAAAAATGGTGCCAAATGGTTGCAAATGCTCCTCTGAGAGTTTTGGCAGTTGAAACAGAAGGCTTTTTATCAGAGGACAAGCAATCAGCCCTCGACAACTTAACCGGCAGAAAAAGATTTTTTTGAAAAAATCCCTAAGCCCCGGGGTCGCAATTTCATCAAAAATCTGACTTTCGGCAATTCACTCAAAAATGGTGCCAAACATTTGAAAATGCTCCCCTGAAAGGTTTCGCGGTTGAAACAGAAGGCTTTTTATCACAGGACATGAAATCAGCCCCCGACAACTTAACTGGCAGAAAAAGATTTTTTTGAAAAAATCCCTAAGCCCCGGGGTCACAATTTCAGCAAAAATCTGATTTTTGGCAACTCACTAAAAAATGGTGCCAAACGGTTGCCAATGATCCGCTGAAAGGTTTGAGGGTCAAAGAAGAAGGCTTTTTATCACAGGACAAGAAATCACGCCTCGACAACCTCAGCGGCAGAAAAACATTTTTTTGAAAAAATCTCTAAGCCCCGGGGTCACACTTTCATCAAAAATCTGACTTTCGGCAATTCACTCAAAAATGGTGCCAAACGGTTGCAAATGCTCCCCTGAAAGGTTTGGCAGTCGAAACAGAAGGCTTTTTATCACAGGACAAGAAATCAACCCTCGACAACTTGACCGGCAGAAAAAGATTTTTTTGAAAACATCCCTAAGCCCCGGGGTCACAATTTCATCAAAAATCTGACTTTCGGCAATTCACTCAAAAATATTGCCAAACGGTTTCCAATGCTCCCTTGAGAGGTTTGGCGGTCGAAACAGAAGGCTTTTTATCACAGGACAAGAAATCAGGCCTCGACAACTTAACCGGCAGAAAAAGATTTTTTTAAAAGAATCCCTAAGCCCCGGGGTCACAAATTCAGTAAAAATCTGACTTTCGGCAATTCACTCAAAAATGGTGCCAAACTTTTGCAAGTGCTCCCTTGAGATGTTTGGCGGTCGAAGCAGATGGATTTTTATCACAGGACAAGAAATCAGCCATGGAGAACTTGACCGGCAGAAAAAGATTTTTTTGAAAAAGGTTTCACGGTCGAAACAAGGCTTTTTATCACAGGTCATGAAATCAGCCATGGGCAACTATACCGGCAGAAATTTTTTTTTTGAAAAAATCCCTAAGCCCTGGTGTCACATTTTCATCGAAAATCTGACTTTCGGCAACTCACTCAAAAATGCTGCCAAACGGTTGCCAATGCTCCCCTGAGAGGTTTGGCGGTCGAAACAGAAGGCTTTTTATCGCAGGACAAGAAATCAGGCCTCGACAACTTGACCGGCAGAAAAAGATTTTTTTGAAAAAACCCCTAAGCCCCGGGGTCACAACATCATCAAAAATCTGACTTTCGACAATTCACTCAAAAATACTGCCAAACGGTTGCAAATGCTCCTCTGAGAGGTTTGGCGGTCGAAACAGAAGGCTTTTTATCGCAGGACAAGAAATCAGGCCTCGACAACTTGACCGGCAGAAAAAGATTTTTTTGAAAAATCCCCTAAGCCCCGGGGTCACAACATCATCAAAAATCTGACTTTCGACAATTCACTCAAAAATACTGCCAAACGGTTGCAAATGCTCCTCTGAGAGGTTTGGCGGTCGAAACAGAAGGCTTTTTATCACAGGACAAGAAATCAGCCCTCGATAACTTGACTGGCAGAAAAAGATTTTGTTGAAAAAATCTCTAAGCCTCGGGGTCACAATTTCATCAAAAATCTGATTTTCGGCAACTCACTCAAAAATGGTGCCAAACGGTTGCCAATGCTCACCTGAGAGGTTTGGCGGTCGAAACAAAAGGCTTTTTATCAGAGGACAAGAAATCAGGCCTCGACAACTTAACCGGCAGAAAAAGATTTTGTTGAAAAAATCTCTAAGCCCCGGGGTCACAATTTCATCAAAAATCTGATTTTTGGCAATTCACTCAAAAATACTGCCAAACGGTTTCCAATGCTCCCCTGAGAGGTTTGGCGGTCGAAACAGAAGCCTCTTTATCACAGGACAAGAAATGAGCCCTCGACAACTTGACCGGCAGAAAAAGATTTTTTTGGAAAATCCTTAAGCCCCAGGGTCACAATTTCAAGAAAAATCTGACATTCGGCAATTCACTCAAAAATGGTGCCAAACGGTTGAAAATGTTCCGCAGAAAGGTTTGGAGGTCGAAACGGAAGGGTATTTATCACAGGACAAGAAATCAGGCCTCGACAACTTAACCGGCAGAAAAAGATTTTTTTGAAAAAATCCCTAAGCCCCGGGGTCACAATTTCATCAAAAATCTGACTTTCGGCAATTCACTCAAAAATGCTGCCAAACGGTTGCAAATGCTCCGCTGAAAGGTTTGGCGGTCAAAACAGAAGGCTTTTTATCACAGGACAAGAAATCAGGCCTCGACAACTTAACCGGCAGAAAATGATTTTTTTGGAAAACCCTTAAGCCCCGGGGTCACAATTTCAAGAAAAATCTGACATTCGGCAACTCACTCAAAAATGGTGCCAAACGGTTGCCAATGCTCCCCTCAGAGGTTTGGCGGTTGAAACAGAAGGCTTTTTATCACATGACAAGAAATCAGGCCTCGACAACTTAACCGGCAGAAAAAGATTTTTTTGAAAAAATCCCTAAGCCCCGGGGTCAACATTTCAACAAAAATCTGATTTTCGGCAACTCACTCAAAAATGCTTCCAAACGGTGGCAAATGCTCCCCTGAAAGGTTTGGCGGTCGAAACAGAAGGCTTTTTATCAAAGGAGAAGAAATCAGCCCTCGACAACTTGACCGGCAGAAAAAGACTTTTTTTGAAAAAATCTCTAAGCCCCGGCGTCACAAAATCATCGGAAACCTGACTTTCTGCAATTCACTCAAAAATACTGCCAAACGGTTTCCAATGCTCCCCTAAGAGGTTTGGCGGTCGAAACAGAAGCCTTCTTATCACAGGACAAGAAATGAGCCCTCGACAACTTGACCGGCAGAAAAAGATTTTTTTGGAAAATCTTTAAGCCCCGGGGTCACTATTTCAAGAAAAATCTGACATTTGGCAATTCACTCAAAAATGGTGCCAAACGGTTGAAAATTCTCCGCTGAAAGGTTTGGCGGTCAAAACAGAAGGCTTTTTATCACAGGACAAGAAATCAGCCATGGACAACTTAACCGGCAGAAAAAGATTTTTTTGAAAAAGGTTTCGCGGTCGAAACAGAAGGCTTTTTATCACAGGACATGAAATCAGCCATGGACAACTTTACCGGCAGAAAAAGATTTTTTTGAAAAAATCTCTAAGCCCCGGGGTCACATTTTCATCAAAAATCTGACTTTCGACAATTCACTGAAAAATGGCGCCAAACAGTTGCAAATGCTCCCCTGAGAGGTTTGGCGGTCGAAACAGAAGGCTTTTTATCAGAGGACGAGAAATCAGGCCTCGACAACTTAACCGGCAGAAAAAGATTTTTTTGAAAAAATCCCTAAGCCCCGGTGTCAAAATTTCAACAAAAATCTGATTTTCGGCAATTCACTCAAAAATGGTGCCAAACGGTTGAAAATCCTCCCATGAAAGGTTTGGTGGTCAAAACAGAAGGCTTCTTATCACAGGACAAGAAATGAGCCCTCGACAACTTGACCGGCAGAAAAAGATTTTTTTGGAAAATCCTTAAGCCCCGGGGTCACAATTTCAAGAAAAATCTGACATTCGGCAATTCACTCAAAAATGGTGCCAAACGGTTGAAAATTCTCCGCTGAAAGGTTTTGCGGTCAAAATAGAAGGCTTTTTATCACAGGACAATAAATCAGCCATGGACAACTTAACCAGCAGAAAAAGATGTTTTGAAAAAAACCCTAAGCCCCGGGGTCACAATTTCACCAAAAATCTGACTTTCGGCAATTCACTCAAAAATGCTGCCAAACGGTTGCCAATGCTCCACTGAGAGGTTTGGCGGTCGAAACAGAAGGCTTTTTATCAGAGGACGAGAAATCAGGCCTCGACAACTTAACCGGCAGAAAAAGATTTTTTTGAAAAAATCTCTAAGCCCCGGGGTCACAAAATCATCGGAAACCTGACTTTCGGCAATTCACTCAAAAATACTGCCAAACGGTTTCCAATGCTCCCCTGAGACGTTTGGCCGTCGAAACAGAAGCCTTCTTATCACAGGACAAGAAATGAGCCCTCGACAACCTGACCGGCAGAAAAAGATGTTTTGAAAAAATCCCTAAGCCCCGGGGTCACAATTTCATCAAAAATCTGACTTTCGGCAATTCACTGAAAAATGCTGCCAAACGGTTGCCAATGCTCCCCTGAGAGGTTTGGCGGTCGAAACAGAAGGCTTTTTATCACAGGACAAGAAATCAGGCCTCGACAACTTAACCGGTAGAAAAAGATTTTTTTGAAAAAATCCCTAAGCCCCGGGGTCACATTTTCATCAAAAATCTGACTTTCGGCAACTCACTAAAAAATGCTGCCAAACGGTTGCCAATGCTCCCCTGAGAGGTTTGGCGGTCGAAACAGAAGGCTTTTTATCGCAGGACAAGAAATCAGGCCTCGACAACTTGACCAGCAGAAAAAGATTTTTTTGAAAAAATCCCTAAGCCCCGGGGTCATTATTTCAAGAAAAATCTGACATTTGGCAATTCACTCAAAAATGGTGCCAAACGGTTGAAAATTCTCCGCTGAAAGGTTTGGCGGTCAAAACAGAAGGCTTTTTATCACAGGACAATAAATCAGCCATGGACAACTAAACAGCAGAAAAAGATGTTTTGAAAAAATCCTTAAGCCCCGGGGTCACAATTTCATCAAAAATCTGACTTTTGGCAATTCACTCAAAAATGCTGCCAAACGGTTGCCAATGCTCCCCTGAGAGGTTTTGCGGTCGAAACAGATGGATTTTTATCACAGGACAAGAAATCAGGCCTCTACAACTTAACCGGCAGAAAAAGATTTTTTTGAAAAAGGTTTTGCAATTGAAACAGAAGGCTTTTTATCACAGGACATGAAATCAGCCATGGACAACTTTACCGGCAGAAAAAAGATTTTTTTGCAAAAATCCCTAAGCCCCGGGGTCACATTTTCATCAAAAATCTGACTTTCGGCATTTCACTGAAAAATGGTGCCAAACTTTTGCTAATGCTCCCCTGAGATGTTTGGCGGTCGAAACAGATGGATTTTTATCACAGGGCAAGAAATTAGCCATGGACAACTTAACCAGCAGAAAAAGATGTTTTGAAAAAATCCCTAAGCCCCGGAGTCACAATTTCATCAAAAATCTGACTTTCGGCAATTCACTGAAAAATGGTGCCAAACAGTTGCAAATGCTCCCCTGAGAGGTTTGGCGGTCGAAACAGAAGGCTTTTTATCAGAGGACGAGAAATCAGGCCTCGACAACTTAACCGGCAGAAAAAGATTTTTTTGAAAAAATCCCTAATTGTCAAAATTTCAACAAAATCTGATTTTCGGCAACTCACTCAAAAATGCTGCCAAACGGTTTCAAATGCTCCCCTGAAAGGTTTGGTGGTCGAAACAGAAGGCTTCTTATCACAGGACAAGAAATGAGCCCTCGACAACTTGACCGGCAGAAAAAGATTTTTTGGGAAAATCCTTAAGCCCCCGGGGTCACAATTTCAAGAAAAATCTGACATTCGGCAATTCACTCAAAAATGCTGCCAAACGGTTGCCAATGCTCCCCTGAGAGGTTTGGCGGTCGAAACAGAAGGCTTTTTATCAGAGGACGAGAAATCAGCCATGCACAACTTAAACAGCAGAAAAAGATGTTTTGAAAAAATCCTTAAGCCCCGGGGTCACAATTTCATCAAAAATCTGACTTTCGGCAATTCACTCAAAAATGCTGCCAAACGGTTGCCAATGCACCCCTGAGAGGTTTGGCAGTCGAAACAGAAGGCTTTTTATCAGAGGACGAGAAATCAGGCCTCGACAACTTAACCGGCAGAAAAAGATTTTTTTGAAAAAATCCCTAAGCCCCGGGGTCACAAAATCATCGGAAACCTGACTTTCGGCAATTCACTCAAAAACACTGCCAAACGGTTTCCAATGCTCCCCTGAGAGGTTTGGCCGTCGAAACAGAAGCCTTCTTATCACAGGACAAGAAATGAGCCCTCGACAACCTGACCGGCAGAAAAAGATTTTTTGGGAAAATCCTTAAGCCCCAGGGTCACAATTTCAAGAAAAATCTGACATTCGGCAATTCACTCAAAAATGGTGCCAAACGGTTGAAAATTCCCCGCTGAAAGGTTTGGCGATCAAAATAGAAGGCTTTTTATCACAGGACAATTAATCAGCCATGGACAACTTAACCAGCAGAAAAAGATGTTTTGAAAAAAACCCTAAGCCCCGGGGTCACAATTTCATCAAAAATCTGATTTTCGGAAACTCACTCAAAAATGCTGCCAAACGGTTGCCAATGCTCCCCTGAGAGGTTTGGCGGTCGAAACAGAAGGCTTCTTATCGCAGGACAAGAAATCAGGCCTCGACAACTTGACCAGCAGAAAAAGATTTTTTTGACAAAATCCCTAAGCCCCGGGGTCACAATTTCAAGAAAAATCTGACATTCGGCAATTCACTCAAAAATGGTGCCAAACGGTTGAAAATTCTCCGCTGAAAGGTTTGGCGATCAAAATAGAAGGCTTTTTATCACAGGACAATTAATCAGCCATGGACAACTTAACCAGCAGAAAAAGATGTTTTGAAAAAATCCCTAAGCCCCGGGGTCACAATTTCATCAAAAATCTGACATTCGGCAACTCACTCAAAAATGGTGCCAAACGGTTGCCAATGCTCCCCTCAGAGGTTTGGCGGTTGAAACAGAAGGCTTTTTATCACATGACAAGAAATCAGCCATGGACAACTTAACCGGCAGAAAAAGATTTTTTTGAAAAAGGTTTCGCGGTCGAAATAGAAGGCTTTTTATCACAGGACATGAAATCAGCCATGGACAACTTTACCGGCAGAAAAAGATTTTTTTGAAAAAATCCCTAAGCCCCGGGGTCACATTTTCATCAAAAATCTGACTTTCGGCAATTCACTGAAAAATGGTGCCAAACAGTTGCAAATGCTCCCCTGAGAGGTTTTGCGGTCAAAATAGAAGGCTATTAATCACAGGACAATAAATCAGCCATGGACAACTTAACCAGCAGAAAAAGATGTTTTGAAAAAATCCCTAAGCCCCGGGGTCACAATTTCATCAAAAATCTGACTTTCGGCAATTCACTCAAAAATGCTGCCAAACGCTTGCCAATGCTCCCCTGAGAGGTTTTGTGGTCGAAACAGAAGGCTTTTTATCAGTGGACGAGAAATCAGGCCTCGACAACTTAACCGGCAGAGAAAGATTTTTTTGAAAAAATCCCTAAGCCCCGGGGTCACAATTTCATCAAAAATCTGACTTTCGGGAATTCACTCCAAAATACTTCCAAACGGTTTCCAATGCTCCCCTGAGAGGTTTGGCCATCGAAACAGAAGCCTTCTTATCACAGGACAAGAAATGAGCCCACGACAACCTGACCGGCAGAAAAAGATTTTTTGGGAAAATCCTTAAGCCCCAGGGTCACAATTTCAAGAAAAATGTGACATTCGGCAATTCACTGAAAAATGGTGTCAAACGGTTGAAAATTCTCCGCTGAAAGGTTTGGCGATCAAAATAGAAGGCTTTTTATCACAGGACAATTAATCAGCCATGGACAACTTAACTAGCAGAAAAAGATGTTTTGAAAAAATCCCTAAGCCCCGGGGTCACAATTTCATCAAAAATCTGACTTTCGGCAATTCACTCAAAACTGCTGCCAAACGGTTGCCAATGCTCCCCTGAGAGGTTTGGCGGTCGAAACAGATGGCTTTTAATCACAGGACAAGAAATCAGGCCTCGACAACTTGACCAGCAGAAAAACATTTTTTTGAAAAAATCCCTAAGCCCCGGGGTCACAATTTCAAGAAAAATCTGACATTCGGCAATTCACTCAAAAATGGTGCCAAACGGTTGAAAATGTTCCGCAGAAAGGTTTGGAGGTCGAAACGGAAGGGTATTTATCACAGGACAAGAAATCAGGCCTCGACAACTTAACCGGCAGAAAAAGATTTTTTTGAAAAAATCCCTAAGCCCCGGGGTCACAATTTCAAGAAAAATCTGACATTCGGCAAGTCACTCAAAAATGGTGCCAAACGGTTGCCAATGCTCCCCTCAGAGGTTTGGCGGTTGAAACAGAAGGCTTTTTATCACATGACAAGAAATCAGGCCTCGACAACTTAACCGGCAGAAAAAGATTTTTTTGAAAAAGGTTTCGCGGTCGAAACAGAAGGCTTTTTATCACAGGACATGAAATCAGCCATGCACAACTTTACCGGCAGAAAAAGATTTTTTTGAAAAAATCTCTAAGCCCCGGGGTCACATTTTCATCAAAAATCTGACTTTCGACAATTCACTGAAAAATGGTGCCAAACAGTTGCAAATGCTCCCCTGAGAGGTTTGGCGGTCGAAACAGAAGGCTTTTTATCAGAGGACGAGAAATCAGGCCTCGACAACTTAACCGGCAGAAAAAGATTTTTTTGAAAAAATCCCTCAGCCCCGGTGTCAAAATTTCAACAAAAATCTGATTTTCGGCAATTCACTCAAAAATGGTGCCAAACGGTTGAAAATCCTCCCATGAAAGGTTTGGTGGTCAAAACAGAAGGCTTCTTATCACAGGACAATAAATCAGCCATGGACAACTTAACCGGCAGAAAAAGATGTTTTGAAAAAATCCCTAAGCCCCGGGGTCACAATTTCATCAAAAATCTGACTTTCGGCAATTCACTCAAAAATGCTGCCAAACGGTTGCCAATGCTCCACTGAGAGGTTTGGCGGTCGAAACAGAATGCTTTTTATCAGAGGACGAGAAATCAGGCCTCGACAACTTAACCGGCAGAAAAAGATTTTTTTGAAAAAATCTCTAAGCCCCGGGGTCACAAAATCATCGGAAACCTGACTTTCGGCAATTCACTCAAAAATACTGCCAAACGGTTTCCAATGCTCCCCTGAGAGGTTTGGCCGTCGAAACAGAAGCCTTCTTATCACAGGACAAGAAATGAGCCCTCGACAACCTGACCGGCAGAAAAAGATGTTTTGAAAAAATCCCTAAGCCCCGGGGTCACAATTTCATCAAAAATCTGACTTTCGGCAATTCACTGAAAAATGCTGCCAAACGGTTGCCAATGCTCCCCTGAGAGGTTTGGCGGTCGAAACAGAAGGCTTTTTATCACAGGACAAGAAATCAGGCCTCGACAACTTAACCGGTAGAAAAAGATGTTTTGAAAAAATCCCTAAGCCCCGGGGTCACAATTTCATCAAAAATCTGACTTTCGGCAATTCACTGAAAAATGCTGCCAAACGGTTGCCAATGCTCCCCTGAGAGGTTTGGCGGTCGAAACAGAAGGCTTTTTATCACAGGACAAGAAATCAGGCCTCGACAACTTAACCGGTAGAAAAAGATTTTTTTGAAAAAATCCCTAAGCCCCGGGGTCACATTTTCAGCAAAAATCTGACTTTCGGCAACTCACTAAAAAATGCTGCCAAACGGTTGCCAATGCTCTCCTGAGAGGTTTGGCGGTCGAAACAGAAGGCTTTTTATCGCAGGACAAGAAATCCGGCCTCGACAACTTGACCAGCAGAAAAAGATTTTTTTGAAAAAATCCCTAAGCCCCGGGGTCATTATTTCAAGAAAAATCTGACATTTGGCAATTCACTCAAAAATGGTGCCAAACGGTTGAAAATTCTCCGCTGAAAGGTTTGGCGGTCAAAACAGAAGGCTTTTTATCACAGGACAATAAATCAGCCATGGACAACTTAACCAGCAGAAAAAGATGACTTTTGGCAATTCACTCAAAAATGCTGCCAAACGGTTGCCAATGCTCCCCTGAGAGGTTTTGCGGTCGAAAGAGATGGATTTTTATCACAGGACAAGAAATCAGGCCTCTACAACTTAACCGGCAGAAAAAGATTTTTTTGAAAAAGGTTTTGCAATTGAAACAGAAGGCTTTTTATCACAGGACATGAAATCAGCCATGGACAATTTTACCGGCAGAAAAAAGATTTTTTTGCAAAAATCCCTAAGCCCCGGGGTCACATTTTCATCAAAAATCTGACTTTCGACAATTCACTGAAAAATGGTGCCAAACAGTTGCAAATGCTCCCCTGAGAGGTTTGGCGGTCGAAACAGAAGGCTTTTTATCAGAGGACGAGAAATCAGGCCTCGACAACTTAACCGGCAGAAAAAGATTTTTTTGAAAAAATCCCTAAGGGTCAAAATTTCAACAAAATCTGATTTTCGGCAACTCACTCAAAAATGCTGCCAAACGGTTTCAAATGCTCCCCTGAAAGGTTTGGTGGTCGAAACAGAAGGCTTCTTATCACAGGACAAGAAATGAGCCCTCGACAACTTGACCGGCAGAAAAAGATTTTTTGGGAAAATCCTTAAGCCCCCGGGGTCACAATTTCAAGAAAAATCTGACATTCGGCAATTCACTCAAAAATGCTGCCAAACGGTTGCCAATGCTCCCCTGAGAGGTTTGGCGGTCGAAACAGAAGGCTTTTTATCAGAGGACGAGAAATCAGCCATGCACAACTTAAACAGCAGAAAAAGATGTTTTGAAAAAATCCCTAAGCCCCGGGGTCACAATTTCATCAAAAATCTGACTTTCGGCAATTCACTCAAAAATGCTGCCAAACGGTTGCCAATGCACCCCTGAGAGGTTTGGCAGTCGAAACAGAAGGCTTTTTATCAGAGGACGAGAAATCAGGCCTCGACAACTTAACCGGCAGAAAAAGATTTTTTTGAAAAAATCCCTAAGCCCCGGGGTCACAAAATCATCGGAAATCTGACTTTCGGCAATTCACTCAAAAATACTGCCAAACGGTTTCCAATGCTCCCCTGAGAGGTTTGGCCGTCGAAACAGAAGCCTTCTTATCACAGGACAAGAAATGAGCCCACGACAACCTGACCGGCAGAAAAAGATTTTTTGGGAAAATCCTTAAGCCCCAGGGTCACAATTTCAAGAAAAATGTGACATTCGGCAATTCACTGAAAAATGGTGTCAAACGGTTGAAAATTCTCCGCTGAAAGGTTTGGCGATCAAAATAGAAGGCTTTTTATCACAGGACAATTAATCAGCCATGGACAACTTAACTAGCAGAAAAAGATGTTTTGAAAAAATCCCTAAGCCCCGGGGTCACAATTTCATCAAAAATCTGACTTTCGGCAATTCACTCAAAAATGCTGCCAAACGGTTGCCAATGCTCCCCTGAGAGGTTTGGCGGTCGAAACAGATGGCTTTTAATCACAGGACAAGAAATCAGGCCTCGACAACTTGACCAGCAGAAAAACATTTTTTTGAAAAAATCCCTAAGCCCCGGGGTCACAATTTCATCAAAAATCTGACTTTCGGCAACTCACTCAAAAATGCTGCCAAACGGTTTCAAATGCTCCCCTGAAAGGTTTGGTGGTCGAAACAGAAGGCTTCTTATCACGGGACAAGAAATGAGCCCTCGACAACTTGACCGGCAGAAAAAGATTTTTTGGGAAAATCCTTAAGCCCCCGGGGTCACAATTTCAAGAAAAATCTGACATTCGGCAATTCACTCAAAAATGCTGCCAAACGGTTGCCAATGCTCCCCTGAGAGGTTTGGCGGTCGAAACAGAAGGCTTTTTATCAGAGGACGAGAAATCAGCCATGCACAACTTAAACAGCAGAAAAAGATGTTTTGAAAAAATCCCTAAGCCCCGGGGTCACAATTTCATCAAAAATCTGACTTTCGGCAATTCACTCAAAAATGCTGCCAAACGGTTGCCAATGCACCCCTGAGAGGTTTGGCAGTCGAAACAGAAGGCTTTTTATCAGAGGACGAGAAATCAGGCCTCGACAACTTAACCGGCAGAAAAAGATTTTTTTGAAAAAATCCCTAAGCCCCGGGGTCACAAAATCATCGGAAATCTGACTTTCGGCAATTCACTCAAAAATACTGCCAAACGGTTTCCAATGCTCCCCTGAGAGGTTTGGCCGTCGAAACAGAAGCCTTCTTATCACAGGACAAGAAATGAGCCCACGACAACCTGACCGGCAGAAAAAGATTTTTTGGGAAAATCCTTAAGCCCCAGGGTCACAATTTCAAGAAAAATGTGACATTCGGCAATTCACTGAAAAATGGTGTCAAACGGTTGAAAATTCTCCGCTGAAAGGTTTGGCGATCAAAATAGAAGGCTTTTTATCACAGGACAATTAATCAGCCATGGACAACTTAACTAGCAGAAAAAGATGTTTTGAAAAAATCCCTAAGCCCCGGGGTCACAATTTCATCAAAAATCTGACTTTCGGCAATTCACTCAAAAATGCTGCCAAACGGTTGCCAATGCTCCCCTGAGAGGTTTGGCGGTCGAAACAGATGGCTTTTAATCACAGGACAAGAAATCAGGCCTCGACAACTTGACCAGCAGAAAAACATTTTTTTGAAAAAATCCCTAAGCCCCGGGGTCACAATTTCATCAAAAATCTGACTTTCGGCAATTCACTCAAAAATGCTGCCAAACGGTTGCAAATGCTCCGCTGAAAGGTTTGGCGGTCAAAACAGAAGGCTTTTTATCAGAGGACAAGAAATCAGCCGTGGACAACGTAACCGGTAGAAAAAGATTTTTTTGAAAAAATCCCTAAGCCCTAAGAGTCACAATTTCATCAAAAATCTGATTTTCGGCAATTCACTAAAAAATGCTGCCAAACGGTTGCCAATGCTCCCCTGAGAGGTTTGGCGGTCAAAACAGATGGCTTTTTATCAGAGGACAAGAAATCAGGCCTCTACAACTTAACCGGCAGAAAAAGATTTTTTTGAAAAAATCCCTAAGCCCCGGGGTCACAATTTCATTAAAAATCTGACTTTCGGCAACTCACTCAAAAATGGTGCCAAACGGTTGCAAATGCTCACCAGAAAGGTTTGGAAGTCGAAACAGAAGTCTTTTTATCACAGGACAAGGAATCAGCCCTCGACAACTTAAGCGGAAGAAAAAGATTTTTTTTGAAAAAATCCCTAAGCACCGGGGTCACAAATTCAGTAAAAATCTGACTTTTGGCATTTCACTGAAAAATGGTGCCAAACTTTTGCTAATGCTCCCCTGAGATGTTTGGCGGTCGAAACAGATGGATTTTTATCACAGGGCAAGAAATTAGCCATGGACAACTTAACCGGCAGAAAAAGATTTTTTTGAAAAAGGTTTTGCGGTCGAAACAGAAGGCTTTTTATCACAGGACATGAAATCAGCCATGGACAACTTTACCGGCAGAAAATGATTTTTTTGAAAAAATCCCTAAGCCCCGGGGTCACATTTTCATCAAAAATCTGACTTTCGGCAATTCACTCAAAAATGGTCCCAAACTTTTGCAAATGCTCCCCTGAGATGTTTGGCGCTCGAAAGAGATGGATTTTTATCACAGGACAAGAAATGAGCCATGGACAACTTAATTGGCAGAAATAGATTTTTTTGAAAAAGGTTTTGCGGTCGGAACAGAAGGCTTTTTATCACAGGACATGAAATCAGCCATGGACAACTTTACCGGCAGAAAAAGATTTTTTTGAAAAAATCTCTAAGCCCCGAGGTCACAATTTCATCAAAAATCTGATTTTCGGCAACTCACTCAAAAATGGTGCCAAACGGTTGCAAATGCTCCCCTGAAAGGTTTGGCGGCCGAAACAGGTGGATTTTTATCACAGGACAAGAAATCAGCCATGGACAACTTAACCGGCAGAAAAAGATTTTTTTGAAAAAGGTTTCGCGGTCGAAACAGAAGGCTTTTTATCACAGGACATGAAATCAGCCATGGACAACTTTACCGGCAGAAAAAGATTTTTTTGAAAAAATCCCTAAGCCCCGGGGTCACATTTTCATCAAAAATCTGACTTTCGGCATTTCACTGAAAAATGGTGCCAAACTTTTGCTAATGCTCCCCTGAGATGTTTGGCGGTCGAAACAGATGGATTTTTATCACAGGGCAAGAAATTAGCCATGGACAACTTAACCAGCAGAAAAAGATGTTTTGAAAAAATCCCTAAGCCCCGGGGTCACAATTTCATCAAAAATCTGACTTTCGGCAATTCACTAAAAAATGCTGCCAAACGGTTGCCAATGCTCCCCTGAGAGGTTTGGCGGTCAAAACAGATGGCTTTTTATCAGAGGACAAGAAATCAGGCCTCTACAACTTAACCGGCAGAAAAAGATTTTTTTGAAAAAATCCCTAAGCCCCGGGGTCACAATTTCATTAAAAATCTGACTTTCGGCAACTCACTCAAAAATGGTGCCAAACGGTTGCAAATGCTCACCAGAAAGGTTTGGAAGTCGAAACAGAAGTCTTTTTATCACAGGACAAGGAATCAGCCCTCGACAACTTAAGCGGAAGAAAAAGATTTTTTTTGAAAAAATCCCTAAGCCCCGGGGTCACAATTTCATCAAAAATCTGACTTCCGGCAATTCACTTAAAAATGGTGCCAAACGGTTGAAAATGTTCCCCTGAAAAGTTTGGCGGTCGAAACAGAAGGCTTTTTATCGCAGGACAAGAAATCAGGCCTCGACAACTTAACCGGCAGAAAAAGATTTTTTTGAAAAAATCCCTAAGCCCCGGGGTCACAAATTCAGTAAAAATCTGACTTTTGGCATTTCACTGAAAAATGATGCCAAACTTTTGCTAATGCTCCCCTGAGATGTTTGGCGGTCGAAACAGATGGATTTTTATCACAGGGCAAGAAATTAGCCATGGACAACTTAACCGGCAGAAAAAGATTTTTTTGAAAAAGGTTTTGCGGTCGAAACAGAAGGCTTTTTATCACAGGACATGAAATCAGCCATGGACAACTTTACCGGCAGAAAATGATTTTTTTGAAAAAATCCCTAAGCCCCGGGGTCACATTTTCATCAAAAATCTGACTTTCGGCAATTCACTCAAAAATGGTGCCAAACTTTTGCAAATGCTCCCCTGAGATGTTTGGCGCTCGAAAGAGATGGATTTTTATCACAGGACAAGAAATGAGCCATGGACAACTTAATTGGCAGAAATAGATTTTTTTGAAAAAGGTTTTGCGGTCGGAACAGAAGGCTTTTTATCACAGGACATGAAATCAGCCATGGACAACTTTACCGGAAGAAAAAGATTTTTTTGAAAAAATCTCTAAGCCCCGAGGTCACAATTTCATCAAAAATCTGATTTTCGGCAACTCACTCAAAAATGGTGCCAAACGGTTGCAAATGCTCCCCTGAAAGGTTTGGCGGCCGAAACAGGTGGATTTTTATCACAGGACAAGAAATCAGCCATGGACAACTTAACCGGCAGAAAAAGATTTTTTTGAAAAAGGTTTCGCGGTCGAAACAGAAGGCTTTTTATCACAGGACATGAAATCAGCCATGGACAACTTTACCGGCAGAAAAAGATTTTTTTGAAAAAATCCCTAAGCCCCGGGGTCACATTTTCATCAAAAATCTGACTTTCGGCAATTCACTGAAAAATGGTGCCAAACAGTTGCAAATGCTCCCCTGAGAGGTTTTGCGGTCAAAATAGAAGGCTTTTTATCACAGGACAATAAATCAGCCATGGACAACTTAACCAGCAGAAAAAGATGTTTTGAAAAAATCCCTAAGCCCCGGGGTCACAATTTCATCAAAAATCTGACTTTCGGCAATTCACTCAAAAATGCTGCCAAACGGTTGCCAATGCACCCCTGAGAGGTTTGGCAGTCGAAACAGAAGGCTTTTTATCAGTGGACGAGAAATCAGGCCTCGACAACTTAACCGGCATAGAAAGATTTTTTTGAAAAAATCCCTAAGCCCCGGGGTCACAATTTCATCAAAAATCTGACTTTCGGCAATTCACTCAAAAATACTTCCAAACGGTTTCCAATGCTCCCCTGAGAGGTTTGGCCATCGAAACAGAAGCCTTCTTATCACAGGACAAGAAATGAGCCCACGACAACCTGACCGGCAGAAAAAGATTTTTTGGGAAAATCCTTAAGCCCCAGGGTCACAATTTCAAGAAAAATGTGACATTCGGCAATTCACTGAAAAATGGTGTCAAACGGTTGAAAATTCTCCGCTGAAAGGTTTGGCGATCAAAATAGAAGGCTTTTTATCACAGGACAATTAATCAGCCATGGACAACTTAACTAGCAGAAAAAGATGTTTTGAAAAAATCCCTAAGCCCCGGGGTCACAATTTCATCAAAAATCTGACTTTCGGCAATTCACTCAAAAATGCTGCCAAACGGTTGCCAATGCTCCCCTGAGAGGTTTGGCGGTCGAAACAGATGGCTTTTAATCACAGGACAAGAAATCAGGCCTCGACAACTTGACCAGCAGAAAAACATTTTTTTGAAAAAATCCCTAAGCCCCGGGGTCACAATTTCAAGAAAAATCTGACATTCGGCAATTCACTCAAAAATGCTGCCAAACGGTTGCAAATGCTCCGCTGAAAGGTTTGGCGGTCAAAACAGAAGGCTTTTTATCAGAGGACAAGAAATCAGCCATGGACAACGTAACCGGTAGAAAAAGATTTTTTTGAAAAAATCCCTAAGCCCTAAGAGTCACAATTTCATCAAAAATCTGATTTTCGGCAACTCAGTAAAAAATGCTGCCAAACGGTTGCCAATGCTCCCCTGAGATGTTTGGCGGTCGAAACAGAAGGCTTTTTATCGCAGGACAAGAAATCAGGCCTCGACAACTTGACCAGCAGAAAAAGATTTTTTTGAAAAAATCCCTAAGCCCCGGGTTCACAATTTCATCAAAAATGTGACTTTAGGCAATTCACTAAAAAATGCTGCCAAACGGTTGCCAATGCTCCCCTGAGAGGTTTGGCGGTCAAAACAGATGGGTTTTTATCAGAGGACAAGAAATCAGGCCTCTACAACTTAACCGGCAGAAAAAGATTTTTTTGAAAAAATCCCTAAGCCCCGGGGTCACAATTTCATTAAAAATCTGACTTTCGGCAACTCACTCAAAAATGGTGCCAAACGGTTGCAAATGCTCACCAGAAAGGTTTGGAAGTCGAAACAGAAGTCTTTTTATCACAGGACAAGGAATCAGCCCTCGACAACTTAAGCGGAAGAAAAAGATTTTTTTTGAAAAAATCCCTAAGCCCCGGGGTCACAATTTCATCAAAAATCTGACTTCCGGCAATTCGCTTAAAAATGGTGCCAAACGGTTGAAAATGTTCCCCTGAAAAGTTTGGCGGTCGAAACAGAAGGCTTTTTATCGCAGGACAAGAAATCAGGCCTCGACAACTTAACCGGCAGAAAAAGATTTTTTTGAAAAAATCCCTAAGCCCCGGGGTCACAAATTCAGTAAAAATCTGACTTTTGGCATTTCACTGAAAAATGGTGCCAAACTTTTGCTAATGCTCCCCTGAGATGTTTGGCGGTCGAAACAGATGGATTTTTATCACAGGGCAAGAAATTAGCCATGGAGAACTTAACCGGCAGAAAAAGATTTTTTTGAAAAAGGTTTTGCGGTCGAAACAGAAGGCTTTTTATCACAGGACATGAAATCAGCCATGGACAACTTTACCGGCAGAAAATGATTTTTTTGAAAAAATCCCTAAGCCCCGGGGTCACATTTTCATCAAAAATCTGACTTTCGGCAATTCACTCAAAAATGGTGCCAAACTTTTGCAAATGCTCCCCTGAGATGTTTGGCGCTCGAAAGAGATGGATTTTTATCACAGGACAAGAAATGAGCCATGGACAACTTAATTGGCAGAAATAGATTTTTTTGAAAAAGGTTTTGCGGTCGGAACAGAAGGCTTTTTATCACAGGACATGAAATCAGCCATGGACAACTTTACCGGCAGAAAAAGATTTTTTTGAAAAAATCTCTAAGCCCCGAGGTCACAATTTCATCAAAAATCTGATTTTCGGCAACTCACTCAAAAATGGTGCCAAACGGTTGAAAATTCTCCGCTGAAAGGTTTGGCGATCAAAATAGAAGGCTTTTTATCACAGGACAATTAATCAGCCATGGACAACTTAACTAGAAGAAAAAGATGTTTTGAAAAAATCCCTAAGCCCCGGGGTCACAATTTCATCAAAAATCTGACTTTCGGCAATTCACTCAAAAATGCTGCCAAACGGTTGCAAATGCTCCGCTGAAAGGTTTGGCGGTCAAAACAGAAGGCTTTTTATCAGAGGACAAGAAATCAGCCATGGACAACGTAACCGGTAGAAAAAGATTTTTTTGAAAAAATCCCTAAGCCCTAAGAGTCACAATTTCATCAAAAATCTGATTTTCGGCAACTCAGTAAAAAATGCTGCCAAACGGTTGCCAATGCTCCCCTGAGATGTTTGGCGGTCGAAACAGATGGATTTTTATCACAGGGCAAGAAATCAGGCCTCGACAACTTGACCAGCAGAAAAAGATTTTTTTGAAAAAATCCCTAAGCCCCGGGTTCACAATTTCATCAAAAATGTGACTTTAGGCAATTCACTAAAAAATGCTGCCAAACGGTTGCCAATGCTCCCCTGAGAGGTTTGGCGGTCAAAACAGATGGGTTTTTATCAGAGGACAAGAAATCAGGCCTCTACAACTTAACCGGCAGAAAAAGATTTTTTTGAAAAAATCCCTAAGCCCCGGGGTCACAATTTCATTAAAAATCTGACTTTCGGCAACTCACTCAAAAATGGTGCCAAACGGTTGCAAATGCTCACCAGAAAGGTTTGGAAGTCGAAACAGAAGTCTTTTTATCACAGGACAAGGAATCAGCCCTCGACAACTTAAGCGGAAGAAAAAGATTTTTTTTGAAAAAATCCCTAAGCCCCGGGGTCACAATTTCATCAAAAATCTGACTTCCGGCAATTCGCTTAAAAATGGTGCCAAACGGTTGAAAATGTTCCCCTGAAAAGTTTGGCGGTCGAAACAGAAGGCTTTTTATCGCAGGACAAGAAATCAGGCCTCGACAACTTAACCGGCAGAAAAAGATTTTTTTGAAAAAATCCCTAAGCCCCGGGGTCACAAATTCAGTAAAAATCTGACTTTTGGCATTTCACTGAAAAATGGTGCCAAACTTTTGCTAATGCTCCCCTGAGATGTTTGGCGGTCGAAACAGATGGATTTTTATCACAGGGCAAGAAATTAGCCATGGAGAACTTAACCGGCAGAAAAAGATTTTTTTGAAAAAGGTTTTGCGGTCGAAACAGAAGGCTTTTTATCACAGGACATGAAATCAGCCATGGACAACTTTACCGGCAGAAAATGATTTTTTTGAAAAAATCCCTAAGCCCCGGGGTCACATTTTCATCAAAAATCTGACTTTCGGCAATTCACTCAAAAATGGTGCCAAACTTTTGCAAATGCTCCCCTGAGATGTTTGGCGCTCGAAAGAGATGGATTTTTATCACAGGACAAGAAATGAGCCATGGACAACTTAATTGGCAGAAATAGATTTTTTTGAAAAAGGTTTTGCGGTCGGAACAGAAGGCTTTTTATCACAGGACATGAAATCAGCCATGGACAACTTTACCGGCAGAAAAAGATTTTTTTGAAAAAATCTCTAAGCCCCGAGGTCACAATTTCATCAAAAATCTGATTTTCGGCAACTCACTCAAAAATGGTGCCAAACGGTTGCAAATGCTCCCCTGAAAGGTTTGGCCGTCGAAACAGAAGGCTTTTTATCAAAGGAGAAGAAATCAGCCCTCGACAACTTGACCGGTAGAAAAAGATTTTTTTGAAAAAATCCCTAAGCCCCGAGGTCACAATTTCATCAAAAATCTGATTTTCGGCGACTCACTCAAAAATGGTGCCAAACTTTTGCAAATGCTCCCCTGAGATGCTTGGCGGTCGAAACAGAAGGCTTTTTATCACAGGACAAGAAATCAGGCCTCGACAACTTAAGTGGCAGAAAAAGATTTTTTTTGAAAAAATCCCTAAGCCCCGGGGTCACAACATCAAAAAAAATCTGACTTTCGGCAATTCACTCAAAAATACTCACAAACGGTTGCAAATGCTCCTCTGAGAGGTTTGGCGTTTTTTCTTTTGAAGATTTTCTTCAAAAATCTGACTTTCGGAAATTCACTCAAAAGCGGTGCCAAACGGTTGCAAATGCTCCCCTGAAAGGTTTGGCGGTCAAACAGAAGGCTTTTTATCATAGGACAAGAAATCAGCCCTCGGTAACTTGACCGGCAGAAAAAGAATTTTTTGGAATAATCCCTAAGCCCCGGGGTCACTATTTCAACAAAAATCTGACTTTCGGCAATTCACTGAAAAATGGTGCCAAACAGTTGCAAATGCTCCCCTGAGAGGTTTGGCTGTCGAAACAGAAGGCTTTTTATCAGAGGACGAGAAATTAGGCCTCGACAACTTAACAGGGGAAAAAAACATTTTTTTGAAAAAATCCCTAAGCCCCGGGGTAAAAATTTCAACAAAAATCTGATTTTCGGCAACTCACTCAAAAATGGTGCCAAACGGTTACCAATGCTCCCCTGAGAGGTTTGGCGGTCGAAACAGAAGGCTTTTTACCAAAAGAGAAGAAATCAGCCCTCGACAACTTGACCGGCAGAAAAAGATATTTTTTGAAAAAATCTCTCAGCCCCGGGGTCACAAAATCATCGGAAACCTGACTTTCGGCAATTCACTCAAAAATACTGCCAAACGGTTTCCAATGCTCCCCTGAGAGGTTTGGCGGTCGAAACAGAAGCCTTCTTATCACAGGACAAGAAATGAGCCCTCGACAACTTGACCGGCAGAAAAAGATTTTTTTGGAAAATCCTTAAGCCCCGGGGTCACAATTTCAAGAAAAATCTAACATTCGGCAATTCACTCAAAAATGCTGCCAAACGGTTGAAAATTCTCCGCTGAAAGGTTTGGCGGTCAAAACAGAAGGCTTTTTATCACAGGACAAGAAATCAGGCCTCGACAACGTAACCGGTAGAAAAAGATTTTTTTGAAAAAATCCCTAAGCCCCGGAGTCACAATTTCATCAAAAATCTGATTTTCGGCAACTCACTCAAAAATGCTGCCAAATGGTTGCAAATGCTCCCCTGAAAGGTTTGGCGGTCAAACAGAAGGCTTTTTATCATAGGACAAGAAATCAGCCCTCGGTAACTTGACCGGCAGAAAAAGAATTTTTTGAAATAATCCCTAAGACCCGGGGTCACAATTTCATCAAAAATCTGACTTTCGGCAATTCACTCAAAAATGGTGCCAAACGGTTGCAAATGCTCCCCTGAAAGGTTTGGAGGTCGAAACAGAAGGGTATTTATCACAGCAAAAGAAATCAGCCCTCGACAACTTAAGCGGCAGAAAAAGATTTTTTTGAAAAAATCCCTAAGCCCCGGGGTCACAATTTCATCAAAAATCTGCCTTTCGGCAATTCACTCAAAAATGGTGCCAAACGGTTGAAAATGCTCCGCAGAAAGGTTTGGAGGTCGAAACTGAAGGGTATTTATCACAGGAAAAGAAATCAGCCCTCGACAACTTAACCGGCAGAAAAAGATTTTTTTGAAAAAATCCTTAAGCCCCGGGGTCACAATTTCATCAAAAATCTGACTTTCGGCAAGTCACTCAAAAATGGTGCCAAACGGTTGCAAATACTCCGCTGAAAGTTTTGGCTGTCGAAACAAAAGGGTATTTATTACAGGAAAAGAAATCAGCCCTCGACAACTTAACCGGCAGAAAAAGATTTTTTTGAAAAAATCCCTAAGCCCCGGGGTCACAATTTTATCAAAAATCTGACTTTCAGCAATTCACTCAAAAATGGTGCCAAACGGTTGCAAATGCTCCCCTGAAAGGTTTGAAGGTTGAAACAGAAGGGTATTTATGACAGGAAAAGAAATCAGCCCTCGACAACTTAACCGGCAGAAAAAGATTTTTTGGAAAAAATCCCTAAGCCCCGGGGTCACAATTTCATCAAAAATCTGACTTTCGGCAATTCACTCAAAAATGGTGCCAAACGGTTGCAAATGCTCCCCTGAAAGGTTTGGCAGTCGAAACAGAAGCCTTCTTATCACAGGACAAGAAATGAGCCCTCGACAACTTGACCGGAAGAAAAAGATTTTTTTGAAAAAATCCCTAAGCCCCGGGGTCACATTTTCATCAAAAATCTGACTTTAGGCAACTCACTAAAAAATGCTGCCAAACTGTTGCCAATGCTCCCCTGAGAGGTTTGGCGGTCGAAACAGAAGGCGTTTTATCGCAGGACAAGAAATCAGGCCTCGACAACTTGACCAGCAGAAAAAGATTTTTTTGAAAAAATCCCTAAGCCCCAGGGTCACAATTTCATCACAAATCTGACTTTCGGCCATTCACTCAAAAATGGTGCCAAACGGTTGCCAATGCTCCCCTGAAAGGTTTGGCGGTCGAAACAGAAGTCTTTTTATCAAAGGAGAAGAAATCAGCCCTCGACAACTTGACCGGCAGAAAAAAATTTTTTTTGAAAAAATCTCTAAGCCCCGGGGTCACAAAATCATCGGAAACCTGACTTTCAACAATTCACTCAAAAATACTGCCAAACGGTTTCCAATGCTCCCGTGAGACCTTTGTCGGTCGAAACAGAAGCCTTCTTATCACAGGACAAGAAATGAGCCCTCGACAACTTGACCGGCAGAAAAAGATTTTTTTGGAAAATCTTTAAGCCCCAGGGTCACAATTTCATCAAAAATCTGACATTCGGCAATTCACTCAAAAATGGTGCCAAACGGTTGAAAATTCTCCTCTGAAAGGTTTGGCGGTCAAAACAGAAGGCTTTTTATCACAGGACAATAAATCAGCCATGGACAACTTAACCAGCAGAAAAAGATGTTTTGAAAAAATCCCTAAGCCCCGGGGTCACAATTTCATCAAAAATCTGACTTTTGGCAATTCACTCAAAAATGCTGCCAAACGGTTTTCAATGCTCCCCTGAGAGGTTTGGCGGTCGAAACAGAAGGCTTTTTATCACAGGACAAGAATTCAGCCATGGACAACGTAACCGGTAGAAAAAGACTTTTTTGAAAAAATCCCTAAGCCCCGGGGTCACAGTTTCATCAAAAATCTGACTTTCGGCAATTCACTCAAAAATGGTGCCAAACGGTTGCAAATGCTCCCATGAAAGGTTTGGCAGTCGAAACAGAAGGGTATTTATCACAGGACAAGAAATCAGCCCTCGACAACTTAACCGGCAGAAAAAGATTTTTTTGAAAAAATCCCTAAGCCCCGGGGTCACAAATTCAGTAAAAATCTGATTTCGGCAATTCACTCGAAAATGGTGCCAAACTTTTGCAAATGATCCCCTGAGATGTTTGGCGGTCGAAACAGGTGGATTTTTATCACAGGACAAGGAATTAGCCATGGAAAACTTAACCGGCAGAAATAGATTTTTTTGAAAAAGGTTTTGCGGTCGAAACAGAAGGCTTTTTTTCACAGGACATGAAATCAGCCATGGACAACTTTACCGGCAGAAAAAGATTTTTTTTCAAAAATCCCTAAGGCCCGGGGTCACATTTTCATCAAATATCTGACTTTCGGCAACTCACTAAAAAATGCTGCCAAACGTTTGCCAATGATCCCCTGAGAGGTTTGGCGGTCGAAACAGAAGGCTTTTTATCGCAGGACAAGAAATAAGGCCTGGACAACTTGATCGGCAGAAAAAGATTTTTTTGAAAAAATCCTTAAGCTCCGGGGTCACAATTTCATCAAAAATCTGACTTTCGGCAATTCACTCAAAAATGGTGCCAAACGCTTGCAAATGCTCCGCTGAAAGGTTTGTAGGTCAAAACAGAAGGCTTTTTATCACAGGACAAGAAATCAGGCCTTGACAAGTTAACCGGCAGGAAAAGATTTTTTTGGAAAAATCCCTAAGCCCCGGGGTCACAATATCTTTAAAAATCTGGCTTTCGGCAATTCTCTCAAAAATGGTGCCAAACTGTTGCAAATGCTCCCTTGAGAGGTTTGGCGGTCGAAACAGAAGGCTTTTTATCACAGGACAAGAAATCATCCCTCGACAACTTAACCGGCAGAAAAAGATTTTTTTGAAAAAATCCCTAAGCCCCGGGGTCACAAATTCAGTAAAAATCTGACTTTCGGCAATTCACTCAAAAATGGTGCCAAACGGTTGCAAATTCTCCCCTGAAAGGTTTGGCGGTCGAAACAGAAGGGTATTTATGACAGGAAAAGAAATCAGCCCTCGACAACTAAACCGGCAGAGAAATATTTTTTTGAAAAAATCCCTAAGCCCCGGGGTCACAATTTCATCAAAAATCTGACTTTCGGCAATTCCCTCAAAAATGGTGCCAAACGGTTGCAAATGCTCCGCTGAAAGGTTTGGCGGTCGAAACAGAAGGGCATTCATGACAGGAAAAGATATCAGCCCTCGACAACTAAACCGGCAGAAAAAGATTTTTTTGAAAAAATCCCTAATCCCCGGGGTCACAATTTCATCAAAAATCTGACTTTTGGCAATTCACTCAAAAATGGTGCCAAACGGTTGAAAATCCTCCCCTGAAAGGTTTGGCGGTCGAAACAGAAGTCTTTTTATCACAGGACAAGAAATCATCCCTCGACAACTTAAGCGGCAGAAAATGGTTTTTTTTCAAAAAATCCCTAAGCCCCGGGGTCACAAATTCATCAAAAATCTGACTTTCGGCAATTCACTCAAAAATGGTGCCAAACGGTTGCAAATGCTCCGCTGAAAGGTTTGGCGGTCGAAACAGAAGGGTATTTATGACAGGAAAAGAAATCAGCCCTCGACAACTAAACCGGCAGAGAAATATTTTTTTGAAAAAATCCCTAAGCCCCGGGGTCACATTTTCATCAAAAATCTGACTTTCGGCAATTCCCTCAAAAATGGTGCCAAACGGTTGCAAATGCTCCGCTGAAAGGTTTGGCGGTCGAAACAGAAGGGCATTCATGACAGGAAAAGATATCAGCCCTCGACAACTAAACCGGCAGAAAAAGATTTTTTTGAAAAAATCCCTAATCCCCGGGGTCACAATTTCATCAAAAATCTGACTTTTGGCAATTCACTCAAAAATGGTGCCAAACGGTTGAAAATACTCCCATGAAAGGTTTGGCGGTCGAAACAGAAGTCTTTTTATCATAGGACAAGAAATCATCCCTCGACAACTTAAGCGGCAGAAAAAGGTTTTTTTAAAAGAATCCCTAAGCCCCGGGGTCACAAATTCAGTAAAAATCTGACTTTCGGCAGTTCACTCAAAAATGGTGCCAAACTTTTGCAAATGCTCCCCTGAGATGTTTGGCGGTCGAAACAGATGGATTTTTATCAGAGGACAAGAAATCAGCCATGGACCACTTAACCGGCAGAAAAAGATTTTTTTGAAAAAGTTTTTGCGGTCGAAACAGAAGGCTTTTTATCACAGGACATGAAATCAGCCATGGACAACTTTACCGGCAGAAAAAGATTTTTTTTGAAAAAATCCCTAAGCCCCGGGGTCACAATTTCATCAAAAATCTGACTTTCGGCAATTCACTCAAAAATGGTGCCAAACGGTTGCAAATGCTCCACTGAAAGGTTAGGTGGTCAAAACAGAAGGGTATTTATGACAGGAAAAGAAATCAGCCCTCGACAACTTAACCGGCAGAAAAAGATTTTTTTGAAAAAATCCCTAAGCCCCGGGGTCACAATTTCATCAAAAATCTGACTTTCGTCAATTCACTCAAAAATGGTTCCAAACGGTTGAAAATGCTCCCCTGAAAGGTTTTTGCGGTAAAACAGAAGGCTTTTTATCACAGGACAAGAAATCAGCCCTCGACAACTTAACCGGCAGAAAAAGATTTTTTGAAAAAAATCCCTAAGCCCCGGGGTCACAATTTCATCAAAAATCTGACTTTCGGCAATTCACTCAAAAATGGTGCCAAACGGTTGCAAATACTCCGCTGAAAGTTTTGGCTATCGAAACAGAAGGGTATTTATGACAGGAAAAGAAATCAGCCCTCGACAACTTAAGTGGCAGAAAAAGATTTTTTTGAAAAC
The DNA here is from genome assembly GCF_964270895.1 of Podarcis filfolensis. NCBI lineage: Eukaryota > Metazoa > Chordata > Lepidosauria > Squamata > Lacertidae > Podarcis > Podarcis filfolensis. The sequence continues at coordinate 12,711,392 of NC_139612.1, forward strand.
ATCCCTAAGCCACAATTTCATCAAAAATCTGACTTTCGTCAATTCACTCAAAAATGGTTCCAAACGGTTGAAAATGCTCCCCTGAAAGGTTAGGTGGTCGAAACAGAAGGGTATTTATGACAGGACAAGAAATCAGCCCTCGACAACTTGACCGGCAGAGAAATACTTTTTTGAAAAAATCCCTAAGCCCCGGGGTCACAATTTCATCAAAAATCTGACTATCGGCAATTTACTCAAAAATGGTGCAAAATGGTTGCAAATGCCCCCCTGAGAGTTTTAGCGGTTTAAACAGAAGGCTTTTTATTACAGGACAAGAAATCAGGCCTCGACAACTTAACCGGCAGAAAAAGATTTTTTTGAAAAAATCCTTAAGCCCCGGGGTCACAATTTCATCAAAAATCTGACTATCGGAAATTCACTCAAAAATGGTGCCAAACGGTTGCAAATACTCCGCTGAAAGTTTTGGCTGTCGAAACAGAAGGGTATTTATCACAGGAAAAGAAATCAGTCCTCGACAACTTAACCGGCAGAAAAAGATTTTTTTGAAAAAATCCCTAAGCCCCGGGGTCACAATTTTATCAAAAATCTGACTTTCGGCAATTCACTCAAAAATGGTGCAAAATGGTTGCAAATGCTCCGCTGAAAGTTTTGGCTGTCGAAACAGAAGGGTATTTATCACAGGAAAAGAAATCAGCCCTTGATAACTTAACCGGCAGAAAAAGATTTTTTTGAAAAAATCCCTAAGCCCCGGGTCACAATTTTAAAAAAAATTTGACTTTGGCAATTCACTCAAAAATGGTGCCAAACGGTTGCAAATGCTCCCCTGAAAGGTTTGGAGGTCGAAACAGAAATGTATTTATCACAGCAAAAGAAATCAGCCCTCGACAACTTAACCGGTAGAAAAATATTTTTTTGAAAAAAACCCTAAGACCCGGGGTCACAATTTCATCAAAAATCTGACTTTCGGCAATTCACTCAAAAGCAGTGCCAAACGGTTGCAAATGCTCCGCTGAAAGGTTTGGAGGTAGAAACTTATGGGTATTTATCACAGCAAAAGAAATCAGCCCTCGACAACTTAAGCGGCAGAAAAAGATTTTTTGGAAAAAATTCCTAAACCCCGGGGTCACAATTTCATCAAAAATCTGTCTTTCGGCAATTCACTCAAAAATGGTGCCAAACGGTTGCAAATGCTCCCCTGAAACGTTTGGCGGTAAAACAGAAGGCTTTTTATCACAGGACAAGAAATCAGCCCTCGACAACTTAAGCGGCAGAGAAATATTGTTTTAAAAAAATCCCTAAGCCCCGGGGTCACAATTTCATCAAAAATCTTTTCCGAGACCTGGGAGAAGAGTTGGTGGAAGAAGACTGGAAGAAATTTAAAGACTATCTTCAGAAATACTATAAAATTAATGAATGTTAAAACTATGCTTGGATTGGTAATAAGTGGTAATTAGTGACAAAAGTTAATAAGATTATGTAAAAAATGTATTGATAAATGGTTGAAAATATCGATGTATAATATGTTATGGTACAAAGTTAAAATATTTGAAAAAGGGTAAGAATTTGCTGAATTAAGTATGTAAACGGGAACACAAAAAGGGGGAGGAGTGAGGAGGTCAAGAACATAAGCATATGAATTTGAGGATACTGGGAAAAATGGATTTGTTTTATTTCTTTTTCTAAACTTCGTTTTTCTTAATTAGCTGTTGTTTTTCTTTGTGTATTTATTGTGTTTTCTTTTTTGTAATGTTTATTTTTATCTATGGTTTTCTATTCTGTGAATTTTTATTTTTCTTTTTTGTAAAACTCTAATAAAAAATTTATTTTAAAAAAAAGAAAAATAAAGAAAAAGATTTTTTTGAAAAAATACCAAACCCCGGGGTCACAATTTCATCAAAAATCTCTCTTTCGGCAATTCACTCAAAAATGGTGCCAAACGGTTGCAAATGCTCCCCTGAAACGTTTGGCGGTAAAACAGAAGGCTTTTTATCACAGGACAAGAAATCAGCCCTCAACAACTTAAGTGGCAGAGAAATATTTTTTTAAAAAAATCCCTAAGCCCCGGGGTCACAATTTCATCAAACATCTGACTTTCGGCAGTTCACTCAAAAATGGTGCCAAACGGTTGCAAATGCTCCCCTGAAAGGTTTGGCGGTCGAAACAGAAGGGTATTTATGACAGGAAAAGAAATCTGCCCTCGACAACTAAACCGGCAGAAAAAGATTTTTGTGAAAAAATCCCTAAGCCCCGGGGTCACAATTTCATCAAACACCTGACTTTCGGCAATTCACTCAAAAATGGTGCCAAACGGTTGCAAATGCTCCCCTGAAAGGTTTGGCGGTCGAAACAGAAGGGTATTTATGACAGGAAAAGAAATCTGCCCTCGACAACTAAACCGGCAGAAAAAGATTTTTTTGAAAAAATCCCTAAGCCCCGGGGTCACAATTTCATCAAAAATCTGACTTTCGTAAATTCACTCAAAAATGGTGCCAAACGGTTGCAAATGCTCCCCTGAAAGGTTTGGCGGTAAAACAGAAGGCTTTTTATCACAGGACAAGAAATCAGCCCTCGACAACTTAAGCGGCAGAGAAAGATTTTTTTGAAAAAATCCCAAACCCCGGGGTCACAATTTCATCAAAAATCCGTCTTTCGGCAATTCACTCAAAAATGGTGCCAAACGGTTGCAAATTCTCCCCTGAAACGTTTGGCGGTAAAACAGAAGGCTTTTTATCACAGAACAAGAAATCAGCCCTCGACAACTTAAGCGGCAGAGAAATATTTTTTTTAAAAAATCCCTAAGCCCCGGGGTCACAATTTCATCAAACACCTGACTTTCGGCAATTCACTCAAAAATGGTGCCAAACGGTTGAAAATACTCCGCTGAAAGGTTTGGCGGTCGAAACAGAAGGGTTTTTATGACAGGAAAAGAAATCAGCCCTCGACAACTAAACCGGCAGAAAAATATTTTTCTGAAAAAATCCCTAAGCCCCGGGGTCACAATTTCATCAAAAATCTGACTTTCGGCAATTCACTCAAAAATGGTGCCAAACGGTTGCAATTGCTCCACTGAAAGGTTAGGTGGTCAAAACAGAAGGGTATTTATGACAGGAAAAGAAATCAGCCCTCGATAACTAAACCTGCAGAAAAAGATTTTTTTGAAAAAATCCCTAAGCCCCGGGGTCACAATTTCATCAAAAATCTGACTTTCGTCAATTCACTCAAAAATGGTTCCAAACAGTTGAAAATGCTCCGCTGAAAGGTTTGGCGGTCGAAACAGAAGGCTTTTTATCACAGGACAAGAAATCAGGCCTCGACAACTTAAGCGGCAGACAAATATTTTTTTGAAAAAATCCCTAAGCCCCGGGGTCACAATTTCATCAAAAATCTGTCTTTCGGCAATTCACTCAAAAATGGTGCCAAACGGTTGCAAATGCTCCCCTGAGAGTTTTAGCGGTTGAAACGGAAGGCTTTTTATTACAGGACAAGACATCAGCGCTCGACAACTTAACCGGCAGAAAAAGATTTTTTTGAAAAAATCCCTAAGCCCCGGGGTCACAATTTCATCAAACATCTGACTTTCGGCAATTCACTCAAAAATGGTGCCAAAGGGCTGCCAATGTTCCCCTGAGAGTTTTGGCGGTCTAATCAGAAGGCTTTTTATCACAGGAAAAGAAATCAGCCCTCGACAACTTAACCGGCAGAAAAAGATTTTTCTGAAAAAATCCCTAAGCCCCGGGGTCACAATTTCATAAAAAATCTGACTTTCGGCAATTCACTCAAAAATGGTGCCAAACGGTTCCAAATGCTCCGCTGAAAGGTTTGGATGTCGAAACTGAAGGGTATTTATCACAGGAAAAGAAATCAGCCCTCGACAACTTAACAGATAGAAAAAGTTTTCTTTCAAAAAAATCCCTAAGCCCCGGGGTCACAATTTCATCAAAAATCTGACTTTCAGCAATTCACTCAAAAATGGTGCCAAACGGTTGCAAATGCTCCTCTGAAAGGTTTGGAGGTCGAAAGAGAAGGGTATTTATGACAGGAAAAGAAGTTTGGCCTCGACAACTTAACCTGCAGAAAAAGATTTTTTTGAAAAAATCCCTAAGCCCCGGGGTCACTATTTCATGAAAAATCTGACTTTCGGCAATTCACTGAAAAATGGTGCCAAACGGTTGCAAATGCTCCGCTGAAAGGTTTGGAGGTCGAAACAGAAGGGTATTTATGAGAGGAAAAGAAGTTTGGCCTCGACAACTTAACCGGCAGAAAAAGATTTTTTTGAAAAAATCCCTAAGCCCCGGGGTCACAATTTCATCAAAAATCTGACTTTCAGCAATTCACTCAAAAATGGTGCCAAAGGGTTGCAAATGCTCCCCTGTAAGGTTTGGCGGTCGAAACAGAAGTGTATTTATCACAGGAAAAGAAATCAGCCCTCGACAACGTAACCGGCAGAAAAGGATTTTTTTGAAAAAATCCCAAACCCCGGGGTCACAATTTCATCAAAAATCTGACTTTCGGCAATTCACTCAAAAATGGTGCCAAACGGTTGCAAATGCTCCCCTGAGATTTTTAGCGGTTGAAACAGATGGCTTCTTATTACAGGACAAGAAATCAGCCCTCGACAACTTAAGCGGCAGAGAAAGATTTTTTTGAAAAAATTCCTAAGCCCCGGGGTCACAATTTCATCAAAAATCTGACTTTCGGCAATTCACTCAAAAATGGTGCCAAACGGTTGCAAATGCTCCGCTGAAAGGTTTGGAGGTCGAAACAGAAGGGTATTTATGACAGCAAAAGAAGTTTGGCCTCGACAACTTAACCGGCAGAAAAAGATATTTTTGAAAAAATCCCTAAGCCCCGGGGTCACAATTTCATCAAAAATCTGACTTTCGGCAATTCACTCAAAATTGATGCCAAACGGTTGCAAATGCTCCGCTGAAAGGTTTGGAGGTCGAAACAGAAGGGTATTTATGACAGGAAAATAAGTTTGGCCTCGACAACTTAACCGGCAGAAAAAGATTTTTTTGAAAAAATCCCTAAGCCCCGGGGTCACAATTTCATCAAAAATCTGACTTTCAGCAATTCACTCAAAAATGGTGCCAAACGGTTGCAAATGCTCCGCTGTAAGGTTTGGCGGTCGAAACAGAAGTGTATTTATCACAGGAAAAGAAATCAGCCCTCGAAAACGTAACCGGCAGAAAAGGATTTTTTTGAAAAAATCCCAAACCCCGGGGTCACAATTTCATCAAAAATCTGACTTTCGGCAATTCACTCAAAAATGGTGCCAAACGGTTGCAAATGCTCCCCTGTAAGGTTTGGCGGTCGAAACAGAAGTGTATTTATCACAGGAAAAGAAATCAGCCCTCGACAACTTAACCGGCAGAAAAAGATTTTTTTGAAAAAATCCCTAAGCCCCGGGGTCACAATTTCATCAAAAATCTGACTTTCGGCAATTCACTCAAAAATGGTGCCAAACGGTTGCAAATGCTCCGCCGAAAGGTTTGGAGGTCGAAACAGAAGGGTATTTATGAGAGGAAAAGAAGTTTGGCCTCGACAACTTAACCGGCAGAAAAAGATTTTTTTGAAAAAATCCCTAAGCCCCGGGGTCACAATTTCATCAAAAATCTGACTTTCAGCAATTCACTCAAAAATGGTGCCAAAGGGTTGCAAATGCTACCCTGTAAGGTTTGGCGGTCGAAACAGAAGTGTATTTATCACAGGAAAAGAAATCAGCCCTCGAAAACGTAACCGGCAGAAAAGGATTTTTTTGAAAAAATCCCAAACCCCGGGGTCACAATTTCATCAAAAATCTGACTTTCGGCAATTCACTCAAAAATGGTGCCAAACGGTTGCAAATGCTCCCCTGAGATTTTTAGCGGTTGAAACAGAAGGCTTCTTATTACAGGACAAGAAATCAGCCCTCGACAACTTAAGCGGCAGAGAAAGATTTTTTTGAAAAAATCCCTAAGCCCCGGGGTCACAATTTCATCAAAAATCTGACTTTCGGCAATTCACTCAAAAATGGTGCCAAACGGTTGCAAATGCTCCGCTGAAAGGTTTGGAGGTCGAAACAGAAGGGTATTTATGACAGCAAAAGAAGTTTGGCCTCGACAACTTAACCGGCAGAAAAAGATTTTTTTGAAAAAATCCCTAAGCCCCGGGGTCACAATTTCATCAAAAATCTGACTTTCAGCAATTCACTCAAAAATGGTGCCAAACGGTTGCAAATGCTCCGCTGAAAGGTTTGGCGGTCGAAACAGAAGTGTATTTATCACAGGAAAAGAAATCAGCCCTCGAAAACGTAACCGGCAGAAAAGGATTTTTTTGAAAAAATCCCAAACCCCGGGGTCACAATTTCATCAAAAATCTGACTTTCGGCAATTCACTCAAAAATGGTGCCAAACGGTTGCAAATGCTCCCCTGAGATTTTTAGCGGTTGAAACAGAAGGCTTCTTATTACAGGACAAGAAATCAGCCGTCGACAACTTAACCGGCAGAAAAAGATTTTTTTGAAAAAATCCCTAAGCCCCGGGGTCACAATTTCATCAAAAATCTGACTTTCGGCAATTCACTCAAAATTGATGCCAAACGGTTGCAAATGCTCCGCTGAAAGGTTTGGAGGTCGAAACAGAAGGGTATTTATGACAGGAAAATAAGTTTGGCCTCGACAACTTAACCGGCAGAAAAAGATTTTTTTGAAAAAATCCCTAAGCCCCGGGGTCACAATTTCATCAAAAATCTGACTTTCAGCAATTCACTCAAAAATGGTGCCGAACGGTTGCAAATGCTCCCCTGTAAGGTTTGGCGGTCGAAACAGAAGTGTATTTATCACAGGAAAAGAAATCAGCCCTCGACAACGTAACCGGCAGAAAAGGATTTTTTTGAAAAAATCCCAAACCCCGGGGTCACAATTTCATCAAAAATCTGACTTTCGGCAATTCACTCAAAAATGGTGCCAAACGGTTGCAAATGCTCCCCTGAGAGTTTTAGCGGTTGAAACAGAAGGCTTTTTATTGCAAGACAAGAAATCAGCCCTCGACAACTTAACCGGCAGAAAAAGATTTTTCTGAAAAAATCCCTAAGCCCCGGGGTCACAATTTCATCAAAAATCTGACTTTCGGCAATTCACTCAAAATTGGTGCCAAACGGTTGCAAATGCTCCGCTGAAAGGTTTGGAGGTCGAAACAGAAGGGTATTTATGACAGGAAAATAAGTTTGGCCTCGACAACTTAACCGGCAGAAAAAGATTTTTTTGAAAAAATCCCTAAGCCCCGGGGTCACAATTTCATCAAAAATCTGACTTTCAGCAATTCACTCAAAAATGGTGCCAAACGGTTGCAAATGCTCCCCTGTAAGGTTTGGAGGTCGAAACAGAAGTGTATTTATCACAGGAAAAGAAATCAGCCCTCGAAAACGTAACCGGCAGAAAAGGATTTTTTTGAAAAAATCCCAAACCCCGGGGTCACAATTTCATCAAAAATCTGACTTTCGGCAATTCACTCAAAAATGGTGCCAAACGGTTGCAAATGCTCCCCTGAGAGTTTTAGCGGTTGAAACAGAAGGCTTTTTATTGCAAGACTAGAAATCAGCCCTCGACAACTTAACCGGCAGAAAAAGATTTTTCTGAAAAAATCCCTAAGCCCCGGGGTCACAATTTCATCAAAAATCTGACTTTCGGCAATTCACTCAAAAATGGTGCCAAACGGTTGCAAATGCTCCGCTGAAAGGTTTGGAGGTCGAAACAGAAGGGTATTTATGAGAGGAAAATAAGTTTGGCCTCGACAACTTAACCGGCAGAAAAAGATTTTTTTGAAAAAATCCCTAAGCCCCGGGGTCACAATTTCATCAAAAATCTGACTTTCAGCAATTCACTCAAAAATGGTGCCAAACGGTTGCAAATGCTCCCCTGTAAGGTTTGGAGGTCGAAACAGAAGTGTATTTATCACAGGAAAAGAAATCAGCCCTCGAAAACGTAACCGGCAGAAAAGGATTTTTTTGAAAAAATCCCAAACCCCGGGGTCACAATTTCATCAAAAATCTGACTTTCGGCAATTCACTCAAAAATGGTGCCAAACGGTTGCAAATGCTCCCCTGAGATTTTTAGCGGTTGAAACAGAAGGCTTCTTATTACAGGACAAGAAATCAGCCCTCGACAACTTAACCGGCAGAAAAAGATTTTTTTGAAAAAATCCCTAAGCCCCGGGGTCACAATTTCATCAAAAATCTGACTTTCGGCAATTCACTCAAAAATGGTGCCAAACGGTTGCAAATGCTCCGCTGAAAGGTTTGGAGGTCGAAACAGAAGGGTATTTATGACAGCAAAAGAAGTTTGGCCTCGACAACTTAACCGGCAGAAAAAGATTTTTTTGAAAAAATCCCTAAGCCCCGGGGTCACAATTTCATCAAAAATCTGACTTTCAGCAATTCACTCAAAAATGGTGCCAAACGGTTGCAAATGCTCCCCTGTAAGGTTTGGAGGTCGAAACAGAAGTGTATTTATCACAGGAAAAGAAATCAGCCCTCGAAAACGTAACCGGCAGAAAAGGATTTTTTTGAAAAAATCCCAAACCCCGGGGTCACAATTTCATCAAAAATCTGACTTTCGGCAATTCACTCAAAAATGGTGCCAAACGGGTGCAAATGCTCCCCTGAGATTTTTAGCGGTTGAAACAGAAGGCTTCTTATTACAGGACAAGAAATCAGCCGTCGACAACTTAACCGGCAGAAAAAGATTTTTTTGAAAAAATCCCTAAGCCCCGGGGTCACAATTTCATCAAAAATCTGACTTTCAGCAATTCACTCAATAATGGTGCCAAACGGTTGCAAATGCTCCCCTGTAAGGTTTGGCGGTCGAAACAGAAGGCTTTTTATCACAGAACAAGAAATCAGGCCTCGACAACTTAACCGGCAGAAAAAGATTTTTTTGAAAAAATCCCTAAGCCGCGGGGTCACAATTTCATCAAAAATCTGACTTTCGGCAATTCACTCAAAAATGGTGCCAAACGGTTGCAAATGCTCCTCTGAAAGGTTTGGAGGTCGAAAGAGAAGGGTATTTATGACAGGAAAAGAAGTTTGGCCTCGACAACTTAACCTGCAGAAAAAGATTTTTTTGAAAAAATCCCTAAGCCCCGGGGTCACTATTTCATGAAAAATCTGACTTTCGGCAATTCACTCAAAAATGGTGCCAAACGGTTGCAAATGCTCCCCTGTAAGGTTTGGAGGTCGAAACAGAAGGGTATTTATGAGACGAAAAGAAGTTTGGCCTCGACAACTTAACCGGCAGAAAAAGATTTTTTTGAAAAAATCCCTAAGCCCCGGGGTCACAATTTCATCAAAAATCTGACTTTCAGCAATTCACTCAAAAATGGTGCCAAAGGGTTGCAAATGCTCCCCTGTAAGGTTTGGCGGTCGAAACAGAAGTGTATTTATCACAGGAAAAGAAATCAGCCCTCGACAACGTAACCGGCAGAAAAGGATTTTTTTGAAAAAATCCCAAACCCCGGGGTCACAATTTCATCAAAAATCTGACTTTCGGCAATTCACTCAAAAATGGTGCCAAACGGTTGCAAATGCTCCCCTGAGATTTTTAGCGGTTGAAACAGATGGCTTCTTATTACAGGACAAGAAATCAGCCCTCGACAACTTAAGCGGCAGAGAAAGATTTTTTTGAAAAAATTCCTAAGCCCCGGGGTCACAATTTCATCAAAAATCTGACTTTCGGCAATTCACTCAAAAATGGTGCCAAACGGTTGCAAATGCTCCGCTGAAAGGTTTGGAGGTCGAAACAGAAGGGTATTTATGACAGCAAAAGAAGTTTGGCCTCGACAACTTAACCGGCAGAAAAAGATTTTTTTGAAAAAATCCCTAAGCCCCGGGGTCACAATTTCATCAAAAATCTGACTTTCAGCAATTCACTCAAAAATGGTGCCAAACGGTTGCAAATGCTCCCCTGTAAGGTTTGGCGGTCGAAACAGAAGTGTATTTATCACAGGAAAAGAAATCAGCCCTCGAAAACGTAACCGGCAGAAAAGGATTTTTTTGAAAAAATCCCAAACCCCGGGGTCACAATTTCATCAAAAATCTGACTTTCGGCAATTCACTCAAAAATGGTGCCAAACGGTTGCAAATGCTCCCCTGAGATTTTTAGCGGTTGAAACAGAAGGCTTCTTATTACAGGACAAGAAATCAGCCCTCGACAACTTAACCGGCAGACAAAGATTTTTTTGAAAAAATCCCTAAGCCCCGGGGTCACAATTTCATCAAAAATCTGACTTTCGGCAATTCACTCAAAAATGGTGCCAAACGGTTGCAAATGCTCCGCTGAAAGGTTTGGAGGTCGAAACAGAAGGGTATTTATGACAGGAAAATAAGTTTGGCCTCGACAACTTAACCGGCAGAAAAAGATTTTTTTGAAAAAATCCCTAAGCCCCGGGGTCACAATTTCATCAAAAATCTGACTTTCAGCAATTCACTCAAAAATGGTGCCAAACGGTTGCAAATGCTCCCCTGTAAGGTTTGGCGGTCGAAACAGAAGTGTATTTATCACAGGAAAAGAAATCAGCCCTCGAAAACGTAACAGGCAGAAAAGGATTTTTTTGAAAAAATCCCAAACCCCGGGGTCACAATTTCATCAAAAATCTGACTTTCGGCAATTCACTCAAAAATGGTGCCAAACGGTTGCAAATGCTCCCCTGAGAGTTTTAGCGGTTGAAACAGAAGGCTTTTTATTGCAAGACAAGAAATCAGCCCTCGACAACTTAACCGGCAGAAAAAGATTTTTCTGAAAAAATCCCTAAGCCCCGGGGTCACAATTTCATCAAAAATCTGACTTTCGGCAATTCACTCAAAAATGGTGCCAAACGGTTGCAAATGCTCCGCTGAAAGGTTTGGAGGTCGAAACAGAAGGGTATTTATGAGAGGAAAATAAGTTTGGCCTCGACAACTTAACCGGCAGAAAAAGATTTTTTTGAAAAAATCCCTAAGCCCCGGGGTCACAATTTCATCAAAAATCTGACTTTCAGCAATTCACTCAAAAATGGTGCCAAACGGTTGCAAATGCTCCCCTGTAAGGTTTGGAGGTCGAAACAGAAGTGTATTTATCACAGGAAAAGAAATCAGCCCTCGAAAACGTAACCGGCAGAAAAGGATTTTTTTGAAAAAATCCCAAACCCCGGGGTCACAATTTCATCAAAAATCTGACTTTCGGCAATTCACTCAAAAATGGTGCCAAACGGTTGCAAATGCTCCCCTGAGATTTTTAGCGGTTGAAACAGAAGGCTTCTTATTACAGGACAAGAAATCAGTCCTCGACAACATAACCAGCAGAAAAAGATTTTTTTGAAAAAATCCCTAAGCCCCGGGGTCACAATTTCATCAAAAATCTGACTTTCGGCAATTCACTCAAAAATGGTGCCAAACGGTTGCAAATGCTCCGCTGAAAGGTTTGGAGGTCGAAACAGAAGGGTATTTATGACAGCAAAAGAAGTTTGGCCTCGACAACTTAACCGGCAGAAAAAGATTTTTTTGAAAAAATCCCTAAGCCCCGGGGTCACAATTTCATCAAAAATCTGACTTTCAGCAATTCACTCAAAAATGGTGCCAAACGGTTGCAAATGCTCCCCTGTAAGGTTTGGAGGTCGAAACAGAAGTGTATTTATCACAGGAAAAGAAATCAGCCCTCGAAAACGTAACCGGCAGAAAAGGATTTTTTTGAAAAAATCCCAAACCCCGGGGTCACAATTTCATCAAAAATCTGACTTTCGGCAATTCACTCAAAAATGGTGCCAAACGGGTGCAAATGCTCCCCTGAGATTTTTAGCGGTTGAAACAGAAGGCTTCTTATTACAGGACAAGAAATCAGCCGTCGACAACTTAACCGGCAGAAAAAGATTTTTTTGAAAAAATCCCTAAGCCCCGGGGTCACAATTTCATCAAAAATCTGACTTTCAGCAATTCACTCAAAAATGGTGCCAAACGGTTGCAAATGCTCCCCTGTAAGGTTTGGCGGTCGAAACAGAAGGCTTTTTATCACAGAACAAGAAATCAGGCCTCGACAACTTAACCGGCAGAAAAAGATTTTTTTGAAAAAATCCCTAAGCCGCGGGGTCACAATTTCATCAAAAATCTGACTTTCGGCAATTCACTCAAAAATGGTGCCAAACGGTTGCAAATGCTCCTCTGAAAGGTTTGGAGGTCGAAAGAGAAGGGTATTTATGACAGGAAAAGAAGTTTGGCCTCGACAACTTAACCTGCAGAAAAAGATTTTTTTGAAAAAATCCCTAAGCCCCGGGGTCACTATTTCATGAAAAATCTGACTTTCGGCAATTCACTCAAAAATGGTGCCAAACGGTTGCAAATGCTCCGCTGAAAGGTTTGGAGGTCGAAACAGAAGGGTATTTATGAGAGGAAAAGAAGTTTGGCCTCGACAACTTAACCGGCAGAAAAAGATTTTTTTGAAAAAAATCCCTAAGCCCCGGGGTCACAATTTCATCAAAAATCTGACTTTCAGCAATTCACTCAAAAATGGTGCCAAACGGTTGCAAATGCTCCCCTGTAAGGTTTGGCGGTCGAAACAGAAGTGTATTTATCACAGGAAAAGAAATCAGCCCTCGACAACGTAACCGGCAGAAAAGGATTTTTTTGAAAAAATCCCAAACCCCGGGGTCACAATTTCATCAAAAATCTGACTTTCGGCAATTCACTCAAAAATGGTGCCAAACGGTTGCAAATGCTCCCCTGAGATTTTTAGCGGTTGAAACAGATGGCTTCTTATTACAGGACAAGAAATCAGCCCTCGACAACTTAAGCGGCAGAGAAAGATTTTTTTGAAAAAATTCCTAAGCCCCGGGGTCACAATTTCATCAAAAATCTGACTTTCGGCAATTCACTCAAAAATGGTGCCAAACGGTTGCAAATGCTCCGCTGAAAGGTTTGGAGGTCGAAACAGAAGGGTATTTATGACAGCAAAAGAAGTTTGGCCTCGACAACTTAACCGGCAGAAAAAGATATTTTTGAAAAAATCCCTAAGCCCCGGGGTCACAATTTCATCAAAAATCTGACTTTCGGCAATTCACTCAAAATTGATGCCAAACGGTTGCAAATGCTCCGCTGAAAGGTTTGGAGGTCGAAACAGAAGGGTATTTATGACAGGAAAATAAGTTTGGCCTCGACAACTTAACCGGCAGAAAAAGATTTTTTTGAAAAAATCCCTAAGCCCCGGGGTCACAATTTCATCAAAAATCTGACTTTCAGCAATTCACTCAAAAATGGTGCCAAACGGTTGCAAATGCTCCGCTGTAAGGTTTGGCGGTCGAAACAGAAGTGTATTTATCACAGGAAAAGAAATCAGCCCTCGAAAACGTAACCGGCAGAAAAGGATTTTTTTGAAAAAATCCCAAACCCCGGGGTCACAATTTCATCAAAAATCTGACTTTCGGCAATTCACTCAAAAATGGTGCCAAACGGTTGCAAATGCTCCCCTGTAAGGTTTGGCGGTCGAAACAGAAGTGTATTTATCACAGGAAAAGAAATCAGCCCTCGACAACTTAACCGGCAGAAAAAGATTTTTTTGAAAAAATCCCTAAGCCCCGGGGTCACAATTTCATCAAAAATCTGACTTTCGGCAATTCACTCAAAAATGGTGCCAAACGGTTGCAAATGCTCCGCCGAAAGGTTTGGAGGTCGAAACAGAAGGGTATTTATGAGAGGAAAAGAAGTTTGGCCTCGACAACTTAACCGGCAGAAAAAGATTTTTTTGAAAAAATCCCTAAGCCCCGGGGTCACAATTTCATCAAAAATCTGACTTTCAGCAATTCACTCAAAAATGGTGCCAAAGGGTTGCAAATGCTACCCTGTAAGGTTTGGCGGTCGAAACAGAAGTGTATTTATCACAGGAAAAGAAATCAGCCCTCGAAAACGTAACCGGCAGAAAAGGATTTTTTTGAAAAAATCCCAAACCCCGGGGTCACAATTTCATCAAAAATCTGACTTTCGGCAATTCACTCAAAAATGGTGCCAAACGGTTGCAAATGCTCCCCTGAGATTTTTAGCGGTTGAAACAGAAGGCTTCTTATTACAGGACAAGAAATCAGCCCTCGACAACTTAAGCGGCAGAGAAAGATTTTTTTGAAAAAATCCCTAAGCCCCGGGGTCACAATTTCATCAAAAATCTGACTTTCGGCAATTCACTCAAAAATGGTGCCAAACGGTTGCAAATGCTCCGCTGAAAGGTTTGGAGGTCGAAACAGAAGTGTATTTATGACAGCAAAAGAAGTTTGGCCTCGACAACTTAACCGGCAGAAAAAGATTTTTTTGAAAAAATCCCTAAGCCCCGGGGTCACAATTTCATCAAAAATCTGACTTTCAGCAATTCACTCAAAAATGGTGCCAAACGGTTGCAAATGCTCCGCTGAAAGGTTTGGCGGTCGAAACAGAAGTGTATTTATCACAGGAAAAGAAATCAGCCCTCGAAAACGTAACCGGCAGAAAAGGATTTTTTTGAAAAAATCCCAAACCCCGGGGTCACAATTTCATCAAAAATCTGACTTTCGGAAATTCACTCAAAAATGGTGCCAAACGGTTGCAAATGCTCCCCTGAGATTTTTAGCGGTTGAAACAGAAGGCTTCTTATTACAGGACAAGAAATCAGCCGTCGACAACTTAACCGGCAGAAAAAGATTTTTTTGAAAAAATCCCTAAGCCCCGGGGTCACAATTTCATCAAAAATCTGACTTTCGGCAATTCACTCAAAATTGATGCCAAACGGTTGCAAATGCTCCGCTGAAAGGTTTGGAGGTCGAAACAGAAGGGTATTTATGACAGGAAAATAAGTTTGGCCTCGACAACTTAACCGGCAGAAAAAGATTTTTTTGAAAAAATCCCTAAGCCCCGGGGTCACAATTTCATCAAAAATCTGACTTTCAGCAATTCACTCAAAAATGGTGCCAAACGGTTGCAAATGCTCCCCTGTAAGGTTTGGCGGTCGAAACAGAAGTGTATTTATCACAGGAAAAGAAATCAGCCCTCGAAAACGTAACAGGCAGAAAAGGATTTTTTTGAAAAAATCCCAAACCCCGGGGTCACAATTTCATCAAAAATCTGACTTTCGGCAATTCACTCAAAAATGGTGCCAAACGGTTGCAAATGCTCCCCTGAGAGTTTTAGCGGTTGAAACAGAAGGCTTTTTATTGCAAGACAAGAAATCAGCCCTCGACAACTTAACCGGCAGAAAAAGATTTTTCTGAAAAAATCCCTAAGCCCCGGGGTCACAATTTCATCAAAAATCTGACTTTCGGCAATTCACTCAAAATTGGTGCCAAACGGTTGCAAATGCTCCGCTGAAAGGTTTGGAGGTCGAAACAGAAGGGTATTTATGACAGGAAAATAAGTTTGGCCTCGACAACTTAACCGGCAGAAAAAGATTTTTTTGAAAAAATCCCTAAGCCCCGGGGTCACAATTTCATCAAAAATCTGACTTTCAGCAATTCACTCAAAAATGGTGCCAAACGGTTGCAAATGCTCCCCTGTAAGGTTTGGAGGTCGAAACAGAAGTGTATTTATCACAGGAAAAGAAATCAGCCCTCGAAAACGTAACCGGCAGAAAAGGATTTTTTTGAAAAAATCCCAAACCCCGGGGTCACAATTTCATCAAAAATCTGACTTTCGGCAATTCACTCAAAAATGGTGCCAAACGGTTGCAAATGCTCCCCTGAGATTTTTAGCGGTTGAAACAGAAGGCTTCTTATTACAGGACAAGAAATCAGCCCTCGACAACTTAACCGGCAGACAAAGATTTTTTTGAAAAAATCCCTAAGCCCCGGGGTCACAATTTCATCAAAAATCTGACTTTCGGCAATTCACTCAAAAATGGTGCCAAACGGTTGCAAATGCTCCGCTGAAAGGTTTGGAGGTCGAAACAGAAGGGTATTTATGACAGGAAAATAAGTTTGGCCTCGACAACTTAACCGGCAGAAAAAGATTTTTTTGAAAAAATCCCTAAGCCCCGGGGTCACAATTTCATCAAAAATCTGACTTTCAGCAATTCACTCAAAAATGGTGCCAAACGGTTGCAAATGCTCCCCTGTAAGGTTTGGCGGTCGAAACAGAAGTGTATTTATCACAGGAAAAGAAATCAGCCCTCGAAAACGTAACAGGCAGAAAAGGATTTTTTTGAAAAAATCCCAAACCCCGGGGTCACAATTTCATCAAAAATCTGACTTTCGGCAATTCACTCAAAAATGGTGCCAAACGGTTGCAAATGCTCCCCTGAGAGTTTTAGCGGTTGAAACAGAAGGCTTTTTATTGCAAGACAAGAAATCAGCCCTCGACAACTTAACCGGCAGAAAAAGATTTTTCTGAAAAAATCCCTAAGCCCCGGGGTCACAATTTCATCAAAAATCTGACTTTCGGCAATTCACTCAAAAATGGTGCCAAACGGTTGCAAATGCTCCGCTGAAAGGTTTGGAGGTCGAAACAGAAGGGTATTTATGAGAGGAAAATAAGTTTGGCCTCGACAACTTAACCGGCAGAAAAAGATTTTTTTGAAAAAATCCCTAAGCCCCGGGGTCACAATTTCATCAAAAATCTGACTTTCAGCAATTCACTCAAAAATGGTGCCAAACGGTTGCAAATGCTCCCCTGTAAGGTTTGGAGGTCGAAACAGAAGTGTATTTATCACAGGAAAAGAAATCAGCCCTCGAAAACGTAACCGGCAGAAAAGGATTTTTTTGAAAAAATCCCAAACCCCGGGGTCACAATTTCATCAAAAATCTGACTTTCGGCAATTCACTCAAAAATGGTGCCAAACGGTTGCAAATGCTCCCCTGAGATTTTTAGCGGTTGAAACAGAAGGCTTCTTATTACAGGACAAGAAATCAGCCCTCGACAACTTAACCGGCAGAAAAAGATTTTTTTGAAAAAATCCCTAAGCCCCGGGGTCACAATTTCATCAAAAATCTGACTTTCGGCAATTCACTCAAAAATGGTGCCAAACGGTTGCAAATGCTCCGCTGAAAGGTTTGGAGGTCGAAACAGAAGGGTATTTATGACAGCAAAAGAAGTTTGGCCTCGACAACTTAACCGGCAGAAAAAGATTTTTTTGAAAAAATCCCTAAGCCCCGGGGTCACAATTTCATCAAAAATCTGACTTTCAGCAATTCACTCAAAAATGGTGCCAAACGGTTGCAAATGCTCCCCTGTAAGGTTTGGAGGTCGAAACAGAAGTGTATTTATCACAGGAAAAGAAATCAGCCCTCGAAAACGTAACCGGCAGAAAAAGATTTTTTTGAAAAAATCCCTAAGCCCCGGGGTCACAATTTCACCAAAAATCTGACTTTCGGTAATTCACTCAAAATTGATGCCAAACGGTTGCAAATGCTCCGCTGAAAGGTTTGGAGGTCGAAACAGAAGGGTATTTATGACAGGAAAATAAGTTTGGCCTCGACAACTTAACCGGCAGAAAAAGATTTTTTTGAAAAAATCCCTAAGCCCCGGGGTCACAATTTCATCAAAAATCTGACTTTCAGCAATTCACTCAAAAATGGTGCCAAACGGTTGCAAATGCTCCCCTGTAAGGTTTGGCGGTCGAAACAGAAGTGTATTTATCACAGGAAAAGAAATCAGCCCTCGAAAACGTAACCGGCAGAAAAGGATTTTTTTGAAAAAATCCCAAACCCCGGGGTCACAATTTCATCAAAAATCTGACTTTCGGCAATTCACTCAAAAATGGTGCCAAACGGTTGCAAATGCTCCCCTGAGATTTTTAGCGGTTGAAACAGATGGCTTCTTATTACAGGACAAGAAATCAGCCCTCGACAACTTAAGCGGCAGAGAAAGATTTTTTTGAAAAAATCCCTAAGCCCCGGGGTCACAATTTCATCAAAAATCTGACTTTCGGCAATTCACTCAAAAATGGTGCCAAACGGTTGCAAATGCTCCCCTGAGATTTTTAGCGGTTGAAACAGAAGGCTTCTTATTACAGGACAAGAAATCAGCCGTCGACAACTTAACCGGCAGAAAAAGATTTTTTTGAAAAAATCCCTAAGCCCCGGGGTCACAATTTCACCAAAAATCTGACTTTCGGTAATTCACTCAAAATTGATGCCAAACGGTTGCAAATGCTCCGCTGAAAGGTTTGGAGGTCGAAACAGAAGGGTATTTATGACAGGAAAATAAGTTTGGCCTCGACAACTTAACCGGCAGAAAAAGATTTTTTTGAAAAAATCCCTAAGCCCCGGGGTCACAATTTCATCAAAAATCTGACTTTCAGCAATTCACTCAAAAATGGTGCCAAACGGTTGCAAATGCTCCCCTGTAAGGTTTGGCGGTCGAAACAGAAGTGTATTTATCACAGGAAAAGAAATCAGCCCTCGAAAACGTAACCGGCAGAAAAGGATTTTTTTGAAAAAATCCCAAACCCCGGGGTCACAATTTCATCAAAAATCTGACTTTCGGCAATTCACTCAAAAATGGTGCCAAACGGTTGCAAATGCTCCCCTGAGATTTTTAGCGGTTGAAACAGAAGGCTTCTTATTACAGGACAAGAAATCAGCCCTCGACAACTTAACCGGCAGAAAAAGATTTTTTTGAAAAAATCCCTAAGCCCCGGGGTCACAATTTCATCAAAAATCTGACTTTCGGCAATTCACTCAAAAATGGTGCCAAACGGTTGCAAATGCTCCGCTGAAAGGTTTGGAGGTCGAAACAGAAGGGTATTTATGACAGCAAAAGAAGTTTGGCCTCGACAACTTAACCGGCAGAAAAAGATTTTTTTGAAAAAATCCCTAAGCCCCGGGGTCACAATTTCATCAAAAATCTGACTTTCAGCAATTCACTCAAAAATGGTGCCAAACGGTTGCAAATGCTCCCCTGTAAGGTTTGGAGGTCGAAACAGAAGTGTATTTATCACAGGAAAAGAAATCAGCCCTCGAAAACGTAACCGGCAGAAAAGGATTTTTTTGAAAAAATCCCAAACCCCGGGGTCACAATTTCATCAAAAATCTGACTTTCGGCAATTCACTCAAAAATGGTGCCAAACGGTTGCAAATGCTCCCCTGAGATTTTTAGCGGTTGAAACAGAAGGCTTCTTATTACAGGACAAGAAATCAGCCGTCGACAACTTAACCGGCAGAAAAAGATTTTTTTGAAAAAATCCCTAAGCCCCGGGGTCACAATTTCATCAAAAATCTGACTTTCGGTAATTCACTCAAAATTGATGCCAAACGGTTGCAAATGCTCCGCTGAAAGGTTTGGAGGTCGAAACAGAAGGGTATTTATGACAGGAAAATAAGTTTGGCCTCGACAACTTAACCGGCAGAAAAAGATTTTTTTGAAAAAATCCCTAAGCCCCGGGGTCACAATTTCATCAAAAATCTGACTTTCAGCAATTCACTCAAAATTGGTGCCAAACGGTTGCAAATGCTCCCCTGTAAGGTTTGGCGGTCGAAACAGAAGTGTATTTATCACAGGAAAAGAAATCAGCCCTCGAAAACGTAACCGGCAGAAAAGGATTTTTTTGAAAAAATCCCAAACCCCGGGGTCACAATTTCATCAAAAATCTGACTTTCGGCAATTCACTCAAAAATGGTGCCAAACGGTTGCAAATGCTCCCCTGTAAGGTTTGGCGGTCGAAACAGAAGTGTATTTATCACAGGAAAAGAAATCAGCCCTCGACAACTTAACCGGCAGAAAAAGATTTTTCTGAAAAAATCCCTAAGCCCCGGGGTCACAATTTCATCAAAAATCTGACTTTCGGCAATTCACTCAAAAACGGTGCCAAACGGTTGCAAATGCTCCCCTGAGAGTTTTAGCGGTTGAAACAGAAGGCTTCTTATTACAGGACAAGAAATCAGCCCTCGACAACTTAACCGGCAGAAAAAGATTTTTTTGAAAAAATCCCTAAGCCCCGGGGTCACAATTTCATCAAAAATCTGACTTTCGGCAATTCACTCAAAATTGGTGCCAAACGGTTGCAAATGCTCCGCTGAAAGGTTTGGAGGTCGAAACAGAAGGGTATTTATGACAGGAAAATAAGTTTGGCCTCGACAACTTAACCGGCAGAAAAAGATTTTTTTGAAAAAATCCCTAAGCCCCGGGGTCACAATTTCATCAAAAATCTGACTTTCAGCAATTCACTCAAAAATGGTGCCAAACGGTTGCAAATACTCCGCTGAAAGGTTTGGCGGTCGAAACAGAAGTGTATTTATCACAGGAAAAGAAATCAGCCCTCGAAAACGTAACCGGCAGAAAAGGATTTTTTTGAAAAAATCCCAAACCCCGGGGTCACAATTTCATCAAAAATCTGACTTTCGGCAATTCACTCAAAAATGGTTCCAAACGGTTGCAAATGCTCCGCTGAAAGGTTTGGCGGTCGAAACAGAAGGGTATTTAT
Source organism: Podarcis filfolensis (assembly GCF_964270895.1). Taxonomy (NCBI): domain Eukaryota; kingdom Metazoa; phylum Chordata; class Lepidosauria; order Squamata; family Lacertidae; genus Podarcis; species Podarcis filfolensis. Next base: position 12,731,769 of record NC_139612.1, read on the forward strand.
GACAGGAAAAGAAATCAGCCCTCGACAACTAAACCGGCAGAAAAAGATTGTTTTGAAAAAATTCCTAAGCCCCGGGGTCACAATTTCATCAAAAATCTGACTTTCGGCAATTCACTCAAAAATGGTGCCAAACGGTTGAAAATGCTCCCCTGAAAGGTTTGGCGGTCTAATCAGAAGGCTTTTTATCACAGGACAAGAAATCAGGCCTCGACAACTTAAGCGGCAGACAAATATTTTTTTGAAAAAATCCCTAAGCCCCGGGGTCACAATTTCATCAAAAATCTGACTTTCGTCAATTCACTAAAAAATGGTTCCAAACGGTTGAAAATGCTCCGCTGAAAGGTTTGGCGGTCGAAACAGAAGGGTATTTATGACAGGAAAAGAAATCAGCCCTCGACAACTAAACCGGCAGAAAAAGATTTTTTTGAAAAAATCCCTAAGCCCCGGGGTCACAATTTCATCAAAAATCTGACTTTCGGCAATTCACTCAAAATTGGTGCCAAACGGTTGCAAATGCTCCGCTGAAAGGTTTGGAGGTCCAAACAGAAGGGTATTTATGACAGCAAAAGAAGTTTGGCCTCGACAACTTAACCGGCAGAAAAAGATTTTTTTGAAAAAATCCCTAAGCCCCGGGGTCACAATTTCATCAAAAATCTGACTTTCAGCAATTCAATCAAAAATGGTGCCAAACGGTTGCAAATGCTCCGCTGAAAGGTTTGGCGGTCGAAACAGAAGTGTATTTATCACAGGAAAAGAAATCAGCCCTCGAAAACGTAACCGGCAGAAAAGGATTTTTTTGAAAAAATCCCTAAGCCCCGGGGTCACAATTTCATCAAAAATCTGACTTTCAGCAATTCAATCAAAAATGGTGCCAAACGGTTGCAAATGCTCCGCTGAAAGGTTTGGCGGTCGAAACAGAAGGGTATTTATGACAGGAAAAGAAATCAGCCCTCGACAACTAAACCGGCAGAAAAAGATTGTTTTGAAAAAATCCCTAAGCCCCGGGGTCACAATTTCATCAAAAATCTGACTTTCGGCAATTCACTCAAAAATGGTGCCAAACGGTTGAAAATGCTCCCCTGAAAGGTTTGGCGGTCTAATCAGAAGGCTTTTTATCACAGGACAAGAAATCAGGCCTCAACAACTTAAGCGGCAGAAAAAGATTTTTTTGAAAAAATCCCTAAGCCCCGGGGTCACAATTTCATCAAAAATCTGACTTTCGTCAATTCACTAAAAAATGGTTCCAAACGGTTGAAAATGCTCCGCTGAAAGGTTTGGCGGTCGAAACAGAAGGGTATTTATGACAGGAAAAGAAATCAGCTCTCGACAACTAAACCGGCAGAAAAAGATTGTTTTGAAAAAATCCCTAAGCCCCGGGGTCACAATTTCATCAAAAATCTGACTTTCGTCAATGCACTCAAAAATGGTTCCAAACGGTTGAAAATGCTCCCCTGAAAGGTTTTGCGGTAAAACAGAACGCTTTTTATCACAGGACAAGAAATCAGCCCTCGACAACTTAAGCGACAACGAAATATTTTTTTGAAAAAATCCCTAAGCCCTGGGGTCACAATTTCATCAAAAAACTGTCTTTCGGCAATTCACTCAAAAATGGTGCCAAACGGTTGCAAATGCTCCCCTGAGAGATTTAGCGGTTGAAACGGAAGGCTTTTTATTACAGGACAAGAGATCAGCGCTCGACAACTTAACCGGCAGAAAAAGATTTTTTTGAAAAAATCCCTAAGCCCCGGGGTCACAATTTCATCAAACATCTGACTTTCGGCAATTCACTCAAAAATGGTGCCAAAGGGCTGCCAATGTTCCCCTGAGAGTTTTGGCGGTCTAATCAGAAGGCTTTTTATCACAGGAAAAGAAATCAGCCCTCGACAACTTAACCGGCAGAAAAAGATTTTTCTGAAAAAATCCCTAAGCCCCGGGGTCACAATTTCATAAAAAATCTGACTTTCGGCAATTCACTCAAAAATGGTGCCAAACGGTTCCAAATGCTCCGCTGAAAGGTTTGGATGTCGAAACTGAAGGGTATTTATCACAGGAAAGGAAATCAGCCCTCGACAACTTAACAGATAGAAAAAGTTTTCTTTCAAAAAAATCCCTAAGCCCCGGGGTCACAATTTCATCAAAAATCTGACTTTCGGCAATTCACTCAAAAATGGTGCCAAACGGTTGCAAATGCTCCCCTGTAAGGTTTGGCGGTCGAAACAGAAGGCTTTTTATCACAGAACAAGAAATCAGGCCTCGACAACTTAACCGGCAGAAAAAGATTTTTTTGAAAAAATCCCTAAGCCGCGGGGTCACAATTTCATCAAAAATCTGACTTTCTGCAATTCACTCAAAATTGATGCCAAACGGTTGCAAATGCTCCGCTGAAAGGTTTGGAGGTCGAAACAGAAGGGTATTTATGACAGGAAAATAAGTTTGGCCTCGACAACTTAACCGGCAGAAAAAGATTTTTGTGAAAAAATCCCTAAGCCCCGGGGTCACAATTTCATCAAAAATCTGACTTTCAGCAATTCACTCAAAAATGGTGCCAAACGGTTGCAAATGCTCCCCTGTAAGGTTTGGCGGTCGAAACAGAAGTGTATTTATCACAGGAAAAGAAATCAGCCCTCGAAAACGTAACCGGCAGAAAAGGATTTTTTTGAAAAAATCCCAAACCCCGGGGTCACAATTTCATCAAAAATCTGACTTTCGGCAATTCACTCAAAAATGGTGCCAAACGGTTGCAAATGCTCCCCTGAGAGTTTTAGCTGTTGAAACAGAAGGCTTTTTATTGCAAGACAAGAAATCAGCCCTCGACAACTTAACCGGCAGAAAAAGATTTTTTTGAAAAAATCCCTAAGCCCCGGGGTCACAATTTCATCAAAAATCTGACTTTCGGCAATTCACTCAAAAATGGTGCCAAACGGTTGCAAATGCTCCGCTGAAAGGTTTGGAGGTCGAAACAGAAGGGTATTTATGAGAGGAAAAGAAGCTTGGCCTCGACAACTTAACCGGCAGAAAAAGATTTTTTTGCAAAAATCCCTAAGCCCCGGGGTCACAATTTCATCAAAAATCTGACTTTCAGCAATTCACTCAAAAATGGTGCCAAAGGGTTGCAAATGCTCACCTGTAAGGTTTGGCGGTCGAAACAGAAGTGTATTTATCACAGGAAAAGAAATCAGCCCTCGAAAACGTAACCGGCAGAAAAGGATTTTTTTGAAAAAATCCCAAACCCCGGGGTCACAATTTCATCAAAAATCTGACTTTCGGCAATTCACTCAAAAATGGTGCCAAACGGTTGCAAATGCTCCCCTGAGATTTTTAGCGGTTGAAACAGAAGGCTTCTTATTACAGGACAAGAAATCAGCCCTCGACAACATAAGCGGCAGAAAAAGATTTTTTTGAAAAAATCCCTAAGCCCCGGGGTCACAATTTCATCAAAAATCTGACTTTCGGCAATTCACTCAAAATTGGTGCCTAACGGTTGCAAATGCTCCGCTGAAAGGTTTGTAGGTCGAAACAGAAGGGTATTTATCACAGGAAAAGAAATCAGCCCTCGAAAACGTAACAGGCAGAAAAGGATTTTTTTGAAAAAATCCCAAACCCCGGGGTCACAATTTCATCAAAAATCTGACTTTCGGCAATTCACTCAAAAATGGTGCCAAACGGTTGCAAATGCTCCCCTGAGAGTTTTAGCGGTTGAAACAGAAGGCTTTTTATTGCAGGACAAGAAATCAGCCCTCGACAACTTAACCGGCAGAAAAAGATTTTTCTGAAAAAATCCCTAAGCCCCGGGGTCACAATTTCATCAAAAATCTGACTTTCGGCAATTCACTCAAAATTGGTGCCAAACGGTTGCAAATGCTCCGCTGAAAGGTTTGGAGGTCGAAACAGAAGGGTATTTATGACAGGAAAATAAGTTTGGCCTCGACAACTTAACCGGCAGAAAAAGATTTTTTTGAAAAAATCCCTAAGCCCCGGGGTCACAATTTCATCAAAAATCTGACTTTCAGCAATTCACTCAAAAATGGTGCCAAACGGTTGCAAATGCTCCCCTGTAAGGTTTGGAGGTCGAAACAGAAGTGTATTTATCACAGGAAAAGAAATCAGCCCTCGAAAACGTAACCGGCAGAAAAGGATTTTTTTGAAAAAATCCCAAACCCCGGGGTCACGATTTCATCAAAAATCTGACTTTCGGCAATTCACTCAAAAATGGTGCCAAACGGTTGCAAATGCTCCCCTGAGATTTTTAGCGGTTGAAACAGAAGGCTTCTTATTACAGGACAAGAAATCAGCCCTCGACAACTTAACCGGCAGACAAAGATTTTTTTGAAAAAATCCCTAAGCCCCGGGGTCACAATTTCATCAAAAATCTGACTTTCGGCAATTCACTCAAAAATGGTGCCAAACGGTTGCAAATGCTCCGCTGAAAGGTTTGGAGGTCGAAACAGAAGGGTATTTATGACAGGAAAATAAGTTTGGCCTCGACAACTTAACCGGCAGAAAAGGATTTTTTTGAAAAAATCCCTAAGCCCCGGGGTCACAATTTCATCAAAAATCTGACTTTCAGCAATTCACTCAAAAATGGTGCCAAACGGTTGCAAATGCTCCCCTGTAAGGTTTGGCGGTCGAAACAGAAGTGTATTTATCACAGGAAAAGAAATCAGCCCTCGAAAACGTAACAGGCAGAAAAGGATTTTTTTGAAAAAATCCCAAACCCCGGGGTCACAATTTCATCAAAAATCTGACTTTCGGCAATTCACTCAAAAATGGTGCCAAACGGTTGCAAATGCTCCCCTGAGAGTTTTAGCGGTTGAAACAGAAGGCTTTTTATTGCAAGACAAGAAATCAGCCCTCGACAACTTAACCGGCAGAAAAAGATTTTTCTGAAAAAATCCCTAAGCCCCGGGGTCACAATTTCATCAAAAATCTGACTTTCGGCAATTCACTCAAAATTGGTGCCAAACGGTTGCAAATGCTCCGCTGAAAGGTTTGGAGGTCGAAACAGAAGGGTATTTATGACAGGAAAATAAGTTTGGCCTCGACAACTTAACCGGCAGAAAAAGATTTTTTTGAAAAAATCCCTAAGCCCCGGGGTCACAATTTCATCAAAAATCTGACTTTCAGCAATTCACTCAAAAATGGTGCCAAACGGTTGCAAATGCTCCCCTGTAAGGTTTGGAGGTCGAAACAGAAGTGTATTTATCACAGGAAAAGAAATCAGCCCTCGAAAACGTAACCGGCAGAAAAGGATTTTTTTGAAAAAATCCCAAACCCCGGGGTCACAATTTCATCAAAAATCTGACTTTCGGCAATTCACTCAAAAATGGTGCCAAACGGTTGCAAATGCTCCCCTGAGATTTTTAGCGGTTGAAACAGAAGGCTTCTTATTACAGGACAAGAAATCAGCCCTCGACAACTTAACCGGCAGAAAAAGATTTTTTTGAAAAAATCCCTAAGCCCCGGGGTCACAATTTCATCAAAAATCTGACTTTCAGCAATTCACTCAAAAATGGTGCCAAACGGTTGCAAATGCTCCCCTGTAAGGTTTGGCGGTCGAAACAGAAGTGTATTTATCACAGGAAAAGAAATCAGCCCTCGAAAACGTAACAGGCAGAAAAGGATTTTTTTGAAAAAATCCCAAACCCCGGGGTCACAATTTCATCAAAAATCTGACTTTCGGCAATTCACTCAAAAATGGTGCCAAACGGTTGCAAATGCTCCCCTGAGAGTTTTAGCGGTTGAAACAGAAGGCTTTTTATTGCAAGACAAGAAATCAGCCCTCGACAACTTAACCGGCAGAAAAAGATTTTTCTGAAAAAATCCCTAAGCCCCGGGGTCACAATTTCATCAAAAATCTGACTTTCGGCAATTCACTCAAAATTGGTGCCAAACGGTTGCAAATGCTCCGCTGAAAGGTTTGGAGGTCGAAACAGAAGGGTATTTATGACAGGAAAATAAGTTTGGCCTCGACAACTTAACCGGCAGAAAAAGATTTTTTTGAAAAAATCCCTAAGCCCCGGGGTCACAATTTCATCAAAAATCTGACTTTCAGCAATTCACTCAAAAATGGTGCCAAACGGTTGCAAATGCTCCCCTGTAAGGTTTGGAGGTCGAAACAGAAGTGTATTTATCACAGGAAAAGAAATCAGCCCTCGAAAACGTAACCGGCAGAAAAGGATTTTTTTGAAAAAATCCCAAACCCCGGGGTCACAATTTCATCAAAAATCTGACTTTCGGCAATTCACTCAAAAATGGTGCCAAACGGTTGCAAATGCTCCCCTGAGATTTTTAGCGGTTGAAACAGAAGGCTTCTTATTACAGGACAAGAAATCAGCCCTCGACAACTTAACCGGCAGACAAAGATTTTTTTGAAAAAATCCCTAAGCCCCGGGGTCACAATTTCATCAAAAATCTGACTTTCGGCAATTCACTCAAAAATGGTGCCAAACGGTTGCAAATGCTCCGCTGAAAGGTTTGGAGGTCGAAACAGAAGGGTATTTATGACAGGAAAATAAGTTTGGCCTCGACAACTTAACCGGCAGAAAAAGATTTTTTTGAAAAAATCCCTAAGCCCCGGGGTCACAATTTCATCAAAAATCTGACTTTCAGCAATTCACTCAAAAATGGTGCCAAACGGTTGCAAATGCTCCCCTGTAAGGTTTGGCGGTCGAAACAGAAGTGTATTTATCACAGGAAAAGAAATCAGCCCTCGAAAACGTAACAGGCAGAAAAGGATTTTTTTGAAAAAATCCCAAACCCCGGGGTCACAATTTCATCAAAAATCTGACTTTCGGCAATTCACTCAAAAATGGTGCCAAACGGTTGCAAATGCTCCGCTGAGAGTTTTAGCGGTTGAAACAGAAGGCTTTTTATTGCAAGACAAGAAATCAGCCCTCGACAACTTAACCGGCAGAAAAAGATTTTTCTGAAAAAATCCCTAAGCCCCGGGGTCACAATTTCATCAAAAATCTGACTTTCGGCAATTCACTCAAAAATGGTGCCAAACGGTTGCAAATGCTCCGCTGAAAGGTTTGGAGGTCGAAACAGAAGGGTATTTATGAGAGGAAAATAAGTTTGGCCTCGACAACTTAACCGGCAGAAAAAGATTTTTTTGAAAAAATCCCTAAGCCCCGGGGTCACAATTTCATCAAAAATCTGACTTTCAGCAATTCACTCAAAAATGGTGCCAAACGGTTGCAAATGCTCCCCTGTAAGGTTTGGAGGTCGAAACAGAAGTGTATTTATCACAGGAAAAGAAATCAGCCCTCGAAAACGTAACCGGCAGAAAAGGATTTTTTTGAAAAAATCCCAAACCCCGGGGTCACAATTTCATCAAAAATCTGACTTTCGGCAATTCACTCAAAAATGGTGCCAAACGGTTGCAAATGCTCCCCTGAGATTTTTAGCGGTTGAAACAGAAGGCTTCTTATTACAGGACAAGAAATCAGCCCTCGACAACTTAACCGGCAGAAAAAGATTTTTTTGAAAAAATCCCTAAGCCCCGGGGTCACAATTTCATCAAAAATCTGACTTTCGGCAATTCACTCAAAAATGGTGCCAAACGGTTGCAAATGCTCCGCTGAAAGGTTTGGAGGTCGAAACAGAAGGGTATTTATGACAGCAAAAGAAGTTTGGCCTCGACAACTTAACCGGCAGAAAAAGATTTTTTTGAAAAAATCCCTAAGCCCCGGGGTCACAATTTCATCAAAAATCTGACTTTCAGCAATTCACTCAAAAATGGTGCCAAACGGTTGCAAATGCTCCCCTGTAAGGTTTGGAGGTCGAAACAGAAGTGTATTTATCACAGGAAAAGAAATCAGCCCTCGAAAACGTAACCGGCAGAAAAGGATTTTTTTGAAAAAATCCCAAACCCCGGGGTCACAATTTCATCAAAAATCTGACTTTCGGCAATTCACTCAAAAATGGTGCCAAACGGTTGCAAATGCTCCCCTGAGATTTTTAGCGGTTGAAACAGAAGGCTTCTTATTACAGGACAAGAAATCAGCCGTCGACAACTTAACCGGCAGAAAAAGATTTTTTTGAAAAAATCCCTAAGCCCCGGGGTCACAATTTCATCAAAAATCTGACTTTCGGTAATTCACTCAAAATTGATGCCAAACGGTTGCAAATGCTCCGCTGAAAGGTTTGGAGGTCGAAACAGAAGGGTATTTATGACAGGAAAATAAGTTTGGCCTCGACAACTTAACCGGCAGAAAAAGATTTTTTTGAAAAAATCCCTAAGCCCCGGGGTCACAATTTCATCAAAAATCTGACTTTCAGCAATTCACTCAAAAATGGTGCCAAACGGTTGCAAATGCTCCCCTGTAAGGTTTGGCGGTCGAAACAGAAGTGTATTTATCACAGGAAAAGAAATCAGCCCTCGAAAACGTAACCGGCAGAAAAGGATTTTTTTGAAAAAATCCCAAACCCCGGGGTCACAATTTCATCAAAAATCTGACTTTCGGCAATTCACTCAAAAATGGTGCCAAACGGTTGCAAATGCTCCCCTGTAAGGTTTGGCGGTCGAAACAGAAGTGTATTTATCACAGGAAAAGAAATCAGCCCTCGACAACTTAACCGGCAGAAAAAGATTTTTCTGAAAAAATCCCTAAGCCCCGGGGTCACAATTTCATCAAAAATCTGACTTTCGGCAATTCACTCAAAAACGGTGCCAAACGGTTGCAAATGCTCCCCTGAGAGTTTTAGCGGTTGAAACAGAAGGCTTCTTATTACAGGACAAGAAATCAGCCCTCGACAACTTAACCGGCAGAAAAAGATTTTTTTGAAAAAATCCCTAAGCCCCGGGGTCACAATTTCATCAAAAATCTGACTTTCGGCAATTCACTCAAAATTGGTGCCAAACGGTTGCAAATGCTCCGCTGAAAGGTTTGGAGGTCGAAACAGAAGGGTATTTATGACAGGAAAATAAGTTTGGCCTCGACAACTTAACCGGCAGAAAAAGATTTTTTTGAAAAAATCCCTAAGCCCCGGGGTCACAATTTCATCAAAAATCTGACTTTCAGCAATTCACTCAAAAATGGTGCCAAACGGTTGCAAATACTCCGCTGAAAGGTTTGGCGGTCGAAACAGAAGTGTATTTATCACAGGAAAAGAAATCAGCCCTCGAAAACGTAACCGGCAGAAAAGGATTTTTTTGAAAAAATCCCAAACACCGGGGTCACAATTTCATCAAAAATCTGACTTTCGGCAATTCACTCAAAAATGGTTCCAAACGGTTGCAAATGCTCCGCTGAAAGGTTTGGCGGTCGAAACAGAAGGGTATTTATGACAGGAAAAGAAATCAGCCCTCGACAACTAAACCGGCAGAAAAAGATTGTTTTGAAAAAATTCCTAAGCCCCGGGGTCACAATTTCATCAAAAATCTGACTTTCGGCAATTCACTCAAAAATGGTGCCAAACGGTTGAAAATGCTCCCCTGAAAGGTTTGGCGGTCTAATCAGAAGGCTTTTTATCACAGGACAAGAAATCAGGCCTCGACAACTTAAGCGGCAGACAAATATTTTTTTGAAAAAATCCCTAAGCCGCGGGGTCACAATTTCATCAAAAATCTGACTTTCGTCAATTCACTAAAAAATGGTTCCAAACGGTTGAAAATGCTCCGCTGAAAGGTTTGGCGGTCGAAACAGAAGGGTATTTATGACAGGAAAAGAAATCAGCCCTCGACAACTAAACCGGCAGAAAAAGATTTTTTTGAAAAAATCCCTAAGCCCCGGGGTCACAATTTCATCAAAAATCTGACTTTCGGCAATTCACTCAAAATTGGTGCCAAACGGTTGCAAATGCTCCGCTGAAAGGTTTGGCGGTCGAAACAGAAGTGTATTTATCACAGGAAAAGAAATCAGCCCTCGAAAACGTAACCGGCAGAAAAGGATTTTTTTGAAAAAATCCCTAAGCCCCGGGGTCACAATTTCATCAAAAATCTGACTTTCAGCAATTCAATCAAAAATGGTGCCAAACGGTTGCAAATGCTCCGCTGAAAGGTTTGGCGGTCGAAACAGAAGGGTATTTATGACAGGAAAAGAAATCAGCCCTCGACAACTAAACCGGCAGAAAAAGATTGTTTTGAAAAAATCCCTAAGCCCCGGGGTCACAATTTCATCAAAAATCTGACTTTCGGCAATTCACTCAAAAATGGTGCCAAACGGTTGAAAATGCTCCCCTGAAAGGTTTGGCGGTCTAATCAGAAGGCTTTTTATCACAGGACAAGAAATCAGGCCTCAACAACTTAAGCGGCAGAAAAAGATTTTTTTGAAAAAATCCCTAAGCCCCGGGGTCACAATTTCATCAAAAATCTGACTTTCGTCAATGCACTCAAAAATGGTTCCAAACGGTTGAAAATGCTCCCCTGAAAGGTTTTGCGGTAAAACAGAACGCTTTTTATCACAGGACAAGAAATCAGCCCTCGACAACTTAAGCGACAACGAAATATTTTTTTGAAAAAATCCCTAAGCCCTGGGGTCACAATTTCATCAAAAATCTGTCTTTCGGCAATTCACTCAAAAATGGTGCCAAACGGTTGCAAATGCTCCCCTGAGAGATTTAGCGGTTGAAACGGAAGGCTTTTTATTACAGGACAAGAGATCAGCGCTCGACAACTTAACCGGCAGAAAAAGATTTTTTTGAAAAAATCCCTAAGCCCCGGGGTCACAATTTCATCAAACATCTGACTTTCGGCAATTCACTCAAAAATGGTGCCAAAGGGCTGCCAATGTTCCCCTGAGAGTTTTGGCGGTCTAATCAGAAGGCTTTTTATCACAGGAAAAGAAATCAGCCCTCGACAACTTAACCGGCAGAAAAAGATTTTTCTGAAAAAATCCCTAAGCCCCGGGGTCACAATTTCATAAAAAATCTGACTTTCGGCAATTCACTCAAAAATGGTGCCAAACGGTTCCAAATGCTCCGCTGAAAGGTTTGGATGTCGAAACTGAAGGGTATTTATCACAGGAAAGGAAATCAGCCCTCGACAACTTAACAGATAGAAAAAGTTTTCTTTCAAAAAAATCCCTAAGCCCCGGGGTCACAATTTCATCAAAAATCTGACTTTCGGCAATTCACTCAAAAATGGTGCCAAACGGTTGCAAATGCTCCCCTGTAAGGTTTGGCGGTCGAAACAGAAGGCTTTTTATCACAGAACAAGAAATCAGGCCTCGACAACTTAACCGGCAGAAAAAGATTTTTTTGAAAAAATCCCTAAGCCGCGGGGTCACAATTTCATCAAAAATCTGACTTTCGGCAATTCACTCAAAAATGGTGCCAAACGGTTGCAAATGCTCCGCTGAAAGGTTTGGAGGTCGAAACAGAAGGGTATTTATGAGAGGAAAAGAAGTTTGGCCTCGACAACTTAACCGGCAGAAAAAGATTTTTTTGAAAAAATCCCTAAGCCCCGGGGTCACAATTTCATCAAAAATCTGACTTTCAGCAATTCACTCAAAAATGGTGCCAAAGGGTTGCAAATGCTCCCCTGTAAGGTTTGGCGGTCCAAACAGAAGTGTATTTATCACAGGAAAAGAAATCAGCCCTCGACAACGTAACCGGCAGAAAAGGATTTTTTTGAAAAAATCCCAAACCCCGGGGTCACAATTTCATCAAAAATCTGACTTTCAGCAATTCAATCAAAAATGGTGCCAAACGGTTGCAAATGCTCCGCTGAAAGGTTTGGCGGTCGAAACAGAAGGGTATTTATGACAGGAAAAGAAATCAGCCCTCGACAACTAAACCGGCAGAAAAAGATTGTTTTGAAAAAATCCCTAAGCCCCGGGGTCACAATTTCATCAAAAATCTGACTTTCGGCAATTCACTCAAAAATGGTGCCAAACGGTTGAAAATGCTCCCCTGAAAGGTTTGGCGGTCTAATCAGAAGGCTTTTTATCACAGGACAAGAAATCAGGCCTCAACAACTTAAGCGGCAGAAAAAGATTTTTTTGAAAAAATCCCTAAGCCCCGGGGTCACAATTTCATCAAAAATCTGACTTTCGTCAATGCACTCAAAAATGGTTCCAAACGGTTGAAAATGCTCCCCTGAAAGGTTTTGCGGTAAAACAGAACGCTTTTTATCACAGGACAAGAAATCAGCCCTCGACAACTTAAGCGACAACGAAATATTTTTTTGAAAAAATCCCTAAGCCCTGGGGTCACAATTTCATCAAAAATCTGTCTTTCGGCAATTCACTCAAAAATGGTGCCAAACGGTTGCAAATGCTCCCCTGAGAGATTTAGCGGTTGAAACGGAAGGCTTTTTATTACAGGACAAGAGATCAGCGCTCGACAACTTAACCGGCAGAAAAAGATTTTTTTGAAAAAATCCCTAAGCCCCGGGGTCACAATTTCATCAAACATCTGACTTTCGGCAATTCACTCAAAAATGGTGCCAAAGGGCTGCCAATGTTCCCCTGAGAGTTTTGGCGGTCTAATCAGAAGGCTTTTTATCACAGGAAAAGAAATCAGCCCTCGACAACTTAACCGGCAGAAAAAGATTTTTCTGAAAAAATCCCTAAGCCCCGGGGTCACAATTTCATAAAAAATCTGACTTTCGGCAATTCACTCAAAAATGGTGCCAAACGGTTCCAAATGCTCCGCTGAAAGGTTTGGATGTCGAAACTGAAGGGTATTTATCACAGGAAAGGAAATCAGCCCTCGACAACTTAACAGATAGAAAAAGTTTTCTTTCAAAAAAATCCCTAAGCCCCGGGGTCACAATTTCATCAAAAATCTGACTTTCGGCAATTCACTCAAAAATGGTGCCAAACGGTTGCAAATGCTCCCCTGTAAGGTTTGGCGGTCGAAACAGAAGGCTTTTTATCACAGAACAAGAAATCAGGCCTCGACAACTTAACCGGCAGAAAAAGATTTTTTTGAAAAAATCCCTAAGCCGCGGGGTCACAATTTCATCAAAAATCTGACTTTCGGCAATTCACTCAAAAATGGTGCCAAACGGTTGCAAATGCTCCGCTGAAAGGTTTGGAGGTCGAAACAGAAGGGTATTTATGAGAGGAAAAGAAGTTTGGCCTCGACAACTTAACCGGCAGAAAAAGATTTTTTTGAAAAAATCCCTAAGCCCCGGGGTCACAATTTCATCAAAAATCTGTCTTTCGGCAATTCACTCAAAAATGGTGCCAAACGGTTGCAAATGCTCCCCTGAGAGATTTAGCGGTTGAAACGGAAGGCTTTTTATTACAGGACAAGAGATCAGCGCTCGACAACTTAACCGGCAGAAAAAGATTTTTTTGAAAAAATCCCTAAGCCCCGGGGTCACAATTTCATCAAACATCTGACTTTCGGCAATTCACTCAAAAATGGTGCCAAAGGGCTGCCAATGTTCCCCTGAGAGTTTTGGCGGTCTAATCAGAAGGCTTTTTATCACAGGAAAAGAAATCAGCCCTCGACAACTTAACCGGCAGAAAAAGATTTTTCTGAAAAAATCCCTAAGCCCCGGGGTCACAATTTCATAAAAAATCTGACTTTCGGCAATTCACTCAAAAATGGTGCCAAACGGTTCCAAATGCTCCGCTGAAAGGTTTGGATGTCGAAACTGAAGGGTATTTATCACAGGAAAGGAAATCAGCCCTCGACAACTTAACAGATAGAAAAAGTTTTCTTTCAAAAAAATCCCTAAGCCCCGGGGTCACAATTTCATCAAAAATCTGACTTTCGGCAATTCACTCAAAAATGGTGCCAAACGGTTGCAAATGCTCCCCTGTAAGGTTTGGCGGTCGAAACAGAAGGCTTTTTATCACAGAACAAGAAATCAGGCCTCGACAACTTAACCGGCAGAAAAAGATTTTTTTGAAAAAATCCCTAAGCCGCGGGGTCACAATTTCATCAAAAATCTGACTTTCGGCAATTCACTCAAAAATGGTGCCAAACGGTTGCAAATGCTCCGCTGAAAGGTTTGGAGGTCGAAACAGAAGGGTATTTATGAGAGGAAAAGAAGTTTGGCCTCGACAACTTAACCGGCAGAAAAAGATTTTTTTGAAAAAATCCCTAAGCCCCGGGGTCACAATTTCATCAAAAATCTGACTTTCAGCAATTCACTCAAAAATGGTGCCAAAGGGTTGCAAATGCTCCCCTGTAAGGTTTGGCGGTCGAAACAGAAGTGTATTTATCACAGGAAAAGAAATCAGCCCTCGACAACGTAACCGGCAGAAAAGGATTTTTTTGAAAAAATCCCAAACCCCGGGGTCACAATTTCATCAAAAATCTGACTTTCGGCAATTCACTCAAAAATGGTGCCAAACGGTTGCAAATGCTGCCCTGAGATTTTTAGCGGTTGAAACAGAAGGCTTCTTATTACAGGACAAGAAATCAGGCCTCGACAACTTAAGCGGCAGAAAAAGATTTTTTTGAAAAAATCCCTAAGCCCCGGGGTCACAATTTCATCAAAAATCTGACTTTCGGCAATTCACTCAAAATTGATGCCAAACGGTTGCAAATGCTCCGCTGAAAGGTTTGGAGGTCGAAACAGAAGGGTATTTATGACAGGAAAATAAGTTTGGCCTCGACAACTTAACCGGCAGAAAAAGATTTTTTTGAAAAAATCCCTGAGCCCCGGGGTCACAATTTCATCAAAAATCTGACTTTCAGCAATTCACTCAAAAATGGTGCCAAACGGTTGCAAATGCTCCCCTGTAAGGTTTGGCGGTCGAAACAGAAGTGTATTTATCACAGGAAAAGAAATCAGCCCTCGAAAACGTAACCGGCAGAAAAGGATTTTTTTGAAAAAATCCCAAACCCCGGGGTCACAATTTCATCAAAAATCTGACTTTCGGCAATTCACTCAAAAATGGTGCCAAACGGTTGCAAATGCTCCCCTGAGAGTTTTAGCTGTTGAAACAGAAGGCTTTTTATTGCAAGACAAGAAATCAGCCCTCGACAACTTAACCGGCAGAAAAAGATTTTTTTGAAAAAATCCCTAAGCCCCGGGGTCACAATTTCATCAAAAATCTGACTTTCGGCAATTCACTCAAAAATGGTGCCAAACGGTTGCAAATGCTCCGCTGAAAGGTTTGGAGGTCGAAACAGAAGGGTATTTATGAGAGGAAAAGAAGTTTGGCCTCGACAACTTAACCGGCAGAAAAAGATTTTTTTGCAAAAATCCCTAAGCCCCGGGGTCACAATTTCATCAAAAATCTGACTTTCAGCAATTCACTCAAAAATGGTGCCAAAGGGTTGCAAATGCTCCCCTGTAAGGTTTGGCGGTCGAAACAGAAGTGTATTTATCACAGGAAAAGAAATCAGCCCTCGAAAACGTAACCGGCAGAAAAGGATTTTTTTGAAAAAATCCCAAACCCCGGGGTCACAATTTCATCAAAAATCTGACTTTCGGCAATTCACTCAAAAATGGTGCCAAACGGTTGCAAATGCTCCCCTGAGATTTTTAGCAGTTGAAACAGAAGGCTTCTTATTACAGGACAAGAAATCAGCCCTCGACAACTTAAGCGGCAGAAAAAGATTTTTTTGAAAAAATCCCTAAGCCCCGGGGTCACAATTTCATCAAAAATCTGACTTTCGGCAATTCACTCAAAATTGGTGCCTAACGGTTGCAAATGCTCCGCTGAAAGGTTTGGAGGTCGAAACAGAAGGGTATTTATGACAGGAAAATAAGTTTGGCCTCGACAACTTAACCGGCAGAAAAAGATTTTTTTGAAAAAATCCCTAAGCCCCGGGGTCACAATTTCATCAAAAATCTGACTTTCAGCAATTCACTCAAAAATGGTGCCAAACGGTTGCAAATGCTCCCCTGTAAGGTTTGGCGGTCGAAACAGAAGTGTATTTATCACAGGAAAAGAAATCAGCCCTCGAAAACGTAACAGGCAGAAAAGGATTTTTTTGAAAAAATCCCAAACCCCGGGGTCACAATTTCATCAAAAATCTGACTTTCGGCAATTCACTCAAAAATGGTGCCAAACGGTTGCAAATGCTCCCCTGAGAGTTTTAGCGGTTGAAACAGAAGGCTTTTTATTGCAAGACAAGAAATCAGCCCTCGACAACTTAACCGGCAGAAAAAGATTTTTTTGAAAAAATCCCTAAGCCCCGGGGTCACAATTTCATCAAAAATCTGACTTTCGGCAATTCACTCAAAAATGGTGCCAAACGGTTGCAAATGCTCCGCTGAAAGGTTTGGAGGTCGAAACAGAAGGGTATTTATGACAGCAAAAGAAGTTTGGCCTCGACAACTTAACCGGCAGAAAAAGATTTTTTTGAAAAAATCCCTAAGCCCCGGGGTCACAATTTCATCAAAAATCTGACTTTCAGCAATTCACTCAAAAATGGTGCCAAACGGTTGCAAATGCTCCCCTGTAAGGTTTGGCGGTCGAAACAGAAGTGTATTTATCACATGAAAAGAAATCAGCCCTCGAAAACGTAACCGGCAGAAAAGGATTTTTTTGAAAAAATCCCAAACCCCGGGGTCACAATTTCATCAAAAATCTGACTTTCGGCAATTCACTCAAAAATGGTGCCAAACGGTTGCAAATGCTCCCCTGAGAGTTTTAGCGGTTGAAACAGAAGGCTTCTTATTACAGGACAAGAAATCAGCCCTCGACAACTTAACCGGCAGAAAAAGATTTTTTTGAAAAAATCCCTAAGCCCCGGGGTCACAATTTCATCAAAAATCTGACTTTCGGCAATTCACTCAAAAATGGTGCCAAACGGTTGCAAATGCTCCGCTGAAAGGTTTGGAGGTCGAAACAGAAGGGTATTTATGACAGCAAAAGAAGTTTGGCCTCGACAACTTAACCGGCAGAAAAAGATTTTTTTGAAAAAATCCCTAAGCCCCGGGGTCACAATTTCATCAAAAATCTGACTTTCAGCAATTCACTCAAAAATGGTGCCAAACGGTTGCAAATGCTCCCCTGTAAGGTTTGGCGGTCGAAACAGAAGTGTATTTATCACAGGAAAAGAAATCAGCCCTCGAAAACGTAACCGGCAGAAAAGGATTTTTTTGAAAAAATCCCAAACCCCGGGGTCACAATTTCATCAAAAATCTGACTTTCGGCAATTCACTCAAAAATGGTGCCAAACGGTTGCAAATGCTCCCCTGTAAGGTTTGGCGGTCGAAACAGAAGTGTATTTATCACAGGAAAAGAAATCAGCCCTCGACAACTTAACCGGCAGAAAAAGATTTTTCTGAAAAAATCCCTAAGCCCCGGGGTCACAATTTCATCAAAAATCTGACTTTCGGCAATTCACTCAAAAATGGTGCCAAACGGTTGCAAATGCTCCGCTGAAAGGTTTGGAGGTCGAAACAGAAGGGTATTTATGACAGCAAAAGAAATCAGCCCTCGACAACTTAACCGTCAGAAAAAGATTTTTTTGAAAAAATCCCTAAGCCCCGGGGTCACAATTTCATCAAAAATCTGACTTTCGGCAATTCACTCAAAAACGGTGCCAAACGGTTGCAAATGCTCCCCTGAGAGTTTTAGCGGTTGAAACAGAAGGCTTTTTATTACAGGACAAGAAATCAGCCCTCGACAACTTAACCGGCAGAAAAAGATTTTTTTTGAAAAAATCCCTAAGCCCCGGGGTCACAATTTCATCAAAAATCTGACTTTCGTCAATTCACTCAAAAATGGTTCCAAACGGTTGAAAATGCTCCCCTGAAAGATTTTGCGGTAAAACAGAACGCTTTTTATCACAGGACAAGAAATCAGCCCTCGACAACTTAAGCGGCAGAGAAATATTTTTTTGAAAAAATCCCTAAGCCCCGGGGTCACAATTTCATCAAAAATCTGACAATCGGAAATTTACCGTATTTTTCGCTCTATAGGACGCACTTTTTCCCCTCCAAAAATGAAGGGGAAATGTGTGTGCGTCCTATGGAGCGAATGCAGGCTCCCTGGCTTCAGTGATAGCAACGCGAAGCCTCAGAAGCCTGCGCTCCGGAGGCTTCGCGTTGCTTCCGCTGAAGCCAGGAGAGTCTGCTCTTTGAGGCTGGCGGTGGGGAAAGCAGCGCTTCCCCCATCGCCAGCCCCAGAGGATGGGGGGCAGCAGGAAGGCGCGCGACGCCTTCCCGCTACTCTCCAACCCGGGTTGGAGGCTGGCGGTGGGGAAAGCAGCGCTTCCCCCATCGCCAGCCCCAGAGGATGGGGGGCAGCAGGAAGGCGCGCGACGCCTTCCCGCTACTCTCCAACCCGGGTTGGAGGCTGGCGGTGGGGAAAGCAGCGCTTCCCCCATCGCCAGCCCCAGAGGATGGGGGGCAGCAGGAAGGCGCGCGACGCCTTCCCGCTACTCTCCAACCCGGGTTGGAGGCTGGCGGTGGGGAAAGCAGCGCTTCCCCCATCGCCAGCCCCAGAGATTGGGGGGCAGCGGGAAGGCGGGCGACGCCTTCCCGCTACTCTCCAACCCTCCTGTGGGCTTTTGCGGGAGATGGGGGAATTCCCCCACCTCCCGCAAAAGCAGGCAAAAGCCGCGCGCTCTTTAAAGGGGCTCCGTGGCTTCTGCTGGCTTTTCTAGGAGGTGGGGGAATTCCCCCACCTCGCAGAAAAGCCTGCAAGAGCCGCGCAGCCTTTAAATAGCGCGCAGCTCTTGGGGGCTTTTCCCCAAGGAGGGAGAAGGGACTGACTGGCCGAGTCAGTCCCTTCTCCCTCCTGCGGGCTTTTGTGGGAGATGGGGGAATTCCCCCACCTCCCGCAAAAGCAGGCAAAAGCTGTGCGCTGTTTAAATGGGCTGCGCGGCTTTGCTGGCTTTTCTAGGAGGTGGGGGAATTCCCCCACCTCGCAAGAAAGCCCGCAGGAGCCGCGCAGCTTTAAAGAGCGAGCGGCTTTTGGGGGCTTTTCCCCAAGGAGGGAGAAGGGACTGACTGGCCGTTTCAGTCCCTTCTCCCTCCTGGTCAAAAAGCCCGCAGGAGTCACGCGGGGCTCCTGTGGGCTTTTGCGGGAGGTGGGGGAATTCCGCCACCTCCCGCAAAAGCAGGGAGAAGGTCTTGGAGTAGCGCACAGGCTGCGTGCAGCCTGTCCACTGCTCCCAGAGCTGCGGGGGGGGGGGATCATATTTTTTCCTTGATTTCCCCCCCTGAAAAGTAGGTGCGTCCTATGGTCCGGTGCGTCCAATCGTGCGAAAAATACGGTACTCAAAAATGGTGCAAAATGGTTGCAAATGCTCCCCTGAGAGTTTTAGTGGTTGAAACAGAAGGCTTTTTATTACAGGACAAGAAATCAGCCCTCGACAACTTAACCGGCAGAAAAAGATTTTTTTGAAAAAATCCCTAAGCCCCGGGGTCACAATTTCATCAAAAATCTGACTTTCAGCAATTCACTCAAAAATGGTGCCAAACGGTTGCAAATGCTCCCCTGTAAGGTTTGGCGGTCGAAACAGAAGTGTATTTATCACAGGAAAAGAAATCAGCCCTCGAAAACGTAACCGGCAGAAAAGGATTTTTTTGAAAAAATCCCAAACCCCGGGGTCACAATTTCATCAAAAATCTGACTTTCGGCAATTCACTCAAAAATGGTGCCAAACGGTTGCAAATGCTCCCCTGAGATTTTTAGCGGTTGAAACAGAAGGCTTCTTATTACAGGACAAGAAATCAGCCCTCGACAACTTAACCGGCAGAAAAAGATTTTTTTGAAAAAATCCCTAAGCCCCGGGGTCACAATTTCATCAAAAATCTGACTTTCGGCAATTCACTCAAAAATGGTGCCAAACGGTTGCAAATGCTCCGCTGAAAGGTTTGGAGGTCGAAACAGAAGGGTATTTATGACAGCAAAAGAAGTTTGGCCTCGACAACTTAACCGGCAGAAAAAGATTTTTTTGAAAAAATCCCTAAGCCCCGGGGTCACAATTTCATCAAAAATCTGACTTTCAGCAATTCACTCAAAAATGGTGCCAAACGGTTGCAAATGCTCCCCTGTAAGGTTTGGCGGTCGAAACAGAAGTGTATTTATCACAGGAAAAGAAATCAGCCCTCGAAAACGTAACCGGCAGAAAAGGATTTTTTTGAAAAAATCCCAAACCCCGGGGTCACAATTTCATCAAAAATCTGACTTTCGGCAATTCACTCAAAAATGGTGCCAAACGGTTGCAAATGCTCCCCTGTAAGGTTTGGCGGTCGAAACAGAAGTGTATTTATCACAGGAAAAGAAATCAGCCCTCGACAACTTAACCGGCAGAAAAAGATTTTTCTGAAAAAATCCCTAAGCCCCGGGGTCACAATTTCATCAAAAATCTGACTTTCGGCAATTCACTCAAAAATGGTGCCAAACGGTTGCAAATGCTCCGCTGAAAGGTTTGGAGGTCGAAACAGAAGGGTATTTATGACAGCAAAAGAAATCAGCCCTCGACAACTTAACCGTCAGAAAAAGATTTTTTTGAAAAAATCCCTAAGCCCCGGGGTCACAATTTCATCAAAAATCTGACTTTCGGCAATTCACTCAAAAACGGTGCCAAACGGTTGCAAATGCTCCCCTGAGAGTTTTAGCGGTTGAAACAGAAGGCTTTTTATTACAGGACAAGAAATCAGCCCTCGACAACTTAACCGGCAGAAAAAGATTTTTTTTGAAAAAATCCCTAAGCCCCGGGGTCACAATTTCATCAAAAATCTGACTTTCGTCAATTCACTCAAAAATGGTTCCAAACGGTTGAAAATGCTCCCCTGAAAGATTTTGCGGTAAAACAGAACGCTTTTTATCACAGGACAAGAAATCAGCCCTCGACAACTTAAGCGGCAGAGAAATATTTTTTTGAAAAAATCCCTAAGCCCCGGGGTCACAATTTCATCAAAAATCTGACAATCGGAAATTTACCGTATTTTTCGCTCTATAGGACGCACTTTTTCCCCTCCAAAAATGAAGGGGAAATGTGTGTGCGTCCTATGGAGCGAATGCAGGCTCCCTGGCTTCAGTGATAGCAACGCGAAGCCTCAGAAGCCTGCGCTCCGGAGGCTTCGCGTTGCTTCCGCTGGAGCCAGGAGAGTCTGCTCTTTGAGGCTGGCGGTGGGGAAAGCAGCGCTTCCCCCATCGCCAGCCCCAGAGGATGGGGGGCAGCAGGAAGGCGCGCGACGCCTTCCCGCTACTCTCCAACCCGGGTTGGAGGCTGGCGGTGGGGAAAGCAGCGCTTCCCCCATCGCCAGCCCCAGAGGATGGGGGGCAGCAGGAAGGCGCGCGACGCCTTCCCGCTACTCTCCAACCCGGGTTGGAGGCTGGCGGTGGGGAAAGCAGCGCTTCCCCCATCGCCAGCCCCAGAGGATGGGGGGCAGCAGGAAGGCGCGCGACGCCTTCCCGCTACTCTCCAACCCGGGTTGGAGGCTGGCGGTGGGGAAAGCAGCGCTTCCCCCATCGCCAGCCCCAGAGATTGGGGGGCAGCGGGAAGGCGTGCGACGCCTTCCCGCTACTCTCCAACCCTCCTGTGGGCTTTTGCGGGAGATGGGGGAATTCCCCCACCTCCCGCAAAAGCAGGCAAAAGCCGCGCGCTCTTTAAAGGGGCTCCGTGGCTTCTGCTGGCTTTTCTAGGAGGTGGGGGAATTCCCCCACCTCGCAGAAAAGCCTGCAAGAGCCGCGCAGCCTTTAAATAGCGCGCAGCTCTTGGGGGCTTTTCCCCAAGGAGGGAGAAGGGACTGACTGGCCGAGTCAGTCCCTTCTCCCTCCTGCGGGCTTTTGTGGGAGATGGGGGAATTCCCCCACCTCCCGCAAAAGCAGGCAAAAGCTGTGCGCTGTTTAAATGGGCTGCGCGGCTTTGCTGGCTTTTCTAGGAGGTGGGGGAATTCCCCCACCTCGCAAGAAAGCCCGCAGGAGCCGCGCAGCTTTAAAGAGCGAGCGGCTTTTGGGGGCTTTTCCCCAAGGAGGGAGAAGGGACTGACTGGCCGTTTCAGTCCCTTCTCCCTCCTGGTCAAAAAGCCCGCAGGAGTCACGCGGGGCTCCTGTGGGCTTTTGCGGGAGGTGGGGGAATTCCGCCACCTCCCGCAAAAGCAGGGAGAAGGTCTTGGAGTAGCGCACAGGCTGCGTGCAGCCTGTCCACTGCTCCCAGAGCTGCGGGGGGGGGGGGAATCATATTTTTTCCTTGATTTCCCCCCCTGAAAAGTAGGTGCGTCCTATGGTCCGGTGCGTCCAATCGTGCGAAAAATACGGTACTCAAAAATGGTGCAAAATGGTTGCAAATGCTCCCCTGAGAGTTTTAGTGGTTGAAACAGAAGGCTTTTTATTACAGGACAAGAAATCAGCCCTCGACAACTTAACCGGCAGAAAAAGATTTTTTTGAAAAAATCCCTAAGCCCCGGGGTCACAATTTCATCAAAAATCTGACTTTCAGCAATTCACTCAAAAATGGTGCCAAACGGTTGCAAATGCTCCCCTGTAAGGTTTGGCGGTCGAAACAGAAGTGTATTTATGACAGGAAAAGAAATCAGCCCTCGAAAACGTAACCGGCAGAAAAGGATTTTTTTGAAAAAATCCCAAACCCCGGGGTCACAATTTCATCAAAAATCTGACTTTCAGCAATTCACTCAAAAATGGTGCCAAACGGTTGCAAATGCTCCGCTGAAAGGTTTGGCGGTCGAAACAGAAGGGTATTTATGACAGGAAAAGAAATCAGCCCTCGACAACTAAACCGGCAGAAAAAGATTTTTTTGAAAAAATCCCTAAGCCCCGGGGTCACAATTTCATCAAAAATCTGACTTTCGGCAATTCACTCAAAAATGGTGCCAAACGGTTGAAAATGCTCCCCTGAAAGGTTTTGCGGTAAAACAGAAGGCTTTTTATCACAGGACAAGAAATCAGCCCTCGACAACTTAAGCGGCAGAGAAAGATTTTTTTGAAAAAATCCCAAACCCCGGGGTCACAATTTCATCAAAAATCTGACTTTCGTCAATTCACTCAAAAATGGTGCCAAACGGTTGCAAATGCTCCCCTGAGAGTTTTAGCGGTTGAAACAGAAGGCTTTTTATTGCAAGACAAGAAATCAGCCCTCGACAACTTAACCGGCAGAAAAAGATTTTTCTGAAAAAATCCCTAAGCCCCGGGGTCACAATTTCATCAAAAATCTGACTTTCGGCAATTCACTCAAAATTGGTGCCAAACGGTTGCAAATGCTCCGCTGAAAGGTTTGGAGGTCGAAACAGAAGGGTATTTATGACAGGAAAATAAGTTTGGCCTCGACAACTTAACCGGCAGAAAAAGATTTTTTTGAAAAAATCCCTAAGCCCCGGGGTCACAATTTCATCAAAAATCTGACTTTCAGCAATTCACTCAAAAATGGTGCCAAACGGTTGCAAATGCTCCCCTGTAAGGTTTGGCGGTCGAAACAGAAGTGTATTTATCACAGGAAAAGAAATCAGCCCTCGAAAACGTAACCGGCAGAAAAGGATTTTTTTGAAAAAATCCCAAACCCCGGGGTCACAATTTCATCAAAAATCTGACGTTCGGCAATTCACTCAAAAATGGTGCCAAACGGTTGCAAATGCTCCCCTGTACGGTTTGGCGGTCGAAACTGAAGGGTATTTATCACAGCAAAAGAAATCAGCCCTCGACAACTTAACAGATAGAAAAAGATTTTTCTGAAAAAATCCCTAAGCCCCGGGGTCACAATTTCATAAAAAATCTGACTTTCAGCAATACACTCAAAATTGGTGCCAAACGGTTGCAAATGCTCCCCTGTACGGTTTGGCGGTCGAAACAGAAGTGTATTTATCACAGGAAAAGAAATCAGCCCTCGAAAACGTAACCGGCAGAAAAGGATTTTTTTGAAAAAATCCCTAAGCCCCGGGGTCACAATTTCATCAAAAATCTGACTTTCAGCAATTCACTCAAAAATGGTGCCAAACGGTTGCAAATGCTCCCCTGTAAGGTTTGGCGGTCGAAACAGAAGTGTATTTATCACAGGAAAAGAAATCAGCCCTCGAAAACGTAACCGGCAGAAAAGGATTTTTTTGAAAAAATCCCAAACCCCGGGGTCACAATTTCATCAAAAATCTGACTTTCGGCAATTCACTCAAAAATGGTGCCAAACGGTTGCAAATGCTCCCCTGAGATTTTTCGCGGTTGAAACAGAAGGCTTCTTATTACAGGACAAGAAATCAGCCCTCGACAACTTAACCGGCAGAAAAAGATTTTTTTGAAAAAATCCCTAAGCCCCGGGGTCACAATTTCATCAAAAATCTGACTTTCGGCAATTCACTCAAAATTGGTGCCAAACGGTTGCAAATGCTCCGCTGAAAGGTTTGGAGGTCGAAACAGAAGGGTATTTATGACAGGAAAATAAGTTTGGCCTCGACAACTTAACCGGCAGAAAAAGATTGTTTTGAAAAAATCCCTAAGCCCCGGGGTCACAATTTCATCAAAAATCTGACTTTCGTCAATTCACTCAAAAATGGTTCCAAACGGTTGAAAATGCTCCCCTGAAAGGTTTTGCGGTAAAACAGAACACTTTTTATCACAGGACAAGAAATCAGCCCTCGACAACTTAAGCGGCAGACAAATGTTTTTTTGAAAAAATCCCTAAGCCCCGGGGTCACAATTTCATCAAAAATCTGACTATCGGAAATTTACTCAAAAATGGTGCAAAATGGTTGCAAATGCTCCCCTGAGAGTTTTAGCAGTTGAAACGGAAGGCTTTTTATTACAGGACAAGACATCAGCGCTCGACAACTTAACCGGCAGAAAAAGATTTTTTTGAAAAATCCCTAAGTCCCGGGGTCACAATTTCATCAAACATCTGACTTTCGGCAATTCACTCAAAAATGGTGCCAAAGGGCTGCCAATGTTCCCCTGAGAGTTTTGGCGGTCTAATCAGAAGGCTTTTTATCACAGGACAAGAAATCAGGCCTCTACAACTTAAGCGGCAGAAAAAGATTTTTTTGAAAAAATCCCTAAGCCCCGGGGTCACAATTTCATCAAAAATCTGACTTTCAGCAATTCACTCAAAAATGGTGCCAAACGGTTGCAAATGCTCCCCTGTAAGGTTTGGCGGTCGAAACAGAAGTGTATTTATCACAGGAAAAGAAATCAGCACGCGAAAACGTAACCGGCAGAAAAGGATTTTTTTGAAAAAATCCCAAACCCCGGGGTCACAATTTCATCAAAAATCTGACTTTCGGCAATTCACTCAAAAATGGTGCCAAACGGTTGCAAATGCTCCGCTGAAAGGTTTGGCGGTCGAAGCAGAAGTGTATTTATCACAGGAAAAGAAATCAGCCCTCGACAACTTAACCGGCAGAAAAAGATTTTTCTGAAAAAATCCCTAAGCCCCCGGGTCACAATTTCATCAAAAACCTGTCTTTCGGCAATTCACTCAAAAATGGTGCCAAACGGTTGCAAACGCTCCGCTGAAAGGTTTGGAGGTCGAAACAGAAGGGTATTTATGACAGCAAAAGAAATCAGCCCTCGACAACTTAACCGTCAGAAAAAGATTTTTTTGAAAAAATCCCTAAGCCCCGGGGTCACAATTTCATCAAAAATCTGACTTTCGGCAATTCACTCAAAAATGGTGCCAAACGGTTCCAAATGCTCCCCTGTAAGGTTTGGGGCTCGAAACAGAAGTGTATTTATCACAGGAAAAGAAATCAGCCCTCGAAAACGTAACCGGCAGAAAAGGATTTTTTTGAAAAAATCCCAAACCCCGGGGTCACAATTTCATCAAAAATCTGACTTTCGGCAATTCACTCAAAAATGGTGCCAAACGGTTGCAAATGCTCCCCTGAGATTTTTCGCAGTTGAAACAGAAGGCTTCTTATTACAGGACAAGAAATCAGCCCTCGACAACTTAACCGGCAGAAAAAGATTTTTTTGAAAAAATCCCTAAGCCCCGGGGTCACAATTTCATCAAAAATCTGACTTTCGGCAATTCACTCAAAAATGGTGCCAAACGGATGCAAATGCTCACCTGAAAGGTTTGGATGTCGAAACTGAAGTGTATTTATCACAGCAAAAGAAATCAGCCCTCGACAACTTAAGCGGCAGAGAAATATTTTTTTGAAAAAATCCCTAAGCCCCGGGGTCACAATTTCATCAAAAATCTGACTTTCAGCAATTCACTCAAAAATGGTTCCAAACGGTTGAAAATGCTCCCCTGAAAGGTTTTGCGGTAAAACAGAACACTTTTTATCACAGGACAAGAAATCAGCCCTCGACAACTTAAGCGGCAGACAAATATTTTTTTGAAAAAATCCCTAAGCCCCGGGGTCACAATTTCATCAAAAATCTGACTATCGGAAATTTACTCAAAAATGGTGCAAAATGGTTGCAAATGCTCCCCTGAGAGTTTTAGCAGTTGAAACGGAAGGCTTTTTATTACAGGACAAGACATCAGCGCTCGACAACTTAACCGGCAGAAAAAGATTTTTTTGAAAAATCCCTAAGCCCCGGGGTCACAATTTCATCAAACATCTGACTTTCGGCAATTCACTCAAAAATGGTGCCAAAGGGCTGCCAATGTTCCCCTGAGAGTTTTGGCGGTCTAATCAGAAGGCTTTTTATCACAGGACAAGAAATCAGGCCTCTACAACTTAAGCGGCAGAAAAAGATTTTTTTGAAAAAATCCCTAAGCCCCGGGGTCACAATTTCATCAAAAATCTGACTTTCAGCAATTCACTCAAAAATGGTGCCAAACGGTTGCAAATGCTCCCCTGTAAGGTTTGGCGGTCGAAACAGAAGTGTATTTATCACAGGAAAAGAAATCAGCCCTCGAAAACGTAACCGGCAGAAAAGGATTTTTTTGAAAAAATCCCAAACCCCGGGGTCACAATTTCATCAAAAATCTGACATTCGGCAATTCACTCAAAAATGGTGCCAAACGGTTGCAAATGCTCCCCTGAGAGTTTTAGCGGTTGAAACAGAAGGCTTTTTATTACAAGACAAGAAATCTGCCCTCGACAACTTAACCGGCAGAAAAAGATTTTTCTGAAAAAATCCCTAAGCCCCGGGGTCACAATTTCATCAAAAATCTGACTTTCGGCAATTCACTCAAAAATGGTGCCAAACGGTTGCAAATGCTCCCCTGAGAGTTTTATCGGTCGAAACAGGAGTGTATTTATCACAGGAAAAGAAATCAGCCCTCGAAAACGTAACCGGCAGAAAAGGATTTTTTTGAAAAAATCCCAAACCCCGGGGTCACAATTTCATCAAAAATCTGACTTTCGGCAATTCACTCAAAAATGGTGCCAAACGGTTGCAAATGCTCCCCTGTAAGGTTTGGCGGTCGAAACAGAAGTGTATTTATCACAGGAAAAGAAATCAGCCCTCGACAACTTAACCGGCAGAAAAAGATTTTTCTGAAAAAATCCCTAAGCCCCGGGGTCACAATTTCATCAAAAATCTGACTTTCGGCAATTCACTCAAAAATGGTGCCAAACGGTTGCAAATGCTCCCCTGAGAGTTTTAGCGGTTGAAACAGAAGGCTTTTTATTACAGGACAAGAAATCAGCCCTCGACAACTAAACCGGCAGAAAAAGATTTTTTTGAAAAAATCCCTAATCCCCGGAGTCACAATTTCATCAAAAATCTGACTTTCGGCAATTCACTCAAAATTGGTGCCAAACGGTTGCAAATGCTCCGTTGAAAGGTTTGGAGGTCGAAACAGAAGGGTATTTATGACAGGAAAAGAAGTTTGGCTTCGACAACTTAACCGGCAGAAAAAGATTTTTTTGAAAAAATCCCTAAGCCCCGGGGTCACAATTTCATCAAAAATCTGACTTTCAGCAATTCACTCAAAAATGGTTCCAAACGGTTGAAAATGCTCCCCTGAAAGGTTTTGCGGTAAAACAGAACACTTTTTATCACAGGACAAGAAATCAGCCCTCGACAACTTAAGCGGCAGACAAATATTTTTTTGAAAAAATCCCTAAGCCCCGGGGTCACAATTTCATCAAAAATCTGACTATCGGAAATTTACTCAAAAATGGTGCAAAATGGTTGCAAATGCTCCCCTGAGAGTTTTAGCAGTTGAAACGGAAGGCTTTTTATTACAGGACAAGACATCAGCGCTCGACAACTTAACCGGCAGAAAAAGATTTTTTTGAAAAATCCCTAAGCCCCGGGGTCACAATTTCATCAAACATCTGAATTTCGGCAATTCACTCAAAAATGGTGCCAAAGGGCTGCCAATGTTCCCCTGAGAGTTTTGGCGGTCTAATCAGAAGGCTTTTTATCACAGGACAAGAAATCAGCCCTCGACAACTAAACCGGCAGAAAAAGATTTTTTTGAAAAAATCCCTAATCCCCGGGGTCACAATTTCATCAAAAATCTGACTTTCGGCAATTCACTCAAAATTGGTGCCAAACGGTTGCAAATGCTCCGCTGAAAGGTTTGGAGGTCGAAACAGAAGGGTATTTATGACAGGAAAAGAAGTTTGGCTTCGACAACTTAACCGGCAGAAAAAGATTTTTTTGAAAAAATCCCTAAGCCCCGGGGTCACAATTTCATCAAAAATCTGACTTTCAGCAATTCACTCAAAAATGGTTCCAAACGGTTGAAAATGCTCCCCTGAAAGGTTTTGCGGTAAAACAGAACACTTTTTATCACAGGACAAGAAATCAGCCCTCGACAACTTAAGCGGCAGACAAATATTTTTTTGAAAAAATCCCTAAGCCCCGGGGTCACAATTTCATCAAAAATCTGACTATCGGAAATTTACTCAAAAATGGTGCAAAATGGTTGCAAATGCTCCCCTGAGAGTTTTAGCAGTTGAAACGGAAGGCTTTTTATTACAGGACAAGACATCAGCGCTCGACAACTTAACCGGCAGAAAAAGATTTTTTTGAAAAATCCCTAAGCCCCGGGGTCACAATTTCATCAAACATCTGACTTTCGGCAATTCACTCAAAAATGGTGCCAAAGGGCTGCCAATGTTCCCCTGAGAGTTTTGGCGGTCTAATCAGAAGGCTTTTTATCACAGGACAAGAAATCAGGCCTCTACAACTTAAGCGGCAGAAAAAGATTTTTTTGAAAAAATCCCTAAGCCCCGGGGTCACAATTTCATCAAAAATCTGACTTTCGGCAATTCACTCAAAAATGGTGCCAAACGGTTGCAAATGCTCCCCTGAGAGTTTTAGCAGTTGAAACAGAAGGCTTTTTATTACAGGACAAGAAATCAGCCCTCGACAACTTAACCGGCAGAAAAAGATTTTTTTGAAAAAATCCCTAAGCCCCGGGGTCACAATTTCATCAAAAATCTGACTTTCGGCAATTCACTCAAAATTGGTGCCAAACGGTTGCAAATGCTCCGCTGAAAGGTTTGGAGGTCGAAACAGAAGGGTATTTATGACAGGAAAAGAAGTTTGGCTTCGACAACTTAACCGGCAGAAAAAGATTTTTTTGAAAAAATCCCTAAGCCCCGGGGTCACAATTTCATCAAAAATCTGACTTTCAGCAATTCACTCAAAAATGGTTCCAAACGGTTGAAAATGCTCCCCTGAAAGGTTTTGCGGTAAAACAGAACACTTTTTATCACAGGACAAGAAATCAGCCCTCGACAACTTAAGCGGCAGACAAATATTTTTTTGAAAAAATCCCTAAGCCCCGGGGTCACAATTTCATCAAAAATCTGACTATCGGAAATTTACTCAAAAATGGTGCAAAATGGTTGCAAATGCTCCCCTGAGAGTTTTAGCAGTTGAAACGGAAGGCTTTTTATTACAGGACAAGACATCAGCGCTCGACAACTTAACCGGCAGAAAAAGATTTTTTTGAAAAATCCCTAAGCCCCGGGGTCACAATTTCATCAAACATCTGACTTTCGGCAATTCACTCAAAAATGGTGCCAAAGGGCTGCCAATGTTCCCCTGAGAGTTTTGGCGGTCTAATCAGAAGGCTTTTTATCACAGGACAAGAAATCAGGCCTCTACAACTTAAGCGGCAGAAAAAGATTTTTTTGAAAAAATCCCTAAGCCCCGGGGTCACAATTTCATCAAAAATCTGACTTTCAGCGATTCACTCAAAAATGGTGCCAAACGGTTGCAAATGCTCCCCTGTAAGGTTTGGCGGTCGAAACAGAAGTGTATTTATCACAGGAAAAGAAATCAGCCCTCGAAAACGTAACCGGCAGAAAAGGATTTTTTTGAAAAAATCCCAAACCCCGGGGTCACAATTTCATCAAAAATCTGACTTTCGGCAATTCACTCAAAAATGGTGCCAAACGGTTGCAAATGCTCCCCTGAGAGTTTTAGCGGTTGAAACAGAAGGCTTTTTATTACAAGACAAGAAATCAGCCCTCGACAACTTAACCGGCAGAAAAAGATTTTTCTGAAAAAATCCCTAAGCCCCGGGGTCACAATTTCATCAAAAATCTGACTTTCGGCAATTCACTCAAAAATGGTGCCAAACGGTTGCAAATGCTCCCCTGAGAGTTTTATCGGTCGAAACAGGAGTGTATTTATCACAGGAAAAGAAATCAGCCCTCGAAAACGTAACCGGCAGAAAAGGATTTTTTTGAAAAAATCCCAAACCCCGGGGTCACAATTTCATCAAAAATCTGACTTTCGGCAATTCACTCAAAAATGGTGCCAAACGGTTGCAAATGCTGCCCTGTAAGGTTTGGCGGTCGAAACAGAAGTGTATTTATCACAGGAAAAGAAATCAGCCCTCGACAACTTAACCGGCAGAAAAAGATTTTTCTGAAAAAATCCCTAAGCCCCGGGGTCACAATTTAATCAAAAATCTGACTTTCGGCAATTCACTCAAAAATGGTGCCAAACGGTTGCAAATGCTCCCCTGAGAGTTTTAGCGGTTGAAACAGAAGGCTTTTTATTACAGGACAAGAAATCAGCCCTCGACAACTTAACCGGCAGAAAAAGATTTTTTTGAAAAAATCCCTAAGCCCCGGGGTCACAATTTCATCAAAAATCTGACTTTCGGCAATTCACTCAAAATGGGTGCCAAACGGTTGCAAATGCTCCTCTGAAAGGTTTGGAGGTCGAAACAGAAGGGTATTTATGACAGGAAAAGAAGTTTGGCTTCGACAACTTAACCGGCAGAAAAAGATTTTTTTGAAAAAATCCCTAAGCCCCGGGGTCACAATTTCATCAAAAATCTGACTTTCAGCAATTCACTCAAAAATGGTTCCAAACGGTTGAAAATGCACTCCTGAAAGGTTTTGCGGTAAAACAGAACACTTTTTATCACAGGACAAGAAATCAGCCCTCGACAACTTAAGCGGCAGACAAATATTTTTTTGAAAAAATCCCTAAGCCCCGGGGTCACAATTTCATCAAAAATCTGACTATCGGAAATTTACTCAAAAATGGTGCAAAATGGTTGCAAATGCTCCCCTGAGAGTTTTAGCAGTTGAAACGGAAGGCTTTTTATTACAGGACAAGACATCAGCGCTCGACAACTTAACCGGCAGAAAAAGATTTTTTTGAAAAATCCCTAAGCCCCGGGGTCACAATTTCATCAAACATCTGACTTTCGGCAATTCACTCAAAAATGGTGCCAAAGGGCTGCCAATGTTCCCCTGAGAGTTTTGGCGGTCTAATCAGAAGGCTTTTTATCACAGGACAAGAAATCAGGCCTCTACAACTTAAGCGGCAGAAAAAGATTTTTTTGAAAAAATCCCTAAGCCCCGGGGTCACAATTTCATCAAAAATCTGACTTTCAGCAATTCACTCAAAAATGGTGCCAAACGGTTGCAAATGCTCCCCTGTAAGGTTTGGCGGTCGAAACAGAAGTGTATTTATCACAGGAAAAGAAATCAGCACGCGAAAACGTAACCGGCAGAAAAGGATTTTTTTGAAAAAATCCCAAACCCCGGGGTCACAATTTCATCAAAAATCTGACTTTCGGCAATTCACTCAAAAATGGTGCCAAACGGTTGCAAATGCTCCGCTGAAAGGTTTGGCGGTCGAAACAGAAGTGTATTTATCACAGGAAAAGAAATCAGCCCTCGACAACTTAACCGGCAGAAAAAGATTTTTCTGAAAAAATCCCTAAGCCCCGGGGTCACAATTTCATCAAAAATCTGACTTTCGGCAATTCACTCAAAAATGGTGCCAAACGGTTCCAAATGCTCCGCTGAAAGGTTTGGATGTCGAAACTGAAGGGTATTTATCACAGCAAAAGAAATCAGCCCTCGACAACTTAACAGATAGAAAAAGATTTTTTTGAAAAAATCCCTAAGCCCCGGGGTCACAATTTCATCAAAAATCTGACTTTCAGCAATACACTCAAAAATGGTGCCAAACGTTTGCAAATGCTCCCCTGTAAGGTTTGGCGGTCGAAACAGAAGTGTATTTATCACAGGAAAAGAAATCAGTCCTCGAAAACGTAACCGGCAGAAAAGGATTTTTTTGAAAAAATCCCAAACCCCGCGGTCTCAATTTCATCAAAAATCTGACTTTCGGCAATTCACTCAAAAATGGTGCCAAACGGTTGCAAATGCTCCCCTGAGATTTTTAGCGGTTGAAACAGAAGGCTTCTTATTACAGGACAAGAAATCAGCCCTCGACAACTTAACCGGCAGAAAAAGATTTTTTTGAAAAAATCCCTAAGCCCATGGGTCACAATTTCATCAAAAATCTGACTTTCGGCAATTCACTCAAAATTGGTGCCAAACGGTTGCATATGCTCCGCTGAAAGGTTTGGAGGTCGAAACAGAAGGGTATTTATGACAGGAAAATAAGTTTGGCCTCGACAACTTAACCGGCAGAAAAAGATTTTTTTGAAAAAATCCCTAAGCCCCGGGGTCACAATTTCATCAAAAATCTGACTTTCAGCAATTCACTCAAAAATGGTGCCAAACGGTTGCAAATGCTCCCCTGTAAGGTTTGGCGGTCGAAACAGAAGTGTATTTATCACAGGAAAAGAAATCAGCCCTCGAAAACGTAACCGGCAGAAAAGGATTTTTTTGAAAAAATCCCAAACCCCGGGGTCACAATTTCATCAAAAATCTGACTTTCGGCAATTCACTCAAAAATGGTGCCAAACGGTTGCAAATGCTCCCCTGAGAGTTTTAGCGGTTGAAACAGAAGGCTTTTTATTACAAGACAAGAAATCAGCCCTCGACAACTTAACCGGCAGAAAAAGATTTTTCTGAAAAAATCCCTAAGCCCCGGGGTCACAATTTCATCAAAAATCTGACTTTCGGCAATTCACTCAAAAATGGTGCCAAACGGTTGCAAATGCTCCCCTGAGAGTTTTATCGGTCGAAATAGGAGTGTATTTATCACAGGAAAAGAAATCAGCCCTCGAAAACATAACCGGCAGAAAAGGATTTTTCTGAAAAAATCCCAAACCCCGGGGTCACAATTTCATCAAAAATCTGACTTTCGGCAATTCACTCAAAATTGGTGCCAAACGGTTGCAAATGCTCCGCTGAAAGGTTTGGAGGTCGAAACAGAAGGGTATTTATGACAGGAAAAGAAGTTTGGCTTCGACAACTTAACCGGCAGAAAAAGATTTTTTTGAAAAAATCCCTAAGCCCCGGGGTCACAATTTCATCAAAAATCTGACTTTCAGCAATTCACTCAAAAATGGTGCCAAACGGTTGCAAATGCTCCTCTGTAAGGTTAGGCGGTCGAAACAGAAGGGTATTTATGACAAGAAAACAAATCAGCCCTCGAAAACGTAACCGGCAGAAAAAGATTTTTTTGAAAAAATCCCAAACCCCGGGGTCACAGTTTCATCAAAAATCTGACATTCGGCAATTCACTCAAAAATGGTGCCAAACGGTTGCAAATGCTCCGCTGAAAGGTTTGGCGGTCGAAACAGAAGTGTATTTATCACAGGAAAAGAAATCAGCCCTCGACAACTTAACCGGCAGAAAAAGATTTTTCTGAAAAAATCCCTAAGCCCCGGGGTCACAATTTCATCAAAAATCTGACTTTCGGCAATTCACTCAAAAATGGTGCCAAACGGTTGCAAATGCTCCTCTGAAAGGTTTGGATGTCGAAACTGAAGGGTATTTATCACAGCAAAAGAAATCAGCCCTCGACAACTTAACAGACAGAAAAAGATTTTTTTGAAAAAATCCCTAAGCCCCGGGGTCACAATTTCATCAAAAATCTGACTTTCGGCAATTCACTCAAAAATGGAGCCAAACGGTTGCAAATGCTCCCCTGAGAATTTTGGCGGTCTAATCAGAAGGCTTTTTATCACAGGACAAGAAATCAGGCCTCGACAACTTAACCGGCAGAAAAAGATTTTTTTGAAAAAATCCCTAAGCCCCGGGGTCACAATTTCATCAAAAATCTGACTTTCAGCAATTCACTCAAAAATGGCGCCAAACGGTTGCAAATGCTCCCCTGTAAGGTTTGGCGGTCGAAACAGAAGGGTATTTATCACAGGAAAAGAAATCAGCCCTCGACAACTTAACCGGTAGAAAAAGATTTTTCTGAAAAAATCCCTAAGCCCCGGGGTCACAATTTCATCAAAAATCTGACTTTCGTCAATTCACTCAAAAATGGTTCCAAACGGTTGAAAATGCTCCCCTGAAAGGTTTTGCGGTAAAACAGAACGCTTTTTATCACAGGACAAGAAATCAGCCCTCGACAACTTAACCGGCAGAAAAAGATTTTTCTGAAAAAATCCCTAAGCCCCGGGGTCACAATTTCATCAAAAATCTGACTTTCGGCAATTCACTCAAAAATGGTGCCAAACGGTGGCAAATGCTCCTCTGAAAGGTTTGGATGTCGAAACTGAAGGGTATTTATCACAGCAAAAGAAATCAGCCCTCGACAACTTAACCGGCAGAAAAAGATTTTTCTGAAAAAATCCCTAAGCCCCGGGGTCACAATTTCATCAAAAATCTGACTTTCGTCAATTCACTCAAAAATGGTGCCAAACGGTTGCAAATGCTCCCCTGAGAGTTTTGGCGGTCTAATCAGAAGGCTTTTTATCACAGGACAAGAAATCAGGCCTCGACAACTTAACCGGCAGAAAAAGATTTTTTTGAAAAAATCCCTAAGCCCCGGGGTCACAATTTCATCAAAAATCTGACTTTCGTCAATTCATTCAAAATTGGTGCCAAACGGTTGCAAATGCTCCGCTGAAAGGTTTGGAGGTCGAAACAGAAGGGTATTGTGATGGGATGGTGAGCTGCTTGTGCGTAAAATCCTGATCCCTCAGAGTTTGGCTAAGTTCCCAAACCTCTGTCTGTGATGGAGCTCCTTAAGCATGGCTCCATCAATCGCTCGTTGAATCGGACAGTGGGTGTTTACGGAACTTCTTCCAGCATAAAAGCTCCGTAACGGAAACGCGTCTTCTGGACTCTCGGCGTGACAGTTTCCGCCGAGGAGTGGGTGTCCCTACGGGAGGTCCTGAAACCTCTCCACTGTTCTCGCTTGAAGTATCTCTGAGCCCTCCCTCCGACTCACTTTCCCTTGTAACTCCACTTCTCCCCCTGCTGGTCCCCTCCTCCGCTGAGTGGTCTCTCTCACCCTCCATGAGCCCTTTCACCTCCTTCGTCTCAGATGACAGTTCCCTGACATCCACCTCCCCTCTAGGGCCCCCTTCACCCCCTTCCCTCCCCTCCTCTGCGGGAGGCGAGGGAGCAAAACCGCTGAAGGAACCTCCCTCATCTTCCGAAGTTTCGAACACTTCCCTCCACCTTTTGCTGTTCCCGGTTTCCAAGTACTCCTCCTCCTCGGAGTCTGTACCCCCTTCCAACTCCGATTCCCTGAATCCCTCCAGTTCCTCCTCATCGTCGGTGGTGCCAAAGTACTCCCTCCGGAACCTCGCTACTGTCTGAGGTTTCCTGGGGAACCTTTGGTGGAACGTTTCGATCAAGACCTCGTCATGGACCTCCTCTGCCTTCACCCAGGTGTTTTCCGACTCCGGTTCCCCTTCCCACGCGACCAAATACTCCACCTGATTACCCTTCCACCTGGAGTCGATGATTTCCGCCACATAGTTGCGGCTTTCCCTTTCTTCTATGGCTGGCCCCCGTGTGGACACCCCTTCACCTTCCCCCCTGTATGGTGACAGTAATGACCTGTGGAATACTGGGTGCAGTTTCATGTGGTTCGGTAACCGGAGTCTGAAAGCCACTGGGTTGACCTGTTGGATGACCTCAAATGGTCCCAATCTTTTGGGTCTCAATTTCTTGCAACTCCCCTTGAACGGCAACCCTTGGGTTGATAGCCAGACCCGACTCCCCACCCTAATCGTTTCACCTTCCCTTCTGCTCTTGTCTGCCTGCCTCTTATATTCTTCTTTGGCCCTTTCTAAGTTGTGTTGGAGTTGACGATGGATCGCTTCCATTTCTTCTACAAAAAGTTCAGCGGCCGGAACACTCCATCTCTCTCCTCCTTCCCCTGGAAACGCCCTGGGGTGGCACCCATAATTAGCCAAAAAGGGGCTCATCCCTGTGGACACATTCTCTGCATTATTGTAAGCAAATTCCGCTAGTGCCAACTTTTCGACCCAATCGTTTTCTCTGTCATTGACATAACACCTCAGGTATTGTTGAAGGATACCGGTTTCCCTCTCCGCCTGCCCATTGGTCTCAGGGTGCCTGGCAGTCGAAAAGTTGACCTCTACGTGCAACAAGCTCATAAGCTTCCTCCAGAATCTGGACGTGAACTGTTTCCCTCTGTCGGAAACCAGCCTCAAGGGGGCGCCATGCAGCCTAAAAATATGTTCTACAAACAATTTTGCTGTCTCTTCCGCCGTGACTGCATGTGAGCAAGCTACAAAGTGACCCATCTTAGTTAACTGGTCTACCACGACTAGTATGGCGGTTTTCCCCTGGGATTTGGGCAGATCAGTCATAAAATCTATCGACACCACCTCCCACGGTCGTTCTGGTGTGGGTAACGGTTCTAATAACCCCGCTGGTGCCCGCCTTTCTCCTTTGGCTCTCTGGCATTGGTCACACCTTCTCACATACTCCCGTACATCCTCCCTCACCTTGGGCCACCAAAACTCCCTGGTCACCAACCACATGGTCTTGTGTTGCCCAAAATGCCCCGCTGTGGGATTGTCGTGCAGCTGTTTGAGTACTCTCCCCCTCAATTCCCCTTCGGGTATATATAGCGCCCCTTTGTAATACAATGCCCCGTTTCTTTCTTCAAAACCTCCGGGGTCTTCTCCCTCTCTCCTTAAACCTCTGAGCTTCTCCTGGGCGTACTCATCATTTACCGTTCCCTCTACCAGTTCTCTTTGCCCCACCCAGGCCGCACCACACACCCAGTGGTCCTCTGGGATAATATGTCTCTCTTCTGGCGCTCCCTCCCCCTCCAAATATTCAGGTTTGCGAGAGAGAGCGTCCGCTCTGATGTTTTCTGGACCTGGCACATAGCAGATTTCAAAATGGAATTTGGAGAACTCCTGGGCCCATCTCACTTGTCGTTGGTTGAGCACTCGTGCCGTTCTCCAATACTCCAAATTCTTGTGGTCCGTACACACTTGCACCTTATGCTGTGCGCCAATTAGTAAGTGTCTCCATCTCCGGAACGCTTCGTGAATGGCGAGTAGTTCTCGGTCATATACCGTGTAATTCCTCTCGGATTTGTTCAGCTTACGCGAAAAGAAGGCACACGGTCTCCATTCCGACTTATTGCTCCCTGGCTGCAGCAGCACCGCCCCCACCGCCCGGTCTGAGGCATCAGTTTCCACTCTCATGGGTTTTTGTAAATCCACATGCAGGAGCTGTTCTTCCGAAGCGAATGCCTTTTTCAATTCCTCAAAAGCGTGCTCCGCCTCCGCCGTCCAAACGAATTTCTTCTTGCTGCTTAGACAGTCCGTGATGGGAGCCGTTAAGTGGGCAAAGTTCTTGATGAATTTACGGTAAAAGTTCCCAAACCCTAAGAACCTTTGCACATCTTTTTTCGTTTTCGGTGTCTTCCATTCCAGCACCGCCTGTACCTTGCCTGGATCCATGGCTAATCCCTTGTCTGATAAGCGGTACCCCAGGAAATCCACCTCCTTGGCGTGGAACTGACACTTCTCCAATTTCACCCACAACTGGTTTGCTTGCAGCTGGCTCAGCACTTCCCTGACATCCTTTACATGCTGCTCCTCATTCTCTGAATATATCAGCACGTCATCGAGAAAGGCCACGCAATTCTTGTAGAGCAAAGGTCCCAGTACATGGTTCATGAGCGATTGAAAACAGGCGGAGCCTGCTTGTAATCCAAAGGGCATAACGAGATATTCGAAAGCCCCTAGGGGGGTGAACATCGTTGTCTTCCATTCATCCCCCTTCTTTATTCGTATCAGGTTGTACGCTCCTCTCAGGTCCAGTTTCGTGAATATCTTTCCCTTCCTCACCCTGGCCAAAATGTCATCAATCCTGGGCATGGGGAAAGTCACTGGTTCTGACACGGCATTTAGCCGCCGGTAGTCCACGATCAATCTCGGTTTATCCGTTTTTTTTTGTCCACAAAAAACACTGGGCTGCCCCCCACCGCTCTGGACTCTCTGATGAAACCTCTCTTCAGGTTTTTGTCAATAAACTCCCTCAACTCCTGCATTTCCCTGTCTGACATGGCGTACAGCTTGCCCACGGGGAGCTGGGCCCCAGGGACCAGGTTAATTTGGCAGTCAAAGTCTCTATGCGGTGGTAGTTTATCTGCTTCCCTTTCGCTGAAGACCTTGCTCAGGTCAGCGTATTGTTTGGGCACCTTCCCTTTGTCTGCCACTTCCATCCCTGCTAGGGAGGCTTTTGCCCCTTCTGGCACCTTTCCCTCTTTGCATTGTTCCAGGCAGTGTGCTGACCCAAAGGAGACCACTCTCTGATGCCAGCCCACTAGCGGGTCATGCAATGCTAGCCAGCTCATTCCCAAAATGACTGGCGCCCCTCCCAGGGTGGCTACATTGAACGCTATCCTTTCAGTGTGCCTTGCCACCCTCATAACCATTGGGACGGTCTGTAGGCTAACTTCTCCCCCCAACAGCTCCCTCCCATCGATCGTGGTGACCTGCAGGGGGTTGCTTAAAGGGAGTGTCTGTATCTGGTGTTCAGCTGCAAACTCCTTGCTCATAAAATTACAGGAGCTGCCTGAGTCCAACAGCGCCTTGGTCTTTAGTGGGTATCCGTTTGCCAGCTCTAGCAGCACCTCTATTACTAGAGCTGGTCTTGGAGGTTCCGGAGTGGGCACTTTTACTGCTCCTTGGCCTGTCTGCAGTGCCCTGACAGAGGCAGACAGGCGTTGGCTTTTACTGGCTCCTGGACTTCCTCCTCCTTCCCCCCAACAGCTCCCGCCATCCCTTGCCATTCCTTTCTTTGCGGGCAGACTCTGGCAAAGTGACCTGGCTGCTGGCAGAGGTAACATTTCTTGGCGCTCTTTCCCTCCTTCTTCCTCCCTTCACTGGGATTTGAAACTGCGCGCGCGCGCGCTGTTCCAACTTCCATCGGCTCTCCGGGCGGGAAACTGGGTTCTGGAATCTCTGGAATGCGGAAATCCCTCCAACGCTCTCCTTTCCCCTCCCGCTTCTCCAAGGCTCTTGCCTCCTGGCGCGCTCCAATGGTCAGCGCTGATTTGGTCAGCTGGTCCATAGACTCCGCCCTGGGCGCCCGGGAAAGTTCGTCTTTCACCGCCGAAGAAAGCCCCTCTTCAAAGAGCATTTGAATGGGTTCCGCCGATAGGTCCCACCCCAATTTATGTATCAACATTGTAAACTCAGTCCAGTACTCACGAACCGATCGGCTCCCCTGTTTGCAAGCCATCAATTGTCTGCGCACCAGTCCCTGTTCAATCTAGCTGGAAAACATCAAATCCATGGCGCGAAAAAACTTCCTCGCGTCCTTCAGCATGTCACTATTCCCTGCCATCAGGGGCCGGACCCAGTCTCTCGCCCCCCCCCTTCGAGATGGCCAATCACAAACGCCACTCACGATGCCTCATCGGGAAAGTCGTTAAACTGCAGTTCGAGAGCATACTGCATCTCTGTCCTAAAGGCTTGGTAGTTCCTGGGGTCCCCCCCAAACTTCTGCACCATTCCTGGCATCTTTCTTTCTAGTGTAGCGCCTTTTGCCTTTTCTGCATCCTGCGCCCTCCTTTCTTCTAGCCTCGCCGTTTGCATTGCTAGCTGGAGTTCCAAAACTCTGTACCTTTCTTCCAGAGTTGGACCTTCTCCAGCTCCTGCTGCTCCTCCGGCTCCGGCTGGGTTGCTCATGATGCCTCTCTGCACAAGCTGCTTTCAGGGACTGTCCGATTGCTGTGATGGGATGGTGAGCTGCTTGTGCGTAAAATCCTGATCCCTCAGAGTTTGGCTAAGTTCCCAAACCTCTGTCTGTGATGGAGCTCCTTAAGCATGGCTCCATCAATCGCTCGTTGAATCGGACAGTGGGCGTTTACGGAACTTCTTCCAGCATAAAAGCTCCTTAACGGAAACGCGTCTTCTGGACTCTCGGCGTGACAGTTTCCGCCGAGGAGTGGGTGTCCCTACGGGAGGTCCTGAAACCTCTCCACTGTTCTCGCTTGAAGTATCTCTGAGCCCTCCCTCCGACTCACTTTCCCTTGTAACTCCACTTCTCCCCCTGCTGGTCCCCTCCTCCGCTGAGTGGTCTCTCTCACCCTCCATGAGCCCTTTCACCTCCTTCGTCTCAGATTACAGTTCCCTGACAGGTATTTATGACAGGAAAAGAAGTTTGGCCTCGACAACTTAACCGGCAGAAAAAGATTTTTTTGAAAAAATCCCTAAGCCCCGGGGTCACAATTTCATCAAAAATCTGACTTTCAGCAATTCACTCAAAAATGGCGCCAAACGGTTGCAAATGCTCCCCTGTAAGGTTTGGCGGTCGAAACAGAAGGGTATTTATCACAGGAAAAGAAATCAGCCCTCGACAACTTAACTGGCAGAAAAAGATTTTTCTGAAAAAATCCCTAAGCCCCGGGGTCACAATTTCATCAAAAATCTGACTTTCGGCAATTCACTCAAAAATGGTGCCAAACGGTTGCAAATGCTCCGCTGAAAGGTTTGGATGTCGAAACTGAAGGTTATTTATCACAGCAAAAGAAATCAGCCCTCGACAACTTAACAGACAGAAAAAGATTTTTTTGAAAAAATCCCTAAGCCCCGGGGTCACAATTTCATCAAAAATCTGACTTTCGTCAATTCACTCAAAAATGGCGCCAAACGGTTGCAAATGCTCCCCTGTAAGGTTTGGCGGTCGAAACAGAAGGGTATTTATCACAGGAAAAGAAATCAGCCCTCGACAACTTAACCGGCAGAAAAAGATTTTTCTGAAAAAATCCCTAAGCCCCGGGGTCACAATTTCATCAAAAATCTGACTTTCGTCAATTCACTCAAAAATGGTTCCAAACGGTTGAAAATACTCCCCTGAAAGGTTTTGCGGTAAAACAGAACGCTTTTTATCACAGGACAAGAAATCAGCCCTCGACAACTTAACCGGCAGAAAAAGATTTTTCTGAAAAAATCCCTAAGCCCCGGGGTCACAATTTCATCAAAAATCTGACTTTCGGCAATTCACTCAAAAATGGTGCCAAACGGTTGCAAATGCTCCGCTGAAAGGTTTGGATGTCGAAACTGAAGGGTATTTATCACAGCAAAAGAAATCAGCCCTCGACAACTTAACAGACAGAAAAAGATTTTTTTGAAAAAATCCCTAAGCCCCGGGGTCACAATTTCATCAAAAATCTGACTTTCGGCAATTCACTCAAAAATGGTGCCAAACGGTTGCAAATGCTCCCCTGAGAGTTTTGGCGGTCTAATCAGAAGGCTTTTTATCACAGGACAAGAAATCAGGCCTCGACAACTTAACCGGCAGAAAAAGATTTTTTTGAAAAAATCCCTAAGCCCCGGGGTCACAATTTCATCAAAAGTCTGACTTTCGTCAATTCACTCAAAATTGGTGCCAAACGGTTGCAAATGCTCCGCTGAAAGGTTTGGAGGTCGAAACAGAAGGGTATTTATGACAGGAAAAGAAGTTTGGCCTCGACAACTTAACCGGCAGAAAAAGATTTTTTTGAAAAAATCGCTAAGCCCCGGGGTCACAATTTCATCAAAAATCTGACTTTCAGCAATTCATTCAAAGATGGTGCCAAACGGTTGCAAATGCTCTCCTGTAAGGTTTGGCGGTCGAAACAGACGGGTATTTATGACAAGAAAACAAATCAGCCCTCGAAAACGTAACCGGCAGAAACGGATTTTTTTGAAAAAATCCCAAACCCCGGGGTCACAATTTCATCAAAAATCTGACTTTCGGCAATTCACTCAAAAATGGTGCCAAACGGTTGCAAATGCTCCGCTGAAAGGTTTGGCGGTCGAAACAGAAGTGTATTTATCACAGGAAAAGAAATCAGCCCTCGACAACTTAACCGGCAGAAAAAGATTTTTTTGAAAAAATCCCTAAGCCCCGGGGTCACAATTTCATCAAAAATCTGACTTTCAGCAATTCATTCAAAGATGGTGCCAAACGGTTGCAAATGCTCTCCTGTAAGGTTTGGCGGTCGAAACAGACGGGTATTTATGACAAGAAAACAAATCAGCCCTCGAAAACGTAACCGGCAGAAAAGGATTTTTTTGAAAAAATCCCAAACCCCGGGGTCACAATTTCATCAAAAATCTGACTTTCGGCAATTCACTCAAAAATGGTGCCAAACGGTTGCAAATGCTCCGCTGAAAGGTTTGGATGTCGAAACTGAAGGGTATTTATCACAGCAAAAGAAATCAGCCCTCGACAACTTAACAGACAGAAAAAGATTTTTTTGAAAAAATCCCTAAGCCCCGGGGTCACAATTTCATCAAAAATCTGACTTTCGGCAATTCACTCAAAAATGGTGCCAAACGGTTGCAAATGCTCCCCTGAGAGTTTTGGCGGTCTAATCAGAAGGCTTTTTATCACAGGACAAGAAATCAGGCCTCGACAACTTAACCGGCAGAAAAAGATTTTTTTGAAAAAATCCCTAAGCCCCGGGGTCACAATTTCATCAAAAATCTGACTTTCGTCAATTCACTCAAAATTGGTGCCAAACGGTTGCAAATGCTCCGCTGAAAGGTTTGGAGGTCGAAACAGAAGGGTATTTATGACAGGAAAAGAAGTTTGGCCTCGACAACTTAACCGGCAGAGAAAGATTTTTTTGAAAAAATCCCTAAGCCCCGGGGTCACAATTTCATCAAAAATCTGACTTTCAGCAATTCATTCAAAGATGGTGCCAAACGGTTGCAAATGCTCTCCTGCAAGGTTTGGCGGTCGAAACAGACGGGTATTTATGACAAGAAAACAAACCAGCCCTCGAAAACGTAACCGGCAGAAAAGGATTTTTTTGAAAAAATCCCAAACCCCGGGGTCACAATTTCATCAAAAATCTGACTTTCGGCAATTCACTCAAAAATGGTGCCAAACGGTTGCAAATGCTCCGCTGAAAGGTTTGGCGGTCGAAACAGAAGTGTATTTATCACAGGAAAAGAAATCAGCCCTCGACAACTTAACCGGCAGAAAAAGATTTTTCTGAAAAAATCCCTAAAACCCGGGGTCACAATTTCATCAAAAATCTGTCTTTCGGCATTCACTCAAAAATGGTGCCAAACGGTTGCAAATGCTCCGCTGAAAGGTTTGGAGGTCGAAACAGAAGGGTATTTATGACAGCAAAAGAAATCAGCCCTCGACAACTTAACCGTCAGAAAAAGATTTTTTTGAAAAAATCCCCTACCTCCGGGGTCACAATTTCATCAAAAATCTGACTTTCGGCAATTCACTCAAAAATGGTGCCAAACGGTTGCAAATGCTCCCCTGAGAGTTTTAGCGGTTGAAACAGAAGGCTTTTTATTACAGGACAAGAAATCAGCCTCCACAACTTAACCGGCAGAAAAAGATTTTTTTGAAAAAATCCCTAAGCCCCGGGGTCACAATTTCATCAAACATCTGACTTTCGGCAATTCACTCAAAAATGGTGCCAAACGGTTGCAAATGCTCCCCTGAGAGTTTTGGCGGTCTAATCAGAAGGCTTTTTATCACAGGACAAGAAATCAGGCCTCGACAACTTAACCGGCAGAAAAAGATTTTTTTGAAAAAATCCCTAAGCCGCGGGGTCACAATTTCATCAAAAATCTGACTTTCGGCAATTCACTCAAAAATGGTGCCAAACGGTTGCAAATGCTCCGCTGAAAGGTTTGGAGGTCGAAACAGAAGGGTATTTA
This sequence comes from Podarcis filfolensis, assembly GCF_964270895.1. NCBI lineage: Eukaryota > Metazoa > Chordata > Lepidosauria > Squamata > Lacertidae > Podarcis > Podarcis filfolensis. Next base: position 12,775,749 of record NC_139612.1, read on the forward strand.
TGACAGGAAAAGAAGTTTGGCCTCGACAACTTAACCGGCAGAAAAAGTTTTTTTTGAAAAAATCCCTAAGCCCCGGGGTCACAATTTCATCAAAAATCTGACTTTCAGCAATTCACTCAAAAATGGTGCCAAACGGTTGCAAATGCTCCCCTGTAAGGTTTGGAGGTCGAAACAGAAGTGTATTTATCACAGGAATAGAAATCAGCCCTCGAAAACGTAACCGGCAGAAAAGGATTTTTTTGAAAAAATCCCAAACCCCGGGGTCACAATTTCATCAAAAATCTGACTTTCGGCAATTCACTCAAAAATGGTGCCAAACGGTTGCAAATGCTCCCTTGAGAGTTTTAGCGGTTGAAAGAGAAGGCTTTTTATTACAGGACAAGAAATAAGCCCTCGACAACTTAACCGGCAGAAAAAGATTTTTCTGAAAAAATCCCTAAGCCCCGGGGTCACAATTTCATCAAACATCTGACTTTCGGCAATTCACTCAAAAATGGTGCCAAACGGTTGAAAATGCTCCCCTGAAAGGTTTGGCGGTCTAATCAGAAGGCTTTTTATCACAGGACAAGAAATCAGGCCTCGACAACTTAACCGGCAGAAAAAAAAAATTTTTTTGAAAAAATCCCTAAGCCCCGGGGTCACAATTTCATCAAAAATCTGACTTTCATCAATTCACTCAAAAATGGTTCCAAACGGTTGAAAATGCTCCGCTGAAAGGTTTGGCGGTCGAAACAGAAGGGTATTTATGACAGGAAAAGAAATCAGCCCTCGACAACTAAACCGGCAGAAAAAGATTGTTTTGAAAAAATCCCTAAGCCCCGGGGTCACAATTTCATCAAAAATCTGACTTTCGTCAATTCACTCAAAAAGGGTTCCAAACGATTGTAAATGCTCCCCTGAAAGGTTTTGCGGTAAAACAGAACGCTTTTTATCACAGGACAAGAAATCAGCCCTCGACAATTTAAGCGGCAGAGAAATATTTTTTTGAAAAAATCCCTAAGCCCCGGGGTCAAAATTTCATCAAAAATCTGACTATCGGAAATTTACTCAAAAATGGTGCCAAATGGTTGCAAATGCTCCCCTGAGAGTTTTAGCGGTTGAAACAGAAGGCTTTTTATTACAGGACAAGACATCAGCGCTCGACAACTTAACCGGCAGAAAAAGATTTTTTTGAAAAAATCCCTAAGCCCCCAGGTCACAATTTCATCAAACATCTGACTTTCGGCAATTCACTCAAAAATGGTGCCAAAGGGTTGCCAATGTTCCCCTGAGAGTTTTGGCGGTCTAATTAGAAGGCTTTTTATCACAGGACAAGAAATCAGGCCTCTACAACTTAAGCGGCAGAAAAAGATTTTTTTGAAAAAATCCCTAAGCCCCGGGGTCACAATTTCATCAAAAATCTGACTTTCAGCAATTCACTCAAAAATGGTGCCAAACGGTTGCAAATGCTCCCCTGTAAGGTATGGCGGTCGAAACAGAAGTGTATTTATCAGAGGAAAAGAAATCAGCCCTCGAAAACGTAACCGGCAGAAAAGGATTTTTTTGAAAAAATCCCAAACCCCGGGGTCACAATTTCATCAAAAATCTGACTTTCGGCAATTCACTCAAAAATGGTGCCAAACGGTTGCAAATGCTCCGCTGAAAGGTTTGGCGGTCGAAACAGAAGTGTATTTATCACAGGAAAAGAAATCAGCCCTCGACAACTTAACCGGCAGAAAAAGATTTTTCTGAAAAAATCCCTAAGCCCCGGGTTCACAATTTCATCAAAAATCTGACTTTCGGCAATTCACTCAAAAATGGTGCCAAACGGTTGCAAATGCTCCCCTGAGAGTTTTAGCGGTCGAAACAGAAGTGTATTTATCACAGGAAAAGAAATCAGCCCTCGAAAACGTAACCGGCAGAAAAGGATTTTTTTGAAAAAATCCCAAACCCCGGGGTCACAATTTCATCAAAAATCTGACGTTCGGCAATTCACTCAAAAATGGTGCCAAACGGTTGCAAATGCTCCCCTGAAAGGTGTGGCGGTCGAAACAGAAGTGTATTTATCACAGGAAAAGAAATCAGCCCTCGACAACTTAACCGGCAGAAAAAGATTTTTCTGAAAAAATCCCTAAGCCCCGGGGTCACAATTTCATCAAAAATCTGACTTTCGGCAATTCACTCAAAAATGGTGCCAAACGGTTGCAAATGCTCCTCTGAAAGGTTTGGATGTCGAAACTGAAGGATATTTATCACAGCAAAAGAAATCAGCCCTCGACAACTTAAAAGACAGAAAAAGATTTTTTTGAAAAAATCCCTAAGCCCCGGGGTCACAATTTCATCAAAAATCTGACTTTCGGCAATTCACTCAAAAATGGCGCCAAACGGTTGCAAATGCTCCCCTGTAAGGTTTGGCGGTCGAAACAGAAGGGTATTTATCACAGGAAAAGAAATCCGCCCTCGACAACTTAACCGGCAGAAAAAGATTTTTCTGAAAAAATCCCTAAGCCCCGGGGTCACAATTTCATCAAAAATCTGACTTTCGTCAATTCACTCAAAAATGGTTCCAAACGGTTGAAAATGCTCCCCTGAAAGGTTTTGCGGTAAAACAGAACGCTTTTTATCACAGGACAAGAAATCAGCCCTCGACAACTTAACCGGCAGAAAAAGATTTTTCTGAAAAAATCCCTAAGCCCCGGGGTCACAATTTCATCAAAAATCTGACTTTCGGCAATTCACTCAAAAATGGTGCCAAACGGTTGCAAATGCTCCGCTGAAAGGTTTGGATGTCGAAACTGAAGGGTATTTATCACAGCAAAAGAAATCAGCCCTCGACAACTTAACAGACAGAAAAAGATTTTTTTGAAAAAATCCCTAAGCCCCGGGGTCACAATTTCATCAAAAATCTGACTTTCGGCAATTCACTCAAAAATGGTGCCAAACGGTTGCAAATGCTCCCCTGAGAGTTTTGGCGGTCTAATCAGAAGGCTTTTTATCACAGGACAAGAAATCAGGCCTCGACAACTTAACCGGCAGAAAAAGATTTTTTTGAAAAAATCCCTAAGCCCCGGGGTCACAATTTCATCAAAAATCTGACTTTCGGCAATTCACTCAAAAATGGCGCCAAACGGTTGCAAATGCTCCCCTGTAAGGTTTGGCGGTCGAAACAGAAGGGTATTTATCACAGGAAAAGAAATCCGCCCTCGACAACTTAACCGGCAGAAAAAGATTTTTCTGAAAAAATCCCTAAGCCCCGGGGTCACAATTTCATCAAAAATCTGACTTTCGTCAATTCACTCAAAAATGGTTCCAAACGGTTGAAAATGCTCCCCTGAAAGGTTTTGCGGTAAAACAGAACGCTTTTTATCACAGGACAAGAAATCAGCCCTCGACAACTTAACCGGCAGAAAAAGATTTTTCTGAAAAAATCCCTAAGCCCCGGGGTCACAATTTCATCAAAAATCTGACTTTCGGCAATTCACTCAAAAATGGTGCCAAACGGTTGCAAATGCTCCGCTGAAAGGTTTGGATGTCGAAACTGAAGGGTATTTATCACAGCAAAAGAAATCAGCCCTCGACAACTTAACAGACAGAAAAAGATTTTTTTGAAAAAATCCCTAAGCCCCGGGGTCACAATTTCATCAAAAATCTGACTTTCGGCAATTCACTCAAAAATGGTGCCAAACGGTTGCAAATGCTCCCCTGAGAGTTTTGGCGGTCTAATCAGAAGGCTTTTTATCACAGGACAAGAAATCAGGCCTCGACAACTTAACCGGCAGAAAAAGATTTTTTTGAAAAAATCCCAAACCCCGGGGTCACAATTTCATCAAAAATCTGACGTTCGGCAATTCACTCAAAAATGGTGCCAAACGGTTGCAAATGCTCCCCTGAAAGGTGTGGCGGTCGAAACAGAAGTGTATTTATCACAGGAAAAGAAATCAGCCCTCGACAACTTAACCGGCAGAAAAAGATTTTTCTGAAAAAATCCCTAAGCCCCGGGGTCACAATTTCATCAAAAATCTGACTTTCGGCAATTCACTCAAAAATGGTGCCAAACGGTTGCAAATGCTCCTCTGAAAGGTTTGGATGTCGAAACTGAAGGATATTTATCACAGCAAAAGAAATCAGCCCTCGACAACTTAAAAGACAGAAAAAGATTTTTTTGAAAAAATCCCTAAGCCCCGGGGTCACAATTTCATCAAAAATCTGACTTTCGGCAATTCACTCAAAAATGGCGCCAAACGGTTGCAAATGCTCCCCTGTAAGGTTTGGCGGTCGAAACAGAAGGGTATTTATCACAGGAAAAGAAATCCGCCCTCGACAACTTAACCGGCAGAAAAAGATTTTTCTGAAAAAATCCCTAAGCCCCGGGGTCACAATTTCATCAAAAATCTGACTTTCGTCAATTCACTCAAAAATGGTTCCAAACGGTTGAAAATGCTCCCCTGAAAGGTTTTGCGGTAAAACAGAACGCTTTTTATCACAGGACAAGAAATCAGCCCTCGACAACTTAACCGGCAGAAAAAGATTTTTCTGAAAAAATCCCTAAGCCCCGGGGTCACAATTTCATCAAAAATCTGACTTTCGGCAATTCACTCAAAAATGGTGCCAAACGGTTGCAAATGCTCCGCTGAAAGGTTTGGATGTCGAAACTGAAGGGTATTTATCACAGCAAAAGAAATCAGCCCTCGACAACTTAACAGACAGAAAAAGATTTTTTTGAAAAAATCCCTAAGCCCCGGGGTCACAATTTCATCAAAAATCTGACTTTCGGCAATTCACTCAAAAATGGTGCCAAACGGTTGCAAATGCTCCCCTGAGAGTTTTGGCGGTCTAATCAGAAGGCTTTTTATCACAGGACAAGAAATCAGGCCTCGACAACTTAACCGGCAGAAAAAGATTTTTTTGAAAAAATCCCTAAGCCCCGGGGTCACAATTTCATCAAAAATCTGACTTTCGGCAATTCACTCAAAAATGGCGCCAAACGGTTGCAAATGCTCCCCTGTAAGGTTTGGCTGTCGAAACAGAAGGGTATTTATCACAGGAAAAGAAATCCGCCCTCGACAACTTAACCGGCAGAAAAAGATTTTTCTGAAAAAATCCCTAAGCCCCGGGGTCACAATTTCATCAAAAATCTGACTTTCGTCAATTCACTCAAAAATGGTTCCAAACGGTTGAAAATGCTCCCCTGAAAGGTTTTGCGGTAAAACAGAACGCTTTTTATCACAGGACAAGAAATCAGCCCTCGACAACTTAACCGGCAGAAAAAGATTTTTCTGAAAAAATCCCTAAGCCCCGGGGTCACAATTTCATCAAAAATCTGACTTTCGGCAATTCACTCAAAAATGGTGCCAAACGGTTGCAAATGCTCCCCTGAGAGTTTTGGCGGTCTAATCAGAAGGCTTTTTATCACAGGACAAGAAATCAGGCCTCGACAACTTAACCGGCAGAAAAAGATTTTTTTGAAAAAATCCCTAAGCCCCGGGGTCACAATTTCATCAAAAATCTGACTTTCAGCAATTCATTCAAAGATGGTGCCAAACGGTTGCAAATGCTCCCCTGTAAGGTTTGGCGGTCGAAACAGAAGGGTATTTATGACAAGAAAACAAATCAGCCCTCGAAAACGTAACCGGCAGAAAAGGATTTTTATGAAAAAATCCCAAACCCCGGGGTCACAATTTCATCAAAAATCTGACTTTCGGCAATTCACTCAAAAATGGTGCCAAACCATTCCTTTCTTTGCGGGCAGACTCTGGCAAAGTGACCTGGCTGCTGGCAGAGGTAACATTTCTTGGCGCTCTTTCCCTCCTTCTTCCTCCCTTCACTGGGATTTGAAACTGCGCGCGCGCGCGCTGTTCCAACTTCCATCGGCTCTCCGGGCGGGAAACTGGGTTCTGGAATCTCTGGAATGCGGAAATCCCTCCAACGCTCTCCTTTCCCCTCCCGCTTCTCCAAGGCTCTTGCCTCCTGGCGCGCTCCAATGGTCAGCGCTGATTTGGTCAGCTGGTCCATAGACTCCGCCCTGGGCGCCCGGGAAAGTTCGTCTTTCACCGCCGAAGAAAGCCCCTCTTCAAAGAGCATTTGAATGGGTTCCGCCGATAGGTCCCACCCCAATTTATGTATCAACATTGTAAACTCAGTCCAGTACTCACGAACCGATCGGCTCCCCTGTTTACAAGCCATCAATTGTCTGCGCACCAGTCCCTGTTCAATCTCGCTGGAAAACATCAAATCCATGGCGCGAAAAAACTTCCTCGCGTCCTTCAGCATGTCACTATTCCCTGCCATCAGGGGCCGGACCCAGTCTCTCGCCCCCCCTTCGAGATGGCCAATCACAAACGCCACTCGCGATGCCTCATCGGGAAAGTCGTTAAACTGCAGTTCGAGAGCATACTGCATCTCTGTCCTAAAGGCTTGGTAGTTCCTGGGGTCCCCCCCAAACTTCTGCACCATTCCTGGCATCTTTCTTGCTAGTGTAGCGCCTTTTGCCTTTTCTGCATCCTGCGCCCTCCTTTCTTCTAGCCTCGCCGTTTGCATTGCTAGCTGGAGTTCCAAAACTCTGTACCTTTCTTCCAGAGTTGGACCTTCTCCAGCTCCTGCTGCTCCTCCGGCTCCAGCTGGGTTGCTCATGATGCCTCTCTGCACAAGCTGCTTTCAGGGACTGTCCGATTGCTGTGATGGGATGGTGAGCTGCTTGTGCGTAAAAACCTGATCCCTCAGAGTTTGGCTAAGTTCCCAAACCTCTGTCTGTGATGGAGCTCCTTAAGCATGGCTCCATCAATCGCTCGTTGAATCGGACAGTGGGCGTTTACGGAACTTCTTCCAGCATAAGAGCTCCTTGACGGAAACCCGTCTTCTGGACTCTCGGCGTGACAGTTTCCGCCGAGGAGTGGGTGTCCCTACGGGAGGTCCTGAAACCTCTCCACTGTTCTCGCTTGAAGTATCTCTGAGCTCTCCCTCCGACTCACTTTCCCTTGTAACTCCACTTCTCCCCCTGCTGGTCCCCTCCTCCGCTGAGTGGTCTCTCTCACCCTCCATGAGCCCTTTCACCTCCTTCGTCTCAGATGACAGTTCCCTGACAGGAGCATTTGCAACCGTTTGGCACCATTTTTGAGTGAATTGCCGTAAGTCAGATTTTTGATGAAATTGTGACCCCGGGGTTTGGGATTTTTTCAAAAAAATCCTTTTCTGCCGGTTACGTTTTCGAGGGCTGATTTCTATTCCTGTGATAAATACACTTCTGTTTCGACCGCCAAACCTTACAGGGGAGCATTTGCAACCGTTTGGCACCATTTTTGAGTGAATTGCTGAAAGTCAGATTTTTGATGAAATTGTGACCCCGGGGCTTAGGGATTTTTTCAAAAAAATCTTTTTCTGCCGGTTAAGTTGTCGAGGCCAAACTTCTTTTCCTGTCATAAATACCTGTCAGGGAACTGTAATCTGAGACGAAGGAGGTGAAAGGGCTCATGGAGGTTGAGAGAGACCACTCAGCGGAGGAGGGGACCAGCAGGGGGAGAAGTGGAGTTACAAGGGAAAGTGAGTCGGAGGGAGGGCTCAGAGATACTTCAAGCGAGAACAGTGGAGAGGTTTCAGGACCTCCCGTAGGGACACCCACTCCTCGGCGGAAACTGTCACGCCGAGAGTCCAGAAGACGCGTTTCCGTTAAGGAGCTTTTATGCTGGAAGAAGTTCCGTAAACGCCCACTGTCCGATTCAACGAGCGATTGATGGAGCCATGCTTAAGGAGCTCCATCACAGACAGAGGTTTGGGAACTTAGCCAAACTCTGAGGGATCAGGATTTTACGCACAAGCAGCTCACCATCCCATCACAGCAATCGGACAGTCCCTGAAAGCAGCTTGTGCAGAGAGGCATCATGAGCAACCCAGCCGGAGCCGGAGGAGCAGCAGGAGCTGGAGAAGGTCCAACTCTGGAAGAAAGGTACAGAGTTTTGGAACTCCAGCTAGCAATGCAAACGGCGAGGCTAGAAGAAAGGAGGGCGCAGGATGCAGAAAAGGCAAAAGGCGCTACACTAGAAAGAAAGATGCCAGGAATGGTGCAGAAGTTTGGGGGGGACCCCAGGAACTACCAAGCCTTTAGGACAGAGATGCAGTATGCTCTCGAACTGCAGTTTAACGACTTTCCCGATGAGGCATCGTGAGTGGCGTTTGTGATTGGCCATCTCGAAGGGGGGGCGAGAGACTGGGTCCGGCCCCTGATGGCAGTGAATAGTGACATGCTGAAGGACGCGAGGAAGTTTTTTCGCGCCATGGATTTGATGTTTTCCAGCGAGATTGAACAGGGACTGGTGCGCAGACAATTGATGGCTTGCAAACAGGGGAGCCGATCGGTTCGTGAGTACTGGACTGAGTTTACAATGTTGATACATAAATTGGGGTGGGACCTATCGGCGGAACCCATTCAAATGCTCTTTGAAGAGGGGCTTTCTTCGGCGGTGAAAGACGAACTTTCCCGGGCGCCCAGGGCGGAGTCTATGGACCAGCTGACCAAATCAGCGCTGACCATTGGAGCGCGCCAGGAGGCAAGAGCCTTGGAGAAGCGGGAGGGGAAAGGAGAGCGTTGGAGGGACTTCCGCATTCCAGAGATTCCAGAACCCAGTTTCCCGCCCGGAGAGCCGATGGAAGTTGGAACAGCGCGCGCGCGCGCAGTTTCAAATCCCAGTGAAGGGAGGAAGAAGGAGGGAAAGAGCGCCAAGAAATGTTACCTCTGCCAGCAGCCAGGTCACTTTGCCAGAGTCTGCCCGCAAAGAAAGGAATGGCAAGGGATGGCGGGAGCTGTTGGGGGGAAGGAGGAGGACGTCCAGGAGCCAGTAAAAGCGAACGCCTGTCTGCCTCTGTCAGGGCACTGCAGACAGGCCAAGGAGCAGTAAAAGTGCCCACTCCGGAACCTCCAAGCCCAGCTCTAGTAATAGAGGTGCTGCTAGAGCTGGCAAACGGATACCCACTAAAGACCAAGGCGCTGTTGGACTCAGGCAGCTCCTGTAATTTTATGAGCAAGGAGTTTGCAGCTGAACACCAGATACAGACACTCCCTTTAAGCAACCCCCTGCAGGTCACCACGATCGATGGGAGGGAGCTGTTGGGGGGAGAAGTTAGCCTACAGACCGTCCCAATGGTTATGAGGGTGGCAAGGCACACTGAAAGGATAGCGTTCAATGTAGCCACCCTGGGAGGGGCGCCAGTCATTTTGGGAATGAGCTGGCTAGCGTTGCATGACCCGCTAGTGGGCTGGCACCATTTTTGAGTGAATTGCCGAAAGTCAGATTTTTGATGAAATTGTGACCCCGGGGCTTAGGGATCTTTTCAAAAAAATCTTTTTCTGCCGGTTAAGTTGTCGAGGGCTTATTTCTTGTCCTGTAATAAAAAGCCTTCTGTTTCAACCGCTAAAACTCTCAGGGGAGCATTTGGAACCGTTTGGCACCATTTTTGAGTGAATTGCCGAAAGTCAGATTTTTGATGAAATTGTGTCCCCGGGGTTTGGGATTTTTTCAAAAAAATCCTTTTCTGCCGGTTACGTTTTCGAGGGCTGATTTCTTTTCCTGTGATAAATACACTTCTGTTTCGACCGCCAAACCTTACAGGGGAGCATTTGCAACCGTTTGGCACCATTTTTGAGTGAATTGCTGAAAGTCAGATTTTTGATGAAATTGTGACCCCGGGGCTTAGGGATTTTTTCAAAAAAATCTTTTTCTGCCGGTTAAGTTGTCGAGGCCAAACTTCTTTTCCTGTCATAAATACCCTTCTGTTTCGACCTCCAGACCTTTTAGAGGAGCATTTGCAACCGTTTGGCACCATTTTTGAGTGAATTGCCGCAAGTCAGATTTTTGATGAAATTGTGACCCCGCGGCTTAGGGATTTTTTCAAAAAAATCTTTTTCTGCCGGTTAAGTTGTCGAGGCCTGATTTCTTGTCCTGTGATAAAAAGCCTTCTGATTAGACCGCCAAAACTCTCAGGGGAGCATTTGCAACCGTTTGGCACCATTTTTGTGTGAATTGACGAAAGTCAGATTTTTGATGAAATTGTGACCCCGGGGCTTAGGGATTTTTTCAAAAAAATATTTCTCTGCCGCTTAAGTTGTCGAGGGCTGATTTCTTTTGCTGTGATAAATACCCTTCAGTTTCGACATCCAAACCTTTCAGGGGAGCATTTGCAACCGTTTGGCACAATTTTTGAGTGAATTGCCGAAAGTCAGATTTTTGATGAAATTGTGACCCCGGGGCTTAGGGATTTTTTCAGAAAAATCTTTTTCTGCCGGTTAAGTTGTCGAGGGCTGATTTCTTTTCCTGTGATAAATACACTTCTGTTTCGACCGCCAAACCTTTCAGCGGAGCATTTGCAACCGTTTGGCACCATTTTTGAGTGAATTGCCGAAAGTCAGATTTTTGATGAAATTGTGTCCCCGGGGTTTCGGATTTTTTCAAAAAAATCCTTTTCTGCCGGTTACGTTTTCGAGGGCTGATTTCTTTTCCTGTGATAAATACACTTCTGTTTCGACCGCCAAACCTTACAGGGGAGCATTTGCAACCGTTTGGCACCATTTTTGAGTGAATTGCTGAAAGTCAGATTTTTGATGAAATTGTGACCCCGGGGTTTGGGATTTTTTCAAAAAAATCTTTTTCTGCCAGTTAAGTTGTCGAGGGCTGATTTCTTTTGCTGTGATAAATACCCTTCAGTTTCGACATCCAAACCTTTCATCGGAGCATTTGAAAGCGTTTGGCACCATTTTTGAGTGAATTGCCGAAAGTCAGATTTTTGATGAAATTGTGACCCCGGGGCTTAGGGATTTTTTCAAAAAAATCTTTTTCTGCCGGTTTAGTTGTCGAGGGCTGATTTCTTTTCCTGTCATAAATACCCTTCTGTTTCGACCGCCAAACCGTTCAGCGGTGCCTTTGCAACCGTTTGGCACCATTTTTGAATGAATTGCCGAAAGTCAGATTTTTGATGAAATTGTGACCCCGGGGCTTAGGGATTTTTTCAAAAAAATATTTCTCTGCCGCTTAAGTTGTCGAGGGCTGATTTCTTGTCCTGTGATAAAAAGCCTTCTGTTTTACCGCCAAACCTTTGAGGGGAGCATTTGCAACCGTTTGGCACCATTTTTGATTGAATTGCTGAAAGTCAGATTTTTGATGAAATTGTGACCCCGGGGCTTAGGGATTTTTTCAAAAAAATCTTTTTCTGCCGCTTAAGTTGTAGAGGCCTGATTTCTTGTCCTGTGATAAAAAGCCTTCTGATTAGACCGCCAAAACTCTCAGGGGAACATTGGCAACCCTTTGGCACCATTTTTGAGTGAATTGCCGAAAGTCAGATGTTTGATGAAATTGTGACCCCGGGGCTTAGGGATTTTTTCAAAACAATCTTTTTCTGCCGGTTTAGTTGTCGAGGGCTGATTTCTTTTCCTGTCATAAATACCCTTCTGTTTCGACCGCCAAACCTTTCAGCGGAGCATTTTCAACCGTTTGGAACCATTTTTGAGTGAATTGACGAAAGTCAGATTTTTGATGAAATTGTGACCCCGGGGCTTAGGGATTTTTTCAAAAAAATCTTTTTCTGCCGGTTAAGTTGTCGAGGCCTGATTTCTTGTCCTGTGATAAAAAGCCTTCTGATTAGACCGCCAAACCTTTCAGGGGAGCATTTTCAACCGTTTGGAACCATTTTTGAGTGAATTGACGAAAGTCAGATTTTTGATGAAATTGTGACCCCGGGGCTTAGGGATTTTTTCAAAAAAATCTTTTTCTGCCGGTTAAGTTGTCGAGGGCTTATTTCTTGTCCTGTAATAAAAAGCCTTCTCTTTCAACCGCTAAAACTCTCAGGGGAGCTGTGATGGGATGGTGAGCTGCTTGTGCGTAAAATCCTGATCCCTCAGAGTTTGGCTAAGTTCCCAAACCTCTGTCTGTGATGGAGCTCCTTAAGCATGGCTCCATCAATCGCTCGTTGAATCGGACAGTGGGCGTTTACGGAACTTCTTCCAGCATAAAAGCTCCTTGACGGAAACGCGTCTTCTGGACTCTCGGTGTGGCAGTTTCCGCCGAGGAGTGGGTGTCCCTACGGGAGGTCCTGAAACCTCTCCACTGTTCTCGCTTGAAGTATCTCTGAGCTCTCCCTCCGACTCACTTTCCCTTGTAACTCCACTTCTCCCCCTGCTGGTCCCCTCCTCCGCTGAGTGGTCTCTCTCACCCTCCATGAGCCCTTTCACCTCCTTCGTCTCAGATGACAGTTCCCTGACATCCACCTCCCCTCTAGGGCCCCCTTCACCCCCTTCCCTCCCCTCCTCTGCGGGAGGCGAGGGAGCAAAACCGCTGAAGGAACCTCCCTCATCTTCCGAAGTTTCGAACACTTCCCTCCACCTTTTGCTGTTCCCGGTTTCCAAGTACTCCTCCTCCTCGGAGTCTGTACCCTCTTCCAACTCCGATTCCCTGAATCCCTCCAGTTCCTCCTCATCGTCGGTGGTGCCAAAGTACTCCCTCCGGAACCTCGCTACTGGTTGAGGTTTCCTGGGGAACCTTTGGTGGAACGTTTCGATCAAGACCTCGTCATGGACCTCCTCTGCCTTCACCCAGGTGTTTTCCGACTCCGGTTCCCCTTCCCACGCGACCAAATACTCCACCTGATTACCCTTCCACCTGGAGTCGATGATTTCCGCCACATAGTTGCGGCTTTCCATTTCTTCTATGGCTGACCCCCGTGTGGATACCCCTTCACCTTCCCCCCTGTATGGTGACAGTAATGACCTGTGGAATACTGGGTGCAGTTTCATGTGGTTCGGTAACCGGAGTCTGAAAGCCACTGGGTTGACCTATTGGATGACCTCAAATGGTCCCAATCTTTTGGGTCTCAATTTCTTGCAACTCCCCTTGAACGGCAGCCCTTGGGTTGATAGCCAGACCCGACTCCCCACCCTAATTGTTTCACCTTCCCTTCTGCTCTTGTCTGCCTGCCTCTTATATTCTTCTTTGGCCCTTTCTAAGTTGTGTTGGAGTTGACGATGGATCGCTTCCATTTCTTCTACAAAAAGTTCAGCGGCCGGAACACTCCATCTCTCTCCTCCTTCCCCTGGAAACGCCCTGGGGTGGCACCCATAATTAGCCAAAAAGGGGCTCATCCCGGTGGACACATTCTCTGCATTATTGTAAGCAAATTCCGCTAGTGCCAACTTTTCGACCCAATCGTTTTCTCTGTCATTGACATAACACCTCAGGTATTGTTGAAGGATACCGTTTGCCCTCTCCGCCTGCCCATTGGTCTCAGGGTGCCTGGCAGTCGAAAAGTTGACCTCTACGTGCAACAAGCTCATAAGCTTCCTCCAGAATCTGGACGTGAACTGTTTCCCTCTGTCGGAAACCAGCCTCAAGGGGGCGCCATGCAGCCTAAAAATATGTTCTACAAACAATTTTGCTGTCTCTTCCGCCGTGACTGCATGTGAGCAAGCTACAAAGTGACCCATCTTAGTTAACTGGTCTACCACGACTAGTATGGCGGTTTTCCCCTGGGATTTGGGCAGATCAGTCATAAAATCTATCGACACCACCTCCCACGGTCGTTCTGGTGTGGGTAACGGTTCTAATAACCCCGCTGGTGCCCGCCTTTCTCCTTTGGCTCTCTGGCATTGGTCACACCTTCTCACATACTCCCGTACATCCTCCCTCACCTTGGGCCACCAAAACTCCCTGGTCACCAACCACATGGTCTTGTGTTGCCCAAAATGCCCCGCTGTGGGATTGTCGTGCAGCTGTTTGAGTACTCTCCCCCTCAATTCCCCTTCGGGTATATATAGCGCCCCTTTGTAATACAATGCCCCGTTTCTTTCTTCAAAACCTCCGGGGTCTTCTCCCTCTCTCCTTAAACCTCTGAGCTTCTCCTGGGCGTACTCATCATTTACCGTTCCCTCTACCAGTTCTCTTTGCCCCACCCAGGCCGCACCACACACCCAGTGGTCCTCTGGGATAATATGTCTCTCTTCTGGCGCTCCCTCCCCCTCCAAATATTCAGGTTTGCGAGAGAGAGCGTCCGCTCTGATGTTTTCTGGACCTGGCACATAGCAGATTTCAAAATGGAATTTGGAGAACTCCTGGGCCCATCTCACTTGTCGTTGGTTGAGCACTCGTGCCGTTCTCCAATACTCCAAATTCTTGTGGTCCGTACACACTTGCACCTTATGCTGTGCGCCAATTAGTAAGTGTCTCCATCTCCGGAACGCTTCGTGAATGGCGAGTAGTTCTCGGTCATATACCGTGTAGTTCCTCTCGGATTTGTTCAGCTTACGCGAAAAGAAGGCACACGGTCTCCATTCCGACTTATTGCTCCCTGGCTGAAGCAGCACCGCCCCCACCGCGCGGTCTGAGGCATCAGTTTCCACTCTCATGGGTTTTTGTAAATCCACATGCAGGAGCTGTTCTTCCGAAGCGAATGCCTTTTTCAATTCCTCAAAAGCGTGCTCCGCCTCCGCCGTCCAAACGAATTTCTTCTTGCTGCTCAGACAGTCCGTGATGGGAGCCGTTAAGTGGGCAAAGTTCTTGATGAATTTACGGTAAAAGTTCCCAAACCCTAAGAACCTTTGCACATCTTTTTTCGTTTTCGGTGTCTTCCATTCCAGCACCGCCTGTACCTTGCCTGGATCCATGGCTAATCCCTTGTCTGATAGGCGGTACCCCAGGAATTCCACCTCCTTGGCGTGGAACTGACACTTCTCCAATTTCACCCACAACTGGTTTGCTTGCAGCTGGCTCAGCACTTCCCTGACATCCTTTACATGCTGCTCCTCATTCTCTGAATATATCAGCACGTCATCGAGAAAGGCCACGCAATTCTTGTAGAGCAAAGGTCCCAGTACATGGTTCATGAGCGATTGAAAACAGGCGGAGCCTGCTTGTAATCCAAAGGGCATAACGAGATATTCGAAAGCCCCTAGGGGGGTGAACATCGTTGTCTTCCATTCATCCCCCTTCTTTATTCGTATCAGGTTGTACGCTCCTCTCAGGTCCAGTTTCGTGAATATCTTTCCCTTCCTCACCCTGGTCAAAATGTCATCAATCCTGGGCATGGGGAAAGTCACTGGTTCTGACACGGCATTTAGCCGCCGGTAGTCCACGATCAATCTCGGTTTATCCGTGTTTTTTTTGTCCACAAAAAACACTGGGCTGCCCCCCACCGCTCTGGACTCTCTGATGAAACCTCTCTTCAGGTTTTTGTCAATAAACTCCCTCAACTCCTGCATTTCCCTGTCTGACATGGCGTACAGCTTGCCCACGGGGAGCTGGGCCCCAGGGACCAGGTTAATTTGGCAGTCAAAGTCTCTATGCGGTGGTAGTTTATCTGCTTCCCTTTCGCTGAAGACCTTGCTCAGGTCAGCGTATTGTTTGGGCACCTTCCCTTTGTCTGCCACTTCCATCCCTGCTAGGGAGGCTTTTGCCCCTTCTGGCACCTTTCCCTCTTTGCAGTGTTCCAGGCAATGTGCTGACCCAAAGGAGACCACTCTCTGATGCCAGCCCACTAGCGGGTCATGCAACGCTAGCCAGCTCATTCCCAAAATGACTGGCGCCCCTCCCAGGGTGGCTACATTGAACGCTATCCTTTCAGTGTGCCTTGCCACCCTCATAACCATTGGGACGGTCTGTAGGCTAACTTCTCCCCCCAACAGCTCCCTCCCATCGATCGTGGTGACCTGCAGGGGGTTGCTTAAAGGGAGTGTCTGTATCTGGTGTTCAGCTGCAAACTCCTTGCTCATAAAATTACAGGAGCTGCCTGAGTCCAACAGCGCCTTGGTCTTTAGTGGGTATCCGTTTGCCAGCTCTAGCAGCACCTCTATTACTAGAGCTGGTCTTGGAGGTTCCGGAGTGGGCACTTTTACTGCTCCTTGGCCTGTCTGCAGTGCCCTGACAGCGGCAGACAGGCGTTGGCTTTTACTGGCTCCTGGACTTCCTCCTCCTTCCCCCCAACAGCTCCCGCCATCCCTTGCCATTCCTTTCCACCAAAGGTTCCCCAGGAAACCTCAACCAGTAGCGAGGTTCCGGAGGGAGTACTTTGGCACCACCGACGATGAGGAGGAACTGGAGGGATTCAGGGAATCGGAGTTGGAAGAGGGTACAGACTCCGAGGAGGAGGAGTACTTGGAAACCGGGAACAGCAAAAGGTGGAGGGAAGTGTTCGAAACTTCGGAAGATGAGGGAGGTTCCTTCAGCGGTTTTGCTCCCTCGCCTCCCGCAGAGGAGGGGAGGGAAGGGGGTGAAGGGGGCCCTAGAGGGGAGGTGGATGTCAGGGAACTGTCATCTGAGACGAAGGAGGTGAAAGGGCTCATGGAGGGTGAGAGAGACCACTCAGCGGAGGAGGGGACCAGCAGGGGGAGAAGTGGAGTTACAAGGGAAAGTGAGTCGGAGGGAGAGCTCAGAGATACTTCAAGCGAGAACAGTGGAGAGGTTTCAGGACCTCCCGTAGGGACACCCACTCCTCGGCGGAAACTGCCACGCCGAGAGTCCAGAAGACGCGTTTCCGTCAAGGAGCTTTTATGCTGGAAGAAGTTCCGTAAACGCCCACTGTCCGATTCAACGAGCGATTGATGGAGCCATGCTTAAGGAGCTCCATCACAGACAGAGGTTTGGGAACTTAGCCAAACTCTGAGGGATCAGGATTTTACGCACAAGCAGCTCACCATCCCATCACAGCTCCCCTGAGCGTTTTAGCGGTTGAAAGAGAAGGCTTTTTATTACAGGACAAGAAATAAGCCCTCGACAACTTAACCGGCAGAAAAAG
The DNA here is from genome assembly GCF_964270895.1 of Podarcis filfolensis. Classification (NCBI taxonomy): domain Eukaryota; kingdom Metazoa; phylum Chordata; class Lepidosauria; order Squamata; family Lacertidae; genus Podarcis; species Podarcis filfolensis. Next base: position 12,792,489 of record NC_139612.1, read on the forward strand.
ATTTTTTTGAAAAAATCCCTAAGCCCCGGGGTCACAATTTCATCAAAAATCTGACTTTCGTCAATTCACTCAAAAATAGTTCCAAACGGTTGAAAATGCTCCCCTGAAAGGTTTGGCGGTCTAATCAGAAGGCTTTTTATCACAGGACAAGAAATCAGGCCTCGACAACTTAACCGGCAGAAAAAGATTTTTTTGAAAAAATCCCTAAGCCCAGGGGTCACAATTTCATCAAACATCTGACTTTCGGCAATTCACTCAAAAATGGTGCCAAAGGGTTGCCAATCTTCCCCTGAGAGTTTTGGCGGTCTAATCAGAAGGCTTTTTATCACAGGACAAGAAATCAGGCCTCTACAACTTAAGCGGCAGAAAAAGATTTTTTTGAAAAAATCCCTAAGCCCCGGGGTCACAATTTCATCAAAAATCTGACTTTCAGCAATTCAATCAAAAATGGTGCCAAACGGTTGCAAATGCTCCCCTCAAAGGTTTGGCGGTAAAACAGAAGGCTTTTTATCACAGGACAAGAAATCAGCCCTCGACAACTTAAGCGGCAGAGAAATATTTTTTTGAAAAAATCCCTAAGCCCCGGGGTCACAATTTCATCAAAAATCTGACTTTCGGCAATTCATTCAAAAATGGTGCCAAACAGTTGCAAAGGCACCGCTGAACGGTTTGGCGGTCGAAACAGAAGGGTATTTATGACAGGAAAAGAAATCAGCCCTCGACAACTAAACCGGCAGAAAAAGATTTTTTTGAAAAAATCCCTAAGCCCCGGGGTCACAATTTCATCAAAAATCTGACTTTCGGCAATTCACTCAAAAATGGTGCCAAACGCTTTCAAATGCTCCGATGAAAGGTTTGGATGTCGAAACTGAAGGGTATTTATCACAGCAAAAGAAATCAGTCCTCGACAACTTAACTGGCAGAAAAAGATTTTTTTGAAAAAATCCCAAACCCCGGGGTCACAATTTCATCAAAAATCTGACTTTCAGCAATTCACTCAAAAATGGTGCCAAACGGTTGCAAATGCTCCCCTGTAAGGTTTGGCGGTCGAAACAGAAGTGTATTTATCACAGGAAAAGAAATCAGCCCTCGAAAACGTAACCGGCAGAAAAGGATTTTTTTGAAAAAATCCCAAACCCCGGGGTCACAATTTCATCAAAAATCTGACTTTCGGCAATTCACTCAAAAATGGTGCCAAACGGTTGCAAATGCTCCGCTGAAAGGTTTGGCGGTCGAAACAGAAGTGTATTTATCACAGGAAAAGAAATCAGCCCTCGACAACTTAACCGGCAGAAAAAGATTTTTCTGAAAAAATCCCTAAGCCCCGGGGTCACAATTTCATCAAAAATCTGACTTTCGGCAATTCACTCAAAAATGGTGCCAAACGGTTCCAAATGCTCCGCTGAAAGGTTTGGATGTCGAAACTGAAGGGTATTTATCACAGCAAAAGAAATCAGCCCTCGACAACTTAAGCGGCAGAGAAATATTTTTTTGAAAAAATCCCTAAGCCCCGGGGTCACAATTTCATCAAAAATCTGACTTTCGGCAATTCACACAAAAATGGTGCCAAACGGTTGCAAATGCTCCCCTGAGAGTTTTGGCGGTCTAATCAGAAGGCTTTTTATCACAGGACAAGAAATCAGGCCTCGACAACTTAACCGGCAGAAAAGGATTTTTTTGAAAAAATCCCTAAGCCGCGGGGTCACAATTTCATCAAAAATCTGACTTGCGGCAATTCACTCAAAAATGGTGCCAAACGGTTGCAAATGCTCCGCTGAAAGGTTTGGATGTCGAAACTGAAGGGTATTTATCACAGCAAAAGAAATCAGCCCTCGACAACTTAAGCGGCAGAGAAATATTTTTTTGAAAAAATCCCTAAGCCCCGGGGTCACAATTTCATCAAAAATCTGACTTTCGGCAATTCACACAAAAATGGTGCCAAACGGTTGCAAATGCTCCCCTGAGAGTTTTGGCGGTCTAATCAGAAGGCTTTTTATCACAGGACAAGAAATCAGGCCTCGACAACTTAACCGGCAGAAAAAGATTTTTTTGAAAAAATCCCTAAGCCGCGGGGTCACAATTTCATCAAAAATCTGACTTGCGGCAATTCACTCAAAAATGGTGCCAAACGGTTGCAAATGCTCCTCTAAAAGGTCTGGAGGTCGAAACAGAAGGGTATTTATGACAGGAAAAGAAGTTTGGCCTCGACAACTTAACCGGCAGAAAAAGATTTTTTTGAAAAAATCCCTAAGCCCCGGGGTCACAATTTCATCAAAAATCTGACTTTCAGCAATTCACTCAAAAATGGTGCCAAACGGTTGCAAATGCTCCCCTGTAAGGTTTGGCGGTCGAAACAGAAGTGTATTTATCACAGGAAAAGAAATCAGCCCTCGAAAACGTAACCGGCAGAAAAGGATTTTTTTGAAAAAATCCGAAACCCCGGGGTCACAATTTCATCAAAAATCTGACTTTCGGCAATTCACTCAAAAATGGTGCCAAACGGTTGCAAATGCTCCGCTGAAAGGTTTGGCGGTCGAAACAGAAGTGTATTTATCACAGGAAAAGAAATCAGCCCTCGACAACTTAACCGGCAGAAAAAGATTTTTCTGAAAAAATCCCTAAGCCCCGGGGTCACAATTTCATCAAAAATCTGACTTTCGGCAATTCACTCAAAAATGGTGCCAAACGGTTCCAAATGCTCCGCTGAAAGGTTTGGATGTCGAAACTGAAGGGTATTTATCACAGCAAAAGAAATCAGCCCTCGACAACTTAAGCGGCAGAGAAATATTTTTTTGAAAAAATCCCTAAGCCCCGGGTTCACAATTTCATCAAAAATCTGACTTTCGGCAATTCACACAAAAATGGTGCCAAACGGTTGCAAATGCTCCCCTGAGAGTTTTGGCGGTCTAATCAGAAGGCTTTTTATCACAGGATAAGAAATCAGGCCTCGACAACTTAACCGGCAGAAAAAGATTTTTTTGAAAAAATCCCTAAGCCCCGGGGTCACAATTTCATCAAAAATCTGACTTGCGGCAATTCACTCAAAAATGGTGCCAAACGGTTGCAAATGCTCCTCTAAAAGGTCTGGAGGTCGAAACAGAAGGGTATTTATGACAGGAAAAGAAGTTTGGCCTCGACAACTTAACCGGCAGAAAAAGATTTTTTTGAAAAAATCCCTAAGCCCCGGGGTCACAATTTCATCAAAAATCTGACTTTCAGCAATTCACTCAAAAATGGTGCCAAACGGTTGCAAATGCTCCCCTGTAAGGTTTGGCGGTCGAAACAGAAGTGTATTTATCACAGGAAAAGAAATCAGCCCTCGAAAACGTAACCGGCAGAAAAGGATTTTTTTGAAAAAATCCCAAACCCCGGGGTCACAATTTCATCAAAAATCTGACTTTCGGCAATTCACTCAAAAATGGTGCCAAACGGTTCCAAATGCTCCCCTGAGAGTTTTAGCGGTTGAAACAGAAGGCTTTTTATTACAGGACAAGAAATAAGCCCTCGACAACTTAACCGGCAGAAAAAGATTTTTTTGAAAAGATCCCTAAGCCCCGGGGTCACAATTTCATCAAAAATCTGACTTTCGGCAATTCACTCAAAAATGGTGCCAAACGGTTGCAAATGCTCCCCTGTAAGGTTTGGCGGTCGAAACAGAAGTGTATTTTTCACAGGAAAAGAAATCAGGCCTCGACAACTTAACCGGCAGAAAAAGATTTTTCTGAAAAAATCCCTAAGCCCCGGGGGTCACAATTTCATCAAAAATCTGACTTTCGGCAATTCACTCAAAAATGGTGCCAAACGGTTGCAAATGCTCCGCTGAAAGGTTTGGAGGTCGAAACAGAAGGGTATTTATGACAGCAAAAGAAATCAGCCCTCGACAACTTAACCGGCAGAAAAAGATTTTTTTGAAAAAATCCCTAAGCCCCGGGTTCACAATTTCATCAAAAATCTGACTTTCGGCAATTCACTCAAAAATGGTGCCAAACGGTTGCAAATGCTCCCCTGTAAGGTTTGGCGGTCGAAACAGAAGGCTTTTTATCACAGGACAGGAAATCAGGCCTCGACAACTTAACCGGCAGAAAAAGATTTTTATGAAAAAATCCCTAAGCCGCGGGGTCACAATTTCATCAAAAATCTGACTTTCGTCAATTCACTCAAAAATGGTTCCAAACGGTTGAAAATGCTCCGCTGAAAGGTTTGGCGGTCGAAACAGAAGGGTATTTATGACAGGAAAAGAAATCAGCCCTCGACAACTAAACCGGCAGAAAAAGATTGTTTTGAAAAAATCCCTAAGCCCCGGGGTCACAATTTCATCAAAAATCTGACTTTCGTCAATTCACTCAAAAATGGTTCCAAACGGTTGTAAATGCTCCCCTGAAAGGTTTTGCGGTAAAACAGAACGCTTTTTATCACAGGACAAGAAATCAGCCCTCGACAACTTAAGCGGCAGAGAAATATTTTTTTGAAAAATCCCTAAGCCCCGGGGTCACAATTTCATCAAAAATCTGACTTTCGGCAATTCACTCAAAAATGGTGCCAAACGGTTGCAAATGCTCCGCTGAAAGGTTTGGCGGTCGAAACAGAAGTGTATTTATCACAGGAAAAGAAATCAGCCCTCGACAACTTAACCGGCAGAAAAAGATTTTTCTGAAAAAATCCCTAAGCCCCGGGGTCACAATTTCATCAAAAATCTGACTTTCGGCAATTCACTCAAAAATGGTGCCAAACGGTTCCAAATGCTCCGCTGAAAGGTTTGGATGTCGAAACTGAAGGGTATTTATCACAGCAAAAGAAATCAGCCCTCGACAACTTAAGCGGCAGAGAAATATTTTTTTGAAAAAATCCCTAAGCCCCGGGGTCACAATTTCATCAAAAATCTGACTTTCGGCAATTCACACAAAAATGGTGCCAAACGGTTGCAAATGCTCCCCTGAGAGTTTTGGCGGTCTAATCAGAAGGCTTTTTATCACAGGACAAGAAATCAGGCCTCGACAACTTAACCGGCAGAAAAAGATTTTTTTGAAAAAATCCCTAAGCCGCGGGGTCACAATTTCATCAAAAATCTGACTTGCGGCAATTCACTCAAAAATGGTGCCAAACGGTTGCAAATGCTCCTCTAAAAGGTCTGGAGGTCGAAACAGAAGGGTATTTATGACAGGAAAAGAAGTTTGGCCTCGACAACTTAACCGGCAGAAAAAGATTTTTTTGAAAAAATCCCTAAGCCCCGGGGTCACAATTTCATCAAAAATCTGACTTTCAGCAATTCACTCAAAAATGGTGCCAAACGGTTGCAAATGCTCCCCTGTAAGGTTTGGCGGTCGAAACAGAAGTGTATTTATCACAGGAAAAGAAATCAGCCCTCGAAAACGTAACCGGCAGAAAAGGATTTTTTTGAAAAAATCCGAAACCCCGGGGTCACAATTTCATCAAAAATCTGACTTTCGGCAATTCACTCAAAAATGGTGCCAAACGGTTGCAAATGCTCCGCTGAAAGGTTTGGCGGTCGAAACAGAAGTGTATTTATCACAGGAAAAGAAATCAGCCCTCGACAACTTAACCGGCAGAAAAAGATTTTTCTGAAAAAATCCCTAAGCCCCGGGGTCACAATTTCATCAAAAATCTGACTTTCGGCAATTCACTCAAAAATGGTGCCAAACGGTTCCAAATGCTCCGCTGAAAGGTTTGGATGTCGAAACTGAAGGGTATTTATCACAGCAAAAGAAATCAGCCCTCGACAACTTAAGCGGCAGAGAAATATTTTTTTGAAAAAATCCCTAAGCCCCGGGGTCACAATTTCATCAAAAATCTGACTTTCGGCAATTCACACAAAAATGGTGCCAAACGGTTGCAAATGCTCCCCTGAGAGTTTTGGCGGTCTAATCAGAAGGCTTTTTATCACAGGATAAGAAATCAGGCCTCGACAACTTAACCGGCAGAAAAAGATTTTTTTGAAAAAATCCCTAAGCCCCGGGGTCACAATTTCATCAAAAATCTGACTTGCGGCAATTCACTCAAAAATGGTGCCAAACGGTTGCAAATGCTCCTCTAAAAGGTCTGGAGGTCGAAACAGAAGGGTATTTATGACAGGAAAAGAAGTTTGGCCTCGACAACTTAACCGGCAGAAAAAGATTTTTTTGAAAAAATCCCTAAGCCCCGGGGTCACAATTTCATCAAAAATCTGACTTTCAGCAATTCACTCAAAAATGGTGCCAAACGGTTGCAAATGCTCCCCTGTAAGGTTTGGCGGTCGAAACAGAAGTGTATTTATCACAGGAAAAGAAATCAGCCCTCGAAAACGTAACCGGCAGAAAAGGATTTTTTTGAAAAAATCCCAAACCCCGGGGTCACAATTTCATCAAAAATCTGACTTTCGGCAATTCACTCAAAAATGGTGCCAAACGGTTCCAAATGCTCCCCTGAGAGTTTTAGCGGTTGAAACAGAAGGCTTTTTATTACAGGACAAGAAATAAGCCCTCGACAACTTAACCGGCAGAAAAAGATTTTTTTGAAAAGATCCCTAAGCCCCGGGGTCACAATTTCATCAAAAATCTGACTTTCGGCAATTCACTCAAAAATGGTGCCAAACGGTTGCAAATGCTCCCCTGTAAGGTTTGGCGGTCGAAACAGAAGTGTATTTTTCACAGGAAAAGAAATCAGGCCTCGACAACTTAACCGGCAGAAAAAGATTTTTCTGAAAAAATCCCTAAGCCCCGGGGGTCACAATTTCATCAAAAATCTGACTTTCGGCAATTCACTCAAAAATGGTGCCAAACGGTTGCAAATGCTCCGCTGAAAGGTTTGGAGGTCGAAACAGAAGGGTATTTATGACAGCAAAAGAAATCAGCCCTCGACAACTTAACCGGCAGAAAAAGATTTTTTTGAAAAAATCCCTAAGCCCCGGGTTCACAATTTCATCAAAAATCTGACTTTCGGCAATTCACTCAAAAATGGTGCCAAACGGTTGCAAATGCTCCCCTGTAAGGTTTGGCGGTCGAAACAGAAGGCTTTTTATCACAGGACAGGAAATCAGGCCTCGACAACTTAACCGGCAGAAAAAGATTTTTATGAAAAAATCCCTAAGCCGCGGGGTCACAATTTCATCAAAAATCTGACTTTCGTCAATTCACTCAAAAATGGTTCCAAACGGTTGAAAATGCTCCGCTGAAAGGTTTGGCGGTCGAAACAGAAGGGTATTTATGACAGGAAAAGAAATCAGCCCTCGACAACTAAACCGGCAGAAAAAGATTGTTTTGAAAAAATCCCTAAGCCCCGGGGTCACAATTTCATCAAAAATCTGACTTTCGTCAATTCACTCAAAAATGGTTCCAAACGGTTGTAAATGCTCCCCTGAAAGGTTTTGCGGTAAAACAGAACGCTTTTTATCACAGGACAAGAAATCAGCCCTCGACAACTTAAGCGGCAGAGAAATATTTTTTTGAAAAATCCCTAAGCCCCGGGGTCACAATTTCATCAAAAATCTGACTTTCGGCAATTCACTCAAAAATGGTGCCAAACGGTTGCAAAGGCACCGCTGAAAGGTTTGGCGGTCGAAACAGAAGGGTATTTATGACAGGAAAAGAAATCAGCCCTCGACAACTAAACCGGCAGAAAAAGATTTTTTTGAAAAAATCCCTAAGCCCCGGGGTCACAATTTCATCAAAAATCTGACTTTCGGCAATTCACTCAAAAATGGTGCCAAACGCTTTCAAATGCTCCGATGAAAGGTTTGGATGTCGAAACTGAAGGGTATTTATCACAGCAAAAGAAATCAGCCCTCGACAACTTAACTGGCAGAAAAAGATTTTTTTGAAAAAATCCCAAACCCCGGGGTCACAATTTCATCAAAAATCTGACTTTCAGCAATTCACTCAAAAATGGTGCCAAACGGTTGCAAATGCTCCCCTGTAAGGTTTGGCGGTCGAAACAGAAGTGTATTTATCACAGGAAAAGAAATCAGCCCTCGAAAACGTAACCGGCAGAAAAGGATTTTTTTGAAAAAATCCCAAACCCCGGGGTCACAATTTCATCAAAAATCTGACTTTCGGCAATTCACTCAAAAATGGTGCCAAACGGTTCCAAATGCTCCGCTGGAAGGTTTGGATGTCGAAACTGAAGGGTATTTATCACAGCAAAAGAAATCAGCCCTCGACAACTTAAGCGGCAGAGAAATATTTTTTTGAAAAAATCCCTAAGCCCCGGGGTCACAATTTCATCAAAAATCTGACTTTCAGCAATTCACTCAAAAATGGTGCCAAACGGTTGCAAATGCTCCCCTGTAAGGTTTGGCGGTCGAAACAGAAGTGTATTTATCACAGGAAAAGAAATCAGCCCTCGAAAACGTAACCGGCAGAAAAGGATTTTTTTGAAAAAATCCCAAACCCCGGGGTCACAATTTCATCAAAAATCTGACTTTCGGCAATTCACTCAAAAATGGTTCCAAACGGTTCCAAATGCTCCCCTGAAAGGTTTTGCGGTAAAACAGAACGCTTTTTATCACAGGACAAGAAATCAGCCCTCGACAACTTAAGCGGCAGAGAAATATTTTTTTGAAAAATCCCTAAGCCCCGGGGTCACAATTTCATCAAAAATCTGACTTTCGGCAATTCACTCAAAAATGGTGCCAAACGGTTGCAAAGGCACCGCTGAAAGGTTTGGCGGTCGAAACAGAAGGGTATTTATGACAGGAAAAGAAATCAGCCCTCGACAACTAAACCGGCAGAAAAAGATTTTTTTGAAAAAATCCCTAAGCCCCGGGGTCACAATTTCATCAAAAATCTGACTTTCGGCAATTCACTCAAAAATGGTGCCAAACGCTTTCAAATGCTCCGATGAAAGGTTTGGATGTCGAAACTGAAGGGTATTTATCACAGCAAAAGAAATCAGCCCTCGACAACTTAACTGGCAGAAAAAGATTTTTTTGAAAAAATCCCAAACCCCGGGGTCACAATTTCATCAAAAATCTGACTTTCAGCAATTCACTCAAAAATGGTGCCAAACGGTTGCAAATGCTCCCCTGTAAGGTTTGGCGGTCGAAACAGAAGTGTATTTATCACAGGAAAAGAAATCAGCCCTCGAAAACGTAACCGGCAGAAAAGGATTTTTTTGAAAAAATCCCAAACCCCGGGGTCACAATTTCATCAAAAATCTGACTTTCGGCAATTAACTCAAAAATGGTGCCAAACGGTTGCAAATGCTCCCCTGAGAGTTTTAGCGGTTGAAACAGAAGGCTTCTTATTACAGGACAAGAAATCAGCCCTCGACAACTTAACCGGCAGAAAAAGATTTTTTTGAAAAGATCCCTAAGCCCCGGGGTCACAATTTCATCAAAAATCTGACTTTCGGCAATTCACTCAAAAATGGTGCCAAACGGTTGCAAATGCTCCCTTGTAAGGTTTGGCGGTCGAAATAGAAGTGTATTTTTCACAGGAAAAGAAATCAGCCCTCGACAACTTAACCGGCAGAAAAAGATTTTTCTGAAAAAATCCCTAAGCCCCGGGGGTCACAATTTCATCAAAAATCTGACTTTCGGCAATTCACTCAAAAATGGTGCCAAACGGTTGCAAATGCTCCGCTGAAAGGTTTGGAGGTCGAAACAGAAGGGTATTTATGACAGCAAAAGAAATCAGCCCTCGACAACTTAACCGGCAGAAAAAGATTTTTTTGAAAAAATCCCTAAGCCCCGGGGTCACAATTTCATCAAAAATCTGACTTTCAGCAATTCACTCAAAAATGGTGCCAAACGGTTGCAAATGCTCCCCTGTAAGGTTTGGCGGTCGAAACAGAAGTGTATTTATCACAGGAAAAGAAATCAGCCCTCGAAAACGTAACAGGCAGAAAAGGATTTTTTTGAAAAAATCCCAAACCCCGGGGTCACAATTTCATCAAAAATCTGACTTTCAGCAATTCACTCAAAAATGGTGCCAAACGGTTGCAAATGCTCCCCTGTAAGGTTTGGCGGTCGAAACAGAAGTGTATTTATCACAGGAAAAGAAATCAGCCCTCGACAACTTAACTGGCAGAAAAAGATTTTTTTGAAAAAATCCCAAACCCCGGGGTCACAATTTCATCAAAAATCTGACTTTCGGCAATTCACTCAAAAATGGTGCCAAACGGTTGCAAATGCTCCGCTGAAAGGTTTGGCGGTCGAAACAGAAGTGTATTTATCACAGGAAAAGAAATCAGCCCTCGACAACTTAACCGGCAGAAAAAGATTTTAGTGAAAAAATCCCTAAGCCCCGGGGTCACAATTTCATCAAAAATCTGACTTTCGGCAATTCACGCAAAAATGGTGCCAAACGGTTCCAAATGCTCCGCTGAAAGGTTTGGATGTCGAAACTGAAGGGTATTTATCACAGCAAAAGAAATCAGCCCTCGACAACTTAAGCGGCAGAGAAATATTTTTTTGAAAAAATCCCTAAGCCCCGGGGTCACAATTTCATCAAAAATCTGACTTTCGGCAATTCACACAAAAATGGTGCCAAACGGTTGCAAGTGCTCCCCTGAGAGTTTTGGCGGTCTAATCAGAAGGCTTTTTATCACAGGACAAGAAATCAGGCCTCGACAACTTAACCGGCAGAAAAAGATTTTTTTGAAAAAATCCCTAAGCCGCGGGGTCACAATTTCATCAAAAATCTGACTTGCGGCAATTCACTCAAAAATGGTGCCAAACGGTTGCAAATGCTCCTCTAAAAGGTTTGGAGGTCAAAACAGAAGGGTATTAATGACAGGAAAAGAAGTTTGGCCTCGACAACTTAACCGGCAGAAAAAGATTTTTTTGAAAAAATCCCTAAGCCCCGGGGTCACAATTTCATCAAAAATCTGACTTTCAGCAATTCACTCAAAAATGGTGCCAAACGGTTGCAAATGCTCCCCTGTAAGGTTTGGCGGTCGAAACAGAAGTGTATTTATCACAGGAAAAGAAATCAGCCCTCGAAAACGTAACCGGCAGAAAAGGATTTTTTTGAAAAAATCCCAAACCCCGGGGTCACAATTTCATCAAAAATCTGACTTTCGGCAATTAACTCAAAAATGGTGCCAAACGGTTGCAAATGCTCCCCTGAGAGTTTTAGCGGTTGAAACAGAAGGCTTCTTATTACAGGACAAGAAATCAGCCCTCGACAACTTAACCGGCAGAAAAAGATTTTTTTGAAAAGATCCCTAAGCCCCGGGGTCACAATTTCATCAAAAATCTGACTTTCGGCAATTCACTCAAAAATGGTGCCAAACGGTTGCAAATGCTCCCTTGTAAGGTTTGGCGGTCGAAATAGAAGTGTATTTTTCACAGGAAAAGAAATCAGCCCTCGACAACTTAACCGGCAGAAAAAGATTTTTCTGAAAAAATCCCTAAGCCCCGGGGGTCACAATTTCATCAAAAATCTGACTTTCGGCAATTCACTCAAAAATGGTGCCAAACGGTTGCAAATGCTCCGCTGAAAGGTTTGGAGGTCGAAACAGAAGGGTATTTATGACAGCAAAAGAAATCAGCCCTCGACAACTTAACCGGCAGAAAAAGATTTTTTTGAAAAAATCCCTAAGCCCCGGGGTCACAATTTCATCAAAAATCTGACTTTCGGCAATTCACTCAAAAATGGTGCCAAACGGTTGCAAATGCTCCCCTGTAAGGTTTGGCGGTCGAAACAGAAGGCTTTTTATCACAGGACAAGAAATCAGGCCTCGACAACTTAACCGGCAGAAAAAGATTTTTATGAAAAAATCCCTAAGCCCCAGGGTCACAATTTCATCAAAAATCTGACTTTCGTCAATTCACTCAAAAATGTTTCCAAACGGTTGTAAATGCTCCCCTGAAAGGTTTTGCGGTAAAACAGAATGCTTTTTATCTCAGGACAAGAAATCAGCCCTCGACAACTTAAGCGGCAGAGAAATATTTTTTTGAAAAAATCCCTAAGCCCCGGGGTCACAATTTCATCAAAAATCTGACTTTTGGCAATTTACTCAAAAATGGTGCCAAACGGTTGCAAAGGCACCGCTGAAAGGTTTGGCGGTCGAAACAGAAGGCTATTTATGACAGGAAAAGAAATCAGCCCTCGACAACTAAACCGGCAGAAAAAGATTTTTTTGAAAAAATCCCTAAGCCCCGGGGTCACAATTTCATCAAAAATCTGACTTTCGGCAATTCACTCAAAAATGGTGCCAAACGCTTTCAAATGCTCCGATGAAAGGTTTGGATGTCGAAACTGAAGGGTATTTATCACAGCAAAAGAAATCAGCCCTCGACAATTTAACTGGCAGAAAAAGATTTTTTTGAAAAAATCCCAAACCCCGGGGTCACAATTTCATCAAAAATCTGACTTTCAGCAATTCACTCAAAAATGGTGCCAAACGGTTGCAAATGCTCCCCTGTAAGGTTTGGCGGTCGAAACAGAAGTGTATTTATCACAGGAAAAGAAATCAGCCCTCGAAAACGTAACCGGCAGAAAAGGATTTTTTTGAAAAAATCCCAAACCCCGGGGTCACAATTTCATCAAAAATCTGACTTTCGGCAATTCACTCAAAAATGGTGCCAAACGGTTGCAAATGCTCCCCTGATAGGTTTGGCGGTCGAAACAGAAGTGTATTTATCACAGGAAAAGAAATCAGCCCTCGACAACTTAACCGGCAGAAAAAGATTTTTCTGAAAAAATCACTAAGCCCCGGGGTCACAATTTCATCAAAAATCTGACTTTCGGCAATTCAATCAAAAATGGTGCCAAACAGTTCCAAATGCTCCGCTGAAAGGTTTGGATGTCGAAACTGAAGGGTATTTATCACAGCAAAAGAAATCAGCCCTCGACAACTTAAGCGGCAGAGAAATATTTTTTTGAAAAAATCCCTAAGCCCCGGGGTCACAATTTCATCAAAAATCTGACTTTCGGCAATTCACTCAAAAATGGTGCCAAACGGTTACAAATGCTCCCCTGAGAGTTTTGGCGGTCTAATCAGAAGGCTTTTTATCACAGGACAAGAAATCAGGCCTCGACAACTTAACCGGCAGAAAAAGATTTTTTTGAAAAAATCCCTAAGCCACGGGGTCACAATTTCATCAAAAATCTGACTTTCGGCAATTCACTCAAAAATGGTGCCAAACGGTTGCAAATGCTCCCCTGTAAGGTTTGGCGGTCAAAACAGAAGGCTTTTTATCACAGGACAAGAAATCAGGCCTCGACAACTTAACCGGCAGAAAAAGATTTTTTTGAAAAAATCCCTAAGCCCCGGGGTCACAATTTCATCAAAAATCTGACTTTCAGCAATTCACTCAAAAATGGTGCCAAACGGTTGCAAATGCTCCCCTGTAAGGTTTGGCGGTCGAAACAGAAGTGTATTTATCACAGGAAAAGAAATCAGCCCTCGAAAACGTAACCGGCAGAAAAGGATTTTTTTGAAAAAATCCCAAACCCCGGGGTCACAATTTCATCAAAAATCTGACTTTCGGCAATTAACTCAAAAATGGTGCCAAACGGTTGCAAATGCTCCCCTGAGAGTTTTAGCGGTTGAAACAGAAGGCTTCTTATTACAGGACAAGAAATCAGCCCTCGACAACTTAACCGGCAGAAAAAGATTTTTTTGAAAAGATCCCTAAGCCCCGGGGTCACAATTTCATCAAAAATCTGACTTTCGGCAATTCACTCAAAAATGGTGCCAAACGGTTGCAAATGCTCCCTTGTAAGGTTTGGCGGTCGAAATAGAAGTGTATTTTTCACAGGAAAAGAAATCAGCCCTCGACAACTTAACCGGCAGAAAAAGATTTTTCTGAAAAAATCCCTAAGCCCCGGGGGTCACAATTTCATCAAAAATCTGACTTTCGGCAATTCACTCAAAAATGGTGCCAAACGGTTGCAAATGCTCCGCTGAAAGGTTTGGAGGTCGAAACAGAAGGGTATTTATGACAGCAAAAGAAATCAGCCCTCGACAACTTAACCGGCAGAAAAAGATTTTTTTGAAAAAATCCCTAAGCCCCGGGGTCACAATTTCATCAAAAATCTGACTTTCGGCAATTCACTCAAAAATGGTGCCAAACGGTTGCAAATGCTCCCCTGTAAGGTTTGGCGGTCGAAACAGAAGGCTTTTTATCACAGGACAAGAAATCAGGCCTCGACAACTTAACCGGCAGAAAAAGATTTTTATGAAAAAATCCCTAAGCCCCAGGGTCACAATTTCATCAAAAATCTGACTTTCGTCAATTCACTCAAAAATGTTTCCAAACGGTTGTAAATGCTCCCCTGAAAGGTTTTGCGGTAAAACAGAACGCTTTTTATCTCAGGACAAGAAATCAGCCCTCGACAACTTAAGCGGCAGAGAAATATTTTTTTGAAAAAATCCCTAAGCCCCGGGGTCACAATTTCATCAAAAATCTGACTTTTGGCAATTTACTCAAAAATGGTGCCAAACGGTTGCAAAGGCACCGCTGAAAGGTTTGGCGGTCGAAACAGAAGGCTATTTATGACAGGAAAAGAAATCAGCCCTCGACAACTAAACCGGCAGAAAAAGATTTTTTTGAAAAAATCCCTAAGCCCCGGGGTCACAATTTCATCAAAAATCTGACTTTCGGCAATTCACTCAAAAATGGTGCCAAACGCTTTCAAATGCTCCGATGAAAGGTTTGGATGTCGAAACTGAAGGGTATTTATCACAGCAAAAGAAATCAGCCCTCGACAATTTAACTGGCAGAAAAAGATTTTTTTGAAAAAATCCCAAACCCCGGGGTCACAATTTCATCAAAAATCTGACTTTCAGCAATTCACTCAAAAATGGTGCCAAACGGTTGCAAATGCTCCCCTGTAAGGTTTGGCGGTCGAAACAGAAGTGTATTTATCACAGGAAAAGAAATCAGCCCTCGAAAACGTAACCGGCAGAAAAGGATTTTTTTGAAAAAATCCCAAACCCCGGGGTCACAATTTCATCAAAAATCTGACTTTCGGCAATTCACTCAAAAATGGTGCCAAACGGTTGCAAATGCTCCCCTGATAGGTTTGGCGGTCGAAACAGAAGTGTATTTATCACAGGAAAAGAAATCAGCCCTCGACAACTTAACCGGCAGAAAAAGATTTTTCTGAAAAAATCACTAAGCCCCGGGGTCACAATTTCATCAAAAATCTGACTTTCGGCAATTCAATCAAAAATGGTGCCAAACAGTTCCAAATGCTCCGCTGAAAGGTTTGGATGTCGAAACTGAAGGGTATTTATCACAGCAAAAGAAATCAGCCCTCGACAACTTAAGCGGCAGAGAAATATTTTTTTGAAAAAATCCCTAAGCCCCGGGGTCACAATTTCATCAAAAATCTGACTTTCGGCAATTCACTCAAAAATGGTGCCAAACGGTTACAAATGCTCCCCTGAGAGTTTTGGCGGTCTAATCAGAAGGCTTTTTATCACAGGACAAGAAATCAGGCCTCGACAACTTAACCGGCAGAAAAAGATTTTTTTGAAAAAATCCCTAAGCCACGGGGTCACAATTTCATCAAAAATCTGACTTTCGGCAATTCACTCAAAAATGGTGCCAAACGGTTGCAAATGCTCCCCTGTAAGGTTTGGCGGTCAAAACAGAAGGCTTTTTATCACAGGACAAGAAATCAGGCCTCGACAACTTAACCGGCAGAAAAAGATTTTTTTGAAAAAATCCCTAAGCCCCGGGGTCACAATTTCATCAAAAATCTGACTTTCAGCAATTCACTCAAAAAGGGTGCCAAACGGTTGCAAATGCTCCCCTGTAAGGTTTGGCGGTCGAAACAGAAGTGTATTTATCACAGGAAAAGAAATCAGCCCTCGAAAACGTAACCAGCAGAAAAGGATTTTTTTGAAAAAATCCCAAACCCCGGGGTCACAATTTCATCAAAAATCTGACTTTCGGCAATTCACTCAAAAATGGTGCCAAACGGTTGCAAATGCTCCCCTGTAAGGTTTGGCGGTCGAAACAGAAGTGTATTTTTCACAGAAAAAGAAATCAGCCCTCGACAACTTAACCGGCAGAAAAAGATTTTTCTGAAAAAATCCCTAAGCCCCGGGGGTCACAATTTCATCAAAAATCTGACTTTCGGCAATTCACTCAAAAATGGTGCCAAACGGTTGCAAATGCTCCGCTGAAAGGTTTGGAGGTCGAAACAGAAGGGTATTTATGACAGCAAAAGAAATCAGCCCTCGACAACTTAACCGGCAGAAAAAGATTTTTTTGAAAAAATCCCTAAGCCCCGGGTTCACAATTTCATCAAAAATCTGACTTTCGGCAATTCACTCAAAAATGGTGCCAAACGGTTGCAAATGCTCCCCTGTAAGGTTTGGCGGTCAAAACAGAAGGCTTTTTATCACAGGACAAGAAATCAGGCCTCGACAACTTAACCGGCAGAAAAAGATTTTTATGAAAAAATCCCTAAGCCCCGGGGTCACAATTTCATCAAAAATCTGACTTTCGTCAATTCACTCAAAAATGGTTCCAAACGGTTGAAAATGCTCCCCTGTAAGGTTTGGCGGTCGAAACAGAAGTGTATTTATCACAGGAAAAGAAATCAGCCCTCGAAAACGTAACCGGCAGAAAAGGATTTTTTTGAAAAAATCCCAAACCCCGGGGTCACAATTTCATCAAAAATCTGACTTTCGGCAATTAACTCAAAAATGGTGCCAAACGGTTGCAAATGCTCCCCTGAGAGTTTTAGCGGTTGAAACAGAAGGCTTCTTATTACAGGACAAGAAATCAGCCCTCGACAACTTAACCGGCAGAAAAAGATTTTTTTGAAAAGATCCCTAAGCCCCGGGGTCACAATTTCATCAAAAATCTGACTTTCGGCAATTCACTCAAAAATGGTGCCAAACGGTTGCAAATGCTCCCTTGTAAGGTTTGGCGGTCGAAATAGAAGTGTATTTTTCACAGGAAAAGAAATCAGCCCTCGACAACTTAACCGGCAGAAAAAGATTTTTCTGAAAAAATCCCTAAGCCCCGGGGGTCACAATTTCATCAAAAATCTGACTTTCGGCAATTCACTCAAAAATGGTGCCAAACGGTTGCAAATGCTCCGCTGAAAGGTTTGGAGGTCGAAACAGAAGGGTATTTATGACAGCAAAAGAAATCAGCCCTCGACAACTTAACCGGCAGAAAAAGATTTTTTTGAAAAAATCCCTAAGCCCCGGGGTCACAATTTCATCAAAAATCTGACTTTCGGCAATTCACTCAAAAATGGTGCCAAACGGTTGCAAATGCTCCCCTGTAAGGTTTGGCGGTCGAAACAGAAGGCTTTTTATCACAGGACAAGAAATCAGGCCTCGACAACTTAACCGGCAGAAAAAGATTTTTATGAAAAAATCCCTAAGCCCCAGGGTCACAATTTCATCAAAAATCTGACTTTCGTCAATTCACTCAAAAATGTTTCCAAACGGTTGTAAATGCTCCCCTGAAAGGTTTTGCGGTAAAACAGAACGCTTTTTATCTCAGGACAAGAAATCAGCCCTCGACAACTTAAGCGGCAGAGAAATATTTTTTTGAAAAAATCCCTAAGCCCCGGGGTCACAATTTCATCAAAAATCTGACTTTTGGCAATTTACTCAAAAATGGTGCCAAACGGTTGCAAAGGCACCGCTGAAAGGTTTGGCGGTCGAAACAGAAGGCTATTTATGACAGGAAAAGAAATCAGCCCTCGACAACTAAACCGGCAGAAAAAGATTTTTTTGAAAAAATCCCTAAGCCACGGGGTCACAATTTCATCAAAAATCTGACTTTCGGCATTTCACTCAAAAATGGTGCCAAACGCTTTCAAATGCTCCGATGAAAGGTTTGGATGTCGAAACTGAAGGGTATTTATCACAGCAAAAGAAATCAGCCCTCGACAATTTAACTGGCAGAAAAAGATTTTTTTGAAAAAATCCCAAACCCCGGGGTCACAATTTCATCAAAAATCTGACTTTCGGCAATTCACTCAAAAATGGTGCCAAACGGTTGCAAATGCTCCCCTGTAAGGTTTGGCGGTCGAAACAGAAGTGTATTTATCACAGGAAAAGAAATCATCCCTCGAAAACGTAACCGGCAGAAAAGGATTTTTTTGAAAAAATCCCAAACCCCGGAGTCACAATTTCATCAAAAATCTGACTTTCGGCAATTCACTCAAAAATGGTGCCAAACGGTTGCAAATGCTCCCCTGATAGGTTTGGCGGTCGAAACAGAAGTGTATTTATCACAGGAAAAGAAATCAGCCCTCGACAACTTAACCGGCAGAAAAAGATTTTTCTGAAAAAATCACTAAGCCCCGGGGTCACAATTTCATCAAAAATCTGACTTTCGGCAATTCAATCAAAAATGGTGCCAAACGGTTGCAAATGCTCCCCTGAGAGTTTTAGCGGTTGAAACAGAAGGCTTCTTATTACAGGACAAGAAATCAGCCCTCGACAACTTAACCGGCAGAAAAAGATTTTTTTGAAAAGATCCCTAAGCCCCGGGGTCACAATTTCATCAAAAATCTGACTTTCGGCAATTCACTCAAAAATGGTGCCAAACGGTTGCAAATGCTCCCCTGTAAGGTTTGGCGGTCGAAACAGAAGTGTATTTTTCACAGAAAAAGAAATCAGCCCTCGACAACTTAACCGGCAGAAAAAGATTTTTCTGAAAAAATCCCTAAGCCCCGGGGGTCACAATTTCATCAAAAATCTGACTTTCGGCAATTCACTCAAAAATGGTGCCAAACGGTTGCAAATGCTCCGCTGAAAGGTTTGGAGGTCGAAACAGAAGGGTATTTATGACAGCAAAAGAAATCAGCCCTCGACAACTTAACCGGCAGAAAAAGATTTTTTTGAAAAAATCCCTAAGCCCCGGGTTCACAATTTCATCAAAAATCTGACTTTCGGCAATTCACTCAAAAATGGTGCCAAACGGTTGCAAATGCTCCCCTGTAAGGTTTGGCGGTCAAAACAGAAGGCTTTTTATCACAGGACAAGAAATCAGGCCTCGACAACTTAACCGGCAGAAAAAGATTTTTATGAAAAAATCCCTAAGCCCCGGGGTCACAATTTCATCAAAAATCTGACTTTCGTCAATTCACTCAAAAATGGTTCCAAACGGTTGAAAATGCTCCGCTGAAAGGTTTGGCGGTCGAAACAGAAGGGTATTTATGACAGGAAAAGAAATCAGCCCTCGACAACTAAACCGGCAGAAAAAGATTGTTTTGAAAAAATCCCTAAGCCCCGGGGTCACAATTTCATCAAAAATCTGACTTTCGTCAATTCACTCAAAAATGGTTCCAAACGGTTGTAAATGCTCCCCTGAAAGGTTTTGCGGTAAAACAGAACGCTTTTTATCACAGGACAAGAAATCAGCCCTCGACAACTTAAGCGGCAGAGAAATATTTTTTTGAAAAAATCCCTAAGCCCCGGGGTCACAATTTCATCAAAAATCTGACTTTCGGCAATTCACTCAAAAATGGTGCCAAACGGTTGCAAAGGCACCGCTGAAAGGTTTGGCGGTCGAAACAGAAGGGTATTTATGACAGCAAAAGAAATCAGCCCTCGACAACTAAACCGGCAGAAAAAGATTTTTTTGAAAAAATCCCTAACCCGGGGTCACAATTTCATCAAAAATCTGACTTTCGGCAATTCACTCAAAAATGGTGCCAAACGCTTTCAAATGCTCCGATGAAAGGTTTGGATGTCGAAACTGAAGGGTATTTATCACAGCAAAAGAAATCAGCCCTCGACAACTTAACTGGCAGAAAAAGATTTTTTTGAAAAAATCCCAAACCCCGGGGTCACAATTTCATCAAAAATCTGACTTTCAGCAATTCACTCAAAAATGGTGCCAAACGGTTGCAAATGCTCCCCTGTAAGGTTTGGCGGTCGAAACAGAAGTGTATTTTTCACAGGAAAAGAAATCAGCCCTCGACAACTTAACCGGCAGAAAAAGATTTTTGTGAAAAAATCCCTAAGCCCCAGGGTCACAATTTCATCAAAAATCTGACTTTCGGCAATTCACTCAAAAATGGTGCCAAACGGTTGCAAATGCTCCGCTGAAAGGTTTGGAGGTCGAAACAGAAGGGTATTTATGACAGCAAAAGAAATCAGCCCTCGACAACTTAACCGGCAGAAAAAGATTTTTTTGAAAAAAACCCTAAGCCCCGGGTTCACAATTTCATCAAAAATCTGACTTTCGGCAATTCACTCAAAAATGGTGCCAAACGGTTGCAAATGCTCCCCTGTAAGGTTTGGCGGTCGAAACAGAAGTGTATTTATCACAGGAAAAGAAATCAGCCCTCGAAAACGTAACCGGCAGAAAAGGATTTTTTTTCAAAAAATCCCAAACCCCGGGGTCACAATTTCATCAAAAATCTGACTTTCGGCAATTCACTCAAAAATGGTGCCAAACGGTTGCAAATGCTCCGCTGAAAGGTTTGGCGGTCGAAACAGAAGTGTATTTATCACAGGAAAAGAAATCAGCCCTCGACAACTTAACCGGCAGAAAAAGATTTTTCATCAAAAATCTGACTTTCGGCAATTCACTCAAAAACGGTGCCAAACGGTTCCAAATGCTCCGCTGAAAGGTTTGGATGTCGAAACTGAAGGGTATTTATCACAGCAAAAGAAATCAGCCCTCGACAACTTAACAGATAGAAAAAGATTTTTTTGAAAAAATCCCTAAGCCCCGGGGTCACAATTTCATCAAAAATCTGACTTTCAGCAATTCACACAAAAATGGTGCCAAACGGTTCCAAATGCTCCCCTGAGAGTTTTAGCGGTCGAAACAGAAGTGTATTTATCACAGGAAAAGAAATCAGCCCTCGAAAACGTAACCGGCAGAAAAGGATTTTTTTGAAAAAATCCCAAACCCCGGGGTCACAATTTCATCAAAAATCTGACGTTCGGCAATTCACTCAAAAATGGTGCCAAACGGTTGCAAATGCTCACCTGTAAGGTTTGGCGGTCGAAACAGAAGTGTATTTTTCACAGGAAAAGAAATCAGCCCTCGACAACTTAACCGGCAGAAAAAGATTTTTCTGAAAAAATCCCTAAGCCCCGGGGTCACAATTTCATCAAAAATCTGACTTTCGTCAATTCACTCAAAAATTGTTCCAAACGGTTGAAAATGCTCCGCTGAAAGGTTTGGCGGTCGAAACAGAAGGGTATTTATGACAGGAAAAGAAATCAGCCCTCGACAACTAAACCGGCAGAAAAAGATTGTTTTGAAAAAATCCCAAAGCCCCGGGTTCACAATTTCATCAAAAATCTGTCTTTCGGCAATTCACTCAAAAATGGTGCCAAACGGTTGCAAATGCTCCGCTGAAAGGTTTAGAGGTCGAAACAGAAGGGTATTTATGACAGCAAAAGAAACCAGCCCTCGACAACTTAACCGTCAGAAAAAGATTTTTTTGAAAAAATCCCTAAGCCCCGGGGTCACAATTTCATCAAAAATGTGACTATCGAAAATTTACTCAAAAATGGTGCAAAATGGTTGCAAATGCTCCCCTGCGAGTTTTAGCGGTTGAAACAGAAGGCTTTTTATTACAGGACAAGAAATCAGGCCTCGACAACTTAACCGGCAGAGAAATATTTTTTTGAATAAATCCCTAAGCCCCGGGGTCACAATTTCATCAAACATCTGACTTTCGGCAATTCACTCAAAAATGGTGCCAAAGGGTTGCCAATGTTCCCCTGAGAGTTTTGGCGGTCTAATCAGAAGGCTTTTTATCACAGGACAAGTAATCAGGCCTCTACAACTTAAGCGGCAGAAAAAGATTTTTTTTAAAAAAATCCCAAACCCCGGGGTCACAATTTCATCAGAAATCTGACTTTCGGCAATTCACTCAAAGATGGTGCCAAACGGTTGCAAATGCTCCGCTGAAAGGTTTGGCGGGCGAAACAGAAGTGTATTTATCACAGGAAAAGAAATCAGCCCTCGACAACTTAACCGGCAGAAAAAGATTTTTGTGAAAAAATCCCTAAGCCCCGGGGTCACAATTTCATCAAAAATCTGACTTTCGGCAATTCACTCAAAAATGGTGCCAAACGGTTGCAAATGCTCCGCTGAAAGGTTTGGATATCGAAACTGAAGGGTATTTATCACAGCAAAAGAAATCAGCCCTCGACAACTTAACAGACAGAAAAAGATTTTTTTGAAAAAATCCCTAAGCCCCGGGGTCACAATTTCATCAAAAATCTGACTTTCGGCAATTCACTCAAAAATGGTGCCAAACGGTTGCAAAGGCACCGCTGAAAGGTTTGGCGGTCGAAACAGAAGTGTATTTATCACAGGAAAAGAAATCAGCCCTCGACAACTTAACCGGCAGAAAAAGATTTTTGTGAAAAAATCCCTAAGCCCCGGGGTCACAATTTCATCAAAAATCTGACTTTCGGCAATTCACTCAAAAATGGTGCCAAACGGTTGCAAATGCTCCGCTGAAAGGTTTGGATATCGAAACTGAAGGGTATTTATCACAGCAAAAGAAATCAGCCCTCGACAACTTAACAGACAGAAAAAGATTTTTTTGAAAAAATCCCTAAGCCCCGGGGTCACAATTTCATCAAAAATCTGACTTTCGGCAATTCACTCAAAAATGGTGCCAAACGGTTGCAAAGGCACCGCTGAAAGGTTTGGCGGTCGAAACAGAAGGGTATTTATGACAGCAAAAGAAATCAGCCCTCGACAACTAAACTGGCAGAAAAAGATTTTTTTGAAAAAACCCCTAAGCCCCGGGGTCACAATTTCATCAAAAATCTGACTTTCGGCAATTCACTCAAAAATGGTGCCAAACGCTTTCAAATGCTCCGATGAAAGGTTTGGATGTCGAAACTGAAGGGTATTTATCACAGCAAAAGAAATCAGCCCTCGACAACTTAACTGGCAGAAAAAGATTTTTTTGAAAAAATCCCAAACCCCGGGGTCACAATTTCATCAAAAATCTGACTTTCAGCAATTCACTCAAAAATGGTGCCAAACGGTTGCAAATGCTCCCCTGTAAGGTTTGGCGGTCGAAACAGAAGTGTATTTATCACAGGAAAAGAAATCAGCCCTCGAAAACGTAACCGGCAGAAAAGGATTTTTTTGAAAAAATCCCAAACCCCGGGGTCACAATTTCATCAAAAATCTGACTTTCGGCAATTCACTCAAAAATGGTGCCAAACGGTTGCAAATGCTCCGCTGAAAGGTTTGGCGGTCGAAACAGAAGTGTATTTATGACAGGAAAAGAAATAAGCCCTCGACAACTAAACCGGCAGAAAAAGATTTTTTTGAAAAAACCCCTAAGCCCCGGGGTCACAATTTCATCAAAAATCTGACTTTCGGCAATTCACTCAAAAATGGTGCCAAACGCTTTCAAATGCTCCGATGAAAGGTTTGGATGTCGAAACTGAAGGGTATTTATCACAGCAAAAGAAATCAGCCCTCGACAACTTAACTGGCAGAAAAAGATTTTTTTGAAAAAATCCCAAACCCCGGGGTCACAATTTCATCAAAAATCTGACTTTCGGCAATTCACTCAAAAATGGTGCCAAACGGTTCCAAATGCTCCGCTGAAAGGTTTGGATGTCGAAACTGAAGGGTATTTATCACAGCAAAAGAAATCAGCCCTCGACAACTTAACAGATAGAAAAAGATTTTTTTGAAAAAATCCCTAAGCCCCGGGGTCACAATTTCATCAAAAATCTGACTTTCGGCAATTCACACAAAAATGGTGCCAAACGGTTGCAAATGCTCCCCTGAGAATTTTGGCGGTCTAATCAGAAGGCTTTTTATCACAGGACAAGAAATCAGGCCTCGACAACTTAACCGGCAGAAAAAGATTTTTTTGAAAAAATCCCTAAGCCGCGGGGTCACAATTTCATCAAAAATCTGACTTGCGGCAATTCACTCAAAAATGGTGCCAAACGGTTGCAAATGCTCCTCTGAAAGGTTTGGAGGTCGAAACAGAAGGGTATTTATGACAGGAAAAGAAATCAGCCCTCGAAAACGTAACCGGCAGAAAAGGATTTTTTTGAAAAAATCCCAAACCCCGGGGTCACAATTTCATCAAAAATCTGACTTTCGGCAATTCACTCAAAAATGGTGCCAAACGGTTGAAAATGCTCCGCTGAAAGGTTTGGATGTCGAAACTGAAGGGTATTTATCACAGCAAAAGAAATCAGCCCTCGACAACTTAACCGGCAGACAAAGATTTTTTTGAAAAAATCCCTAAGCCCCGGGGTCACAATTTCATCAAAAATCTGACTTTCGGCAATTCACTCAAAAATGGTGCCAAACGGTTGCAAATGCTCCGCTGAAAGGTTTGAAGGACGAAACTGAAGGGTATTAATCACAGCAAAAGAAATCAGCCCTCGACAACTTAAGCGGCAGAGAAAGATTTTTTTGAAAAAATCCCTAAGCCCCGGGGTCACAACTTCATCAAAAATCTGACTTTCGGCAATTCACTCAAAAATGGTGCCAAACGGTTGCAAAGGCACCGCTGAAAGGTTTGGCGGTCGAAACAGAAGGGTATTTATGACAGCAAAAGAAATCAGCCCTCGACAACTAAACCGGCAGAAAAAGATTTTTTTGAAAAAATCCCTAAGCCCCGGGGTCACAATTTCATCAAAAATCTGACTTTCGGCAATTCACTCAAAAATGGTGCCAAACGGTTCCAAATGCTCCGATGAAAGGTTTGGATGTCGAAACTGAAGGGTGTTTATCACAGCAAAAGAAATCAGCCCTCGACAACTTAACTGGCAGAAAAAGATTTTTTTGAAAAAATCCCAAACCCCGGGGTCACAATTTCATCAAAAATCTGACTTTCAGCAATTCACTCAAAAATGGTGCCAAACGGTTGCAAATGCTCCCCTGTAAGGTTTGGCGGTCGAAACAGAAGTGTATTTATCACAGGAAAAGAAATCAGCCCTCGAAAACGTAACCGGCAGAAAAGGATTTTTTTGAAAAAATCCCAAACCCCGGGGTCACAATTTCATCAAAAATCTGACTTTCGGCAATTCACTCAAAAATGGTGCCAAACGGTTGCAAATGCTCCGCTGAAAGGTTTGGCGGTCGAAACAGAAGTGTATTTATCACAGGAAAAGAAATCAGCCCTCGACAACTTAACCGGCAGAAAAAGATTTTTTTGAAAAAATCCCTAAGCCCCGGGGTCACAATTTCATCAAAAATCTGACTTTCGGCAATTCACTCAAAAATGGTGCCAAACGGTTGCAAATGCTCCGCTGAAAGGTTTGAAGGACGAAACTGAAGGGTATTAATCACAGCAAAAGAAATCAGCCCTCGACAACTTAAGCGGCAGAGAAAGATTTTTTTGAAAAAATCCCTAAGCCCCGGGGTCACAACTTCATCAAAAATCTGACTTTCGGCAATTCACTCAAAAATGATGCCAAACGGTTGCAAAGGCACCGCTGAAAGGTTTGGCGGTCGAAACAGAATGGTATTTATGACAGCAAAAGAAATCAGCCCTCGACAACTAAACCGGCAGAAAAAGATTTTTTTGAAAAAATCCCTAAGCCCCGGGGTCACAATTTCATCAAAAATCTGACTTTCGGCAATTCACTCAAAAATGGTGCCAAACGCTTTCAAATGCTCCGATGAAAGGTTTGGATGTCGAAACTGAAGGGTATTTATCACAGCAAAAGAAATCAGCCCTCGACAACTTAACTGGCAGAAAAAGATTTTTTTGAAAAAATCCCAAACCCCGGGGTCACAATTTCATCAAAAATCTGACTTTCAGCAATTCACTCAAAAATGGTGCCAAACGGTTGCAAATGCTCCCCTGTAAGGTTTGGCGGTCGAAACAGAGGTGTATTTATCACAGGAAAAGAAATCAGCCCTCGAAAACGTAACCGGCAGAAAAGGATTTTTTTGAAAAAATCCCAAACCCCGGGGTCACAATTTCATCAAAAATCTGACTTTCGGCAATTCACTCAAAAATGGTGCCAAACGGTTGCAAATGCTCCGCTGAAAGGTTTGGCGGTCGAAACAGAAGTGTATTTATCACAGGAAAAGAAATCAGCCCTCGACAACTTAACCGGCAGAAAAAGATTTTTCTGAAAAAATCCCTAAGCCCCGGGGTCACAATTTCATCAAAAATCTGACTTTCGGCAATTCACTCAAAAATGGTGCCAAACGGTTGCAAAGGCACCGCTGAAAGGTTTGGATGTCGAAACTGAAGGGTATTTATCACAGCAAAAGAAATCAGCCCTCGACAACTAAACCGGCAGAAAAAGATTTTTTTGAAAAAATCCCTAAGCCCCGGGGTCACAATTTCATCAAAAATCTGACTTTCGGCAATTCACTCAAAAATGGTGCCAAACGCTTTCAAATGCTCCGATGAAAGGTTTGGATGTCGAAACTGAAGGGTATTTATCACAGCAAAAGAAATCAGCCCTCGACAACTTAACTGGCAGAAAAAGATTTTTTTGAAAAAATCCCAAACCCCGGGGTCACAATTTCATCAAAAATCTGACTTTCAGCAATTCACTCAAAAATGGTGCCAAACGGTTGCAAATGCTCCCCTGTAAGGTTTGGCGGTCGAAACAGAAGTGTATTTATCACAGGAAAAGAAATCAGCCCTCGAAAACGTAACCGGCAGAAAAGGATTTTTTTGAAAAAATCCCAAACCCCGGGGTCACAATTTCATCAAAAATCTGACTTTCGGCAATTCACTCAAAAATGGTGCCAAACGGTTGCAAATGCTCCGCTGAAAGGTTTGGCGGTCGAAACAGAAGTGTATTTATCACAGGAAAAGAAATCAGCCCTCGACAACTTAACCGGCAGAAAAAGATTTTTCTGAAAAAATCCCTAAGCCCCGGGGTCACAATTTCATCAAAAATCTGACTTTCGGCAATTCACTCAAAAATGGTGCCAAACGGTTCCAAATGCTCCGCTGAAAGGTTTGGATGTCGAAACTGAAGGGTATTTATCACAGCAAAAGAAATCAGCCCTCGACAACTAAACCGGCAGAAAAAGAATTTTTTGAAAAAATCCCTAAGCCCTGGGGTCACAATTTCATCAAACATCTGACTTTCGGCAATTCACTCAAAAATGGTGCCAAACGGTTGAAAATGTTCCGCTGAAAGGTTTGGCGGTCCAAACAGAAGACTATTTATGACAGCAAAAGAAATCAGCCCTCGACAACTTAACCGTCAGAAAATTTTTTTTTTCAAAAAATCCCAAACCCCGGGGTCACAATTTCATCAAAAATCTGACTTTCGGCAATTCAATCAAAAATGGTGCCAAACGGTTGCAAATGCTCCCCTGAAGGTTTGGCGGTCCAAACAGAAGGGTATTTATGACAGGAAAAGAAATCAGCCCTCGACAACTAAACCGGCAGAAAAAGATTTTTTTGAAAAAATCCCTAAGCCCCGGGGTCACAATTTCATCAAAAATCTGACTTTCGGCAATTCACTCAAAAATTGTGCCAAACGGTTGCAAATGCTCCCCTGAAAGGTTTGGCGGTCGAAACAGAAGGCTTTTTATCACAGGACAAGAAATCAGGCCTCTACAACTTAAGCGGCAGAAAAAGATTTTTTTTAAAAAAATCCCAAACCCCGGGGTCACAATTTCATCAGAAATCTGACTTTCGGCAATTCACTCAAAGATGGTGCCAAACGGTTGCAAATGCTCCGCTGAAAGGTTTGGCGGGCGAAACAGAAGTGTATTTATCACAGGAAAAGAAATCAGCCCTCGACAACTTAACCGGCAGAAAAAGATTTTTGTGAAAAAATCCCTAAGCCCCGGGGTCACAATTTCATCAAAAATCTGACTTTCGGCAATTCACTCAAAAATGGTGCCAAACGGTTGCAAATGCTCCGCTGAAAGGTTTGGATATCGAAACTGAAGGGTATTTATCACAGCAAAAGAAATCAGCCCTCGACAACTTAACAGACAGAAAAAGATTTTTTTGAAAAAATCCCTAAGCCCCGGGGTCACAATTTCATCAAAAATCTGACTTTCGGCAATTCACTCAAAAATGGTGCCAAACGGTTGCAAAGGCACCGCTGAAAGGTTTGGCGGTCGAAACAGAAGGGGATTTAAGACAGCAAAAGAAATCGGCCCTCGACAACTAAACCGGCAGAAAAAGATTTTTTTGAAAAAATCCCTAAGCCCCGGGGTCACAATTTCATCAAAAATCTGACTTTCGGCAATTCACTCAAAAATGGTGCCAAACGCTTTCAAATGCTCCGATGAAAGGTTTGGATGTCGAAACTGAAGGGTATTTATCACAGCAAAAGAAATCAGCCCTCGACAACTTAACTGGCAGAAAAAGATTTTTTTGAAAAAATCCCAAACCCCGGGGTCACAATTTCATCAAAAATCTGACTTTCAGCAATTCACTCAAAAATGGTGCCAAACGGTTGCAAATGCTCCCCTGTAAGGTTTGGCGGTCGAAACAGAAGTGTATTTATCACAGGAAAAGAAATCAGCCCTCGAAAACGTAACCGGCAGAAA
Organism: Podarcis filfolensis; assembly: GCF_964270895.1. Taxonomy (NCBI): domain Eukaryota; kingdom Metazoa; phylum Chordata; class Lepidosauria; order Squamata; family Lacertidae; genus Podarcis; species Podarcis filfolensis. Next base: position 12,820,867 of record NC_139612.1, read on the forward strand.
AGGATTTTTTTGAAAAAATCCCAAACCCCGGGGTCACAATTTCATCAAAAATCTGACTTTCGGCAATTCACTCAAAAATGGTGCCAAACGGTTGCAAATGCTCCGCTGAAAGGTTTGGCGGTCGAAACAGAAGTGTATTTATCACAGGAAAAGAAATCAGCCCTCGACAACTTAACCGGCAGAAAAAGATTTTTCTGAAAAAATCCCTAAGCCCCGGGGTCACAATTTCATCAAAAATCTGACTTTCGGCAATTCACTCAAAAATGGTGCCAAACGGTTCCAAATGCTCCGCTGAAAGGTTTGGATGTCGAAACTGAAGGGTATTTATCACAGCAAAAGAAATCAGCCCTCGACAACTTAACAGATAGAAAAAGATTTTTTTGAAAAAATCCCTAAGCCCCGGGGTCACAATTTCATCAAAAATCTGACTTTCGGCAATTCACACAAAAATGGTGCCAAACGGTTGCAAATGCTCCCCTGAGAGTTTTGGCGGTCTAATCAGAAGGCTTTTTATCACAGGACAAGAAATCAGGCCTCGACAACTTAACCGGCAGAAAAAGATTTTTTTGAAAAAATCCCTAAGCCGCGGGGTCACAATTTCATCAAAAATCTGACTTGCGGCAATTCACTCAAAAATGGTGCCAAACGGTTGCAAATGCTCCCCTGTAAGGTTTGGCGGTCGAAACAGAAGTGTATTTATCACAGGAAAAGAAATCAGCCCTCGAAAACGTAACCGGCAGAAAAGGATTTTTTTGAAAAAATCCCAAACCCCGGGGTCACAATTTCATCAAAAATCTGACTTTCGGCAATTCACTCAAAAATGGTGCCAAACGGTTGCAAATGCTCCGCTGAAAGGTTTGGCGGTCGAAACAGAAGTGTATTTATCACAGGAAAAGAAATCAGCCCTCGACAACTTAACCGGCAGAAAAAGATTTTTCTGAAAAAATCCCTAAGCCCCGGGGTCACAATTTCATCAAAAATCTGACTTTCGGCAATTCACTCAAAAATGGTGCCAAACGGTTCCAAATGCTCCGCTGAAAGGTTTGGATGTCGAAACTGAAGGGTATTTATCACAGGAAAAGAAATCAGCCCTCGACAACTTAACAGATAGAAAAAGATTTTTTTGAAAAAATCCCTAAGCCCCGGGGTCACAATTTCATCAAAAATCTGACTTTCGGCAATTCACACAAAAATGGTGCCAAACGGTTGCAAATGCTCCCCTGAGAGTTTTGGCGGTCTAATCAGAAGGCTTTTTATCACAGGACAAGAAATCAGGCCTCGACAACTTAACCGGCAGAAAAAGATTTTTTTGAAAAAATCCCTAAGCCCCGGGGTCACAATTTCATCAAAAATCTGACTTTCGGCAATTCACTCAAAAATGGTGCCAAACGGTTGCAAAGGCACCGCTGAAAGGTTTGGCGGTCGAAACAGAAGGGTATTTATGACAGCAAAAGAAATCGGCCCTCGACAACTAAACCGGCAGAAAAAGATTTTTTTGAAAAAATCCCTAAGCCCCGGGGTCACAATTTCATCAAAAATCTGACTTTCGGCAATTCACTCAAAAATGGTGCCAAACGCTTTCAAATGCTCCGATGAAAGGTTTGGATGTCGAAACTGAAGGGTATTTATCACAGCAAAAGAAATCAGCCCTCGACAACTTAACTGGCAGAAAAAGATTTTTTTGAAAAAATCCCAAACCCCGGGGTCACAATTTCATCAAAAATCTGACTTTCAGCAATTCACTCAAAAATGGTGCCAAACGGTTGCAAATGCTCCCCTGTAAGGTTTGGCGGTCGAAACAGAAGTGTATTTATCACAGGAAAAGAAATCAGCCCTCGAAAACGTAACCGGCAGAAAAGGATTTTTTTGAAAAAATCCCAAACCCCGGGGTCACAATTTCATCAAAAATCTGACTTTCGGCAATTCACTCAAAAATGGTGCCAAACGGTTGCAAATGCTCCGCTGAAAGGTTTGGCGGTCGAAACAGAAGTGTATTTATCACAGGAAAAGAAATCAGCCCTCGACAACTTAACCGGCAGAAAAAGATTTTTCTGAAAAAATCCCTAAGCCCCGGGGTCACAATTTCATCAAAAATCTGACTTTCGGCAATTCACTCAAAAATGGTGCCAAACGGTTCCAAATGCTCCGCTGAAAGGTTTGGATGTCGAAACTGAAGGGTATTTATCACAGCAAAAGAAATCAGCCCTCGACAACTTAACAGATAGAAAAAGATTTTTTTGAAAAAATCCCTAAGCCCCGGGGTCACAATTTCATCAAAAATCTGACTTTCGGCAATTCACACAAAAATGGTGCCAAACGGTTGCAAATGCTCCCCTGAGAGTTTTGGCGGTCTAATCAGAAGGCTTTTTATCACAGGACAAGAAATCAGGCCTCGACAACTTAACCGGCAGAAAAAGATTTTTTTGAAAAAATCCCTAAGCCGCGGGGTCACAATTTCATCAAAAATCTGACTTGCGGCAATTCACTCAAAAATGGTGCCAAACGGTTGCAAATGCTCCCCTGTAAGGTTTGGCGGTCGAAACAGAAGTGTATTTATCACAGGAAAAGAAATCAGCCCTCGAAAACGTAACCGGCAGAAAAGGATTTTTTTGAAAAAATCCCAAACCCCGGGGTCACAATTTCATCAAAAATCTGACTTTCGGCAATTCACTCAAAAATGGTGCCAAACGGTTGCAAATGCTCCGCTGAAAGGTTTGGCGGTCGAAACAGAAGTGTATTTATCACAGGAAAAGAAATCAGCCCTCGACAACTTAACCGGCAGAAAAAGATTTTTCTGAAAAAATCCCTAAGCCCTGGGGTCACAATTTCATCAAAAATCTGACTTTCGGCAATTCACTCAAAAATGGTGCCAAACGGTTCCAAATGCTCCGCTGAAAGGTTTGGATGTCGAAACTGAAGGGTATTTATCACAGCAAAAGAAATCAGCCCTCGACAAATTAAGCGGCAGAAAAAGATTTTTTTGAAAAAATCCCTAAGCCGCGGGGTCACAATTTCATCAAAAATCTGACTTTCGGCAATTCACACAAAAATGGTGCCAAACGGTTGCAAATGCTCCCCTGAGAGTTTTGGCGGTCTAATCAGAAGGCTTTTTATCACAGGACAAGAAATCAGGCCTCGACAACTTAACCGGCAGAAAAAGATTTTTTTGAAAAAATCCCTAAGCCGCGGGGTCACAATTTCATCAAAAATCTGACTTGCGGCAATTCACTCAAAAATGGTGCCAAACGGTTGCAAATGCTCCTCTGAAAGGTTTGGAGGTCGAAACAGAAGGGTATTTATGACAGGAAAAGAAATCAGCCCTCGAAAACGTAACCGGCAGAAAAGGATTTTTTTGAAAAAATCCCAAACCCCGGGGTCACAATTTCATCAAAAATCTGACTTTCGGCAATTCACTCAAAAATGGTGCCAAACGGTTGAAAATGCTCCGCTGAAAGGTTTGGATGTCGAAACTGAAGGGTATTTATCACAGCAAAAGAAATCAGCCCTCGACAACTTAACCGGCAGACAAAGATTTTTTTGAAAAAATCCCTAAGCCCCGGGGTCACAATTTCATCAAAAATCTGACTTTCGGCAATTCACTCAAAAATGGTGCCAAACGGTTGCAAATGCTCCGCTGAAAGGTTTGGCGGTCAAACAGAAGGCTTTTTTTCACAGGACAAGAAATCAGCCCTCGACAACTTAAGCGGCAGAGAAAGATTTTTTTGAAAAAATCCCTAAGCCCCGGGGTAACAATTTCATCAAAAATCTGACTTTCGGCAATTCACTCAAAAATGGTGCCAAACGGTTACAAATGCTCCGCTGAAAGGTTTGGCGGTCGAAACAGAAGTGTATTTATCACAGGAAAAGAAATCAGCCCTCGACAACTTAACCGGCAGACAAAGATTTTTTTGAAAAAATCCCTAAGCCCCGGGGTCACAATTTCATCAAAAATCTGACTTTCGGCAATTCACTCAAAAATGGTGCCAAACGGTTGCAAATGCTCCGCTGAAAGGTTTGAAGGACGAAACTGAAGGGTATTAATCACAGCAAAAGAAATCAGCCCTCGACAACTTAAGCGGCAGAGAAAGATTTTTTTGAAAAAATCCCTAAGCCCCGGGGTCAAAACTTCATCAAAAATCTGACTTTCGGCAATTCACTCAAAAATGGTGCCAAACGGTTGCAAAGGCACCGCTGAAAGGTTTGGCGGTCGAAACAGAAGGGTATTTATGACAGCAAAAGAAATCAGCCCTCGACAACTAAACCGGCAGGAAAAGATTTTTTTGAAAAAATCCCTAAGCCCCGGGGTCACAATTTCATCAAAAATCTGACTTTCGGCAATTCACTCAAAAATGGTGCCAAACGCTTTCAAATGCTCCGATGAAAGGTTTGGATGTCGAAACTGAAGGGTATTTATCACAGCAAAAGAAATCAGCCCTCGACAACTTAACTGGCAGAAAAAGATTTTTTTGAAAAAATCCCAAACCCCGGGGTCACAATTTCATCAAAAATCTGACTTTCAGCAATTCACTCAAAAATGGTGCCAAACGGTTGCAAACGCTCCCCTGTAAGGTTTGGCGGTCGAAACAGAAGTGTATTTATCACAGGAAAAGAAATCAGCCCTCGAAAACGTAACCGGCAGAAAAGGATTTTTTTGAAAAAATCCCAAACCCCGGGGTCACAATTTCATCAAAAATCTGACTTTCGGCAATTCACTCAAAAATGGTGCCAAACGGTTGCAAATGCTCCCCTCAAAGGTTTGGCGGTCGAAACAGAAGTGTATTTATCACAGGAAAAGAAATCAGCCCTCGACAACTTAACCGGCAGAAAAAGATTTTTCTGAAAAAATCCCTAAGCCCCGGGGTCACAATTTCATCAAAAATCTGACTTTCGGCAATTCACTCAAAAATGGTGCCAAACGGTTCCAAATGCTCCGCTGAAAGGTTTGGATGTCGAAACTGAAGGGTATTTATCACAGCAAAAGAAATCAGCCCTCGACAACTAAACCGGCAGAAAAAGATTTTTTTGAAAAAATCCCTAAGCCCCGGGGTCACAATTTCATCAAAAATCTGACTTTCGGCAATTCACTCAAAAATGGTGCCAAACGGTTGCAAAGGCACCGCTGAAAGGTTTGGCGGTCGAAACAGAAGGGTATTTATGACAGCAAAAGAAATCAGCCCTCGACAACTAAACCGGCAGAAAAAGATTTTTTTGAAAAAATCCCTAAGCCCCGGGGTCACAATTTCATCAAAAATCTGACTTTCGGCAATTCACTCAAAAATGGTGCCAAACGCTTTCAAATGCTCCGATGAAAGGTTTGGATGTCGAAACTGAAGGGTATTTATCACAGCAAAAGAAATCAGCCCTCGACAACTTAACTGGCAGAAAAAGATTTTTTTGAAAAAATCCCAAACCCCGGGGTCACAATTTCATCAAAAATCTGACTTTCAGCAATTCACTCCAAAATGGTGCCAAACGGTTGCAAATGCTCCCCTGTAAGGTTTGGCGGTCGAAACAGAAGTGTATTTATCACAGGAAAAGAAATCAGCCCTCGACAACTTAACCGGCAGAAAAGGATTTTTTTGAAAAAATCCCTAAGCCCCGGGGTCACAATTTCATCAAAAATCTGACTTTCCGCAATTCACTCAAAAATGGTGCCAAACGATTGAAAAAGTTCCCCTGGGAGGTTTAGCGGTTGTAACTGAAGGGTATTTATCACAGCAAAAGAAATCAGCCCTCGACAACTAAACCGGCAGAAAAAGATTTTTTTGAAAAAATCCCTAAGCCCCGGGGTCACAATTTCATCAAAAATCTGACTTTCGGCAATTCACTCAAAAATGGTGCCAAACGGTTGCAAAGGCACCGCTGAAAGGTTTGGCGGTCGAAACAGAAGGGTATTTATGACAGCAAAAGAAATCAGCCCTCGACAACTAAACCGGCAGAAAAAGATTTTTTTGAAAAAATCCCTAAGCCCCGGGGTCACAATTTCATCAAAAATCTGACTTTCGGCAATTCACTCAAAAATGGTGCCAAACGCTTTCAAATGCTCCGATGAAAGGTTTGGATGTCGAAACTGAAGGGTATTTATCACAGCAAAAGAAATCAGCCCTCGACAACTTAACTGGCAGAAAAGGATTTTTTTGAAAAAATCCCAAACCCCGGGGTCACAATTTCATCAAAAATCTGACTTTCAGCAATTCACTCAAAAATGGTGCCAAACGGTTGCAAATGCTCCCCTGTAAGGTTTGGCGGTCGAAACAGAAGTGTATTTATCACAGGAAAAGAAATCAGCCCTCAAAAACGTAACCGGCAGAAAAGGATTTTTTTGAAAAAATCCCAAACCCCGGGGTCACAATTTCATCAAAAATCTGACTTTCGGCAATTCACTCAAAAATGGTGCCAAACGGTTGCAAATGCTCCGCTGAAAGGTTTGGCGGTCGAAACAGAAGTGTATTTATCACAGGAAAAGAAATCAGCCCTCGACAACTTAACCGGCAGAAAAAGATTTTTCTGAAAAAATCCCTAAGCCCCGGGGTCACAATTTCATCAAAAATCTGACTTTCGGCAATTCACTCAAAAATGGTGCCAAACGGTTCCAAATGCTCCGCTGAAAGGTTTGGATGTCGAAACTGAAGGGTATTTATCACAGCAAAAGAAATCAGCCCTCGACAACTTAACAGATAGAAAAAGATTTTTTTGAAAAAATCCCTAAGCCCCGGGGTCACAATTTCATCAAAAATCTGACTTTCGGCAATTCACACAAAAATGGTGCCAAACGGTTGCAAATGCTCCCCTGAGAGTTTTGGCGGTCTAATCAGAAGGCTTTTTATCACAGGACAAGAAATCAGGCCTCGACAACTTAACCGGCAGAAAAAGATTTTTTTGAAAAAATCCCTAAGCCGCGGGGTCACAATTTCATCAAAAATCTGACTTGCGGCAATTCACTCAAAAATGGTGCCAAACGGTTGCAAATGCTCCTCTGAAAGGTTTGGAGGTCGAAACAGAAGGGTATTTATGACAGGAAAAGAAATCAGCCCTCGAAAACGTAACCGGCAGAAAAGGATTTTTTTGAAAAAATCCCAAACCCCGGGGTCACAATTTCATCAAAAATCTGACTTTCGGCAATTCACTCAAAAATGGTGCCAAACGGTTGAAAATGCTCCGCTGAAAGGTTTGGATGTCGAAACTGAAGGGTATTTATCACAGCAAAAGAAATCAGCCCTCGACAACTTAACCGGCAGACAAAGATTTTTTTGAAAAAATCCCTAAGCCCCGGGGTCACAATTTCATCAAAAATCTGACTTTCGGCAATTCACTCAAAAATGGTGCCAAACGGTTGCAAATGCTCCGCTGAAAGGTTTGGCGGTCAAACAGAAGGCTTTTTTTCACAGGACAAGAAATCAGCCCTCGACAACTTAAGCGGCAGAGAAAGATTTTTTTGAAAAAATCCCTAAGCCCCGGGGTAACAATTTCATCAAAAATCTGACTTTCGGCAATTCACTCAAAAATGGTGCCAAACGGTTACAAATGCTCCGCTGAAAGGTTTGGCGGTCGAAACAGAAGTGTATTTATCACAGGAAAAGAAATCAGCCCTCGACAGCTTAACCGGCAGACAAAGATTTTTTTGAAAAAATCCCTAAGCCCCGGGGTCACAATTTCATCAAAAATCTGACTTTCGGCAATTCACTCAAAAATGGTGCCAAACGGTTGCAAATGCTCCGCTGAAAGGTTTGAAGGACGAAACTGAAGGGTATTAATCACAGCAAAAGAAATCAGCCCTCGACAACTTAAGCGGCAGAGAAAGATTTTTTTGAAAAAATCCCTAAGCCCCGGGGTCACAACTTCATCAAAAATCTGACTTTCGGCAATTCACTCAAAAATGGTGCCAAACGGTTGCAAAGGCTCCGCTGAAAGGTTTGGCGGTCGAAACAGAAGTGTATTTATGACAGGAAAAGAAATAAGCCCTCGACAACTAAACCGGCAGAAAAAGATTTTTTTGAAAAAACCCCTAAGCCCCGGGGTCACAATTTCATCAAAAATCTGACTTTCGGCAATTCACTCAAAAATGGTGCCAAACGCTTTCAAATGCTCCGATGAAAGGTTTGGATGTCGAAACTGAAGGGTATTTATCACAGCAAAAGAAATCAGCCCTCGACAACTTAACTGGCAGAAAAAGATTTTTTTGAAAAAATCCCAAACCCCGGGGTCACAATTTCATCAAAAATCTGACTTTCGGCAATTCACTCAAAAATGGTGCCAAACGCTTTCAAATGCTCCGATGAAAGGTTTGGATGTCGAAACTGAAGGGTATTTATCACAGCAAAAGAAATCAGCCCTCAACAACTTAACTGGCAGAAAAAGATTTTTTTGAAAAAATCCCAAACCCCGGGGTCACAATTTCATCAAAAATCTGACTTTCAGCAATTCACTCAAAAATGGTGCCAAACGGTTGCAAATGCTCCCCTGTAAGGTTTGGCGGTCGAAACAGAAGTGTATTTATCACAGGAAAAGAAATCAGCCCTCGAAAACGTAACCGGCAGAAAAGGATTTTTTTGAAAAAATCCCAAACCCCGGGGTCACAATTTCATCAAAAATCTGACTTTCGGCAATTCACTCAAAAATGGTGCCAAACGGTTGCAAATGCTCCGCTGAAAGGTTTGGCGGTCGAAACAGAAGTGTATTTATCACAGGACAAGAAATCAGCCCTCGACAACTTAACCGGCAGAAAAAGATTTTTCTGAAAAAATCCCTAAGCCCCGGGGTCACAATTTCATCAAAAATCTGACTTTCGGCAATTCACTCAAAAATGGTGCCAAACGGTTCCAAGTGCTCCGCTGAAAGGTTTGGATGTCGAAACAGAAGTGTATTTATCATAGGAAAAGAAATCAGCCCTCGACAACTTAACCGGCAGAAAAATTTTTTTTTCAAAAAATCCCAAACCCCGGGGTCACAATTTCATCAAAAATCTGACTTTCGGCAATTCAATCAAAAATGGTGCCAAACGGTTGCAAATGCTCCCCTGAAGGTTTGGCGGTCCAAACAGAAGGGTATTTATGACAGGAAAAGAAATCAGCCCTCGACAACTAAACCGGCAGAAAAAGATTTTTTTGAAAAAATCCCTAAGCCCCGGGGTCACAATTTCATCAAAAATCTGACTTTCGGCAATTCACTCAAAAATTGTGCCAAACGGTTGCAAATGCTCCCCTGAAAGGTTTGGCGGTCGAAACAGAAGGGTATTTATCACAGGAAAAGAAATCAGCCCTCGACAACCTAAGCGGCAGAAATTTTTTTTTTTCAAAAAATCCCAAACCCCGGGGTCACAATTTCATCAAACATCTGACTTTCGGCTATTCACTCAAAAATGGTGCCAAAATTGAAAATGCTCCCCTGAAAGGTTTAGCGGTTGTAACAGAAGGGTATTTATCACAGGAAAAGAAATCAGCCCTCGACAAATTAAGCGGCAGAAAAATATTTTTTTGAAAAAATCCCTAAGCCGCGGGGTCACAATTTCATCACAGGACAAGAAATCAGCCCTCTACAACTTAAGCGGCAGACAAATATTTTTTGGAAAAAATCCCTAAGCCCCGGGGTCACAATTTCATAAAAAATCTGACTTTCGGCAATTCACTCAAAAATGGTGCAAAATGGCTGCAAATGCTCCCCTGAGAGGTTTAGCGGTTGAAACAGAAGGCTTTTTATCATAGGACAAGAAATCTGCCCTCGACTACTTAACCGGCAAAAAAAGAATTTTTTTAAAAAATCCCTAAGCACCGGGGTCACAATTTCAACAAAAATCTGACTTTCGGCAATTCACTCAAAAATGGTGCCAAACGGTTGCAAATGCTCTGCTGAAAGGTTTGAAGGTCGAAACTGAAGGGTATTTATCACAGCAAAAGAAATCAGCCCTCGACAACTTAACCGGCAGAAATTTTTTTTTTTCAAAAAATCCCAAACCCCGGGGTCACAATTTCATCAAACATCTGACTTTCGGCAATTCTCTCAAAAATGGTGCCAAACGGTTGCAAATGCTCCGCTGAAAGGTTTGAAGGTCGAAACTGAAGGGTATTTATCACAGCAAAAGAAATCAACCCTCGACAACTTAACCGGCAGAAAAAGATTTTTTTGAAAAAATCCGTAAGCCCCGGAGTCACAATTTCATCAAAAATCTGACATTCGGCAATTCACTCAAAAATGGTGCCAAAAGTTTGAAAATGCTCCCCTGAAAGGTTTGGCGGTCAAACAGAAGGCTTTTTATCACAGGACAAGAAATCAGCCCTCGACAACTTAAGCGGCAGAGAAAGATTTTTTTGAAAAAATCCCTAAGCCCTGGGGTCACAATTTCATCAAAAATCTGACTTTCGGCAATTCACTCAAAAATGGTGCCAAACGGTTGCAAGTGCTCCGCTGAAAGGTTTGGCGGTCGAAACAGAAGTGTATTTATCACAGGAAAAGAAATCAGCCCTCGACAACTTAAGCGGCAGAAAAATATTTTTTTGAAAAAATCCCTAAGCCCCGGGGTCACAATTTCATTAAAAATCTGACTTTCGGAAATTCACTCAAAAATGGTGCCAAACTGTTGCAAATGCTCCGCTGAAAGGTTTGGCGGTCAAAACAGAAATGTATTTATCACAGCAAACGAAATCAGCCCTCGACAACTTAACCGGCAGAAAAAGATTTTTCTGAAAAAGTCCCTAAGACCCGGGGTCACAATTTCATCAAAAATCTGACTTTCGGCATTTCACTCAAAAATGGTGCCAAACGGTTGCAAATTCTCCGCTGAAAGGTTTGGATGTCGAAACAGCAAAAGAAATTAGCACTCGACAACTTAACCGGCAGAAAAAGTTTTTTTTGAAAAAATCCCTAAGCCCCGGGGTCACAATTTCATCAAAAATCTGACTTTCGGCAATTCACTCAAAAATGGTGCCAAACGGTTGAAAATGCTCCCCTGAAAGGTTTGGCGGTCAGACAGAAGGCTTTTTATCACAGGACAAGAAATCAGCCTTCGACAACTTAACCGGCAGAAAAAATTTTTTTTGAAAAAATCCCAAACCCCGGGGTCACAATTTCATCAAAAATCTGACTTTCGGCAATTCACTCAAAAATGGTGCCAAACGGTTGCAAATGCTCCCCTGAAAAGTTTGGCGGTAAAACAGAAGGCTTTTTTTCACGGGACAAGAAATCAGCCCTCCACAACTTAACCGGCAGAGAAATATTTTTTTGAAAAAATCCCTAAGCCCCAGGGTCACAATTTCATCAAACACCTGACTTTCGGAAATTCACTCAAAAATGGTGCCAAACGGTTGCAAATGCTCCGCTGAAAGCTTTGGCGGTCCAAACAGAAGGGTATTTATGACAGGAAAAGAAATCAGCCCTCGACAACTAAACCGGCAGAAAAATGTTTTTTGAAAAAATCCCAAACCCCGGGTTCACAATTTCATCAAAAATCTGACTTTCGGCAATTCAATCAAAAATGGTGCCAAACGGTTGCAAATGCTCCCCTGAAAGGTTTGGCAGTCGAAACAGAAGGGTATTTATCACAGGAAAAGAAATCAGCCCTCGACAACTTAACCGGCAGAAAAAGATTTTTTTGAAAAAATCCCTTATGCCCGGGGTCACAATTTCATCAAAAATCTGACTTTCGGCAATTCACTCAAAAATGGTGCCAAACGGTTGCAAATGCTCTGCTGAAAGGTTTGGCGGTCTAAACAGAAGGGTATTTATCACAGGAAAAGAAATCAGCCCTCGACAACTTAACCGGCAGAAAAAGATTTTTTTGAAAAAATCCCTAAGGCCCGGGGTCACAATTTCATCAAAAATCTGACTTTCGGCTATTCACTCAAAAATGGTGCCAAACGGTTGAAAATGCTCCCCTGAAAGGTTTGGCGGTAAAACAGAAGGCTTTTTATCACAGTACAAGAAATCAGCCCTCGACAACTTAACCGGCAGACAAAGATTTTTTTGAAAAAATCCCTAAGCACCGGGGTCACAATTTCAACAAAAACCTGACTTTCGGCAATTCACTCAAAAATGGTGCCAAACGGTTGCAAATTCTCCGCTGAAAGGTTTGGCGGTCAAACAGAAGGCTTTTTATCACAGGACAAGAAATCAGCCCTCGACAACTTAAGCGGCAGAGAAAGATTTTTTTGAAAAAATCCCTAAGCCCCGGGGTCACAATTTCATCAAAAATCTGACTTTCGGCAATTCACTCAAAAATGGTGCCAAACGGTTGCAAATGCTCCCCTGAAAGGTTTGGCGGTCGAAACAGAAGGGTATTTATCACAGGAAAAGAAATCAGCCCTCGACAACCTAAGCGGCAGAAATTTTTTTTTTTCAAAAAATCCCAAACCCCGGGGTCACAATTTCATCAAACATCTGACTTTCGGCTATTCACTCAAAAATGGTGCCAAAATTGAAAATGCTCCCCTGAAAGGTTTGGCGGTCAAACAGAAGGCTTTTTATCACAGGACAAGAAATCAGCCCTCGACAACTTAACCGGCAGACAAAGATTTTTTTGAAAAAATCCCTAAGCCCCGGGGTCACAATTTCATCAAAAATCTGACTTTCGGCAATTCACGCAAAAATGGTGCCAAACGGTTGCAAATGCTCCGCTGAAAGGTTTGGCGGTCCAAACAGAAGGATATTTATGACAGGAAAAGAAATCAGCCCTCGACAACTAAACTGGCAGAAAAAGAATTTTTTGAAAAAATCCCTAAGCCCTGGGGTCACAATTTCATCAAACATCTGACTTTCGGCAATTCACTCAAAAATGGTGCCAAACGGTTGCAAATGTTCCGCTGAAAGGTTTGGCGGTCCAAACAGAAGGGTATTTATGACAGGAAAAGAAATCAGCCCTCCACAACTTAAGCGGCAGAAAAAGATTTTTTTGAAAAAATCCCAAAGCCCCGGGGTCACAATTTCATCAAAAATCTGACTTTCGGCAATTCACTCAAAAATGGTGCCAAACGGTTGAAAAAGCTCCGCTGAAAGGTTTGGATGTCGAAACTGAAGGGTATTTATGACAGGAAAAGAAATCAGCCCTCGACAACTAAACCGGCAGAAAAAGATTTTTTTGAAAAAATCCCAAAGCCCCGGGGTCACAATTTCATCAAAAATCTGACTTTCGGCAATTCACTCAAAAATGGTGCCAAACGGTTGAAAAAGCTCCGCTGAAAGGTTTGGATGTCGAAACTGAAGGGTATTTATCACAGCAAAAGAAATCAGCCCTCGACAACTTAACCGGCAGAAAAAGATTTTTTTGAAAAAATCCCTAAGCCCCGGGGTCACAATTTCATCAAAAATCTGACTTTCCGCAATTCACTCAAAAATGGTGCCAAACGATTGAAAATGTTCCCCTGAGAGGTTTAGCGGTTGTAACAGAAGGGTATTTATCACAGGAAAAGAAATCAGCCCTCGACAAATTAAGCGGCAGGAAAATATTTTTTTGAAAAAAATCCCTAAGCCCCGGGGTCTCAAATTCATAGAAAATCTGACTTTCGGCAATTCACTGAAAAATGGTGCCAAACGGTTGAAAATGCTCCGCTGAAAGGTTTGGCGGTCAAAACAGAAGGGTATTTATGACAGGAAAAGAAATCAGCCCTCGACAACTAAACCGGCAGAAAAAGATTTTTTTGAAAAAATCCCTAAGCTGCGGGGTCACAATTTCATCAAAAATCTGACTTTCGGCAATTCACTCAAAAATGGTGCCAAAAGGTTGCAAATGCTCCGCTGAAAGATTTGGAGGTCGAAACAGAAGGGTATTTATGACAGGCAAAGAAATCAGCCCTCGACAACTTAACTGGCAGAAAAAGATTTTTTTGAAAAAATCCCTAAGCCCCGGGGTCACAATTTCATCAAAAATCTGACTTTCCGCAATTCACTCAAAAATGGTACAAAATGGTTGCAAATGCTCCCCTGAGAGGTTTAGCGGTTGAAACAGAAGGCTTTTTATCACAGGACTAGAAATCAGCCCTCGACAACTTAAGCGGCAGAGAAATATTGTTTTGAAAAAATCCCTAAGCCCCGGGGTCACAATTTCATCAAAAATCTGACTTGCGGCAGTTCACTCAAAAATGGTGCCAAACGGTTGCATGCTCCCCTGAAAGGTTTGGCGGTCGAAACAGAAGGCTTTTTATCAGAGGACAAGAAAACAGCCTTCGACAACTTAAGCGGCAGAGAAAGATTTTTTTGAAAAAATCCCTAAGCCCCGGGGTCACAATTTCATCAAAAATCTGCCTTTTGGCAATTCACTCAAAAATGGTGCCAAACGGTTGCAAATGCACCGCTGAAAGGTTTGGCGGTCGAAAAAGAAGGGTATTTATGACAGGAAAAGAAATAAGCCCTCGACAACTAAACCGGCAGAAAAAGATTTTTTTGAAAAAATCCCTAAGCCCTGGGGTCACAATTTCATCAAAAATCTGACTTTTGGCAATTCACTCAAAAATGGTGCCAAACGGTTGAAAATGCTCCGCTGAAAGGTTTGGAGGTCGAAACAGAAGGCTATTTGTGACAGGAAAAGAAATCAGCCCTCGATAACTTAACTGGCAGAAAAAGATTTTTTTGAAAAAATCCCTAAGCCCCGGGGTCACAATTTCATCAAAAATCTGACTTTTGGCAATTCACTCAAAAATGGTGCCAAACGGTTGCAAATGCACCGCTGAAAGGTTTGGCGGTTGAAACAGAAGGGTATTTATGACAGGAAAAGAAATAAGCCCTCGACAACTAAACCGGCAGAAAAAGATTTTTTTGAAAAAATCCCTAAGCCCCGGGGTCACAATTTCATCAAACATCTGACTTTCGGCAATTCACTCAAAAATGGTGCCAAACGGTTGCAAATGCTCCGCTGAAAGGTTTGGCGGTCCAAACAGAAGGGTATTTATGACAGGAAAAGAAATCAGCCCTCGACAACTTAACCGTCAGAAAAAGATTTTTTTGAAAAGATCCCTAAGCCCCGGGGTCACAATTTCATCAAAAATCTGACTTTCCGCAATTCACTCAAAAATGGTGCAAAATGGTTGCAAATGCTCCCCTGAGAGGTTTAGCGGTTGAAACAGAAGGCTTTTTATCAGAGGACATGAAAACAGCCTTCGACAACTTAAGCGGCAGAGAAAGATTTTTTTGAAAAAATCCCTAAGCCCCGGCGTCACAATTTCATCAAAAATCTGACTTTCGGCAATTCACTCAAAAATGGTGCCAAACGGTTGCAAATGCACCGCTGAAAGGTTTGGCGGTCGAAACAGAAGGGTATTTATGACAGGAAAAGAAATAAGCCCTCGACAACTAAACCGGCAGAAAAAGATTTTTTTGAAAAAATCCCTAAGCCCCGGGGTCACAATTTCATCAAAAATCTGACTTTTGGCAATTCACTCAAAAATGGTGCCAAACGGTTGAAAATGCTCCGCTGAAAGGTTTGGAGGTCGAAACAGAAGGCTATTTGTGACAGGAAAAGAAATCAGCCCTCGATAACTTAACTGGCAGAAAAAGATTTTTTTGAAAAAATCCCTAAGCCCCGGGGTCACAATTTCATCAAAAATCTGACTTTTGGCAATTCACTCAAAAATGGTGCCAAACGGTTGCAAATGCACCGCTGAAAGGTTTGGCGGTCGAAACAGAAGGGTATTTATGACAGGAAAAGAAATAAGCCCTCGACAACTAAACCGGCAGAAAAAGATTTTTTTGAAAAAATCCCTAAGCCCCGGGGTCACAATTTCATCAAAAATCTGACTTTTGGCAATTCACTCAAAAATGGTGCCAAACGGTTGAAAATGCTCCGCTGAAAGGTTTGGAGGTCGAAACAGAAGGCTATTTGTGACAGGAAAAGAAATCAGCCCTCGATAACTTAACTGGCAGAAAAAGATTTTTTTGAAAAAATCCCTAAGCCCCGGGGTCACAATTTCATCAAAAATCTGACTTTTGGCAATTCACTCAAAAATGGTGCCAAACGGTTGCAAATGCTCCCCTGAAAGGTTTGGCGGTCAAACAGAAGGCTTTTTATCACAGGACAAGAAATCAGCCCTCGACAACTAAACCGGCAGAAAAAGATTTTTTTGAAAAAATCCCTAAGCCCCGGGGTCACAATTTCATCAAAAATCTGACTTTCGGCAATTCACTCAAAAATGGTGCAAAACGGTTGCAAATGCTCCGATGAAAGGTTTGGATGTCGAAACTGAAGGGTATTTATGACAGGAAAAGAAATCAGCCCTCGACAACTAAACCGGCAGAAAAAGATTTTTTTGAAAAAATCCCTAAGCCCCGGGGTCACAATTTCATCAAAAATCTGACTTTTGGCAATTCACTCAAAAATGGTGCCAAACGGTTGAAAATGCTCCGCTGAAAGGTTTGGAGATCGAAACAGAAGGCTATTTATGACGGGAAAAGAAATCAGCCCTCGACAACTTAACTGGCAGAAAAAGATTTTTTTGAAAAAATCCCTAAGCCCCGGGGTCACAATTTCATCAAAAATCTGACTTTTGGCAATTCACTCAAAAATGGTGCCAAACGGTTGCAAATGCACCGCTGAAAGGTTTGGCGGTCGAAACAGAAGGGTATTTATGACAGGAAAAGAAATAAGCCCTCGACAACTTAACCGTCAGAAAAAGATTTTTTTGAAAAGATCCCTAAGCCCCGGGGTCACAATTTCATCAAAAATCTGACTTTCCGCAATTCACTCAAAAATGGTGCAAAATGGTTGCAAATGCTCCCCTGAGAGGTTTAGCGGTTGAAACAGAAGGCTTTTTATCAGAGGACATGAAAACAGCCTTCGACAACTTAAGCGGCAGAGAAAGATTTTTTTGAAAAAATCCCTAAGCCCCGGGGTCACAATTTCATCAAAAATCTGACTTTCGGCAATTCACTCAAAAATGGTGCCAAACGGTTGAAAATATTCCCCTGAGAGGTTTAGCGGTTGAAACAGAAGGGTATTTATCACAGGAAAAGAAATCAGCCCTCGACAACTTAAGCGGCAGAAAAATATTTTTTTGAAAAAATCCCTAAGTTCACAATTTCATCAAATATCTGACTTTCGGCATTTCACTCAAAAATGGTGCCAAACGGTTGCAAATGCTCCGCAGAAAGGTTTGGCGGTCGAAACAGAAGGTTATTTATGACAGGAAAAGAAATCAGCCCTCGACAACTAAACCGGCAGAAAAAGATTTTTTTGAAAAAATCCCTAAGCCCCGGGGTCACAATTTCATCAAAAATCTGACTTTTGGTAATTCACTCAAAAATGGTGCCAAACGGTTGAAAATGCTCCGCTGAAAGGTTTGGAGATCGAAACAGAAGGCTATTTATGACAGGAAAAGAAATCAGCCCTCGACAACTTAAGCGGCAGAGAAATATTTTTTTGAAAAAATCCCTAAGCCCCGGGGTCACAATTTCATCAAACATCTGACTTTCGGCAATTCACTCAAAAATGGTGCCAAACGGTTGCAAATGCTCCCCTGAAAGGTTTGGCGGTCAAACAGAAGGCTTTTTATCACAGGACAAGAAATCAGCCTTCGACAACTTAAGCGGCAGAGAAATATTTTTTTTAAAAAATCCCTAAGCCCCGGGGTCACAATTTCATCAAAAATCTGACTTTTGGCAATTCACTCAAAAATGGTGCCAAACGGTTGAAAATACTCCCCTGAGAGGTTTAGCGGTTGAAACAGAAGGGTATTTATCACAGGAAAAGAAATCAGCCCTCGACAACTAAACCGGCAGAAAAAGATTTTTTTGAAAAAATCCCTAAGCCCCGGGGATTTCATCAAAAATCTGACTTTTGGAAATTCACTCAAAAATGGTGCGAAACGGTTGAAAATGCTCCGCTGAAAGGTTTGGAGGTCGAAACAGAAGGCTATTTGTGACAGGAAAAGAAATCAGCCCTCGATAACTTAACTGGCAGAAAAAGATTTTTTTGAAAAAATCCCTAAGCCCCGGGGTCACAATTTCATTAAAAATCTGACTTTCGGCAATTCACTCAAAAATGGTGCCAAACGTTTGAAAATGCTCCCCTCAAAGGTTTGGTGGTAAAACAGAAGGCTTTTTATAACAGGACAAGAAATCAGCCCTCGACAACTTATGCGGCAGAGAAATATTTTTTTTAAAAAATCCCTAAGCCCCGGGGTCACAATTTCATCAAAAATCTGACTTTCGGCAATTCACTCAAAAATGGTGCCAAACGGTTGCAAAGGCACCGCTGAAAGGTTTGGCGGTCGAAACAGAAGGGTATTTATGACAGGAAAAGAAATCAGCCCTCGACAACTAAACTGGCAGAAAAAGATTTTTTTGAAAAAATCCCTAAGCCCCGGGGTCACAATTTCATCAAACATCTGACTTACGGCAATTTACTCAGAAATGGTGCCAAACAGTTGCAAAAGCTCAGCTGAAAGGTTTGGCGGTCGAAACAGAAGGGTATTTATCACAGCAAAAGAAATCAGCCCTCGACAACTTAACCGGCAGAAAAATATTTTTTTGAAAAAATCCCTAAGTTCACAATTTCGTCAAATATCTGACTTTCGGCATTTCACTCAAAAATGGTGCCAAACGGTTGCAAATGCTCCGCAGAAAGGTTTGGCGGTCGAAACAGAAGGGTATTTATGACAGGAAAAGAAATCAGCCCTCGACAACTAAACCGGCAGAAAAAGATTTTTTTGAAAAAATCCCTAAGCCCCGGGGATTTCATCAAAAATCTGACTTTTGGCAATTCACTCAAAAATGGTGCGAAACGGTTGAAAATGCTCCGCTGAAAGGTTTGGAGGTCGAAACAGAAGGCTATTTATGACAGGAAAAGAAATCAGCCCTCGACAACTTAACTGGCAGAAAAAGATTTTTTTGAAAAAATCCCTAAGCCCCGGGGTCACAATTTCATCAAAAATCTGACTTTTGGCAATTCACTCAGAAATGGTGCCAAACAGTTGCAAAAGCTCAGCTGAAAGGTTTGGCGGTCCAAACAGAAGGGTATTTATGACAGGAAAAGAAATCAGCCCTCGACAACTAAACCGGCAGAAAAAGATTTTTTTGAAAAAATCCCTAAGCCCCGGGGTCACAATTTCATCAAAAATCTGACTTTTGGCAATTCACTCAAAAATGTTGCCAAACGGTTGAAAATGCTCCCCTCAAAGGTTTGGCGGTAAAACAGAAGGCTTTTTATCACAGGACAAGAAATCAGCCCTCGACAACTTAAGCGGCAGAGAAATATTTTTTTGAAAAAATCCCTAAGCCCCGGGGTCACAATTTCATCAAACATCTGACTTTCGGCAATTCACTCAAAAATGTTGCCAAACGGTTGCAAATGCTCCCCTGAAAGGTTTGGCGGTCAAACAGAAGGCTTTTTATCACAGGACAAGAAATCAGCCTTCGACAACTTAAGCGGCAGAGAAAGATTTTTTTGAAAAAATCCCTAAGCCCCGGGGTCACAATTTCATCAAAAATCTGACTTTCGGCAATTCACTCAAAAATGGTGCCAAACGGTTGCAAAGGCACCGCTGAAAGGTTTGGTGGTCGAAACAGAAGGGTATTTATGACAGGAAAAGAAATCAGCCCTCGACAACTTAACCGGCATAAAAAGATTTTTTTGAAAAAATCCCTAAGCCCCGGGGTCACAATTTCATCAAAAATCTGACTTTCGGCAATTCACTCAAAAATGGTGCCAAACGCTTGCAAATGCTCCGATGAAAGGTTTGGATGTCGAAACTGAAGGGTATTTATCACAGCAAAAGAAATCAGCCCTCGACAACTTAACTGGCAGCAAAAGATTTTTTTGAAAAAATCCCTAAGCCCCGGAGTCCCAATTTCATCAAAAAACTGACTTTCGACAATTCACTCAAAAATGGTGCCAAACGCTTGCAAATGCTCCGATGAAAGGTTTGGATGTTGAAACTGAAGGTTATTTATCACAGCAAAAGAAATCAGCCCTCGACAACTTAAACGGCAGAAAAAGATTTTTTTGAAAAAATCCCTAAGCCCCGGGGTCACAATTTCATCAAAAATCTGACTTTCGGCAATTCACTCAAAAATGGTGCCAAACGGTTGAAAATGCTCCCCTCAAAGGTTTGGCGGTAAAACAGAAGGCTTTTTATCACAGGACAAGAAATCAGCCCTCGACAACTTAAGCGGCAGAGAAATATTTTTTTGAAAAAATCCCTAAGCCCCGGGGTCACAATTTCATCAAAAATCTGACTTTCGGCAATTCACTCAAAAATGGTGCCAAACGGTTGCAAAGGCACCGCTGAAAGGTTTGGCGGTCGAAACAGAAGGGTATTTATGACAGGAAAAGAAATCAGCCCTCGACAACTAAACCGGCAGAAAAAGATTTTTTTGAAAAAATCCCTAAGCCCCGTGGTCACAACTTCATCAAAAATCTGACTTTTGGCAATTCACTCAAAAATGGTGCCAAACGGTTGAAAATGCTCCCCTCAAAGGTTTGGTGGTAAAACAGAAGGCTTTTTATAACAGGACAAGAAATCAGCCCTCGACAACTTAAGCGGCAGAGAAATATTTTTTTGAAAAAATCCCTAAGCCCCGGGGTCACAATTTCATCAAACATCTGACTTTCGGCAATTCACTCAAAAATGTTGCCAAGCGGTTGCAAATGCTCCCCTGAAAGGTTTGGCGGTCAAACAGAAGGCTTTTTATCACAGGACAAGAAATCAGCCCTCGACAACTTATGCGGCAGAGAAATATTTTTTTGAAAAAATCCCTAAGCCCCGGGGTCACAATTTCATCAAAAATCTGACTTTCGGCAATTCACTCAAAAATGGTGCCAAACGGTTGCAAAGGCACCGCTGAAAGGTTTGGCGGTCGAAACAGAAGGGTATTTATGACAGGAAAAGAAATCAGCCCTCGACAACTAAACCGGCAGAAAAAGATTTTTTTGAAAAAATCCCTAAGCCCCGGGGTCACAATTTCATCAAAAATCTGACTTTTGGCAATTCACTCAAAAATGGTGCCAAACGGTTGAAAATGCTCCGCTGAAAGGTTTGGAGATCGAAACAGAAGGCTATTTATGACAGGAAAAGAAATCAGCCCTCGACAACTTAACTGGCAGAAAAAGATTTTTTTGAAAAAATCCCTAAGCCCCGGGGTCACAATTTCATCAAACATCTGACTTACGGCAATTTACTCAGAAATGGTGCCAAACAGTTGCAAAAGCTCAGCTGAAAGGTTTGGCGGTCGAAACAGAAGGGTATTTATCACAGCAAAAGAAATCAGCCCTCGACAACTTAACCGGCAGAAAAATATTTTTTTGAAAAAATCCCTAAGTTCACAATTTCGTCAAATATCTGACTTTCGGCATTTCACTCAAAAATGGTGCCAAACGGTTGCAAATGCTCCGCAGAAAGGTTTGGCGGTCGAAACAGAAGGGTATTTATGACAGGAAAAGAAATCAGCCCTCGACAACTAAACCGGCAGAAAAAGATTTTTTTGAAAAAATCCCTAAGCCCCGGGGATTTCATCAAAAATCTGACTTTTGGCAATTCACTCAAAAATGGTGCGAAACGGTTGAAAATGCTCCGCTGAAAGGTTTGGAGGTCGAAACAGAAGGCTATTTATGACAGGAAAAGAAATCAGCCCTCGACAACTTAACTGGCAGAAAAAGATTTTTTTGAACAAATCCCTAAGCCCCGGGGTCACAATTTCATCAAAAATCTGACTTTCGGCAATTCACTCAAAAATGGTGCCAAACGGTTGAAAATGCTCCCCTCAAAGGTTTGGCGGTAAAACAGAAGGCTTTTTATCACAGGACAAGAAATCAGCCCTCGACAACTTAAGCGGCAGAGAAATATTTTTTTGAAAAAATCCCTAAGCCCCGGGGTCACAATTTCATCAAACATCTGACTTTCGGCATTTCACTCAAAAATGGTGCCAAACGGTTGCAAATGCTCCGCAGAAAGGTTTGGCGGTCGAAACAGAAGGGTATTTATGACAGGAAAAGAAATCAGCCCTCGACAACTAAACCGGCAGAAAAAGATTTTTTTGAAAAAATCCCTAAGCCCCGGGGATTTCATCAAAAATCTGACTTTTGGCAATTCACTCAAAAATGGTGCGAAACGGTTGAAAATGCTCCGCTGAAAGGTTTGGAGGTCGAAACAGAAGGCTATTTATGACAGGAAAAGAAATCAGCCCTCGACAACTTAACTGGCAGAAAAAGATTTTTTTGAAAAAATCCCTAAGCCCCGGGGTCACAATTTCATCAAAAATCTGACTTTTGGCAATTCACTCAGAAATGGTGCCAAACAGTTGCAAAAGCTCAGCTGAAAGGTTTGGCGGTCCAAACAGAAGGGTATTTATGACAGGAAAAGAAATCAGCCCTCGACAACTAAACCGGCAGAAAAAGATTTTTTTGAAAAAATCCCTAAGCCCCGGGGTCACAATTTCATCAAAAATCTGACTTTTGGCAATTCACTCAAAAATGTTGCCAAACGGTTGAAAATGCTCCCCTCAAAGGTTTGGCGGTAAAACAGAAGGCTTTTTATCACAGGACAAGAAATCAGCCCTCGACAACTTAAGCGGCAGAGAAATATTTTTTTGAAAAAATCCCTAAGCCCCGGGGTCACAATTTCATCAAACATCTGACTTTCGGCAATTCACTCAAAAATGTTGCCAAACGGTTGCAAATGCTCCCCTGAAAGGTTTGGCGGTCAAACAGAAGGCTTTTTATCACAGGACAAGAAATCAGCCTTCGACAACTTAAGCGGCAGAGAAAGATTTTTTTGAAAAAATCCCTAAGCCCCGGGGTCACAATTTCATCAAAAATCTGACTTTCGGCAATTCACTCAAAAATGGTGCCAAACGGTTGCAAAGGCACCGCTGAAAGGTTTGGCGGTCGAAACAGAAGGGTATTTATGACAGGAAAAGAAATCAGCCTTCGACAACTTAACCGGCATAAAAAGATTTTTTTGAAAAAATCCCTAAGCCCCGGGGTCACAATTTCATCAAAAATCTGACTTTCGGCAATTCACTCAAAAATGGTGCCAAACGCTTGCAAATGCTCCGATGAAAGGTTTGGATGTCGAAACTGAAGGGTATTTATCACAGCAAAAGAAATCAGCCCTCGACAACTTAACTGGAAGCAAAAGATTTTTTTGAAAAAATCCCTAAGCCCCGGAGTCCCAATTTCATCAAAAAACTGACTTTCGACAATTCACTCAAAAATGGTGCCAAACGCTTGCAAATGCTCCGATGAAAGGTTTGGATGTTGAAACTGAAGGTTATTTATCACAGCAAAAGAAATCAGCCCTCGACAACTTAAACGGCAGAAAAAGATTTTTTTGAAAAAATCCCCAAGCCCCGGGGTCACAATTTCATCAAAAATCTGACTTTCGGCAATTCACTCAAAAATGGTGCCAAACGGTTGAAAATGCTCCCCTCAAAGGTTTGGCGGTAAAACAGAAGGCTTTTTATCACAGGACAAGAAATCAGCCCTCGACAACTTAAGCGGCAGAGAAATATTTTTTTGAAAAAATCCCTAAGCCCCGGGGTCACAATTTCATCAAAAATCTGACTTTCGGCAATTCACTCAAAAATGGTGCCAAACGGTTGCAAAGGCACCGCTGAAAGGTTTGGCGGTCGAAACAGAAGGGTATTTATGACAGGAAAAGAAATCAGCCCTCGACAACTAAACCGGCAGAAAAAGATTTTTTTGAAAAAATCCCTAAGCCCCGTGGTCACAACTTCATCAAAAATCTGACTTTTGGCAATTCACTCAAAAATGGTGCCAAACGGTTGAAAATGCTCCGCTGAAAGGTTTGGAGATCGAAACAGAAGGCTATTTATGACAGGAAAAGAAATCAGCCCTCGACAACTTAACTGGCAGAAAAAGATTTTTTTGAAAAAATCCCTAAGCCCCGGGGTCACAATTTCATCAAAAATCTGACTTTTGGCAATTCACTCAAAAATGGTGCCAAACGGTTGCAAATGCTCCCCTGAAAGGTTTGGCGGTCAAACAGAAAGCTTTTTATCACAGGACAAGAAATCAGCCCTCGACAACTAAACCAGTAGAAAAAGATTTTTTTGAAAAAATCCCTAAGCCCCGGGGTTACAATTTCATCAAACATCTGACTTTCGGCAATTCACTCAGAAATGGTGCCAAACAGTTGCAAAAGCTCAGCTGAAAGGTTTTGCGGTCGAAACAGAAGGGTATTTATGACAGGAAAAGATATCAGCCCTCGACAACTAAACCGGCAGAAAAAGATTTTTTTGAAAAAATCGCTAAGCCCCGGGGTCACAATTTCATCAAAAATCTGACTTTCGGCAATTCACTCAAAAATGGTGCCAAACGGTTGAAAATACTCCCCTCAAAGGTTTGGCGGTAAAACAGAAGGCTTTTTATCACAGGACAAGAAATCAGCCCTCGACAACTTAAGCGGCAGAGAAATATTTTTTTGAAAAAATCCCTAAGCCCCGGGGTCACAATTTCATCAAACATCTGACTTTCGGCAATTCACTCAAAAATGTTGCCAAACGGTTGCAAATGCTCCCCTGAAAGGTTTGGCGGTCAAACAGAAGGCTTTTTATCACAGGACAAGAAATCAGCCTTCGACAACTTAAGCGGCAGAGAAAGATTTTTTTGAAAAAATCCCTAAGCCCCGGGGTCACAATTTCATCAAAAATCTGACTTTCGGCAATTCACTCAAAAATGGTGCCAAACGGTTGCAAAGGCACCGCTGAAAGGTTTGGCGGTCGAAACAGAAGGGTATTTATGACAGGAAAAGAAATAAGCCCTCGACAACTAAACCGGCAGAAAAAGATTTTTTTGAAAAAATCCCTAAGCCCCGGGGTCACAATTTCATCAAAAATCTGACTTTTGGCAATTCACTCAGAAATGGTGCCAAACAGTTGCAAAAGCTCAGCTGAAAGGTTTGGCGGTCCAAACAGAAGGGTATTTATGACAGGAAAAGAAATCAACCCTCGACAACTAAACCGGCAGAAAAAGATTTTTTTGAAAAAATCCCTAAGCCCCGGGGTCACAATTTCATCAAAAATCTGACTTTTGGCAATTCACTCAAAAATGTTGCCAAACGGTTGAAAATGCTCCCCTCAAAGGTTTGGCGGTAAAACAGAAGGCTTTTTATCACAGGACAAGAAATCAGCCCTCGACAACTTAAGCGGCAGAGAAATATTTTTTTGAAAAAATCCCTAAGCCCCGGGGTCACAATTTCATCAAACATCTGACTTTCGGCAATTCACTCAAAAATGTTGCCAAACGGTTGCAAATGCTCCCCTGAAAGGTTTGGCGGTCAAACAGAAGGCTTTTTATCACAGGACAAGAAATCAGCCTTCGACAACTTAAGCGGCAGAGAAAGATTTTTTTGAAAAAATCCCTAAGCCCCGGGGTCACAATTTCATCAAAAATCTGACTTTCGGCAATTCACTCAAAAATGGTGCCAAACGGTTGCAAAGGCACCGCTGAAAGGTTTGGCGGTCGAAACAGAAGGGTATTTATGACAGGAAAAGAAATCAGCCTTCGACAACTTAACCGGCATAAAAAGATTTTTTTGAAAAAATCCCTAAGCCCCGGGGTCACAATTTCATCAAAAATCTGACTTTCGGCAATTCACTCAAAAATGGTGCCAAACGCTTGCAAATGCTCCGATGAAAGGTTTGGATGTCGAAACTGAAGGGTATTTATCACAGCAAAAGAAATCAGCCCTCGACAACTTAACTGGCAGCAAAAGATTTTTTTGAAAAAATCCCTAAGCCCCGGAGTCCCAATTTCATCAAAAAACTGACTTTCGACAATTCACTCAAAAATGGTGCCAAACGCTTGCAAATGCTCCGATGAAAGGTTTGGATGTTGAAACTGAAGGTTATTTATCACAGCAAAAGAAATCAGCCCTCGACAACTTAAACGGCAGAAAAAGATTTTTTTGAAAAAATCCCTAAGCCCCGGGGTCACAATTTCATCAAAAATCTGACTTTCGGCAATTCACTCAAAAATGGTGCCAAACGGTTGAAAATGCTCCCCTCAAAGGTTTGGCGGTAAAACAGAAGGCTTTTTATCACAGGACAAGAAATCAGCCCTCGACAACTTAAGCGGCAGAGAAATATTTTTTTGAAAAAATCCCTAAGCCCCGGGGTCACAATTTCATCAAAAATCTGACTTTCGGCAATTCACTCAAAAATGGTGCCAAACGGTTGCAAAGGCACCGCTGAAAGGTTTGGCGGTCGAAACAGAAGGGTATTTATGACAGGAAAAGAAATCAGCCCTCGACAACTAAACCGGCAGAAAAAGATTTTTTTGAAAAAATCCCTAAGCCCCGTGGTCACAACTTCATCAAAAATCTGACTTTTGGCAATTCACTCAAAAATGGTGCCAAACGGTTGAAAATGCTCCGCTGAAAGGTTTGGAGATCGAAACAGAAGGCTATTTATGACAGGAAAAGAAATCAGCCCTCGACAACTTAACTGGCAGAAAAAGATTTTTTTGAAAAAATCCCTAAGCCCCGGGGTCACAATTTCATCAAAAATCTGACTTTTGGCAATTCACTCAAAAATGGTGCCAAACGGTTGCAAATGCTCCCCTGAAAGGTTTGGCGGTCAAACAGAAAGCTTTTTATCACAGGACAAGAAATCAGCCCTCGACAACTAAACCAGTAGAAAAAGATTTTTTTGAAAAAATCCCTAAGCCCCGGGGTTACAATTTCATCAAACATCTGACTTTCGGCAATTCACTCAGAAATGGTGCCAAACAGTTGCAAAAGCTCAGCTGAAAGGTTTTGCGGTCGAAACAGAAGGGTATTTATGACAGGAAAAGATATCAGCCCTCGACAACTAAACCGGCAGAAAAAGATTTTTTTGAAAAAATCGCTAAGCCCCGGGGTCACAATTTCATCAAAAATCTGACTTTCGGCAATTCACTCAAAAATGGTGCCAAACGGTTGAAAATACTCCCCTGAGAGGTTTAGCGGTTGAAACAGAAGGGTATTTATCACAGGAAAAGAAATCAGCCCTCGACAACTTAAGCGGCAGAAAAATGTTTTTTTGAAAAAATCCCTAAGTTCACAATTTCGTCAAATATCTGACTTTCGGCATTTCACTCAAAAATGGTGCCAAACGGTTGCAAATGCTCCGCAGAAAGGTTTGGCGGTCGAAACAGAAGGGTATTTATGAAAGGAAAAGAAATCAGCCCTCGACAACTAAACCGGCAGGAAAAGATTTTTTTGAAAAAATCCCTAAGCCCCGGAGATTTCATCAAAAATCTGACTTTTGGCAATTCACTCAAAAATGGTGCGAAACGGTTGAAAATGCTCCGCTGAAAAGTTTGGAGGTCGAAACAGAAGGCTATTTATGACAGGAAAAGAAATCAGCCCTCGACAGCTTAACTGGCAGAAAAAGATTTTTTTGAAAAAATCCCTAAGCCCCGGGGTCACAATTTCATCAAAAATCTGACTTTCGGCAATTCACTCAAAAATGGTTGCAAACGGTTGAAAATGCTCC
This sequence comes from Podarcis filfolensis, assembly GCF_964270895.1. NCBI lineage: Eukaryota > Metazoa > Chordata > Lepidosauria > Squamata > Lacertidae > Podarcis > Podarcis filfolensis. Next base: position 12,848,278 of record NC_139612.1, read on the forward strand.
CCTCAAAGGTTTGGCGGTAAAACAGAAGGCTTTTTATCACAGGACAAGAAATCAGCCCTCGACAACTTAAGCGGCAGAGAAATATTTTTTTGAAAAAATCCCTAATCCCCGGGGTCACAATTTCATCAAAAATCTGACTTTCGGCAATTCACTCAAAAATGGTGCCAAACGGTTGCAAAGGCACCGCTGAAAGGTTTGGCGGTCGAAACAGAAGGGTATTTATGACAGGAAAAGAAATCAGCCCTCGACAACTAAACTGGCAGAAAAAGATTTTTTTGAAAAAATCCCTAAGCCCCGGGGTCACAATTTCATCAAAAATCTGACTTTCGGCAATTCACTCAAAAATGGTGCCAAACGCTTGCAAATGCTCCGATGAAAGGTTTGGATGTCGAAACTGAAGGGTATTTATCACAGCAAAAGAAATCAGCCCTCGACAACTAAACCAGCAGAAAAATATTTTTTTGAAAAAATCCCTAAGTTCACAATTTCATCAAATATCTGACTTTCGGCATTTCACTCAAAAATGGTGCCAAACGGTTGCAAATGCTCCGCAGAAAGGTTTGGCGGTCGAAACAGAAGGGTATTTATGACAGGAAAAGAAATCAGCCCTCGACAACTAAACCGGCAGAAAAAGATTTTTTTGAAAAAATCCCTAAGCCCCGGGGTCACAATTTCATCAAAAATCTGACTTTTGGCAATTCACTCAAAAATGGTGCCAAACGGTTGAAAATGCTCCCCTGAAAGGTTTGGCTGTCGAAACAGAAGGGTATTTATGACAGGAAAAGAAATCAGCCCTCGACAACTAAACCGGCAGAAAAAGGTTTTTTTGAAAAAATCCCTAAGCCCTGGGGTCACAATTTCATCAAAAATCTGACTTTTGGCAATTCACTCAAAAATGGTGCCAAACGGTTGAAAATGCTCCGCTGAAAGGTTTGGAGATCGAAACAGAAGGCTATTTATGACAGGAAAAGAAATCTGCCCTCGTCAACTTAACTGGCAGAAAAAGATTTTTTTGAAAAAATCCCTAAGCCCCGGGGTCACAATTTCATCAAAAATCTGACTTTTGGCAATTCACACAAAAATGGTGCCAAACGGTTGCAAATGCTCCGCTGAAAGGTTTGGCGGTCAAACAGAAGGCTATTTATGACAGGAAAAGAAATCTGCCCTCGTCAACTTAACTGGCAGAAAAAGATTTTTTTGAAAAAATCCCTAAGCCCCGGGGTCACAATTTCATCAAAAATCTGACTTTTGGCAATTCACTCAAAAATGGTGCCAAACGGTTGCAAATGCTCCCCTGAAAGGTTTGGCGGTCAAACAGAAAGCTTTTTATCACAGGACAAGAAATCAGCCCTCGACAACTAAACCGGCAGAAAAAGATTTTTTTGAAAAAATCCCTAAGTCCCGGGGTCACAATTTCATCAAACATCTGACTTTCGGCAATTCACTCAGAAATGGTGCCAAACAGTTGCAAAAGCTCAGCTGAAAGGTTTTGCGGTCGAAACAGAAGGGTATTTATGACAGGAAAAGATATCAGCCCTCGACAACTAAACCGGCAGAAAAAGATTTTTTTGAAAAAATCGCTAAGCCCCGGGGTCACAATTTCATCAAAAATCTGACTTTCGGCAATTCACTCAAAAATGGTGCCAAACGGTTGAAAATACTCCCCTGAGAGGTTTAGCGGTTGAAACAGAAGGGTATTTATCACAGGAAAAGAAATCAGCCCTCGACAACTTAAGCGGCAGAAAAATGTTTATTTGAAAAAATCCCTAAGTTCACAATTTCGTCAAATATCTGACTTTCGGCATTTCACTCAAAAATGGTGCCAAACGGTTGCAAATGCTCCGCAGAAAGGTTTGGCGGTCGAAACAGAAGGCTATTTATGACAGGAAAAGAAATCAGCCCTCGACAACTAAACCGGCAGAAAAAGATTTTTTTGAAAAAATCCCTAAGCCCCGGAGATTTCATCAAAAATCTGACTTTTGGCAATTCACTCAAAAATGGTGCGAAACGGTTGAAAATGCTCCGCTGAAAAGTTTGGAGGTCGAAACAGAAGGCTATTTATGACAGGAAAAGAAATCAGCCCTCGACAACTTAACTGGCAGAAAAAGATTTTTTTGAAAAAATCCCTAAGCCCCGGGGTCACAATTTCATCAAAAATCTGACTTTCGGCAATTCACTCAAAAATGGTTGCAAACGGTTGAAAATGCTCCCCTCAAAGGTTTGGCGGTAAAACAGAAGGCTTTTTATCACAGGACAAGAAATCAGCCCTCGACAACTTAAGCGGCAGAGAAATATTTTTTTGAAAAAATCCCTAATCCCCGGGGTCACAATTTCATCAAAAATCTGACTTTCGGCAATTCACTCAAAAATGGTGCCAAACGGTTGCAAAGGCACCGCTGAAAGGTTTGGCGGTCGAAACAGAAGGGTATTTATGACAGGAAAAGAAATCAGCCCTCGACAACTAAACCGGCAGAAAAAGATTTTTTTGAAAAAATCCCTAAGCCCCGGGGTCACAATTTCATCAAAAATCTGACTTTCGGCAATTCACTCAAAAATGGTGCCAAACGCTTGCAAATGCTCCGATGAAAGGTTTGGATGTCCAAACTGAAGGGTATTTATCACAGCAAAAGAAATAAGCCCTCGACAACTAAACCAGCAGAAAAATATTTTTTTGAAAAAATCCCTAAGTTCACAATTTCATCAAATATCTGACTTTCGGCATTTCACTCAAAAATGGTGCCAAACGGTTGCAAATGCTCCGCAGAAAGGTTTGGCGGTCGAAACAGAAGGGTATTTATGACAGGAAAAGAAATCAGCCCTCGACAACTAAACCGGCAGAAAAAGATTTTTTTGAAAAAATCCCTAAGCCCCGGGGTCACAATTTCATCAAAAATCTGACTTTTGGCAATTCACTCAAAAATGGTGCCAAACGGTTGAAAATGCTCCCCTGAAAGGTTTGGCTGTCGAAACAGAAGGGTATTTATGACAGGAAAAGAAATCAGCCCTCGACAACTAAACCGGCAGAAAAAGGTTTTTTTTAAAAAATCCCTAAGCCCTGGGGTCACAATTTCATCAAAAATCTGACTTTTGGCAATTCACTCAAAAACGGTGCCAAACGGTTGAAAATGCTCCGCTGAAAGGTTTGGAGATCGAAACAGAAGGCTATTTATGACAGGAAAAGAAATCTGCCCTCGTCAACTTAACTGGCAGAAAAAGATTTTTTTGAAAAAATCCCTAAGCCCCGGGGTCACAATTTCATCAAAAATCTGACTTTTGGCAATTCACACAAAAATGGTGCCAAACGGTTGCAAATGCTCCGCTGAAAGGTTTGGCGGTCAAACAGAAGGCTATTTATGACAGGAAAAGAAATCTGCCCTCGTCAACTTAACTGGCAGAAAAAGATTTTTTTGAAAAAATCCCTAAGCCCCGGGGTCACAATTTCATCAAAAATCTGACTTTTGGCAATTCACTCAAAAATGGTGCCAAACGCTTGCAAATGCTCCGATGAAAGGTTTGGATGTCGAAACTGAAGGGTATTTATCACAGCAAAAGAAATAAGCCCTCGACAACTAAACCAGCAGAAAAATATTTTTTTGAAAAAATCCCTAAGTTCACAATTTCATCAAATATCTGACTTTCGGCATTTCACTCAAAAATGGTGCCAAACGGTTGCAAATGCTCCGCAGAAAGGTTTGGCGGTCGAAACAGAAGGGTATTTATGACAGGAAAAGAAATCAGCCCTCGACAACTAAACCGGCAGAAAAAGATTTTTTTGAAAAAATCCCTAAGCCCCGGGGTCACAATTTCATCAAAAATCTGACTTTTGGCAATTCACTCAAAAATGGTGCCAAACGGTTGAAAATGCTCCCCTGAAAGGTTTGGCTGTCGAAACAGAAGGGTATTTATGACAGGAAAAGAAATCAGCCCTCGACAACTAAACCGGCAGAAAAAGGTTTTTTTGAAAAAATCCCTAAGCCCTGGGGTCACAATTTCATCAAAAATCTGACTTTTGGCAATTCACTCAAAAACGGTGCCAAACGGTTGAAAATGCTCCGCTGAAAGGTTTGGAGATCGAAACAGAAGGCTATTTATGACAGGAAAAGAAATCTGCCCTCGTCAACTTAACTGGCAGAAAAAGATTTTTTTGAAAAAATCCCTAAGTCACAGTTTCATCAAAAATCTGACTTTTGGCAATTCACACAAAAATGGTGCCAAACGGTTGCAAATGCTCCGCTGAAAGGTTTGGCGGTCAAACAGAAGGCTATTTATGACAGGAAAAGAAATCTGCCCTCGTCAACTTAACTGGCAGAAAAAGATTTTTTTGAAAAAATCCCTAAGCCCCGGGGTCACAATTTCATCAAAAATCTGACTTTTGGCAATTCACTCAAAAATGGTGCCAAACGCTTGCAAATGCTCCGATGAAAGGTTTGGATGTCGAAACTGAAGGGTATTTATCACAGCAAAAGAAATCAGCCCTCGACAACTAAACGAGCAGAAAAATATTTTTTTGAAAAAATCCCTAAGCCCCGGGGTCACAATTTCATCAAATATCTGACTTTCGGCAAGTCACTCAAAAATGGTGCCAAACGGTTGAAAATGCTCCGCAGAAAGGTTTGGCGGTCGAAACAGAAGGCTATTTATGACAGGAAAAGAAATCAGCCCTCGACAACTAAACCGGCAGAAAAAGATTTTTTTGAAAAAATCCCTAAGCCCCGGGGTCACAATTTCATCAAAAATCTGACTTTTGGCAATTCACTCAAAAATGGTGCCAAACGGTTGAAAATGCTCCCTTGAAAGGTTTGGCTGTCGAAACAGAAGGGTATTTATGATAGGAAAAGAAATCAGCCCTCGACAACTAAACCGGCAGAAAAAGGTTTTTTTGAAAAAATCCCTAAGCCCCGGGGTCACAATTTCATCAAAAATCTGACTTTTGGCAATTCACTCAAAAATGGTGCCAAACGGTTGAAAATGCTCCGCTGAAAGGTTTGGAGATCGAAACAGAAGGCTATTTATGACAGGACAAGAAATCAGCCCTCGACAACTTAAGCGGCAGAGAAATATTTTTTTGAAAAAATCCCTAAGCCCCGGGGTCACAATTTCATCAAAAATCTGACTTTCAGCAATTCACTCAAAAATGGTGCCAAACGGTTGAAAATGCTCCCCTGAGAGGTTTGGCGGTTGAAACAGAAGGGTATTTATCACAGGAAAAGAAATCAGCCCTCGACAACTTAAGCGTCAGAGAAATATTTTTTTGAAAAAATCCCTAAGCCCCGGGGGTCACAATATCTTCAAAAATCTGGCTTTCGGCAACTCACTCAAAAATACTGCCAAACGGTTGCAAATGCTCCCTTGAGAGGTTTGGCGGTCGAAACAGAAGCCTTTTTATCACTGGACAAGAAATCAGCCCTCGACAACTTAACCGGCAGAAAAAGATTTTTTTGAAAAAATCCCGAAGCCCCGGGGTCACAATTTCATCAAAAATCTGACTTTGGGCAATTCACTCAAAAATGGTGCCAAACGGTTGAAAATGCTCCCCTGTAAGGTTTGGCGGTAAAACAGAAGGCTTTTTATCACAGGACAAGAAATCAGCCCTCGACAACTTAAGCGGCAGGAAAAGATTTTTTTGAAAAAATCCCTAAGCCCCGGGGTCACAATTTCATCAAAAATCAGACTTTTGGCAATTCACTGAAAAATAGTGCAAAATGGTTGCATATGCTCCCCTGAGAGGTTTAGCGGTTGAAACAGAAGGCTTTTTATCACAGGACAAGAAATCAGCCCTCGACAACTTAAGCAGCAGAGAAATATTTTTTTGAAAAAATCCCTAAGCCCCGGGGTCACAATTTCATCAAAAATCTGACTTTCGGCAATTCACTCAAAAATGGTGCCAAACGGTTGCAGAGGCACCGCTGAAAGGTTTGGCGGTCGAAACAGAAGGGTATTTATGACAGGAAAAGAAATCAGCCCTCGACAACTAAACCGGCAGAAAAAGATTTTTTTGAAAAAATCCCTAAGCCCCGGCGTCACAATTTCATCAAAAATCTGACTTTCGGCAATTCACTCAAAAATGGTGCCAAACACTTGCAAATGCTCCCCTGAAAGGTTTGGAGGTTGAAACAGAAGGGTATTTATCACAGCAAAAAAAATCAGCCCTCGACAATTTAACCGGCAGAAAAAGATTTTTTAGAAAAAATCCCTAAGCCCCGGGGTCACAATTTCATCAAAAATCTGACTTTCGGCAATTCACTCAAAAATGGTGCCAAACGCTTGCAAATGCTCCGATGAAAGGTTTGGATGTCGAAACTGAAGGGTATTTATCACAGCAAAAGAAATCAGCCCTCGACAACTAAACCGGCAGAAAAATATTTTTTTGAAAAAATCCCTAAGTTCACAATTTCATCAAATATCTGACTTTCGGCATTTCACTCAAAAATGGTGCCAAACGGTTGCAAATGCTCCGCAGAAAGGTTTGGCGGTCGAAACAGAAGGGTATTTATGACAGGAAAAGAAATCAGCCCTCGACAACTAAACCGGCAGAAAAAGATTTTTTTGAAAAAATCCCTAAGCCCCGGGGTCACAATTTCATCAAAAATCTGACTTTTGGCAATTCACTCAAAAATGGTGCCAAACGGTTGAAAATGCTCCCCTGAAAGGTTTGGCTGTCGAAACAGAAGGGTATTTATGACAGGAAAAGAAATCAGCCCTCGACAACTAAATCGGCAGAAAAAGATTTTTTTGAAAAAATCCCTAAGCCCCGGGGTCACAATTTCATCAAAAATCTGACTTTTGGCAATTCACTCAAAAATGGTGCCAAACGGTTGCAAATGCTCCCCTGAAAGGTTTGGCGGTCAAACAGAAGGCTTTTTATCACAGGACAAGAAATCAGCCCTCGACAACTAAACCAGCAGAAAAAGATTTTTTAAAAAAATCCATAAGCCCGGGGTCACACTTTCATCAAACATCTGACTTTCGGCAATTCACTCAGAAATGGTGCCAAACGGTTGCAAATGCTCCGCTGAAAGGTTTGGCGGTCGAAACAGAAGGCTTTTTATCACAGGACAAGAAATCAGCCCTCGACAACTTAACTGGCAGAAAAAGATTTTTTTGAAAAAATCCCTAAGCCCCGGGGTCACAATTTCATCAAATATCTGACTTTCGGCATTTCACTCAAAAATGGTGCCAAACGGTTGCAAAAGCTCAGCTGAAAGGTTTGGCGGTCGAAACAGAAGGGTATTTATCACAGCAAAAGAAATCAGCCCTCGACAAATTAACCGGCAGAAAAAGATTTTTTTGAAAAAATCCCTAAGCCCCGGGGTCACAATTTCATCAAAAATCTGACATTCAGCAATTCACTCAAAAATGGTGCCAAACGGTTGAAAATGCTCCCCTGAGAGGTTTGGCGGTTGAAACAGAAGGGTATTTATCACAGGAAAAGAAATCAGCCCTCGACAACTTAAGCGTCAGAGAAATATTTTTTTGAAAAAATCCCTAAGCCCCGGGGTGACAATTTCATCAAACATCTGACTTTCTGCAATTCACTCAAAAATGGTGCCAAACGGTTGCAAATGCTCCGCAGAAAGGTTTGGCGGTCGAAACAGAAGGGTATTTATGACAGGAAAAGATATCAGCCCTCGACAACTAAACCGGCAGAAAAAGATTTTTTTGAAAAAATCCCTAAGCCCCGGGGGTCACAATATCTTCAAAAATCTGGCTTTCGGCAACTCACTCAAAAATACTGCCAAACGGTTGCAAATGCTCCCTTGAGAGGTTTGGCGGTCGAAACAGAAGGCTTTTTATCACAGGACAAGAAATCAGCCCTCGACAACTTAACCGGCAGAAAAAGATTTTTTTGAAAAAATCCCGAAGCCCCGGGGTCACAATTTCGTCAAAAATCTGACTTTGGGCAATTCACTCAAAAATGGTGCCAAACGGTTGAAAATGCTCCCCTGTAAGGTTTGGCGGTAAAACAGAAGGCTTTTTATCACAGGACAAGAAATCAGCCCTCGAAAACTTAAGCGGCAGAAAAAGATTTTTTTGAAAAAATCCCTAAGCCCCGGGGTCACAATATCTTCAAAAATCTGGCTTTCGGCAACTCACTCAAAAATACTGCCAAACGGTTGTAAATGCTCCCTTGAGAGGTTTGGCGGTCGAAACAGAAGGCTTTTTATCACAGGAGAAGAAATCAGCCCTCGACAACTTAACCGGCAGAAAAAGATTTTTTTGAAAAAATCCCTAAGCCCCGGGGTCACAATTTCATCAAAAATTTGACTTATAGCAATTCACTCAAAAATGGTGCAAAATGGTTGCAAATGCTCCCCTGAGACTTTTAGCGGTTGAAACAGAAGGCTTTTGATCACAGGACAAGAAATTAGCCCTGGACAACTTAACCGGCAGTAAAAGATTTTTTTGAAAAAATCCCTAAGCCCCGGGGTCACAATTTCATCAAAAATCTGACTTTCGGCAATTCACTCAAAAATGGTGCCAAACGGTTGCAAATGCTCCGCTGAAAGGTTTGGCTGTCGCAACAGAAGGGTATTTATGGCAGGAAAAGATATCAGCCCTCGACAACTAAACCGGCAGAAAAAGATTTTTTTTGAAGAAATCCCTAAGGCCCGGGGTCACAATATGTTCAAAAATCTGGCTTTCGGCAACTCACTCAAAAATACTGCCAAACGGTTGCAAATGCTCCCTTGAGAGGTTTGGCGGTCGAAACAGAAGGCTTTTTATCACAGGACAAGAAATCAGTCCTCGACAACTTAAGCGGCAGAAATTTTTTTTTTGAAAAAATCCCTAAGCCCCGGGGTCACAATTTCATTAAAAATCTGACTTTCGGCAATTCTCTCAAAAATAGTGCAAAATGCTTGCAAATGCTCCCCTGAGTGGTTTAGCGGTTGAAACAGAAGGCTTTTTATCACAGGAAAAGAAATCAGCCCTCGACAACTTAAGCGGCAGAAAAAGATTTTTTTGAAAAAAATCCCTAAGCCCCGGGGTAACAATTTCATCAAAAATCAGACTTTCGGCAGTTCACTCAAAAATGGTGCAAAATGGTGGCAAATGCTCCCCTGAGACTTTTAGCGGTTGAAACAGAAGGGTATTCATGACAGAAAAATATATCAGCCCTGGACAACTAAACCGGCAGAAAAAGATTTTTTTGAAAAAATCCCTAAGCCCCGGGGTCACAATTTCATCAAAAATCTGACTTTCCGCAATTCACTCAAAAATGGTGCAAAATGGTTGCAAATGCTCCGCTGAAAGGTTTGGCGGTTGAAACAGAAGGGTATTTATCACAGGACAAGAAATCAGCCCTCGACAACTTAACCGGCAGAAACAGATTTTTTTGAAAAAATCCCAAAGCCCCGGGGTCAGAATTTCATCAGAAATCTGACTTTCGTCAATTCACTCAAAAATGGTGCCAAACGGTTGCAAATGCTCCGCAGAAAGGTTTGGCGGTCGAAACAGAAGGGTATTTATCACAGGAAAGGATATCAGCCCTCGACAACTAAACCGGCAGAAAAAGATTTTTTTGAAAAAATCCCTAAGCCCCGGGGTCACAATATCTTCAAAAATCTGACTTTCGGCAATTCACTCAAAAATGGTGCCAAACGGTTGCAAATGCTCCGCAGAAAGGTTTGGCGGTCGAAACAGAAGGGTATTTATGACAGGAAAAGAAATCAGCCCTCGACAACTTAACCGGCAGAAAAAGATTTTTTTGAAAAAATCCCAAAGCCCCGGGGTCACAATGTCATCAAAAATCTGACTTTCGGCAATTCACTCAAAAATGGTGCCAAACGGTTGCAAATGCTCCGCTGAAAGGTTTGGAGGTCAAAAATGTAGGGTATTTATCACAACAAAAGAAATCAGCCCTCGACAACTTAACCGGCAGAAAAAGATTTTTTTGAAAAAATCCGAAAGCCCCGGGGTCACAATTTCATCAAAAATCTGACTTTCGGCAATTCACTCAAAAATGGTGCCAAACGGTTGCAAATGCTCCGCTGAAAGGTTTGGAGGTCAAAACTGTAGGGTATTTATCACAACAAAAGAAATCAGCCCTCGACAACTTAACCGGCAGAAAAAGATTTTTTTGAAAAAATCACTAAGCCCCGGGGTCACAATTTCATCAAAAATCTGACTTTCGGCAATTCACTCAAAAATTGTGCCAAACGGTTGCAAATGCTCCCCTGAAGGTTTGGCGGTAAAACAGAAGGCTTTTTATCACAGGATAAAAATCAGCCCTCGACAACTTAACCGGCAGAAAAAGATTTTTTTGAAAAAATCCCTAAGCCCCGGGGTCACAATATCTTCAAAAATCTGGCTTTCGGCAACTCACTCAAAAATACTGCCAAACGGTTGTAAATGCTCCCTTGAGAGGTTTGGCGGTAGAAACAGAAGGCTTTTTATCACAAGAGAAGAAATCAGCCCTCGACAACTTAACCGGCAGAAAAAGATTTTTTTGAAAAAATCCCTAAGCCCCGGGGTCACAATTTCATCAAAAATCTGACTTTCGGCAATTCACTCAAAAATGGTGCAAAATGGTTGCAAATGCTCCGCTGAAAGGTTTGGCGGTCGAAACAGGAGGGTATTTATCACAGGAAAAGAAATAAGCCCTCGACAACATAAGCGGCAGGAAAAGATTTTTTTGAAAAAATCCCAAAGCCCCGGGGTCACAATTTCATCAAAAATCTGGCTTTTGGCAACTCACTCAAAAATACTGCCAAACGGTTGCAAACGCTCCGCTGAAAGGTTTGGATGTCGAATCTGAAGGGTATTCATCACAGGAAAAGAAATCAGCCCTTGACAACTTAACCGGCAGAAAATTTTTTTTTTGAAAAAATCCCTATGCCCCGGGGTCACAATTTCATCAAAAATCTGACTTTCGGCAATTCACTCAAAAATGGTGCCAAACGGGTGAAAATGCTCCCCGGAGAGGTTTAGCGGTTGAAACAGAAGGGTATTTATCACAGGAAAAGATATCAGCCCTCGACAACTTAAGCGTCAGAGAAATATTTTTTTGAAAAAATCCCTAAGCCCCGGGGTCACAATTTCATCAAACATCTGACTTTCGGCAATTCACTCAAAAATGGTGCCAAACGGTTGCAAGTGCTCCGCTGAAATGTTTGGAGGTCGAAACTGTAGGGTATTTATCACAACAAAAGAAATCAGCCCTCGACAACTTAACCGGCAGAAAAAGATTTTTTTGAAAAAATCCCTAAGCCCCGGGGTCACAATTTCATCAAAAATCTGACTTTCGGCAATTCACTCAAAAATGGTGAAAAATGGTTGCAAATGCTCCCCTGAGAGTTTTAGCGGTTGAAACAGAAGGCTTTTTATTACAGGACAAGAAATCAGCCCACGACAACTTAACCGGCAGGAAAAGATTTTTTTGAAAAAATCCCTAAGCCCAGGGGTCACAATTTCATCAAAAATCTGACTTTCGGCAATTCACTCAAAAATGGTGCCAAACGATTGAAAATGCTCCCCTGAATGGTTTGGCGGTCGAAACAGAAGGGTATTTATCACAGGAAAAGAAATCAGCCCTCGACAACTTAAGCGGCAGAAAAAGATTTTTGCGAAAAATCCCTAAGCCCCGGGGTCACAATTTCATCAAACATCTCACTTTCGGCAATCCACTCAAAAATGGTGTCAAACGGTTGAAAATGCTCCCCTGTAAGGTTTGGCGGTAAAACGGAAGGCTTTTTATCACAGGACAAGAAATCAGCCGTCGACAACTTAAGCGGCAGAAAAAGATTTTTTTGAAAAAATCCTTAACCCCGGGGTCACAATTTCATCAAACATCTCACTTTCGGCAATCCACTCAAAAATGGTGTCAAACGGTTGAAAATGCTCCCCTGTAAGGTTTGGCGGTAAAACGGAAGGCTTTTTATCACAGGACAAGAAATCAGCCCTCGACAACTTAACCGGCAGAAAAAGATTGTTTTGAAAAATTCCCTAAGCCCCGGGGTCACAATTTCATCAAAAATCTGACTTTCGGCAATTCACACAAAAATGGTGCCAAACGGTTGCAAATGCTCCGCTGAAAGGTTTGGCGGTCGAAACAGAAGGGTATTTATGACAGGAAAAGTAATCAGCCCTCAACAACTAAACCGGCAGAAAAAGATTTTTTTTGAAAAAATCCCTAAGCCCCGGGGTCACAATATCTTCAAAAATCTGGCTTTCGGCAACTCACTCAAAAATACTGCCAAACGGTTGCAAATGCTCCCTTGAGAGGTTTGGCGGTCGAAGCAGAAGGCTTTTTATCACAGGACAAGAAATCAGCCCTCGAGAACTTAAGCGGCAGAAAAAGATTTTTTTGAAAAAATCCCAAACCCCGGGGTCACAATTTCATCAAAAATGTCACTTTTGGCAATTCACTCAAAAATGGTGCCAAACGGTTGCAAATGCTCCGCTGGAAGGTTTGGAGGTCGAAACTGTAGGGTATTTATGACAGGAAAAGAAATCAGCCCTCGACAACTAAACCGGCAGAAAAAGATTTTTTTGAAGAAATCCCTAAGCCCCGGGGTCACAATTTCATCAAAAATCTGACTTTTGGCAATTCACTCAAAAATGGTGCCAAACGGTTGCAAATGCTCCCCTGAAAGGTTTGGAGGTCGAAACTGAAGGGTATTTATCACAGGACAAGAAATCAGACCTCGACAACTTAAGCGGAAGAAAAAGATTTTTTTGAAAAAATCCCTAAGCCCCGGGGTCACAATTTCATCAAAAATCTGGCTTTCGGAATTCACTCAAAAATGGTGCAAAATGGTTGCAAATGCTCCCCTGAGACTTTTAGCGGTTGAAACAGAAGGCTTTTTATCACAGGACAAGAAATCAGCCCTCGACAACTTAACCGGCAGAAAAAGATTTTTTTGAAAAAATCCGTAAGCCCCGGGGTCATAATTTCATCAAAAATCTGACTTTCGGCAATTCACTCAAAAATGGTGCCAAACGGGAAAGAATGCTCCCCTGAAAGATTTGGAGGTAAAACAGAAGGCTTTTTATCACAGGACAAGAAATCAGCCCTCGACAACTTAAGCGGAAAAAAAATATTTTTTTGAAAAATTCCCTAAGCCGCGCGGTCACAATTTCATCAAAAATCTGACTTTCGGCAATTCACTCAAAAATGGTGCCAAACGGTTGCAAATGCTCCCCTGAAAGGTTTGGAGGTCGAAACTGAAGGGTATTTATAACAGCAAAAGAAATAAGCCCTCGACAACGTAACCAGCAGAAATTTTTTTTTTCTAAAAATCCCAAACCCCGGGGTCACAATTTCATCAAACATCTGACTTTCGGCAATTCACTCAAAAATGGTGCCAAACACTTGCAAATGCTCCGCTGAAAGCTTTGGAGGTCGAAACAGAAGGCTTTTTATCACAGGACAAGAAATCAGGCCTCGACAACTAAACCGGCAGAAAAAGATTTTTTTGAAAAAATCCCTAAGCCCCGGGGTCATAATTTCCTTAAAAAATCTGGCTTTCGGGAATTCACTCAAAAATGGTGCCAAACGGTTGCAAATACTCCGCTGGAAGGTTTGGAGGTCGAAACTGTAGGGTATTTATCACAACAAAAGAAATCAGCCCTCGACAACTAAACCGGCAGAAAAAGATTTTTTAGAAAAAATCCCTAAGCCCCGGGGTCACAATTTCATCAAAAATCTGACTTTTGGCAATTCACTCAAAAATGGTGCCAAACGCTTAGAAATGCTCCGCTGAAAGGTTTGGCGGTAAAACAGAAGGCTTTTTATCACAGGACAAGAAATCAGCCCTCGACAACTTAAGCGGGAAAAAAATATTTTTTTGAAAAAATCCCTAAGCCCCGGGGTCACGATTTCATCAAACATCTGACTTTCGGCAATTCACTCAAAAATGGTGCCAAACGCTTGGAAATGCTCCGCTGAAAGGTTTGGCGGTCGAAACAGAAGGCTTTTTATGACAGGAAAAGAAATCAGCCCTCGACAACTTAAGCGGCAGAGAAATATTTTTTTGAAAAAATCCCTAAGCCCCGGGGTCACAATTTCATCAAACATCTGACTTTCGGCAATTCACTCAAAAATGGTGCCAAACGGTTGCAAATGCTCAGCTGAAAGGTTTGGCGGTCGAAACAGAAGGGTATTTATGACAGGAAAAGATATCAGCCCTCGACAACTAAACCGTCAGAAAAAGATTTTTTTGGAAAAATCTCTAAGCCCCGGGGTCACAATTTCATCAAAAATCTGACTTTCGGCAATTCACTCAAAAATGGTGCCAAACGGTTGAAAATGCTCCCCTGAAAGGTTTGGAGGTTGAAACAGAAGGGTATTTATCACAGCAAAAGAAATCAGCACTCGACAACTTAACCGGCAGAAAAAGATTTTTTAGAAAAAATCCCTAAGCCCCGGGGTCACAATTTCATCAAAAATCTGACTTTCAGCAATTCACTCAAAAATGGTGCCAAACGGTTGCAAATGCTCTGCTGAAAGGTTTGGAGGTCGAAACTGAAGGGTATTTATCACAGCAAAAGAAATAAGCCCTCGACAACTTAACCGGCAGAAAAAATTTTTTTTCAAAAAATCCCAAACCCCAGGGTCACAATTTCATCAAAAATGTGACTTTCGGCAATTCACTAAAAAATGGTGCCAAACGGTTGAAAATGCTCCGCTGAAAGGTTTGGCGGTCGAAAAAGAAGTGTATTTATCACAGCAAAAGAAATCAGCCCTCGACAACTTAACCAGCAGAAAAAAATTTTTTAGAAAAAATCCCTAAGCCCCGGGGTCACAATTTCATCAAAAATCTGAGTTTCGGCAATTCACTCAAAAATGGTGCCAAACGGTTGCAAATGCTCTGCTGAAAGGTTTGGAGGTCGAAACTGAAGGGTATTTATCACAGCAGAAGAAGTCAGCCCTCGACAACTTAACCGGCAGAAAAAAATTTTTTTCAAAAAATCCCAAACCGCGGGGTCACAATTTCATCAAAAATCTGACTTTCGGCAATTCACTCAAAAATGGTGCCAAACGGTTGCAAATGCTCCCCTGAAAAGTTTGGCGGTAAAACAGAAGGCTTTTTTCACAAAAAAAGATATCAGCCCTCGACAACTTAAGCGGCAGAAAAAGATCTTTTTGAAAAAATCCCTAAGCCCCGGGGTCACAATTTCATCAAAAATCTGACTTTCGGCAATTCACTCAAAAATGGTGCCAAACGGTTGAAAATACTCCCCTGAGAGGTTTAGCGGTAAAACAGACGGCTTTTTATCACAGGCCAAGAAATCAGCCCTTGACAACTTAACCGGCAGAAAAAGATTTTTTTGAAAAAATCCCTAAATCTCGGGGTCACAATTTCATCAAAAATCTGACTTTCGGCAATTCACTCAAAAACGGTGCCAAACGGTTGCAAATGCTCCCCTGAAAGGTTTGGAGGTCGAAACTGAAGGGTATTTATAACAGCAAAAGAAATAAGCCCTCGACAACGTAACCTGCAGAAATTTTTTTTTTCTAAAAATCCCAAACCCCGGGGTCACAATTTCATCAAACATCTGACTTTCGGCAATTCACTCAAAAATGGTGCCAAACACTTGCAAATGCTCCGCTGAAAGCTTTGGAGGTCGAAACAGAAGGCTTTTTATCACAGGACAAGAAATCAGGCCTCGACAACTAAACCGGCAGAAAAAGATTTTTTTGAAAAAATCCCTAAGCCCCGGGGTCACAATTTCATCAAAAATCTGACTTTCGGCAATTCACTCAAAAATGGTGCCAAACGCTTGGAAATGCTCCGCTGAAAGGTTTGGCGGTCGAAACAGAAGGCTTTTTATGACAGGAAAAGAAATCAGCCCTCGACAACTTAACCGGCAGAAAAAGATTTTTTTGAAAAAATTCCTAAGCCCCGGGGTCACAATTTCATCAAAAATCTGACTTTCGGCAATTCACTCAAAAATGGTGCCAAACGGTTGCAAATGCTCCGCTGAAAGGTTTGGCGGTCGAAACAGAAGGGTATTTATGACAGGAAAAGAAATAAGCCCTCGACAACTAAACCGGCAGAAAAAGATTTTTTTGAAAAAATCCCAAAGCCCCGGGGTCACAATTTCATCAAAAATCTGACTTTCAGCAATTCACTCAAAAATGGTGCCAAACGGTTGCAAATGCTCACCTGAAAAGATTGGAGGTCGAAACAGAAGGGTATTTATGACAGGAAAAGAAATCAGCCCTCGACAACTAAACCGGCAGCAAAAGATTTTTTTGAAAAAATCCCTAAGCCGCGAGGTCACAATTTCATCAAAAATCTGACTTTCGGCAATTCACTCAAAAATGGTGCCAAACACTTGCAAATGCTCCGCTGAAAGGTTTGGAGGTCGAAACAGAAGGCTTTTTATCACAGGACAAGAAATCAGGCCTCGACAAGTTAACCGGCAGAAAAAGATTTTTTTGAAAAAATCCCAAACTCGGGGTCACAATTTCTTCAAAAATCTGGCTTTCGGCAATTCACTCAAAAATGGTGCCAAACGGTTGACAATGCTTCCCTGAAAGGTTTGGCGGTAAAACAGAAGGCTTTTTATCACAGGAAAAGAAATCAGCCCTCGACAACTAAATCAGCAGAAAAAGATTTTTTTGAAAAAATCCCTAAGCCACGCGGGGTCACAATTTCATCAAAAATCTGACTTTCGGCAATTCACTCAAAAATGGTGCCAAACGGTTGCAAATGCTCCGCTGAAAGGTTTGGATGTCGAAACTGAAGTGTATTTATCACAGCAAAAGAAATCAGCCCTCGACAACTTAAGCGGCAGAAAAATATTTTTTTGAAAAAATCCCTAACCCTGGGGTCACAATTTCATCAAAAATCTGACTTTCGGCAATTCACTCAAAATGGTGCAAAATGGTTGCAAATGCTCCCTTGAGAGATTTAGCGGTTGAAACAGAAGGGTATTTATCACAGCAAAAGAAATCAGACCTCGACAACTTAACAGGCAGAAAAAGATTTTTTTCAAAAAATCCCTAACCCCCGGGGTCACAATTTCATCAAAAATCTGACTTTCGGCAATTAACTCAAAAATGGTGCCAAACGGTTGCAAATTCTCCCCTGAAAGGTTGGGCGGTAAAACAGAAGGCTTTTTATCACAGCAAAAGAAATCAGCACTCGACAACTTAACCGGCAGAAAAAGATTTTTTAGAAAAAATCCCTAAGCCCCGGGGTCACAATTTCATCAAAAATCTGACTTTCGGCAATTCACTCAAAAATGGTGCCAAACGGTTGCAAATGCTCAGCAGAAAGGTTTGGAGGTCGAAACTGAAGGGTATTTATCACAGCAAAAGAAATAAGCCCTCGACAACTTAACCGGCAGAAAAAATTTTTTTTCAAAAAATCCCAAACCCCAGGGTCACAATTTCATCAAAAATGTGACTTTCGGCAATTCACTAAAAAATGGTGCCAAACGGTTGAAAATGCTCCGCTGAAAGGTTTGGCGGTCGAAAAAGAAGTGTATTTATCACAGCAAAAGAAATAAGCCCTCGACAACTTAACCGGCAGAAAATTTTTTTTTCAAAAAATCCCAAACCCCAGGGTCACAATTTCATCAAAAATGTGACTTTCGGCAATTCACTCAAAAATGGTGCCAAACGGTTGAAAATGCTCCGCTGAAAGGTTTGGCGGTCGAAAAAGAAGTGTATTTATCACAGCAAAAGAAATCAGCCCTCGACAACTTAACCAGTAGAAAAAAATTTTTTAGAAAAAATCCTTAAACCCCGGGGTCACAATTTCATCAAAAATCTGACTTTCGGCAATTCACTCAAAAATGGTGCCAAACGGTTGAAAATGCTCCCCTGAAAGGTTTGGAGGTCGAAACTGAAGGGTATTTATCACAGCAAAAGAAATCAGCCCTCGACAACTTAAGCGGCAGAAAAAAAATTTTTTCAAAAAATCCCAAACCCCGGGGTCACAATTTCATCAAAAATCTGACTTTCGGCAATTCACTCAAAAATGGTGCCAAACGGTTGCAAATGCTCCCCTGAAAGGTTTGGCGGTAAAACAGAAGGCTTTTTATCACAGGAGAAGAAATCAGCCCTCGACAACTTAAGTGGCAGAGAAATATTTTTTTGAAAAAATCCCTAAGCCCCGGGGTCACAATTTCATCAAAAATCTGACTTTCGGCAATTCACTCAAAAATGGTGCCAAACGGTTGAAAATGCTCCCCTGAAAGGTTTGGAGGTCGAAACTGAAGGGTATTTATCACAGCAAAAGAAATAAGCCCTCGACAACGTAACCAGCAGAAATTTTTTTTTTCTAAAAATCCCAAACCCCGGGGTCACAATTTCATCAAACATCTGACTTTCGGGAATTCACTCAAAAATGGTGCCAAACGGTTGAAAATGCTCCGCTGAAAGGTTTGGCGGTCGAAAAAGAAGTGTATTTATCACAGCAAAAGAAATCAGCCCTCGACAACTTAACCAGCAGAAAAAATTTTTTTAGAAAAAATCCCTAAGCCCCGGGGTCACAATTTCATCAAAAATCTGACTTTCGGCAATTCACTCAAAAATGGTGCCAAACGGTTGCAAATGCTCTGCTGAAAGGTTTGGAGGTCGTAACTGAAGGGTATTTATCACAGCAAAAGAAATAAGCCCTCGACAACTTAACCGGCAGAAATTTTTTTTTTCAAAAAATCCCAAACCCCAGGGTCACAATTTCATCAAAAATGTGACTTTCGGCAATTCACTCAAAAATGGTGCCAAACGGTTGAAAATGCTCCGCTGAAAGGTTTGGCGGTCGAAAAAGAAGTGTATTTATCACAGCAAAAGAAATCAGCCCTCGACAACTTAACCAGCAGAAAAAAATTTTTTAGAAAAAATCCTTAAACCCCGGGGTCACAATTTCATCAAAAATCTGACTTTCGGCAATTCACTCAAAAATGGTGCCAAACGGTTGAAAATGCTCCCCTGAAAGGTTTGGCGGTAAAACAGAAGGCTTTTTATCACAGGAAAAGAAATCAGCCCTCGACAACTTAAGCGGAAGAAATATATTTTTTTGAAAAAATCCCTAAGCCGCGGGGTCACAATTTTATCAAAAATCTGACTTTCTGCAATTCACTCAAAAAAGGTGCCAAACGGTTGAAAATCCTCCCCTGAAAGGTTTGGAGGTTGAAACAGAAGGGTATTTATCACAGCAAAAAAAATCAGCCCTCGACAACTTAACCGGCAGAAAAAGATTTTTTTAGAAAAAATCCCTAAGCCCCGGGGTCACAATTTCATCAAAAATCTGGCTTTCGGCAATTCACTCAAAAATGGTGCCAAATGGTTGCAAATGCTCTGCTGAAAGGTTTGGAGGTCGAAACTGAAGGGTATTTATCACAGCAAAAGGAATAAGCCCTCGACAACTTAACCGGCAGAAAAAAATTTTTTTCAAAAAATCCCAAACCCCAGGGTCACAATTTCATCAAAAATGTGACTTTCGGCAATTCACTCAAAAATGGTGCCAAACGGTTGAAAATGCTCCGCTGAAAGATTTGGCGGTCGAAACAGAAGGGTATTTATCACAGCAAAAGAAATCAGCACACGACAACCTAACCAGCAGAAAAAAATTTTTTAGAAAAAATCCTTAAACCCCGGGGTCACAATTTCATCAAAAATCTGACTTTCGGCAATTCACTCAAAAATGGTGCCAAACGGTTGAAAATGCTCCCCTGAAATTTTTGGCGGTAAAACAGAAGGCTTTTTATCACAGGAAAAGAAATCAGCCCTCGACAACTTAAGCGGAAGAAATATATTTTTTTGAAAAAATCCCTAAGCCGCGGGGGTCACAATTTCATCAAAAAACTGACTTTCGGCAATTCACTCAAAAATGGTGCAAAATGGTTGCAAATGCTCACCTGAGAGGTCTAGCGGTTGAAGCAGAAGGCTTTTTATCACAGCAAAAGGAATCAGCACTCGACAACTTAAGTGGCAGAAAAAGATTTTTTTGAAAAAAATCCCTAAGCCCCGGGGTCACAATTTCATCAAAAATCTGACTTTCGGCAATTCACTCAAAAATGGTGCCAAACGGTTGAAAATGCTCAGCTGAAAGGTTTGGCGGTAAAACAGAAGGGTATTTATGACAGGAAAAGATATCAGCCCTCGACAACTAAACCGGTAGAAAAATATTTTTTTGAAAAAATCCCTAAGCCGCGGGGGTCACAATTTCATCAAAAATCTGACTTTCGGCAATTCACTCAAAAATGGTGCCAAACACTTGCAAATGCTCCGGTGAAAGGTTTAGAGGTCGAAACAGAAGGCTTTTTTCACAGGACAAGAAATCAGGCCTCGACAACTTAACCGGCAGAAAAAGATTTTTTTGAAAAAATCCCTAAGCCCCGGGGTCACAATTTCATCAAAAATCTGACTTTCGGAAATTCACTCAAAAATGGTGCCAAACGGTTGCAAATGCTCCGCTGAAAGGTTTGGCGGTCGAAACAGAAGGGTATTTATGACAGGAAAAGAAATCAGCCCTCGACAACTAAACCGGCAGAAAAAGATTTTTTTGAAAAAATCCCAAACCCCGGGGTCACAATTTCATCAAAAATCTGACTTTCGGCAATTTACTCAAAAATGGTGCCAAACGGTTGCAAATGCTCCCCTGAAAGGTTTAGAGGTCGAAACAGAAGGGTATTTATCACAGCAAGAGAAATCAGCCCTCGACAACTTAAGCGCAGAGAAATATTTTTTTGAAAAAATCCCTTAGCCCCGGGGTCACAATTTCATCAAACATCTGACTTTCGGCCATTCACTCAAAAATGGTTCCAAACGGTTGCAAATGCTCAGCTGAAAGGTTTGGCGGTCGAAACAGAAGGGTATTTATGACAGGAAAAGAAATCAGCCCACGACAACTTAACCGGCAGAAAAAGATTTTTTTGAAAAAATCCCTAAGCCCCGGGGTCACAATTTCATCCATTATCTGACTTTCGGCAATTCACTCAAAAATGGTGCCAAACACTTGCAAATGCTCCGCTGAAAGGTTTGGAGGTCGAAACAGAAGGCTTCTTATCACAGGGCAAGAAATCAGCCCTCGACAACTTAACCGGCAGAAAAAGATTTTTTTGAAAAAATCCCTAAGCCCCGGGGTCACAATTTCATCAAAAATCTGACTTTCGGCAATTCACTCAAAAATGGTGCCAAACGGTTGCAAATGCTCCCCTGAAAGGTTTAGAGGTCGAAACAGAAGGGTATTTATCACAGCAAAAGAAATCAGCCCTCGACAACTTAAGCGCAGAGAAATATTTTTTTGAAAAAATCCCTAAGCCCCGGGGTCACAATTTCATCAAACATCTGACTTTCGGCCATTCACTCAAAAATGGTGCCAAACGGTTGCAAATGCTCAGCTGAAAGGTTTGGCGGTCGAAACAGAAGGGTATTTATGACAGGAAAAGAAATCAGCCCTCGACAACTAAACCGGCAGAAAAAGTTTTTTTGAAAAAATCCCTAAGCCGCGGGGTCACAATTTCATCAAAAATCTGACTTTCGGCAATTCACTCAAAAATGGTGCTAAACGGTTGCAAATGCTCCCCTGAAAGGTTTGGCGGTCGAAACAGAAGGCTATTTATCACAGGACAAGAAATCAGCCCTCGACAACTTAACCGGCAGAAAAAGATTTTTTTGAAAAAATCCCTAAGCCCCGGGGTCACAATTTCATCCATTATCTGACTTTCGGCAATTCACTCAAAAATGGTGCCAAACACTTGCAAATGCTCCGCTGAAAGGTTTGGAGGTCGAAACAGAAGGCTTCTTATCACAGGGCAAGAAATCAGGCCTCGACAAATTAACCGGCAGAAAAAGATTTTTTTGAAAAAATCCCTAAGCCCCGGGGTCACAATTTCTTCAAAAATCTGACTTTCGGCAATTCTCTCAAAAATGGAGCCAAACGGTTGCAAATGCTCCGCTGAAAGGTTTGGAGGTCGAAACTGTAGGGTATTTATCACAACAAAAGAAATCAGCCCTCGACAACTTAACCGGCAGAAAAAGATTTTTTTGAAAAAATGCCTAAGCCCCGGGGTCACAATTTCATCAAAAATCTGACTTTTGGCAATTCACTCAAAAATGCTGCCAAATGGTTGAAAATGCTCCCCTGAAAGGTTTGGCGGTCGAAACAGAAGGGTATTTGTCACAGGAAAAGAAATCAGCCCTCGACAATTTAAGCGGCAGGAAAAGATTTTTTTGAAAAAATTCCTAAGCCCCGGGGTCACAATTTCATCAAAAATCTGACTTTCGGCAATTCACTCAAAAATGGTGCCAAACGGTTGCAAATGCTCCCCTGAAAGGTTTGGAGGTCGAAACAGAAGGGTATTTATCACAGCAAAAGAAATCAGCCCTCGACAACTTAAGCGCAGAGAAATATTTTTTTGAAAAAATCCCTAAGCCCCGGGGTCACAATTTCATCAAACATTTGACTTTCGGCCATTCACTCAAAAATGGTTCCAAACGGTTGCAAATGCTCAGCTGAAAGGTTTGGCGGTCGAAACAGAAGGGTATTTACCACAGGACAAGAAATCAGCCCTCGACAACTTAACCGGCAGAAAAAGATTTTTTTGAAAAAATCCCTAAGCCCCGGGGTCACAATTTCTTCAAAAATCTGACTTTCGGCAATTCTCTCAAAAATGGAGCCAAGCGGTTGCAAATGCTCCGCTGAAAGGTTTGGAGGTCGAAACTGTAGGGTATTTATCACAACAAAAGAAATCAGCCCTCGACAACTTAACCGGCAGAAAAAGATTTTTTTGAAAAAATCCCTAAGCCCCGGGGTCACAATTTCATCAAAAATCTGACTTTCGGCAATTCACTCAAAAATGCTGCCAAATGGTTGAAAATGCTCCCCTGAAAGGTTTGGCGGTCGAAACAGAAGGGTATTTATCACAGCAAAAGAAATCAGCCCTCGACAACTTAAGCGCAGAGAAATATTTTTTTGAAAAAATCCCTAAGCCCCGGGGTCACAATTTCATCAAAAATCTGACTTTCGGCAATTCACTCAAAAATGGTGCTAAACGGTTGCAAATGCTCCCCTGAAAGGTTTGGCGGTCGAAACAGAAGGGTATTTACCACAGGACAAGAAATCAGCCCTCGACAACTTAACCGGCAGAAAAAGATTTTTTTGAAAAAATCCCTAAGCCCCGGGGTCACAATTTCATCAAAAATCTGACTTTCGGCAATTCACTCAAAAATGCTGCCAAATGGTTGAAAATGCTCCCCTGAAAGGTTTGGCGGTCGAAACAGAAGGGTATTTGTCACAGGAAAAGAAATCAGCCCTCGACAATTTAAGCGGCAGAAAAAGATTTTTTTGAAAAACTTCCTAAGCCCCGGGGTCACAATTTCATCAAAAATCTGACTTTCGGCAATTCACTCAAAAATGGTGCCAAACGGTTGCAAATGCTCCCCTAAAAGGTTTGGAGGTCGAAACAGAAGGGTATTTATCACAGCAAAAGAAATCAGCCCTCGACAACTTAAGCGCAGAGAAATATTTTTTTGAAAAAATCCCTAAGCCCCGGGGTCACAATTTCATCAAACATTTGACTTTCAGCCATTCACTCAAAAATGGTTCCAAACGGTTGCAAATGCTCAGCTGAAAGGTTTGGCGGTCGAAACAGAAGGGTATTTATGACAGGAAAAGAAATCAGCCCTCGACAACTAAACCGGCAGAAAAAGTGTTTTTGAAAAAATCCCTAAGCCGCGGGGTCACAATTTCATCAAAAATCTGACTTTCGGCAATTCACTCAAAAATGGTGCTAAACGGTTGCAAATGCTCCCCTGAAAGGTTTGGCGGTCGAAACAGAAGGGTATTTACCACAGGACAAGAAATCAGCCCTCGACAACTTAACCGGCAGAAAAAGATTTTTTTGAAAAAATCCCTAAGCCCCGGGGTCACAATTTCTTCAAAAATCTGACTTTCGGCAATTCACTCAAAAATGGAGCCAAACGGTTGCAAATGCTCCGCTGAAAGGTTTGGAGGTCGAAACTGTACGGTATTTATCACAACAAAAGAAATCAGCCCTCGACAACTTAACCGGCAGAAAAAGATTTTTTTGAAAAAATCCCTAAGCCCCGGGGTCACAATTTCATCAAAAATCTGACTTTCGGCAATTCACTCAAAAATGCTGCCAAATGGTTGAAAATGCTCCCCTGAAAGGTTTGGCGGTCGAAACAGAAGGGTATTTGTCACAGGAAAAGAAATCAGCCCTCGACAATTTAAGCGGCAGAAAAAGATTTTTTTGAAAAAATTCCTAAGCCCCAGGGTCACAATTTCATCAAAAATCTGACTTTCGGCAATTCACTCAAAAATAGTGCCAAATGGTTGCAAATGCTCAGCTGAAAGCTTTGGCGGTAAAACAGAAGGCGTTTTATCACAGGACAAGAAATCAGCCCTCGACAACTTAACCGGCAGAAAAAGATTTTTTTGAAAAAATCCCTAAGCCGCGGGGTCACAATTTCATCAAAAATCTGACTTTCGGAAATTCACTCAAAAATGGTGCCAAACGGTTGCAAATGCTCAGCTGAAAGGTTTGGAGGTCGAAACTGAAGGGTATTTATCACAGCAAAAGAAATAAGCCCTCGACAACTTAACCGGCAGAAAATTTTTTTTTTCAAAAAATCCCAAACCCCAGGGTCACAATTTCATCAAAAATGTGACTTTCGGCAATTCACTAAAAAATGGTGCCAAACGGTTGAAAATGCTCCGCTGAAAGGTTTGGCGGTCGAAAAAGAAGTGTATTTATCACAGCAAAAGAAATAAGCCCTCGACAACTTAACCGGCAGAAAATTTTTTTTTCAAAAAATGCCAAACCCCAGGGTCACAATTTCATCAACAATGTGACTTTCGGCAATTCACTCAAAAATGGTGCCAAACGGTTGAAAATGCTCCGCTGAAAGGTTTGGCGGTCGAAAAAGAAGTGTATTTATCACAGCAAAAGAAATCAGCCCTCGACAACTTAACCAGCAGAAAAAAATTTTTTAGAAAAAATCCTTAAACCCCGGGGTCACAATTTCATCAAAAATCTGACTTTCGGCAATTCACTCAAAAATGGTGCCAAACGGTTGAAAATGCTCCCCTGAAAGGTTTGGAGGTCGAAACTGAAGGGTATTTATCACAGCAAAAGAAATCAGCCCTCGACAACTTAAGCGGCAGAAAAAATTTTTTTTCAAAAAATCCCAAACCCCGGGGTCACAATTTCATCAAAAATCTGACTTTCGGCAATTCACTCAAAAATGGTGCCAAACGGTTGCAAATGCTCCCCTGAAAGGTTTGGCGGTAAAACAGAAGGCTTTTTATCACAGGAGAAGAAATCAGCCCTCGACAACTTAAGTGGCAGAGAAATATTTTTTTGAAAAAATCCCTAAGCCCCGGGGTCACAATTTCATCAAAAATCTGACTTTCGGCAATTCACTCAAAAATGGTGCCAAACGGTTGAAAATGCTCCCCTGAAAGGTTTGGAGGTCGAAACTGAAGGGTATTTATCACAGCAAAAGAAATAAGCCCTCGACAACGTAACCAGCAGAAATTTTTTTTTTCTAAAAATCCCAAACCCCGGGGTCACAATTTCATCAAACATCTGACTTTCGGCAATTCACTCAAAAATGGTGCCAAACACTTGCAAATGCTCCGCTGAAAGCTTTGGAGGGCGAAACAGAAGGCTTTTTATCACAGGACAAGAAATCAGGCCTCGACAACTAAACCGGCAGAAAAAGATTTTTTTGAAAAAATCCCTAAGCCCCGGGGTCACAATTTCATCAAAAATCTGACTTTCGGCAATTCACTCAAAAATGGTGCCAAACGGTTGCAAATGCTCAGCTGAAAGGTTTGGAGGTCGAAACTGAAGGGTATTTATCACAGCAAAAGAAATAAGCCCTCGACAACTTAACCGGCAGAAATTTTTTTTTTTCAAAAAATCCCAAACCCCAGGGTCACAATTTCATCAAAAATGTGACTTTCGGCAATTCACTAAAAAATGGTGCCAAACGGTTGAAAATGCTCCGCTGAAAGGTTTGGCGGTCGAAAAAGAAGTGTATTTATCACAGCAAAAGAAATCAGCCCTCGACAACTTAACCAGCAGAAAAAATTTTTTTAGAAAAAATCCCTAAGCCCCGGGGTCACAATTTCATCAAAAATCTGACTTTCGGCAATTCACTCAAAAATGGTGCCAAACGGTTGCAAATGCTCTGCTGAAAGGTTTGGAGGTCGTAACTGAAGGGTATTTATCACAGCAAAAGAAATAAGCCCTCGACAACTTAACCGGCAGAAAAAATTTTTTTCAAAAAATCCCAAACCCCAGGGTCACAATTTCATCAAAAATGTGACTTTCGGCAATTCACTCAAAAATGGTGCCAAACGGTTGAAAATGCTCCGCTGAAAGGTTTGGCGGTCGAAAAAGAAGTGTATTTATCACAGCAAAAGAAATCAGCCCTCGACAACTTAACCAGCAGAAAAAATTTTTTTAGAAAAAATCCTTAAACCCCGGGGTCACAATTTCATCAAAAATCTGACTTTCGGCAATTCACTCAAAAATGGTGCCAAACGGTTGAAAATGCTCCCCTGAAAGGTTTGGCGGTAAAACAGAAGGCTTTTTATCCCAGGAAAAGAAATCAGCCCTCGACAACTTAAGCGGAAGAAATATATTTTTTTGAAAAAATCCCTAAGCCGCGGGGTCACAATTTTATCAAAAATCTGACTTTCTGCAATTCACTCAAAAATGGTTCAAAATGGTTGCAAATGCTCACCTGAGAGGTTTAGCGGTTGAAACAGAAGGCTTTTTATCACAGCAAAAGAAATCAGGCCTCGACAACTTAACCGGCAGAAAAAGATTTTTTTTAAAAAATCCCTAAGCCCGGGGTCACAATTTCATCAAAAATCTGACTTTCGGCAATTCACTCAAAAATGGTGCCAAACGGTTGAAAATGCTCCCCTGAAAGGTTTGGAGGTCGAAACTGAAGGCTATTTATCACAGCAAAAGAAGTCAGCCCTCGACAACTTAACCGGCAGAAAAAAAAATTTTTCAAAAAATCCCAAACCCCGGGGTCACAATTTCATCAAAAATCTGACTTTCGGCAATTCACTCAAAAATGGTGCCAAACGGTTGAAAATGCTCCCCTGAAATTTTTGGCGGTAAAACAGAAGGCTTTTTATCACAGGAAAAGAAATCAGCCCTCGACAACTTAAGCGGAAGAAATATATTTTTTTGAAAAAATCCCTAAGCCGCGGGGGTCACAATTTCATCAAAAAACTGACTTTCGGCAATTCACTCAAAAATGGTGCAAAATGGTTGCAAATGCTCACCTGAGAGGTCTAGCGGTTGAAGCAGAAGGCTTTTTATCACAGCAAAAGGAATCAGCACTCGACAACTTAAGTGGCAGAAAAAGATTTTTTTGAAAAAAATCCCTAAGCCCCGGGGTCACAATTTCATCAAAAATCTGACTTTCGGCAATTCACTCAAAAATGGTGCCAAACGGTTGAAAATGCTCAGCTGAAAGGTTTGGCGGTAAAACAGAAGGGTATTTATGACAGGAAAAGATATCAGCCCTCGACAACTAAACCGGTAGAAAAATATTTTTTTGAAAAAATCCCTAAGCCGCGGGGGTCACAATTTCATCAAAAATCTGACTTTCGGCAATTCACTCAAAAATGGTGCCAAACACTTGCAAATGCTCCGGTGAAAGGTTTAGAGGTCGAAACAGAAGGCTTTTTTCACAGGACAAGAAATCAGGCCTCGACAACTTAACCGGCAGAAAAAGATTTTTTTGAAAAAATCCCTAAGCCCCGGGGTCACAATTTCATCAAAAATCTGACTTTCGGAAATTCACTCAAAAATGGAGCCAAACGGTTGCAAATGCTCCGCTGAAAGGTTTGGCGGTCGAAACAGAAGGGTATTTATGACAGGAAAAGAAATCAGCCTTCGACAACTTAACCGGCATAAAAAGATTTTTTTGAAAAAATCCCTAAGCCCCGGGGTCACAATTTCATCAAAAATCTGACTTTCGGCAATTCACTCAAAAATGCTGCCAAATGGTTGAAAATGCTCCCCTGAAAGGTTTGGCGGTCGAAACAGAAGGGTATTTATCACAGCAAAAGAAATCAGCCCTCGACAACTTAAGCGCAGAGAAATATTTTTTTGAAAAAATCCCTAAGCCCCGGGGTCACAATTTCATCAAAAATCTGACTTTCGGCAATTCACTCAAAAATGGTGCTAAACGGTTGCAAATGCTCCCCTGAAAGGTTTGGCGGTCGAAACAGAAGGGTATTTACCACAGGACAAGAAATCAGCCCTCGACAACTTAACCGGCAGAAAAAGATTTTTTTGAAAAAATCCCTAAGCCCCGGGGTCACAATTTCATCAAAAATCTGACTTTCGGCAATTCACTCAAAAATGCTGCCAAATGGTTGAAAATGCTCCCCTGAAAGGTTTGGCGGTCGAAACAGAAGGGTATTTGTCACAGGAAAAGAAATCAGCCCTCGACAATTTAAGCGGCAGAAAAAGATTTTTTTGAAAAACTTCCTAAGCCCCGGGGTCACAATTTCATCAAAAATCTGACTTTCGGCAATTCACTCAAAAATGGTGCCAAACGGTTGCAAATGCTCCCCTGAAAGGTTTGGAGGTCGAAACAGAAGGGTATTTATCACAGCAAAAGAAATCAGCCCTCGACAACTTAAGCGCAGAGAAATATTTTTTTGAAAAAATCCCTAAGCCCCGGGGTCACAATTTCATCAAACATTTGACTTTCAGCCATTCACTCAAAAATGGTTCCAAACGGTTGCAAATGCTCAGCTGAAAGGTTTGGCGGTCGAAACAGAAGGGTATTTATGACAGGAAAAGAAATCAGCCCTCGACAACTAAACCGGCAGAAAAAGTGTTTTTGAAAAAATCCCTAAGCCGCGGGGTCACAATTTCATCAAAAATCTGACTTTCGGCAATTCACTCAAAAATGGTGCTAAACGGTTGCAAATGCTCCCCTGAAAGGTTTGGCGGTCGAAACAGAAGGGTATTTACCACAGGACAAGAAATCAGCCCTCGACAACTTAACCGGCAGAAAAAGATTTTTTTGAAAAAATCCCTAAGCCCCGGGGTCACAATTTCTTCAAAAATCTGACTTTCGGCAATTCACTCAAAAATGGAGCCAAACGGTTGCAAATGCTCCGCTGAAAGGTTTGGAGGTCGAAACTGTACGGTATTTATCACAACAAAAGAAATCAGCCCTCGACAACTTAACCGGCAGAAAAAGATTTTTTTGAAAAAATCCCTAAGCCCCGGGGTCACAATTTCATCAAAAATCTGACTTTCGGCAATTCACTCAAAAATGCTGCCAAATGGTTGAAAATGCTCCCCTGAAAGGTTTGGCGGTCGAAACAGAAGGGTATTTGTCACAGGAAAAGAAATCAGCCCTCGACAATTTAAGCGGCAGAAAAAGATTTTTTTGAAAAAATTCCTAAGCCCCAGGGTCACAATTTCATCAAAAATCTGACTTTCGGCAATTCACTCAAAAATAGTGCCAAATGGTTGCAAATGCTCAGCTGAAAGCTTTGGC
Source organism: Podarcis filfolensis (assembly GCF_964270895.1). Lineage (NCBI taxonomy): Eukaryota > Metazoa > Chordata > Lepidosauria > Squamata > Lacertidae > Podarcis > Podarcis filfolensis. The sequence goes on from NC_139612.1 coordinate 12,877,754, forward strand.
GGTAAAACAGAAGGCGTTTTATCACAGGACAAGAAATCAGCCCTCGACAACTTAACCGGCAGAAAAAGATTTTTTTGAAAAAATCCCTAAGCCGCGGGGTCACAATTTCATCAAAAATCTGACTTTCGGAAATTCACTCAAAAATGGTGCCAAACGGTTGCAAATGCTCAGCTGAAAGGTTTGGAGGTCGAAACTGAAGGGTATTTATCACAGCAAAAGAAATAAGCCCTCGACAACTTAACCGGCAGAAAATTTTTTTTTTCAAAAAATCCCAAACCCCAGGGTCACAATTTCATCAAAAATGTGACTTTCGGCAATTCACTAAAAAATGGTGCCAAACGGTTGAAAATGCTCCGCTGAAAGGTTTGGCGGTCGAAAAAGAAGTGTATTTATCACAGCAAAAGAAATAAGCCCTCGACAACTTAACCGGCAGAAAATTTTTTTTTCAAAAAATGCCAAACCCCAGGGTCACAATTTCATCAACAATGTGACTTTCGGCAATTCACTCAAAAATGGTGCCAAACGGTTGAAAATGCTCCGCTGAAAGGTTTGGCGGTCGAAAAAGAAGTGTATTTATCACAGCAAAAGAAATCAGCCCTCGACAACTTAACCAGCAGAAAAAAATTTTTTAGAAAAAATCCTTAAACCCCGGGGTCACAATTTCATCAAAAATCTGACTTTCGGCAATTCACTCAAAAATGGTGCCAAACGGTTGAAAATGCTCCCCTGAAAGGTTTGGAGGTCGAAACTGAAGGGTATTTATCACAGCAAAAGAAATCAGCCCTCGACAACTTAAGCGGCAGAAAAAATTTTTTTTCAAAAAATCCCAAACCCCGGGGTCACAATTTCATCAAAAATCTGACTTTCGGCAATTCACTCAAAAATGGTGCCAAACGGTTGCAAATGCTCCCCTGAAAGGTTTGGCGGTAAAACAGAAGGCTTTTTATCACAGGAGAAGAAATCAGCCCTCGACAACTTAAGTGGCAGAGAAATATTTTTTTGAAAAAATCCCTAAGCCCCGGGGTCACAATTTCATCAAAAATCTGACTTTCGGCAATTCACTCAAAAATGGTGCCAAACGGTTGAAAATGCTCCCCTGAAAGGTTTGGAGGTCGAAACTGAAGGGTATTTATCACAGCAAAAGAAATAAGCCCTCGACAACGTAACCAGCAGAAATTTTTTTTTTCTAAAAATCCCAAACCCCGGGGTCACAATTTCATCAAACATCTGACTTTCGGCAATTCACTCAAAAATGGTGCCAAACACTTGCAAATGCTCCGCTGAAAGCTTTGGAGGGCGAAACAGAAGGCTTTTTATCACAGGACAAGAAATCAGGCCTCGACAACTAAACCGGCAGAAAAAGATTTTTTTGAAAAAATCCCTAAGCCCCGGGGTCACAATTTCATCAAAAATCTGACTTTCGGCAATTCACTCAAAAATGGTGCCAAACGGTTGCAAATGCTCAGCTGAAAGGTTTGGAGGTCGAAACTGAAGGGTATTTATCACAGCAAAAGAAATAAGCCCTCGACAACTTAACCGGCAGAAATTTTTTTTTTTCAAAAAATCCCAAACCCCAGGGTCACAATTTCATCAAAAATGTGACTTTCGGCAATTCACTAAAAAATGGTGCCAAACGGTTGAAAATGCTCCGCTGAAAGGTTTGGCGGTCGAAAAAGAAGTGTATTTATCACAGCAAAAGAAATCAGCCCTCGACAACTTAACCAGCAGAAAAAATTTTTTTAGAAAAAATCCCTAAGCCCCGGGGTCACAATTTCATCAAAAATCTGACTTTCGGCAATTCACTCAAAAATGGTGCCAAACGGTTGCAAATGCTCTGCTGAAAGGTTTGGAGGTCGTAACTGAAGGGTATTTATCACAGCAAAAGAAATAAGCCCTCGACAACTTAACCGGCAGAAAAAAATTTTTTCAAAAAATCCCAAACCCCAGGGTCACAATTTCATCAAAAATGTGACTTTCGGCAATTCACTCAAAAATGGTGCCAAACGGTTGAAAATGCTCCGCTGAAAGGTTTGGCGGTCGAAAAAGAAGTGTATTTATCACAGCAAAAGAAATCAGCCCTCGACAACTTAACCAGCAGAAAAAATTTTTTTAGAAAAAATCCTTAAACCCCGGGGTCACAATTTCATCAAAAATCTGACTTTCGGCAATTCACTCAAAAATGGTGCCAAACGGTTGAAAATGCTCCCCTGAAAGGTTTGGCGGTAAAACAGAAGGCTTTTTATCCCAGGAAAAGAAATCAGCCCTCGACAACTTAAGCGGAAGAAATATATTTTTTTGAAAAAATCCCTAAGCCGCGGGGTCACAATTTTATCAAAAATCTGACTTTCTGCAATTCACTCAAAAATGGTTCAAAATGGTTGCAAATGCTCACCTGAGAGGTTTAGCGGTTGAAACAGAAGGCTTTTTATCACAGCAAAAGAAATCAGGCCTCGACAACTTAACCGGCAGAAAAAGATTTTTTTTAAAAAATCCCTAAGCCCGGGGTCACAATTTCATCAAAAATCTGACTTTCGGCAATTCACTCAAAAATGGTGCCAAACGGTTGAAAATGCTCCCCTGAAAGGTTTGGAGGTCGAAACTGAAGGCTATTTATCACAGCAAAAGAAGTCAGCCCTCGACAACTTAACCGGCAGAAAAAAAAATTTTTCAAAAAATCCCAAACCCCGGGGTCACAATTTCATCAAAAATCTGACTTTCGGCAATTCACTCAAAAATGGTGCCAAACGGTTGAAAATGCTCCCCTGAAATTTTTGGCGGTAAAACAGAAGGCTTTTTATCACAGGAAAAGAAATCAGCCCTCGACAACTTAAGCGGAAGAAATATATTTTTTTGAAAAAATCCCTAAGCCGCGGGGGTCACAATTTCATCAAAAAACTGACTTTCGGCAATTCACTCAAAAATGGTGCAAAATGGTTGCAAATGCTCACCTGAGAGGTCTAGCGGTTGAAGCAGAAGGCTTTTTATCACAGCAAAAGGAATCAGCACTCGACAACTTAAGTGGCAGAAAAAGATTTTTTTGAAAAAAATCCCTAAGCCCCGGGGTCACAATTTCATCAAAAATCTGACTTTCGGCAATTCACTCAAAAATGGTGCCAAACGGTTGAAAATGCTCAGCTGAAAGGTTTGGCGGTAAAACAGAAGGGTATTTATGACAGGAAAAGATATCAGCCCTCGACAACTAAACCGGTAGAAAAATATTTTTTTGAAAAAATCCCTAAGCCGCGGGGGTCACAATTTCATCAAAAATCTGACTTTCGGCAATTCACTCAAAAATGGTGCCAAACACTTGCAAATGCTCCGGTGAAAGGTTTAGAGGTCGAAACAGAAGGCTTTTTTCACAGGACAAGAAATCAGGCCTCGACAACTTAACCGGCAGAAAAAGATTTTTTTGAAAAAATCCCTAAGCCCCGGGGTCACAATTTCATCAAAAATCTGACTTTCGGAAATTCACTCAAAAATGGAGCCAAACGGTTGCAAATGCTCCGCTGAAAGGTTTGGCGGTCGAAACAGAAGGGTATTTATGACAGGAAAAGAAATCAGCCCTCGACAACTAAACCGGCAGAAAAAGATTTTTTTGAAAAAATCCCAAACCCCGGGGTCACAATTTCATCAAAAATCTGACTTTCGGCAATTTACTCAAAAATGGTGCCAAACGGTTGCAAATGCTCCCCTGAAAGGTTTAGAGGTCGAAACAGAAGGGTATTTATCACAGCAAAAGAAATCAGCCCTCGACAATTTAAGCGCAGAGAAATATTTTTTTGAAAAAATTCCTAAGCCCCGGGGTCACAATTTCATCAAACATCTGACTTTCGGCCATTCACTCAAAAATGGTTCCAAACGGTTGCAAATGCTCAGCTGAAAGGTTTGTCGGTCGAAACAGAAGGGTATTTATGACAGGAAAAGAAATCAGCCCTCGACAACTTAACCGGCAGAAAAAGATTTTTTTGAAAAAATCCCTAAGCCCCGGGGTCACAATTTCATCCATTATCTGACTTTCGGCAATTCACTCAAAAATGGTGCCAAACACTTGCAAATGCTCCGCTGAAAGGTTTGGAGGTCGAAACAGAAGGCTTCTTATCACAGGGCAAGAAATCAGCCCTCGACAACTTAACCGGCAGAAAAAGATTTTTTTGAAAAAATCCCTAAGCCCCGGGGTCACAATTTCTTCAAAAATCTGACTTTCGGCAATTCTCTCAAAAATGGAGCCAAACGGTTGCAAATGCTCCGCGGAAAGGTTTGGAGGTCGAAACTGTAGGGTATTTATCACAACAAAAGAAATCAGCCCTCGACAACTTAACCAGCAGAAAAAGATTTTTTTGAAAAAATCCCTAAGCCCCGGGGTCACAATTTCATCAAAAATCTGACTTTCGGCAATTCACTCAAAAATGGTGCCAAACGGTTGCAAATGCTCCCCTGAAAGGTTTAGAGGTCGAAACAGAAGGGTATTTATCACAGCAAAAGAAATCAGCCCTCGACAACTTAAGCGCAGAGAAATATTTTTTTGAAAAAATCCCTAAGCCCCGGGGTCACAATTTCATCAAACATCTGACTTTCGGCCATTCACTCAAAAATGGTGCCAAACGGTTGCAAATGCTCCCCTGAAAGGTTTGGCGGTCGAAACAGAAGGGTATTTATCACAGGACAAGAAATCAGCCCTCGACAACTTAACCGGCAGAAAAAGATTTTTTTGAAAAAATCCCTAAGCCCCGGGGTCACAATTTCATCCATTATCTGACTTTCGGCAATTCACTCAAAAATGGTGCCAAACACTTGCAAATGCTCCGCTGAAAGGTTTGGAGGTCGAAACAGAAGGCTTCTTATCACAGGGCAAGAAATCAGGCCTCGACAAATTAACCGGCAGAAAAAGATTTTTTTGAAAAAATCCCTAAGCCCCGGGGTCACAATTTCTTCAAAAATCTGACTTTCGGCAATTCTCTCAAAAATGGAGCCAAACGGTTGCAAATGCTCCGCTGAAAGGTTTGGAGGTCGAAACTGTACGGTATTTATCACAACAAAAGAAATCAGCCCTCGACAACTTAACCGGCAGAAAAAGATTTTTTTGAAAAAATCCCTAAGCCGCGGGGTCACAATTTCATCAAAAATCTGACTTTCGGCAATTCACTCAAAAATGGTGCTAAACGGTTGCAAATGCTCCCCTGAAAGGTTTGGCGGTCGAAACAGAAGGGTATTTACCACAGGAAAAGAAATCATCCCTCGACAACTTCACCGGCAGAAAAAGATTTTTTTGAAAAAATCCCTAACCCGCGGGGTCACAATTTCATCAAAAATCTGACTTTCGGCAATTCACTCAAAAATGGTGCCAAACACTTGCAAATGCTCCGGTGAAAGGTTTAGAGGTCGAAACAGAAGGCTTTTTTCACAGGACAAGAAATCAGGCCTCGACAACTTAACCGGCAGAAAAAGATTTTTTTGAAAAAATCCCTAAGCCCCGGGGTCACAATTTCATCAAAAATCTGACTTTCGGAAATTCACTCAAAAATGGAGCCAAACGGTTGCAAATGCTCCGCTGAAAGGTTTGGCGGTCGAAACAGAAGGGTATTTATGACAGGAAAAGAAATCAGCCCTCGACAACTAAACCGGCAGAAAAAGATTTTTTTGAAAAAATCCCAAACCCCGGGGTCACAATTTCATCAAAAATCTGACTTTCGGCAATTTACTCAAAAATGGTGCCAAACGGTTGCAAATGCTCCCCTGAAAGGTTTAGAGGTCGAAACAGAAGGGTATTTATCACAGCAAAAGAAATCAGCCTTCGACAATTTAAGCGCAGAGAAATATTTTTTTGAAAAAATTCCTAAGCCCCGGGGTCACAATTTCATCAAACATCTGACTTTCGGCCATTCACTCAAAAATGGTTCCAAACGGTTGCAAATGCTCAGCTGAAAGGTTTGTCGGTCGAAACAGAAGGGTATTTATGACAGGAAAAGAAATCAGCCCTCGACAACTTAACCGGCAGAAAAAGATTTTTTTGAAAAAATCCCTAAGCCCCGGGGTCACAATTTCATCCATTATCTGACTTTCGGCAATTCACTCAAAAATGGTGCCAAACACTTGCAAATGCTCCGCTGAAAGGTTTGGAGGTCGAAACAGAAGGCTTCTTATCACAGGGCAAGAAATCAGCCCTCGACAACTTAACCGGCAGAAAAAGATTTTTTTGAAAAAATCCCTAAGCCCCGGGGTCACAATTTCTTCAAAAATCTGACTTTCGGCAATTCTCTCAAAAATGGAGCCAAACGGTTGCAAATGCTCCGCGGAAAGGTTTGGAGGTCGAAACTGTAGGGTATTTATCACAACAAAAGAAATCAGCCCTCGACAACTTAACCAGCAGAAAAAGATTTTTTTGAAAAAATCCCTAAGCCCCGGGGTCACAATTTCATCAAAAATCTGACTTTCGGCAATTCACTCAAAAATGGTGCCAAACGGTTGCAAATGCTCCCCTGAAAGGTTTAGAGGTCGAAACAGAAGGGTATTTATCACAGCAAAAGAAATCAGCCCTCGACAACTTAAGCGCAGAGAAATATTTTTTTGAAAAAATCCCTAAGCCCCGGGGTCACAATTTCATCAAACATCTGACTTTCGGCCATTCACTCAAAAATGGTGCCAAACGGTTGCAAATGCTCCCCTGAAAGGTTTGGCGGTCGAAACAGAAGGGTATTTATCACAGGACAAGAAATCAGCCCTCGACAACTTAACCGGCAGAAAAAGATTTTTTTGAAAAAATCCCTAAGCCCCGGGGTCACAATTTCATCCATTATCTGACTTTCGGCAATTCACTCAAAAATGGTGCCAAACACTTGCAAATGCTCCGCTGAAAGGTTTGGAGGTCGAAACAGAAGGCTTCTTATCACAGGGCAAGAAATCAGGCCTCGACAAATTAACCGGCAGAAAAAGATTTTTTTGAAAAAATCCCTAAGCCCCGGGGTCACAATTTCTTCAAAAATCTGACTTTCGGCAATTCTCTCAAAAATGGAGCCAAACGGTTGCAAATGCTCCGCTGAAAGGTTTGGAGGTCGAAACTGTACGGTATTTATCACAACAAAAGAAATCAGCCCTCGACAACTTAACCGGCAGAAAAAGATTTTTTTGAAAAAATCCCTAAGCCGCGGGGTCACAATTTCATCAAAAATCTGACTTTCGGCAATTCACTCAAAAATGGTGCTAAACGGTTGCAAATGCTCCCCTGAAAGGTTTGGCGGTCGAAACAGAAGGGTATTTACCACAGGAAAAGAAATCATCCCTCGACAACTTCACCGGCAGAAAAAGATTTTTTTGAAAAAATCCCTAACCCGCGGGGTCACAATTTCATCAAAAATCTGACTTTCGGCAATTCACTCAAAAATGGTGCCAAACACTTGCAAATGCTCCGGTGAAAGGTTTAGAGGTCGAAACAGAAGGCTTTTTTCACAGGACAAGAAATCAGGCCTCGACAACTTAACCGGCAGAAAAAGATTTTTTTGAAAAAATCCCTAAGCCCCGGGGTCACAATTTCATCAAAAATCTGACTTTCGGAAATTCACTCAAAAATGGAGCCAAACGGTTGCAAATGCTCCGCTGAAAGGTTTGGCGGTCGAAACAGAAGGGTATTTATGACAGGAAAAGAAATCAGCCCTCGACAACTAAACCGGCAGAAAAAGATTTTTTTGAAAAAATCCCAAACCCCGGGGTCACAATTTCATCAAAAATCTGACTTTCGGCAATTTACTCAAAAATGGTGCCAAACGGTTGCAAATGCTCCCCTGAAAGGTTTAGAGGTCGAAACAGAAGGGTATTTATCACAGCAAAAGAAATCAGCCCTCGACAATTTAAGCGCAGAGAAATATTTTTTTGAAAAAATTCCTAAGCCCCGGGGTCACAATTTCATCAAACATCTGACTTTCGGCCATTCACTCAAAAATGGTTCCAAACGGTTGCAAATGCTCAGCTGAAAGGTTTGTCGGTCGAAACAGAAGGGTATTTATGACAGGAAAAGAAATCAGCCCTCGACAACTTAACCGGCAGAAAAAGATTTTTTTGAAAAAATCCCTAAGCCCCGGGGTCACAATTTCATCCATTATCTGACTTTCGGCAATTCACTCAAAAATGGTGCCAAACACTTGCAAATGCTCCGCTGAAAGGTTTGGAGGTCGAAACAGAAGGCTTCTTATCACAGGGCAAGAAATCAGCCCTCGACAACTTAACCGGCAGAAAAAGATTTTTTTGAAAAAATCCCTAAGCCCCGGGGTCACAATTTCTTCAAAAATCTGACTTTCGGCAATTCTCTCAAAAATGGAGCCAAACGGTTGCAAATGCTCCGCGGAAAGGTTTGGAGGTCGAAACTGTAGGGTATTTATCACAACAAAAGAAATCAGCCCTCGACAACTTAACCAGCAGAAAAAGATTTTTTTGAAAAAATCCCTAAGCCCCGGGGTCACAATTTCATCAAAAATCTGACTTTCGGCAATTCACTCAAAAATGGTGCCAAACGGTTGCAAATGCTCCCCTGAAAGGTTTAGAGGTCGAAACAGAAGGGTATTTATCACAGCAAAAGAAATCAGCCCTCGACAACTTAAGCGCAGAGAAATATTTTTTTGAAAAAATCCCTAAGCCCCGGGGTCACAATTTCATCAAACATCTGACTTTCGGCCATTCACTCAAAAATGGTGCCAAACGGTTGCAAATGCTCCCCTGAAAGGTTTGGCGGTCGAAACAGAAGGGTATTTATCACAGGACAAGAAATCAGCCCTCGACAACTTAACCGGCAGAAAAAGATTTTTTTGAAAAAATCCCTAAGCCCCGGGGTCACAATTTCATCCATTATCTGACTTTCGGCAATTCACTCAAAAATGGTGCCAAACACTTGCAAATGCTCCGCTGAAAGGTTTGGAGGTCGAAACAGAAGGCTTCTTATCACAGGGCAAGAAATCAGGCCTCGACAAATTAACCGGCAGAAAAAGATTTTTTTGAAAAAATCCCTAAGCCCCGGGGTCACAATTTCTTCAAAAATCTGACTTTCGGCAATTCTCTCAAAAATGGAGCCAAACGGTTGCAAATGCTCCGCTGAAAGGTTTGGAGGTCGAAACTGTACGGTATTTATCACAACAAAAGAAATCAGCCCTCGACAACTTAACCGGCAGAAAAAGATTTTTTTGAAAAAATCCCTAAGCCGCGGGGTCACAATTTCATCAAAAATCTGACTTTCGGCAATTCACTCAAAAATGGTGCTAAACGGTTGCAAATGCTCCCCTGAAAGGTTTGGCGGTCGAAACAGAAGGGTATTTACCACAGGAAAAGAAATCATCCCTCGACAACTTCACCGGCAGAAAAAGATTTTTTTGAAAAAATCCCTAACCCGCGGGGTCACAATTTCATCAAAAATCTGACTTTCGGCAATTCACTCAAAAATGGTGCCAAACACTTGCAAATGCTCCGGTGAAAGGTTTAGAGGTCGAAACAGAAGGCTTTTTTCACAGGACAAAAAATCAGGCCTCGACAACTTAACCGGCAGAAAAAGATTTTTTTGAAAAAATCCCAAACCCCGGGGTCACAATTTCATCAAAAATCTGACTTTCGGCAATTCACTCAAAAATGGTGCCAAACGGTTGCAAATGCTCCCCTGAAAGGTTTAGAGGTCGAAACAGAAGGGTATTTATCACAGCAAAAGAAATCAGCCCTCGACAACTTAAGCGCAGAGAAATTTTTTTTTGAAAAAATCCCTAAGCCCCGGGGTAACAATTTCATCAAACATCTGACTTTCGGCCATTCACTCAAAAATGGTTCCAAACGGTTGCAAATGCTCAGCTGAAAGGTTTGGCGGTCGAAACAGAAGGGTATTTATGACAGGAAAAGAAATCAGCCCTCGACAACTAAACCGGCAGAAAAAGTTTTTTTGAAAAAATCCCTAAGCCGCGGGGTCACAATTTCATCAAAAATCTGACTTTCGGCAATTCACTCAAAAATGGTGCTAAACGGTTGCAAATGCTCCCCTGAAAGGTTTGGCGGTCGAAACAGAAGGGTATTTATCACAGGACAAGAAATCAGCCCTCGACAACTTAACCGGCAGAAAAAGATTTTTTTGAAAAAATCCCTAAGCCCTGGGGTCACAATTTCATCCATTATCTGACTTTCGGCAATTCACTCAAAAATGGTGCCAAACACTTGCAAATGCTCCGCTGAAAGGTTTGGAGGTCGAAACAGAAGGCTTCTTATCACAGGGCAAGAAATCAGGCCTCGACAAATTAACCGGCAGAAAAAGAATTTTTTGAAAAAATCCATAAGCCCCGGGGTCACAATTTCTTCAAAAATCTGACTTTCGGCAATTCTCTCAAAAATGGAGCCAAACGGTTGCAAATGCTCCGCTGAAAGGTTTGGAGGTCGAAACTGTAGGGTATTTATCACAACAAAAGAAATCAGCCCTCGACAACTTAACCGGCAGAAAAAGATTTTTTTGAAAAAATCCCTAAGCCCCGGGGTCACAATTTCATCAAAAATCTGACTTTCGGCAATTCACTCAAAAATGCTGCCAAATGGTTGAAAATGCTCCCCTGAAAGGTTTGGCGGTCGAAACAGAAGGGTATTTGTGACAGGAAAAGAAATCAGCCCTCGACAATTTAAGCGGCAGAAAAAGATTTTTTTGAAAAAATCCCTAAGCCCTGGGGTCACAATTTCATCCATTATCTGACTTTCGGCAATTCACTCAAAAATGGTGCCAAACACTTGCAAATGCTCCGCTGAAAGGTTTGGAGGTCGAAACAGAAGGCTTCTTATCACAGGGCAAGAAATCAGGCCTCGACAAATTAACCGGCAGAAAAAGATTTTTTTGAAAAAATCCATAAGCCCCGGGGTCACAATTTCTTCAAAAATCTGACTTTCGGCAATTCTCTCAAAAATGGAGCCAAACGGTTGCAAATGCTCCGCTGAAAGGTTTGGAGGTCGAAACTGTAGGGTATTTATCACAACAAAAGAAATCAGCCCTCGACAACTTAACCGGCAGAAAAAGATTTTTTTGAAAAAATCCCTAAGCCCCGGGGTCACAATTTCATCAAAAATCTGACTTTCGGCAATTCACTCAAAAATGCTGCCAAATGGTTGAAAATGCTCCCCTGAAAGGTTTGGCGGTCGAAACAGAAGGGTATTTGTCACAGGAAAAGAAATCAGCCCTCGACAATTTAAGCGGCAGAAAAAGATTTTTTTGAAAAAATTCCTAAGCCCCGGGGTCACAATTTCATCAAAAATCTGACTTTCGGCAATTCACTCAAAAATGGTGCCAAACGGTTGCAAATGCTCCCCTGAAAGGTTTGGAGGTCGAAACAGAAGGGTATTTATCACAGCAAAAGAAATCAGCCCTCGACAACTTAAGCGCAGAGAAATATTTTTTTGAAAAAATCCCTAAGCCCCGGGGTCACAATTTCATCAAACATTTGACTTTCGGCCATTCACTCAAAAATGGTTCCAAACGGTTGCAAATGCTCCCCTGAAAGGTTTGGCGGTCGAAACAGAAGGGTATTTATCACAGGACAAGAAATCAGCCCTCGACAACTTAACCGGCAGAAAAAGTGTTTTTGAAAAAATCCCTAAGCCCCGGGGTCACAATTTCTTCAAAAATCTGACTTTCGGCAATTGTCTCAAAAATGGAGCCAAACGGTTGCAAATGCTCCGCTGAAAGGTTTGGAGGTCGAAACTGTACGGTATTTATCACAACAAAAGAAATCATCCCTCGACAACTTAACCGGCAGAAAAAGATTTTTTTGAAAAAATCCCTAAGCCCCGGGGTCACAATTTCATCAAAAATCTGACTTTCGGCAATTCACTCAAAAATGGTGCCAAACACTTGCAAATGCTCCGCTGAAAGGTTTGGAGGTCGAAACAGAAGGCTTTTTATCACAGGGCAAGAAATCAGGCCTCGACAAATTAACCGGCAGAAAAAGATTTTTTTGAAAAAATCCCTAAGCCCCGGGGTCACAATTTCTTCAAAAATCTGACTTTCGGCAATTGTCTCAAAAATGGAGCCAAACGGTTGCAAATGCTCCGCTGAAAGGTTTGGAGGTCGAAACTGTACGGTATTTATCACAACAAAAGAAATCAGCCCTCGACAACTTAACCGGCAGAAAAAGATTTTTTTGAAAAAATCCCTAAGCCCCGGGGTCACAATTTCATCAAAAATCTGACTTTCGGCAATTCACTCAAAAATGCTGCCAAATGGTTGAAAATGCTCCCCTGAAAGGTTTGGCGGTCGAAACAGAAGGGTATTTGTCACAGGAAAAGAAATCAGCCCTCGACAATTTAAGCGGCAGAAAAAGATTTTTTTGAAAAAATTCCTAAGCCCCGGGGTCACAATTTCATCAAAAATCTGACTTTCGGCAATTCACTCAAAAATAGTGCCAAATGGTTGCAAATGCTCAGCTGAAAGCTTTGGCGGTAAAACAGAAGGCGTTTTATCACAGGACAAGAAATCAGCCCTCGACAACTTAACCGGCAGAAAAAGATTTTTTTGAAAAAATCCCTAAGCCCCGGGATCACAATTTCATCAAACATTTGACTTTCGGCAATTCACTCAAAAATGGTGCCAAACACTTGCAAATGCTCCCCTGAAAGGTTTGGAGGTCGAAACAGAAGGGTATTTATGACAGGAAAAGAAATCATCCCTCGACAACTTCACCGGCAGAAAAAGATTTTTTTGAAAAAATCCCTAAGCCCCGGGGTCACAATTTCATCAAAAATCTGACTTTCGGCAAATCACTCAAAAATGGTGCCAAACGGTTGCAAATGCTCCGCTGAAAGGTTTGGCGGTCGAAACAGAAGGGTATTTATGACAGGAAAAGAAATCAGCCCTCGACAACTTCACCGGCAGAAAAAGATTTTTTTGAAAAAATCCCTAAGCCCCGGGGTCACAATTTCATCAGAAATCTGACTTTTGGCAATTCTCTCAAAAAAGGTGCCAAACGGTTGAAAATGCTCCCCTGAAAGGTTTGGAGGTCGAAACAGAAGGTTATTTATCACAGCAAAAGAAATTAGCCCTCGACAACTTAACCGGCAGAAAAAATTTTTTTTCAAAAATTCCCAAACCCCAGGGTCACAATTTCATCAAAAATGTGACTTTCGGCAATTCACTCAAAAATGGTGCCAAACAGTTGAAAATGCTCCCCTGAAAGGTTTGGAGGTCGAAACTGAAGGGTATTTATCACAGCAAAAGAAATAAGCCCTCGACAACTTAACCGGCAGAAAATTTTTTTTTCTAAAAATCCCAAACCCCAGGGTCACAATTTCATCAAAAATGTGACTTTCGGCAATTCACTCAAAAATGGTGCCAAACGGTTGAAAATGCTCCGCTGAAAGGTTTGGCGGTCGAAAAAGAAGTGTATTTATCACAGCAAAAGAAATCAGCCCTCGACAACTTAACCAGCAGAAAAATTTTTTTTAGAAAAAATCCTTAAACCCCGGGGTCACAATTTCATCAAAAATCTGACTTTCGGCAATTCACTCAAAAATGGTGCCAAACGGTTGAAAATGCTCCGCTGAAAGGTTTGGCGGTCGAAAAAGAAGTGTATTTATCACAGCAAAAGAAATCAGCCCTCGACAACTTAACCAGCAGAAAAAATTTTTTTAGAAAAAATCCTTAAACCCCGGGGTCACAATTTCATCAAAAATCTGACTTTCGGCAATTCTCTCAAAAATGGAGCCAAACGGTTGCAAATGCTCCGCTGAAAGGTTTGGAGGTCGAAACTGTAGGGTATTTATGACAGGAAAAGAAATCAGCCCTCGACAACTAAACCGGCAGAAAAGGTTTTATTGAAAAAATCCCTAAGCCGCGGGGTCACAATTTCATCAAAAATCTGACTTTCGGCAATTCACTCAAAAATGGTGCTAAACGGTTGCAAATGCTCCCCTGAAAGGTTTGGCGGTCGAAACAGAAGGGTATTTATCACAGGACAAGAAATCAGCCCTCGACAACTTAACCGGCAGAAAAAGATTTTTTTGAAAAAATCCCTAAGCCCCGGGGTCACAATTTCATCCATTATCTGACTTTCGGCAATTCACTCAAAAATGGTGCCAAACACTTGCAAATGCTCCGCTGAAAGGTTTGGAGGTCGAAACAGAAGGCTTCTTATCACAGGGCAAGAAATCAGGCCTCGACAAATTAACCGGCAGAAAAAGATTTTTTTGAAAAAATCCATAAGCCCCGGGGTCACAATTTCTTCAAAAATCTGACTTTCGGCAATTCTCTCAAAAATGGAGCCAAACGGTTGCAAATGCTCCGCTGAAAGGTTTGGAGGTCGAAACTGTAGGGTATTTATCACAACAAAAGAAATCAGCCCTCGACAATTTAAGCGGCAGAAAAAGATTTTTTTGAAAAAATTCCTAAGCCCCGGGGTCACAATTTCATCAAAAATCTGACTTTCGGCAATTCACTCAAAAATGGTGCCAAACGGTTGCAAATGCTCCCCTGAAAGGTTTGGAGGTCGAAACAGAAGGGTATTTATCACAGCAAAAGAAATCAGCCCTCGACAACTTAAGCGCAGAGAAATATTTTTTTGAAAAAATCCCTAAGCCCCGGGGTCACAATTTCATCAAACATTTGACTTTCGGCCATTCACTCAAAAATGGTTCCAAACGGTTGCAAATGCTCCCCTGAAAGGTTTGGCGGTCGAAACAGAAGGGTATTTATCACAGGACAAGAAATCAGCCCTCGACAACTTAACCGGCAGAAAAAGTGTTTTTGAAAAAATCCCTAAGCCCCGGGGTCACAATTTCTTCAAAAATCTGACTTTCGGCAATTGTCTCAAAAATGGAGCCAAACGGTTGCAAATGCTCCGCTGAAAGGTTTGGAGGTCGAAACTGTACGGTATTTATCACAACAAAAGAAATCATCCCTCGACAACTTAACCGGCAGAAAAAGATTTTTTTGAAAAAATCCCTAAGCCCCGGGGTCACAATTTCATCAAAAATCTGACTTTCGGCAATTCACTCAAAAATGCTGCCAAATGGTTGAAAAAGCTCCCCTGAAAGGTTTGGCGGTCGAAACAGAAGGGTATTTGTCACAGGAAAAGAAATCAGCCCTCGACAATTTAACCGGCAGAAAAAGATTTTTTTGAAAAAATCCTTAAACCCCGGGGTCACAATTTCATCAAAAATCTGACTTTCGGCAATTCACTCAAAAATGGTGCCAAACGGTTGAAAATGCTCCCCTGAAAGGTTTGGCGGTAAAACAGAAGGCTTTTTATCTCAGGAAAAGAAATCAGCCCTCGACAACTTAAGCGGAAGAAATATATTTTTTTGAAAAAATCGCTAAGCCGCGGGGTCACAATTTCATCAAAAATCTGACTTTCGGCAATTCACTCAAAAATGGTGCAAAATGGTTGCAAATGCTCACCTGAGAGGTTTAGCGGTTGAAACAGAAGGCTTTTTATCACAGCAAAAGAAATCAGGCCTCGACAACTTAACCGGCAGAAAAAGATTTTTTTGAAAAAATCCCTAAGCCCGGGGTCACAATTTCATCAAAAATCTGACTTTCGGCAATTCACTCAAAAATGGTGCCAAACGGTTGAAAATGCTCCATTGAAAGGTTTGGAGGTTGAAACAGAAGGGTATTTATCACAGCAAAAAAAATCAGCCCTCGACAACTTAACCGGCAGAAAAAGGTTTTTTTGAAAAAATCCCTAAGCCCGGGGTCACAATTTCATCAAAAATCTGACTTTCGGCAATTCACTCAAAAATGGTGCCAAACGGTTGCAAATGCTCTTCTGAAAGGTTTGGAGGTCGAAACTGAAGGGTATTTATCACAGCAAAAGAAATAAGCCCTCGACAACTTAACCGGCAGAAAAAAATTTTTTCCAAAAAATCCCAAACCCCAGGGTCACAATTTCATCAAAAATGTGACTTTCGGCAATTCACTCAAAAATGGTGCCAAACGGTTGAAAATGCTCCGCTGAAAGGTTTGGCAGTCGAAACAGAAGGGTATTTATCACAGCAAAAGAAATCAGCCCTCGACAACTTAACCAGCAGAAAAAATTTTTTTAGAAAAAATCCTTAAACCCCGGGGTCACAATTTCATCAAAAATCTGACTTTCGGCAATTCACTCAAAAATGGTGCCAAACGGTTGAAAATGCTCCCCTGAAAGGTTTGGAGGTCGAAACTGAAGGGTATTTATCACAGGAGAAGAAATCAGCCCTCGACAACTTAAGTGGCAGAGAAATATTTTTTTGAAAAAATCCCTAAGCCCCGGGGTCACAATTTCATCAAACATTTGACTTTCGGCAATTCACTCAAATACGGTGCCAAACGGTTGCAAATGCTCAGCTGAAAGGTTTGGCGGTCGAAACAGAAGGGTATTTATGATAGGAAAAGATATCAGCCCTCGACAACTAAACCGGCAGAAAAAGATTTTTTTGAAAAAATCCCTAAGCCGCGGGGTCACAATTTCATCAAAAATCTGACTTTCGGCAATTCACTCAAAAATGGTGCCAAACACTTGCAAATGCTCCGCTGAAAGGTTTGGAGGTCGAAACAGAAGGCTTCTTATCACAGGGCAAGAAATCAGGCCTCGACAAATTAACCGGCAGAAAAAGATTTTTTTGAAAAAATCCCTAAGCCCCGGGGTCACAATTTCATCAAAAATCTGACTTTCGGCAATTCTCTCAAAAATGGAGCCAAACGGTTGCAAATGCTCCGCTGAAAGGTTTGGAGGTCGAAACAGAAGGGTATTTATGACAGGAAAAGAAATCAGCCCTCGACAACTTAACCGGCAGAAAAAGATTTTTTTGAAAAAATCCCTAAGCCCCGGGGTCACAATTTCATCACAAATCTGACTTTCGGCAATTCACTCAAAAATGCTGACAAACGGTTGAAAATGCTCCCCTGAAAGGTTTGGCGGTAAAACAGAAGGCTTTATATCACAGGACAAGAAATCAGCCCTCGACAACTTAACCGGCAGAAAAAGATTTTTTTGAAAAAATCCCTAAGCCGCGGGGTCACAATTTCATCAAAAATCTGACTTTCGGAAATTCACTCAAAAATGGTGCCAAACGGTTGCAAATGCTCCACTGGAAGGTTTGGAGGTCGAAACTGTAGGGTATTTATCACAAAAAAAGAAATCAGCCCTCGACAACTTAACCGGCAGAAAAAGATTTTTTAGAAAAAATCCCTAAGCCCCGGGGTCACAATTTCATCAAACATTTGACTTTCGGCAATTCACTCAAAAATGGTGCCAAACACTTGCAAATGCTCCCCTGAAAGGTTTGGAGGTCGAAACAGAAGGGTATTTATGACAGGAAAAGAAATCATCCCTCGTCAACTAAACCGGCAGAAAAAGATTTTTTTGAAAAAATCCCAAACCCCGGGGTCACAATTTCATCAAAAATCTGACTTTCGGCAATTCACTCAAAAATGGTGCCAAACGGTTGCAAATGCTCCCCTGAAAGGTTTGGAGGTCGAAACAGAAGGGTATTTATCACAGCAAAAGAAATCAGCCCTCGACAACTTAAGCGGCAGAGAAATATTTTTTTGAAAAAATCCCTAAGTCCCGGGGTCACAATTTCATCAAACATCTGACTTTCGGCAAATCACTCAAAAATGGTGCCAAACGGTTGCAAATGCTCAGCTGAAAGGTTTGGCGGTCGAAACAGAAGGGTATTTATGACAGGAAAAGAAATCAGCCCTCGACAACTAAACCGGCAGAAAAAGTTTTTTTGAAAAAATCCCTAAGCCCCGGGGTCACAATTTCATCAAAAATCTGGCTTTCGGTAATTCACTCAAAAATGGTGCTAAACGGTTGCAAATGCTCCCCTGAAAGGTTTGGCGGTCGAAACAGAAGGGTATTTATCACAGGACAAGAAATCAGCCCTCGACAACTTAACCGGCAGAAAAAGATTTTTTTGAAAAAATTCCTAAGCCCCGGGGTCACAATTTCATCAAAAATCTGGCTTTCGGTAATTCACTCAAAAATGGTGCCAAACGGTTACAAATGCTCCCCGGAAAGGATTCGCGGTCAAAGAGAAGGCTTTTTATCACAGGACAAGAAATCAGCCCTCGACAACTTAACCGGCAGAAAAAGATTTTTTTGAAAAAATCCCTAAGCCGCGGGGTCACAATTTCATCAAAAATCTGACTTTCGGAAATTCACTCAAAAATGGTGCCAAACGGTTGCAAATGCTCCACTGGAAGGTTTGGAGGTCGAAACTGTAGGGTATTTATCACAAAAAAAGAAATCAGCCCTCGACAACTTAACCGGCAGAAAGAGATTTTTTTGAAAAAATCCCTAAGCCCCGGGGTCACAATTTCATCAAACATTTGACTTTCGGCAATTCACTCAAAAATGGTGCCAAACACTTGCAAATGCTCCCCTGAAAGGTTTGGAGGTCGAAACAGAAGGGTATTTATGACAGGAAAAGAAATCATCCCTCGTCAACTAAACCGGCAGAAAAAGATTTTTTTGAAAAAATCCCAAACCCCGGGGTCACAATTTCATCAAAAATCTGACTTTCGGCAATTCACTCAAAAATGGTGCCAAACGGTTGCAAATGCTCCCCTGAAAGGTTTGGAGGTCGAAACAGAAGGGTATTTATCACAGCAAAAGAAATCAGCCCTCGACAACTTAAGCGGCAGAGAAATATTTTTTTGAAAAAATCCCTAAGCCCCGGGGTCACAATTTCATCAAACATCTGACTTTCGGCAAATCACTCAAAAATGGTGCCAAACGGTTGCAAATGCTCAGCTGAAAGGTTTGGCGGTCGAAACAGAAGGGTATTTATGACAGGAAAAGAAATCAGCCCTCGACAACTAAACCGGCAGAAAAAGTTTTTTTGAAAAAATCCCTAAGCCCCGGGGTCACAATTTCATCAAAAATCTGGCTTTCGGTAATTCACTCAAAAATGGTGCTAAACGGTTGGAAATGCTCCCCTGAAAGGTTTGGCGGACGAAACAGAAGGGTATTTATCACAGGACAAGAAATCAGCCCTCGACAACTTAACCGGCAGAAAAAGTTTTTTTGAAAAAATCCCTAAGCCCCGGGGTCACAATTTCATCAAAAATCTGGCTTTCGGTAATTCACTCAAAAATGGTGCCAAACGGTTGCAAATGCTCCCCTGAAAGGATTCGCGGTCAAAGAGAAGGCTTTTTATCACAGGACAAGAAATCAGCCCTCGACAACTTAAGCGGCAGAAAAATATTTTTTTGAAAAAATCCCTAAGCACCGGGGTCACAATTTCATCAAAACTCTGACTTTCGGCAACTCACTCAAAAATGGTGCCAAACGGTTGCAAATGCTCAGCTGAAAGGTTTGGCGGTCGAAACAGAAGGGTATTTATGATAGGAAAAGATATCAGCCCTCGACAACTAAACCGGCAGAAAAAGATTTTTTTGAAAAAATCCCTAAGCCGCGGGGTCACAATTTCATCAAAAATCTGACTTTCGGCAATTTACTCAAAAATGGTGCCAAACACTTGCAAATGCTCCGCTGAAAGGTTTGGAGGTCGAAACAGAAGGCTTCTTATCACAGGGCAAGAAATCAGGCCTCGACAAATTAACCGGCAGAAAAAGATTTTTTTGAAAAAATCCCTAAGCAACGGGGTCACAATTTCATCCATTATCTGACTTTCGGCAATTCACTCAAAAATGGTGCCAAACACTTGCAAAATGCTCCGCTGATAGGTTTGGCGGTAAAACAGAAGGCTTTTTATCACAGGACAAGAAATCAGCCCTCGACAACTTAACCGGCAGAAAAAGATTTTTTTGAAAAAATCCCTAAGTCACAATTTCATCAAAAATCTGACTTTCGGAAATTCACTCAAAAATGGTGCCAAACGGTTGCAAATGCTCCGCTGGAAGGTTTGGAGGTCGAAACTGTAGGGTATTTATCACAAAAAAAGAAATCAGCCCTCGACAACTTAACCGGCAGAAAAAGATTTTTTTGAAAAAATCCCTAAGCCCCGGGGTCACAATTTCATCAAACATTTGACTTTCGGCAATTCACTCAAAAATGGTGCCAAACGGTTGCAAATGCTCCCCTGAAAGGTTTGGAGGTCGAAACAGAAGGGTATTTATCTCAGGAAAAGAAATAAGCCCTCGACAACTTCACCGGCAGAAAAAGATTTTTTTGAAAAAATCCCTAAGCCCCGGGGTCACAATTTGATCAAAAATCTGACTTTCGGCAATTCACTCAAAAATGGTGCTAAATGGTTGCAAATGCTCACCTGAGAGGTTTAGCGGTTGAAACAGAAGGCTTCTTATCACAGGACAAGAAATCAGCCCTCGACAACTTAACAGGCAGAAAAAGATTTTTTTGAAAAAATCCCTAAGCCCCGGGGTCACAATTTCATCAAAAATCTGGCTTTCTGCAACTCACTCAAAAATACTGCCAAACGGGTGCAAATGCTCCCTTGAGAGGTTTGGCGGTCGAAACAGAAGGCTTTTTATCACAGGACAAGAAATGAGCCCTCGACAACTTAAGTGGCAGAAAAAGATTTTTTTGAAAAAATCCCTAAGCCCCGGGGTCACAATTTCATCAAAAATGTGACTTTCGGCAATTCACTCAAAAATGGTGCCAAACGGTTGAAAATGCTCCCCTGAAAGGTTTGGCGGTAAACCAGAAGGGTTTTTATCACAGGACAAGAAATCAACCCTTGAAAAATTAACCGGCAGAAAAAGATTTTTTTGAAAAAATCCCTAGGCCCCGGGGTCACAATTTCATCAAAAATCTGACTTTCGGCAATTCACTCAAAAATGGTGCAAAATGGTTGCAAATGCTCACCTGAGAGGTTTAGCGGTTGAAACAGAAGGCTTTTTATCACAGCAAAAGAAATCAGGCCTCGACAACTTAACCGGCAGAAAAAGATTTTTTTGAAAAAATCCCTAAGCCCGGGGTCACAATTTCATCAAAAATCTGACTTTCGGCAATTCACTCAAAAATGGTGCCAAACGGTTGAAAATGCTCCCCTGAAAGTTTTGGCGGTCGAAACAGAAGGCTTTTTATCACAGGACAAGAAATCAGCCCTCGACAACTTAAGTGGCAGAAAAAGATTTTTTTGAAAAAATCCCTAAGCCCCGGGGTCACAATTTCATCAAAAATCTGACTTTCGGCAATTCACTCAAAAATGGTGCCAAACGGTTGTAAATGCTCCCCTGAAAGGTTTGGAGGTAAAACAGAAGACTTTTTATCACAGGACTAGAAATCAGCCCTCGACAACTTAACCGGCAGAAAAAGATTTTTTTGAAAAAATCCAATTTCATCAAAAATCTGACTTTCGGCAATTCACTCAAAAATGGTGCCAAAGGGTTGCAAATGCGCCGCTGAATGGTTTGGATGTCGAAACTGAAGGGTATTTATCACAGCAAAAGAAGTCAGCCCTCGACAACTTAACCGGCAGAAAAAAAATTTTTTCAAAAAATCCCAAACCCCGGGGTCACAATTTCATTGAAAATCTGACTTTCGGCAATTCACTCAAAAATGGTGCCAAACGGTTGCAAATGCTCCCCTGAAAGGTTTGGCGGTAAAACAGAAGGCTTTTTATCACAGGAGAAGAAATCAGCCCTCGACAACTTAAGCGGCAGAGAAATATTTTTTTGAAAAAATCCCTAAGCCCCGGGGTCACAATTTCATCTAACATTTGACTTTCGGCAATTCACTCAAAAATGGTGCCAAATGGTTGCAAATGCTCAGCTGAAAGCTTTGGCGGTAAAACAGAAGGGTATTTATGACAGGAAAAGATATCAGCCCTCGACAACTAAACCGGCAGAAAAATATTTTTTTGAAAAAATCCCTAAGCCCCGGGGTCACAATTTCATCAAAAATCTGACTTTCGGCAATTCACTCAAAAATGGTGCCAAACACTTGCAAATGCTCCGGTGAAAGGTTTAGAGGTCGAAACAGAAGGCTATTTTCACAGGACAAGAAATCAGGCCTCGACAACTTAACCGGCAGAAAAAGATTTTTTTGAAAAAATCCCTAAGCCCCGGGGTCACAATTTCATCAAAAACCTGGCTTTCGGCAATTCACTCAAAAATGGTGCCAAACGGTTGCAAATGCTCGCTGAAAGGTTTGGCGGTCGAAACAGAAGGGTATTTATGACAGGAAAAGAAATCAGCCCTCGACAACTAAACCGGCAGAAAAAGATTTTTTTGAAAAAATCCCTAAGCCCCGGGGTCACAATTTCATCAAAAATCTGACTTTCGGCAATTCACTCAAAAATGGTGCCAAACGGTTGAAAATGCTCCCCTGAAAGGTTTGGCGGTAAAACAGAAGGCTTTTTATCCCAGGAAAAGAAATCAGCCCTCGACAACTTAAGCGGCAGAGAAATTTTTTTTTGAAAAAATCCCTAAGCCCCGGGGTCACCATTTCATCAAACATCTGACTTTCGGCAATTCACTCAAAAATGGTGCCAAACGGTTGCAAATGCTCAGCTGAAAGGTTCGGCAGTCAAAACAGAAGGGAATTTATGACAGGAAAAGAAATCAGCCCTCGACAACTAAACCAGCAGAAAAAGATTTTTTTGAAAAAATCCCTAAGCCGCGGGGTCAAAATTTCATCAAAAATCTGACTTTCGGCAATTCACTCAAAAATGGTGCTAAACGGTTGCAAATGCTCCCCTGAAAGGTTTGGCGGTCGAAACAGAAGGGTATTTATCACAGGACAAGAAATCAGCCCTCGACAACTTAAGCGGCAGAAAAAGATTTTTTTGAAAAAATCCCTAAGCCCCGGGGTCACAGTTTCATCAAAAATCTGACTTTCGGCAATTCACTCAAAAATGGTGCCAAACGGTTGAAAATGCTCCCCTGAAAGGTTTGGAGGTCGAAACAGAAGGCTTCTTATCACAGGACAAGAAATCAGGCCTCGACAAATTAACCGGCAGAAAAAGATTTTTTTGAAAAAATCCCTAAGCCCCGGGGTCACAGTTTCATCAAAAATCTGACTTTCGGCAATTCACTCAAAAATGCTGCCAAATGGTTGCAAATGCTCCGCTGAAAGGTTTGGCGGTCAAACAGAAGGCTTTTTATCAAAGGACAAAAATCAGCCCTCGACAACTTAACCGGCAGAAAAAGATTTTTTTGAAAAAATCCCTAAGCCCCGGGGTCACAATTTCAACAAAAATCTGACTTTCGGCAATTCACTCAAAAATGGTGCCAAACGGTTGCAAATGCTCCCCTGAAAGGTTTGGCGGTAAAA
This sequence comes from Podarcis filfolensis, assembly GCF_964270895.1. Taxonomy (NCBI): domain Eukaryota; kingdom Metazoa; phylum Chordata; class Lepidosauria; order Squamata; family Lacertidae; genus Podarcis; species Podarcis filfolensis. The sequence continues at coordinate 12,900,925 of NC_139612.1, forward strand.
CAGAAGACTTTTTATCACAGGACTAGAAATCAGCCCTCGACAACTTAAGCGGCAGAGAAATATTTTTTTGAAAAAATCCCTAAGCCCCGGGGTCACAATTTAATCAAAAATCTGTCTTTCGGCAATTCACTCAAAAATGGTGCCAAACGGTTGCAAATGCTCCGCTGAAAGGTTTGGAGGTTGAAACAGAAGGCTTCTTATCACAGGACAAGAAATCAGCCCTCGACAACTTAACAAGCAGAAAAAGATTTTTTTGAAAAAATCCCTAAGCCCCGGGGTCACAATTTCTTCAAAAATCTGGCTTTCTGCAACTCACTCAAAAATACTGCCAAACGGGTGCAAATGCTCCCTTGAGAGGTTTGGCGGTCGAAACAGAAGGCTTTTTATCACAGGACAAGAAATCAGCCCTCGACAACTTAACAGGCAGAAAAAGATTTTTTTGAAAAAATCCCTAAGCCCCGGGGTCACAATTTCATCAAAAATCTGACTTTCGGCAATTCTCTCAAAAATGGTGCCAAACGGTTGCAAATGCTCCGCTTAAAGGTTTGGAGGTCGAAACAGTAGGGTATTTATCACAACAAAAGAAATCAGCCCTCGACAACTTAACCGGCAGAAAAAGATTTTTTTGAAAAAATCCCTAAGCCCCGGGGTCACAATTTCATCAAAAATCTGACTTTCGGCAATTCACTCAAAAATGGTGCCAAAGGGTTGCAAATGCGCCGCTGAATGGTTTGGATGTCGAAACTGAAGGGTATTTATCACAGCAAAAGAAGTCAGCCCTCGACAACTTAACCGGCAGAAAAAAAATTTTTTCAAAAAATCCCAAACCCCGGGGTCACAATTTCATCGAAAATCTGACTTTCGGCAATTCACTCAAAAATGGTGCCAAACGGTTGCAAATGCTCCCCTGAAAGGTTTGGCGGTAAAACAGAAGGCTTTTTATCACAGGAGAAGAAATCAGCCCTCGACAACTTAAGCGGCAGAGAAATATTTTTTTGAAAAAATCCCTAAGCCCCGGGGTCACAATTTCATCAAACATTTGACTTTCGGCAATTCACTCAAAAATGGTGCCAAACACTTGCAAATGCTCCGCTGAAAGGTTTGGCGGTCGAAACAGAAGGGTATTTATGACAGGAAAAGATATCAGCCCTCGACAACTAAACCGGCAGAAAAATATTTTTTTGAAAAAATCCCTAAGCCACGGGGTCACAATTTCATCAAAAATCTGACTTTCGGCAATTCACTCAAAAATGGTGCCAAACGGTTGAAAATGCTCCCCTGAAAGGTTTGGCGGTAAAACAGAAGGCTTTTTATCCCAGGAAAAGAAATCAGCCCTCGACAACTTAAGCGGCAGAGAAATTTTTTTTTGAAAAAATCCCTAAGCCCCGGGGTCACCATTTCATCAAACATCTGACTTTCGGCAATTCACTCAAAAATGGTGCCAAACGGTTGCAAATGCTCAGCTGAAAGGTTTGGCAGTCAAAACAGAAGGGAATTTATGACAGGAAAAGAAATCAGCCCTCGACAACTAAACCAGCAGAAAAAGATTTTTTTGAAAAAATCCCTAAGCCGCGGGGTCAAAATTTCATCAAAAATCTGACTTTCGGCAATTCACTCAAAAATGGTGCTAAACGGTTGCAAATGCTCCCCTGAAAGGTTTGGCGGTCGAAACAGAAGGGTATTTATCACAGGACAAGAAATCAGCCCTCGACAACTTAACTGGCAGAAAAAGATTTTTTTGAAAAAATCCCTAAGCCCCGGGGTCACAATTTCAACAAAAATCTGACTTTCGGCAATTCACTCAAAAATGGTGCCAAACGGTTGCAAATGCTCCCCTGAAAGGTTTGGCGGTAAAACAGAAGACTTTTTATCACAGGACTAGAAATCAGCCCTCGACAACTTAAGCGGCAGAGAAATTTTTTTTTGAAAAAATCCCTAAGCCCCGGGGTCACCATTTCATCAAACATCTGACTTTCGGCAATTCACTCAAAAATGGTGCCAAACGGTTGCAAATGCTCAGCTGAAAGGTTCGGCAGTCAAAACAGAAGGGAATTTATGACAGGAAAAGAAATCAGCCCTCGACAACTAAACCAGCAGAAAAAGATTTTTTTGAAAAAATCCCTAAGCCGCGGGGTCAAAATTTCATCAAAAATCTGACTTTCGGCAATTCACTCAAAAATGGTGCTAAACGGTTGCAAATGCTCCCCTGAAAGGTTTGGCGGTCGAAACAGAAGGGTATTTATCACAGGACAAGAAATCAGCCCTCGACAACTTAAGCGGCAGAAAAAGATTTTTTTGAAAAAATCCCTAAGCCCCGGGGTCACAGTTTCATCAAAAATCTGACTTTCGGCAATTCACTCAAAAATGGTGCCAAACGGTTGAAAATGCTCCCCTGAAAGGTTTGGAGGTCGAAACAGAAGGCTTCTTATCACAGGACAAGAAATCAGGCCTCGACAAATTAACCGGCAGAAAAAGATTTTTTTGAAAAAATCCCTAAGCCCCGGGGTCACAGTTTCATCAAAAATCTGACTTTCGGCAATTCACTCAAAAATGCTGCCAAATGGTTGCAAATGCTCCGCTGAAAGGTTTGGCGGTCAAACAGAAGGCTTTTTATCAAAGGACAAAAATCAGCCCTCGACAACTTAACCGGCAGAAAAAGATTTTTTTGAAAAAATCCCTAAGCCCCGGGGTCACAATTTCAACAAAAATCTGACTTTCGGCAATTCACTCAAAAATGGTGCCAAACGGTTGCAAATGCTCCCCTGAAAGGTTTGGCGGTAAAACAGAAGACTTTTTATCACAGGACTAGAAATCAGCCCTCGACAACTTAAGCGGCAGAGAAATATTTTTTTGAAAAAATCCCTAAGCCCCGGGGTCACAATTTAATCAAAAATCTGTCTTTCGGCAATTCACTCAAAAATGGTGCCAAACGGTTGCAAATGCTCCGCTGAAAGGTTTGGAGGTTGAAACAGAAGGCTTCTTATCACAGGACAAGAAATCAGCCCTCGACAACTTAACAAGCAGAAAAAGATTTTTTTGAAAAAATCCCTAAGCCCCGGGGTCACAATTTCTTCAAAAATCTGGCTTTCTGCAACTCACTCAAAAATACTGCCAAACGGGTGCAAATGCTCCCTTGAGAGGTTTGGCGGTCGAAACAGAAGGCTTTTTATCACAGGACAAGAAATCAGCCCTCGACAACTTAACAGGCAGAAAAAGATTTTTTTGAAAAAATCCCTAAGCCCCGGGGTCACAATTTCATCAAAAATCTGACTTTCGGCAATTCTCTCAAAAATGGTGCCAAACGGTTGCAAATGCTCCGCTTAAAGGTTTGGAGGTCGAAACAGTAGGGTATTTATCACAACAAAAGAAATCAGCCCTCGACAACTTAACCGGCAGAAAAAGATTTTTTTGAAAAAATCCCTAAGCCCCGGGGTCACAATTTCATCAAAAATCTGACTTTCGGCAATTCACTCAAAAATGGTGCCAAAGGGTTGCAAATGCGCCGCTGAATGGTTTGGATGTCGAAACTGAAGGGTATTTATCACAGCAAAAGAAGTCAGCCCTCGACAACTTAACCGGCAGAAAAAAAATTTTTTCAAAAAATCCCAAACCCCGGGGTCACAATTTCATCGAAAATCTGACTTTCGGCAATTCACTCAAAAATGGTGCCAAACGGTTGCAAATGCTCCCCTGAAAGGTTTGGCGGTAAAACAGAAGGCTTTTTATCACAGGAGAAGAAATCAGCCCTCGACAACTTAAGCGGCAGAGAAATATTTTTTTGAAAAAATCCCTAAGCCCCGGGGTCACAATTTCATCAAACATTTGACTTTCGGCAATTCACTCAAAAATGGTGCCAAACACTTGCAAATGCTCCGCTGAAAGGTTTGGCGGTCGAAACAGAAGGGTATTTATGACAGGAAAAGATATCAGCCCTCGACAACTAAACCGGCAGAAAAATATTTTTTTGAAAAAATCCCTAAGCCACGGGGTCACAATTTCATCAAAAATCTGACTTTCGGCAATTCACTCAAAAATGGTGCCAAACGGTTGAAAATGCTCCCCTGAAAGGTTTGGCGGTAAAACAGAAGGCTTTTTATCCCAGGAAAAGAAATCAGCCCTCGACAACTTAAGCGGCAGAGAAATTTTTTTTTGAAAAAATCCCTAAGCCCCGGGGTCACCATTTCATCAAACATCTGACTTTCGGCAATTCACTCAAAAATGGTGCCAAACGGTTGCAAATGCTCAGCTGAAAGGTTTGGCAGTCAAAACAGAAGGGAATTTATGACAGGAAAAGAAATCAGCCCTCGACAACTAAACCAGCAGAAAAAGATTTTTTTGAAAAAATCCCTAAGCCGCGGGGTCAAAATTTCATCAAAAATCTGACTTTCGGCAATTCACTCAAAAATGGTGCTAAACGGTTGCAAATGCTCCCCTGAAAGGTTTGGCGGTCGAAACAGAAGGGTATTTATCACAGGACAAGAAATCAGCCCTCGACAACTTAACTGGCAGAAAAAGATTTTTTTGAAAAAATCCCTAAGCCCCGGGGTCACAATTTCAACAAAAATCTGACTTTCGGCAATTCACTCAAAAATGGTGCCAAACGGTTGCAAATGCTCCCCTGAAAGGTTTGGCGGTAAAACAGAAGACTTTTTATCACAGGACTAGAAATCAGCCCTCGACAACTTAAGCGGCAGAGAAATATTTTTTTGAAAAAATCCCTAAGCCCCGGGGTCACAATTTAATCAAAAATTTGTCTTTCGGCAATTCACTCAAAAATGGTGCCAAACGGTTGCAAATGCTCCGCTGAAAGGTTTGGAGGTTGAAACAGAAGGCTTCTTATCACAGGACAAGAAATCAGCCCTCGACAACTTAACCGGCAGAAAAAATTTTTTTTCAAAAAATCCCAAACCCCGGGGTCACAATTTCATCGAAAATCTGTTTTTCGGCAATTCACTCAAAAATGGTGCCAAACGGTTGCAAATGCTCCCCTGAAAGGTTTGGCGGTAAAACAGAAGGCTTTTTATCACAGGAGAAGAAATCAGCCCTCGACAACTTAAGCGGCAGAGAAATATTTTTTTGAAAAAATCCCTAAGCCCCGGGGTCACAATTTCATCAAACATTTGACTTTCGGCAATTCACTCAAAAATGGTGCCAAACACTTGCAAATGCTCCGCTGAAAGGTTTGGCGGTCGAAACAGAAGGGTATTTATGACAGGAAAAGATATCAGCCCTCGACAACTAAACCGGCAGAAAAATATTTTTTTGAAAAAATCCCTAAGCCCCGGGGTCACAATTTCTTCAAAAATCTGGCTTTCTGCAACTCACTCAAAAATACTGCCAAACGGGTGCAAATGCTCCCTTGAGAGGTTTGGCGGTCGAAACAGAAGGCTTTTTATCACAGGACAAGAAATCAGCCCTCGACAACTTAACAGGCAGAAAAAGATTTTTTTGAAAAAATCCCTAAGCCCCGGGGTCACAATTTCATCAAAAATCTGACTTTCGGCAATTCTCTCAAAAATGGTGCCAAACGGTTGCAAATGCTCCGCTTAAAGGTTTGGAGGTCGAAACAGTAGGGTATTTATCACAACAAAAGAAATCAGCCCTCGACAACTTAACCGGCAGAAAAAAATTTTTTTTAAAAAATCCCTAAGCCCCGGGGTCACAATTTCATCAAAAATCTGACTTTCGGCAATTCACTCAAAAATGGTGCCAAAGGGTTGCAAATGCGCCGCTGAATGGTTTGGATGTCGAAACTGAAGGGTATTTATCACAGCAAAAGAAGTCAGCCCTCGACAACTTAACCGGCAGAAAAAAATTTTTTTCAAAAAATCCCAAACCCCGGGGTCACAATTTCATCGAAAATCTGACTTTCGGCAATTCACTCAAAAATGGTGCCAAACGGTTGCAAATGCTCCCCTGAAAGGTTTGGCGGTAAAACAGAAGGCTTTTTATCACAGGAGAAGAAATCAGCCCTCGACAACTTAAGCGGCAGAGAAATATTTTTTTGAAAAAATCCCTAAGCCCCGGGGTCACAATTTCATCAAACATTTGACTTTCGGCAATTCACTCAAAAATGGTGCCAAACACTTGCAAATGCTCCGCTGAAAGGTTTGGCGGTCGAAACAGAAGGGTGTTTATGACAGGAAAAGATATCAGCCCTCGACAACTAAACCGGCAGAAAAATATTTTTTTGAAAAAATCCCTAAGCCACGGGGTCACAATTTCATCAAAAATCTGACTTTCGGCAATTCACTCAAAAATGGTGCCAAACGGTTGAAAATGCTCCCCTGAAAGGTTTGGCGGTAAAACAGAAGGCTTTTTATCACAGGAAAAGAAATCAGCCCTCGACAACTTAAGCGGCAGAGAAATTTTTTTTTGAAAAAATCCCTAAGCCCCGGGGTCACCATTTCATCAAACATCTGACTTTCGGCAATTCACTCAAAAATGGTGCCAAACGGTTGCAAATGCTCAGCTGAAAGGTTTGGCAGTCAAAACAGAAGGGAATTTATGACAGGAAAAGAAATCAGCCCTCGACAACTAAACCAGCAGAAAAAGATTTTTTTGAAAAAATCCAGCCGCGGGGTCAAAATTTCATCAAAAATCTGACTTTCGGTAATTCACTCAAAAATGGTGCTAAACGGTTGCAAATGCTCCCCTGAAAGGTTTGGCGGTCGAAACAGAAGGGTATTTATCACAGAACAAGAAATCAGCCCTCGACAACTTAAGCGGCAGAAAAAGATTTTTTTGAAAAAATCCCTAAGTCACAGTTTCATCAAAAATCTGACTTTCGGCAATTCACTCAAAAAATGGTGCCAAACGGTTGAAAATGCTCCCCTGAAAGGTTTGGAGGTCGAAACAGAAGGCTTCTTATCACAGGACAAGAAATCAGGCCTCGACAAATTAACCGGTAGAAAAAGATTTTTTTGAAAAAATCCCTAAAGCCCCGGGGTCACAGTTTCATCAAAAATCTGACTTTCGGCAATTCACTCAAAAATGCTGCCAAATGGTTGCAAATGCTCCGCTGAAAGGTTTGGCGGTCAAACAGAAGGCTTTTTATCACAGGACAAAAATCAGCCCTCGACAACTTAACCGGCAGAAAAAGATTTTTTTGAAAAAATCCCTATGCCCCGGGGTCACAATTTCATCAAAAATCTGACTTTCGGAAATTCACTGAAAAATGGTGAGAAATGGTTGAAAATACTCCCCTGAGAGTTTTAGCGGTTGAAACAGAAGGCTTTTTTTCACAGGAAAAGAAATCAGCCCTAGACAACTTAACCGGCAGAAAAAGATTTTTTTGAAAAAATCCCTAAGCCCCGGGGTCACAATTTCATCAAAAATCTGACTTTCGGCAATTCACTCAAAAATGGTGCCAAACGGTTGAAAATGCTCCCCTGAAAGGTTTGGCGGTAAAACAGAAGACTTTTTATCACAGGACTAGAAATCAGCCCTCGACAACTTAAGCGGCAGAGAAATATTTTTTTGAATAAATCCCTAAGCCCCGGGGTCACAATTTAATCAAAAATCTGTCTTTCGGCAATTCACTCAAAAATGGTGCCAAACGGTTGCAAATGCTCCGCTGAAAGGTTTGGAGGTTGAAACAGAAGGCTTCTTATCACAGGACAAGAAATCAGCCCTCGACAACTTAACAGGCAGAAAAAGATTTTTTTGAAAAAATCCCTAAGCCCCGGGGTCACAATTTCTTCAAAAATCTGGCTTTCTGCAACTCACTCAAAAATACTGCCAAACGGGTGCAAATGCTCCCTTGAGAGGTTTGGCGGTCGAAACAGAAGGCTTTTTATCACAGGACAAGAAATCAGCCCTCGACAACTTAACAGGCAGAAAAAGATTTTTTTGAAAAAATCCCTAAGCCCCGGGGTCACAATTTCATCAAAAATCTGACTTTCGGCAATTCTCTCAAAAATGGTGCCAAACGGTTGCAAATGCTCCGCTTAAAGGTTTGGAGGTCGAAGCTGTAGGGTATTTATCACAACAAAAGAAATCAGCCCTCGACAACTTAACCGGCAGAAAAAGATTTTTTTGAAAAAATCCCTAAGCCCCGGGGTCACAATTTCATCAAAAATCTGACTTTCGGCAATTCTCTCAAAAATGGTGCCAAACGGTTGCAAATGCTCCGCTTAAAGGTTTGGAGGTCGAAACTGTAGGGTATTTATCACAACAAAAGAAATCAGCCCTCAACAACTTAACCGGCAGAAAAAGATTTTTTTGAAAAAATCCCTAAGCCCCGGGGTCACAATTTCATCAAAAATCTGACTTTCGGCAATTCACTCAAAAATGGTGCCAAACGGTTGCAAATGCTCCCCTGAAAGGTTTGGAGGTCGAAACAGAAGGCTTCTTATCACAGGACAAGAAATCAGGCCTCGACAAATTAACCGGCAGAAAAAGATTTTTTTGAAAAAATCCCTAAGCCCCGGGGTCACAGTTTCATCAAAAATCTGACTTTCGGCAATTCACTCAAAAATGCTGCCAAATGGTTGCAAATGCTCCGCTGAAAGGTTTGGCGGTCAAACAGAAGGCTTTTTATCACAGGACAAAAATCAGCCCTCGACAACTTAAGCGGCAGAGAAATATTTTTTTGAAAAAATCCCTAAGCCCCGGGGTCACAATTTCATCAAGCATTTGACTTTCGGCAATTCACTCAAAAATGGTGCCAAATGGTTGCAAATGCTCAGCTGAAAGCTTTGGCGGTAAAACAGAAGGGTATTTATGACAGGAAAAGATATCAGCCCTCGACAACTAAACCGGCAGAAAAATTTTTTTTTGAAAAAATCCCTAAGCCCCGGGGTCACAATTTCATCAAAAATCTGAATTTCGGCAATTCTCTCAAAAATGGTGCCAAACGGTTGAAAATGCTCCCCTGAAAGGTTTGGCGGTAAAACAGAAGGCTTTTTATCACAGGACTAGAAATCAGCCCTCGACAACTTAAGCGGCAGAGAAATATTTTTTTGAAAAAATCCCTAAGCCCCGGGGTCACAATTTAATCAAAAATCTGTCTTTCGGCAATTCACTCAAAAATGGTGCCAAACGGTTGCAAATGCTCAGCTGAAAGGTTTGGCAGTCAAAACAGAAGGGAATTTATGACAGGAAAAGAAATCAGCCCTCGACAACTAAACCAGCAGAAAAAGATTTTTTTGAAAAAATCCCTAAGCCCCGGGGTCACAATTTCATCAAAAATCTGACTTTCGGCAATTCACTCAAAAATGGTGCCAAAGGGTTGCAAATGCGCCGCTGAATGGTTTGGATGTCGAAACTGAAGGGTATTTATCACAGCAAAAGAAGTCAGCCCTCGACAACTTAACCGGCAGAAAAAAATTTTTTTCAAAAAATCCCAAACCCCGGGGTCACAATTTCATCGAAAATCTGACTTTCGGCAATTCACTAAAAAATGGTGCCAAACGGTTGCAAATGCTCCCCTGAAAGGTTTGGCGGTAAAACAGAAGGCTTTTTATCACAGGAGAAGAAATCAGCCCTCGACAACTTAACCGGCAGAAAAAGATTTTTTTGAAAAAATCCCTATGCCCCCGGGGTCACAATTTCATCAAAAATCTGACTTTCGGAAATTCACTGAAAAATGGTGAGAAATGGTTGAAAATACTCCCCTGAGAGTTTTAGCGGTTGAAACAGAAGGCTTTTTTTCACAGGAAAAGAAATCAGCCCTAGACAACTTAACCGGCAGAAAAAGATTTTTTTGAAAAAATCCCTAAGCCCCGGGGTCACAATTTAATCAAAAATCTGTCTTTCGGCAATTCACTCAAAAATGGTGCCAAACGGTTGCAAATGCTCCGCTGAAAGGTTTGGAGGTTGAAACAGAAGGCTTCTTATCACAGGACAAGAAATCAGCCCTCAACAACTTAACAGGCAGAAAAAGATTTTTTTGAAAAAATCCCTAAGCCCCGGGGTCACAATTTCTTCAAAAATCTGGCTTTCTGCAACTCACTCAAAAATACTGCCAAACGGGTGCAAATGCTCCCTTGAGAGGTTTGGCGGTCGAAACAGAAGGCTTTTTATCACAGGACAAGAAATCAGCCCTCGACAACTTAACAGGCAGAAAAAGATTTTTTTGAAAAAATCCCTAAGCCCCGGGGTCACAATTTCATCAAAAATCTGACTTTCGGCAATTCTCTCAAAAATGGTGCCAAACGGTTGCAAATGCTCCGCTTAAAGGTTTGGAGGTCGAAGCTGTAGGGTATTTATCACAACAAAAGAAATCAGCCCTCGACAACTTAACCGGCAGAAAAAGATTTTTTTGAAAAAATCCCTAAGCCCCGGGGTCACAATTTCATCAAAAATCTGACTTTCGGCAATTCTCTCAAAAATGGTGCCAAACGGTTGCAAATGCTCCGCTTAAAGGTTTGGAGGTCGAAACTGTAGGGTATTTATCACAACAAAAGAAATCAGCCCTCGACAACTTAACCGGCAGAAAAAGATTTTTTTGAAAAAATTCCTAAGCCCCGGGGTCACAATTTCATCAAAAATCTGACTTTCGGCAATTCACTCAAAAATGGTGCCAAACGGTTGCAAATGCTCCCCTGAAAGGTTTGGAGGTCGAAACAGAAGGCTTCTTATCACAGGACAAGAAATCAGGCCTCGACAAATTAACCGGCAGAAAAAGATTTTTTTGAAAAAATCCCTAAGCCCCGGGGTCACAGTTTCATCAAAAATCTGACTTTCGGCAATTCACTCAAAAATGCTGCCAAATGGTTGCAAATGCTCCGCTGAAAGGTTTGGCGGTCAAACAGAAGGCTTTTTATCACAGGACAAAAATCAGCCCTCGACAACTTAAGCGGCAGAGAAATATTTTTTTGAAAAAATCCCTAAGCCCCGGGGTCACAATTTCATCAAGCATTTGACTTTCGGCAATTCACTCAAAAATGGTGCCAAACGGTTGAAAATGCTCCCCTGAAAGGTTTGGCGGTAAAACAGAAGGCTTTTTATCACAGGACTAGAAATCAGCCCTCGACAACTTAAGCGGCAGAGAAATATTTTTTTGAAAAAATCCCTAAGCCCCGGGGTCACAATTTAATCAAAAATCTGTCTTTCGGCAATTCACTCAAAAATGGTGCCAAACGGTTGCAAATGCTCAGCTGAAAGGTTTGGCAGTCAAAACAGAAGGGAATTTATGACAGGAAAAGAAATCAGCCCTCGACAACTAAACCAGCAGAAAAAGATTTTTTTGAAAAAATCCCTAAGCCCCGGGGTCACAATTTCATCAAAAATCTGACTTTCGGCAATTCACTCAAAAATGGTGCCAAAGGGTTGCAAATGCGCCGCTGAATGGTTTGGATGTCGAAACTGAAGGGTATTTATCACAGCAAAAGAAGTCAGCCCTCGACAACTTAACCGGCAGAAAAAAAATTTTTTCAAAAAATCCCAAACCCCGGGGTCACAATTTCATCGAAAATCTGACTTTCGGCAATTCACTCAAAAATGGTGCCAAACGGTTGCAAATGCTCCCCTGAAAGGTTTGGCGGTAAAACAGAAGGCTTTTTATCACAGGAGAAGAAATCAGCCCTCGACAACTTAAGCGGCAGAGAAATATTTTTTTGAAAAAATCCCTAAGCCCCGGGGTCACAATTTCATCTAACATTTGACTTTCGGCAATTCACTCAAAAATGGTGCCAAATGGTTGCAAATGCTCAGCTGAAAGCTTTGGCGGTAAAACAGAAGGGTATTTATGACAGGAAAAGATATCAGCCCTCGACAACTAAACCGGCAGAGAAATTTTTTTTTGAAAAAATCCCTAAGCCCCGGGGTCACCATTTCATCAAAAATCTGACTTTCGGCAATTCACTCAAAAATGGTGCCAAACGGTTGCAAATGCTCAGCTGAAAGGTTTGGCAGTCAAAACAGAAGGGAATTTATGACAGGAAAAGAAATCAGCCCTCGACAACTAAACCAGCAGAAAAAGATTTTTTTGAAAAAATCCCTAAGCCGCGGGGTCAAAATTTCATCAAAAATCTGACTTTCGGCAATTCACTCAAAAATGGTGCTAAACGGTTGCAAATGCTCCCCTGAAAGGTTTGGCGGTCGAAACAGAAGGGTATTTATCACAGGACAAGAAATCAGCCCTCGACAACTTAAGCGGCAGAAAAAGATTTTTTTGAAAAAATCCCTAAGTCACAGTTTCATCAAAAATCTGACTTTCGGCAATTCACTCAAAAATGGTGCCAAACGGTTGAAAATGCTCCCCTGAAAGGTTTGGAGGTCGAAGCAGAAGGCTTCTTATCACAGGACAAGAAATCAGGCCTCGACAACTTAACCGGCAGAAAAAGATTTTTTTGAAAAAATCCCTAAGCCCCGGGGTCACAATTTCATCAAAAATCTGACTTTCGGCAATTCACTCAAAAATGGTGCCAAACTGTTGCAAATGCTCCCCTGAAAGGTTTGGCGGTAAAACAGAAGACTTTTTATCACAGGACTAGAAATCAGCCCTCGACAACTTAAGCGGCAGAGAAATATTTTTTTGAATAAATCCCTAAGCCCCGGGGTCACAATTTAATCAAAAATCTGTCTTTCGGCAATTCACTCAAAAATGGTGCCAAACGGTTGCAAATGCTCCGCTGAAAGGTTTGGAGGTTGAAACAGAAGGCTTCTTATCACAGGACAAGAAATCAGCCCTCGACAACTTAACAGGCAGAAAAAGATTTTTTTGAAAAAATCCCTAAGCCCCGGGGTCACAATTTCTTCAAAAATCTGGCTTTCTGCAACTCACTCAAAAATACTGCCAAACGGGTGCAAATGCTCCCTTGAGAGGTTTGGCGGTCGAAACAGAAGGCTTTTTATCACAGGACAAGAAATCAGCCCTCGACAACTTAACAGGCAGAAAAAGATTTTTTTGAAAAAATCCCTAAGCCCCGGGGTCACAATTTCTTCAAAAATCTGACTTTCGGCAATTCTCTCAAAAATGGTGCCAAACGGTTGCAAATGGTCCGCTTAAAGGTTTGGAGGTCGAAGCTGTAGGGTATTTATCACAACAAAAGAAATCAGCCCTCGACAACTTAACCGGCAGAAAAAGATTTTTTTGAAAAAATCCCTAAGCCCCGGGGTCACAATTTCATCAAAAATCTGACTTTCGGCAATTCTCTCAAAAATGGTGCCAAACGGTTGCAAATGCTCCGCTTAAAGGTTTGGAGGTCGAAACTGTAGGGTATTTATCACAACAAAAGAAATCAGCCCTCGACAACTTAACCGGCAGAAAAAGATTTTTTTGAAAAAATCCTTAAGCCCCGGGGTCACAATTTCATCAAAAATCTGACTTTCGGCAATTCACTCAAAAATGGTGCCAAACGGTTGAAAATGCTCCCCTGAAAGGTTTGGAGGTCGAAACAGAAGCCTTCTTATCACAGGACAAGAAATCAGGCCTCGACAAATTAACCGGCAGAAAAAGATTTTTTTGAAAAAATCCCTAAGCCCCGGGGTCACAATTTCATCAAAAATCTGACTTTCGGCAATTCTCTCAAAAATGGTGCCAAACGGTTGCAAATGCTCCGCTTAAAGGTTTGGAGGTCGAAACAGTAGGGTATTTATCACAACAAAAGAAATCAGCCCTCGACAACTTAACCGGCAGAAAAAGATTTTTTTGAAAAAATCCCTAAGCCCCGGGGTCACAATTTCATCAAAAATCTGACTTTCGGCAATTCACTCAAAAATGGTGCCAAAGGGTTGCAAATGCGCCGCTGAATGGTTTGGATGTCGAAACTGAAGGGTATTTATCACAGCAAAAGAAGTCAGCCCTCGACAACTTAACCGGCAGAAAAAATTTTTTTTCAAAAAATCCCAAACCCCGGGGTCACAATTTCATCGAAAATCTGACTTTCGGCAATTCACTCAAAAATGGTGCCAAACGGTTGCAAATGCTCCCCTGAAAGGTTTGGCGGTAAAACAGAAGGCTTTTTATCACAGGAGAAGAAATCAGCCCTCGACAACTTAAGCGGCAGAAAAATATTTTTTTGAAAAAATCCCTAAGCCCCGGGGTCAGAATTTCATCAAACATTTGACTTTCGGCAATTCACTCAAAAATGGTGCCAAACACTTGCAAATGCTCCGCTGAAAGGTTTGGCGGTCGAAACAGAAGGGTATTTATGACAGGAAAAGATATCAGCCCTCGACAACTAAACCGGCAGAAAAATATTTTTTTGAAAAAATCCCTAAGCCACGGGGTCACAATTTCATCAAAAATCTGACTTTCGGCAATTCACTCAAAAATGGTGCCAAACGGTTGAAAATGCTCCCCTGAAAGGTTTGGCGGTAAAACAGAAGGCTTTTTATCACAGGAAAAGAAATCAGCCCTCGACAACTTAAGCGGCAGAGAAATTTTTTTTTGAAAAAATCCCTAAGCCCCGGGGTCACAATTTCATCAAACATTTGACTTTCGGCAATTCACTCAAAAATGGTGCCAAATGGTTGCAAATGCTCAGCTGAAAGCTTTGGCGGTAAAACAGAAGGGTATTTATGACAGGAAAAGATATCAGCCCTCGACAACTAAACCGGCAGAAAAATATTTTTTTGAAAAAATCCCTAAGCCGCGGGGTCACAATTTCATCAAAAATCTGACTTTCGGCAATTCACTAAAAAATGGTGCCAAACACTTGCATATGCTCCGGTGAAAGGTTTAGAGGTCGAAACAGAAGGCTATTTTCACAGGACAAGAAATCAGCCCTCGACAACTTAACCGGCAGAAAAAGATTTTTTTGAAAAAATCCCTAAGCCCCGGGGTCACAATTTCATCAAAAATCTGACTTTCGGCAATTCTCTCAAAAATGGTGCCAAACGGTTGCAAATGCTCCGCTTAAAGGTTTGGAGGTCGAAACAGTAGGGTATTTATCACAACAAAAGAAATCAGCCCTCGACAACTTAACCGGCAGAAAAAGATTTTTTTGAAAAAATCCCTAAGCCCCGGGGTCACAATTTCATAAAAAATCTGACTTTCGGCAATTCACTCAAAAATGGTGCCAAAGGGTTGCAAATGCGCCGCTGAATGGTTTGGATGTCGAAACTGAAGGGTATTTATCACAGCAAAAGAAGTTAGCCCTCGACAACTTAACCGGCAGAAAAAATTTTTTTTCAAAAAATCCCAAACCCCGGGGTCACAATTTCATCGAAAATCTGACTTTCGGCAATTCACTCAAAAATGGTGCCAAACGGTTGCAAATGCTCCCCTGAAAGGTTTGGCGGTAAAACAGAAGTCTTTTTATCACAGGAGAAGAAATCAGCCCTCGACAACTTAAGTGGCAGAGAAATATTTTTTTGAAAAAATCCCTAAGCCCCGGGGTCACAATTTCATCAAACATTTGACTTTCGGCAATTCACTCAAAAATGGTGCCAAACACTTGCAAATGCTCCGCTGAAAGGTTTGGCGGTCGAAACAGAAGGGTATTTATGACAGGAAAAGATATCAGCCCTCGACAACTAAACCGGCAGAAAAATATTTTTTTGAAAAAATCCCTAAGCCACGGGGTCACAATTTCATCAAAAATCTGACTTTCGGCAATTCACTCAAAAATGGTGCCAAACGGTTGAAAATGCTCCCCTGAAAGGTTTGGCGGTAAAACAGAAGGCTTTTTATCACAGGAAAAGAAATCAGCCCTCGACAACTTAAGCGGCAGAGAAATTTTTTTTTGAAAAAATCCCTAAGCCCCGGGGTCACCATTTCATCAAACATCTGACTTTCGGCAATTCACTCAAAAATGGTGCCAAACGGTTGCAAATGCTCAGCTGAAAGGTTTGGCAGTCAAAACAGAAGGGAATTTATGACAGGAAAAGAAATCAGCCCTCGACAACTAAACCAGCAGAAAAAGATTTTTTTGAAAAAATCCCTAAGCCGCGGGGTCAAAATTTCATCAAAAATCTGACTTTCGGCAATTCACTCAAAAATGGTGCTAAACGGTTGCAAATGCTCCCCTGAAAGGTTTGGCGGTCGAAACAGAAGGGTATTTATCACAGAACAAGAAATCAGCCCTCGACAACTTAAGCGGCAGAAAAAGATTTTTTTGAAAAAATCCCTAAGCCCCGGGGTCACAATTTCTTCAAAAATCTGGCTTTCGGCAATTCACTCAAAAATGGTGCCAAACGGTTGCAAATGCTCCGCTGAAAGGTTTGGAGGTTGAAACAGAAGGCTTCTTATCACAGGACAAGAAATCAGCCCTCGACAACTTAACAGGCAGAAAAAGATTTTTTTGAAAAAATCCCTAAGCCCCGGGGTCACAATTTCATCAAAAATCTGACTTTCGGCAATTCTCTCAAAAATGGTGCCAAACGGTTGAAAATGCTCCCCTGAAAGGTTTGGCGGTAAAACAGAAGGCTTTTTATCACAGGACTAGAAATCAGCCCTCGACAACTTAAGCGGCAGAGAAATATTTTTTTGAAAAAATCCCTAAGCCCCGGGGTCACAATTTAATCAAAAATCTGTCTTTCGGCAATTCACTCAAAAATGGTGCCAAACGGTTGCAAATGCTCAGCTGAAAGGTTTGGCAGTCAAAACAGAAGGGAATTTATGACAGGAAAAGAAATCAGCCCTCGACAACTAAACCAGCAGAAAAAGATTTTTTTGAAAAAATCCCTAAGCCCCGGGGTCACAATTTCATCAAAAATCTGACTTTCGGCAATTCACTCAAAAATGGTGCCAAAGGGTTGCAAATGCGCCGCTGAATGGTTTGGATGTCGAAACTGAAGGGTATTTATCACAGCAAAAGAATTCAGCCCTCGACAACTTAACCGGCAGAAAAAAATTTTTTTCAAAAAATCCCAAACCCCGGGGTCACAATTTCATCGAAAATCTGACTTTCGGCAATTCACTCAAAAATGGTGCCAAACGGTTGCAAATGCTCCCCTGAAAGGTTTGGCGGTAAAACAGAAGGCTTTTTATCACAGGAGAAGAAATCAGCCCTCGACAACTTAAGCGGCAGAGAAATATTTTTTTGAAAAAATCCCTAAGCCCCGGGGTCACAATTTCATCAAACATTTGACTTTCGGCAATTCACTCAAAAATGGTGCCAAATGGTTGCAAATGCTCAGCTGAAAGCTTTGGCGGTAAAACAGAAGGGTATTTATGACAGGAAAAGATATCAGCCCTCGACAACTAAACCGGCAGAAAAATATTTTTTTGAAAAAATCCCTAAGCCGCGGGGTTACAATTTCATCAAAAATCTGACTTTCGGCAATTCACTCAAAAATGGTGCCAAACACTTGCAAATGCTCCGCTGAAAGGTTTGGCGGTCGAAACAGAAGGGTATTTATGACAGGAAAAGAAATCAGCCCTCGACAACTAAACCGGCAGTAAAAGATTTTTTTTAAAAAATCCCTAAGCCACGGGGTCACAATTTCATCAAAAATCTGACTTTCGGCAATTCACTCAAAAATGGTGCCAAACGGTTGAAAATGCTCCCCTGAAAGGTTTGGCGGTAAAACAGAAGCCTTTTTATCACAGGAAAAGAAATCAGCCCTCGACAACTTAAGCGGCAGAGAAATTTTTTTTTGAAAAAATCCCTAAGCCCCGGGGTCACCATTTCATCAAACATCTGACTTTCGGCAATTCACTCAAAAATGGTGCCAAACGGTTGCAAATGCTCAGCTGAAAGGTTTGGCGGTCAAACAGAAGGCTTTTTATCACAGGACAAAAATCAGCCCTCGACAACTTAACCGGCAGAAAAAGATTTTTTTGAAAAAATCCCTATGCCACCGGGGTCACAATTTCATCAAAAATCTGACTTTCGGAAATTCACTGAAAAATGGTGAGAAATGGTTGAAAATACTCCCCTGAGAGTTTTAGCGGTTGAAACAGAAGGCTTTTTTTCACAGGAAAAGAAATCAGCCCTAGACAACTTAACCGGCAGAAAAAGATTTTTTTGAAAAAATCCCTAAGCCCCGGGGTCACAATTTCATCAAAAATCTGACTTTCGGCAATTCACTCAAAAATGGTGCCAAACGGTTGCAAATGCTCCCCTGAAAGGTTTGGCGGTAAAACAGAAGACTTTTTATCACAGGACTAGAAATCAGCCCTCGACAACTTAAGCGGCAGAGAAATATTTTTTTGAATAAATCCCTAAGCCCCGGGGTCACAATTTAATCAAAAATCTGTCTTTCGGCAATTCACTCAAAAATGGTGCCAAACGGTTGCAAATGCTCCGCTGAAAGGTTTGGAGGTTGAAACAGAAGGCTTCTTATCACAGGACAAGAAATCAGCCCTCGACAACTTAACAGGCAGAAAAAGATTTTTTTGAAAAAATCCCTAAGCCCCGGGGTCACAATTTCTTCAAAAATCTGGCTTTCTGCAACTCACTCAAAAATACTGCCAAACGGGTGCAAATGCTCCCTTGAGAGGTTTGGCGGTCGAAACAGAAGGCTTTTTATCACAGGACAAGAAATCAGCCCTCGACAACTTAACAGGCAGAAAAAGATTTTTTTGAAAAAATCCCTAAGCCCCGGGGTCACAATTTCATCAAAAATCTGACTTTCGGCAATTCTCTCAAAAATGGTGTCAAACGGTTGCAAATGCTCCGCTTAAAGGTTTGGAGGTC
The DNA here is from genome assembly GCF_964270895.1 of Podarcis filfolensis. Lineage (NCBI taxonomy): Eukaryota > Metazoa > Chordata > Lepidosauria > Squamata > Lacertidae > Podarcis > Podarcis filfolensis. The sequence goes on from NC_139612.1 coordinate 12,919,458, forward strand.
GAAGCTGTAGGGTATTTATCACAACAAAAGAAATCAGCCCTCGACAACTTAACCGGCAGAAAAAGATTTTTTTGAAAAAATCCCTAAGCCCCGGGGTCACAATTTCATCAAAAATCTGACTTTCGGCAATTCTCTCAAAAATGGTGCCAAACGGTTGCAAATGCTCCGCTTAAAGGTTTGGAGGTCGAAACTGTAGGGTATTTATCACAACAAAAGAAATCAGCCCTCGACAACTTAACCGGCAGAAAAAGATTTTTTTGAAAAAATCCCTAAGCCCCGGGGTCAAAATTTCATCAAAAATCTGACTTTCGGCAATTCACTCAAAAATGGTGCCAAACGGTTGAAAATGCTCCCCTGAAAGGTTTGGAGGTCGAAACAGAAGGCTTCTTATCACAGGACAAGAAATCAGGCCTCGACAAATTAACCGGCAGAAAAAGATTTTTTTGAAAAAATCCCTAAGCCCCGGGGTCACAATTTCATCAAAAATCTGACTTTCGGCAATTCACTCAAAAATGGTGCCAAACACTTGCAAATGCTCCGGTGAAAGGTTTAGAGGTCGAAACAGAAGGCTATTTTCACAGGACAAGAAATCAGGCCTCGACAACTTAACCGGCAGAAAAAGATTTTTTTGAAAAAATCCCTAAGCCCCGGGGTCACAATTTCATCAAAAACCTGGCTTTCGGCAATTCACTCAAAAATGGTGCCAAACGGTTGCAAATGCTCCGCTGAAAGGTTTGGCGCTCGAAACAGAAGGGTATTTATGACAGGAAAAGAAATCAGCCCTCGACAACTAAACCGGCAGAGAAATATTTTTTTGAAAAAATCCCTAAGCCCCGGGGTCACAATTTCATCAAAAATCTGACTTTCGGCAATTCACTCAAAAATGGTGCCAAACGGTTGAAAATGCTCCCCTGAAAGGTTTGGCGGTAAAACAGAAGGCTTTTTATCACAGGAAAAGAAATCAGCCCTCGACAACTTAAGCGACAGAGAAATATTTTTTTGAAAAAATCCCTAAGCCCCGGGGTCACCATTTCATCAAACATCTGACTTTCGGCAATTCACTCAAAAATGGTGCCAAACGGTTGCAAATGCTCAGCTGAAAGGTTTGGCAGTCAAAACAGAAGGGAATTTATGACAGGAAAAGAAATCAGCCCTCGACAACTTAACCGGCAGAAAAAGATTTTTTTGAAAAAATCCCTAAGCCGCGGGGTCAAAATTTCATCAAAAATCTGACTTTCGGCAATTCTCTCAAAAATGGTGCCAAACGGTTGCAAATGCTCCGCTTAAAGGTTTGGAGGTCGAAACTGTAGGGTATTTATCACAACAAAAGAAATCAGCCCTCGACAACTTAACCGGCAGAAAAAGATTTTTTTGAAAAAATCCTTAAGCCCCGGGGTCACAATTTCATCAAAAATCTGACTTTCGGCAATTCACTCAAAAATGGTGCCAAACGGTTGCAAATGCTCCGCTGAAAGGTTTGGAGGTTGAAACAGAAGGCTTCTTATCACAGGACAAGAAATCAGCCCTCGACAACTTAACAGGCAGAAAAAGATTTTTTTGCAAAAATCCCTAAGCCCCGGGGTCACAATTTCTTCAAAAATCTGGCTTTCTGCAACTCACTCAAAAATACTGCCAAACGGGTGCAAATGCTCCCTTGAGAGGTTTGGCGGTCGAAACAGAAGGCTTTTTATCACAGGACAAGAAATCAGCCCTCGACAACTTAACAGGCAGAAAAAGATTTTTTTGAAAAAATCCCTAAGCCCCGGGGTCACAATTTCATCAAAAATCTGACTTTCGGCAATTCTCTCAAAAATGGTGCCAAACGGTTGCAAATGCTCCGCTTAAAGGTTTGGAGGTCGAAACTGTAGGGTATTTATCACAACAAAAGAAATCAGCCCTCGACAACTTAACCGGCAGAAAAAGATTTTTTTGAAAAAATCCCTAAGCCCCGGGGTCACAATTTCATCAAAAATCTGACTTTCGGCAATTCACTCAAAAATGGTGCCAAAGGGTTGCAAATGCGCCGCTGAATGGTTTGGATGTCGAAACTGAAGGGTATTTATCACAGCAAAAGAAGTCAGCCCTCGACAACTTAACCGGCAGAAAAAAATTTTTTTCAAAAAATCCCAAACCCCGGGGTCACAATTTCATCGAAAATCTGACTTTCGGCAATTCACTCAAAAATGGTGCCAAACGGTTGCAAATGCTCCCCTGAAAGCTTTGGCGGTAAAACAGAAGGCTTTTTATCACAGGAGAAGAAATCAGCCCTCGACAACTTAAGCGGCAGAGAAATATTTTTTTGAAAAAATCCCTAAGCCCCGGGGTCACAATTTCATCAAAAATCTGACTTTCGGCAATTCACTCAAAAATGGTGCCAAACGGTTGCAAATGCTCCGCTTAAAGGTTTGGAGGTCGAAACAGTAGGGTATTTATCACAACAAAAGAAATCAGCCCTCGACAACTTAACCGGCAGAAAAAGATTTTTTTGAAAAAATCCCTAAGCCCCGGGGTCACAATTTCATAAAAAATCTGACTTTCGGCAATTCACTCAAAAATGGTGCCAAAGGGTTGCAAATGCGCCGCTGAATGGTTTGGATGTCGAAACTGAAGGGTATTTATCACAGCAAAAGAAGTCAGCCCTCGACAACTTAACCGGCAGAAAAAATTTTTTTTCAAAAAATCCCAAACCCCGGGGTCACAATTTCATCGAAAATCTGACTTTCGGCAATTCACTCAAAAATGGTGCCAAACGGTTGCAAATGCTCCCCTGAAAGGTTTGGCGGTAAAACAGAAGTCTTTTTATCACAGGAGAAGAAATCAGCCCTCGACAACTTAAGTGGCAGAGAAATATTTTTTTGAAAAAATCCCTAAGCCCCGGGGTCACAATTTCATCAAACATTTGACTTTCGGCAATTCACTCAAAAATGGTGCCAAACACTTGCAAATGCTCCGCTGAAAGGTTTGGCGGTCGAAACAGAAGGGTATTTATGACAGGAAAAGATATCAGCCCTCGACAACTAAACCGGCAGAAAAATATTTTTTTGAAAAAATCCCTAAGCCACGGGGTCACAATTTCATCAAAAATCTGACTTTCGGCAATTCACTCAAAAATGGTGCCAAACGGTTGAAAATGCTCCCCTGAAAGGTTTGGCGGTAAAACAGAAGGCTTTTTATCACAGGAAAAGAAATCAGCCCTCGACAACTTAAGCGGCAGAGAAATTTTTTTTTGAAAAAATCCCTAAGCCCCGGGGTCACCATTTCATCAAACATCTGACTTTCGGCAATTCACTCAAAAATGGTGCCAAACGGTTGCAAATGCTCAGCTGAAAGGTTTGGCAGTCAAAACAGAAGGGAATTTATGACAGGAAAAGAAATCAGCCCTCGACAACTAAACCAGCAGAAAAAGATTTTTTTGAAAAAATCCCTAAGCCAAAATTTCATCAAAAATCTGACTTTCGGCAATTCACTCAAAAATGGTGCTAAACGGTTGCAAATGCTCCCCTGAAAGGTTTGGCGGTCGAAACAGAAGGGTATTTATCACAGAACAAGAAATCAGCCCTCGACAACTTAAGCGGCAGAAAAAGATTTTTTTGAAAAAATCCCTAAGTCACAGTTTCATCAAAAATCTGACTTTCGGCAATTCACTCAAAAATGGTGCCAAACACTTGCAAATGCTCCGGTGAAAGGTTTAGAGGTCGAAACAGAAGGCTATTTTCACAGGACAAGAAATCAGGCCTCGACAACTTAACCGGCAGAAAAAGATTTTTTTGAAAAAATCCCTAAGCCCCGGGGTCACAATTTCATCAAAAACCTGGCTTTCGGCAATTCACTCAAAAATGGTGCCAAACGGTTGCAAATGCTCCGCTGAAAGGTTTGGCGGTCGAAACAGAAGGGTATTTATGACAGGAAAAGAAATCAGCCCTCGACAACTAAACCGGCAGAAAAAGATTTTTTTGAAAAAATCCCTAAGCCCCGGGGTCACAATTTCATCAAAAATCTGACTTTCGGCAATTCACTCAAAAATGGTGCCAAACGGTTGAAAATGCTCCCCTGAAAGGTTTGGCGGTAAAACAGAAGGCTTTTTATCACAGGAAAAGAAATCAGCCCTCGACAACTTAAGCGGCAGAAAAAGATTTTTTTGAAAAAATCCCTAAGTCACAGTTTCATCAAAAATCTGACTTTCGGCAATTCACTCAAAAATGGTGCCAAACACTTGCAAATGCTCCGGTGAAAGGTTTGGAGGTCGAAACAGTAGGGTATTTATCACTACAAAAGAAATCAGCCCTCGACAACTTAACCGGCAGAAAAAGATTTTTTTGAAAAAATCCCTAAGCCCCGGGGTCACAATTTCATAAAAAATCTGACTTTCGGCAATTCACTCAAAAATGGTGCCAAAGGGTTGCAAATGCGCCGCTGAATGGTTTGGATGTCGAAACTGAAGGGTATTTATCACAGCAAAAGAAGTCAGCCCTCGACAACTTAACCGGCAGAAAATTTTTTTTTTCAAAAAATCCCAAACCCCGGGGTCACAATTTCATCGAAAATCTGACTTTCGGCAATTCACTCAAAAATGGTGCCAAACGGTTGCAAATGCTCCCCTGAAAGGTTTGGCGGTAAAACAGAAGTCTTTTTATCACAGGAGAAGAAATCAGCCCTCGACAACTTAAGTGGCAGAGAAATATTTTTTTGAAAAAATCCCTAAGCCCCGGGGTCACAATTTCATCAAACATTTGACTTTCGGCAATTCACTCAAAAATGGTGCCAAACACTTGCAAATGCTCCGCTGAAAGGTTTGGCGGTCGAAACAGAAGGGTATTTATGACAGGAAAAGATATCAGCCCTCGACAACTAAACCGGCAGAAAAATATTTTTTTGAAAAAATCCCTAAGCCACGGGGTCACAATTTCATCAAAAATCTGACTTTCGGCAATTCACTCAAAAATGGTGCCAAACGGTTGAAAATGCTCCCCTGAAAGGTTTGGCGGTAAAACAGAAGGCTTTTTATCACAGGAAAAGAAATCAGCCCTCGACAACTTAAGCGGCAGAGAAATTTTTTTTTGAAAAAATCCCTAAGCCCCGGGGTCACCATTTCATCAAACATCTGACTTTCGGCAATTCACTCAAAAATGGTGCCAAACGGTTGCAAATGCTCAGCTGAAAGGTTTGGCAGTCAAAACAGAAGGGAATTTATGACAGGAAAAGAAATCAGCCCTCGACAACTAAACCAGCAGAAAAAGATTTTTTTGAAAAAATCCCTAAGCCGCGGGGTCAAAATTTCATCAAAAATCTGACTTTCGGCAATTCACTCAAAAATGGTGCTAAACGGTTGCAAATGCTCCCCTGAAAGGTTTGGCGGTCGAAACAGAAGGGTATTTATCACAGAACAAGAAATCAGCCCTCGACAACTTAAGCGGCAGAAAAAGATTTTTTTGAAAAAATCCCTAAGTCACAGTTTCATCAAAAATCTGACTTTCGGCAATTCACTCAAAAATGGTGCCAAACACTTGCAAATGCTCCGGTGAAAGGTTTAGAGGTTGAAACAGAAGGCTATTTTCACAGGACAAGAAATCAGGCCTCGACAACTTAACCGGCAGAAAAAGATTTTTTTGAAAAAATCCCTAAGCCCCGGGGTCACAATTTCATCAAAAACCTGGCTTTCGGCAATTCACTCAAAAATGGTGCCAAACGGTTGCAAATGCTCCGCTGAAAGGTTTGGCGGTCGAAACAGAAGGGTATTTATGACAGGAAAAGAAATCAGCCCTCGACAACTAAACCGGCAGAAAAAGATTTTTTTGAAAAAATCCCTAAGCCCCGGGGTCACAATTTCATCAAAAATCTGACTTTCGGCAATTCACTCAAAAATGGTGCCAAACGGTTGAAAATGCTCCCCTGAAAGGTTTGGCGGTAAAACAGAAGGCTTTTTATCACAGGAAAAGAAATCAGCCCTCGACAACTTAAGCGGCAGCGAATTTTTTTTTTGAAAAAATCCCTAAGCCCCGGGGTCACCATTTCATCAAACATCTGACTTTCGGCAATTCACTCAAAAATGGTGCCAAACGGTTGCAAATGCTCAGCTGAAAGGTTTGGCAGTCAAAACAGAAGGGAATTTATGACAGGAAAAGAAATCAGCCCTCGACAACTAAACCAGCAGAAAAAGATTTTTTTGAAAAAATCCCTAAGCCGCGGGGTCAAAATTTCATCAAAAATCTGACTTTCGGCAATTCTCTCAAAAATGGTGCCAAACGGTTGCAAATGCTCCGCTTAAAGGTTTGGAGGTCGAAACTGTAGGGTATTTATCACAACAAAAGAAATCAGCCCTCGACAACTTAACCGGCAGAAAAAGATTTTTTTGAAAAAATCCTTAAGCCCCGGGGTCACAATTTCATCAAAAATCTGACTTTCGGCAATTCACTCAAAAATGGTGCCAAACGGTTGCAAATGCTCCGCTGAAAGGTTTGGAGGTTGAAACAGAAGGCTTCTTATCACAGGACAAGAAATCAGCCCTCGACAACTTAACAGGCAGAAAAAGATTTTTTTGAAAAAATCCCTAAGCCCCGGGGTCACAATTTCTTCAAAAATCTGGCTTTCTGCAACTCACTCAAAAATACTGCCAAACGGGTGCAAATGCTCCCTTGAGAGGTTTGGCGGTCGAAACAGAAGGCTTTTTATCACAGGACAAGAAATCAGCCCTCGACAACTTAAGCGGCAGCGAATTTTTTTTTTGAAAAAATCCCTAAGCCCCGGGGTCACCATTTCATCAAACATCTGACTTTCGGCAATTCACTCAAAAATGGTGCCAAACACTTGCAAATGCTCCGGTGAAAGGTTTAGAGGTCGAAACAGAAGGCTATTTTCACAGGACAAGAAATCAGGCCTCGACAACTTAACCGGCAGAAAAAGATTTTTTTGAAAAAATCCCTAAGCCCCGGGGTCACAATTTCATCAAAAACCTGGCTTTCGGCAATTCACTCAAAAATGGTGCCAAACGGTTGCAAATGCTCCGCTGAAAGGTTTGGCGGTCGAAACAGAAGGGTATTTATGACAGGAAAAGAAATCAGCCCTCGACAACTAAACCGGCAGAAAAAGATTTTTTTGAAAAAATCCCTAAGCCCCGGGGTCACAATTTCATCAAAAATCTGACTTTCGGCAATTCACTCAAAAATGGTGCCAAACGGTTGAAAATGCTCCCCTGAAAGGTTTGGCGGTAAAACAGAAGGCTTTTTATCACAGGAAAAGAAATCAGCCCTCGACAACTTAAGCGGCAGCGAATTTTTTTTTTGAAAAAATCCCTAAGCCCCGGGGTCACCATTTCATCAAACATCTGACTTTCGGCAATTCACTCAAAAATGGTGCCAAACGGTTGCAAATGCTCAGCTGAAAGGTTTGGCAGTCAAAACAGAAGGGAATTTATGACAGGAAAAGAAATCAGCCCTCGACAACTAAACCAGCAGAAAAAGATTTTTTTGAAAAAATCCCTAAGCCGCGGGGTCAAAATTTCATCAAAAATCTGACTTTCGGCAATTCACTCAAAAATGGTGCTAAACGGTTGCAAATGCTCCCCTGAAAGGTTTGGCGGTCGAAACAGAAGGGTATTTATCACAACAAAAGAAATCAGCCCTCGACAACTTAACCGGCAGAAAAAGATTTTTTTGAAAAAATCCCTAAGCCGCGGGGTCAAAATTTCATCAAAAATCTGACTTTCGGCAATTCACTCAAAAATGCTGCCAAATGGTTGCAAATGCTCCGCTGAAAGGTTTGGCGGTCAAACAGAAGGCTTTTTATCACAGGACAAAAATCAGCCCTCGACAACTTAACCGGCAGAAAAAGATTTTTTTGAAAAAATCCCTAAGCCCCCGGGGTCACAATTTCATCAAAAATCTGACTTTCGGAAATTCACTGAAAAATGGTGAAAAATGGTTGAAAATGCTCCCTTGAGAGTTTTAGCGGTTGAAACAGAAGGCTTTTTTTCACAGGAAAAGAAATCAGCCCTAGACAACTTAACCGGCAGAAAAAGATTTTTTTGAAAAAATCCCTAAGCCGCGGGGTCAAAATTTCATCAAAAATCTGACTTTCGGCAATTCACTCAAAAATGGTGCCAAACGGTTGAAAATGCTCCCCTGAAAGGTTTGGAGGTCGAAACAGAAGGGTATTTATCACAGGACAAGAAATCAGCCCTCGACAACTTAAGCGGCAGAAAAAGATTTTTTTGAAAAAAATCCCTAAGCCCCGGGGTCACAGTTTCATCAAAAATCTGACTTTCGGCAATTCACTCAAAAATGGTGCCAAACGGTTGAAAATGCTCCCCTGAAAGGTTTGGAGGTCGAAACAGAAGGCTTCTTATCACAGGACAAGAAATCAGGCCTCGACAAATTAACCGGCAGAAAAAGATATTATTGAAAAAATCCCCAAGCCCCGGGGTCACAATTTCTTCAAAAATCTGGCTTTCTGCAACTCACTAAAAAATACTGCCAAACGGTTGCAAATGCTCCCTTGAGAGGTTTGGCGGTCTAAACAGAAGGCTTTTTATCACAGGAGAAGAAATCAGCCCTCGACAACTTAACAGGCAGAAAAAGATTTTTTTGAAAAAATCCCTAAGCCCCGGGGTCACAATTTCATTAAAAAATCTGACTTTCGGCAATTCTCTCAAAAATGGTGCCAAACGGTTGCAAATGCTCCGCTGAAAGGTTTGGAGGTCGAAACTGTAGGGTATTTATCACAACAAAAGAAATCAGCCCTCGACAACTTAACCGGCAGAAAAATATTTTTTGAAAAAATCCCTAAGCCCCGGGGTCACAATTTCATCAAAAATCTGACTTTCGGCAATTCACTCAAAAATGGTGCCAAACGGTTGCAAATGCTCCCCTGAAAGGTTTGGCGGTAAAACAGAAGGCTTTTTATCACAGGAGAAGAAATCAGGCCTCGACAACTTAAGCGGCAGAGAAATATTTTTTTGAAAAAATCCCTAAGCCCCGGGGTCACAATTTCATCAAAAATCTGACTTTCGGCAATTCACTCAAAAATGGTGCCAAACACTTGCAAATGCTCCGGTGAAAGGTTTAGAGGTCGAAACAGAAGGCTATTTTCACAGGACAAGAAATCAGGCCTCGACAACTTAACCGGCAGAAAAAGATTTTTTTGAAAAAATCCCTAAGCCCCGGGGTCACAATTTAATCAAAAATCTGACTTTCGGCAATTCACTCAAAAATGGTGCCAAACGGTTGAAAATGCTCCCCTGAAAGGTTTGGCGGTAAAACAGAAGGCTTTTTATCACAGGACAAGAAATCAGCCCTCGACAACTTAAGCGGCAGAGAAAATTTTTTTTGAAAAAATCCCTAAGCCCCGGGGTCACCATTTCATCAAACATCTGACTTTCGGCAATTCACTCAAAAATGGTGCCAAACGGTTGCAAATGCTCAGCTGAAAGGTTTGGCAGTCAAAACAGAGGGGAATTTATGACAGGAAAAGAAATCAGCCCTCGACAACTAAACCAGCAGAAAAAGATTTTTTTGAAAAAATCCCTAAGCCGCGGGGTCAAAATTTCATCAAAAATCTGACTTTCGGCAATTCACTCAAAAAATGGTGCCAAACGGTTGAAAATGCTCCCCTGAAAGGTTTGGAGGTCGAAAAAGAAGGGTATTTATCACAGGACAAGAAATCAGCCCTCGACAACTTAAGCGGCAGAAAAAGATTTTTTTGAAAAAATCCCTAAGCCCCGGGGTCACAGTTTCATCAAAAATCTGACTTTCGGCAATTCACTCAAAAATGGTGCCAAACGGTTGAAAATGCTCCCCTGAAAGGTTTGGAGGTCGAAACAGAAGGCTTCTTATCACAGGACAAGAAATCAGGCCTCGACAAATTAACCGGCAGAAAAAGATATTATTGAAAAAATCCCCAAGCCCCGGGGTCACAATTTCTTCAAAAATCTGGCTTTCTGCAACTCACTAAAAAAATACTGCCAAACGGTTGCAAATGCTCCCTTGAGAGGTTTGGCGGTCTAAACAGAAGGCTTTTTATCACAGGAGAAGAAATCAGCCCTCGACAACTTAACCGGCAGAAAAAGATTTTTTTGAAAAAATCCCTAAGCCCCGGGGTCACAATTTCATTAAAAAATCTGACTTTCGGCAATTCTCTCAAAAATGGTGCCAAACGGTTGAAAATGCTCCGCTGAAAGGTTTGGAGGTCGAAACTGTAGGGTATTCATCACAACAAAAGAAATCAGCCCTCGACAACTTAACCGGCAGAAAAAGATTTTTTTGAAAAAATCCCTAAGCCCCGGGGTCACAATTTCATCAAAAATCTGACTTTCGGCAATTCACTGAAAAATGGTGCCAAACGGTTGAAAATGCTCCCCTGAAAGGTTTGGCTGTAAAACAGAAGGCTTTTTATCACAGGACAAGAAATCAGCCCTCGACAACTTAAGTGGCAGAGAAATATTTTTTTGAAAAAATCCGTAAGCCGCGGGGTCACAATTTCATCAAAAATCTGACTTTCGGCAATTCACTCAAAAATGGTGCAAAATGGTTGCAAATGCTCCCCTGAGGGGTTTAGCGGTTGAAACAGAAGGCTTTTTATCACAGGACAAGAAATCAGCCCTCGACAACTTAACCGGCAGAAAAAGATTTTTTTGAAAAAATCACTAAGCCCCGTTGTCACAATTTCATCAAAAATCTGACTTTCGGCAATTCACTCAAAAATGGTGCCAAACGATTGAAAATGCTCCCCTGAAAGGTTTGGCGGTAAACCAGAAGGGTTTTTATCACAGGACAAGAAATCAACCCTCGAAAACTTAACCGGCAGAAAAAGATTTTTTTGAAAAAATCCCTAAGCCCTGGGGTCACAATTTCATCAAAAATCTGACTTTCGGCAATTCACTCAAAAATGGTGCCAAACGGTTGCAAATACTCCCCTGAAAGGTTTGGCGGTAAAACAGAAGGCTTTTTATGACAGGACAAGAAATCAGCCCTCGACAACTTAAGCGGCAGAAAAAGATTTTTTTGAAAAAATCCCTAAGCTCCGGGGTCACAATTTCATCAAAAATCTGACTTTCGGCAATTCACTCAAAAATGGTGCCAAACGGTTGAAAATGCTCCCCTGAAAGGATTGGCGGTCGAAACAGAAGTGTATTTATCACAGGAAAAGAAATCAGCCCTCGAAAACTTAACCGGCAGAAAAAGATTTTTTTGAAAAAATCCCAAACCCCGGGGTCACAATTTCATCAAAAATCTGACTTTCGGCAATTCACTCAAAAATGGTGCCAAACAGTTGAAAATGCTCCCCTGAAAGGTTTGGCGGTAAAACAGAAGGCTTTTTATCACAGGACAAGAAATCAGCCCTCGACAACTAAAGTGGCAGAGAAATATTTTTTTGAAAAAATCCCTAAGCCGCGGGGTCACAATTCCATCAAAAATCTGACTTTCGGCAATTCACTCAAAAATGGTGCAAAATGGTTGCAAATGCTCCCTTGAGTGGTTTGGCGGTCAAAACAGAAGGCTTTTTATCACAGGACAAGTAATCAGCCCTCGACAACTTAACCGGCAGAAAAAGATTTTTTTGAAAAAATTTCTAAGCCCCGGCCGGTGTCACAATTTCATCAAAAATCTCACTTTCGGCAATTCACTCAAAAGTGGTGCCAAACGGTTAAAAATGCTCCCCTGAAAGGTTTGGCCGTCGAAACAGAAGGGTATTTATCACAGGAAAAGAAATCAGCCCTCGAGAACTTAAGTGGCAGGAAAAGAGTTTTTTGAAAAAATTTCTAAGCCCCGGGGTCACAATTTCATCAAAAATCTGACTTTCGGCAATTCACTCAAAAATGGTGCCAAACGGTTGCAAATGCTCCGCTGAAAGGTTTGGCGGTCAAAACAGAAGGGTATTTATGACAGGAAAAGAAATCAGTCCTCGACAACTTAAGTGGCAGAAAAATATTTTTTTGAAAAAATCCCTAAGCCCCGGGGTCACAATATCTTCAAAAATCTGGCTTTCGGCAACTCTCTCAAAAATACTGCCAAACGGTTGCAAATGCTCCTTTGAGTGGTTTGGCGGTCGAAACAGAAGGCTTTTTATCACAGGACAAGTAATCAGCCCTCGACAACTTAACCGGCAGAAAAAGATTTTTTTGAAAAACTCCCTAAGCCCCGGGGTCACAATTTCATCAAAAATCTGACTTTCGGCAATTCACTCAAAAATGGTGCCAAACGGTTGAAAATGCTCCCCTGAAAGGTTTGGCGGTAAAACAGAAGGCTTTTTATCACAGGACAAGAAATCAGCCCTCAACAACTTAAGTGGCAGAAAAAGATTTTTTTGAAAAAATCCCTAAGCCCCGGGGTCACAATTTCATCAAAAATCTGACTTTCGGCAACTCACTCAAAAATACTGCCAAACGATTGAAAATGCTCCCCTGAAAGGTTTGGCGTTAAAACAGAAGGGTATTTATCACAGCAAAAGAAATCAGCCCTCGAAAACTTAACCGGCAGAAAAAGATTTTTTTGAAAAAATCCCAAACCCCGGGGTCACAATTTCATCAAAAATCTTACTTTCGGCAATTCACTCAAAAATGGTGCCAAACGGTTGAAAATGCTCCCCTGAAAGGTTTGGCTGTAAAACAGAAGGCTTTTTATCACAGGACAAGAAATCAGCCCTCGACAACTTAACCGGCAGAAAAATATTTTTTTGAAAAAATCACTAAGCCCCGTTGTCACAATTTAATCAAAAATCTGACTTTCGGCAATTCACTCAAAAATGGTGCCAAACGGTTGAAAATGCTCCCCTGAAAGGTTTGGCGGTAAACCAGAAGGGTTTTTATCACAGGACAAGAAATCAACCCTCGAAAACTTAACCGGCAGAAAAAGATTTTTTTGAAAAAATCCCTAAGCTCCGGGGTCACAATTTCATCAAAAATCTGACTTTCGGCAATTCACTCAAAAATGGTGCCAAACGGTTGCAAATACTCCCCTTGAAAGGTTTGGCGGTAAAACAGAAGGCTTTTTATGACAGGACAAGAAATCAGCCCTCGACAACTTAAGCGGCAGAAAAAGATTTTTTTGAAAAAATCCCTAAGCTCCGGGGTCACAATTTCATCAAAAATCTGACTTTCGGCAATTCACTCAAAAATGGTGCCAAACGGTTGAAAATGCTCCCCTGAAAGGATTGGCGGTCGAAACAGAAGTGTATTTATCACAGGAAAAGAAATCAGCCCTCGAAAACTTAACCGGCAGAAAAAGATTTTTTTGAAAAAATCCCAAACCCCGGGGTCACAATTTCATCAAAAATCTGACTTTCGGCAATTCACTCAAAAATGGTGCCAAACAGTTGAAAATGCTCCCCTGAAAGGTTTGGCGGTAAAACAGAAGGCTTTTTATCACAGGACAAGAAATCACCCCTCGACAACTAAAGTGGCAGAGAAATATTTTTTTGAAAAAATCCCTAAGCCGCGGGGTCACAATTTCATCAAAAATCTGACTTTCGGCAATTCACTCAATAATGGTGCCAAACGGTTGAAAATGCTCCCCTGAAAGGTTTGGCGGTCGAAACAGATGGGTATTTATTACAGGAAAAGAAATCAGCCCTCGACAACTTAACCGGCAGAAAAAGATTTTTTTGAAAAAATCCCTAAGCCCCGGGTTCACAATTTCATCAAAAATCTGACTTTCGGCAATTCACTCAAAAATGGTGCCAAACGCTTGAAAATGCTCCCGTGAAAGGGTTGGCGTTAAAACAGAAGGGTATTTATCACAGCAAAAGAAATCAGCCCTCGACAACTTAACCGGCAGAAAAAGATTTTTTTGAAAAATCCCTAAGCCTCCCTCTTTCTCCTTGCATCTCCCCCCCCCCCTCAAAAAAACAAAAACAGCTTTCACTGCCAACCATGAAGCAATAGGTGTTCCCGTCGGTCACAATTTCATCAAAAATCTGACTTTCGGCAATTCACTCAAAAATGGTGCCAAACGGTTGCAAATGCTCCCCTGATAGGTTTAGCGGTCGAAACAGAAGTGTATTTATCACAGGAAAAGAAATCAGCCCTTGAAAACTTAACCGGCAGAAAAAGATTTTTTTGAAAAAAATCCCTAAGCCCCGGGGTCACAATTTCATCAAAAATCTGACTTTCGGCAATTCACTCAAAAATGGTGCCAAATGGTTCCAAATGCTCCCCTGAAAGGTTTAGCGGTTGAAACGGAAGGCTTTTTATCACAGGACAAGAAATCAGCCCTCGGCAACTTAACCGGCAGAAAAAGTTTTTTTTGAAAAAATCCCTAAGCCCCGGGGTCACAATATCTTCAAAAATCTGGCTTTCGGCATTTCTCTCAAAAATACTGCCAAACGGTTGCAAATGCTCCCTTGAGTGGTTTGGCGGTTGAAACAGAAGGCTTTTTATCACAGGACAAGTAATCAGCCCTCGATAACTTAACCGGCAGAAAAAGATTTTTTTGAAAAAATCGCTAAGCCCCGGGGTCACAATTTCATCAAAAAACTGACTTTCGGCAATTCACTCAAAAGTGGTGCCAAACGGTTGAAAATGCTCCCTTGAAAGGTTTGGCCGTCGAAACAGAAGGGTATTTATGACAGGAAAAGAAATCAGCCCTCGAGAACTTAAGTGGCAGGAAAAGAGTTTTTTGAAAAAATTTATAAGCCCCGGGGTCACAATTTCATCAAAAATCTGACTTTTGGCAATTCACTCAAAAATGGTGCAAAATGGTTGCACATGCTCCCCTGAAAGGTTTGGCGGTCAAAACAGAAGGGTGTTTATCACAGGAAAAGAAATCAGCCCTCGAAAACTTAACCGGCAGAAATTTTTTTTTTCAAAAATTCCCAAACCGGGGTTACAACTTCATCAAAAATCTGACTTTCGGCAATTCAGTCAAAAATGGTGCCAAACGGTTGCAAATGCTCCCCTGAAAGGTTTGGCGGTAAAACAGAAGGCTTTTTATCACAGGACAAGAAATCAGCACTCGACAACTTAAGCGGCAGATAAATATTTTTTTCAAAAAAATCCCTAAGCCCCGGGGTCACCATTTCATCAAACATCTGACTTTCGGCAATTCACTCAAAAAATGGTTCCAAACGGTTTCAAATGCTCCCCTGATAGGTTTGGCGGTCGAAACAGAAGGGTATTTATCACAGCAAAAGAAATCAGCCCTCGACAACTTAACCGGCAGAAAAAGATTTTTTTGAAAAAATCCCTAGGCCCCGGGGTCACAATATCTTCAAAAATCTGGCTTTCGGCAACTCTCTCAAAAATACTGCCAAACGGTTACAAATGCTCCCTTGAGTGGTTTGGCGGTCGAAACAGAAGGCTTTTTATCACAGGACAAGTAATCAGCCCTCGACAACTTAACCGGCAGAAAAAGATTTTTTTGAAAAAATCCCTAAGCCCCGGGGTCACAATTTCATCAAAAATCTGACTTTCGGCAATTCACTCAAAAATGGTGCCAAACGGTTCAAAATGCTCCCCTGAAAGGTTTGGCGGTAAAACAGAAGGCTTTTTATCACAGGACAAGAAATCAGCCCTCGACAACTTAAGTGGCAGAAAAATATTTTTTTGAAAAAATCCCTAAGCCCTGGGGTCACAATTTCATCAAAAATCTGACTTTGGGCAATTCACTCAAAAATGGTGCAAAATGGTTGCAAATGCTCCCCTGAAAGGTTTAGCGGTTGAAACAGAAGGCTTTTTATCACAGGAAAAGAAATCAACCCTCGACAACTTAACCGGCAGAAAAAGATTTTTTTGAAAAAATCCCTAAGCCCATGGGTCACTATTTCATCAAAAATCTGACTTTCGGCAATTCACTCAAAAATGGTGCCAAACGGTTGCAAGTGCTCCGCTGAAAGGTTTGGATGTCCAAACTGAAGGGTATTTATCACAGCAAAAGAAATCAGCCCTCGACAACTTAACCGGCAGAAAAAGAATTTTTTGAAAAAATCCCTAAGCCCCGGGGTCACAATTTCATCAAAAATCTGACTTTCGGCAATTCACTCAAAAATGGTGCCAAATGGTTGCAAATGCTCCCCTGATAGATTTGGCGGTCGAAACAGAAGGGTATTTATCACAGCAAAAGAAATCAGCCCTCGACAACTTAACCGGCAGAAAAAGATTTTTTTGAAAAAATCCCTAAGCCCCGGCGTCACAATTTCATCAAAAATCTGACTTTCGGCAATTCACTCAAAAATGGTGCCAAACGGTTTAAAATGCTCCCGTGAAAGGTTTGGCGGTAAAACAGAAGGCTTTTTATCACAGGACAAGAAATCAACCCTCGAAAACTTAACCGGCAGAAAAATATTTTTTTGAAAAAATCCCTAAGGCCTGGGGTCACAATTTCATCAAAAATCTGACTTTGGGCAATTCACTCAAAAATGGTGCAAAATGGTTGCAAATGCTCCCCTGAAAGGTTTAGCGGTTGAAACAGAAGGCTTTTTATCACAGGAAAAGAAATCAACCCTCGACAACTTAACCGGCAGAAAAAGATTTTTTTGAAAAAAACCCTAAGCCCATGGGTCACTATTTCATCAAAAATCTGACTTTCGGCAATTCACTCAAAAATGGTGCCAAACGGTTGCAAGTGCTCCGCTGAAAGGTTTGGATGTCCAAACTGAAGGGTATTTATCACAGCAAAAGAAATCAGCCCTCGACAACTTAACCGGCAGAAAAAGAATTTTTTGAAAAAATCCCTAAGCCCCGGGGTCACAATTTCATCAAAAATCTGACTTTCGGCAATTCACTCAAAAATGGTGCCAAATGGTTGCAAATGCTCCCCTGATAGATTTGGCGGTCGAAACAGAAGGGTATTTATCACAGCAAAAGAAATCAGCCCTCGACAACTTAACCGGCAGAAAAAGATTTTTTTGAAAAAATCCCTAAGCCCCGGGGTCACAATTTCATCAAAAATCTGACTTTCGGCAATTCACTCAAAAATGGTGCCAAACGGTTTAAAATGCTCCCCTGAAAGGTTTGGCGGTAAAACAGAAGGCTTTTTATCACAGGACAAGAAATCAACCCTCGAAAACTTAACCGGCAGAAAAAGATTTTTTTGAAAAAATCCCTAGGCCCCGGGGTCACAATTTCATCAAAAATCTGACTTTCGGCAATTCACTCAAAAATGGTGCCAAACGGTTGCAAATACTCCCCTGAAAGGTTTGGCAGTAAAACAGAAGGCTTTTTATCACAGGACAAGAAATCAGCCCTCGACAACTTAAGCGGCAGAAAAAGATTTTTTTGAAAAAATCCCTAAGCTCCGGGGTCACAATTTCATCAAAAATCTGACTTTCGGCAATTCACTCAAAAATGGTGCCAAACGGTTGAAAATGCTCCCCTGAAAGGTATGGCGGTCGAAACAGAAGTGTATTTATCACAGGAAAAGAAATCAGCCCTCGAAAACTTAACCGGCAGAAAAAGATTTTTTTGAAAAAATCCCAAAGCCCGGGGTCACAATTTCATCAAAAATCTGACTTTCGGCAATTCACTCAAAAATGGTGCCAAACGGTTGAAAATGCTCCGCTGAAAGGTTTGGCGGTCGAAACAGAAGGGTATTTATGACAGGAAAAGAAATCAGCCCTCGACAACTTAACCAGCAGAAAAAGATTTTTTTGAAAAAATCCCTAAGCCCATGGGTCACTATTTCATCAAAAATCTGACTTTCGGCAATTCACTCAAAAATGGTGCCAAACAGTTGCAAGTGCTCCGCTGAAAGGTTTGGATGTCCAAACTGAAGGGTATTTATCACAGCAAAAGAAATCAGCCCTTGACAACTTAACCGGCAGAAAAAGAATTTTTTGAAAAAATCCCTAAGCCCCGGGGTCACAATTTCATCAAAAATCTGACTTTCGGCAATTCACTCAAAAATGGTGCCAAACGGTTGCAAATGCTCCCCTGATAGATTTGGCGGTCGAAACAGAAGGGTATTTATCACAGCAAAAGAAATCAGCCCTCGACAACTTAACCGGCAGAAAAAGATTTTTTTGAAAAAATCCCTAAGCCCCGGGGTCACAATTTCATCAAAAATCTGACTTTCGGCAATTCACTCAAAAAATGGTGCCAAACGGTTGCAAATGCTCCCCTGATAGGTTTGGCGGTCGAAAAAGAAGGGTATTTATGACAGCAAAAGAAATCAGCCCTCGACAACTTAACCGGCAGAAAAAGATTTTTTTGAAAAAATCCCTAAGCCGCGGGGTCACAATTTCATCAAAAATCTGACTTTTGGCAATTCACTCAAAAATGGTGCCAAACGGTTGAAAATGCTCCCCTGAAAGGTTTAGCGGTTGAAACAGAAGGCTTTTTATCACAGGACAAGAAATCAGCCCTCGGCAACTTAACCGGCAGAAAAAGTTTTTTTTGAAAAAATCCCTAAGCCCCGGGGTCACAATTTCATCAAAAATCTGACTTTCGGCAATTCACTCAAAAATGGTGCCAAATGGTTGCAAATGCTCCCCTGAAAGGTTTAGCGGTTGAAACAGAAGGCTTTTTATCACAGGACAAGAAATCAGCCCTCGGCAACTTAACCGGCAGAAAAAGTTTATTTTGAAAAAATCCCTAAGCCCCGGGGTCACAATATCTTCAAAAATCTGGCTTTCGGCATTTCTCTCAAAAATACTGCCAAACGGTTGCAAATGCTCCCTTGAGTGGTTTGGCGGTTGAAACAGAAGGCTCTTTATCACAGGACAAGTAATCAGCCCTCGATAACTTAACCGGCAGAAAAAGATTTTTTTGAAAAAATCGCTAAGCCCCGGGGTCACAATTTCATCAAAAATCTGACTTTCGGCAATTCACTCAAAAATGGTGCAAAATGGTTGCAAATGCTCCCCTTAAAGGTTTGGCGGTCGAAACAGAAGGGTATTTATCACAGGAAAAGAAATCAGCCCTCGAGAACTTAAGTGGCAGAAAAAGAGTTTTTTGAAAAAATTTCTAAGCCCCGGGGTCACAATTTCACCAAACATCTGACTTTCGGCAATTCACTCAAAAATGGTGCCAAACGGTTGCAAATACTCCGCTGAAAGGTTTGGCGGTCAAAACAGAAGGGTATTTATGACAGGAAAAGAAATCAGCCCTCGACAACTTAACCGGCAGAAATTTTTTTTTTCAAAAAATCCAAAACCGGGGTTGCAACTTCATCAAAAATCTGACTTTCGGCAATTCAGTCAAAAATGGTGCCAAACGGTTGCAAATGCTCCCCTGAAAGGTTTGGCGGGAAAACAGAAGGATTTTTATCACAGGACAAGAAATCAGCCCTCGACAACTTAACCGGCAGAAAAAGATTTTTTTGAAAAAATCCCTAAGCCCTGGGGTCACAATTTCATCAAAAATCTGACTTTCGGCAATTCACTCAAAAATGGTGCCAAACGGTTGAAAATGCTCCCCTGATAGGTTTGGCGGTCGAAACAGAAGGGTATTTATCACAGCAAAAGAAACCAGACCTCGACAACTTAACCGGCAGAAAAAGAATTTTTGAAAAAATCCCTAAGCCCTGGGCTCACAATATCTTCAAAAATCTGGCTTTCGGCAACTCTCTCAAAAATACTGCCAAACGGTTGCAAATGCTCCTTTGAGTGGTTTGGCGGTCGAAATAGAAGGCTTTTTATCACAGGACAAGTAATCAGCCCTCGACAACTTAACCGGCAGAAAAAGATTTTTTTGAAAAACTCCCTAAGCCCCGGGGTCACAATTTCATCAAAAATCTGACTTTCGGCAATTCACTCAAAAGTGGTGCCAAACGGTTGAAAATGCTCCCCTGAAAGGTTTGGCGGTCGAAACAGAAGGGTATTTATCACAGCAAAAGAAATCAGCCCTCGACAACTTAACCGGCAGAAAAAGATTTTTTTGAAAAAATCCCTAAGCCCCGGGGTCATAATTTCATCAAAAATCTGACTTTCGGCAATTCACTCAAAAATGGTGCCAAACGGTTGAAAATGCTCCCCTGAAAGGTTTGGCGGTAAAACAGAAGGCTTTTTATCACAGGACAAGAAATCAGCCCTAAACAACTTAAGTGGCAGAAAAAGATTTTTTTGAAAAAATCCCTAAGCCCCGGGGTCACAATATCTTCAAAAATCTGGCTTTCGGCAACTCTCTCAAAAATACTGCCAAACGGTTGCAAATGCTCCCTTGAATGGTTTGGCGGTCGAAACAGAAGGCTTTTTATCACAGGACAAGTAATCAGCCCTTGACAACTTAACCGGCAGAAAAAGATTTTTTTGAAAAAATTTCTAAGCCCCGGGGTCACAATTTCATCAAAAATCTGACTTTCGGCAATTCACTCAAAAGTGGTGCCAAACGGTTGAAAATGCTCCCTTGAAAGGTTTGGCGGTCGAAACTGAAGGGTATTTATCACAGGAAAAGAAATCAGCCCTCAAGAACTTAAGTGGCAGAAAAAGATTTTTTTGAAAAAACTTCTAAGCCCCGGGGTCACAATTTCATCAAAATCTGACTTTCGGCAATTCACTCAAAAATGGTGCCAAACGGTTGCAAATGCTCCGCTGAAAGGTTTGGCGGTCAAAACAGAAGGGTATTTATGACAGGAAAAGAAATCAACCCTCGACAACTAAACCGGCAGAAAAAGATTTTTTTGAAAAAATCCCTAAGCCCATGGGTCACAATTTCACCAAACATCTGACTTTCGGCAATTCACTCAAAAATGGTGCCAAACGGTTGCAAATGCTCCGCTGAAAGGTTTGGCGGTCAAAACAGAAGGGTATTTATGACAGGAAAAGAAATCAGTCCTCGACAACTTAACCGGCAGAAAAAGAATTTTTTGAAAAAATCCCTAAGCCCCGGGGTCACAATTTCATCAAAAATCTGACTTTCGGCAATTCACTCAAAAATGGTGCCAAACGGTTGCAAATGCTCCCCTGATAGGTTTGGCGGTCGAAACAGATGGGTATTTATCACAGCAAAAGAAATCAGCCCTCGACAACTTAACCGGCAGAAAAAGATTTTTTTGAAAAAATCCCTAAGCCTCGGGGTCACAATTTCATCAAAAATCTGACTTTCGGCAATTCACTCAAAAATGGTGCCAAACGGTTGAAAATGCTCCCCTGAAGGGTTTGGCGGTAAAACAGAAGGCTTTTTATCACAGGACAAGAAATCAGCCCTCAACAACTTAAGTGGCACAAAAAGATTTTTTTTGAAAAAATCCCTAAGCCCCGGGGTCACAATTTCATCAAAAATCTGACTTTGGGCAATTCACTCAAAAATGGTGCAAAATGGTTGAAAATGCTCCCCTGAAAGGTTTAACGGTTGAAACAGAAGGCTTTTTATCACAGGACAAGAAATCAGCCCTCGACAACTTAACCGGCAGAAAAAGATCTTTTTGAAAAAATCCCTAAGCCCATGGGTCACAATTTCATCAAAAATCTGACTTTCGGCAATTCACTCAAAAATGGTGCCAAACGGTTGAAAATGCTCCGCTGAAAGGTTTGGTGGTCGAAACAGAAGGGTATTTATGACAGGAAAAGAAATCAGCCCTCAACAACTTAAGTGGCAGAAAAATATTTTTTTGAAAAAATCCCTAAGCCCCGGGGTCACAATTTCATCAAAAATCTGACTTTGGGCAATTCACTCAAAAATGGTGCAAAATGGTTGCAAATGCTCCCCTGAAAGGTTTAGCGGTTGAAACAGAAGGCATTTTATCACAGGACAAGAAATCAGCCCTCGACAACTTAGCGGCAAAGAAAGTCGTCAAAAATCTGACTTTCGGCAATTCACTCAAAAAATGGTGCCAAACGGTTGCAAATGCTCCCCTGAAAGGTTTGGCGGTCGAAGCAGAAGTGTATTTATCACAGCCAAAGAAATCAGCCCTCGACAACTTAACCGGCAGAAAAAGAATTTTTTGAAAAAATCCCTAAGCCCCGGGGTCACAATTTCATCAAAAATCTGACTTTCGGCAATTCACTCAAAAATGTTGCCAAACGGTTGAAAATGCTCCCCTGAAAGGCTTGGCGGTCGAAACAGAAGTGTATTTATCAAAGGAAGAGAAATCAGCCCTCGACAACTTAACCGGCATAAAAAGATTTTTTTGAAAAAATCCCTAAGCCCATGGGTCACAATTTCATCAAAAATCTGACTTTTGGCAATTCACTCAAAAATGGTGCCAAACGGTTTCAAATGCTCCGCTGAAAGGTTTGGATGTCCAAACTGAAGGGTATTTATCACAGCAAAAGAAATCAGCCTACGACAACTTAACCGGCAGAAAAAGATTTTTTTGAAAAACCCCTAAGCCCCAGGGTCACAATTTCATTAAAAATCAGACTTTCGGCAATTCACTCAAAAATGGTACCAAACGGTTGCAAATGCTCCGCTGAAAGGTTTGGCGGTCGAAACAGAAGGCTTTTTATCACAGGACAAGAAATCAGCCCTCAAAAACTTAACCGGCAGAAAATGATTTTTTTGAAAAAATCCCTAAGCCCCGGGGTCACAATTTCATCAAAAATCTGACTTTCGGCAATTCACTCAAAAATGGTGCCAAACGGTTGCAAATGCTCCCCTATTAGGTTTGGCTGTCGAAACAGAAGGGCATTTATCACAGCAAAAGAAATCAGCCCTCGACAACTTAACCGGCAGAAAAAGATTTTTTTGAAAAAATCCCTAAGCCCCGGGGTCACATTTCATCAAAAATCTGACTTTCGGCAATTCACTCAAAAATGGTGCCAAACGGTTTAAAATGCTCCCCTGAAAGGTTTGGCGGTAAAACAGAAGGCTTTTTATCACAGGACAAGAAATCAGCCCTCAACAACTTAAGTGGCAGAAAAATATTTTTTTGAAAAAATCCCTAAGCCCCGGGGTCACAATTTCATCAAAAATCTGACTTTGGGCAATTGACTCAAAAATGGTGCAAAATGGTTGCAAATGCTCCCCTCAAAGGTTTAGCGGTTGAAACAGAAGGCATTTTATCACAGGACAAGAAATCAGCCCTCGACAACTTAACCGGCAGTAAAAGATTTTTTTTGAAAAAATCCCTAAGCCCCGGGGTCACAATATCTTCAAAAATCTGACTTTCGGCAACTCACTCAAAAATACTGCCAAACGGTTGCAAATGCTCCCTTGAGAGGTTTGGTGGTCGAAACAGAAGGCTTTTTATCACAGGACAAGAAATCAGCCCTCAAAAACTTAACCGGCAGAAAAAGATTTTTTTGAAAAAATCCCTAAGCCCCGGGGTCACAATTTCATCAAAAATCTGACTTTCGGCAATTCCCTCAAAAATGGTGCCAAACGGATGAAAATGCTCCCCTGAAAGGTTTGGCGGTCGAAACAGATGGGTATTTATCACAGGAAAAGAAATCAGCCCTCGACAACTTAACCGGCAGAAAAAGATTTTTTTGAAAAAAATCAATAAGCCCCGGGGTCACAATTTCATCAAAAATCTGACTTTCGGCAATTCACTCAAAAATGGTGCCAAACGGTTGCAAATGCTCCCCTGATAGGTTTGGCTGTCGAAACAGAAGGGCATTTATCACAGCAAAAGAAATCAGCCCTCGACAACTTAACCGGCAGAAAAAGATTTTTTTGAAAAAATCCCTAAGCCCTGGGGCACAATTTCATCAAAAATCTGACTTTCGGCAATTCACTCAAAAATGGTGGCAAACGGTTGAAAATGCTCCCCTGAAAGGTTTGGCGGTAAAACAGAAGGCTTTTTATCACAGGACAAGAAATCAGCCATCGACAACTTAAGTGGCAGAAAAATATTTTTTTGAAAAAATCCCTAAGCCCCGGGGTCACAATTTCATCAAAAATCTGACTTTCGGCAATTCACTCAAAAATGGTGCAAAATGGTTGCAAATGCTCCCCTGAAAGGTTTAGCGGTTGAAACAGAAGGCTTTTTATCACAGGACAAGAAATCAGCCCTCGACAACTTAACCGGCAGAAAAAGATTTTTTTGAACAAATTTCTAAGCCCTGGGGTCACAATTTCATGAAAAGTCTGACTTTCGGCAATTCACTCAAAAATGGTGCCAAACGGTTGAAAATGCTCCCCTGAAAGGTTTGGCGTTAAAACAGAAGGGTATTTATCACAGCAAAAGAAATCAGCCCTCGACAACTTAACCGGCAGAAAAATTTTTTTTTCAAAAAATCCCTAAGCCCCGGGGTCACAATTTCATCAAAAATCTGACTTTCGGCAATTCACTCAAAAATGGTGCCAAACGGTTGAAAATGCTCCCCTGACATGTTTGGCGGTAAAAGAGAAGGCTTTTTATCACAGGACAAGAAATCAGCCCTCAACAACTTAGCGGCAGAGAAATATTTTTTTCAAAAAAATCCCTAAGCCCCGGGGTCACAATTTCATCAAAAATCTGACTTTCGGCAATTCACTCAAAAAATGGTGCCAAACGGTTGCAAATGCTCCCCTGAAAGGTTTGGCGGTCGAATCAGAAGTGTATTTATCACAGCCAAAGAAATCAGCCCTCGACAACTTAACCGGCAGAAAAAAATTTTTTTGAAAAAATCCCTAAGCCCCGGGGTCACAATTTCATCAAAAATCTGACTTTCGGCAATTCACTCAAAAATGTTGCCAAACGGTTGAAAATGCTCCCCTGAAAGGCTTGGCGGTCGAAACAGAAGTGTATTTATCAAAGGAAGAGAAATCAGCCCTCGAAAACTTAACCGGCAGAAAAAGATTGTTTTGAAAAAATCCCAAACCCCGGGGTCACAATTTCATCAAACATCTGACTTTCGGCAATTCACTCAAAAATGGTGCCAAACGGTTGCAAATGTTCCGCTGAAAGGTTTGCCGGTCAATACAGAAGGGTATTTATGACAGGTAAAGAAATCAGCCCTCGACAACTAAACCGGCAGAAAAAGATTTTTTTGAAAAAATCCCTAAGCCCCGGGGTCACAATTTCATCAAAAATCTGACTTTCGGCAATTCACTCAAAAATGGTGCCAAACGGCTGAAAATGCTCCCCTGAAAGGTTTGGCGGTAAAACAGAAGTGTATTTATCACAGCAAAAGAAATCAGCCCTCGACAACTTAACCGGCAGAAAAATTTTTTTTTGAAAAAATCCCTAAGCCCCGGGGTCACAATTTCATAAAAAATCTGACTTTCGGCAATTCACTCAAAAATGGTGCCAAACGGTTGCAAATGCTCCGCTGAAAGGTTTGCCGGTCAAAACAGAAGGGTATTTGTGACAGGAAAAGAAATCAGCCCTCGACAACTAAAGCGGCAGAAAAAGATTTTTTTGAAAAAATCCCTAAGCCCCGGGGTCACAATTTCATCAAAAATCTGACTTTCGGCAAATTCGCTCAAAAATGGTGCCAAACGGTTGCAAATGCTCCCCTGATAGGTTTGGCGGTCGAAACAGAAGGGTATTTATCACAGCAAAAGAAATCAGCCCTCGACAACTTAACTGGCAGAAAAAGATTTTTTTGAAAAAATCCCTAAGCCCCGGGGTCACAATTTCATCAAAAATCTGACTTTCGGCAATTCACTCAAAAATGGTGCCAAACGGTTGAAAATGCTCCCCTGAATTGTTTGGCGGTAAAAAAGAAGGCTTTTTATCACAGGACAAGAAATCAGCCCTCGACAACTTAACCGGCAGAAAAAGATTTTTTTGAAAAAATCCCTAAGCCCCGGGGTCACAATATCTTCAAAAATCTGGCTTTCGGCAACTCTCTCAAAAATACTGCCAAACGGTTGCAAATGCTCCCTTCAGTGGTTTGGCGGTCAAAACAGAAGGCTTTTTATCACAGGACAAGTAATCAGCCCTCAACAACTTAACCGGCAGAAAAAGATTTCATCAAAAATCTGACTTTTGGCAATTCACTCAAAAATGGTGCCAAACGGTTGAAAATGCTCCCCTGAACGGTTTGGCGGTCGAAACAGATGGGTATTTATCACAGGAAAAGAAATCAGCCCTCGACAACTTAACCGGCAGAAAAAGATTTTTTTGAAAAAATCCCTAAGCCGCGGGGTCACAATTTCATCAAAAATCTGACTTTCGGCAATTCACTCAAAAAATGGTGCCAAACGGTTGCAAATGCTCCGCTGAAAGGTTTGGCGGTCAAAACAGAAGGGTATTTATGACAGGAAAAGAAATCAGTCCTCGACAACTAAACCGGCAGAAAAAGAATTTTTTGAAAAAATCCCTAAGCCTCGGGGTCACAATTTCATCAAAAATCTGACTTTCGGCAATTCACTCAAAAATGGTGCCAAACGGTTGAAAATCCTCCCCTGAAATGTTTAGCGGTTGAAACAGAAGGCTTTTTATCACACGACAAGAAATCAGCCCTCGGCAACTTAACCGGCAGAAAAAGATCTTTTTGAAAAAATCCCTAAGCCCCGGGGTCACAATTTCATCAAAAATGTGATTTTCGGCAATTCACTCAAAAATGGTGCCAAACGGTTGCAAATGCTCCGCTGAAAGGTTTGGATGTCGAAACTGAAGTGTATTTATCACAGCAAAAGAAATCAGCCCTCGACAACTTAACCGGCAGAAAAAGATTTTTTTGAAAAAATCCCTAAGCCCCGGGGTCACAATTTCATCAAAAATCTGATTTTCGGCAATTCACTCAAAAATGGTGCCAAACGGTTGAAAATGTTCCCCTGAAAGGTTTGGCTGTAAAACAGAAGGCTTTTTATCACAGGACAAGAAATCAGGCCTCGACAACTTAAGTGGCAGAAAAATATTTTTTTGAAAAAATCCCTAAGCCCCGGGGTCACAATTTCATCAAAAATCTGACTTTCGGCAATTCACTCAAAAATGGTGCAAAATGGTTGTAAATGCTCCCCTGAAAGGTTTAGCGGTTGAAACAGAAGGCTTTTTATCACAGGACAAGAAATCAGCCCTCGACAACTTAACCGGCAGAAAAAGAGTTTTTTGAAAAAATCCCTAAGCCCCGGGGTCACAATATCTTCAAAAATCTGGCTTTCGGCAACTCTCTCAAAAATACTGCCAAACGGTTGCAAATGCTCCCTTGAGTGGTTTGGCGGTCGAAACAGAAGGCTTTTTATCACAGGACAAGTAATCAGCCCTCGACAACTTAACCGGCAGAAAAAGATTTTTTTGAAAAAATCCCTAAGCCCTGGGGTCACAATTTCATCAAAAATCTGACTTTGGGCAATTCACTCAAAAATGGTGCCAAACGGTTGCAAATGCTCCCCTGATAGGTTTGGCGGTCGAAACAGAAGGGTATTTATCACAGCAAAAGAAATCACCCCTCGACAACTTAACCGGCAGAAAAAGAATTTTTTGAAAAAATCCCTAAGCCCCGGGGTCACAATTTCAACAAAAATCTGACTTTCGGCAATTCACTCAAAAATGGTGCAAAATGGTTGTAAATGCTCCCCTGAAAGGTTTAGCTGTTGAAACAGAAGGCTTTCTATCACAGGACAAGAAATCAGCCCTCAACAATTTAACCGGCAGAAAAAGATTTTTTTGAAAAAATCCCTAAGCCCCGGGGTCACAATATCTTGAAAAATCTGGCTTTCGGCAACTCTCTCAAAAATACTGCCAAACGGTTGCAAATGCTCCCTTGAGTGGTTTGGCGGTCGAAACAGAAGGTTTTTTATCAAAGGACAAGTAATCAGCCCTTGACAACTTTACCAGCAAAAAAATATTTTTTTGAAAAAATTTCTAAGCCCCGGGGTCACAATTTCATCAAAAATCTGACTTTTGGCAATTCACTCAAAAATGGTGCCAAACGGTTGAAAATGCTCCCCTGAAAGGTTTGGCGGTCGAAACAGATGGGTATTTATCACAGGAAAAGAAATCAGTCCTCGACAACTTAACCGGCAGAAAAAGATTTTTTTGAAAAAATCCCTAAGCCCCGGGGTCACAATTTCATCAAAAATCTGACTTTCGGCAATTCACTCAAAAGTGGTGCCAAACGGTTGAAAATGCTCCCCTGAAAGGTTTGGCGGTCGAAACAGAAGGGTATTTATCACAGGAAAGGAAATAAGCCCTCGGCAACTTAACCGGCAGAAAAAGATTTTTTTGAAAAAATCCCTAAGCCCCGGGATCACAATATCTTCAAAAATCTGGCTTTCGGCAACTCTCTCAAAAATACTGCCAAACGGTTGCATAAGCTCCCTTGAGTGGTTTGGCGGTCGAAACAGAAGGCTTTTTATCACAGGACAAGTAATCAGCCCTCGACAACTTAACCGGCAGAAAAAGATTTTTTTGAAAAAATCCCTAAGCCCCCGGGTCAGAATTTCATCAAAAATCTGACTTTCGGCAATTCACTCAAAAATGGTGCCAAACGGTTGAAAATGCTCCCCTGAAAGGTTTGGCTGTCGAAACAGAAGGGTATTTATCACAGGAAAAGAAATCAGCCCTCGACAACTTAAGTGGCAGAAAAAGATTTTTTTGAAAAAATTTCTAAGCCCCGGGGTCACAATTTTATCAAAATTCTGACTTTCGGCAATTCACTCAAAAATGGAGCCAAACGGTTGAAAATGCTCCCCTGAAAGGTTTGGCGTTAAAACAGAAGGGTATTTATCACAGCGAAAGAAATCAGCCCTCGACAACTTAACCGGCAGAAATTTTTTTTTTTCAAAAAATCCCAAACCGGGGTCACAATTTCATCAAAAATCTGACTTTCGGCAATTCAGTCAAAAATGGTGCCAAACGGTTTAAAATGCTCCCCTGAAAGGTTTGGCGGTAAAACAGAAGGGTATTTATCACAGCAAAAGAAATCAGCCCTCGACAACTTAACCGGCAGAAATTTTTTTTTTAAAAAAAGTCCCTAAGCCCCGGGGTCACAATTTCATCAAAAATCTGACTTTCGGCAATTCAGTCAAAAATGGTGCCAAACGGTTTAAAATGCTCCCCTGAAAGGTTTGGCGGTAAAACAGAAGGGTATTTATCACAGCAAAAGAAATCAACCCTCGACAACTTAACCGGCAGAAAAAGATTTTTTTGAAAAAATCCGTAAGTCACAATTTCATCAAAAATCTGACTTTGGGCAATTCACTCAAAAATGGTGCCAAACGGTTGCAAATGCTCCCCTGATAGGTTTGGCGGTCGAAACAGATGGGTATTTATCACAGGAAAGGAAATAAGCCCTCGGCAACTTAACCGGCAGAAAAAGATTTTTTTGAAAACATCCCTAAGCCCTGGGGTCACAATTTCATCAAAAATCTGACTTTCGGCAATTCACTCAAAAATGGTGCCAAACGGTTGCAAATGCTCCCCTGATAGGTTTGGCGGTCGAAACAGAAGGGTATTTATCACAGCAAAAGAAATCAGCCCTCGACAACTTAACCGGCAGAAAAAGAATTTTTTGAAAAAATCCCTAAGCCCCGTGGTCACAATTTCATCAAAAATCTGACTTTCGGCAATTCACTCAAAAATGGTGCCAAACGGTTTAAAATGCTCCCCTGAAAGGTTTGGCAGTAAAACAGAAGGGTATTTATCACAGCAAAAGAAATCAGCCCTCGACAACTTAACCGGCAGAAAAAGATTTTTTTGAAAAAATCCGTAAGTCACAATTTCATCAAAAATCTGACTTTGGGCAATTCACTCAAAAATGGTGCCAAACGGTTGCAAATGCTCCCCTGTAAGGTTTGGCGGTCGAAACAGAAGTGTATTTATCACAGGAAAGGAAATAAGCCCTCGGCAACTTAACCGGCAGAAAAAGATTTTTTTGAAAAAATCCCAAACCCCGGGGTCACAATATCTTCAAAAATCTGGCTTTCGGCAATTCACTCAAAAATGGTGCAAAATGGTTGCAAATGCTCCCCTGAAAGGTTTAGCGGTCGAAACAGAAGGCTTTTTATCACAGGAAAAGAAATCAGCCCTCGACAACTTAACCGGCAGAAAAAGATTTTTTTGAAAAAATCCCTAAGCCCCGGGGTCACAATATCTTCAAAAATCTGGCGTTCGGCAACTCTCTCAAAAATACTGCCAAACGGTTGCAAATGCTCCCTTGAGTGGTTTGGCGGTCGAAACAGAAGGCTTTTTATCACAGGACAAGTAATCAGCCCTCGACAACTTAACCGGCAGAAAAAGATTTTTTTGAAAAAATCCCTAAGCCCCGGGGTCAGAATTTCATCAAAAATCTGACTTTCGGCAATTCACTCAAAAATGGTGCCAAACGGTTGAAAATGCTCCTCTGAAAGGTTTGGCTGTCGAAACAGAAGGGTATTTATCACAGGAAAAGAAATCAGCCCTCGACAACTTAAGTGGCAGAAAAAGATTTTTTTGAAAAAATTTCTAAGCCCCGGGGTCACAATTTTATCAAAATTCTGACTTTCGGCAATTCACTCAAAAATGGAGCCAAACGGTTGAAAATCCTCCCCTGAAAGGTTTGGCGTTAAAACAGAAGGGTATTTATCACAGCAAAAGAAATCAGCCCTCGACAACTTAACCGGCAGAAATTTTTTTTTTTCAAAAAATCCCAAACCGGGGTCACAATTTCATCAAAAATCTGACTTTCGGCAATTCAGTCAAAAATGGTGCCAAACGGTTTAAAATGCTCCCCTGAAAGGTTTGGCGGTAAAACAGAAGGGTATTTATCACAGGAAAAGAAATCAGCCCTCGACAACTTAACCGGCAGAAAAATTGTTTTTTGAAAAAATCCCTAAGCCCCGGGGTCACAATTTCATCAAAAATCTGACTTTGGGCAATTCACTCAAAAATGGTGCCAAACGGTTGCAAATGCTCCCCTGATAGGTTTGGCGGTCGAAAAAGAAGGGTATTTATCACAGCAAAAGAAATCAGCCCTCGACAACTTAACCGGCAGAAAAAGAATGTTTTGTAAAAATACCTAAGCCCCGGGGTCACAATTTCATCAAAAATCTGACTTTCGGCAATTCACTCAAAAATGTTGCCAAACGGTTGCAAATGCTCCCCTGATAGGTTTGGCGGTCGAAACAGAAGGGTATTTATCACAGCAAAAGAAATCAGCCCTCGACAACTTAACCGGCAGAAAAAGATTTTTTTGAAAAAATCCCTAAGCCCCGGGGTCACAATTTCATCAAAAATCTTACTTTCGGCAATTCATTCAAAAATGGTGCCAACCGGTTGAAAATGCTCCCCTGAAAGGTTTGGCGGTAAAACAGAAGGCTTTTTATCACATGACAAGAAATCAGCCCTCAACAACTTAAGCGGCAGAAAAATATTTTTTTGAAAAAATCCCTAAGTCACAATTTCATCAAAAATCTGACTTTGGGCAATTCACTCAAAAATGGTGCAAAATGGTTGCAAATGCTCCCCTGAAAGGTTTAGCGGTTGAAACAGAAGGCTTTTTATCACAGGACAAGAAATCAGCCCTCGACAACTTAACCGGCAGAAAAAGATTTTTTTGAAAAAATCCCTAAGCCCCGGGATCAGAATATCTTCAAAAATCTGGCTTTCGGCAACTCTCTCAAAAATACTGCCAAACGGTTGCATAAGCTCCCTTGAGTGGTTTGGCGGTCGAAACAGAAGGGTATTTATCACAGCAAAAGAAATCAGCCCTCGACAACTTAACCGGCAGAAATTTTTTTTTTTGAAAAAATCCCTAAGCCCCGGGGTCACAATTTCATCAAAAATCTGACTTTGGGCAATTCACTCAAAAATGGTGCAAAATGGTTGCAAATGCTCCCCTGAAAGGTTTAGCGGTTGAAACAGAAGGCTTTTTATCACAGGACAAGAAATCAGCCCTCGACAACTTAACCGGCAGAAAAAGATTTTTTTGAAAAAATCCCTTAGCCACGGAGTCACAATATCTTCAAAAATCTGGCTTTCGGCAACTCTCTCAAAAATACTGCCAAACGGTTGCAAATGCTCCCTTGAGTGGTTTGGCGGTCGAAACAGAAGGCTTTTTATCACAGGACAAGTAATCAGCCCTCGACAACTTAACCGGCAGAAAAAGATTTTTTTGAAAAAATCCCTAAGGCCCGGGGTTCACAATTTCATCAAAAATCTGACTTTCGGCAATTCACTCAGAAATGGTGCCAAACGGTTGCAAATGCTCCCCTGATAGGTTTGGCGGTCGAAACAGAAGGGTATTTATCACAGCAAAAGAAATCAGCCCTCGACAACTTAACCGGCAGAAAAAATTTTTTTTGAAAAAATCCCTAAGCCCCGGGGTCACAATTTCATCAAAAATCTGACTTTCGGCAATTCACTCAAAAATGGTGCCAAACGGTTTGAAATGCTCCCCTGAAAGGTTTGGCAGTAAAACAGAAGGGTATTTATCACAGCAAAAGAAATCAGCCCTCGACAACTTAACTGGCAGAAAAAGATTTTTTTTTGAAAAAATCCCTAAGCCCCTGGGTCACAATTTCATCAAAAATCTGACTTTCGGCAATTCACTCAAAAATGGTGGCAAACGGTTGAAAATGCTCCCCTGAAAGGTGTGGCGGTAGAAACAGAAGTTTATTTATCACAGGAAAAGAAATCAGCCCTCGATAACTTAACCGGCAGAAAAAGAATTTTTTGAAAAAATCCCTAAGCCCCGGGGTCACAATTTCATCAAAAATCTGACTTTCGGCAATTCACTCAAAAATGGTGCCAAACGGTTTAAAATGCTCCCCTGAAAGGTTTGGCGGTCAAAACAGAAGGATATTTATCACAGGAAAAGAAATCAGCTCTTGAAAACTTAACCGACAGAAAAAGATTTTTTTGAAAAAATCCCTAAGCCCCGGGGTCACAATTTCATCAAAAATCTGACTTTCGGCAATTCACTCAAAAATGTTGCCAAACGGTTGCAAATGCTCCCCTGATAGGTTTGGCGGTCGAAACAGAAGGGTATTTATCACAGCAAAAGAAATCAGCCCTCGACAACTTAACCGGCAGAAAAAGATTTTTTTGAAAAAATCCCTAAGCCCCGGGGTCACAATTTCATCAAAAATCTTACTTTCGGCAATTCATTCAAAAATGGTGCCAACCGGTTGAAAATGCTCCCCTGAAAGGTTTGGCGGTAAAACAGAAGGCTTTTTATCACATGACAAGAAATCAGCCCTCAACAACTTAAGCGGCAGAAAAATATTTTTTTGAAAAAATCCCTAAGTCACAATTTCATCAAAAATCTGACTTTGGGCAATTCACTCAAAAATGGTGCAAAATGGTTGCAAATGCTCCCCTGAAAGGTTTAGCGGTTGAAACAGAAGGCTTTTTATCACAGGACAAGAAATCAGCCCTCGACAACTTAACCGGCAGAAAAAGATTTTTTTGAAAAAATCCCTAAGCCCCGGGATCAGAATATCTTCAAAAATCTGGCTTTCGGCAACTCTCTCAAAAATACTGCCAAACGGTTGCATAAGCTCCCTTGAGTGGTTTGGCGGTCGAAACAGAAGGGTATTTATCACAGCAAAAGAAATCAGCCCTCGACAACTTAACCGGCAGAAATTTTTTTTTTTGAAAAAATCCCTAAGCCCCGGGGTCACAATTTCATCAAAAATCTGACTTTGGGCAATTCACTCAAAAATGGTGCAAAATGGTTGCAAATGCTCCCCTGAAAGGTTTAGCGGTTGAAACAGAAGGCTTTTTATCACAGGACAAGAAATCAGCCCTCGACAACTTAACCGGCAGAAAAAGATTTTTTTGAAAAAATCCCTTAGCCACGGAGTCACAATATCTTCAAAAATCTGGCTTTCGGCAACTCTCTCAAAAATACTGCCAAACGGTTGCAAATGCTCCCTTGAGTGGTTTGGCGGTCGAAACAGAAGGCTTTTTATCACAGGACAAGTAATCAGCCCTCGACAACTTAACCGGCAGAAAAAGATTTTTTTGAAAAAATCCCTAAGGCCCGGGGTTCACAATTTCATCAAAAATCTGACTTTCGGCAATTCACTCAGAAATGGTGCCAAACGGTTGCAAATGCTCCCCTGATAGGTTTGGCGGTCGAAACAGAAGGGTATTTATCACAGCAAAAGAAATCAGCCCTCGACAACTTAACCGGCAGAAAAATTTTTTTTTGAAAAAATCCCTAAGCCCCGGGGTCACAATTTCATCAAAAATCTGACTTTCGGCAATTCACTCAAAAATGGTGCCAAACGGTTTGAAATGCTCCCCTGAAAGGTTTGGCGGTCGAAACAGAAGGCTTTTTATCACAGGACAAGTAATCAGCCCTCGACAACTTAACCGGCAGAAAAAGATTTTTTTGAAAAAATCCCTAAGCCCCGGGGTCACAATTTCATCAAAAATCTGACTTTCGGCAATTCACTCAGAAATGGTGCCAAACGGTTGCAAATGCTCCCCTGATAGGTTTGGCGGTCGAAACAGAAGGGTATTTATCACAGCAAAAGAAATCAGCCCTCGACAACTTAACCGGCAGAAAAAGAATTTTTTGAAAAAATCCCTAAGCCCCGGGGTCACAATTTCATCAAAAATCTGACTTTCGGCAATTCACTCAAAAAGGGTGCCAAACGGTTGCAAATGCTCCGCTGAAAGGTTTGGCGGTCGAAACAGAAGGGTATATATCACAGGAAAAGAAATCAGCCCTCGACAACTTAAGCGGCAGAAAAAGATTTTTTTGAAAAAATCCCAAACCCCGGGGTCACAATTTCATCAAAAATCTGACTTTCAGCAATTCACTCAAAAATGGTGCCAAACGGTTGAAAATGCTCCCCTGAAAGTTTTGGCGGTTGAAACAGAAGGCTTTTTATCACAGCAAAAGAAATCAGCCCTCGACAACTTAACCGGCAGAAAAAGATTTTTTTGAAAAAATCCCTAAGCCCCGGGGTGACAATTTCATCAAAAATCTGACTTTCGGCAATTCACTCAAAAATGGTACCAAACGGTTGAAAATGCTCCCGTGAAAGGTTTGGCGGTCGAAACAGAAGTGTATTTATCACAGGAAAAGAAATCAGCCCTTGAAAACTTAACCGGCAGAAAAGATTTTTTTGAAAAAATCCCTAAGCCCCGGGGTCACAATTTCATCAAAAATCTGACTTTCGGCGATTCACTCAAAAATGGTGCAAAATGGTTGCAAATGCTCCCCTGAAAGGTTTAGCGATTGAAACAGAAGGCTTTTTATCACAGGAAAAGAAATCAGCCCTCGACAACTTAACCGGCAGAAAAAGAATTTTTTGAAAAAAACCCTAAGCCCCGGGGTCACAATATCTTCAAAAATCTGGCTTTCGGCAACTCTCTCAAAAATACTGCCAAACGGTTGCAAATGCTCCCTTGAGTGGTTTGGCGGTCGAAACAGAAGGCTTTTTATCACAGGACAAGTAATCAGACCTCGACAACTTAACCGGCAGAAAAAGATTTTTTTGAAAAAATCCCTAAGCCCCGGGGTCACAATATCTTCAAAAATCTGGCTTTCGGCAACTCTCTCAAAAATACTGCCAAACGGTTGCAAATGCTCCCTTGAGTCGTTTGGCGGTCGAAACAGAAGGCTTTTTATCACAGGACAAGTAATCAGCCCTCGACAACTTAACCGGCAGAAAAAGATTTTTTTGAAAAAATCCCTGAGCCCCGGGTTCACAATTTCATCAAAAATCTGACTTTTGGCAATTCACTCAAAAATGGTGCCAAACGGTTGAAAATGCTCCCCTGAAAGTTTTGGCGGTAAAACAGAAGGCTTTTTATCACATGAGAAGAAATCAGCCCTCGACAACTTAACCTGCAGAAAAAGATTTTTTTGAAAAAATCCCTAATCCCCGGGGTCACAATTTCATCAAAAATCTGACTTTCGGCAATTCACTCAAAAAGGGTGCCAAACGGTTGAAAATGCTCCCCTGAAAGGTTTGGCGGTCGAAACAGATGGGTATTTATCACAGGAAAAGAAATCAGCCCTCGACAACTTAACCGGCAGAAAAAGATTTTTTTGAAAAAATCCCTAAGCCCCGGGGTCACAATTTCATCAAAAATCTGACTTTCGGCAATTCACTCAAAAATGGTGCCAAACGGTTGAAAATGCTCCCCTGAAAGGTTTGGCGGTAAAACAGAAGGCTTTTTATCACAGGACAAGAAATCAGCCCTCAACAACTTAAGTGGCAGAAAAATATTTTTTTGAAAAGATCCCTAAGCCCCGGGGTCACAATTTCATCAAAAATCTGACTTTCGGCAATTCACTCAAAAATGGTGCCAAACGGTTGAAAATGCTCCCCTGAAAGGTTTGGCGGTCAAAACAGAAGGGTATTGATGACAGGAAAAGAAATCAGTCCTCGACAACTAAACCGGCAGAAAAAGTTTTTTTTGAAAAAATCCCTAAGCCCCGGGGTCACAATTTCATCAAAAATCTGACTTTCGGCAATTCACTCAAAAATGGTGCCAAACGGTTGAAAATGCTCCCCTGAAAGGTGTGGCGGTCGAAACAGAAGTGTATTTATCACAGGAAAAGAAATCAGCCCTCGACAACTTAACCGGCAGAAAAAGATTTTTTTGAAAAAATCCCTAAGCCCCGGGGTCACAATTTCATCAAAAATCTGACTTTCGGCAATTCACTCAAAAATGGTGCCAAACGGTTGAAAATGCTCCCCTGAAAGGTTTGGCGGTAAAACAGAAGGCTTTTTATCACAGGACAAGAAATCAGCCCTCAACAACTTAAGTGGCAGAAAAATATTTTTTTGAAAAAATCCCTAAGCCCCGGGGTCACAATTTCATCAAAAATCTGACTTTCAGCGATTCACTCAAAAATGGTGCAAAATGGTTGCAAATGCTCCCCTGAAAGGTTTAGCGGTTGAAACAGAAGGCTTTTTATCACAGGAAAAGAAATCAGCCCTCGACAACTTAACCGGCAGAAAAAGATTTTTTTGAAAAAATCCCTAAGCCCCGGGGTCACAATTTCATCAAAAATCTGACTTTCGGCAACTCTCTCAAAAATACTGCCAAACGGTTGCAAATGCTCCCTTGAGTGGTTTGGCGGTCGAAACAGAAGGCTTTTTATCACAGGACAAGTAATCAGCCCTCGACAACTTAACCGGCAGAAAAAGATTTTTTTGAAAAAATCCCTGAGCCCCGGGGTCACAATTTCATCAAAAATCTGACTTTCGGCAATTCACTCAAAAAGGGTGCCAAACGGTTGCAAATGCTCCGCTGAAAGGTTTGGCGGTCGAAACAGAAGGGTATATATCACAGGAAAAGAAATCAGCCCTCGACAACTTAAGCGGCAGAAAAAGATTTTTTTGAAAAAAATTTCATCACAATTTCATCAAAAATCTGACTTTCAGCAATTCACTCAAAAATGGTGCCAAACGGTTGAAAATGCTCCCCTGAAAGTTTTGGCGGTTGAAACAGAAGGCTTTTTATCACAGCAAAAGAAATCAGCCCTCGACAACTTAACCGGCAGAAAAAGATTTTTTTGAAAAAATCCCTAAGCCCCGGGGTGACAATTTCATCAAAAATCTGACTTTCGGCAATTCACTCAAAAATGGTACCAAACGGTTGAAAATGCTCCCGTGAAAGGTTTGGCGGTCGAAACAGAAGTGTATTTATCACAGGAAAAGAAATCAGCCCTTGAAAACTTAACCGGCAGAAAAGATTTTTTTGAAAAAATCCCTAAGCCCCGGGGTCACAATTTCATCAAAAATCTGACTTTCGGCGATTCACTCAAAAATGGTGCAAAATGGTTGCAAATGCTCCCCTGAAAGGTTTAGCGATTGAAACAGAAGGCTTTTTATCACAGGAAAAGAAATCAGCCCTCGACAACTTAACCGGCAGAAAAAGAATTTTTTGAAAAAAACCCTAAGCCCCGGGGTCACAATATCTTCAAAAATCTGGCTTTCGGTAACTCTCTCAAAAATACTGCCAAACGGTTGCAAATGCTCCCTTGAGTGGTTTGGCGGTCGAAACAGAAGGCTTTTTATCACAGGACAAGTAATCAGACCTCGACAACTTAACCGGCAGAAAAAGATTTTTTTGAAAAAATCCCTAAGCCCCAGGGTCACAATATCTTCAAAAATCTGGCTTTCGGCAACTCTCTCAAAAATACTGCCAAACGGTTGCAAATGCTCCCTTGAGTCGTTTGGCGGTCGAAACAGAAGGCTTTTTATCACAGGACAAGTAATCAGCCCTCGACAACTTAACCGGCAGAAAAAGATTTTTTTGAAAAAATCCCTAAGCCCCGGGGTCACAATTTCATCAAAAATCTGACTTTTGGCAATTCACTCAAAAATGGTGCCAAACGGTTGAAAATGCTCCCCTGAAAGTTTTGGCGGTAAAACAGAAGGCTTTTTATCACATGAGAAGAAATCAGCCCTCGACAACTTAACCTGCAGAAAAAGATTTTTTTGAAAAAATCTCTAATCCCCGGGGTCACAATTTCATCAAAAATCTGACTTTCGGCAATTCACTCAAAAAGGGTGCCAAACGGTTGAAAATGCTCCCCTGAAAGGTTTGGCGGTCGAAACAGATGGGTATTTATCACAGGAAAAGAAATCAGCCCTCGACAACTTAACCGGCAGAAAAAGATTTTTTTGAAAAAATCCCTAAGCCCCGGGGTCACAATTTCATCAAAAATCTGACTTTCGGCAATTCACTCAAAAATGGTGCCAAACGGTTGAAAATGCTCCCCTGAAAGGTTTGGCGGTAAAACAGAAGGCTTTTTATCACAGGACAAGAAATCAGCCCTCAACAACTTAAGTGGCAGAAAAATATTTTTTTGAAAAGATCCCTAAGCCCCGGGGTCACAATTTCATCAAAAATCTGACTTTGGGCAATTCACTCAAAAATGGTGCAAAATGGTTGCAAATGCTCCCCTGAAAGGTTTAGCGGTTGAAACAGAAGGCTTTTTATCACAGAACAAGAAATCAGCCCTCGACAACTTAACCGGCAGAAAAAGATTTTTTTGAAAAAATCCCTAAGCCCCGGGGTCACAATATCTTCAAAAATCTGGCTTTCGGCAACTCTCTCAAAAATACTGCCAAACGGTTGCAAATGCTCCCTTGAGTGGTTTGGCAGTCGAAACAGAAGGCTTTTTATCACATGAGAAGAAATCAGCCCTCGACAACTTAACCTGCAGAAAAAGATTTTTTTGAAAAAATCCCTAATCCCCGGGGTCACAATTTCATCAAAAATCTGACTTTCGGCAATTCACTCAAAAATGGTGCCAAACGGTTGAAAATGCTCCCCTGAAAGGTTTGGCGGTAAAACAGAAGGCTTTTTATCACAGGACAAGAAATCAGCCCTCAACAACTTAAGTGGCAGAAAAATATTTTTTTGAAAAAATCCCTAAGCCCCGGGGTCACAATTTCATCAAAAATCTGACTTTGGGCAATTCACTCAAAAATGGTGGAAAATGGTTGCAAATGCTCCCCTGAAAGGTTTAGCGGTTGAAACAGAAGGCTTTTTATCACAGGACAAGAAATCAGCCCTCGACAACTTAACCGGCAGAAAAAGATTTTTTTGAAAAAATCCCTAAGCCCCGGGGTCACAATATCTTCAAAAATCTGGCTTTCGGCAACTCTCTCAAAAATACTGCCAAACGTTTGAAAATGCTCCCCTGAAAGGTATGGCGGTAAAACAGAAGGCTTTTTATCATAGGAGAAGTAATCAGCCCTCGACAACTTAACTGGCAGAAAAAGATTTTTTTGAAAAAATCCCTAAGCCCCGGGGTCACAATTTCATCAAAAATCTGACTTTCGGCAATTCACTCAAAAATGGTGCCAAACGGTTGAAAATGCTCCCCTGAAAGGTTTGGCGGTCGAAACAGATGGGTATTTATCACAGGAAAAGAAATCAGCCCTCGACAACTTAACCGGCAGAAAAAGTTTTTTTTTAAAAAATCCCTAAGCCCCGGGGTCATAATTTCATCAAAAATCTGACTATCGGCAATTCACTCAAAAATGGTGCCAAACGGTTGAAAATGCTCCCCTGAAAGGTTTGGCGGTCGAAACAGATGGGTATTTATCACAGGAAAAGAAATCAGCCCTCGACAACTTAACCGGCAGAAAAAGTTTTTTTTTAAAAAATCCCTAAGCCCCGGGGTCATAATTTCACCAAAAATCTGACTTTCGGCAATTCACTCAAAAATGGTGCCAAACGGTTGAAAATGCTCCCCTGAAAGGTTTGGCGGTAAAACAGAAGGGTATTTATCACAGCAAGAGAAAAAAGCCCTCGACAACTTAACCGGCAGAAAAAGAATTTTTTGAAAAAATCCCTAAGCCCCGGGGTCACAATATCTTCACAAATCTGGCTTTCGGCAATTCTCTCAAAAATACTGTCAAACGGTTGCAAATGCTCCCTTGAGTGGTTTGGCGGTCGAAACAGAAGGCTTTTTATCACAGCAAAAGAAATCAGCCCTCGACAACTTAACTAGCAGAAAAAGATTTTTTTTTGAAAAAATCCCTAAGCCCCGGGGTCACAATTTCATCAAAAATCTGACTTTCGGCAATTCACTCAAAAATGGTGCCAAACGGTTGCAAATGCTCCTCTGATAGGTTTGGCGGTCGAAACAGAAGGGTATTTACCACAGGAAAAGAAATCAGCCCTCGACAACTTAACCGGCAGAAAAAGATTTTTTTGAAAAAATCCCTAAGCCCCGGGGTCACAATATCTTCAAAAATCTGACTTTCGGCAATTCACTCAAAAATGGTGCCAAACGGTTGAAAATGCTCCCCTGAAAGGTTTGGCGGTCGAAACAGATGGGTATTTATCACAGGAAAAGAAATCAGCCCTCGACAACTTAACCGGCAGAAAAAGTTTTTTTTGAAAAAATCCCTAAGCCCCGGGGTCATAATTTCATCAAAAATCTGACTTTCGGCAATTCACTCAAAAATGGTGCCAAACGGTTGAAAATGCTCCCCTGAAAGGTTTGGCGGGAAAACAGAAGGCTTTTTATCACAGGACAAGAAATCAGCCCTCGACAACTTAACCGGCAGAAAAAGAATTTTTTGAAAAAATCCCTAAGCCCCGGGGTCACAATTTCATAAAAAATCTGACTTTCAGCGATTCACTCAAAAATGGTGCAAAATGGTTGCAAATGCTCCCCTGAAAGGTTTAGCGGTTGAAACAGAAGGCTTTTTATCACAGGAAAAGAAATCAGCCCTCGACAACTTAACCGGCAGAAAAAGATTTTTTTGAAAAAATCCCTAAGCCACGGGGTCACAATATCTTCAAAAAACTGGCTTTCGGCAACTCTCTCAAACATACTGCCAAACGGTTGCAAATGCTCCCTTGAGTGGTTTGGCGGTCGAAACAGAAGGCTTTTTATCACAGGACAAGTAATCAGCCCTCGACAACTTAACCGGCAGAAAAAGATTTTTTTGAAAAAATCCCTAAGCCCCGGGGTCACAATATCTTCAAAAATCTGACTTTCGGCAATTCACTCAAAAATGGTGCCAAACGGTTGAAAATGCTCCCCTGAAAGGTTTGGCGGTCGAAACAGAAGTGTATTTATCACAGGAAAAGAAATCAGCCCTTGAAAACTTAACCGGCAGAAAAGATTTTTTTGAAAAAATCCCTAAGCCCCGGGGTCACAATATCTTCAAAAATCTGGCTTTCGGAAATTCACTCAAAAATGGTGCAAAATGGTTGCAAATGCTCCCCTGAAAGGTTTAGCGGTCGAAACAGAAGGCTTTTTATCACAGGAAAAGAAATCAGCCCTCAACAACTTAACCGGCAGAAAAAGATTTTTTTGAAAAAATCCCTAAGCCCCGGGGTCACAATATCTTCAAAAATCTGGCTTTCGGCAACTCTCTCAAAAATACTGTCAAACGGTTGAAAATGCTCCCCTGAAAGGTTTGGCGGTCGAAACAGAAGTGTATTTATCACAGGAAAAGAAATCAGCTCTTGAAAACTTAACCGACAGAAAAAGATTTTTTTGAAAAAATCCCTAAGCCCCGGGGTCACAATTTCATCAAAAATCTGACTTTCGGCAATTCACTCAAAAATGGTGGCAAACGGTTGAAAATGCTCCCCTGAAAGGTGTGGCGGTCGAAACACAAGTGTATTTATCACAGGAAAAGAAATCAGCCCTCGTCAACTTAAGCGGCAGAGAAATATTTTTTTGATAAAATCCCTAAGCCCCGGGGTCACAATTTCATAAAAAATCTGTCTTTCAGCGATTCACTCAAAAATGGTGCAAAACGGTTGCAAATGCTCCCTTGAGTGGTTTGGCGGTCGAAACAGAAGGCTTTTTATCACAGGACAAGTAATCAGCCCTCGACAACTTAACCGGCAGAAAAAGATTTTTTTGAAAAAATCCCTAAGCCCCGGGGTCACAATTTCATCAAAAATCTGACTTTCGACAATTCACTCAAAAATGGTGCCAAACGGTTGAAAATGCTCCCCTGAAAGGTTTGGCGGTCGAAACAGATGGGTATTTATCACAGGAAAAGAAATCAGCCCTCGACAACTTAACCGGCAGAAAAAGTTTTTTTTTGAAAAAATCCCAAAGCCCCGGGGTCATAATTTCATCAAAAATCTGACTTTCGGCAATTCACTCAAAAATGGTGCCAAACGGTTGAAAATGCTCCGCTGAAAGGTTTGGCGGTAAAACAGAAGGCTTTTTATCAAAGGAAAAGAAATCAGCCCTCGTCAACTTAAGCGGCAGAGAAATATTTTTTTGATAAAATCCCTAAGCCCCGGGGTCACAATTTCATAAAAAATCTGTCTTTCAGCGATTCACTCAAAAATGGTGCAAAATGGTTGTAAATGCTCCCCTGAAAGGTTTAGCGGTTGAAACAGAAGGCTTTTTATCACAGGAAAAGAAATCAGCCCTCGACAACTTAACCGGCAGAAAAAGATTTTTTTGAAAAAATCCCTAAGCCCCGGGGTCACAATATCTTCAAAAATCTGGCTTTCGGCAACTCTCTCAAAAATACTGCCAAACGGTTGCAAATGCTCCCTTGAGTGGTTTGGCGGTCGAAACAGAAGGCTTTTTATCACAGGACAAGTAATCAGCCCTCGACAACTTAACCGGCAGAAAAAGTTTTTTTTTGAAAAAACCCCTAAGCCCCGGGGTCATAATTTCATCAAAAATCTGACTTTCGGCAATTCACTCAAAAAGGGTGCCAAACGGTTGCAAATGCTCCGCTGAAAGGTTTGGCGGTCGAAACAGAAGGGTATTTATCACAGGAAAAGAAATCAGCCCTCGTCAACTTAAGCGGCAGAGAAATATTTTTTTGATAAAATCCCTAAGCCCCGGGGTCACAATTTCATAAAAAATATGTCTTTCAGCGATTCACTCAAAAATGGTGCAAAATGGTTGTAAATGCTCCCCTGAAAGGTTTAGCGGTTGAAACAGAAGGCTTTTTATCACAGGAAAAGAAATCAGCCCTCGACAACTTAACCGGCAGAAAAAGATTTTTTTGAAAAAATCCCTAAGCCCCGGGGTCACAATATCTTCAAAAATCTGGCATTCGGCAACTCTCTCAAAAATACTGCAAAACGGTTGCAAATGCTCCCTTGAGTGGTTTGGCGGTCGAAACAGAAGGCTTTTTATCACAGGACAAGTAATCAGCCCTCGACAACTTAACCTGCAGAAAAAGATTTTTTTGAAAAAATCCCTAATCCCCGGGGTCACAATTTCATCAAAAATCTGACTTTCGGCAATTCACTCAAA
Source organism: Podarcis filfolensis (assembly GCF_964270895.1). Classification (NCBI taxonomy): domain Eukaryota; kingdom Metazoa; phylum Chordata; class Lepidosauria; order Squamata; family Lacertidae; genus Podarcis; species Podarcis filfolensis. The sequence goes on from NC_139612.1 coordinate 12,962,802, forward strand.
AAGGGTGCCAAACGGTTGCAAATGCTCCGCTGAAAGGTTTGGCGGTCGAAACAGAAGGGTATTTATCACAGGAAAAGAAATCAGCCCTCGACAACTTAAGCCGCGGAAAAATATTTTTTTGAAAAAATCCCTAAGCCCCGGGGTCACAATTTCATCAAAAATCTGACTTTCGGCAATTCACTCAAAAATGGTGCCAAACCTTTGAAAATGCTCCCCTGAAAGGTTTGGCGGTCGAAACAGAAGGGTATTTATCACAGGAAAAGAAATATGCCCTCGACAACTTAAGCGGCAGAAAAAGATTTTTTTGAAAAAATCCCAAACCCCGGGGTCACAATTTCATCAAAAATCTGACTTTCAGCAATTCACTCAAAAATGGTGCCAAACGGTTGAAAATGCTCCCCTGAAAGGATTGGCGGTCGAAACAGAAGGCTTTTTATCACAGCAAAAGAAATCAGCCCTCGACAACTTAACCGGCAGAAAAAGATTTTTTTGAAAAAATCCCTAAGCCCCGGGGTCACAATATCTTCAAAAATCTGGCTTTCGGCAACTCTCTCAAAAATACTGCCAAACGGTTGCAAATGCTCCCTTGAGTGGTTTGGCGGTCGAAACAGAAGGCTTTTTATCACAGGACAAGTAATCAGCCCTCGACAACTTAACCGGCAGAAAAAGATTTTTTTGAAAAAATCCCTGAGCCCCGGGGTCACAATTTCATCAAAAATCTGACTTTTGGCAATTCACTCAAAAATGGTGCCAAACGGTTTAAAATGCTCCCCTGAAAGTTTTGGCGGTAAAACAGAAGGCTTTTTATCACAGGAGAAGAAATCAGCCCTCGACAACTTAACCTGCAGAAAAAGATTTTTTTGAAAAAATCCCTAATCCCCGGGGTCACAATTTCATCAAAAATCTGACTTTCGGCAATTCACTCAAAAAGGGTGCAAAACGGTTGCAAATGCTCCGCTGAAAGGTTTGGCGGTCGAAACAGAAGGGTATTTATCACAGGAAAAGAAATCAGCCCTCGACAACTTAAGCCGCGGAAAAATATTTTTTTGAAAAAAGCCCTAAGCCCCGGGGTCACAATTTCATCAAAAATTTGACTTTCGGCAATTCACTCAAAAATGGTGCCAAACGGTTTAAAATACTCCCCTGAAAGGTTTGGCGGTCGAAACAGAAGGCTTTTTATCACAGCAAAAGAAATCAGCCCTCGACAACTTAACCGGCAGAAAAAGATTTTTTTGAAAAAATCCCTAAGCCCCGGGGTCACAATATCTTCAAAAATCTGACTTTCGGCAATTCACTCAAAAATGGTGCCAAACGGTTGAAAATGCTCCCCTGAAAGGTTTGGCAGTCGAAACAGAAGTGTATTTATCACAGGAAAAGAAATCAGCCCTTGAAAACTTAACCGGTAGAAAAGATTTTTTTGAAAAAATCCCTAAGCCCCGGGGTCACAATTTCATCAAAAATCTGACTTTCGGCGATTCACTCAAAAATGGTGCAGAATGGTTGCAAATGCTCCCCTGAAAGGTTTAGCGATTGAAACAGAAGGCTTTTTATCACAGGAAAAGAAATCAGCCCTCGACAACTTAACCGGCAGAAAAAGATTTTTTTGAAAAAATCCCTAAGCCCCGGGGTCACAATTTCATCAAAAATCTGACTTTCGGCAATTCACTCAAAAATGGTGCCAGACGGTTGAAAATGCTCCCCTGAAAGGTTTGGCGGTCGAAACAGATGGGTATTTATCACAGGAAAAGAAATCAGCCCTCGACAACTTAACCGGCAGAAAAAGATTTTTTTGAAAAAATCCCTAAGCCCCGGGGTCATAATTTCATCAAAAATCTGACTTTCGGCAATTCACTCAAAAATGGTGCCAAACGGTTGAAAATGCTCCACTGAAAGGTTTGGCGGTAAAACAGAAGGCTTTTTATCACAGGACAAGAAATCAGCCCTCAACAACTTAAGTGGCAGAAAAATATTTTTTTGAAAAAATCCCTAAGCCCCGGGGTCACAATTTCATCAAAAATCTGACTTTCGGCAATTCACTCAAAAATGGTGCCAAACCTTTGAAAATGCTCCCCTGAAAGGTTTGGAGTTAAAACAGAAGGGTATTTATCACAGCAAAAGAAATCAGCCCTCGACAACTTAACCGGCAGAAATTTTTTTTTTTCAAAAAATCCCAAACCGGGGTCACAATTTCATCACAAATCTGACTTTCGGCAATTCAGTCAAAAATGGTGCCAAACGGTTTAAAATGCTCCCCTGAAAGGTTTGGCAGTAAAACAGAAGGGTATTTATCACAGCAAAAGAAATCAGCCCTCGACTACTTAACTGGCAGAAAGATTGTTTTTTGAAAAAATCCCTAAGCCCCGGGGTCACAATTTCATCAAAAATCTGACTTTCGGCGATTCACTCAAAAATGGTGGAAAATGGTTGCAAATGCTCCCCTGAAAGGTTTAGCGGTTGAAACAGAAGGCTTTTTATCACAGGAAAAGAAATCAGCCCTCGACAACTTAACCGGCAGAAAAAGATTTTTTTGAAAAAATCCCTAAGCCCCGGGGTCACAATATCTTCAAAAATCTGGCTTTCGGCAACTCTCTCAAAAATACTGCCAAACGGTTGCAAATGCTCCCTTGAGTGGTTTGGCGGTCGAAACAGAAGGCTTTTTATCACAGGACAAGTAATCAGCTCTCGACAACTTAACCGGCAGAAAAAGATTTTTTTGAAAAAATCCCTAAACCCCGGGGTCACAATTTCATCAAAAATCTGACTTTTGGCAATTCACTCAAAAGTGGTGCCAAACGGTTGAAAATGCTCCCCTGAAAGGTTTGGCGGTAAAACAGAAGGCTTTTTATCACAGGAAAAGAAATCAGCCCTCGACAACTTAACCTGCAGAAAATGATTTTTTTGAAAAAATCCCTAAGCCCCGGGGTCACAATTTCATCAAAAATCTGACTTTCGGCAATTCACTCAAAAATGGTGCCAAACCTTTGAAAATGCTCCCCTGAAAGGTTTGGCGGTCGAAACAGAAGGGTATTTATCACAGGAAAAGAAACAAGCCCTCGACAACTTAAGCCGCGGAAAAATATTTTTTTGAAAAAATCCCAAACCCCGGGGTCACAATTTCATCAAAAATCTGACTTTTAGCAATTCAATCAAAAATGGTGCCAAACGGTTGAAAATGCTCCCCTGAAAGGTTTGGCGGTCGAAACAGAAGGCTTTTTATCACAGCAAAAGAAATCAGCCCTCGACAACTTAACCGGCAGAAAAAGATTTTTTTGAAAAAATCCCTAAGCCCCGGGGTCACAATATCTTCAAAAATCTGGCTTTCGGCAACTCTCTCAAAAATACTGCCAAACGGTTGCAAATGCTCCCTTGAGTGGTTTGTCGGTCAAAACAGAAGGCTTTTTATCACAGAACAAGAAATCAGCCCTCGACAACTTAACCGGTAGAAAAAGATTTTTTTGAAAAAATCCCTAAGCCCCGGGGTCACAATTTCATCAAAAATCTGACTTTCGGCAATTCACTCAAAAATGGTACCAAACGGTTGAAAATGCTCCCCTGAAAGGTTTGGCGGTCGAAACAGAAGTGTATTTATCACAGGAAAAGAAATCAGCCCTTGAAAACTTAACCGGCAGAAAAAGATTTTTTTGAAAAAAATCCCTAAGCCCCGGGGTCACAATTTCATCAAAAATCTGATTTTCGGCAATTCACTCAAAGATGGTGCCAAACGGATGAAAATGCTCCCCTGAAAGGTTTGGCGGTCGAAACAGAAGGGTATTTATCACAGGAAATGAAATCAGCCCTCGACCACTTAACCGGGAGAAAAAGATTTTTTTGAAAAAATCCCTAAGCCCCGGGGTCACAATTTCATCAAAAATCTGACTTTCGGCAATAAACTCAAAAATGGTGCCAAACGGTTGCAAATGCTCCCCTGGAAGGTTTGGCGGTAAAACAGAAGGCTTTTTATCACAGGAAAAGAAATCAGCCCTCTACAACTTAACCGGCAGAAAAAGATTTTTTTGAAAAAATCCCTAAGCCCCGGGGTCACAATATCTTCAAAAATCTGGCTTTCGGCAACTCTCTCAAAAATACTGCCAAACGGTTGCAAACGCTCCCTTGAGTGGTTTGGCGGTCGAAACAGAAGGCTTTTTATCACAGGACAAGTAATCAGCCCTCGACAACTTAACCGGCAACTCTCTCAAAAATACTGCCAAACGGTTGCAAATGCTCCCTTGAGTGGTTTGGCGGTCAAAACAGAAGTGTATTTATCACAGGAAAAGAAATCAGCCCTTGAAAACTTAACCGGCAGAAAAAGAATTTTTTGAAAAAAATCCCTAAGCCCCGGGGTCACAATTTCATCAGAAATCTGACTTTCGGCAATTCACTCAAAAATGGTGCCAAACGGATGAAAATGCTCCCCTGAAAGGTTTGGCGGTCGAAACAGAAGGGTATTTATCACAGGAAAAGAAATCAGCCCTCGACAACTTAACCGGTAGAAAAAGATTTTTTTGAAAAAATCCCTAAGCCCCGGGGTCACAATTTCATCAAAAATCTGACTTTCGGCAATTCACTCAAAAATGGTGCCAAACGGTTGAAAATGCTCCCCTGAAAGGTTTGGCGGTGGAAACAGAAGTGTATTTATCACAGGAAAAGAAATCAGCCCTTGAAAACTTAACTGGCAGAAAAAGATATTTTTGAAAAAATCCCTAAGCCCCGGGGTCACAATTTCATCAAAAATCTGACTTTCGGCGATTCACTCAAAAATGGTGCAAAATGGTTGAAAATACTCCCCTGAAAGGTTTGGCGGTAAAACAGAAGGCTTTTTATCACAGGTAAAGAAATCAGCCCTCGACAACTTAACCTGCAGAAAAAGATTTTTTTGAAAAAATCCCTAATCCCCGGGGTCACAATTTCATCAAAAATCTGACTTTCGGCAATTCACTAAGAAAGGGTGCCAAACGGTTGCAAATGCTCCGCTGAAAGGTTTGGCGGTCGAAACAGAAGGGTATTTATCACAGGAAAAGAAGTCAGCCCTCGACAACTAAAGCCGCGGAAAAATATTTTTTTGAAAAAATCCCTAAGCCCCGGGGTCACAATTTCATCAAAAATCTGCCTTTTTGCAATTCACTCAGAAATGGAGCCAAACCTTTGAAAATGCTCCCCTGAAAGGTTTGGTGGTCGAAACAGAAGGGTATTTATCACAGGAAAAGAAATAAGCCCTCGACAACTTAAGCGGCAGAAAAAGATTTTTTTGAAAAAATCCCAAACCCCGGGGTCACAATTTCATCAAAAATCTGACTTTCAGCAATTCACTCAAAAATGGTGCCAAACGGTTGAAAATGCTCCCCTGAAAGGTTTGGCGGTTGAAACAGAAGGGTATTTATCACAGCAAAAGAAATCAGCCCTCGACAACTTAACCGGCAGAAAAAGATTTTTTTGAAAAAATCCCTAAGCCCCGGGGTCACAATATCTTCAAAAATCTGGCTTTCGGCAACTCTCTCAAAAATACTGCCAAACGGTTGCAAATGTTCCCTTGTGTGGTTTGGCGGTCAAAACAGAAGGCTTTTTATCACAGCAAAAGAAATCAGCCCTCGACAACTTAACCGGCAGAAAAAGATTTTTTTTGAAAAAATCCCTAAGCCCCGGGGTCACAATTTCATCAAAAATTGTGGCAATTCACTCAAAAAAGGTGCCAAACGGTTGAAAATGCTCCCCTGAAAGGTTTGGCGGTCGAAACAGAAGTGTATTTATCACAGGAAAAGAAATCAGCCCTTGAAAACTTAACCGGCAGAAAAAGATTTTTTTGAAAAAATCCCTAAGCCCCGGGGTCACAATTTCATCAAAAATCTGACTTTCGGCAATTCACTCAAAGATGGTGCCAAACGGATGAAAATGCTCCCCTGAAAGGTTTGGCAGTCGAAACAGAAGGGTATTTATCACAGGAAATGAAATCAGCCCTCGACAACTTAACCGGCAGAAAAAGATTTTTTTGAAAAAATCCCTAAGCCCCGGGGTCACAATTTCATCAAAAATCTGACTTTCGGCAATAAACTCAAAAATGGTGCCAAACCGTTGCAAATGCTCCCCTGAAAGGTTTGGCGGTAAAACAGAAGGCTTTTTATCACAGGAAAAGAAATCAGCCCTCTACAACTTAACCGGCAGAAAAAGATTTTTTTGAAAAAATCCCTAAGCCCCGGGGTCACAATATCTTCAAAAATCTGGCTTTCGGCAACTCTCTCAAAAATACTGCCAAACGGTTGCAAATGCTCCCTTGAGTGGTTTGGCGGTCGAAACAGAAGGCTTTTTATCACAGGACAAGTAATCAGCCCTCGACAACTTAACCGGCAGAAAAAGATTTTTTTGAAAAAATCCCTAAGCCCCGGGGTCACAATATCTTCAAAAATCTGGCTTTCGGCAACTCTCTCAAAAATACTGCCAAACGGTTGCAAATGCTCCCTTGAGTGGTTTGGCGGTCGAAACAGAAGGCTTTTTATCACAGGAAAAGTAATCAGCCCTCGACAACTTAACTGGCAGAAAAAGAATTTTTTGAAAAAATCCCTAAGCCCCGGGGTCACAATTTCATCAAAAATCTGACTTTCGGCAATTCACTCAAAAAGGGTGCCAAACGGATGAAAATGCTCCCCTGAAAGGTTTGGCGGTCGAAACAGAAGGGTATTTATCACAGGAAAAGAAATCAGCCCTCTACAACTTAACCGGCAGAAAAAGATTTTTTTGAAAAAATCCCTAAGCCCCGGGGTCACAATTTCATCAAAAATCTGACTTTCGGCAATAAACTCAAAAATGGTGCCAAACGGTTGCAAATGCTCCCCTGAAAGGTTTGGCGGTAAAACAGAAGGCTTTTTATCACAGGAAAAGAAATCAGCCCTCGACAACTTAACCGGCAGAAAAAGATTTTTTTGAAAAAATCCCTAAGCCCCGGGGTCACAATATCTTCAAAAATCTGGCTTTCGGCAACTCTCTCAAAAATACTGCCAAACGGTTGCAAATGCTCCCTTGAGTGGTTTGTCAGTCAAAACAGAAGGCTTTTTATCACAGCAAAAGAAATCAGCCCTCGACAACTTAACCGGTAGAAAAAGATTTTTTTGAAAAAAATCCCTAAGCCCCGGGGTCACAATTTCATCAAAAATCTGACTTTCGGCGATTCACTCAAAAATGGTGCAAAATGGTTGCAAATGCTCCCCTGAAAGGTTTAGCGGTTGAAACAGAAGGCTTTTTATCACAGGACAAGTAATCAGCCCTCGACAACTTAACCGGCAGAAAAAGATTTTTTTGAAAAAATCCCTAAGCCCCGGGGTCACAATATCTTCAAAAATCTGGCTTTCGGCAACTCTCTCAAAAATACTGCCAAACGGTTGCAAATGCTCCCTTGAGTGGTTTGTCGGTCAAAACAGAAGGCTTTTTATCACAGCAAAAGAAATCAGCCCTCGACAACTTAACCGGTAGAAAAAGATTTTTTTGAAAAAATCCCTAAGCCCCGGGGTCACAATTTCATCAAAAATCTGACTTTTGGCAATTCACTCAAAAATGGTGCCAAACGGTAGAAAATGCTCCCCTGAAAGGTTTGGCGGTAAAACAGAAGGCTTTTTATCACAGGAAAAGAAATCAGCCCTCGACAACTTAAGCGGCAGAAAAAGATTTTTTTGAAAAAATCCCTAATCCCCGGGGTCACAATTTCATCAAAAATCTGACTTTCGGCAATTCACTCAAAAAGGGTGCCAAACGGTTGCAAATGCTCCGCTGAAAGGTTTGGCGGTCGAAACAGAAGGGTATTTATCACAGGAAAAGAAGTCAGCCCTCGACAACTTAAGCCGCGGAAAAATATTTTTTTGAAAAAATCCCTAAGCCCCGGGGTCACAATTTCATCAAAAATCTGGCTTTCGGCAACTCTCTCAAAAATACTGCCAAACGGTTGCAAATGTTCCCTTGTGTGGTTTGGCGGTCAAAACAGAAGGCTTTTTATCACAGCAAAAGAAATCAGCCCTCTACAACTTAACCGGCAGAAAAAGATTTTTTTGAAAAAATCCCTAAGCCCCGGGGTCACAATATCTTCAAAAATCTGGCTTTCGGCAACTCTCTCAAAAATACTGCCAAACGGTTGCAAATGCTCCCTTGAGTGGTTTGGCGGTCGAAACAGAAGGCTTTTTATCACAGGACAAGTAATCAGCCCTCGACAACTTAACCGGCAGAAAAAGATTTTTTTGAAAAAATCCCTAAGCCCCGGGGTCACAATATCTTCAAAAATCTGGCTTTCGGCAACTCTCTCAAAAATACTGCCAAACGGTTGCAAATGCTCCCTTGAGTGGTTTGGCGGTCGAAACAGAAGGCTTTTTATCACAGGAAAAGTAATCAGCCCTCGACAACTTAACTGGCAGAAAAAGAATTTTTTGAAAAAATCCCTAAGCCCCGGGGTCACAATTTCATCAAAAATCTGACTTTCGGCAATTCACTCAAAAAGGGTGCCAAACGGATGAAAATGCTCCCCTGAAAGGTTTGGCGGTCGAAACAGAAGGGTATTTATCACAGGAAAAGAAATCAGCCCTCTACAACTTAACCGGCAGAAAAAGATTTTTTTGAAAAAATCCCTAAGCCCCGGGGTCACAATTTCATCAAAAATCTGACTTTCGGCATTAAACTCAAAAATGGTGCCAAACGGTTGCAAATGCTCCCCTGAAAGGTTTGGCGGTAAAACAGAAGGCTTTTTATCACAGGAAAAGAAATCAGCCCTCGACAACTTAACCGGCAGAAAAAGATTTTTTTGAAAAAATCCCTAAGCCCCGGGGTCACAATATCTTCAAAAATCTGGCTTTCGGCAACTCTCTCAAAAATACTGCCAAACGGTTGCAAATGCTCCCTTGAGTGGTTTGTCAGTCAAAACAGAAGGCTTTTTATCACAGCAAAAGAAATCAGCCCTCGACAACTTAACCGGTAGAAAAAGATTTTTTTGAAAAAAATCCCTAAGCCCCGGGGTCACAATTTCATCAAAAATCTGACTTTCGGCGATTCACTCAAAAATGGTGCAAAATGGTTGCAAATGCTCCCCTGAAAGGTTTAGCGGTTGAAACAGAAGGCTTTTTATCACAGGACAAGTAATCAGCCCTCGACAACTTAACCGGCAGAAAAAGATTTTTTTGAAAAAATCCCTAAGCCCCGGGGTCACAATATCTTCAAAAATCTGGCTTTCGGCAACTCTCTCAAAAATACTGCCAAACGGTTGCAAATGCTCCCTTGAGTGGTTTGTCGGTCAAAACAGAAGGCTTTTTATCACAGCAAAAGAAATCAGCCCTCGACAACTTAACCGGTAGAAAAAGATTTTTTTGAAAAAATCCCTAAGCCCCGGGGTCACAATTTCATCAAAAATCTGACTTTTGGCAATTCACTCAAAAATGGTGCCAAACGGTAGAAAATGCTCCCCTGAAAGGTTTGGCGGTAAAACAGAAGGCTTTTTATCACAGGAAAAGAAATCAGCCCTCGACAACTTAAGCGGCAGAAAAAGATTTTTTTGAAAAAATCCCTAATCCCCGGGGTCACAATTTCATCAAAAATCTGACTTTCGGCAATTCACTCAAAAAGGGTGCCAAACGGTTGCAAATGCTCCGCTGAAAGGTTTGGCGGTCGAAACAGAAGGGTATTTATCACAGGAAAAGAAGTCAGCCCTCGACAACTTAAGCCGCGGAAAAATATTTTTTTGAAAAAATCCCTAAGCCCCGGGGTCACAATTTCATCAAAAATCTGCCTTTCAGCAATTCACTCAGAAATGGAGCCAAACCTTTGAAAATGCTCCCCTGAAAGGTTTGGTGGTCGAAACAGAAGGGTTTTTATCACAGGAAAAGAAATAAGCCCTCGACAATTAAGCGGCAGAAAAAGATTTTTTTGAAAAAATCCCAAACCCCGGGGTCACAATTTCATCAAAAATCTGACTTTCAGCAATTCACTCAAAAATGGTGCCAAACGGTTGAAAATCCTCCCCTGAAAGGTCTGGCGGTCGAAACAGAAGGGTATTTATCACAGCAAAAGAAATCAGCCCTCGACAACTTAACCGGCAGAAAAAGATTTTTTTGAAAAAATCCCTAAGCCCCGGGGTCACAATATCTTGAAAAATCTGGCTTTCGGCAACTCTCTCAAAAATACTGCCAAACGGTTGCAAATGCTCCCTTGAGTGGTTTGGCGGTCGAAACAGAAGGCTTTTTATCACAGGACAAGTAATCAGCCCTCGACAACTTAACCGGCAGAAAAAGATTTTTTTGAAAAAATCCCTAAGCCCCGGGGTCACAATATCTTCAAAAATCTGGCTTTCGGCAACTCTCTCAAAAATACTCGACGGTTGCAAATGCTCCCTTGAGTGGTTTGGCGGTCAAAACAGAAGGCTTTTTATCACAGCAAAAGAAATCAGCCCTCGACAACTTAACCGGCAGAAAAAGATTTTTTTGAAAAAATCCCTAAGCCCCGGGGTCACAATTTCATCAAAAATCTGACTTTCGGCAATAAACTCAAAAATGGTGCCAAACGGTTGCAAATGCTCCCCTGAAAGGTTTGGCGGTAAAACAGAAGGCTTTTTATCACAGGAAAAGAAATCAGCCCTCGACAACTTAACCGGCAGAAAGAGATTTTTTTCAAAAAATCCCTAAGCCCCGGGGTCACAATATCTTCAAAAATCTGGCTTTCGGCAACTCTCTCAAAAATACTGCCGAACGGTTGCAAATGCTCCCTTGAGTGGTTTGGCGGTCGAAACAGAAGGCTTTTTATCACAGGACAAGTAATCAGCCCTCGACAACTTAACCGGCAGAAAAAGATTTTTTTGAAAAAATCCCTAAGCCCCGGGGTCACAATATCTTCAAAAATCTGGCTTTCGGCAACTCTCTCAAAAATACTGCCAAACGGTTGCAAATGCTCCCTTGAGTGGTTTGTCGGTCAAAACAGAAGGCTTTTTATCACAGGAAAAGAAATCAGCCCTCGACAACTTAACCTGCAGAAAAAGATTTTTTTGAAAAAATCCCTAATCCCCGGGGTCACAATTTCATCAAAAATCTGACTTTCGGCAATTCACTCAAAAAGGGTGCCAAACGGTTGCAAATGCTCCGCTGAAAGGTTTGGCGGTCGAAACAGAAGGGTATTTATCACAGGAAAAGAAGTCAGCCCTCGACAACTTAAGCCGCGGAAAAATATTTTTTTGAAAAAATCCCTAAGCCCCGGGGTCACAATTTCATCAAAAATCTGCCTTTCGGCAATTCACTCAGAAATGGAGCCAAACCTTTGAAAATGCTCCCCTGAAAGGTTTGGTGGTCGAAACAGAAGGGTATTTATCACAGGAAAAGAAATAAGCCCTCGACAACTTAAGCGGCAGAAAAAGATTTTTTTGAAAAAATCCCAAACCCCGGGGTCACAATTTCATCAAAAATCTGACTTTCAGCAATTCACTCAAAAATGGTGCCAAACGGTTGAAAATCCTCCCCTGAAAGGTCTGGCGGTCGAAACAGAAGGGTATTTATCACAGCAAAAGAAATCAGCCCTCGACAACTTAACCGGCAGAAAAAGATTTTTTTGAAAAAATCCCTAAGCCCCGGGGTCACAATATCTTGAAAAATCTGGCTTTCGGCAACTCTCTCAAAAATACTGCCAAACGGTTGCAAATGCTCCCTTGAGTGGTTTGGCGGTCGAAACAGAAGGCTTTTTATCACAGGACAAGTAATCAGCCCTCGACAACTTAACCGGCAGAAAAAGATTTTTTTGAAAAAATCCCTAAGCCCCGGGGTCACAATATCTTCAAAAATCTGGCTTTCGGCAACTCTCTCAAAAATACTGCCAAACGGTTGCAAATGCTCCCTTGAGTGGTTTGGCGGTCAAAACAGAAGGCTTTTTATCACAGCAAAAGAAATCAGCCCTCGACAACTTAACCGGTAGAAAAAGATTTTTTTGAAAAAATCCCTAAGCCCCGGGGTCACAATTTCATCAAAAATCTGACTTTTGGCAATTCACTCAAAAATGGTGCCAAACGGTAGAAAATGCTCCCCTGAAAGGTTTGGCGGTAAAACAGAAGGCTTTTTATCACAGGAAAAGAAATCAGCCCTCGACAACTTAACCTGCAGAAAAAGATTTTTTTGAAAAAATCCCTAATCCCCGGGGTCACAATTTCATCAAAAATCTGACTTTCGGCAATTCACTCAAAAAGGGTGCCAAACGGTTGCAAATGCTCCGCTGAAAGGTTTGGCGGTCGAAACAGAAGGGTATTTATCACAGGAAAAGAAGTCAGCCCTCGACAACTTAAGCCGCGGAAAAATATTTTTTTGAAAAAATCCCTAAGCCCCGGGGTCACAATTTCATCAAAAATCTGCCTTTCGGCAATTCACTCAGAAATGGAGCCAAACCTTTGAAAATGCTCCCCTGAAAGGTTTGGTGGTCGAAACAGAAGGGTATTTATCACAGGAAAAGAAATAAGCCCTCGACAACTTAAGCGGCAGAAAAAGATTTTTTTGAAAAAATCCCAAACCCCGGGGTCACAATTTCATCAAAAATCTGACTTTCAGCAATTCACTCAAAAATGGTGCCAAACGGTTGAAAATCCTCCCCTGAAAGGTCTGGCGGTCGAAACAGAAGGGTATTTATCACAGCAAAAGAAATCAGCCCTCGACAACTTAACCGGCAGAAAAAGATTTTTTTGAAAAAATCCCTAAGCCCCGGGGTCACAATATCTTCAAAAATCTGGCTTTCGGCAACTCTCTCAAAAATACTGCCAAACGGTTGCAAATGCTCCCTTGAGTGGTTTGGCGGTCAAAACAGAAGGCTTTTTATCACAGCAAAAGAAATCAGCCCTCGACAACTTAACCGGTAGAAAAAGATTTTTTTGAAAAAATCCCTAAGCCCCGGGGTCACAATTTCATCAAAAATCTGACTTTCGGCAATTCACTCAAAAATGGTGCCAAACGGTTGAAAATGCTCCCCTGAAAGGTTTGGCGGTCGAAACAGAAGTGTATTTATCACAGGAAAAGAAATCAGCCCTTGAAAACTTAACCGGCCGAAAAAGATTTTTTTGAAAATTTCCTAAGCCCCGGGGTCACAATTTCATCAAAAATCTGACTTTCGGCGATTCACTCAAAAATGGTGCAAAATGGTTGCAAATGCTCCCCTGAAAGGTTTAGCGGTTGAAACAGAAGGCTTTTTATCACAGGAAAAGAAATCAGCCCTCGACAACTTAACCGGCAGAAAAAGAATTTTTTGAAAAAATCCCTAAGCCCCGGGGTCACAATATCTTCAAAAATCTGGCTTTCGGCAACTCTCTCAAAAATACTGCCAAACGGTTGCAAATGCTCCCTTGAGTGGTTTGGCGGTCAAAACAGAAGGCTTTTTATCACAGCAAAAGAAATCAGCCCTCGACAACTTAACCGGTAGAAAAAGATTTTTTTGAAAAAATCCCTAAGCCCCGGGGTCACAATTTCATCAAAAATCTGACTTTCGGCAATTCACTCAAAAATGGTGCCAAACGGTTGAAAATGCTCCCCTGAAAGGTTTGGCGGTCGAAACAGAAGTGTATTTATCACAGGAAAAGAAATCAGCCCTTGAAAACTTAACCGGCCGAAAAAGATTTTTTTGAAAATTTCCTAAGCCCCGGGGTCACAATTTCATCAAAAATCTGACTTTCGGCGATTCACTCAAAAATGGTGCAAAATGGTTGCAAATGCTCCCCTGAAAGGTTTAGCGGTTGAAACAGAAGGCTTTTTATCACAGGAAAAGAAATCAGCCCTCGACAACTTAACCGGCAGAAAAAGAATTTTTTGAAAAAATCCCTAAGCCCCGGGGTCACAATATCTTCAAAAATCTGGCTTTCAGCTACTCTCTCAAAAATACTGCCAAACGGTTGCAAATGCTCCCTTGAGTGGTTTGGCGGTCGAAACAGAAGGCTTTTTATCACAGGACAAGTAATCAGACCTCGACAACTTAACCGGCAGAAAAAGATTTTTTTGAAAAAATCCCTTAGCCCCGGGGTCACAATATCTTCAAAAATCTGGCTTTCGGCAACTCTCTCAAAAATACTGCGAAACGGTTGCAAATGCTCCCTTGAGTGGTTTGGCGGTCGAAACAGAAGGCTTTTTATCACAGGACAAGTAATCAGCCCTCGACAACTTAACCGGCAGAAAAAGATTTTTTTGAAAAAATCCCTGAGCCCCGGGGTCACAATTTCATCAAAAATCTGACTTTTGGCAATTCACTCAAAAATGGTGCCAAACCTTTGAAAATGCTCCCCTGAAAGTTTTGGCGGTAAAACAGAAGGCTTTTTATCACATGAGAAGAAATCAGCCCTCGACAACTTAACCTGCAGAAAAAGATTTTTTTGAAAAAATCCCTAATCCCCGGGGTCACAATTTCATCAAAAATCTGACTTTCGGCAATTCACTCAAAAAGGGTGCCAAACGGTTGAAAATGCTCCCCTGAAAGGTTTGGCGGTCGAAACAGAAGGCTTTTTATCACAGGAAAAGATATCAGCCCTCGACAACTTAACCGGCAGAAAAAGATTTTTTTGAAAAAATCCCTAAGCCCCGGGGTCACAATATCTTCAAAAATCTGGCTATCGGCAACTCTCTCAAAAATACTGCCAAACGGTTGCAAATGCTCCCTTGAGTGGTTTGGCGGTCAAAACAGAAGGCTTTTTATCACAGGACAAGTAATCAGCCCTCGACAACTTAACCGGCAGAAAAAGATTTTTTTGAAAAAATCCCTAAGCCCCGGGGTCACAATTTCATCAAAAATCTGACTTTTGGCAATTCACTCAAAAATGGTGCCAAACGGTAGAAAATGCTCCCCTGAAAGGTTTGGCGGTAAAACAGAAGGCTTTTTATCACAGGAAAAGAAATCAGCCCTCGACAACTTAACCGGCAGAAAAAGATTTTTTTGAAAAAATCCCTAAGCCCCGGGGTCACAATATCTTCAAAAATCTGGCTTTCGGCAACTCTCTCAAAAATACTGCCAAACGGTTGCAAATGTTCCCTTGAGTGGTTTGGCGGTCGAAACAGAAGGCTTTTTATCACAGGACAAGTAATCAGCCCTCGACAACTTAACCGGCAGAAAAAGAATTTTTTGAAAATTCCCTAAGCCCCGGGGTCACAATTTCATCAAAAATCTGACTTTCGGCAATTCACTCAAAAATGGTGCCAAACGGATGAAAATGCTCCCCTGAAAGGTTTGGCGGTCGAAACAGAAGGGTATTTATCACAGGAAAAGAAATCAGCCCTCGACAACTTAACCGGCAGAAAAAGATTTTTTTGAAAAAATCCCTAAGCCCCTGGGTCACAATTTCATCAAAAATCTGACTTTCGGCAATAAACTCAAAAATGGTGCCAAACGGTTGCAAATGCTCCCCTGAAAGGTTTGGCGGTAAAACAGAAGGCTTTTTATCACAGGAAAAGAAATCAGCCCTCGACAACTTAACCGGCAGAAAAAGATTTTTTTGAAAAAATCCCTAAGCCCCGGGGTCACAATATCTTCAAAAATCTGGCTTTCGGCAACTCTCTCAAAAATACTGCCGAACGGTGCAAATGCTCCCTTGAGTGGTTTGGCGGTCGAAACAGAAGGCTTTTTATCACAGGACAAGTAATCAGCCCTCGACAACTTAACCGGCAGAAAAAGATTTTTTTGAAAAAATCCCTAAGCCCCGGGGTCACAATATCTTCAAAAATCTGGCTTTCGGCAACTCTCTCAAAAATACTGCCAAACGGTTGCAAATGCTCCCTTGAGTGGTTTGTCGGTCAAAACAGAAGGCTTTTTATCACAGCAAAAGAAATCAGCCCTCGACAACTTAACCGGTAGAAAAAGATTTTTTTGAAAAAATCCCTAAGCCCCGGGGTCACAATTTCATCAAAAATCTGACTTTTGGCAATTCACTCAAAAATGGTGCCAAACGGTAGAAAATGCTCCCCTGAAAGGTTTGGCGGTAAAACAGAAGGCTTTTTATCACAGGAAAAGAAATCAGCCCTCGACAACTTAACCTGCAGAAAAAGATTTTTTTGAAAAAATCCCTAATCCCCGGGGTCACAATTTCATCAAAAATCTGACTTTCGGCAATTCACTCAAAAAGGGTGCCAAACGGTTGCAAATGCTCCGCTGAAAGGTTTGGCGGTCGAAACAGAAGGGTATTTATCACAGGAAAAGAAGTCAGCCCTCGACAACTTAAGCCGCGGAAAAATATTTTTTTGAAAAAATCCCTAAGCCCCGGGGTCACAATTTCATCAAAAATCTGCCTTTCGGCAATTCACTCAGAAATGGAGCCAAACCTTTGAAAATGCTCCCCTGAAAGGTTTGGTGGTCGAAACAGAAGGGTATTTATCACAGGAAAAGAAATAAGCCCTCGACAACTTAAGCGGCAGAAAAAGATTTTTTTGAAAAAATCCCAAACCCCGGGGTCACAATTTCATCAAAAATCTGACTTTCAGCAATTCACTCAAAAATGGTGCCAAACGGTTGAAAATCCTCCCCTGAAAGGTCTGGCGGTCGAAACAGAAGGGTATTTATCACAGCAAAAGAAATCAGCCCTCGACAACTTAACCGGCAGAAAAAGATTTTTTTGAAAAAATCCCTAAGCCCCGGGGTCACAATATCTTGAAAAATCTGGCTTTCGGCAACTCTCTCAAAAATACTGCCAAACGGTTGCAAATGCTCCCTTGAGTGGTTTGGCGGTCGAAACAGAAGGCTTTTTATCACAGGACAAGTAATCAGCCCTCGACAACTTAACCGGCAGAAAAAGATTTTTTTGAAAAAATCCCTAAGCCCCGGGGTCACAATATCTTCAAAAATCTGGCTTTCGGCAACTCTCTCAAAAATACTGCCAAACGGTTGCAAATGCTCCCTTGAGTGGTTTGGCGGTCAAAACAGAAGGCTTTTTATCACAGCAAAAGAAATCAGCCCTCGACAACTTAACCGGTAGAAAAAGATTTTTTTGAAAAAATCCCTAAGCCCCGGGGTCACAATTTCATCAAAAATCTGACTTTCGGCAATTCACTCAAAAATGGTGCCAAGCGGTTGAAAATGCTCCCCTGAAAGGTTTGGCGGTCGAAACAGAAGTGTATTTATCACAGGAAAAGAAATCAGCCCTTGAAAACTTAACCGGCCGAAAAAGATTTTTTTGAAAATTTCCTAAGCCCCGGGGTCACAATTTCATCAAAAATCTGACTTTCGGCGATTCACTCAAAAATGGTGCAAAATGGTTGCAAATGCTCCCCTGAAAGGTTTAGCGGTTGAAACAGAAGGCTTTTTATCACAGGAAAAGAAATCAGCCCTCGACAACTTAACCGGCAGAAAAAGAATTTTTTGAAAAAATCCCTAAGCCCCGGGGTCACAATATCTTCAAAAATCTGGCTTTCAGCTACTCTCTCAAAAATACTGCCAAACGGTTGCAAATGCTCCCTTGAGTGGTTTGGCGGTCGAAACAGAAGGCTTTTTATCACAGGACAAGTAATCAGCGGTCGACAACTTAACCAGCAGAAAAAGATTTTTTTGAAAAAATCCCTAAGCCCCAGGGTCACAATTTCATCAAAAATCTGACTTTTGGCAATTCACTCAAAAATGGTGCCAAACGGTTGAAAATGCTCCCCTGAAAGGTTTGGCGGTCGAAACAGAAGTGTATTTATCACAGGAAAAGAAATCAGCCCTTGAAAACTTAACCGGCAGAAAAAGATTTTTTTGAAAAAATCCCTAAGCCCCGGGGTCACAATTTCATAAAAATCTGACTTTCGGCAATTCACTCAAAAATGGTGCCAAACGGATGAAAATTCTCCCCTGAAAGGTTTGGCGGTCGAAACAGAAGGGTATTTATCACAGGAAAAGAAATCAGCCCTCGACAACTTAACCGGCAGAAAAAATTATTTTTGAAAAAATCCCTAAGCCCCGGGGTCACAATATCTTCAAAAATCTGGCTTTCGGCAACTCTCTCAAAAATACTGCCAAACGGTTGCAAATGCTCCCTTGAGTGGTTTGGCGCTCAAAACAGAAGGCTTTTTATCACAGCAAAAGAAATCAGCCCTCGACAACTTAACCGGTAGAAAAAGATTTTTTTCAAAAAATCCCTAAGCCCCGGGGTCACAATTTCATCAAAAATCTGACTTTCGGCAATTCACTCAAAAATGGTGCCAAACGGTTGAAAATGCTCCCCTGAAAGGTTTGGCGGTCGAAACAGAAGTGTATTTATCACAGGAAAAGAAATCAGCCCTTGAAAACTTAACCGGCAGAAAAGATTTTTTTGAAAAAATCCCTAAGCCCCGGGGTCACAATTTCATCAAAAATCTGACTTTCGGCGACTCACTCAAAAATGGTGCAAAATGGTTGCAAATGCTCCCCTGAAAGGTTTAGCGATTGAAACAGAAGGCTTTTTATCACAGGAAAAGAAATCAGCCCTCGACAACTTAACCGGCAGAAAAAGAATTTTTTGAAAAAATCCCTAAGCCCCGGGGTCACAATATCTTCAAAAATCTGGCTTTCGGCAACTCTCTCAAAAATACTGTCAAACGGTTGCAAATGCTCCCTTGAGTGGTTTGGCGGTCGAAACAGAAGGCTTTTTATCACAGGACAAGTAATCAGACCTCGACAACTTAACCGGCAGAAAAAGATTTTTTTGAAAAAATCCCTTAGCCCCGGGGTCACAATATCTTCAAAAATCTGGCTTTCGGCAACTCTCTCAAAAATACTGCGAAACGGTTGCAAATGCTCCCTTGAGTGGTTTGGCGGTCGAAACAGAAGGCTTTTTATCACAGGACAAGTAATCAGCCCTCGACAACTTAACCGGCAGAAAAAGATTTTTTTGAAAAAATCCCTGAGCCCCGGGGTCACAATTTCATCAAAAATCTGACTTTTGGCAATTCACTCAAAAATGGTGCCAAACCTTTGAAAATGCTCCCCTGAAAGTTTTGGCGGTAAAACAGAAGGCTTTTTATCACATGAGAAGAAATCAGCCCTCGACAACTTAACCTGCAGAAAAAGATTTTTTTGAAAAAATCCCTAATCCCCGGGGTCACAATTTCATCAAAAATCTGACTTTCGGCAATTCACTCAAAAAGGGTGCCAAACGGTTGAAAATGCTCCCCTGAAAGGCTTGGCGGTCGAAACAGAAGGCTTTTTATCACAGGAAAAGATATCAGCCCTCGACAACTTAACCGGCAGAAAAAGATTTTTTTGAAAAAATCCCTAAGCCCCGGGGTCACAATATCTTCAAAAATCTGGCTATCGGCAACTCTCTCAAAAATACTGCCAAACGGTTGCAAATGCTCCCTTGAGTGGTTTGGCGGTCGAAACAGAAGGCTTTTTATCACAGGACAAGTAATCAGCCCTCGACAACTTAACCGGCAGAAAAAGATTTTTTTGAAAAAATCCCTAAGCCCCGGGGTCACAATTTCATCAAAAATCTGACTTTTGGCAATTCACTCAAAAATGGTGCCAAACGGTAGAAAATGCTCCCCTGAAAGGTTTGGCGGTAAAACAGAAGGCTTTTTATCACAGGAAAAGAAATCAGCCCTCGACAACTTAACCTGCAGAAAAAGATTTTTTTGAAAAAATCCCTAATCCCCGGGGTCACAATTTCATCAAAAATCTGACTTTCGGCAATTAACTCAAAAAGGGTGCCAAACGGTTGCAAATGCTCCGCTGAAAGGTTTGGCGGTCGAAACAGAAGGGTATTTATCACAGGAAAAGAAATCAGCCCTCGACAACTTAAGGCGCGGAAAAATATTTTTTTGAAAAAATCCCTAAGCCCCGGGGTCACAATTTCATCAAAAATCTGACTTTCGGCAAATCACTCAAAATTGGTGCCAAACCTTTGAAAATGCTCCCCTGAAAGGTTTGGTGGTCGAAACAGAAGGGTATTTATCACAGGAAAAGAAATAAGCCCTCGACAACTTAAGCGGCAGAAAAAGATTTTTTTGAAAAAATCCCAAACCCCGGGGTCACAATTTCATCAAAAATCTGACTTTCAGCAATTCACTCAAAAATGGTGCCAAACGTTTGAAAATGCTCCCCTGAAAGGTTTGGCGGTCGAAACAGAAGGCTTTTTATCACAGCAAAAGAAATCAGCCCCCGACAACTTAACCGGCAGAAAAAGATTTTTTTGAAAAAATCCCTAAGCCCCGGGGTCACAATATCTTCAAAAATCTGGCTTTCGGCAACGCTCTCAAAAATACTGCCAAACGGTTGCAAATGCTCCCTTGAGTGGTTTGGCGCTTAAAACAGAACGCTTTTTATCACAGCAAAAGAAATCAGCCCTCGACAACTTAACCGGCAGAAAAAGATTTTTTTGAAAAAATCCCTAAGCCCCGGGGTCCCAATTTCATCAAAAATTTGACTTTCGGCAATTCACTCAAAAATGGTGCCAAACGGTTGAAAATGCTCCCCTGAAAGGTTTGGCGGTCGAAACAGAAGTGTATTTATCACAGGAAAAGAAATCAGTCCTTGAAAACTTAACCGGCAGAAAAAGATTTTTTTGAAAAAATCCCTAAGCCCCGGGGTCACAATTTCATCAAAAATCTGACTTTTGGCAATTCACTCAAAAATGGTGCCAAACGGATGAAAATGCTCCCCTGAAAGGTTTGGCGGTCGAAACAGAAGGGTATTTATCACAGGAAAAGAAATCAACCCTCAACAACTTAACCGGCAGAAAAAGATTTTTTTGAAAAAATCCCTAAGCCCCGGGGTCACAATATCTTCAAAAATCTGGCTTACGGCAATTCACTCAAAAATGGTGCCAAACGGTTGCAAATGCTCCCTTGAGTGGTTTGGCGGTCAAAACAGAAGGCTTTTTATCACAGCAAAAGAAATCAGCCCTCGACAACTTAACCGGTAGAAAAAGATTTTTTTGAAAAAATCCCTAAGCCCCGGGGTCACAATTTCATCAAAAATCTGACTTTCAGCAATTCACTCAAAAATGGTGCCAAACGGTTGAAAATGCTCCCCTGAAAGGTTTGGCGGTCGAAACAGAAGTGTATTTATCACAGGAAAAGAAATCAGCCCTTGAAAACTTAACCGGCAGAAAAAGATTTTTTTGAAAAAATCCCTAAGCCCCGGGGTCACAATTTCATCAAAAATCTGACTTTCGGCGATTCACTCAAAAATGGTGCAAAATGGTTGCAAATGCTCCCCTGAAAGGTTTAGCGGTTGAAACAGAAGGCTTTTTATCACAGGAAAAGAAATCAGCCCTCGACAACTTAACCGGCAGAAAAAGATTTTTTTGAAAAAATCCCTAAGCCCCGGGGTCACAATATCTTCAAAAATCTGACTTTCGGCAACTCTCACAAAAATACTGCCAAACGGTTGCAAATGCTCCCTTGAGTGGTTTGGCGGTCGAAACAGAAGGCTTTTTATCACAGGACAAGTAATCAGCCCTCGAAAACTTAACCGGCAGAAAAAGATTTTTTTGAAAAAATCCCTAAGCCCCGGGGTCACAATTTCATGAAAAATCTGACTTTCAGCAATTCTCTCAAAAATGGTGCCAAACGGTTGAAAATGCTCCCCTGAAAGGTTTGGCGGTAAAACAGAAGGCTTTTTATCACAGGAAAAGAAATCAGCCCTCGACAACTTAACCTGCAGAAAAAGATTTTTTTGAAAAAATCCCTAATCCCCGGGGTCACAATTTCATCAAAAATCTGACTTTCGGCAATTCACTCAAAAATGGTGCCAAACGGTTGAAAATGCTCCCCTGAAAGGTTTGGCGGTCGAAACAGAAGGGTATTTATCACAGCAAAAGAAATCAGCCCTCGACAACTTAACCGGCAGAAAAAGATTTTTTTGAAAAAATCCCTAAGCCCCGGGGTCACAATATCTTCAAAAATCTGGCTTTCGGCAACTCTCTCAAAAATACTGCCAAACGGTTGCAAATGCTCCCTTGAGTGGTTTGGCGGTCAAAACAGAAGGCTTTTTATCACAGCAAAAGAAATCAGCCCTCGACAACTTAACCGGCAGAAAAAGATTTTTTTGAAAAAACCCCTAAGCCCCGGGGTCACAATTTCATCAAAAATCTGACTTTCGGCAATTCACTCAAAAATGGTGCCAAACGGTTGAAAATGCTCCCCTGAAAGGTTTGGCGGTCGAAACAGAAGTGTATTTATCACAGGAAAAGAAATCAGCCCTTGAAAACTTAACAGGCAGAAAAATATTTTTTTGAAAAAATCCCTAAGCCCCGGGGTCACAATTTCATCAAAAATCTGACTTTCGGCAATTCACTCAAAAATGGTGCCAAACGGATGAAAATGCTCCCCTGAAAGGTTTGGCGGTCGAAATAGAAGGGTATTTATCACAGGAAAAGAAATCAGCCCTCGACAACTTAACCGGCAGACAAAGATTTTTTTGAAAAAATCCCTAAGCCCCGGGGTCACAATTTCATCAAAAATCTGACTTTTGGCAATTCACTCAAAAATGGTGCCAAACGGTTGCAAATGCTCCCCTGAAAGGCTTGGCGGTAAAACAGAAGGCTTTTTATCACAGGAAAAGAAATCAGCCCTCGACAACTTAAGCCGCAGAAAAAGATTTTTTTTGAAAAAATCCCTAAGCCCCGGGGTCACAATTTCATCAAAAATCTGACTTTCGGCAATTCACTCAACAATGGTGCCAAACCTTTGAAAATGCTAACCTGAAAGGTTTGGCGGTAAAACAGAAGCCTTTTTATCACAGGACAAGAAATCAGCCCTTGACAACTTAAGCGGCAGAAAAATTATTTTTTGAAAAAATCCCTAAGTCACAATTTCATCAAAAATCTGACTTTGGGCAATTCACTAAAAAATGGTGCAAAATGGTTGCAAATGCTCCCCTGAAAGGTTTGGCGGTCGAAACAGAAGGGTATTTATCACAGCAAAAGAAATCAGCCCTCGACAACTTAACCGGCAGAAAAAGATTTTTTTGAAAAAATCCCTAAGCCCCGAGGTCACAATTTCATCAAAAATCTGACTTTGGGCAATTCACTCAAAAATGGTGCCAAACGGCTGAAAATGCTCCCCTGAAAGGTTTGGCGGTCGAAACAGATGGGTATTTATCACAGGAAAAGAAATCAGCCCTCGACAACTTAACCGGCAGAAAAAGATTTTTTTGAAAAAACCCCTAAGCCCCGAGGTCACAATTTCATCAAAAATCTGACTTTCGGCAATTCACTCAAAAATGGTGCCAAAGGGATGAAAATGCTCCCCTGAAAGGTTTGGCGGTCGAAACAGAAGGGTATTTATCACAGGAAAAGAAATCAGCCCTCAACAACTTAACCGGCAGAAATTTATTTTTTTGAAAAAATCCCTAAGCCCCGGGGTCACAATTTCATCAAAAATCTGACTTTCGGCAATTCACTCAAAAATGGTGCCAAACGGTTGAAAATGCTCCCCTGAAAGGTTTGGCGGTCGAAACAGAAGTGTATTTATTACAGGAAAAGAAATCAGCCCTCGACAACTTAACCGGCAGAAAAAGATTTTTTTGAAAAAATCCCTAAGCCCCGGGGTCACAATATCTTCAAAAATTTGGCTTTCGGCA
The DNA here is from genome assembly GCF_964270895.1 of Podarcis filfolensis. Taxonomy (NCBI): domain Eukaryota; kingdom Metazoa; phylum Chordata; class Lepidosauria; order Squamata; family Lacertidae; genus Podarcis; species Podarcis filfolensis. Next base: position 12,986,289 of record NC_139612.1, read on the forward strand.
ACTCTCTCAAAAATACTGCCAAACGGTTGCAAATGCTCTCTTGAGTGGTTTGGCGGTCAAAACAGAAGGCTTTTTATCACAGGACAAGTAATCAGCCCTCGACAACTTAACCGGCAGAAAAAGATTTTTTTGAAAAAATCCCTAAGCCCCGGGGTCACAATTTCATCAAAAATCTGACTTTCGGCAATTCACTCAAAAATGGTGCCAAACGGTTGAAAATGCTCCCCTGAAAGGTTTGGCTGTAGAAACAGAAGGGTATTTATCACAGGAAAAGAAATCAGCCCTCGACAACTTAAGTGGCAGAAAAAGATTTTTTTGAAAAAATTTCTAAGCCCCGGGGGTCACAATTTCATCAAAATTCTGACTTTCGGCAATTCACTCAAAAATGGTGCCAAACGGTTGAAAATGCTCCCCTGATAGGTTTGGCGTTAAAACAGAAGGGTATTTATCACAGCAAAAGAAATCAGCCCTCGACAACTTAACCGGCAGAAAATTTTTTTTTTCAAAAAATCCCAAACCGGGGTCACAATTTCATCAAAAATCTGACTTTCGGCAAGTCACTCAAAAATGGTGCCAAACGGTTTAAAATGCTCCCCTAAAAGGTTTGGCGGTAAAACAGAAGGGTATTTATCACAGCAAAAGAAATCAGCCCTCGACAACTTAACCGGCAGAAAATTTTTTTTTCAAAAAATTCCCTAAGCCCCGGGGTCACAATTTCATCAAAAATCTGACTTTTGGCAATTCACTCAAAAATGGTGCCAAACGGTTGAAAATGCTCCCCTGAAAGGTTTGGCTGTCGAAACAGAAGGGTATTTATCACAGGAAAAGAAATCAGCCCTCGACAACTTAACCTGCAGAAAAAGATTTTTTTGAAAAAATCCCTAAGCCCCGAGGTCACAATTTCATCAAAAATCTGACTTTGGGCAATTCACTCAAAAATGGTGCCAAACGGCTGAAAATGCTCCCCTGAAAGGTTTGGCGGTCGAAACAGATGGGTATTTATCACAGGAAAAGAAATCAGCCCTCGACAACTTAACCGGCAGAAAAAGATTTTTTTGAAAAAACCCCTAAGCCCCGAGGTCACAATTTCATCAAAAATCTGACTTTCGGCAATTCACTCAAAAATGGTGCCAAACGGATGAAAATGCTCCCCTGAAAGGTTTGGCGGTCGAAACAGAAGGGTATTTATCACAGGAAAAGAAATCAGCCCTCGACAACTTAACCGGCAGAAATTTATTTTTTTGAAAAAATCCCTAAGCCCCGGGGTCACAATTTCATCAAAAATCTGACTTTCGGCAATTCACTCAAAAATGGTGCCAAACGGTTGAAAATGCTCCCCTGAAAGGTTTGGCGGTCGAAACAGAAGGGTATTTATCACAGCAAAAGAAATCAGCCCTCGACAAATTAACCGGCAGAAAAATATTTTTTTGAAAAAATCCCTAAGCCCCGGGGTCACAATTTCATCAAAAATCTGGCTTTCGGCAATTCACTCAAAAATTGTGCCAAACGGTTGCAAATGCTCCCTTGAGTGGTTTGGCGGTCAAAACAGAAGGCTTTTTATCACAGGAAAAGAAATCAGCCCTCGACAACTTAAGCCGCAGAAAAAGATTTTTTTGAAAAAACCCCTAAGCCCCGGGGTCACAATTTCATCAAAAATCTGACTTTCGGCAATTCACTCAACAATGGTGCCAAACGGTTGAAAATGCTCCCCTGAAAGGTTTGGCGGTAAAACAGAAGCCTTTTTATCACAGGACAAGAAATCAGCCCTTGACAACTTAAGCGGCAGAAAAATTATTTTTTGAAAAAATCCCTAAGTCACAATTTCATCAAAAATCTGACTTTCGGCAATTCACTCAAAAATGGTGCAAAATGGTTGCAAATGCTCCCCTGAAAGGTTTGGCGGTCGAAACAGAAGGGTATTTATCACAGCAAAAGAAATCAGCCCTCGACAACTTAACCGGCAGAAAAAGATTTTTTTGAAAAAATCCCTAAGCCCCGAGGTCACAATTTCATCAAAAATCTGACTTTGGGCAATTCACTCAAAAATGGTGCGAAACGGCTGAAAATGCTCCCCTGAAAGGTTTGGCGGTCGAAACAGATGGGTATTTATCACAGGAAAAGAAATCAGCCCTCGACAACTTAACCGGCAGAAAAAGATTTTTTTGAAAAAACCCCTAAGCCCCGAGGTCACAATTTCATCAAAAATCTGACTTTCGGCAATTCACTCAAAAATGGTGCCAAACGGATGAAAATGCTCCCCTGAAAGGTTTGGCGGTCGAAACAGAAGGGTATTTATCACAGGAAAAGAAATCAGCCCTCGACAACTTAACCGGCAGAAATTTATTTTTTTGAAAAAATCCCTAAGCCCCGGGGTCACAATTTCATCAAAAATCTGACTTTCGGCAATTCACTCAAAAATGGTGCCAAACGGTTGAAAATGCTCCCCTGAAAGGTTTGGCGGTCGAAACAGAAGTGTATTTATTACAGGAAAAGAAATCAGCCCTCGACAACTTAACCGGCAGAAAAAGATTTTTTTGAAAAAATCCCAAGCCCCGGGGTCACAATATCTTCAAAAATTTGGCTTTCGGCAACTCTCTCAAAAATACTGCCAAACGGTTGCAAATGCTCCCTTGAGTGGTTTGGCGGTCAAAACATAAGGCTTTTTATCTCAGGACAAGTAATCAGCCCTCAACAACTTAACCGGCAGAAAAAGATTTTTTTGAAAAAATCCCTAAGCCCCGGGGTCACAATTTCATCAAAAATCTGACTTTCGGCAATTCACTCAAAAATGGTGCCAAACGGTTGAAAATGCTCCCCTGAAAGGTTTGGCTGTAGAAACAGAAGGGTATTTATCACAGGAAAAGAAATCAGCCCTCGACAACTTAAGTGGCAGAAAAAGATTTTTTTGAAAAAATTTCTAAGCCCCGGGGGTCACAATTTCATCAAAATTCTGACTTTCGGCAATTCACTCAAAAATGGTGCCAAACGGTTGAAAATGCTCCCCTGATAGGTTTGGCGTTAAAACAGAAGGGTATTTATCACAGCAAAAGAAATCAGCCCTCGACAACTTAACCGGCAGAAAATTTTTTTTTTCAAAAAATCCCAAACCGGGGTCACAATTTCATCAAAAATCTGACTTTCGGCAAGTCACTCAAAAATGGTGCCAAACGGTTTAAAATGCTCCCCTAAAAGGTTTGGCGGTAAAACAGAAGGGTATTTATCACAGCAAAAGAAATCAGCCCTCGACAACTTAACCGGCAGAAAAAAATTTTTTCAAAAAATTCCCTAAGCCCCGGGGTCACAATTTCATCAAAAATCTGACTTTTGGCAATTCACTCAAAAATGGTGCCAAACGGTTGCAAATGCTCCCATGATAAGTTTGGCGGTCGAAACAGAAGGGTATTTATCACAGCAAAAGAAATCAGCCCTCGACAACTTAACCGGCAGAAAAAGAATTTTTTGAAAAAATCCCTAAGCCCCGGGGTCACAATTTCATCAAAAATCTGACTTTCGGCAATTCACTCAAAAATGGTGCCAAACGGTTTAAAATGCTGCCCTGAAAGGATTGGCGGTAAAACAGAAGGGTATTTATCACAGCAAAAGAAATCAGACCTCGACAACTTAACCGGCAGAAAAAATTTTTTTGAAAAAATCCCTAATCCCCGGGGTCACAATTTCATCAAAAATCTGACTTTCGGCAATTCACTCAAAAATGGTGCCAAACGGTTGAAAATGCTCCCCTGAAAGGTTTGGCTGTCGAAACAGAAGGGTATTTATCACAGGAAAAGAAATCAGCCCTCGACAACTTAACCTGCAGAAAAAGATTTTTTTGAAAAAATTTCTAAGCCCCGGGGTCACAATTTCATCAAAAATCTGACTTTCGGCAATTCACTCAAAAATGGTGCCAAACGGTTGCAAATGCTCCATTGAGTGGTTTGGCGGTCGAAACAGAAGGCTTTTTATCACAGCAAAAGAAATCAGCCCTCGACAACTTAACCGGCAGAAATTTTTTTTTTTCAAAAAATCCCAAACCGGGGTCACAATTTCATCAAAAATCTGACTTTCGGCAATTCACTCAAAAATGGTGCCAAACGGTTTAAAATGCTCCCCTGAAAGGTTTGGCGGTAAAACAGAAGGGTATTTATCACAGCAAAAGAAATCAGCCCTCGACAACTTAACCGGCAGAAAAAGATTTTTTTGAAAAAATCCCTAAGCCCCGGGGTCACAATTTCATCAAAAATCTGACTTTCGGCAATTCACTCAAAAATGGTGCCAAACGGTTGAAAATGCTCCCCTGAAAGGTTTGGCGGTCGAAACAGAAGGGTATTTATCACAGGAAACGAAATCAGCCCTCAACAACTTAAGCGGCAGAAAAAGATTTTTTTGACAAAATCCCAAACCCCGGGGTCACAATTTCATCAAAAATCTGACTTTCAGCAATTCACTCAAAAATGGTGCCAAACGGTTGAAAATGCTCCCCTGAAAGGTTTGGCAGTCGAAACAGAAGTGTATTTATCACAGGAAAAGAAATCAGCCCTCGAAAACTTAACCGGCAGAAAAAGATTTTTTTGAAAAAATCCCAAACCCCGGGGTCACAATATCTTCAAAAATCTGGCTTTCGGCAACTCTCTCAAAAATACTGCCAAACGGTTGCAAATGCTCCCTTGAGTGGTTTGTCGGTCAAAACAGAAGGCTTTTTATCACAGGACAAGTAATCAGCCCTCGACAACTTAACCGGCAGAAAAAGATTTTTTTGAAAAAATCCCTAAGCCCCGTGGTCACAATTTCATCAAAAATCTGACTTTCGGCAATTCACTCAAAAAGGGTGCCAAACGGTTGAAAATGCTCCCCTGAAAGGTTTGGCGGTCGAAACAGAAGGCTTTTTATCACAGCAAAAGAAATCAGCCCTCGACAACTTAACCGGCAGACAAAGATTTTTTTGATAAAATTTCTAAGCCCCGGGGGTCACAATTTCATCAAAATTCTGACTTTCGGCAATTCACTCAAAAATGGTGCCAAACGGTTGAAAATGCTCCCCTGATAGGTTTGGCAGTCGAAACAGAAGGGTATTTATCACAGCAAAAGAAATCAGCCCTCGACAACTTAACCGGCAGAAATTTTTTTTTTTCAAAAAATCCCAAACCGGGGTCACAATTTCATCAAAAATCTGACTTTCGGCAAGTCACTCAAAAATGGTGCCAAACGGTTTAAAATGCTCCCCTAAAAGGTTTGGCGGTAAAACAGAAGGGTATTTATCACAGCAAAAGAAATCAGCCCTCGACAACTTAACCGGCAGAAGAAATTTTTTTCAAAAAATTCCCTAAGCCCCGGGGTCACAATTTCATCAAAAATCTGACTTTTGGCAATTCACTCAAAAATGGTGCCAAACGGTTGCAAATGCTCCCATGATAAGTTTGGCGGTCGAAACAGAAGGGTATTTATCACAGCAAAAGAAATCAGCCCTCGACAACTTAACCGGCAGAAAAAGAATTTTTTGAAAAAATCCCTAAGCCCCGGGGTCACAATTTCATCAAAAATCTGACTTTCGGCAATTCACTCAAAAATGGTGCCAAACGGTTTAAAATGCTGCCCTGAAAGGATTGGCGGTAAAACAGAAGGGTATTTATCACAGCAAAAGAAATCAGACCTCGACAACTTAACCGGCAGAAAAAGATTTTTTTGAAAAAATCCCTAAGCCCCGGGGTCACAATTTCATCAAAAATCTGACTTTCGGCAATTCACTCAAAAATGGTGCCAAACGGTTGAAAATGCTCCCCTGAAAGGTTTGGCTGTCGAAACAGAAGGGTATTTATCACAGGAAAAGAAATCAGCCCTCGACAACTTAACCTGCAGAAAAAGATTTTTTTGAAAAAATTTCTAAGCCCCGGGGTCACAATTTCATCAAAAATCTGACTTTCGGCAATTCACTCAAAAATGGTGCCAAACGGTTGCAAATGCTCCATTGAGTGGTTTGGCGGTCGAAACAGAAGGCTTTTTATCACAGCAAAAGAAATCAGCCCTCGACAACTTAACCGGCAGAAATTTTTTTTTTTCAAAAAATCCCAAACCGGGGTCACAATTTCATCAAAAATCTGACTTTCGGCAATTCAGTCAAAAATGGTGCCAAACGGTTTAAAATGCTCCCCTGAAAGGTTTGGCGGTAAAACAGAAGGGTATTTATCACAGCAAAAGAAATCAGCCCTCGACAACTTAACCGGCAGAAAAAGATTTTTTTGAAAAAATCCCTAAGCCCCGGGGTCACAATTTCATCAAAAATCTGACTTTCGGCAATTCACTCAAAAATGGTGCCAAACGGTTGAAAATGCTCCCCTGAAAGGTTTGGCGGTCGAAACAGAAGGGTATTTATCACAGGAAACGAAATCAGCCCTCAACAACTTAAGCGGCAGAAAAAGATTTTTTTGACAAAATCCCAAACCCCGGGGTCACAATTTCATCAAAAATCTGACTTTCGGCAATTCACTCAAAAATGGTGCCAAACGGATGAAAATGCTCCCCTGAAAGGTTTGGCGGTCGAAACAGAAGGGTATTTATCACAGGAAAAGAAATCAGCCCTCGACAACTTAACCGGCAGACAAAGATTTTTTTGAAAAAATCCCTAAGCCCCGGGGTCACAATTTCATCAAAAATCTGACTTTCGGCAATTCACTCAAAAATGGTGCCAAACGGTTGCAAATGCTCCCCTGAAAGGCTTGGCGGTAAAACAGAAGGCTTTTTATCACAGGAAAAGAAATCAGCCCTCGACAACTTAAGCCGCAGAAAAAGATTTTTTTTGAAAAAATCCCTAAGCCCCGGGGTCACAATTTCATCAAAAATCTGACTTTCGGCAATTCACTCAACAATGGTGCCAAACCTTTGAAAATGCTAACCTGAAAGGTTTGGCGGTAAAACAGAAGCCTTTTTATCACAGGACAAGAAATCAGCCCTTGACAACTTAAGCGGCAGAAAAATTATTTTTTGAAAAAATCCCTAAGTCACAATTTCATCAAAAATCTGACTTTGGGCAATTCACTAAAAAATGGTGCAAAATGGTTGCAAATGCTCCCCTGAAAGGTTTGGCTGTCGAAACAGAAGGGTATTTATCACAGGAAAAGAAATCAGCCCTCGACAACTTAACCTGCAGAAAAAGATTTTTTTGAAAAAATTTCTAAGCCCCGGGGTCACAATTTCATCAAAAATCTGACTTTCGGCAATTCACTCAAAAATGGTGCCAAACGGTTGCAAATGCTCCATTGAGTGGTTTGGCGGTCGAAACAGAAGGCTTTTTATCACAGCAAAAGAAATCAGCCCTCGACAACTTAACCGGCAGAAATTTTTTTTTTTCAAAAAATCCCAAACCGGGGTCACAATTTCATCAAAAATCTGACTTTCGGCAATTCAGTCAAAAATGGTGCCAAACGGTTTAAAATGCTCCCCTGAAAGGTTTGGCGGTAAAACAGAAGGGTATTTATCACAGCAAAAGAAATCAGCCCTCGACAACTTAACCGGCAGAAAAAGATTTTTTTGAAAAAATCCCTAAGCCCCGGGGTCACAATTTCATCAAAAATCTGACTTTCGGCAATTCACTCAAAAATGGTGCCAAACGGTTGAAAATGCTCCCCTGAAAGGTTTGGCGGTCGAAACAGAAGGGTATTTATCACAGGAAACGAAATCAGCCCTCAACAACTTAAGCGGCAGAAAAAGATTTTTTTGACAAAATCCCAAACCCCGGGGTCACAATTTCATCAAAAATCTGACTTTCGGCAATTCACTCAAAAATGGTGCCAAACGGATGAAAATGCTCCCCTGAAAGGTTTGGCGGTCGAAACAGAAGGGTATTTATCACAGGAAAAGAAATCAGCCCTCGACAACTTAACCGGCAGACAAAGATTTTTTTGAAAAAATCCCTAAGCCCCGGGGTCACAATTTCATCAAAAATCTGACTTTCGGCAATTCACTCAAAAATGGTGCCAAACGGTTGCAAATGCTCCCCTGAAAGGCTTGGCGGTAAAACAGAAGGCTTTTTATCACAGGAAAAGAAATCAGCCCTCGACAACTTAAGCCGCAGAAAAAGATTTTTTTTGAAAAAATCCCTAAGCCCCGGGGTCACAATTTCATCAAAAATCTGACTTTCGGCAATTCACTCAACAATGGTGCCAAACCTTTGAAAATGCTAACCTGAAAGGTTTGGCGGTAAAACAGAAGCCTTTTTATCACAGGACAAGAAATCAGCCCTTGACAACTTAAGCGGCAGAAAAATTATTTTTTGAAAAAATCCCTAAGTCACAATTTCATCAAAAATCTGACTTTGGGCAATTCACTAAAAAATGGTGCAAAATGGTTGCAAATGCTCCCCTGAAAGGTTTGGCTGTCGAAACAGAAGGGTATTTATCACAGGAAAAGAAATCAGCCCTCGACAACTTAACCTGCAGAAAAAGATTTTTTTGAAAAAATTTCTAAGCCCCGGGGTCACAATTTCATCAAAAATCTGACTTTCGGCAATTCACTCAAAAATGGTGCCAAACGGTTGCAAATGCTCCATTGAGTGGTTTGGCGGTCGAAACAGAAGGCTTTTTATCACAGCAAAAGAAATCAGCCCTCGACAACTTAACCGGCAGAAATTTTTTTTTTTCAAAAAATCCCAAACCGGGGTCACAATTTCATCAAAAATCTGACTTTCGGCAATTCAGTCAAAAATGGTGCCAAACGGTTTAAAATGCTCCCCTGAAAGGATTGGCGGTAAAACAGAAGGGTATTTATCACAGCAAAAGAAATCAGCCCTCGACAACTTAACCGGCAGAAAAAGATTTTTTTGAAAAAATCCCTAAGCCCCGGGGTCACAATTTCATCAAAAATCTGACTTTCGGCAATTCACTCAAAAATGGTGCCAAACGGTTGAAAATGCTCCCCTGAAAGGTTTGGCGGTCGAAACAGAAGGGTATTTATCACAGGAAACGAAATCAGCCCTCAACAACTTAAGCGGCAGAAAAAGATTTTTTTGACAAAATCCCAAACCCCGGGGTCACAATTTCATCAAAAATCTGACTTTCGGCAATTCACTCAAAAATGGTGCCAAACGGATGAAAATGCTCCCCTGAAAGGTTTGGCGGTCGAAACAGAAGGGTATTTATCACAGGAAAAGAAATCAGCCCTCGACAACTTAACCGGCAGACAAAGATTTTTTTGAAAAAATCCCTAAGCCCCGGGGTCACAATTTCATCAAAAATCTGACTTTCGGCAATTCACTCAAAAATGGTGCCAAACGGTTGCAAATGCTCCCCTGAAAGGCTTGGCGGTAAAACAGAAGGCTTTTTATCACAGGAAAAGAAATCAGCCCTCGACAACTTAAGCCGCAGAAAAAGATTTTTTTTGAAAAAATCCCTAAGCCCCGGGGTCACAATTTCATCAAAAATCTGACTTTCGGCAATTCACTCAACAATGGTGCCAAACCTTTGAAAATGCTAACCTGAAAGGTTTGGCGGTAAAACAGAAGCCTTTTTATCACAGGACAAGAAATCAGCCCTTGACAACATAAGCGGCAGAAAAATTATTTTTTGAAAAAATCCCTAAGTCACAATTTCATCAAAAATCTGACTTTGGGCAATTCACTAAAAAATGGTGCAAAATGGTTGCAAATGCTCCCCTGAAAGGTTTGGCGGTCGAAACAGAAGGGTATTTATCACAGCAAAAGAAATCAGCCCTCGACAACTTAACCGGCAGAAAAAGATTTTTTTGAAAAAATCCCTAAGCCCCGAGGTCACAATTTCATCAAAAATCTGACTTTGGGCAATTCACTCAAAAATGGTGCCAAACGGCTGAAAATGCTCCCCTGAAAGGTTTGGCGGTCGAAACAGATGGGTATTTATCACAGGAAAAGAAATCAGCCCTCGAAAACTTAACCGGCAGAAAAAGATTTTTTTGAAAAAACCCCTAAGCCCCGAGGTCACAATTTCATCAAAAATCTGACTTTCGGCAATTCACTCAAAAATGGTGCCAAAGGGATGAAAATGCTCCCCTGAAAGGTTTGGCGGTCGAAACAGAAGGGTATTTATCACAGGAAAAGAAATCAGCCCTCGACAACTTAACCGGCAGAAATTTATTTTTTTGAAAAAATCCCTAAGCCCCGGGGTCACAATTTCATCAAAAATCTGACTTTCGGCAATTCACTCAAAAATGGTGCCAAACGGTTGAAAATGCTCCCCTGAAAGGTTTGGCGGTCGAAACAGAAGTGTATTTATTACAGGAAAAGAAATCAGCCCTCGACAACTTAACCGGCAGAAAAAGATTTTTTTGAAAAAATCCCTAAGCCCCGGGGTCACAATATCTTCAAAAATTTGGCTTTCGGCAACTATCTCAAAAATACTGCCAAACGGTTGCAAATGCTCCCTTGAGTGGTTTGGCGGTCAAAACAGAAGGCTTTTTATCACAGGACAAGTAATCAGCCCTCGACAACTTAACCGGCAGAAAAAGATTTTTTTGAAAAAATCCCTAAGCCCCGGGGTCACAATTTCATCAAAAATCTGACTTTCGGCAATTCACTCAAAAATGGTGCCAAACGGTTGAAAATGCTCCCCTGAAAGGTTTGGCTGTAGAAACAGAAGGGTATTTATCACAGGAAAAGAAATCAGCCCTCGACAACTTAAGTGGCAGAAAAAGATTTTTTTGAAAAAATTTCTAAGCCCCGGGGGTCACAATTTCATCAAAATTCTGACTTTCGGCAATTCACTCAAAAATGGTGCCAAACGGTTGAAAATGCTCCCCTGATAGGTTTGGCGTTAAAACAGAAGGGTATTTATCACAGCAAAAGAAATCAGCCCTCGACAACTTAACCGGCAGAAAATTTTTTTTTTCAAAAAATCCCAAACCGGGGTCACAATTTCATCAAAAATCTGACTTTCGGCAAGTCACTCAAAAATGGTGCCAAACGGTTTAAAATGCTCCCCTAAAAGGTTTGGCGGTAAAACAGAAGGGTATTTATCACAGCAAAAGAAATCAGCCCTCGACAACTTAACCGGCAGAAAATTTTTTTTTCAAAAAATTCCCTAAGCCCCGGGGTCACAATTTCATCAAAAATCTGACTTTTGGCAATTCACTCAAAAATGGTGCCAAACGGTTGCAAATGCTCCCATGATAAGTTTGGCGGTCGAAACAGAAGGGTATTTATCACAGCAAAAGAAATCAGCCCTCGACAACTTAACCGGCAGAAAAAGAATTTTTTGAAAAAATCCCTAAGCCCCGGGGTCACAATTTCATCAAAAATCTGACTTTCGGCAATTCACTCAAAAATGGTGCCAAACGGTTTAAAATGCTGCCCTGAAAGGATTGGCGGTAAAACAGAAGGGTATTTATCACAGCAAAAGAAATCAGACCTCGACAACTTAACCGGCAGAAAAAGATTTTTTTGAAAAAATCCCTAAGCCCCGGGGTCACAATTTCATCAAAAATCTGACTTTCGGCAATTCACTCAAAAATGGTGCCAAACGGTTGAAAATGCTCCCCTGAAAGGTTTGGCTGTCGAAACAGAAGGGTATTTATCACAGGAAAAGAAATCAGCCCTCGACAACTTAACCTGCAGAAAAAGATTTTTTTGAAAAAATCCCTAAGCCCCGAGGTCACAATTTCATCAAAAATCTGACTTTGGGCAATTCACTCAAAAATGGTGCCAAACGGCTGAAAATGCTCCCCTGAAAGGTTTGGCGGTCGAAACAGATGGGTATTTATCACAGGAAAAGAAATCAGCCCTCGACAACTTAACCGGCAGAAAAAGATTTTTTTGAAAAAACCCCTAAGCCCCGAGGTCACAATTTCATCAAAAATCTGACTTTCGGCAATTCACTCAAAAATGGTGCCAAACGGATGAAAATGCTCCCCTGAAAGGTTTGGCGGTCGAAACAGAAGGGTATTTATCACAGCAAAAGAAATCAGCCCTCGACAACTTAACCGGCAGAAAAAGATTTTTTTGAAAAAATCCCTAAGCCCCGGGGTCACAATATCTTCAAAAATCTGGCTTTCGGCAACTCTCTCAAAAATACTGCCAAACGGTTGCAAATGCTCCCTTGAGTGGTTTGGCGGTCAAAACAGAAGGCTTTTTATCACAGGAAAAGAAATCAGCCCTCGACAACTTAAGCCGCAGAAAAAGATTTTTTTTGAAAAAATCCCTAAGCCCCGGGGTCACAATTTCATCAAAAATCTGACTTTCGGCAATTCACTCAACAATGGTGCCAAACCTTTGAAAATGCTAACCTGAAAGGTTTGGCGGTAAAACAGAAGCCTTTTTATCACAGGACAAGAAATCAGCCCTTGACAACTTAAGCGGCAGAAAAATTATTTTTTGAAAAAATCCCTAAGTCACAATTTTATCAAAAATCTGACTTTGGGCAATTCACTAAAAAATGGTGCAAAATGGTTGCAAATGCTCCCCTGAAATGTTTGGCGGTCGAAACAGAAGGGTATTTATCACAGCAAAAGAAATCAGCCCTCGACAACTTAACCGGCAGAAAAAGATTTTTTTGAAAAAATCCCTAAGCCCCGAGGTCACAATTTCATCAAAAATCTGACTTTGGGCAATTCACTCAAAAATGGTGCCAAACGGCTGAAAATGTTCCCCTGAAAGGTTTGGCGGTCGAAACAGATGGGTATTTATCACAGGAAAAGAAATCAGCCCTCGACAACTTAACCGGCAGAAAAAGATTTTTTTGAAAAAACCCCTAAGCCCCGAGGTCACAATTTCATCAAAAATCTGACTTTCGGCAATTCACTCAAAAATGGTGCCAAACGGATGAAAATGCTCCCCTGAAAGGTTTGGCGGTCGAAACAGAAGGGTATTTATCACAGGAAAAGAAATCAGCCCTCGACAACTTAACCGGCAGAAAAAGATTTTTTTGAAAAAATCCCAAGCCCCGGGGTCACAATATCTTCAAAAATTTGGCTTTCGGCAACTCTCTCAAAAATACTGCCAAACGGTTGCAAATGCTCCCTTGAGTGGTTTGGCGGTCAAAACAGAAGGCTTTTTATCACAGGACAAGTAATCAGCCCTCGACAACTTAACCGGCAGAAAAAGATTTTTTTGAAAAAATCCCTAAGCCCCGGGGTCACAATTTCATCAAAAATCTGACTTTCGGCAATTCACTCAAAAATGGTGCCAAACGGTTGAAAATGCTCCCCTGAAAGGTTTGGCTGTCGAAACAGAAGGGTATTTATCACAGGAAAAGAAATCAGCCCTCGACAACTTAACCTGCAGAAAAAGATTTTTTTGAAAAAATCCCTAAGCCCCGAGGTCACAATTTCATCAAAAATCTGACTTTGGGCAATTCACTCAAAAATGGTGCCAAACGGCTGAAAATGCTCCCCTGAAAGGTTTGGCGGTCGAAACAGATGGGTATTTATCACAGGAAAAGAAATCAGCCCTCGACAACTTAACCGGCAGAAAAAGATTTTTTTGAAAAAACCCCTAAGCCCCGAGGTCACAATTTCATCAAAAATCTGACTTTCGGCAATTCACTCAAAAATGGTGCCAAACGGATGAAAATGCTCCCCTGAAAGGTTTGGCGGTCGAAACAGAAGGGTATTTATCACAGCAAAAGAAATCAGCCCTCGACAACTTAACCGGCAGAAAAAGATTTTTTTGAAAAAATCCCTAAGCCCCGGGGTCACAATATCTTCAAAAATCTGGCTTTCGGCAACTCTCTCAAAAATACTGCCAAACGGTTGCAAATGCTCCCTTGAGTGGTTTGGCGGTCAAAACAGAAGGCTTTTTATCACAGCAAAAGAAATCAGCCCTCGACAACTTAACCGGCAGAAAAAGATTTTTTTGAAAAAACCCCTAAGCCCCGGGGTCACAATTTCATCAAAAATCTGACTTTCGGCAATTCACTCAAAAATGGTGCCAAACGGTTGAAAATGCTCCCCTGAAAGGTTTGGCGGTCGAAACAGAAGTGTATTTATCACAGGAAAAGAAATCAGCCCTTGAAAACTTAACAGGCAGAAAAATATTTTTTTGAAAAAATCCCTAAGCCCCGGGGTCACAATTTCATCAAAAATCTGACTTTCGGCAATTCACTCAAAAATGGTGCCAAACGGATGAAAATGCTCCCCTGAAAGGTTTGGCGGTCGAAACAGAAGGGTATTTATCACAGGAAAAGAAATCAGCCCTCGACAACTTAACCGGCAGACAAAGATTTTTTTGAAAAAATCCCTAAGCCCCGGGGTCACAATTTCATCAAAAATCTGACTTTCGGCAATTCACTCAAAAATGGTGCCAAACGGTTGCAAATGCTCCCCTGAAAGGCTTGGCGGTAAAACAGAAGGCTTTTTATCACAGGAAAAGAAATCAGCCCTCGACAACTTAAGCCGCAGAAAAAGATTTTTTTTGAAAAAATCCCTAAGCCCCGGGGTCACAATTTCATCAAAAATCTGACTTTCGGCAATTCACTCAACAATGGTGCCAAACCTTTGAAAATGCTAACCTGAAAGGTTTGGCGGTAAAACAGAAGCCTTTTTATCACAGGACAAGAAATCAGCCCTTGACAACTTAAGCGGCAGAAAAATTATTTTTTGAAAAAATCCCTAAGTCACAATTTTATCAAAAATCTGACTTTGGGCAATTCACTAAAAAATGGTGCAAAATGGTTGCAAATGCTCCCCTGAAATGTTTGGCGGTCGAAACAGAAGGGTATTTATCACAGCAAAAGAAATCAGCCCTCGACAACTTAACCGGCAGAAAAAGATTTTTTTGAAAAAATCCCTAAGCCCCGAGGTCACAATTTCATCAAAAATCTGACTTTGGGCAATTCACTCAAAAATGGTGCCAAACGGCTGAAAATGTTCCCCTGAAAGGTTTGGCGGTCGAAACAGATGGGTATTTATCACAGGAAAAGAAATCAGCCCTCGACAACTTAACCGGCAGAAAAAGATTTTTTTGAAAAAACCCCTAAGCCCCGAGGTCACAATTTCATCAAAAATCTGACTTTCGGCAATTCACTCAAAAATGGTGCCAAACGGATGAAAATGCTCCCCTGAAAGGTTTGGCGGTCGAAACAGAAGGGTATTTATCACAGGAAAAGAAATCAGCCCTCGACAACTTAACCGGCAGAAAAAGATTTTTTTGAAAAAATCCCAAGCCCCGGGGTCACAATATCTTCAAAAATTTGGCTTTCGGCAACTCTCTCAAAAATACTGCCAAACGGTTGCAAATGCTCCCTTGAGTGGTTTGGCGGTCAAAACAGAAGGCTTTTTATCACAGGACAAGTAATCAGCCCTCGACAACTTAACCGGCAGAAAAAGATTTTTTTGAAAAAATCCCTAAGCCCCGGGGTCACAATTTCATCAAAAATCTGACTTTCGGCAATTCACTCAAAAATGGTGCCAAACGGTTGAAAATGCTCCCCTGAAAGGTTTGGCTGTAGAAACAGAAGGGTATTTATCACAGGAAAAGAAATCAGCCCTCGACAACTTAAGTGGCAGAAAAAGATTTTTTTGAAAAAATTTCTAAGCCCCGGGGGTCACAATTTCATCAAAATTCTGACTTTCGGCAATTCACTCAAAAATGGTGCCAAACGGTTGAAAATGCTCCCCTGATAGGTTTGGCGTTAAAACAGAAGGGTATTTATCACAGCAAAAGAAATCAGCCCTCGACAACTTAACCGGCAGAAAATTTTTTTTTTCAAAAAATCCCAAACCGGGGTCACAATTTCATCAAAAATCTGACTTTTGGCAATTCACTCAAAAATGGTGCCAAACGGTTGCAAATGCTCCCATGATAAGTTTGGCGGTCGAAACAGAAGGGTATTTATCACAGCAAAAGAAATCAGCCCTCGACAACTTAACCGGCAGAAAAAGAATTTTTTGAAAAAATCCCTAAGCCCCGGGGTCACAATTTCATCAAAAATCTGACTTTCGGCAATTCACTCAAAAATGGTGCCAAACGGTTGAAAATGCTCCCCTGAAAGGTTTGGCTGTCGAAACAGAAGGGTATTTATCACAGGAAAAGAAATCAGCCCTCGACAACTTAACCTGCAGAAAAAGATTTTTTTGAAAAAATTTCTAAGCCCCGGGGTCACAATTTCATCAAAAATCTGACTTTCGGCAATTCACTCAAAAATGGTGCCAAACGGTTGCAAATGCTCCATTGAGTGGTTTGGCGGTCGAAACAGAAGGCTTTTTATCACAGCAAAAGAAATCAGCCCTCGACAACTTAACCGGCAGAAATTTTTTTTTTTGAAAAAATCCCTAAGCCCCGGGGTCACAATATCTTCAAAAATCTGGCTTTCGGCAACTCTCTCAAAAATACTGCCAAACGGTTGCAAATGCTCCCTTGAGTGGTTTGTCGGTCAAAACAGAAGGCTTTTTATCACAGGACAAGTAATCAGCCCTCGACAACTTAACCGACAGAAAAAGATTTTTTTGAAAAAATCCCTAAGCCCCGGGGTTACAATTTCATCAAAAATCTGACTTTCGGCAATTCACTCAAAAAGGGTGCCAAACGGTTGAAAATGCTCCCCTGAAAGGTTTGGCGGTCGAAACAGAAGGCTTTTTATCACAGCAAAAGAAATCAGCCCTCGACAACTTAACTGGCAGAAAAAGATTTTTTTGAAAAAATCCCTAAGCCCCGGGGTCACAATATCTTCAAAAATCTGACTTTTGGCAATTCACTCAAAAATGGTGCCAAACGGTTGAAAATGCTCCCCTGAAAGGTTTGGCGGTCGAAACAGAAGTGTATTTATCACAGGAAAAGAAATCAGCCCTTGAAAACTTAACCGGCAGAAAAGATTTTTTTGAAAAAATCCCTAAGGTCACAATTTCATCAAAAATCTGACTTTCGGCGATTCACTCAAAAATGGTGCCAAACGGTTGAAAATGCTCCCCTGAAAGGTTTGGCTGTAGAAACAGAAGTGTATTTATCACAGGAAAAGAAATCAGCCCTTGAAAACTTAACCGGCAGAAAAAGATTTTTTTGAAAAAATCCCTAAGCCCCGGGGTCACAATTTCATCAAAAATCTGACTTTCGGCAATTCACTCAAAAATGGTGCCAAACGGATGAAAATGCTCCCCTGAAAGGTTTGGCGGTTGAAACAGAAGTGTATTTATCACAGGAAAAGAAATCAGCCCTCGACAACTTAACCGGCAGAAAAAGATTTTTTTGAAAAAATCCCTAAGCCCCGGGGTCACAATTTCATCAAAAATCTGACTTTCGGCAATTCACTCAAAAATGGTGCCAAACGGTTGCAAATACTCCCCTGAAAGATTTGGCGGTAAAACAGAAGGCTTTTTATCACAGGAAAAGAAATCAGCCCTCAACAACTTAAGCCGCGGAAAAATATTTTTTTGAAAAAATCCCTAAGCCCCGGGGTCACAATTTCATCAAAAATCTGACTTTCGGCAATTCACTCAAAAAGGATGCCAAACGGTTGCAAATGCTCCGCTGAAAGGTTTGGCGGTCGAAACAGAAGGGTATTTATCACAGGAAAAGAAATCAGCCCTCGACAACTTAACCGGCAGAAAAAGAATTTTTTGAAAAAATCCCTAAGCCCCGGGGTCACAATTTCATCAAAAATCTGACTTTCGGCAATTCACTCAAAAATGGTGCCAAACGGTTTAAAATGCTCCCCTGAAAGGTTTGGCGGTAAAACAGAAGGGTATTTATCACAGCAAAAGAAATCAGACCTCGACAACTTAACCGGCAGAAAAATTTTTTTTTGAAAAAATCCCTAATCCCCGGGGTCACAATTTCATCAAAAATCTGACTTTCGGCAATTCACTCAAAAAGGGTGCCAAACGGTTGCAAATGCTCCGCTGAAAGGTTTGGCGGTCGAAACAGAAGGGTATTTATCACAGGAAAAGAAATCAGCCCTCGACAACTTAAGGCGCGGAAAAATATTTTTTTGAAAAAATCCCTAAGCCCCGGGGTCACAATTTCATCAAAAATCTGACTTTCGGCAATTCACTCAAAAATGGTGCCAAACCTTTGAAAATGCTCCCCTGAAAGGTTTGGCGGTCGAAACAGAAGGGTATTTATCACAGGAAAAGAAATAAGCCCTCAACAACTTAAGCGGCAGAAAAAGATTTTTTTGACAAAATCCCAAACCCCGGGGTCACAATTTCATCAAAATCCTGACTTTCAGCAATTCACTCAAAAATGGTGCCAAACGGTTGAAAATGCTCCCCTGAAAGGTTTGGCAGTCGAAACAGAAGTGTATTTATCACAGGAAAAGAAATCAGCCCTTGAAAACTTAACCGGCAGAAAAAGATTTTTTTGAAAAAATCCCTAAGCCCCGGGGTCACAATTTCATCAAAAATCTGACTTTCGGCAATTCACTCAAAAATGGTGCCAAACGGTTGAAAATGCTCCCCTGAAAGGTTTGGCAGTCGAAACAGAAGTGTATTTATCACAGGAAAAGAAATCAGCCCTTGAAAACTTAACCGGCAGAAAAAGATTTTTTTGAAAAAATCCCTAAGCCCCGGGGTCACAATTTCATCAAAAATCTGACTTTCGGCTATTCACTCAAAAATGGTGCCAAACGGTTGAAAATGCTCCCCTGAAAGGTTTGGCTGTAGAAACAGAAGTGTATTTATCACAGGAAAAGAAATCAGCCCTTGAAAACTTAACCGGCAGAAAAAGATTTTTTTGAAAAAATCCCTAAGCCCCGGGGTCACAATTTCATCAAAAATCTGACTTTCGGCAATTCACTCAAAAATGGTGCCAAACGGATGAAAATGCTCCCCTGAAAGGTTTGGCGGATGAAACAGAAGTGTATTTATCACAGGAAAAGAAATCAGCCCTCGACAACTTAACCGGCAGAAAAAGATTTTTTTGAAAAAATCGCTGAGCCCCGGGGTCACAATTTCATCAAAAATCTGACTTTCGGCAATTCACTCAAAAATGGTGCCAAACGGTTGCAAATACTCCCCTGAAAGATTTGGCGGTAAAACAGAAGGCTTTTTATCACAGGAAAAGAAATCAGCCCTCAACAACTTAAGCCGCGGAAAAATATTTTTTTGAAAAAATCCCTAAGCCCCGGGGTCACAATTTCATCAAAAATCTGACTTTCGGCAATTCACTCAAAAAGGATGCCAAACGGTTGCAAATGCTCCGCTGAAAGGTTTGGCGGTCGAAACAGAAGGGTATTTATCACAGGAAAAGAAATCAGCCCTCGACAACTTCAGCCGCGGAAAAATATTTTTTTGAAAAAATCCCTAAGCCCCGGGGTCACAATTTCATCAAAAATCTGACTTTCGGCAATTCACTCAAAAATGGTGCCAAACGGATGAAAATGCTCCCCTGAAAGGTTTGGCGGATGAAACAGAAGGGTATTTATCACAGGAAAAGAAATCAGCCCTCGACAACTTAACCGGCAGAAAAAGATTTTTTTGAAAAAACCCCTAAGCCCCGAGGTCACAATTTCATCAAAAATCTGACTTTCGGCAATTCACTCAAAAATGGTGCCAAACGGATGAAAATGCTCCCCTGAAAGGTTTGGCGGTCGAAACAGAAGGGTATTTATCACAGGAAAAGAAATCAGCCCTCGACAACTTAACCGGTAGAAAAAGATTTTTTTGAAAAAATCCCAAGCCCCGGGGTCACAATATCTTCAAAAATTTGGCTTTCGGCAACTCTCTCAAAAATACTGCCAAACGGTTGCAAATGCTCCCTTGAGTGGTTTGGCGGTCAAAACAGAAGGCTTTTTATCACAGGACAAGTAATCAGCCCTCGACAACTTAACCGGCAGAAAAAGATTTTTTTGAAAAAATCCCTAAGCCCCGGGGTCACAATTTCATCAAAAATCTGACTTTCGGCAATTCACTCAAAAATGGTGCCAAACGGTTGAAAATGCTCCCCTGAAAGGTTTGGCTGTCGAAACAGAAGGGTATTTATCACAGGAAAAGAAATCAGCCCTCGACAACTTAACCTGCAGAAAAAGATTTTTTTGAAAAAATCCCTAAGCCCCGAGGTCACAATTTCATCAAAAATCTGACTTTGGGCAATTCACTCAAAAATGGTGCCAAACGGCTGAAAATGCTCCCCTGAAAGGTTTGGCGGTCGAAACAGATGGGTATTTATCACAGGAAAAGAAATCAGCCCTCGACAACTTAACCGGCAGAAAAAGATTTTTTTGAAAAAACCCCTAAGCCCCGAGGTCACAATTTCATCAAAAATCTGACTTTCGGCAATTCACTCAAAAATGGTGCCAAACGGATGAAAATGCTCCCCTGAAAGGTTTGGCGGTCGAAACAGAAGGGTATTTATCACAGCAAAAGAAATCAGCCCTCGACAACTTAACCGGCAGAAAAAGATTTTTTTGAAAAAATCCCTAAGCCCCGGGGTCACAATATCTTCAAAAATCTGGCTTTCGGCAACTCTCTCAAAAATACTGCCAAACGGTTGCAAATGCTCCCTTGAGTGGTTTGGCGGTCAAAACAGAAGGCTTTTTATCACAGCAAAAGAAATCAGCCCTCGACAACTTAACCGGCAGAAAAAGATTTTTTTGAAAAAACCCCTAAGCCCCGGGGTCACAATTTCATCAAAAATCTGACTTTCGGCAATTCACTCAAAAATGGTGCCAAACGGTTGAAAATGCTCCCCTGAAAGGTTTGGCGGTCGAAACAGAAGTGTATTTATCACAGGAAAAGAAATCAGCCCTTGAAAACTTAACAGGCAGAAAAATATTTTTTTGAAAAAATCCCTAAGCCCCGGGGTCACAATTTCATCAAAAATCTGACTTTCGGCAATTCACTCAAAAATGGTGCCAAACGGATGAAAATGCTCCCCTGAAAGGTTTGGCGGTCGAAACAGAAGGGTATTTATCACAGGAAAAGAAATCAGCCCTCGACAACTTAACCGGCAGACAAAGATTTTTTTGAAAAAATCCCTAAGCCCCGGGGTCACAATTTCATCAAAAATCTGACTTTCGGCAATTCACTCAAAAATGGTGCCAAACGGTTGCAAATGCTCCCCTGAAAGGCTTGGCGGTAAAACAGAAGGCTTTTTATCACAGGAAAAGAAATCAGCCCTCGACAACTTAAGCCGCAGAAAAAGATTTTTTTTGAAAAAATCCCTAAGCCCCGGGGTCACAATTTCATCAAAAATCTGACTTTCGGCAATTCACTCAACAATGGTGCCAAACCTTTGAAAATGCTAACCTGAAAGGTTTGGCGGTAAAACAGAAGCCTTTTTATCACAGGACAAGAAATCAGCCCTTGACAACTTAAGCGGCAGAAAAATTATTTTTTGAAAAAATCCCTAAGTCACAATTTTATCAAAAATCTGACTTTGGGCAATTCACTAAAAAATGGTGCAAAATGGTTGCAAATGCTCCCCTGAAATGTTTGGCGGTCGAAACAGAAGGGTATTTATCACAGCAAAAGAAATCAGCCCTCGACAACTTAACCGGCAGAAAAAGATTTTTTTGAAAAAATCCCTAAGCCCCGAGGTCACAATTTCATCAAAAATCTGACTTTGGGCAATTCACTCAAAAATGGTGCCAAACGGCTGAAAATGTTCCCCTGAAAGGTTTGGCGGTCGAAACAGATGGGTATTTATCACAGGAAAAGAAATCAGCCCTCGACAACTTAACCGGCAGAAAAAGATTTTTTTGAAAAAACCCCTAAGCCCCGAGGTCACAATTTCATCAAAAATCTGACTTTCGGCAATTCACTCAAAAATGGTGCCAAACGGATGAAAATGCTCCCCTGAAAGGTTTGGCGGTCGAAACAGAAGGGTATTTATCACAGGAAAAGAAATCAGCCCTCGACAACTTAACCGGCAGAAAAAGATTTTTTTGAAAAAATCCCAAGCCCCGGGGTCACAATATCTTCAAAAATTTGGCTTTCGGCAACTCTCTCAAAAATACTGCCAAACGGTTGCAAATGCTCCCTTGAGTGGTTTGGCGGTCAAAACAGAAGGCTTTTTATCACAGGACAAGTAATCAGCCCTCGACAACTTAACCGGCAGAAAAAGATTTTTTTGAAAAAATCCCTAAGCCCCGGGGTCACAATTTCATCAAAAATCTGACTTTCGGCAATTCACTCAAAAATGGTGCCAAACGGTTGAAAATGCTCCCCTGAAAGGTTTGGCTGTAGAAACAGAAGGGTATTTATCACAGGAAAAGAAATCAGCCCTCGACAACTTAAGTGGCAGAAAAAGATTTTTTTGAAAAAATTTCTAAGCCCCGGGGGTCACAATTTCATCAAAATTCTGACTTTCGGCAATTCACTCAAAAATGGTGCCAAACGGTTGAAAATGCTCCCCTGATAGGTTTGGCGTTAAAACAGAAGGGTATTTATCACAGCAAAAGAAATCAGCCCTCGACAACTTAACCGGCAGAAAATTTTTTTTTTCAAAAAATCCCAAACCGGGGTCACAATTTCATCAAAAATCTGACTTTTGGCAATTCACTCAAAAATGGTGCCAAACGGTTGCAAATGCTCCCATGATAAGTTTGGCGGTCGAAACAGAAGGGTATTTATCACAGCAAAAGAAATCAGCCCTCGACAACTTAACCGGCAGAAAAAGAATTTTTTGAAAAAATCCCTAAGCCCCGGGGTCACAATTTCATCAAAAATCTGACTTTCGGCAATTCACTCAAAAATGGTGCCAAACGGTTGAAAATGCTCCCCTGAAAGGTTTGGCTGTCGAAACAGAAGGGTATTTATCACAGGAAAAGAAATCAGCCCTCGACAACTTAACCTGCAGAAAAAGATTTTTTTGAAAAAATTTCTAAGCCCCGGGGTCACAATTTCATCAAAAATCTGACTTTCGGCAATTCACTCAAAAATGGTGCCAAACGGTTGCAAATGCTCCATTGAGTGGTTTGGCGGTCGAAACAGAAGGCTTTTTATCACAGCAAAAGAAATCAGCCCTCGACAACTTAACCGGCAGAAATTTTTTTTTTTTGAAAAAATCCCTAAGCCCCGGGGTCACAATATCTTCAAAAATCTGGCTTTCGGCAACTCTCTCAAAAATACTGCCAAACGGTTGCAAATGCTCCCTTGAGTGGTTTGTCGGTCAAAACAGAAGGCTTTTTATCACAGGACAAGTAATCAGCCCTCGACAACTTAACCGACAGAAAAAGATTTTTTTGAAAAAATCCCTAAGCCCCGGGGTTACAATTTCATCAAAAATCTGACTTTCGGCAATTCACTCAAAAAGGGTGCCAAACGGTTGAAAATGCTCCCCTGAAAGGTTTGGCGGTCGAAACAGAAGGCTTTTTATCACAGCAAAAGAAATCAGCCCTCGACAACTTAACTGGCAGAAAAAGATTTTTTTGAAAAAATCCCTAAGCCCCGGGGTCACAATATCTTCAAAAATCTGACTTTTGGCAATTCACTCAAAAATGGTGCCAAACGGTTGAAAATGCTCCCCTGAAAGGTTTGGCGGTCGAAACAGAAGTGTATTTATCACAGGAAAAGAAATCAGCCCTTGAAAACTTAACCGGCAGAAAAGATTTTTTTGAAAAAATCCCTAAGGTCACAATTTCATCAAAAATCTGACTTTCGGCGATTCACTCAAAAATGGTGCCAAACGGTTGAAAATGCTCCCCTGAAAGGTTTGGCTGTAGAAACAGAAGTGTATTTATCACAGGAAAAGAAATCAGCCCTTGAAAACTTAACCGGCAGAAAAAGATTTTTTTGAAAAAATCCCTAAGCCCCGGGGTCACAATTTCATCAAAAATCTGACTTTCGGCAATTCACTCAAAAATGGTGCCAAACGGATGAAAATGCTCCCCTGAAAGGTTTGGCGGTTGAAACAGAAGTGTATTTATCACAGGAAAAGAAATCAGCCCTCGACAACTTAACCGGCAGAAAAAGATTTTTTTGAAAAAATCCCTAAGCCCCGGGGTCACAATTTCATCAAAAATCTGACTTTCGGCAATTCACTCAAAAATGGTGCCAAACGGTTGCAAATACTCCCCTGAAAGATTTGGCGGTAAAACAGAAGGCTTTTTATCACAGGAAAAGAAATCAGCCCTCAACAACTTAAGCCGCGGAAAAATATTTTTTTGAAAAAATCCCTAAGCCCCGGGGTCACAATTTCATCAAAAATCTGACTTTCGGCAATTCACTCAAAAAGGATGCCAAACGGTTGCAAATGCTCCGCTGAAAGGTTTGGCGGTCGAAACAGAAGGGTATTTATCACAGGAAAAGAAATCAGCCCTCGACAACTTAACCGGCAGAAAAAGAATTTTTTGAAAAAATCCCTAAGCCCCGGGGTCACAATTTCATCAAAAATCTGACTTTCGGCAATTCACTCAAAAATGGTGCCAAACGGTTTAAAATGCTCCCCTGAAAGGTTTGGCGGTAAAACAGAAGGGTATTTATCACAGCAAAAGAAATCAGACCTCGACAACTTAACCGGCAGAAAAATTTTTTTTTGAAAAAATCCCTAATCCCCGGGGTCACAATTTCATCAAAAATCTGACTTTCGGCAATTCACTCAAAAAGGGTGCCAAACGGTTGCAAATGCTCCGCTGAAAGGTTTGGCGGTCGAAACAGAAGGGTATTTATCACAGGAAAAGAAATCAGCCCTCGACAACTTAAGGCGCGGAAAAATATTTTTTTGAAAAAATCCCTAAGCCCCGGGGTCACAATTTCATCAAAAATCTGACTTTCGGCAATTCACTCAAAAATGGTGCCAAACCTTTGAAAATGCTCCCCTGAAAGGTTTGGCGGTCGAAACAGAAGGGTATTTATCACAGGAAAAGAAATAAGCCCTCAACAACTTAAGCGGCAGAAAAAGATTTTTTTGACAAAATCCCAAACCCCGGGGTCACAATTTCATCAAAATCCTGACTTTCAGCAATTCACTCAAAAATGGTGCCAAACGGTTGAAAATGCTCCCCTGAAAGGTTTGGCAGTCGAAACAGAAGTGTATTTATCACAGGAAAAGAAATCAGCCCTTGAAAACTTAACCGGCAGAAAAAGATTTTTTTGAAAAAATCCCTAAGCCCCGGGGTCACAATTTCATCAAAAATCTGACTTTCGGCAATTCACTCAAAAATGGTGCCAAACGGTTGAAAATGCTCCCCTGAAAGGTTTGGCAGTCGAAACAGAAGTGTATTTATCACAGGAAAAGAAATCAGCCCTTGAAAACTTAACCGGCAGAAAAAGATTTTTTTGAAAAAATCCCTAAGCCCCGGGGTCACAATTTCATCAAAAATCTGACTTTCGGCTATTCACTCAAAAATGGTGCCAAACGGTTGAAAATGCTCCCCTGAAAGGTTTGGCTGTAGAAACAGAAGTGTATTTATCACAGGAAAAGAAATCAGCCATTGAAAACTTAACCGGCAGAAAAAGATTTTTTTGAAAAAATCCCTAAGCCCCGGGGTCACAATTTCATCAAAAATCTGACTTTCGGCAATTCACTCAAAAATGGTGCCAAACGGATGAAAATGCTCCCCTGAAAGGTTTGGCGGATGAAACAGAAGTGTATTTATCACAGGAAAAGAAATCAGCCCTCGACAACTTAACCGGCAGAAAAAGATTTTTTTGAAAAAATCGCTGAGCCCCGGGGTCACAATTTCATCAAAAATCTGACTTTCGGCAATTCACTCAAAAATGGTGCCAAACGGTTGCAAATACTCCCCTGAAAGATTTGGCGGTAAAACAGAAGGCTTTTTATCACAGGAAAAGAAATCAGCCCTCAACAACTTAAGCCGCGGAAAAATATTTTTTTGAAAAAATCCCTAAGCCCCGGGGTCACAATTTCATCAAAAATCTGACTTTCGGCAATTCACTCAAAAAGGATGCCAAACGGTTGCAAATGCTCCGCTGAAAGGTTTGGCGGTCGAAACAGAAGGGTATTTATCACAGGAAAAGAAATCAGCCCTCGACAACTTCAGCCGCGGAAAAATATTTTTTTGAAAAAATCCCTAAGCCCCGGGGTCACAATTTCATCAAAAATCTGACTTTCGGCAATTCACTCAAAAATGTTGCCAAACGGTTGCAAATGCTCCCCTGAAAGGTTTGGCAGTAAAACAGAAGGCTTTTTATCAAAGGAAAAGAAATCAGCCCTCGACAACTTAAGCGGCAGAGAAATATTTTTTTGAAAAAATCCCTAAGCCCCGGGGTCACAATTTCATCAAAAATCTGACTTTTGGCAATTCACTCAAAAATGGTGCCAAACGGTTGAAAATGCTCCCCTGAAAGGTTTGGCGGTAAAACAGAAGGCTTTTTTTTCACAGGAAAAGAAATCAGCCCTCGACAACTTAACCTGCAGAAAAAGATTTTTTTGAAAAAATCCCTAAGCCCCGGGGTCACAATTTCATCAAAAATCTGACTTTCGGCAATTCACTCAAAAATGGTGCCAAACGGTTGAAAATGCTCCCCTGAAAGGTTTGGCTGTCGAAACAGAAGGGTATTTATCACAGGAAAAGAAATCAGCCCTCGACAACTTAACCTGCAGAAAAAGATTTTTTTGAAAAAATCCCTAAGCCCCGAGGTCACAATTTCATCAAAAATCTGACTTTGGGCAATTCACTCAAAAATGGTGCCAAACGGCTGAAAATGCTCCCCTGAAAGGTTTGGCGGTCGAAACAGATGGGTATTTATCACAGGAAAAGAAATCAGCCCTCGACAACTTAACCGGCAGAAAAAGATTTTTTTGAAAAAACCCCTAAGCCCCGAGGTCACAATTTCATCAAAAATCTGACTTTCGGCAATTCACTCAAAAATGGTGCCAAACGGATGAAAATGCTCCCCTGAAAGGTTTGGCGGTCGAAACAGAAGGGTATTTATCACAGCAAAAGAAATCAGCCCTCGACAACTTAACCGGCAGAAAAAGATTTTTTTGAAAAAATCCCTAAGCCCCGGGGTCACAATATCTTCAAAAATCTGGCTTTCGGCAACTCTCTCAAAAATACTGCCAAACGGTTGCAAATGCTCCCTTGAGTGGTTTGGCGGTCAAAACAGAAGGCTTTTTATCACAGCAAAAGAAATCAGCCCTCGACAACTTAACCGGCAGAAAAAGATTTTTTTGAAAAAACCCCTAAGCCCCGGGGTCACAATTTCATCAAAAATCTGACTTTCGGCAATTCACTCAAAAATGGTGCCAAACGGTTGAAAATGCTCCCCTGAAAGGTTTGGCGGTCGAAACAGAAGTGTATTTATCACAGGAAAAGAAATCAGCCCTTGAAAACTTAACAGGCAGAAAAATATTTTTTTGAAAAAATCCCTAAGCCCCGGGGTCACAATTTCATCAAAAATCTGACTTTCGGCAATTCACTCAAAAATGGTGCCAAACGGATGAAAATGCTCCCCTGAAAGGTTTGGCGGTCGAAACAGAAGGGTATTTATCACAGGAAAAGAAATCAGCCCTCGACAACTTAACCGGCAGACAAAGATTTTTTTGAAAAAATCCCTAAGCCCCGGGGTCACAATTTCATCAAAAATCTGACTTTCGGCAATTCACTCAAAAATGGTGCCAAACGGTTGCAAATGCTCCCCTGAAAGGCTTGGCGGTAAAACAGAAGGCTTTTTATCACAGGAAAAGAAATCAGCCCTCGACAACTTAAGCCGCAGAAAAAGATTTTTTTTGAAAAAATCCCTAAGCCCCGGGGTCACAATTTCATCAAAAATCTGACTTTCGGCAATTCACTCAACAATGGTGCCAAACCTTTGAAAATGCTAACCTGAAAGGTTTGGCGGTAAAACAGAAGCCTTTTTATCACAGGACAAGAAATCAGCCCTTGACAACTTAAGCGGCAGAAAAATTATTTTTTGAAAAAATCCCTAAGTCACAATTTTATCAAAAATCTGACTTTGGGCAATTCACTAAAAAATGGTGCAAAATGGTTGCAAATGCTCCCCTGAAATGTTTGGCGGTCGAAACAGAAGGGTATTTATCACAGCAAAAGAAATCAGCCCTCGACAACTTAACCGGCAGAAAAAGATTTTTTTGAAAAAATCCCTAAGCCCCGAGGTCACAATTTCATCAAAAATCTGACTTTGGGCAATTCACTCAAAAATGGTGCCAAACGGCTGAAAATGTTCCCCTGAAAGGTTTGGCGGTCGAAACAGATGGGTATTTATCACAGGAAAAGAAATCAGCCCTCGACAACTTAACCGGCAGAAAAAGATTTTTTTGAAAAAACCCCTAAGCCCCGAGGTCACAATTTCATCAAAAATCTGACTTTCGGCAATTCACTCAAAAATGGTGCCAAACGGATGAAAATGCTCCCCTGAAAGGTTTGGCGGTCGAAACAGAAGGGTATTTATCACAGGAAAAGAAATCAGCCCTCGACAACTTAACCGGCAGAAAAAGATTTTTTTGAAAAAATCCCAAGCCCCGGGGTCACAATATCTTCAAAAATTTGGCTTTCGGCAACTCTCTCAAAAATACTGCCAAACGGTTGCAAATGCTCCCTTGAGTGGTTTGGCGGTCAAAACAGAAGGCTTTTTATCACAGGACAAGTAATCAGCCCTCGACAACTTAACCGGCAGAAAAAGATTTTTTTGAAAAAATCCCTAAGCCCCGGGGTCACAATTTCATCAAAAATCTGACTTTCGGCAATTCACTCAAAAATGGTGCCAAACGGTTGAAAATGCTCCCCTGAAAGGTTTGGCTGTAGAAACAGAAGGGTATTTATCACAGGAAAAGAAATCAGCCCTCGACAACTTAAGTGGCAGAAAAAGATTTTTTTGAAAAAATTTCTAAGCCCCGGGGGTCACAATTTCATCAAAATTCTGACTTTCGGCAATTCACTCAAAAATGGTGCCAAACGGTTGAAAATGCTCCCCTGATAGGTTTGGCGTTAAAACAGAAGGGTATTTATCACAGCAAAAGAAATCAGCCCTCGACAACTTAACCGGCAGAAAATTTTTTTTTTCAAAAAATCCCAAACCGGGGTCACAATTTCATCAAAAATCTGACTTTTGGCAATTCACTCAAAAATGGTGCCAAACGGTTGCAAATGCTCCCATGATAAGTTTGGCGGTCGAAACAGAAGGGTATTTATCACAGCAAAAGAAATCAGCCCTCGACAACTTAACCGGCAGAAAAAGAATTTTTTGAAAAAATCCCTAAGCCCCGGGGTCACAATTTCATCAAAAATCTGACTTTCGGCAATTCACTCAAAAATGGTGCCAAACGGTTGAAAATGCTCCCCTGAAAGGTTTGGCTGTCGAAACAGAAGGGTATTTATCACAGGAAAAGAAATCAGCCCTCGACAACTTAACCTGCAGAAAAAGATTTTTTTGAAAAAATTTCTAAGCCCCGGGGTCACAATTTCATCAAAAATCTGACTTTCGGCAATTCACTCAAAAATGGTGCCAAACGGTTGCAAATGCTCCATTGAGTGGTTTGGCGGTCGAAACAGAAGGCTTTTTATCACAGCAAAAGAAATCAGCCCTCGACAACTTAACCGGCAGAAAATTTTTTTTTTGAAAAAATCCCTAAGCCCCGGGGTCACAATATCTTCAAAAATCTGGCTTTCGGCAACTCTCTCAAAAATACTGCCAAACGGTTGCAAATGCTCCCTTGAGTGGTTTGTCGGTCAAAACAGAAGGCTTTTTATCACAGGACAAGTAATCAGCCCTCGACAACTTAACCGACAGAAAAAGATTTTTTTGAAAAAATCCCTAAGCCCCGGGGTCACAATTTCATCAAAAATCTGACTTTCGGCAATTCACTCAAAAAGGGTGCCAAACGGTTGAAAATGCTCCCCTGAAAGGTTTGGCGGTCGAAACAGAAGGCTTTTTATCACAGCAAAAGAAATCAGCCCTCGACAACTTAACTGGCAGAAAAAGATTTTTTTGAAAAAATCCCTAAGCCCCGGGGTCACAATATCTTCAAAAATCTGACTTTTGGCAATTCACTCAAAAATGGTGCCAAACGGTTGAAAATGCTCCCCTGAAAGGTTTGGCGGTCGAAACAGAAGTGTATTTATCACAGGAAAAGAAATCAGCCCTTGAAAACTTAACCGGCAGAAAAGATTTTTTTGAAAAAATCCCTAAGGTCACAATTTCATCAAAAATCTGACTTTCGGCGATTCACTCAAAAATGGTGCCAAACGGTTGAAAATGCTCCCCTGAAAGGTTTGGCTGTAGAAACAGAAGTGTATTTATCACAGGAAAAGAAATCAGCCCTTGAAAACTTAACCGGCAGAAAAAGATTTTTTTGAAAAAATCCCTAAGCCCCGGGGTCACAATTTCATCAAAAATCTGACTTTCGGCAATTCACTCAAAAATGGTGCCAAACGGATGAAAATGCTCCCCTGAAAGGTTTGGCGGTTGAAACAGAAGTGTATTTATCACAGGAAAAGAAATCAGCCCTCGACAACTTAACCGGCAGAAAAAGATTTTTTTGAAAAAATCCCTAAGCCCCGGGGTCACAATTTCATCAAAAATCTGACTTTCGGCAATTCACTCAAAAATGGTGCCAAACGGTTGCAAATACTCCCCTGAAAGATTTGGCGGTAAAACAGAAGGCTTTTTATCACAGGAAAAGAAATCAGCCCTCAACAACTTAAGCCGCGGAAAAATATTTTTTTGAAAAAATCCCTAAGCCCCGGGGTCACAATTTCATCAAAAATCTGACTTTCGGCAATTCACTCAAAAAGGATGCCAAACGGTTGCAAATGCTCCGCTGAAAGGTTTGGCGGTCGAAACAGAAGGGTATTTATCACAGGAAAAGAAATCAGCCCTCGACAACTTAACCGGCAGAAAAAGAATTTTTTGAAAAAATCCCTAAGCCCCGGGGTCACAATTTCATCAAAAATCTGACTTTCGGCAATTCACTCAAAAATGGTGCCAAACGGTTTAAAATGCTCCCCTGAAAGGTTTGGCGGTAAAACAGAAGGGTATTTATCACAGCAAAAGAAATCAGACCTCGACAACTTAACCGGTAGAAAAATTTTTTTTTGAAAAAATCCCTAATCCCCGGGGTCACAATTTCATCAAAAATCTGACTTTCGGCAATTCACTCAAAAAGGGTGCCAAACGGTTGCAAATGCTCCGCTGAAAGGTTTGGCGGTCGAAACAGAAGGGTATTTATCACAGGAAAAGAAATCAGCCCTCGACAACTTAAGGCGCGGAAAAATATTTTTTTGAAAAAATCCCTAAGCCCCGGGGTCACAATTTCATCAAAAATCTGACTTTCGGCAATTCACTCAAAAATGGTGCCAAACCTTTGAAAATGCTCCCCTGAAAGGTTTGGCGGTCGAAACAGAAGGGTATTTATCACAGGAAAAGAAATAAGCCCTCAACAACTTAAGCGGCAGAAAAAGATTTTTTTGACAAAATCCCAAACCCCGGGGTCACAATTTCATCAAAATCCTGACTTTCAGCAATTCACTCAAAAATGGTGCCAAACGGTTGAAAATGCTCCCCTGAAAGGTTTGGCAGTCGAAACAGAAGTGTATTTATCACAGGAAAAGAAATCAGCCCTTGAAAACTTAACCGGCAGAAAAAGATTTTTTTGAAAAAATCCCTAAGCCCCGGGGTCACAATTTCATCAAAAATCTGACTTTCGGCAATTCACTCAAAAATGGTGCCAAACGGTTGAAAATGCTCCCCTGAAAGGTTTGGCAGTCGAAACAGAAGTGTATTTATCACAGGAAAAGAAATCAGCCCTTGAAAACTTAACCGGCAGAAAAAGATTTTTTTGAAAAAATCCCTAAGCCCCGGGGTCACAATTTCATCAAAAATCTGACTTTCGGCTATTCACTCAAAAATGGTGCCAAACGGTTGAAAATGCTCCCCTGAAAGGTTTGGCTGTAGAAACAGAAGTGTATTTATCACAGGAAAAGAAATCAGCCCTTGAAAACTTAACCGGCAGAAAAAGATTTTTTTGAAAAAATCCCTAAGCCCCGGGGTCACAATTTCATCAAAAATCTGACTTTCGGCAATTCACTCAAAAATGGTGCCAAACGGATGAAAATGCTCCCCTGAAAGGTTTGGCGGATGAAACAGAAGTGTATTTATCACAGGAAAAGAAATCAGCCCTCGACAACTTAACCGGCAGAAAAAGATTTTTTTGAAAAAATCGCTGAGCCCCGGGGTCACAATTTCATCAAAAATCTGACTTTCGGCAATTCACTCAAAAATGGTGCCAAACGGTTGCAAATACTCCCCTGAAAGATTTGGCGGTAAAACAGAAGGCTTTTTATCACAGGAAAAGAAATCAGCCCTCAACAACTTAAGCCGCGGAAAAATATTTTTTTGAAAAAATCCCTAAGCCCCGGGGTCACAATTTCATCAAAAATCTGACTTTCGGCAATTCACTCAAAAAGGATGCCAAACGGTTGCAAATGCTCCGCTGAAAGGTTTGGCGGTCGAAACAGAAGGGTATTTATCACAGGAAAAGAAATCAGCCCTCGACAACTTCAGCCGCGGAAAAATATTTTTTTGAAAAAATCCCTAAGCCCCGGGGTCACAATTTCATCAAAAATCTGACTTTCGGCAATTCACTCAAAAATGTTGCCAAACGGTTGCAAATGCTCCCCTGAAAGGTTTGGCAGTAAAACAGAAGGCTTTTTATCAAAGGAAAAGAAATCAGCCCTCGACAACTTAAGCGGCAGAGAAATATTTTTTTGAAAAAATCCCTAAGCCCCGGGGTCACAATTTCATCAAAAATCTGACTTTTGGCAATTCACTCAAAAATGGTGCCAAACGGTTGAAAATGCTCCCCTGAAAGGTTTGGCGGTAAAACAGAAGGCTTTTTTTTCACAGGAAAAGAAATCAGCCCTCGACAACTTAACCTGCAGAAAAAGATTTTTTTGAAAAAATCCCTAAGCCCCGGGGTCACAATTTCATCAAAAATCTGACTTTCGGCAATTCACTCAAAAAGGATGCCAAACGGTTGCAAATGCTCCGCTGAAAGGTTTGGCGGTCGAAACAGAAGGGTATTTATCACAGGAAAAGAAATCAGCCCTCGACAACTTAAGCCGCGGAAAAATATTTTTTTGAAAAAATCCCTAAGCCCCGGGGTCACAATTTCATCAAAAATCTGACTTTCGGCAATTCACTCAAAAATGGTGCCAAACCTTTGAAAATGCTCCCATGAAAGGTTTGGCGGTCGAAACAGAAGGGTATTTATCACAGGAAAAGAAATAAGCCCTCGACAACTTAAGCGGCAGAAAAAGATTTTTTTGACAAAATCCCAAACCCCGGGGTCAAAATTTCATCAAAAATCTGACTTTCAGCAATTCACTCAAAAATGGTGCCAAACGCTTGAAAATGCTCCCCTGAAAGGTTTGGCGGTCGAAACAGAAGGGTATTTATCACAGCAAAAAAAATCAGCCCTCGACAACATAACCGGCAGAAAAAGATTTTTTTGAAAAAATCCCTAAGCCCCGGGGTCACAATATCTTCAAAAATCTGGCTTTCGGCAACTCTCTCAAAAATACTGCCTAACGGTTGCAAATGCTCCATTGAGTGGTTTGGCAGTCGAAACAGAAGGCTTTTTATCACAGCAAAAGAAATCAGCCCTCGACAACTTAACCGGCAGAAAAAGATTTTTTTGAAAAAATCCCTAAGCCCCGGGGTCACAATTTCATCAAAAATCTGACTTTCGGCAATTCACTCAAAAATGGTGCCAAACGGATGAAAATGCTCCCCTGAAAGGTTTGGCGGTCGAAATAGAAGTGTATTTATCACAGGAAAAGAAATCAGCCCTCGACAGCTTAACCGGCAGAAAAAGATTTTTTTTGAAAAAAACCCTAAGCCCCGGGGTCACAATTTCATCAAAAATCTGACTTTCGGCAATTCACTCAAAAATGGTGCCAAACGGTTGCAAATACTCCCCTGAAATGTTTGGCGGTAAAACAGAAGGCTTTTTATCACAGGAAAAGAAATCAGCCCTCGACAACTTAACCGGCAGAAAAAGAATAGAATATCATTTATTACGGCCATAGGCCCATACAGGTAAAAACAACACATAAATAACAGCTTGTGCCGTAAGGAGAAAAAAAAAAGCAATCGCTAAAACACTACTATAACAATAAAATACTATGAAATGGAAAGGCATACTACGCCTTAATTAGCTTGTAGAGCTCCTTGGCGTCGCTTTTGGGAAAGGACAGCAACTAGGAACCTAGCCACCTTCAGGGTCGTGTGGGTATCCTTGTCCTGCAAGATTTGGGCAAGGTGGAATTTTGGTGGGGTACCCTCTAGTTTCTGTATGATTGATCCCAACAAATTTGCCCGTAGCACATTAAACAAGGGGCAAGTGAACATAATGTGCTGGAGCGACTCCGGCGACACCTTATCACATTCGCACACGGCGGGGGCTTGACCCTTTGAGAACCTATGTCTCAGGACATTGGAGGGAAAAACGTTAAACCTCGCTTTGGTGAAGGCCAGTCTATGTGCAACAGTCGAAAGGGAGGAGAGGTATGATGGAACGCAGTAAGTTAAAGTGATACCAATGTTCTGGGGCGAACAAACACCTCCCCCCAGCGTATAATTTCGCTGTAAATCGATGTCATCCAATCTTTGGCGGATCAGTCTCTGAGCAGTGATTTGGTCTAGTTTTAGGGAATCTGAGGGAGAGATTCCATAACTCAGGAGTTTGGCATGAATTCTGCTAGTCCAAAGGCTGGAGAATTCATCTCGCCATAAGCATTGGGCAAGGTAATGGTTTGGTAATCTATGCCACAATGATAACCAGTAATTGAAGACTTGCTTCCACAGACAAGTTTCTAGGGATGCGACCTTCAATTCTAGTCGCATGGCTGCGTTGCTTACGCACAGGGGGAGCATTAGGAGCCGACGTAGGAATTGGCTTTGCAGAGTCTCAAGGGGAGCAAGATCTGTCATCACGGCCCAGAGCGGGGCAGCATAAGCAAGCACGGCAACCACTTTTGCCTTGAACACCTTTAGGGCCGAGGGAACATGCAAAGCTCCGTCCGAAAAGAAGAATCGGAGGAGCGCATATGACAAGGTTTTGGCCTTATTAAGTAGGTGTTGAATGTGAGCTTTCCACCCCAAATTGTATTGAAAAATGACTCCTAGGTATTGAAATTTTAGGACTTGCTCTATTTTTGCCCCACCAAGCTTCCATTTGTATAATCTCCGGCTTCTGGAGAAGATCAGGATCTTAGACTTGGCATGGTTGATGGTTAATTGATTGAGTTGACAATACGTGGCAAAGATCTTCAGAGCTCTGGTTAGTCCAACACGTGTATAGGATAGAATTACCGCGTCGTCCGCATATAAAAGGAGTGGGCAGCGGTAATCCGCTAGTCTAGGCGCGTGTGTACTTGGAGATGAGTTGACTAGGGGTGCTCGCATGTCGCTGATGAATAGGTTGAATAGGCAGGGAGCCAATATACATCCTTGGCGCACTCCCTTGTTTATTGGTATCGAGTTTGTAAGGTCGCCCGCTGGAGTGAATCTCACTCTGGCAAGGGTACCTTCGTGGAGCTGGCTTATGAGCCATAAGAGTCTTCTATCAATGCCCTGTTTCGCAAGTTTCTCCCAAAGAATATTTCTAGGAACGCTGTCAAAGGCTGCCTTTAGATCTAAGAAGGCAGCACAGAGGTAGCCCCGGGGGGGGGAGGAGTACTTCCGTGCCAGATGATAAAGAACTATCGCATGATCGGTTGTAGAGCGTTTAGTTCTGAACCCTGCTTGTTCATGGCCAATCTGGTTAGTCTCATCTACCCATCGCAATAATTTAGTCATCAAAAAGCTGGCATAAATTTTCCCTATAATCGAAAGGAGGCTGATGTTACGGTAGTTTTCCGGCTCCGTTGGAGAACCTTTTTTATGAATTGGTACAATAATGGCCTCCTTCCATGTTTTGGGGATGAGACCGGAAGCGTTGATTGCATCGAAGGTTTTGGCCAAGATGCCGGCCCACCATTGTGGGTGTAGTTTGATGGCTTCAGCAGGGATCAGGTCGGGCCCAGGGGCTTTGCCCGGTTTCAGCTGAGCTATTAACTTGGCTATTTCATCAGGATCGGTGGGAGGCCAAATAGGTAGGTGGGTAAACAGGTGCATCAGATGGTCGGAGGGAGCATCTGCCTGTGAGAAGCATTTCTTCAGGAACCGTTCCCATGTCGGTGCAGAGATGACTGTCCTTGGGGAATTCCTCCCCCTTCTGTTAATCAAAGACCAGAATTCCCTGGATCTGTGTGGTTTTGAAGCAGTAATCAGAGCCTGCCAACGATTATGTTGCCACTCACGCTTGGCAATTATCTGCGTGCGTTTGTAAACTTGCTTGGCTTGTGCATAGCTAGCTGGCAGAGTAGATGCATCAGAGGTCTTGTATGCATTATATATAGCACGGAGGCGCTGTCTTGCTTGTTTGCACTGAGAATTATACCAGGGAGCACCGTGAGTATACTCGTTTCGATTTAAATTTTTGGGTGGTAACCTGAAGAAGGACGTAAGATCAGTCATATGATGGTAGAAGCGCTTCAATACTATGCTATGCTCGTCTGAGGCAGAGCCTATGTTGGGATAGGGCCCGAGGATTTCTTTTTGAAAGAATTCCAGGTACTTTTGAGCCTGTGTCTCCGACCATTTGATTCCTCTTACTTGGAAAGATTCGTTGGTTACCATCTGAGTCGCATGTCTATGAGCCTCCGGCTGCCAGTTCAGGGAAAGCTTAGCAACAAGGGGAAGGTGATCACTAAATTGTACATTCTCGATCTTAAAAGTGGAAATACACTTAAATAGATCCCTAGAGACCAACAGGTAATCAAGGACGCTGTTTGATTTAACGCTCAGGTGGGTGAAATCCCCTGGAATATCGGGGAGGCATGTGCCATTTAAGGGGACCAAATTCAAACGGATGGCCATTTGATAGAGGAGTACTCCAGCCTCGTTTACTCTGTGGTCCTTAGAAGTTCTCTTCATGATGTGTTCCAGGTCATAATTATCAAGGTTTGGGGTAACCCACCATTTGGCTTTGGTCAACGAGTCCCAATTTGCTGCCGTACGGGCATTAAAATCACCACCAATTATGGCCGGGGTGTTAGGAAACTTAACATAGCATGAAAGCAAATGCTCTTCTAGCGAGCCCCATTTAGAGCCCAGTTCAAGGGAAGAACCCCCAGGTGGCAAGTAAACATTTGTAACTAGGAGCGAGATCTTTTCCCCCGCAATCAGCCCGGTAAGGGCGTAGGGAGGCAAGGCCTGTACTAGAGTAAATTTGGAATGTAGGTTGAGGGAGATGCCTATTATTAGGCCCCCTTTAGGGCGGCCTCCTTTCAGGGAGGGGCAGGCAGGGAGTTCTAGAAGCTCAAAGCCATTTAGCACAATTTTTTCTACTTCCCACGATTCTTGGAACAAAATGATATGAAACCGATTGATATACTCCAAGAATTCTGGCTCATGTTTTTTTTCCCCTCCAGCCCGCAATGTTCCAGCTGAGGACTGATAGGGGGGAGTTCCTGTTGTGTTCAATTCGCTGTCATTTC
This sequence comes from Podarcis filfolensis, assembly GCF_964270895.1. Taxonomy (NCBI): domain Eukaryota; kingdom Metazoa; phylum Chordata; class Lepidosauria; order Squamata; family Lacertidae; genus Podarcis; species Podarcis filfolensis. The sequence continues at coordinate 13,023,641 of NC_139612.1, forward strand.
GGGGAGAGAAGTGGGTCCTTTGGAGGCAGGGCAGACCCCACAAAAAAGTCAGTTATTTTACTCTGCATGGCAGGCACCTGCTGGAGGTACCTAATCTTGGAGTTGGTAGTGGGGTGTTCAGACTGGGACAACAGAGCGGGTCTCCCGCTGGCTAACCCAAGGGTGGCCACTTCATTAGGAGGCTCCACGGGATTTGCAGAGACTGCCCCACCGCGAGGTCTGAAGGTCGCCAATGAAACCATTTGATTTATATGTCCGGCCGGGTCTTCAGTCAAATCCGGATCATTTTTTGATGTAGGTGGAACGCTCCCCTGACCTGATGCTAGCGAAGGTACTGGGGATGCTCGACGTACAGATACCGTTTGTATGTCGTGTCTGTGCCGCTCAGGAGAATATGAGGACTCCAATTCCGGCATTGATGGATTAGATGGTAAGGAATTGTTTTGGTGGAGGGGACTCTGAATTACACTCTTCAGCGGGGGACTCTTGGAGGGCGAGTCAAAATTTATCAGGAGTTGAGATGAAAGGCCAACTTGTGAGGCAAAACCTGGGTCTGCCAAGCGTTGATGGGCTTTGCCCACAGGTGGGGGAGGCATGGGTTTAGGAGCTGGACTGAGGTGTGGAAGTCTTCCTGCTTCCTTAGAACACGACTCCGAAAAGCTGGCATGGTTATCCTGAGAAGTGGGCAGGACTTTTCCGTTCTTCTGGACATATATGAGCTGATGGTTAAGTACTTCTAATCTATCAATTATTTCTTGTTGTTCCCTCGGTGGAAGGTTGCCAAAGGTGGCTAAAAGCTCTCTTTCCTCCGGCGGGGTCAGAGAATTACATGCGCCAGTGGATTCCTTTAGAGCTCGTGGGGACGTAGGGTAAGTCCAGTTTCGGTACGGATGGGTATCCTCCGGAAAAGGAGGCTCAATATCCCGAGATGCTCCCGACCTCTCCGACAGGGTCCGCTCCGTGCCGTAGTCGGCAAGTAGAAGGGGATGGATCATGCTATCCATAAAAACTCTTGTTGGGATGATATCGTACCTAGCCAAGAGTGATTTCTGCCTGATGATAGCTGAAGGGATCCTTGGAGAGTAAAACGCAAGCATCACTCTCTGTTGCCTGAGGTGCTGGTTCAAAGGTAATACTGCAATGAGATCGCATTGTGTGATTTCTATGTTTAGGAGGTTGCTTAGTTGCTTTTTAACCCCACCCAAGGTGAGCCACCTTGCTGACCCTACCCCGATATTTAGGCAGATTTTCTTAGGTTGCAGGGACAGTGCTTGATGTTTCAGTGCAGTATTTGGTTTATATTTAGGGATCTCACTTCCTTTTTTGGTTGAGTGTAAGGTCCTCTGGCACTTCATTTCCCCCGTATCTACAGTTGGTTTAGACATTGACCCGAGGTTGTCAATTTTCTGTTCAAGGCTAGATAGCTGGGAGGATAGGACATCAATCTTCTTGAATATGCAATTAAGGGTTCTGACCACCAGATGGAGATGTTCATGTTGTTCTAGTCTAGCGCAGTCCTCGGCTCTGGCGTCCTGCACCACCCCCAGTGGGGGGCTCCCTCTTCCTCCGAGCTTGCCGTCCGCAGTTTTAGTCTGGGGTAAAAATAATTCCTCTGGAGTTGACGTTGTTTCTGGAGACGTTAGAGGATAGAAACGGTTCTGAGTTTTCACCCTATAGCAGTGATCAGTGGGGATACACCATTTGCCAGACACGGGGGGGTCGGTTTTTGATTGTTTAGTTCTTGGGGAGGGCGAAACCTCGTCACAATCCCTTCGGCGTTTGCCTTGGCCCATCGTTGTGAGTCTTTTAAAATAGCAGTGCTTAGAAGGTAATAAAAGTGGTAAAAATAGAAATACAGCCGGGTGTGGGCCGGCGCAAAGCCAGAGAGACAAAGGTTGCTTCCAAGACTGCCGGAGAACACAGTTATCTGCTCGTTAAAGCTAATTTACGATGCAGGCTTACAGTTATCAGTTATCAGTAATGTGAGCTCCTGGCATGGGCTCCAACACCCTGGTACAATCTTCAGCAAGAGCTTGAAGGGCTGGGAGCCGCAGCACAAAGTTTAGGGCGGATTCGAAGTGAACTCCGGCAAATGCGTCTTACCTCGTCGCCTCCTTGCTTCTGCCTCACCACTTTCTTTCAGTCTTGAGTGGTCGTGAGACTGTGGAGAGACCCGGCGAGTGAGTGACGGAGGGGCAGAGCAGCGTCAAGGTTGCTGCTGCTCTAGGCAAGTAATTAAAACCAATTGCTGAGCTCCTTCGCCGTGGGAGTCACAGGCTTTCAAGATTGATGGTGTCGTCTATTGTTCCTTATCTTCAAGACGCTGACTCATCCGGCACTTTCTCTGCTCACAGCTCTACAATCTTCTGCTCTCAAGCTCCGGCTAAGGGAAGCAGTTGTAATTAAGAAAAATAAAAGAAAATAAAAATAAAATACTGGTCTAAAACGAGTTAAAACGAGATAAAATCAATTAAAACTCAGTTAAAATTTGTGGAGCTCTGGGGCTGACTGCTTAGCCTGCCGCCATCTTAACTCCAGGCAGAAAAAGATTTCTTTGAAAAAATCCCTAAGCCCCGGGGTCACAATTTCATCAAACATCTGACTTTCGGCAATTCACTCAAAAATGGTGCCAAACGGTTTAAAATGCTCCCCTGAAAGGTTTGGCGGTAAAACAGAAGGCTTTTTATCACAGTACAAGAAATCAGCCCTTGACAACTTAAGCGGCAGAAAAATATTTTTTTGAAAAAATCCCTAAGCCCCGGGGTCACAATTTCATCAAAAATCTGACTTTCGGCAATTCACTCAAAAATGGTGGCAAACGGTTGCAAATGCTCCCCTGACAGGTTTGGCGGTCGAAACAGAAGGCTTTTTATCACAGGAAAAGAAATCAGCCCTCGACAACTTAAACGGCAGAAAAAGATTTTTTTTGAAAAAATCCCTAAGCCCCGGGGTCACAATATCTTCAAAAATCTGGCTTTCGGCAACTCACTCAAAAATACTGCCAAACGGTTGCAAATGCTCCCTTGAGTAGTTTGGCGGTCGAAACAGAAGGCTTTTTATCACAGTACAAGTAATCAGCCCTCGACAACTGAACCGGCAGAAAAAGATTTTTTTGAAAAAATCCCTAAGCCCCGGGGTCACAATTTCATCAAAAATCTGACTTTTGGCAATTCACTCAAAAATGGTGCCAAACGGTTGAAAATGCTCCCCTGAAAGGTTTGGCGGTAAAACAGAAGGCTTTTTTTTCACAGGAAAAGAAATCAGCCCTGGACAACTTAAAATGCAGAAAAAGATTTTTTTGAAAAAATCCCTAATCCCCGGGGTCACAATTTCATCAAAAATCTGACTTTCGGCAATTCACTCAAAAAGGGTGCCAAACGGTTGCAAATGCTCCGCTGAAAGGTTTGGCGGTCGAAACAGAAGGGTATTTATCACAGGAAAATAAATCAGCCCTCGACAACTTAAGCCGCGGAAAAATATTTTTTTGAAAAAATCCCTAAGCCCCGGGGTCACAATTTCATCAAAAATCTGACTTTCGGCAATTCACTCAAAAATGGTGCCAAACCTTTGAAAATGCTCCCCTGAAAGGTTTGGCGGTCGAAACAGAAGGGTATTTATCACAGGAAAAGAAATAAGCCCTCGACAACTTAAGCAGCAGAAAAAGATTTTTTTGACAAAATCCCAAACCCCGGGGTCACAATTTCATCAAAAATCTGACTTTCAGAAATTCGGTCAAAAATGGTGCCAAACAGTTGAAAATGCTCCCCTGAAAGGTTTGGCGGTCGAAACAGAAGGATATTTATCACAGCAAAAGAAATCAGCCCTCGACAACATAACCGGCAGAAAAAGATTTTTTTGAAAAAATCCCTAAGCCCCGGGGTCACAATATCTTCAAAAATCTGGCTTTCGGCAACTCTCTCAAAAATACTGCCAAACGGTTGCAAATGCTCCCTTGAGTGGTTTGGCGGTCGAAACAGAAGGCTTTTTATCACAGCAAAAGAAATCAGCCCTCGACAACTTAACCGGCAGAAAAAGATTTTTTTGAAAAAATCCCGAAGCCCCGGGGTCACAATTTCATCAAAAATCTGACTTTCGTCAATTCACTCAAAAATGGTGCCAAACGGTTGAAAATGCTCCCCTGAAAGGTTTGGCAGTCGAAACAGAAGTGTATTTATCACAGGAAAAGAAATCAGCCCTTGAAAACTTAACCGGCAGAAAAAGATTTTTTTGAAAAAATCCCTAAGCCCCGGGGTCACAATTTCATCAAAAATCTGACTTTCGGCAATTCACTCAAAAATGGTGCCAAACGGATGAAAATGCTCCCCTGAAAGGTTTGGCGGTCGAAACAGAAGTGTATTTATCACAGGAAAAGAAATCAGCCCTCGACAGCTTAACCGGCAGAAAAAGATTTTTTTGAAAAAATCCCTAAGCCCCGGGGTCACAATTTCATCAAAAATCTGACTTTCGGCAATTCACTCAAAAATGGTGCCAAACGGTTGAAAATGCTCCCCTGAAAGGTTTGGCAGTCGAAACAGAAGTGTATTTATCACAGGAAAAGAAATCAGCCCTTGAAAACTTAACCGGCAGAAAAAGATTTTTTTGAAAAAATCCCTAAGCCCCGGGGTCACAATTTCATCAAAAATCTGACTTTCGGCAATTCACTCAAAAATGGTGCCAAACGGATGAAAATGCTCCCCTGAAAGGTTTGGCGGTCGAAACAGAAGTGTATTTATCACAGGAAAAGAAATCAGCCCTCGACAGCTTAACCGGCAGAAAAAGATTTTTTTGAAAAATTCCCTAAGCCCCGGGGTCACAATTTCATAAAAAATCTGACTTTCGGCAATTCACTCAAAATTGCTGCCAAACGGTTGCAAATACTCCCCTGAAAGGTTTGGCGGTAAAACAGAAGGCTTTTTATCACAGGAAAAGAAATCATCCCTCGACAACTTAACCGGCAGAAAAAGATTTCTTTGAAAAAATCCCTAAGCCCCGGGGTCACAATTTCATCAAACATCTGACTTTCGGCAATTCACTCAAAAATGGTGCCAAACGGTTGAAAATGCTCCCCTGAAAGGTTTGGTGGTCGAAACAGAAGGGTATTTATCACAGCAAAAGAAATCAGCCCTCGACAACATAACCGGCAGAAAAAGATTTTTTTGAAAAAATCCCTAAGCCCCGGGGTCACAATATCTTCAAAAATCTGGCTTTCGGCAACTCTCTCAAAAATACTGCCAAACGGTTGCAAATGCTCCATTGAGTGGTTTGGCGGTCGAAACAGAAGGCTTTTTATCACAGCAAAAGAAATCAGCCCTCGACAACTTAACCGGCAGAAAAAGATTTTTTTGAAAAAATCCCTAAGCCCCGGGGTCACAATTTCATCAAAAATCTGACTTTCGGCAATTCACTCGAAAATTGTGCCAAACGGTTGAAAATGCTCCCCTGAAAGGTTTGGCAGTCGAAACAGAAGTGTATTTATCACAGGAAAAGAAATCAGCCCTTGAAAACTTAACCGGCAGAAAAAGATTTTTTTGAAAAAATCCCTAAGCCCCGGGGTCACAATTTCATCAAAAATCTGACTTTCGGCAATTCACTCAAAAATGGTGCCAAACGGATGAAAATGCTCCCCTGAAAGGTTTGGCAGTCGAAACAGAAGTGTATTTATCACAGGAAAAGAAATCAGCCCTCGACAGCTTAACCGGCAGAAAAAGATTTTTTTGAAAAAATCCCTAAGCCCCGGGGTCACAATTTCATCAAAAATCTGACTTTCGGCAATTCACTCAAAAATGGTGCCAAACGGTTGAAAATGCTCCCCTGAAAGGTTTGGCAGTCGAAACAGAAGTGTATTTATCACAGGAAAAGAAATCAGCCCTTGAAAACTTAACCGGCAGAAAAAGATTTTTTTGAAAAAATCCCTAAGCCCCGGGGTCACAATTTCATCAAAAATCTGACTTTCGGCAATTCACTCAAAAATGATGCCAACCGGTTGAAAATGCTCCCCTGAAAGGTTTGGCAGTCGAAACAGAAGTGTATTTATCACAGCAAAAGAAATCAGCCCTTGAAAACTTAACCGGCAGAAAAAGATTTTTTTGAAAAAATCCCTAAGCCCCGGGGTCACAATTTCATCAAAAATCTGACTTTCGGCAATTCACTCAAAAATGGTGCCAATCGGATGAAAATGCTCCCCTGAAAGGTTCGGCGGTCGAAACAGAAGTGTATTTATCACAGGAAAAGAAATCAGCCCTCGACAGCTTAACCGGCAGAAAAAGATTTTTTTGAAAAATTCCCTAAGCCCCGGGGTCACAATTTCATAAAAAATCTGACTTTCGGCAATTCACTCAAAATTGGTGCCAAACGGTTGCAAATACTCCCCTGAAAGGTTTGGCGGTAAAACAGAAGGCTTTTTATCACAGGAAAAGAAATCAGCCCTCGACAACTTAACCGGCAGAAAAAGATTTCTTTGAAAAAATCCCTAAGCCCCGGGGTCACAATTTCATCAAACATCTGACTTTCGGTAATTCACTCGAAAATTGTGCCAAACGGTTGAAAATGCTCCCCTGAAAGGTTTGGCAGTCGAAACAGAAGTGTATTTATCACAGGAAAAGAAATCAGCCCTTGAAAACTTAACCGGCAGAAAAAGATTTTTTTGAAAAAATCCCTAAGCCCCGGGGTCACAATTTCATCAAAAATCTGACTTTCGGCAATTCACTCAAAAATGGTGCCAAACGGATGAAAATGCTCCCCTGAAAGGTTTGGCAGTCGAAACAGAAGTGTATTTATCACAGGAAAAGAAATCAGCCCTCGACAGCTTAACCGGCAGAAAAAGATTTTTTTGAAAAAATCCCTAAGCCCCGGGGTCACAATTTCATCAAAAATCTGACTTTCGGCAATTCACTCAAAAATGGTGCCAACCGGTTGAAAATGCTCCCCTGAAAGGTTTGGCAGTCGAAACAGAAGTGTATTTATCACAGCAAAAGAAATCAGCCCTTGAAAACTTAACCGGCAGAAAAAGATTTTTTTGAAAAAATCCCTAAGCCCCGGGGTCACAATTTCATCAAAAATCTGACTTTCGGCAATTCACTCAAAAATGGTGCCAAACGGATGAAAATGCTCCCCTGAAAGGTTTGGCGGTCGAAACAGAAGTGTATTTATCACAGGAAAAGAAATCAGCCCTTGAAAACTTAACCGGCAGAAAAAGATTTTTTTGAAAAAATCCCTAACCCCCAGGGCCACAATTTCATCAAAAATCTGACTTTCGGCAATTCACTCAAAAATGGTGCCAAACGGATGAAAATGCTCCCCTGAAAGGTTTGGCGGTCGAAACAGAAGTGTATTTATCACAGGAAAAGAAATCAGCCCTCGACAGCTTAACCGGCAGAAAAAGATTTTTTTGAAAAATTCCCTAAGCCCCGGGGTCACAATTTCATAAAAAATCTGACTTTCGGCAATTCATTCAAAATTGGTGCCAAACGGTTGTAAATACTCCCCTGAAAGGTTTGGCGGTAAAACAGAAGGCTTTTTATCACAGGAAAAGAAATCAGCCCTCGACAACTTAACCGGCAGAAAAAGATTTCTTTGAAAAAATCCCTAAGCCCCGGGGTCACAATTTCATCAAACATCTGACTTTCGGCAATTCACTCAAAAATGGTGCCAAACGGTTGAAAATGCTCCCCTGAAAGGTTTGGTGGTCGAAACAGAAGGGTCTTTATCATAGCAAAAGAAATCAGCCCTCGACAACATAACCGGCAGAAAAAGATTTTTTTGAAAAAATCCCTAAGCCCCGGGGTCACAATATCTTCAAAAATCTGGCTTTCGGCAACTCTCTCAAAAATACTGCCAAACGGTTGCAAATGCTCCATTGAGTGGTTTGGCGGTCGAAACAGAAGGCTTTTTATCACAGCAAAAGAAATCAGCCCTCGACAACTTAACCGGCAGAAAAAGATTTTTTTGAAAAAATCCCTAAGCCCCGGGGTCACAATTTCATCAAAAATCTGACTTTCGGCAATTCACTCAAAAATGGTGCCAAACGGATGAAAATGCTCCCCTGAAAGGTTTGGCAGTCGAAACAGAAGTGTATTTATCACAGGAAAAGAAATCAGCCCTCGACAGCTTAACCGGCAGAAAAAGATTTTTTTGAAAAAATCCCTAAGCCCCGGGGTCACAATTTCATCAAAAATCTGACTTTCGGCAATTCACTCAAAAATGGTGCCAAACGGTTGAAAATGCTCCCCTGAAAGGTTTGGCAGTCGAAACAGAAGTGTATTTATCACAGGAAAAGAAATCAGCCCTTGAAAACTTAACCGGCAGAAAAAGATTTTTTTGAAAAAATCCCTAAGCCCCGGGGTCACAATTTCATCAAAAATCTGACTTTCGGCAATTCACTCAAAAATGATGCCAACCGGTTGAAAATGCTCCCCTGAAAGGTTTGGCAGTCGAAACAGAAGTGTATTTATCACAGCAAAAGAAATCAGCCCTTGAAAACTTAACCGGCAGAAAAAGATTTTTTTGAAAAAATCCCTAAGCCCCGGGGTCACAATTTCATCAAAAATCTGACTTTCGGCAATTCACTCAAAAATGGTGCCAATCGGATGAAAATGCTCCCCTGAAAGGTTCGGCGGTCGAAACAGAAGTGTATTTATCACAGGAAAAGAAATCAGCCCTCGACAGCTTAACCGGCAGAAAAAGATTTTTTTGAAAAATTCCCTAAGCCCCGGGGTCACAATTTCATAAAAAATCTGACTTTTGGCAATTCACTCAAAATTGGTGCCAAACGGTTGCAAATACTCCCCTGAAAGGTTTGGCGGTAAAACAGAAGGCTTTTTATCACAGGAAAAGAAATCAGCCCTCGACAACTTAACCGGCAGAAAAAGATTTCTTTGAAAAAATCCCTAAGCCCCGGGGTCACAATTTCATCAAACATCTGTCTTTCGGTAATTCACTCGAAAATTGTGCCAAACGGTTGAAAATGCTCCCCTGAAAGGTTTGGCAGTCGAAACAGAAGTGTATTTATCACAGGAAAAGAAATCAGCCCTTGAAAACTTAACCGGCAGAAAAAGATTTTTTTGAAAAAATCCCTAAGCCCCGGGGTCACAATTTCATCAAAAATCTGACTTTCGGCAATTCACTCAAAAATGGTGCCAAACGGATGAAAATGCTCCCCTGAAAGGTTTGGCAGTCGAAACAGAAGTGTATTTATCACAGGAAAAGAAATCAGCCCTCGACAGCTTAACCGGCAGAAAAAGATTTTTTTGAAAAAATCCCTAAGCCCCGGGGTCACAATTTCATCAAAAATCTGACTTTCGGCAATTCACTCAAAAATGGTGCCAACCGGTTGAAAATGCTCCCCTGAAAGGTTTGGCAGTCGAAACAGAAGTGTATTTATCACAGCAAAAGAAATCAGCCCTTGAAAACTTAACCGGCAGAAAAAGATTTTTTTGAAAAAATCCCTAAGCCCCGGGGTCACAATTTCATCAAAAATCTGACTTTCGGCAATTCACTCAAAAATGGTGCCAAACGGATGAAAATGCTCCCCTGAAAGGTTTGGCGGTCGAAACAGAAGTGTATTTATCACAGGAAAAGAAATCAGCCCTCGACAGCTTAACCGGCAGAAAAAGATTTTTTTGAAAAAATCCCTAAGCCCCGGGGTCACAATTTCATCAAAAATCTGACTTTCGGCAATTCACTCAAAAATGGTGCCAAACGGTTGAAAATGCTCCCCTGAAAGGTTTGGCAGTCGAAACAGAAGTGTATTTATCACAGGAAAAGAAATCAGCCCTTGAAAACTTAACCGGCAGAAAAAGATTTTTTTGAAAAAATCCCTAACCCCCAGGGCCACAATTTCATCAAAAATCTGACTTTCGGCAATTCACTCAAAAATGGTGCCAAACGGATGAAAATGCTCCCCTGAAAGGTTTGGCGGTCGAAACAGAAGTGTATTTATCACAGGAAAAGAAATCAGCCCTCGACAGCTTAACCGGCAGAAAAAGATTTTTTTGAAAAATTCCCTAAGCCCCGGGGTCACAATTTCATAAAAAATCTGACTTTCGGCAATTCATTCAAAATTGGTGCCAAACGGTTGCAAATACTCCCCTGAAAGGTTTGGCGGTAAAACAGAAGGCTTTTTATCACAGGAAAAGAAATCAGCCCTCGACAACTTAACCGGCAGAAAAAGATTTCTTTGAAAAAATCCCTAAGCCCCGGGGTCACAATTTCATCAAACATCTGACTTTCGGCAATTCACTCAAAAATGGTGCCAAACGGTTGAAAATGCTCCCCTGAAAGGTTTGGTGGTCGAAACAGAAGGGTCTTTATCATAGCAAAAGAAATCAGCCCTCGACAACATAACCGGCAGAAAAAGATTTTTTTGAAAAAATCCCTAAGCCCCGGGGTCACAATATCTTCAAAAATCTGGCTTTCGGCAACTCTCTCAAAAATACTGCCAAACGGTTGCAAATGCTCCATTGAGTGGTTTGGCGGTCGAAACAGAAGGCTTTTTATCACAGCAAAAGAAATCAGCCCTCGACAACTTAACCGGCAGAAAAAGATTTTTTTGAAAAAATCCCTAAGCCCCGGGGTCACAATTTCATCAAAAATCTGACTTTCGGCAATTCACTCGAAAATTGTGCCAAACGGTTGAAAATGCTCCCCTGAAAGGTTTGGCAGTCGAAACAGAAGTGTATTTATCACAGGAAAAGAAATCAGCCCTTGAAAACTTAACCGGCAGAAAAAGATTTTTTTGAAAAAATCCCTAAGCCCCGGGGTCACAATTTCATCAAAAATCTGACTTTCGGCAATTCACTCAAAAATGGTGCCAAACGGATGAAAATGTTCCCCTGAAAGGTTTGGCAGTCGAAACAGAAGTGTATTTATCACAGGAAAAGAAATCAGCCCTCGACAACTTAACCGGCAGAAAAAGATTTTTTTGAAAAAATCCCTAAGCCCCGGGGTCACAATTTCATCAAAAATCTGACTTTCGGCAATTCACTCAAAAATGGTGCCAAACGGTTGAAAATGCTCCCCTGAACGGTTTGGCAGTCGAAACAGAAGTGTATTTATCACAGGAAAAGAAATCAGCCCTTGAAAACTTAACCGGCAGAAAAAGATTTTTTTGAAAAAATCCCTAAGCCCCGGGGTCACAATTTCATCAAAAATCTGACTTTCGGCAATTCACTCAAAAATGGTGCCAACCGGTTGAAAATGCTCCCCTGAAAGGTTTGGCAGTCGAAACAGAAGTGTATTTATCACAGCAAAAGAAATCAGCCCTTGAAAACTTAACCGGCAGAAAAAGATTTTTTTGAAAAAATCCCTAAGCCCCGGGGTCACAATTTCATCAAAAATCTGACTTTCGGCAATTCACTCAAAAATGGTGCCAAACGGTTGCAAATACTCCCCTGAAAGGTTTGGCGGTCGAAACAGAAGTGTATTTATCACAGGAAAGGAAATCAGCCCTCGACAGCTTAACCGGCAGAAAAAGATTTTTTTGAAAAAATCCCTAAGCCCCGGGGTCACAATTTCATCAAAAATCTGACTTTCGGCAATTCACTCAAAAATGGTGCCAAACGGTTGAAAATGCTCCCCTGAAAGGTTTGGCAGTCGAAACAGAAGTGTATTTATCACAGGAAAAGAAATCAGCCCTTGAAAACTTAACCGGCAGAAAAAGATTTTTTTGAAAAAATCCCTAACCCCCAGGACCACAATTTCATCAAAAATCTGACTTTCGGCAATTCACTCAAAAATGGTGCCAAACGGATGAAAATGCTCCCCTGAAAGGTTTGGCAGTCGAAACAGAAGTGTATTTATCACAGGAAAAGAAATCAGCCCTCGACAGCTTAACCGGCAGAAAAAGATTTTTTTGAAAAAATCCCTAAGCCCCGGGGTCACAATTTCATCAAAAATCTGACTTTCGGCAATTCACTCAAAAATGGTGCCAACCGGTTGAAAATGCTCCCCTGAAAGGTTTGGCAGTCGAAACAGAAGTGTATTTATCACAGCAAAAGAAATCAGCCCTTGAAAACTTAACCGGCAGAAAAAGATTTTTTTGAAAAAATCCCTAAGCCCCGGGGTCACAATTTCATCAAAAATCTGACTTTCGGCAATTCACTCAAAAATGGTGCCAAACGGATGAAAATGCTCCCCTGAAAGGTTTGGCGGTCGAAACAGAAGTGTATTTATCACAGGAAAAGAAATCAGCCCTCGACAGCTTAACCGGCAGAAAAAGATTTTTTTGAAAAAATCCCTAAGCCCCGGGGTCACAATTTCATCAAAAATCTGACTTTCGGCAATTCACTCAAAAATGGTGCCAAACGGTTGAAAATGCTCCCCTGAAAGGTTTGGCAGTCGAAACAGAAGTGTATTTATCACAGGAAAAGAAATCAGCCCTTGAAAACTTAACCGGCAGAAAAAGATTTTTTTGAAAAAATCCCTAACCCCCAGGGCCACAATTTCATCAAAAATCTGACTTTCGGCAATTCACTCAAAAATGGTGCCAAACGGATGAAAATGCTCCCCTGAAAGGTTTGGCGGTCGAAACAGAAGTGTATTTATCACAGGAAAAGAAATCAGCCCTCGACAGCTTAACCGGCAGAAAAAGATTTTTTTGAAAAATTCCCTAAGCCCCGGGGTCACAATTTCATAAAAAATCTGACTTTCGGCAATTCATTCAAAATTGGTGCCAAACGGTTGCAAATACTCCCCTGAAAGGTTTGGCGGTAAAACAGAAGGCTTTTTATCACAGGAAAAGAAATCAGCCCTCGACAACTTAACCGGCAGAAAAAGATTTCTTTGAAAAAATCCCTAAGCCCCGGGGTCACAATTTCATCAAACATCTGACTTTCGGCAATTCACTCAAAAATGGTGCCAAACGGTTGAAAATGCTCCCCTGAAAGGTTTGGTGGTCGAAACAGAAGGGTCTTTATCATAGCAAAAGAAATCAGCCCTCGACAACATAACCGGCAGAAAAAGATTTTTTTGAAAAAATCCCTAAGCCCCGGGGTCACAATATCTTCAAAAATCTGGCTTTCGGCAACTCTCTCAAAAATACTGCCAAACGGTTGCAAATGCTCCATTGAGTGGTTTGGCGGTCGAAACAGAAGGCTTTTTATCACAGCAAAAGAAATCAGCCCTCGACAACTTAACCGGCAGAAAAAGATTTTTTTGAAAAAATCCCTAAGCCCCGGGGTCACAATTTCATCAAAAATCTGACTTTCGGCAATTCACTCGAAAATTGTGCCAAACGGTTGAAAATGCTCCCCTGAAAGGTTTGGCAGTCGAAACAGAAGTGTATTTATCACAGGAAAAGAAATCAGCCCTTGAAAACTTAACCGGCAGAAAAAGATTTTTTTGAAAAAATCCCTAAGCCCCGGGGTCACAATTTCATCAAAAATCTGACTTTCGGCAATTCACTCAAAAATGGTGCCAAACGGATGAAAATGTTCCCCTGAAAGGTTTGGCAGTCGAAACAGAAGTGTATTTATCACAGGAAAAGAAATCAGCCCTCGACAACTTAACCGGCAGAAAAAGATTTTTTTGAAAAAATCCCTAAGCCCCGGGGTCACAATTTCATCAAAAATCTGACTTTCGGCAATTCACTCAAAAATGGTGCCAAACGGTTGAAAATGCTCCCCTGAACGGTTTGGCAGTCGAAACAGAAGTGTATTTATCACAGGAAAAGAAATCAGCCCTTGAAAACTTAACCGGCAGAAAAAGATTTTTTTGAAAAAATCCCTAAGCCCCGGGGTCACAATTTCATCAAAAATCTGACTTTCGGCAATTCACTCAAAAATGGTGCCAACCGGTTGAAAATGCTCCCCTGAAAGGTTTGGCAGTCGAAACAGAAGTGTATTTATCACAGCAAAAGAAATCAGCCCTTGAAAACTTAACCGGCAGAAAAAGATTTTTTTGAAAAAATCCCTAAGCCCCGGGGTCACAATTTCATCAAAAATCTGACTTTCGGCAATTCACTCAAAAATGGTGCCAAACGGTTGCAAATACTCCCCTGAAAGGTTTGGCGGTCGAAACAGAAGTGTATTTATCACAGGAAAGGAAATCAGCCCTCGACAGCTTAACCGGCAGAAAAAGATTTTTTTGAAAAAATCCCTAAGCCCCGGGGTCACAATTTCATCAAAAATCTGACTTTCGGCAATTCACTCAAAAATGGTGCCAAACGGTTGAAAATGCTCCCCTGAAAGGTTTGGCAGTCGAAACAGAAGTGTATTTATCACAGGAAAAGAAATCAGCCCTTGAAAACTTAACCGGCAGAAAAAGATTTTTTTGAAAAAATCCCTAACCCCCAGGACCACAATTTCATCAAAAATCTGACTTTCGGCAATTCACTCAAAAATGGTGCCAAACGGATGAAAATGCTCCCCTGAAAGGTTTGGCGGTCGAAACAGAAGTGTATTTATCACAGGAAAAGAAATCAGCCCTCGACAGCTTAACCGGCAGAAAAAGATTTTTTTGAAAAAATCCCTAATCCCCGGGGTCACAATTTCATCAAAAATCTGACTTTCGGCAATTCACTCAAAAATGGAGCCAAACGGTTGAAAATGCTCCCCTGAAAGGTTTGGCAGTCGAAACAGAAGTGTATTTATCACAGGAAAAGAAATCAGCCCTTGAAAACTTAACCGGCAGAAAAAGATTTTTTTGAAAAAATCCCTAATCCCCGGGGTCACAATTTCATCAAAAATCTGACTTTCGGCAATTCACTCAAAAATGGAGCCAAACGGATGAAAATGCTCCCCTGAAAGGTTTGGCAGTCGAAACAGAAGTGTATTTATCACAGGAAAAGAAATCAGCCCTTGAAAACTTAACCGGCAGAAAAAGATTTTTTTGAAAAAATCCCTAAGCCCCGGGGTCACAATTTCATCAAAAATCTGACTTTCGGCAATTCACTCAAAAATGGTGCCAATCGGATGAAAATGCTCCCCTGAAAGGTTCGGCGGTCGAAACAGAAGTGTATTTATCACAGGAAAAGAAATCAGCCCTCGACAGCTTAACCGGCAGAAAAAGATTTTTTTGAAAAATTCCCTAAGCCCCGGGGTCACAATTTCATCAAAAATCTGACTTTCGGCAATTCACTCAAAATTGGTGCCAAACGGTTGCAAATACTCCCCTGAAAGGTTTGGCGGTAAAACAGAAGGCTTTTTATCACAGGAAAAGAAATCAGCCCTCGACAACTTAACCGGCAGAAAAAGATTTCTTTGAAAAAATCCCTAAGCCCCGGGGTCACAATTTCATCAAACATCTGACTTTCGGCAATTCACTCAAAAATGGTGCCAAACGGTTGAAAATGCTCCCCTGAAAGGTTTGGTGGTCGAAACAGAAGGGTATTTATCACAGCAAAAGAAATCAGCCCTCGACAACATAACCGGCAGAAAAAGATTTTTTTGAAAAAATCCCTAAGCCCCGGGGTCACAATATCTTCAAAAATCTGGCTTTCGGCAACTCTCTCAAAAATACTGCCAAACGGTTGCAAATGCTCCATTGAGTGGTTTGGCGGTCGAAACAGAAGGCTTTTTATCACAGCAAAAGAAATCAGCCCTCGACAACTTAACCGGCAGAAAAAGATTTTTTTGAAAAAATCCCTAAGCCCCGGGGTCACAATTTCATCAAAAATCTGACTTTCGGCAATTCACTCGAAAATTGTGCCAAACGGTTGAAAATGCTCCCCTGAAAGGTTTGGCAGTCGAAACAGAAGTGTATTTATCACAGGAAAAGAAATCAGCCCTTGAAAACTTAACCGGCAGAAAAAGATTTTTTTGAAAAAATCCCTAAGCCCCGGGGTCACAATTTCATCAAAAATCTGACTTTCGGCAATTCACTCAAAAATGGTGCCAAACGGATGAAAATGCTCCCCTGAAAGGTTTGGCAGTCGAAACAGAAGTGTATTTATCACAGGAAAAGAAATCAGCCCTCGACAGCTTAACCGGCAGAAAAAGATTTTTTTGAAAAAATCCCTAAGCCCCGGGGTCACAATTTCATCAAAAATCTGACTTTCGGAAATTCACTCAAAAATGGTGCCAAACGGTTGAAAATGCTCCCCTGAACGGTTTGGCAGTCGAAACAGAAGTGTATTTATCACAGGAAAAGAAATCAGCCCTTGAAAACTTAACCGGCAGAAAAAGATTTTTTTGAAAAAATCCCTAAGCCCCGGGGTCACAATTTCATCAAAAATCTGACTTTCGGCAATTCACTCAAAAATGGTGCCAACCGGTTGAAAATGCTCCCCTGAAAGGTTTGGCAGTCGAAACAGAAGTGTATTTATCACAGGAAAAGAAATCAGCCCTTGAAAACTTAACCGGCAGAAAAAGATTTTTTTGAAAAAATCCCTAACCCCCAGGGCCACAATTTCATCAAAAATCTGACTTTCGGCAATTCACTCAAAAATGGTGCCAAACGGATGAAAATGCTCCCCTGAAAGGTTTGGCGGTCGAAACAGAAGTGTATTTATCACAGGAAAAGAAATCAGCCCTCGACAGCTTAACAGGCAGAAAAAGATTTTTTTGAAAAAATCCCTAATCCCCGGGGTCACAATTTCATCAAAAATCTGACTTTCGGCAATTCACTCAAAAATGGAGCCAAACGGTTGAAAATGCTCCCCTGAAAGGTTTGGCAGTCGAAACAGAAGTGTATTTATCACAGGAAAAGAAATCAGCCCTTGAAAACTTAACCGGCAGAAAAAGATTTTTTTGAAAAAATCCCTAAGCCCCGGGGTCACAATTTCATCAAAAATCTGACTTTCGGCAATTCACTCAAAAATGGTGCCAAACGGATGAAAATGCTCCCCTGAAAGGTTTGGCAGTCGAAACAGAAGTGTATTTATCACAGGAAAAGAAATCAGCCCTCGATAGCTTAACCGGCAGAAAAAGATTTTTTTGAAAAAATCCCTAAGCCCCGGGGTCACAATTTCATCAAAAATCTGACTTTCGGCAATTCACTGAAAAATGGTGCCAAACGGATGAAAATGCTCCCCTGAAAGGTTTGGCAGTCGAAACAGAAGTGTATTTATCACAGGAAAAGAAATCAGCCCTTGAAAACTTAACCGGCAGAAAAAGATTTTTTTGAAAAAATCCCTACGCCCCGGGGTCACAATTTCATCAAAAATCTGACTTTCGGCAATTCACTCAAAAATGGTGCCAAACGGATAAAAATGCTCCCCTGAAAGGTTTGGCGGTCGAAACAGAAGTGTATTTATCACAGGAAAAGAAATCAGCCCTTGAAAACTTAACCGGCAGAAAAAGATTTTTTTGAAAAAATCCCTAACCCCCGGGGCCACAATTTCATCAAAAATCTGACTTTCGGCAATTCACTCAAAAATGGTGCCAAACGGATGAAAATGCTCCCCTGAAAGGTTTGGCGGTCGAAACAGAAGTGTATTTATCACAGGAAAAGAAATCAGCCCTCGACAGGTTAACCGGCAGAAAAAGATTTTTTTGAAAAAATCCCTAAGCCCCGGGGTCACAATTTCATCAAAAATCTGACTTTCGGCAATTCACTCAAAAATGGTGCCAAACGGATGAAAATGCTCCCCTGAAAGGTTTGGCAGTCGAAACAGAAGTGTATTTATCACAGGAAAAGAAATCAGCCCTTGAAAACTTAACCGGCAGAAAAAGATTTTTTTGAAAAAATCCCTAAGCCCCGGGGTCACAATTTCATCAAAAATCTGACTTTCGGCAATTCACTCAAAAATGGTGCCAAACGGAGAAATGCTCCCCTGAAAGGTTTGGCGGTCGAAACAGAAGTGTATTTATCACAGGAAAAGAAATCAGCCCTCGACAGCTTAACCGGCAGAAAAAGATTTTTTTGGAAAAATCCCTAAGCCCCGGGGTCACAATTTCATCAAAAATCTGACTTTCGGCAATTCACTCAAAAATGGTGCCAAACGGATGAAAATGCTCCCCTGAAAGGTTTGGCGGTCGAAACAGAAGTGTATTTATCACAGGAAAAGAAATCAGCCCTCGACAGCTTAACCGGCAGAAAAAGATTTTTTTGAAAAAATCCCTAAGCCCCGGGGTCACAATTTCATCAAAAATCTGACTTTCGGCAATTCACTAAAAAATGGTGCAAAATGGTTGCAAATGCTCCCCTGAAAGGTTTAGCGGTTGAAACAGAAGGCATTTTATCACAGGACAAGAAATCAGCCCTCGACAACTTAACCGGCAGAAAAAGATTTTTTTGAAAAAATCCCTAAGCCCCGGGGTCACAATTTCATTAAAAATCTGACTTTCGGCAATTCACTCAAAAATGGTGCCAAACGGTTGAAAATGCTCCGCTGAAAGGTTTGGATGTCCAAACTGAAGGGTATTTATGACAGGAAAAGATATCAGCCCTCGACAACATAACCGGCAGAAAAAGATTTTTTTGAAAAAATCCCTAAGCCCCGGGGTCACAATATCTTCAAAAATCTGGCTTTCAGCAACTCTCTCAAAAATACTGCCAAACGGTTGCAAATGCTCCCTTGAGTGGTTTGGCGGTCAAAACAGAAGGCTTTTTATCACAGGACAAGTAATCAGCCCTCGACAACTTAACCGGCAGAAAAAGATTTTTTTGAAAAAATCCCTAAGCCCCGGGGTCACAATTTCATCAAAAATCTGACTTTCGGCAATTCACTCAAAAATGGTGCCAAACGGATGAAAATGCTCCCCTGAAAGGTTTGGCGGTTGAAACAGAAGTGTATTTATCACAGGAAAAGAAATCAGCCCTCGACAACTTAACCGGCAGAAAAAGATTTTTTTGAAAAAATCCCTAAGCCCCGGGGTCACAATTTCATCAAAAATCTGACTTTCGGCAATTCACTCAAAAATGGTGCCAAACGGTTGCAAATACTCCCCTGAAAGGTTTGGCGGTAAAACAGAAGGCTTTTTATCACAGGAAAAGAAATCAGCCCTCGACAACTTAAGCCGCGGAAAAATATTTTTTTGAAAAAATCCCTAAGCCCCGGGGTCACAATTTCATCAAAAATCTGACTTTCGGCAATTCACTCAAAAAGGATGCCAAACGGTGGCAAATGCTCCGCTGAAAGGTTTGGCGGTCGAAACAGAAGGGTATTTATCACAGGAAAAGAAATCAGCCCTCGACAACTTAAGCCGCGGAAAAATATTTTTTTGAAAAAATCCCTAAGCTCCGGGGTCACAATTTCATCAAAAATCTGACTTTCGGCAATTCACTCAAAAATGTTGCCAAACGGTTGCAAATGCTCCCCTGAAAGGTTTGGCAGTAAAACGGAAGGCTTTTTATCAAAGGAAAAGAAATCAGCCCTCGACAACTTAAGCGGCAGAGAAATATTTTTTTGAAAAAATCCCTAAGCCCCGGGGTCACAATTTCATCAAAAATCTGACTTTTGGCAATTCACTCAAAAATGGTGCCAAACGGTTGAAAATGCTCCCCTGAAAGGTTTGGCGGTAAAACAGAAGGCTTTTTTTTCACAGGAAAAGAAATCAGCCCTCGACAACTTAACCTGCAGAAAAAGATTTTTTTGAAAAAATCCCTAAGCCCCGGGGTCACAATTTCATCAAAAATCTGACTTTCGGCAATTCACTCAAAAAGGATGCCAAACGGTTGCAAATGCTCCGCTGAAAGGTTTGGCGGTCGAAACAGAAGGGTATTTATCACAGGAAAAGAAATCAGCCCTCGACAACTTAAGCCGCGGAAAAATATTTTTTTGAAAAAATCCCTAAGCCCCGTGGTCACAATTTCATCAAAAATCTGACTTTCGGCAATTCACTCAAAAATGGTGCCAAACCTTTGAAAACGCTCCCATGAAAGGTTTGGCGGTCGAAACAGAAGGGTATTTATCACAGGAAAAGAAATAAGCCCTCGACAACTTAAGCGGCAGAAAAAGATTTTTTTGACAAAATCCCAAACCCCGGGGTCACAATTTCATCAAAAATCTGACTTTCAGCAATTCACTCAAAAATGGTGCCAAACGGTTGAAAATGCTCCCCTGAAAGGTTTGGCGGTCGAAACAGAAGGGTATTTATCACAGCAAAAAAAATCAGCCCTCGACAACATAACCGGCAGAAAAAGATTTTTTTGAAAAAATCCCTAAGCCCCGGGGTCACAATATCTTCAAAAATCTGGCTTTCGGCAACTCTCTCAAAAATACTGCCTAACGGTTGCAAATGCTCCATTGAGTGGTTTGGCGGTCGAAACAGAAGGCTTTTTATCACAGCAAAAGAAATCAGCCCTCGACAACTTAACCGGCAGAAAAAGATTTTTTTGAAAAAATCCCTAAGCCCCGGGGTCACAATTTCATCAAAAATCTGACTTTCGGCAATTCACTCAAAAATGGTGCCAAACGGAAGAAAATGCTCCCCTGAAAGGTTTGGCGGTCGAAACAGAAGTGTATTTATCACAGGAAAAGAAATAAGCCCTCGACAACTTAAGCGGCAGAAAAAGATTTTTTTGACAAAATCCCAAACCCCGGGGTCACAATTTCATCAAAAATCTGACTTTCAGCAATTCACTCAAAAATGGTGCCAAACGCTTGAAAATGCTCCCCTGAAAGGTTTGGCGGTCGAAACAGAAGGGTATTTATCACAGCAAAAAAAATCAGCCCTCGACAACATAACCGGCAGAAAAAGATTTTTTTGAAAAAATCCCTAAGCCCCGGGGTCACAATATCTTCAAAAATCTGGCTTTCGGCAACTCTCTCAAAAATACTGCCTAACGGTTGCAAATGCTCCATTGAGTGGTTTGGCGGTCGAAACAGAAGGCTTTTTATCACAGCAAAAGAAATCAGCCCTCGACAACTTAACCGGCAGAAAAAGATTTTTTTGAAAAAATCCCTAAGCCCCGGGGTCACAATTTCATCAAAAATCTGACTTTCGGCAATTCACTCAAAAATGGTGCCAAACGGATGAAAATGCTCCCCTGAAAGGTTTGGCGGTCGAAATAGAAGTGTATTTATCACAGGAAAAGAAATCAGCCCTCGACAGCTTAACCGGCAGAAAAAGATTTTTTTGAAAAAATCCCTAAGCCCCGGGGTCACAATTTCATCAAAAATCTGACTTTCGGCAATTCACTCAAAAATGGTGCCAAACGGTTGCAAATACTCCCCTGAAAGGTTTGGCGGTAAAACAGAAGGCTTTTTATCACAGGAAAAGAAATCAGCCCTCGACAACTTAACCGGCAGAAAAAGATTTCTTTGAAAAAATCCCTAAGCCCCGGGGTCACAATTTCATCAAACATCTGACTTTCGGCAATTCACTCAAAAATGGTGCCAAACGGTTTAAAATGCTCCCCTGACATGTTTGGCGGTCGAAACAGAAGGCTTTTTATCACAGGAAAAGAAATCAGCCCTCGACAACTTAAACGGCAGAAAAAGATTTTTTTTGAAAAAATCCCTAAGCCCCGGGGTCACAATATCTTCAAAAATCTGGCTTTCGGCAACTCACTCAAAAATACTGCCAAACGGTTGCAAATCCTCCCTTGAGAAGTTTGGCGGTCGAAACAGAAGGCTTTTTTTCACAGTACAAGTAATCAGCCCTCGACAACTGAACCGGCAGAAAAAGATTTTTTTGAAAAAATCCCTAAGCCCCGGGGTCACAATTTCATCAAAAATCTGACTTTTGGCAATTCACTCAAAAATGGTGCCAAACGGTTGAAAATGCTCCCCTGAAAGGTTTGGCGGTAAAACAGAAGGCTTTTTTTTCACAGGAAAAGAAATCAGCCCTCGACAACTTAAAATGCAGAAAAAAGATTTTTTTGAAAAAATCCCTAATCCCCGGGGTCACAATTTCATCAAAAATCTAACTTTCGGCAATTCACTCAAAAAGGGTGCCAAACGGTTGCAAATGCTCCGCTGAAAGGTTTGGCGGTCGAAACAGAAGGGTATTTATCACAGGAAAATAAATCAGCCCTCGACAACTTAAGCCGCGGAAAAATATTTTTTTGAAAAAATCCCTAAGCCCCGGGGTCACAATTTCATCAAAAATCTGACTTTCGGCAATTCACTCAAAAATGGTGCCAAACGGTAGAAAATGCTCCCCTGAAAGGTTTGGCGGTCGAAACAGAAGTGTATTTATCAAAGGAAAAGAAATCAGCCCTCGACAGCTTAACCGGCAGAAAAAGATTTTTTTGAAAAAATCCCTAAGCCCCGGGGTCACAATTTCATCAAAAATCTGACTTTCGGAAATTCACTCAAAAATGGTGCCAAACGGTTGAAAATGCTCCCCTGAACGGTTTGGCAGTCGAAACAGAAGTGTATTTATCACAGGAAAAGAAATCAGCCCTTGAAAACTTAACCGGCAGAAAAAGATTTTTTTGAAAAAATCCCTAAGCCCCGGGGTCACAATTTCATCAAAAATCTGACTTTCGGCAATTCACTCAAAAATGGTGCCAACCGGTTGAAAATGCTCCCCTGAAAGGTTTGGCAGTCGAAACAGAAGTGTATTTATCACAGGAAAAGAAATCAGCCCTTGAAAACTTAACCGGCAGAAAAAGATTTTTTTGAAAAAATCCCTAACCCCCAGGGCCACAATTTCATCAAAAATCTGACTTTCGGCAATTCACTCAAAAATGGTGCCAAACGGATGAAAATGCTCCCCTGAAAGGTTTGGCGGTCGAAACAGAAGTGTATTTATCACAGGAAAAGAAATCAGCCCTCGACAGCTTAACAGGCAGAAAAAGATTTTTTTGAAAAAATCCCTAATCCCCGGGGTCACAATTTCATCAAAAATCTGACTTTCGGCAATTCACTCAAAAATGGAGCCAAACGGTTGAAAATGCTCCCCTGAAAGGTTTGGCAGTCGAAACAGAAGTGTATTTATCACAGGAAAAGAAATCAGCCCTTGAAAACTTAACCGGCAGAAAAAGATTTTTTTGAAAAAATCCCTAAGCCCCGGGGTCACAATTTCATCAAAAATCTGACTTTCGGCAATTCACTCAAAAATGGTGCCAAACGGATGAAAATGCTCCCCTGAAAGGTTTGGCAGTCGAAACAGAAGTGTATTTATCACAGGAAAAGAAATCAGCCCTCGATAGCTTAACCGGCAGAAAAAGATTTTTTTGAAAAAATCCCTAAGCCCCGGGGTCACAATTTCATCAAAAATCTGACTTTCGGCAATTCACTGAAAAATGGTGCCAAACGGATGAAAATGCTCCCCTGAAAGGTTTGGCAGTCGAAACAGAAGTGTATTTATCACAGGAAAAGAAATCAGCCCTTGAAAACTTAACCGGCAGAAAAAGATTTTTTTGAAAAAATCCCTACGCCCCGGGGTCACAATTTCATCAAAAATCTGACTTTCGGCAATTCACTCAAAAATGGTGCCAAACGGATAAAAATGCTCCCCTGAAAGGTTTGGCGGTCGAAACAGAAGTGTATTTATCACAGGAAAAGAAATCAGCCCTTGAAAACTTAACCGGCAGAAAAAGATTTTTTTGAAAAAATCCCTAACCCCCGGGGCCACAATTTCATCAAAAATCTGACTTTCGGCAATTCACTCAAAAATGGTGCCAAACGGATGAAAATGCTCCCCTGAAAGGTTTGGCGGTCGAAACAGAAGTGTATTTATCACAGGAAAAGAAATCAGCCCTCGACAGGTTAACCGGCAGAAAAAGATTTTTTTGAAAAAATCCCTAAGCCCCGGGGTCACAATTTCATCAAAAATCTGACTTTCGGCAATTCACTCAAAAATGGTGCCAAACGGATGAAAATGCTCCCCTGAAAGGTTTGGCAGTCGAAACAGAAGTGTATTTATCACAGGAAAAGAAATCAGCCCTTGAAAACTTAACCGGCAGAAAAAGATTTTTTTGAAAAAATCCCTAAGCCCCGGGGTCACAATTTCATCAAAAATCTGACTTTCGGCAATTCACTCAAAAATGGTGCCAAACGGAGAAATGCTCCCCTGAAAGGTTTGGCGGTCGAAACAGAAGTGTATTTATCACAGGAAAAGAAATCAGCCCTCGACAGCTTAACCGGCAGAAAAAGATTTTTTTGGAAAAATCCCTAAGCCCCGGGGTCACAATTTCATCAAAAATCTGACTTTCGGCAATTCACTCAAAAATGGTGCCAAACGGATGAAAATGCTCCCCTGAAAGGTTTGGCGGACGAAACAGAAGTGTATTTATCACAGGAAAAGAAATCAGCCCTCGACAGCTTAACCGGCAGAAAAAGATTTTTTTGAAAAAATCCCTAAGCCCCGGGGTCACAATTTCATCAAAAATCTGACTTTCGGCAATTCACTAAAAAATGGTGCAAAATGGTTGCAAATGCTCCCCTGAAAGGTTTAGCGGTTGAAACAGAAGGCATTTTATCACAGGACAAGAAATCAGCCCTCGACAACTTAACCGGCAGAAAAAGATTTTTTTGAAAAAATCCCTAAGCCCCGGGGTCACAATTTCATTAAAAATCTGACTTTCGGCAATTCACTCAAAAATGGTGCCAAACGGTTGAAAATGCTCCGCTGAAAGGTTTGGATGTCCAAACTGAAGGGTATTTATGACAGGAAAAGATATCAGCCCTCGACAACATAACCGGCAGAAAAAGATTTTTTTGAAAAAATCCCTAAGCCCCGGGGTCACAATATCTTCAAAAATCTGGCTTTCAGCAACTCTCTCAAAAATACTGCCAAACGGTTGCAAATGCTCCCTTGAGTGGTTTGGCGGTCAAAACAGAAGGCTTTTTATCACAGGACAAGTAATCAGCCCTCGACAACTTAACCGGCAGAAAAAGATTTTTTTGAAAAAATCCCTAAGCCCCGGGGTCACAATTTCATCAAAAATCTGACTTTCGGCAATTCACTCAAAAATGGTGCCAAACGGATGAAAATGCTCCCCTGAAAGGTTTGGCGGTTGAAACAGAAGTGTATTTATCACAGGAAAAGAAATCAGCCCTCGACAACTTAACCGGCAGAAAAAGATTTTTTTGAAAAAATCCCTAAGCCCCGGGGTCACAATTTCATCAAAAATCTGACTTTCGGCAATTCACTCAAAAATGGTGCCAAACGGTTGCAAATACTCCCCTGAAAGGTTTGGCGGTAAAACAGAAGGCTTTTTATCACAGGAAAAGAAATCAGCCCTCGACAACTTAAGCCGCGGAAAAATATTTTTTTGAAAAAATCCCTAAGCCCCGGGGTCACAATTTCATCAAAAATCTGACTTTCGGCAATTCACTCAAAAAGGATGCCAAACGGTTGCAAATGCTCCGCTGAAAGGTTTGGCGGTCGAAACAGAAGGGTATTTATCACAGGAAAAGAAATCAGCCCTCGACAACTTAAGCCGCGGAAAAATATTTTTTTGAAAAAATCCCTAAGCTCCGGGGTCACAATTTCATCAAAAATCTGACTTTCGGCAATTCACTCAAAAATGTTGCCAAACGGTTGCAAATGCTCCCCTGAAAGGTTTGGCAGTAAAACGGAAGGCTTTTTATCAAAGGAAAAGAAATCAGCCCTCGACAACTTAAGCGGCAGAGAAATATTTTTTTGAAAAAATCGCTAAGCCCCGGGGTCACAATTTCATCAAAAATCTGACTTTTGGCAATTCACTCAAAAATGGTGCCAAACGGTTGAAAATGCTCCCCTGAAAGGTTTGGCGGTAAAACAGAAGGCTTTTTTTTCACAGGAAAAGAAATCAGCCCTCGACAACTTAACCTGCAGAAAAAGATTTTTTTGAAAAAATCCCTAAGCCCCGGGGTCACAATTTCATCAAAAATCTGACTTTCGGCAATTCACTCAAAAAGGATGCCAAACGGTTGCAAATGCTCCGCTGAAAGGTTTGGCGGTCGAAACAGAAGGGTATTTATCACAGGAAAAGAAATCAGCCCTCGACAACTTAAGCCGCGGAAAAATATTTTTTTGAAAAAATCCCTAAGCCCCGTGGTCACAATTTCATCAAAAATCTGACTTTCGGCAATTCACTCAAAAATGGTGCCAAACCTTTGAAAATGCTCCCCTGAAAGGTTTGGCGGTCGAAACAGAAGTGTATTTATCACAGGAAAAGAAATAAGCCCTCGACAACTTAAGCGGCAGAAAAAGATTTTTTTGACAAAATCCCAAACCCCGGGGTCACAATTTCATCAAAAATCTGACTTTCAGCAATTCACTCAAAAATGGTGCCAAACGCTTGAAAATGCTCCCCTGAAAGGTTTGGCGGTCGAAACAGAAGGGTATTTATCACAGCAAAAAAAATCAGCCCTCGACAACATAACCGGCAGAAAAAGATTTTTTTGAAAAAATCCCTAAGCCCCGGGGTCACAATATCTTCAAAAATCTGGCTTTCGGCAACTCTCTCAAAAATACTGCCTAACGGTTGCAAATGCTCCATTGAGTGGTTTGGCGGTCGAAACAGAAGGCTTTTTATCACAGCAAAAGAAATCAGCCCTCGACAACTTAACCGGCAGAAAAAGATTTTTTTGAAAAAATCCCTAAGCCCCGGGGTCACAATTTCATCAAAAATCTGACTTTCGGCAATTCACTCAAAAATGGTGCCAAACGGATGAAAATGCTCCCCTGAAAGGTTTGGCGGTCGAAATAGAAGTGTATTTATCACAGGAAAAGAAATCAGCCCTCGACAGCTTAACCGGCAGAAAAAGATTTTTTTGAAAAAATCCCTAAGCCCCGGGGTCACAATTTCATCAAAAATCTGACTTTCGGCAATTCACTCAAAAATGGTGCCAAACGGTTGCAAATACTCCCCTGAAAGGTTTGGCGGTAAAACAGAAGGCTTTTTATCACAGGAAAAGAAATCAGCCCTCGACAACTTAACCGGCAGAAAAAGATTTCTTTGAAAAAATCCCTAAGCCCCGGGGTCACAATTTCATCAAACATCTGACTTTCGGCAATTCACTCAAAAATGGTGCCAAACGGTTTAAAATGCTCCCCTGACATGTTTGGCGGTCGAAACAGAAGGCTTTTTATCACAGGAAAAGAAATCAGCCCTCGACAACTTAAACGGCAGAAAAAGATTTTTTTTGAAAAAATCCCTAAGCCCCGGGGTCACAATATCTTCAAAAATCTGGCTTTCGGCAACTCACTCAAAAATACTGCCAAACGGTTGCAAATCCTCCCTTGAGAAGTTTGGCGGTCGAAACAGAAGGCTTTTTTTCACAGTACAAGTAATCAGCCCTCGACAACTGAACCGGCAGAAAAAGATTTTTTTGAAAAAATCCCTAAGCCCCGGGGTCACAATTTCATCAAAAATCTGACTTTTGGCAATTCACTCAAAAATGGTGCCAAACGGTTGAAAATGCTCCCCTGAAAGGTTTGGCGGTAAAACAGAAGGCTTTTTTTTCACAGGAAAAGAAATCAGCCCTCGACAACTTAAAATGCAGAAAAAAGATTTTTTTGAAAAAATCCCTAATCCCCGGGGTCACAATTTCATCAAAAATCTAACTTTCGGCAATTCACTCAAAAAGGGTGCCAAACGGTTGCAAATGCTCCGCTGAAAGGTTTGGCGGTCGAAACAGAAGGGTATTTATCACAGGAAAATAAATCAGCCCTCGACAACTTAAGCCGCGGAAAAATATTTTTTTGAAAAAATCCCTAAGCCCCGGGGTCACAATTTCATCAAAAATCTGACTTTCGGCAATTCACTCAAAAATGGTGCCAAACGGTAGAAAATGCTCCCCTGAAAGGTTTGGCGGTCGAAACAGAAGTGTATTTATCAAAGGAAAAGAAATCAGCCCTCGACAGCTTAACCGGCAGAAAAAGATTTTTTTGAAAAAATCCCTAAGCCCCGGGGTCACAATTTCATCAAAAATCTGACTTTCGGCAATTCACTCAAAAATGGTGCCAAACGGATGAAAATGCTCCCCTGAAAGGTTTGGCGGTCGAAACAGAAGTGTATTTATCACAGGAAAAGAAATCAGCCCTCGACAGCTTAACCGGCAGAAAAAGATTTTTTTGAAAAATTCCCTAAGCCCCGGGGTCACAATTTCATCAAAAATCTGACTTTCGGCAATTCACTCAAAATTGGTGCCAAACGGTTGCAAATACTCCCCTGAAAGGTTTGGCGGTAAAACAGAAGGCTTTTTATCACAGGAAAAGAAATCAGCCCTCGACAACTTAACCGGCAGAAAAAGATTTCTTTGAAAAAATCCCTAAGCCCCGGGGTCACAATTTCATCAAACATCTGACTTTCGGCAATTCACTCAAAAATGGTGCCAAACGGTTGAAAATGCTCCCCTGAAAGGTTTGGCGGTCGAAACAGAAGGGTATTTATCACAGCAAAAGAAATCAGCCCTCGACAACATAACCGGCAGAAAAAGATTTTTTTGAAAAAATCCCTAAGCCCCGGGGTCACAATATCTTCAAAAATCTGGCTTTCGGCAACTCTCTCAAAAATACTGCCAAACGGTTGCAAATGCTCCATTGAGTGGTTTGGCGGTCGAAACAGAAGGCTTTTTATCACAGCAAAAGAAATCAGCCCTCGACAACATAACCGGCAGAAAAAGATTTTTTTGAAAAAATCCCTAAGCCCCGGGGTCACAATATCTTCAAAAATCTGGCTTTCGGCAACTCTCTCAAAAATACTGCCAAACGGTTGCAAATGCTCCATTGAGTGGTTTGGCGGTCGAAACAGAAGGCTTTTTATCACAGCAAAAGAAATCAGCCCTCGACAACTTAACCAGCAGAAAAAGATTTTTTTGAAAAAATCCCTAAGCCCCGGGGTCACAATTTCATCAAAAATCTGACTTTCGGCAATTCACTCAAAAATGGTGCCAACCGGTTGAAAATGCTCCCCTGAAAGGTTTGGCAGTCGAAACAGAAGTGTATTTATCACAGGAAAAGAAATCAGCCCTTGAAAACTTAACCGGCAGAAAAAGATTTTTTTGAAAAAATCCCTAAGCCCCGGGGTCACAATTTCATCAAAAATCTGACTTTCGGCAATTCACTCAAAAATGGTGCCAAACGGATGAAAATGCTCCCCTGAAAGGTTTGGCAGTCGAAACAGAAGTGTATTTATCACAGGAAAAGAAATCAGCCCTCGACAGCTTAACCGGCAGAAAAATATTTTTTTGAAAAAATCCCTAAGCCCCGGGGTCACAATTTCATCAAAAATCTGACTTTCGGCAATTCACTCAAAAATGGTGCCAACCGGTTGAAAATGCTCCCCTGAAAGGTTTGGCAGTCGAAACAGAAGTGTATTTATCACAGCAAAAGAAATCAGCCCTTGAAAACTTAACCGGCAGAAAAAGATTTTTTTGAAAAAATCCCTAAGCCCCGGGGTCACAATTTCATCAAAAATCTGACTTTCGGCAATTCACTCAAAAATGGTGCCAAACGGATGAAAATGCTCCCCTGAAAGGTTTGGCGGTCGAAACAGAAGTGTATTTATCACAGGAAAAGAAATCAGCCCTCGACAGCTTAACCGGCAGAAAAAGATTTTTTTGAAAAAATCCCTAAGCCCCGGGGTCACAATTTCATCAAAAATCTGACTTTCGGCAATTCACTCAAAAATGGAGCCAAACGGTTGAAAATGCTCCATTGAGTGGTTTGGCGGTAAAACAGAAGGCTTTTTATCACAGGACAAGAAATCAGCCCTCAACAACTTAAGTGGCAGAAAAATATTTTTTTGAAAAAATCCCTAAGCCCCGGTGTCACAATTTCATCAAAAATCTGACTTTGGGCAATTCACTCAAAAATGGTGCAAAATGGTTGCAAATGCTCCCCTGAAAGGTTTAGCGGTTGAAACAGAAGGCATTTTATCACAGGACAAGAAATCAGCCCTCGACAACTTAACCGGCAGAAAAAGATTTTTTTGAAAAAATCCCTAAGCCCCGGGGTCACAATTTCATCAAAAATCTGACTTTCAGCAATTCACTCAAAAAGGGTGCCAAACGGTTGCAAATGCTCCGCTGAAAGGTTTGGCGGTCGAAACAGAAGGGTATTTATCACAGGAAAATAAATCAGCCCTCGACAACTTAAGCCGCGGAAAAATATTTTTTTGAAAAAATCCCTAAGCCCCGGGGTCACAATTTCATCAAAAATCTGACTTTCGGCAATTCAGTCAAAAATGGTGCCAAACCTTTGAAAATGCTCCCCTGAAAGGTTTGGCGGTCGAAACAGAAGGGTATTTATCACAGGAAAAGAAATAAGCCCTCGACAACTTAAGATGCAGAAAAAGATTTTTTTGACAAAATCCCAAACCCCGGGGTCACAATTTCATCAAAAAACTGACTTTCAGCAATTCACTCAAAAATGCTGCCAAACGGTTGAAAATGTTCCGCTGAAAGGTTTGGCGGTCGAAACAGAAGGGTATTTATCACAGCAAAAGAAATCAGCCCTCGACAACATAACCGGCAGAAAAAGATTTTTTTGAAAAAATCCCTAAGCCCCGGGGTCACAATATCTTCAAAAATCTGGCTTTCGGCAACTCTCTCAAAAATACTGCCAAACGGTTGCAAATGCTCCCTTGAGTGGTTTGGCGGTCGAAACAGAAGGCTTTTTATCACAGCAAAAGAAATCAGCCCTCGACAACTTAACCGGCAGAAAAAGATTTTTTTGAAAAAATCCCTAAGCCCCGGGGTCACAATTTCATCAAAAATCTGACTTTCGTCAATTCACTCAAAAATGGTGCCAAACGGATGAAAATGCTCCCCTGAAAGGTTTGGCGGTCGAAACAGAAGTGTATTTATCACAGGAAAAGAAATCAGCCCTCGACAGCTTAACCGGCAGAAAAAGATTTTTTTGAAAAAATCCCTAAGCCCCGGGGTCACAATTTCATCAAAAATCTGACTTTCGGCAATTCACTCAAAAATGGTGCCAAACGGTTGAAAATGCTCCCCTGAAAGGTTTGGCAGTCGAAACAGAAGTGTATTTATCACAGGAAAAGAAATCAGCCCTTGAAAACTTAACCGGCAGAAAAAGATTTTTTTGAAAAAATCCCTAACCCCCGGGGTCACAATTTCATCAAAAATCTGACTTTCGGCAATTCAGTCAAAAATGGTGCCAAACGGATGAAAATGCTCCCCTGAAAGGTTTGGCGGTCGAAACAGAAGTGTATTTATCACAGGAAAAGAAATCAGCCCTCGACAGCTTAACCGGCAGAAAAAGATTTTTTTGAAAAAATCCCTAAGCCCCGGGGTCACAATTTCATCAAAAATCTGACTTTCGGCAATTCACTCAAAATTGGTGCCAAACGGTTGCAAATACTCCCCTGAAAGGTTTGGCGGTAAAACAGAAGGCTTTTTATCACAGGAAAAGAAATCAGCCCTCGACAACTTAACCGGCAGAAAAAGATTTCTTTGAAAAAATCCCTAAGCCCAGGGGTCACAATTTCATCAAACATCTGACTTTCGGCAATTCACTCAAAAATGGTGCCAAACGGTTGAAAATGCTCCCCTGAAAGGTTTGGCGGTCGAAACAGAAGGGTATTTATCACAGCAAAAGAAATCAGCCCTCGACAACATAACCGGCAGAAAAAGATTTTTTTGAAAAAATCCCTAAGCCCCGGGGTCACAATATCTTCAAAAATCTGGCTTTCGGCAACTCTCTCAAAAATACTGCCAAACGGTTGCAAATGCTCCATTGAGTGGTTTGGCGGTCGAAACAGAAGGCTTTTTATCACAGCAAAAGAAATCAGCCCTCGACAACATAACCGGCAGAAAAAGATTTTTTTGAAAAAATCCCTAAGCCCCGGGGTCACAATATCTTCAAAAATCTGGCTTTCGGCAACTCTCTCAAAAATACTGCCAAACGGTTGCAAATGCTCCATTGAGTGGTTTGGCGGTCGAAACAGAAGGCTTTTTATCACAGCAAAAGAAATCAGCCCTCGACAACTTAACCGGCAGAAAAAGATTTTTTTGAAAAAATCCCTAAGCCCCGGGGTCACAATTTCATCAAAAATCTGACTTTCGGCAATTCACTCAAAAATGGTGCCAACCGGTTGAAAATCCTCCCCTGAAAGGTTTGGCAGTCGAAACAGAAGTGTATTTATCACAGGAAAAGAAATCAGCCCTTGAAAACTTAACCGGCAGAAAAAGATTTTTTTGAAAAAATCCCTAAGCCCCGGGGTCACAATTTCATCAAAAATCTGACTTTCGGCAATTCTCTCAAAAATGGTGCCAAACGGATGAAAATGCTCCCCTGAAAGGTTTGGCAGTCGAAACAGAAGTGTATTTATCACAGGAAAAGAAATCAGCCCTCGACAGCTTAACCGGCAGAAAAATATTTTTTTGAAAAAATCCCTAAGCCCCGGGGTCACAATTTCATCAAAAATCTGACTTTCGGCAATTCACTCAAAAATGGTGCCAACCGGTTGAAAATGCTCCCCTGAAAGGTTTGGCAGTCGAAACAGAAGTGTATTTATCACAGCAAAAGAAATCAGCCCTTGAAAACTTAACCGGCAGAAAAAGATTTTTTTGAAAAAATCCCTAAGCCCCGGGGTCACAATTTCATCAAAAATCTGACTTTCGGCAATTCACTCAAAAATGGTGCCAAACGGATGAAAATGCTCCCCTGAAAGGTTTGGCGGTCGAAACAGAAGTGTATTTATCACAGGAAAAGAAATCAGCCCTCGACAGCTTAACCGGCAGAAAAAGATTTTTTTGAAAAAATCCCTAAGCCCCGGGGTCACAATTTCATCAAAAATCTGACTTTCGGCAATTCACTCAAAAATGGAGCCAAACGGTTGAAAATGCTCCATTGAGTGGTTTGGCGGTAAAACAGAAGGCTTTTTATCACAGGACAAGAAATCAGCCCTCAACAACTTAAGTGGCAGAAAAATATTTTTTTGAAAAAATCCCTAAGCCCCGGTGTCACAATTTCATCAAAAATCTGACTTTGGGCAATTCACTCAAAAATGGTGCAAAATGGTTGCAAATGCTCCCCTGAAAGGTTTAGCGGTTGAAACAGAAGGCATTTTATCACAGGACAAGAAATCAGCCCTTGAAAACTTAACCGGCAGAAAAAGATTTTTTTGAAAAAATCCCTAACCCCCGGGGTCACAATTTCATCAAAAATCTGACTTTCGGCAATTCAGTCAAAAATGGTGCCAAACGGATGAAAATGCTCCCCTGAAAGGTTTGGCGGTCGAAACAGAAGTGTATTTATCACAGGAAAAGAAATCAGCCCTCGACAGCTTAACCGGCAGAAAAAGATTTTTTTGAAAAAATCCCTAAGCCCCGGGGTCACAATTTCATCAAAAATCTGACTTTCGGCAATTCACTCAAAATTGGTGCCAAACGGTTGCAAATACTCCCCTGAAAGGTTTGGCGGTAAAACAGAAGGCTTTTTATCACAGGAAAAGAAATCAGCCCTCGACAACTTAACCGGCAGAAAAAGATTTCTTTGAAAAAATCCCTAAGCCCAGGGGTCACAATTTCATCAAACATCTGACTTTCGGCAATTCACTCAAAAATGGTGCCAAACGGTTGAAAATGCTCCCCTGAAAGGTTTGGCGGTCGAAACAGAAGGGTATTTATCACAGCAAAAGAAATCAGCCCTCGACAACATAACCGGCAGAAAAAGATTTTTTTGAAAAAATCCCTAAGCCCCGGGGTCACAATATCTTCAAAAATCTGGCTTTCGGCAACTCTCTCAAAAATACTGCCAAACGGTTGCAAATGCTCCATTGAGTGGTTTGGCGGTCGAAACAGAAGGCTTTTTATCACAGCAAAAGAAATCAGCCCTCGACAACATAACCGGCAGAAAAAGATTTTTTTGAAAAAATCCCTAAGCCCCGGGGTCACAATATCTTCAAAAATCTGGCTTTCGGCAACTCTCTCAAAAATACTGCCAAACGGTTGCAAATGCTCCATTGAGTGGTTTGGCGGTCGAAACAGAAGGCTTTTTATCACAGCAAAAGAAATCAGCCCTCGACAACTTAACCGGCAGAAAAAGATTTTTTTGAAAAAATCCCTAAGCCCCGGGGTCACAATTTCATCAAAAATCTGACTTTCGGCAATTCACTCAAAAATGGTGCCAACCGGTTGAAAATCCTCCCCTGAAAGGTTTGGCAGTCGAAACAGAAGTGTATTTATCACAGGAAAAGAAATCAGCCCTTGAAAACTTAACCGGCAGAAAAAGATTTTTTTGAAAAAATCCCTAAGCCCCGGGGTCACAATTTCATCAAAAATCTGACTTTCGGCAATTCTCTCAAAAATGGTGCCAAACGGATGAAAATGCTCCCCTGAAAGGTTTGGCAGTCGAAACAGAAGTGTATTTATCACAGGAAAAGAAATCAGCCCTCGACAGCTTAACCGGCAGAAAAATATTTTTTTGAAAAAATCCCTAAGCCCCGGGGTCACAATTTCATCAAAAATCTGACTTTCGGCAATTCACTCAAAAATGGTGCCAACCGGTTGAAAATGCTCCCCTGAAAGGTTTGGCAGTCGAAACAGAAGTGTATTTATCACAGCAAAAGAAATCAGCCCTTGAAAACTTAACCGGCAGAAAAAGATTTTTTTGAAAAAATCCCTAAGCCCCGGGGTCACAATTTCATCAAAAATCTGACTTTCGGCAATTCACTCAAAAATGGTGCCAAACGGATGAAAATGCTCCCCTGAAAGGTTTGGCGGTCGAAACAGAAGTGTATTTATCACAGGAAAAGAAATCAGCCCTCGACAGCTTAACCGGCAGAAAAAGATTTTTTTGAAAAAATCCCTAAGCCCCGGGGTCACAATTTCATCAAAAATCTGACTTTCGGCAATTCACTCAAAAATGGAGCCAAACGGTTGAAAATGCTCCATTGAGTGGTTTGGCGGTAAAACAGAAGGCTTTTTATCACAGGACAAGAAATCAGCCCTCAACAACTTAAGTGGCAGAAAAATATTTTTTTGAAAAAATCCCTAAGCCCCGGTGTCACAATTTCATCAAAAATCTGACTTTGGGCAATTCACTCAAAAATGGTGCAAAATGGTTGCAAATGCTCCCCTGAAAGGTTTAGCGGTTGAAACAGAAGGCATTTTATCACAGGACAAGAAATCAGCCCTCGACAACTTAACCGGCAGAAAAAGATTTTTTTGAAAAAATCCCTAAGCCCCGGGGTCACAATTTCATCAAAAATCTGACTTTCAGCAATTCACTCAAAAAGGGTGCCAAACGGTTGCAAATGCTCCGCTGAAAGGTTTGGCGGTCGAAACAGAAGGGTATTTATCACAGGAAAATAAATCAGCCCTCGACAACTTAAGCCGCGGAAAAATATTTTTTTGAAAAAATCCCTAAGCCCCGGGGTCACAATTTCATCAAAAATCTGACTTTCAGCAATTCACTCAAAAAGGGTGCCAAACCTTTGAAAATGCTCCCCTGAAAGGTTTGGCGGTCGAAACAGAAGGGTATTTATCACAGGAAAAGAAATAAGCCCTCGACAACATAACCGGCAGAAAAAGATTTTTTTGAAAAAATCCCTAAGCCCCGGGGTCACAATATCTTCAAAAATCTGGCTTTCGGCAACTCTCTCAAAAATACTGCCAAACGGTTGCAAATGCTCCCTTGAGTGGTTTGGCGGTCGAAACAGAAGGCTTTTTATCACAGCAAAAGAAATCAGCCCTCGACAACTTAACCGGCAGAAAAAGATTTTTTTGAAAAAATCCCTAAGCCCCGGGGTCACAATTTCATCAAAAATCTGACTTTCGTCAATTCACTCAAAAATGGTGCCAAACGGTTGAAAATGCTCCCCTGAAAGGTTTGGCAGTCGAAACAGAAGTGTATTTATCACAGGAAAAGAAATCAGCCCTTGAAAACTTAACCGGCAGAAAAAGATTTTTTTGAAAAAATCCCTAAGCCCCGGGGTCACAATTTCATCAAAAATCTGACTTTCGGCAATTCACTCAAAAATGGTGCCAAACGGATGAAAATGCTCCCCTGAAAGGTTTGGCGGTCGAAACAGAAGTGTATTTATCACAGGAAAAGAAATCAGCCCTCGACAGCTTAACCGGCAGAAAAAGATTTTTTTGAAAAAATCCCTAAGCCCCGGGGTCACAATTTCATCAAAAATCTGACTTTCGGCAATTCACTCAAAATTGGTGCCAAACGGTTGCAAATACTCCCCTGAAAGGTTTGGCGGTAAAACAGAAGGCTTTTTATCACAGGAAAAGAAATCAGCCCTCGACAACTTAACCGGCAGAAAAAGATTTCTTTGAAAAAATCCCTAAGCCCCGGGGTCACAATTTCATCAAAAATCTGACTTTCGGCAATTCACTCAAAAATGGTGCCAAACGGTTGAAAATGCTCCCCTGAAAGGTTTGGCGGTAAAACAGAAGGCTTTTTTTTCACAGGAAAAGAAATCAGCCCTCGACAACTTAAAATGCAGAAAAAAGATTTTTTTGAAAAAATCCCTAATCCCCGGGGTCACAATTTCATCAAAAATCTAACTTTCGGCAATTCACTCAAAAAGGGTGCCAAACGGTTGCAAATGCTCCGCTGAAAGGTTTGGCGGTCGAAACAGAAGGGTATTTATCACAGGAAAATAAATCAGCCCTCGACAACTTAAGCCGCGGAAAAATATTTTTTTGAAAAAATCCCTAAGCCCCGGGGTCACAATTTCATCAAAAATCTGACTTTCGGCAATTCACTCAAAAATGGTGCCAAACGGTAGAAAATGCTCCCCTGAAAGGTTTGGCGGTCGAAACAGAAGTGTATTTATCAAAGGAAAAGAAATCAGCCCTCGACAGCTTAACCGGCAGAAAAAGATTTTTTTGAAAAAATCCCTAAGCCCCGGGGTCACAATTTCATCAAAAATCTGACTTTCGGCAATTCACTCAAAAATGGTGCCAAACGGTTGAAAATGCTCCCCTGAAAGGTTTGGCAGTCGAAACAGAAGTGTATTTATCACAGGAAAAGAAATCAGCCCTTGAAAACTTAACCGGCAGAAAAAGATTTTTTTGAAAAAATCCCTAAGCCCCGGGGTCACAATTTCATCAAAAATCTGACTTTCGGCAATTCACTCAAAAATGGTGCCAAACGGATGAAAATGCTCCCCTGAAAGGTTTGGCGGTCGAAACAGAAGTGTATTTATCACAGGAAAAGAAATCAGCCCTCGACAGCTTAACCGGCAGAAAAAGATTTTTTTGAAAAATTCCCTAAGCCCCGGGGTCACAATTTCATCAAAAATCTGACTTTCGGCAATTCACTCAAAAATGGTGCAAAATGGTTGCAAATGCTCCCCTGAAAGGTTTAGCGGTTGAAACAGAAGGCATTTTATCACAGGACAAGAAATCAGCCCTCGACAACTTAACCGGCAGAAAAAGATTTTTTTGAAAAAATCCCTAAGCCCCGGGGTCACAATTTCATCAAAAATCTGACTTTCGGCAATTCACTCAAAAAGGGTGCCAAACGGTTGCAAATGCTCCGCTGAAAGGTTTGGCGGTCGAAACAGAAGGGTATTTATCACAGGAAAATAAATCAGCCCTCGACAACTTAAGCCGCGGAAAAATATTTTTTTGAAAAAATCCCTAAGCCCCGGGGTCACAATTTCATCAAAAATCTGACTTTCGGCAATTCACTCAAAAATGGTGCCAAACCTTTGAAAATGCTCCCCTGAAAGGTTTGGCGGTCGAAACAGAAGGGTATTTATCACAGGAAAAGAAATAAGCCCTCGACAACTTAAGATGCAGAAAAAGATTTTTTTGACAAAATCCCAAACCCCGGGGTCACAATTTCATCAAACATCTGACTTTCGGCAATTCACTCAAAAATGGTGCCAAACGGTTGAAAATGCTCCCCTGAAAGGTTTGGCGGTCGAAACAGAAGGGTATTTATCACAGCAAAAGAAATCAGCCCTCGACAACATAACCGGCAGAAAAAGATTTTTTTGAAAAAATCCCTAAGCCCCGGGGTCACAATATCTTCAAAAATCTGGCTTTCGGCAACTCTCTCAAAAATACTGCCAAACGGTTGCAAATGCTCCATTGAGTGGTTTGGCGGTCGAAACAGAAGGCTTTTTATCACAGCAAAAGAAATCAGCCCTCGACAACATAACCGGCAGAAAAAGATTTTTTTGAAAAAATCCCTAAGCCCCGGGGTCACAATATCTTCAAAAATCTGGCTTTCGGCAACTCTCTCAAAAATACTGCCAAACGGTTGCAAATGCTCCATTGAGTGGTTTGGCGGTCGAAACAGAAGGCTTTTTATCACAGCAAAAGAAATCAGCCCTCGACAACTTAACCGGCAGAAAAAGATTTTTTTGAAAAAATCCCTAAGCCCCGGGGTCACAATTTCATCAAAAATCTGACTTTCGGCAATTCACTCAAAAATGGTGCCAACCGGTTGAAAATCCTCCCCTGAAAGGTTTGGCAGTCGAAACAGAAGTGTATTTATCACAGGAAAAGAAATCAGCCCTTGAAAACTTAACCGGCAGAAAAAGATTTTTTTGAAAAAATCCCTAAGCCCCGGGGTCACAATTTCATCAAAAATCTGACTTTCGGCAATTCACTCAAAAATGGTGCCAAACGGATGAAAATGCTCCCCTGAAAGGTTTGGCAGTCGAAACAGAAGTGTATTTATCACAGGAAAAGAAATCAGCCCTCGACAGCTTAACCGGCAGAAAAATATTTTTTTGAAAAAATCCCTAAGCCCCGGGGTCACAATTTCATCAAAAATCTGACTTTCGGCAATTCACTCAAAAATGGTGCCAACCGGTTGAAAATGCTCCCCTGAAAGGTTTGGCAGTCGAAACAGAAGTGTATTTATCACAGCAAAAGAAATCAGCCCTTGAAAACTTAACCGGCAGAAAAAGATTTTTTTGAAAAAATCCCTAAGCCCCGGGGTCACAATTTCATCAAAAATCTGACTTTCGGCAATTCACTCAAAAATGGTGCCAAACGGATGAAAATGCTCCCCTGAAAGGTTTGGCGGTCGAAACAGAAGTGTATTTATCACAGGAAAAGAAATCAGCCCTCGACAGCTTAACCGGCAGAAAAAGATTTTTTTGAAAAAATCCCTAAGCCCCGGGGTCACAATTTCATCAAAAATCTGACTTTCGGCAATTCACTCAAAAATGGAGCCAAACGGTTGAAAATGCTCCATTGAGTGGTTTGGCGGTAAAACAGAAGGCTTTTTATCACAGGACAAGAAATCAGCCCTCAACAACTTAAGTGGCAGAAAAATATTTTTTTGAAAAAATCCCTAAGCCCCGGTGTCACAATTTCATCAAAAATCTGACTTTGGGCAATTCACTCAAAAATGGTGCAAAATGGTTGCAAATGCTCCCCTGAAAGGTTTAGCGGTTGAAACAGAAGGCATTTTATCACAGGACAAGAAATCAGCCCTCGACAACTTAACCGGCAGAAAAAGATTTTTTTGAAAAAATCCCTAAGCCCCGGGGTCACAATTTCATCAAAAATCTGACTTTCAGCAATTCACTCAAAAAGGGTGCCAAACGGTTGCAAATGCTCCGCTGAAAGGTTTGGCGGTCGAAACAGAAGGGTATTTATCACAGGAAAATAAATCAGCCCTCGACAACTTAAGCCGCGGAAAAATATTTTTTTGAAAAAATCCCTAAGCCCCGGGGTCACAATTTCATCAAAAATCTGACTTTCGGCAATTCACTCAAAAATGGTGCCAAACCTTTGAAAATGCTCCCCTGAAAGGTTTGGCGGTCGAAACAGAAGGGTATTTATCACAGGAAAAGAAATAAGCCCTCGACAACTTAAGATGCAGAAAAAGATTTTTTTGACAAAATCCCAAACCCCGGGGTCACAATTTCATCAAAAAACTGACTTTCAGCAATTCACTCAAAAATGCTGCCAAACGGTTGAAAATGTTCCGCTGAAAGGTTTGGCGGTCGAAACAGAAGGGTATTTATCACAGCAAAAGAAATCAGCCCTCGACAACATAACCGGCAGAAAAAGATTTTTTTGAAAAAATCCCTAAGCCCCGGGGTCACAATATCTTCAAAAATCTGGCTTTCGGCAACTCTCTCAAAAATACTGCCAAACGGTTGCAAATGCTCCCTTGAGTGGTTTGGCGGTCGAAACAGAAGGCTTTTTATCACAGCAAAAGAAATCAGCCCTCGACAACTTAACCGGCAGAAAAAGATTTTTTTGAAAAAATCCCTAAGCCCCGGGGTCACAATTTCATCAAAAATCTGACTTTCGTCAATTCACTCAAAAATGGTGCCAAACGGATGAAAATGCTCCCCTGAAAGGTTTGGCGGTCGAAACAGAAGTGTATTTATCACAGGAAAAGAAATCAGCCCTCGACAGCTTAACCGGCAGAAAAAGATTTTTTTGAAAAAATCCCTAAGCCCCGGGGTCACAATTTCATCAAAAATCTGACTTTCGGCAATTCACTCAAAAATGGAGCCAAACGGTTGAAAATGCTCCCCTGAAAGGTTTGGCGGTAAAACAAAAGGCTTTTTATCACAGGACAAGAAATCAGCCCTCAACAACTTAAGTGGCAGAAAAATATTTTTTTGAAAAAATCCCTAAGCCCCGGTGTCACAATTTCATCAAAAATCTGACTTTGGGCAATTCACTCAAAAATGGTGCAAAATGGTTGCAAATGCTCCCCTGAAAGGTTTAGCGGTTGAAACAGAAGGCATTTTATCACAGGACAAGAAATCAGCCCTCGACAACTTAACCGGCAGAAAAAGATTTTTTTGAAAAAATCCCTAATCCCCGGGGTCACAATTTCATCAAAAATCTGACTTTCGGCAATTCACTCAAAAAGGGTGCCAAACGGTTGAAAATGCTCCGCTGAAAGGTTTGGCGGTCGAAACAGAAGGGTATTTATCACAGGAAAATAAATCAGCCCTCGACAACTTAAGCCGCGGAAAAATATTTTTTTGAAAAAATCCCTAAGCCCCGGGGTCACAATTTCATCAAAAATCTGACTTTCGGCAATTCACTCAAAAATGGTGCCAAACCTTTGAAAATGCTCCCCTGAAAGGTTTGGCGGTCGAAACAGAAGGGTATTTATCACAGGAAAAGAAATAAGCCCTCGACAACATAACCGGCAGAAAAAGATTTTTTTGAAAAAATCCCTAAGCCCCGGGGTCACAATATCTTCAAAAATCTGGCTTTCGGCAACTCTCTCAAAAATACTGCCAAACGGTTGCAAATGCTCCCTTGAGTGGTTTGGCGGTCGAAACAGAAGGCTTTTTATCACAGCAAAAGAAATCAGCCCTCGACAACTTAACCGGCAGAAAAAGATTTTTTTGAAAAAATCCCTAAGCCCCGGGGTCACAATTTCATCAAAAATCTGACTTTCGTCAATTCACTCAAAAATGGTGCCAAACGGTTGAAAATGCTCCCCTGAAAGGTTTGGCAGTCGAAACAGAAGTGTATTTATCACAGGAAAAGAAATCAGCCCTTGAAAACTTAACCGGCAGAAAAAGATTTTTTTGAAAAAATCCCTAAGCCCCGGGGTCACAATTTCATCAAAAATCTGACTTTCGGCAATTCACTCAAAAATGGTGCCAAACGGATGAAAATGCTCCCCTGAAAGGTTTGGCGGTCGAAACAGAAGTGTATTTATCACAGGAAAAGAAATCAGCCCTCGACAGCTTAACCGGCAGAAAAAGATTTTTTTGAAAAAATCCCTAAGCCCCGGGGTCACAATTTCATCAAAAATCTGACTTTCGGCAATTCACTCAAAATTGGTGCCAAACGGATGCAAATACTCCCCTGAAAGGTTTGGCGGTAAAACAGAAGGCTTTTTATCACAGGAAAAGAAATCAGCCCTCGACAACTTAACCGGCAGAAAAAGATTTCTTTGAAAAAATCCCTAAGCCCCGGGGTCACAATTTCATCAAAAATCTGACTTTCGGCAATTCACTCAAAAATGGTGCCAAACGGTTGAAAATGCTCCCCTGAAAGGTTTAGCGGTAAAACAGAAGGCTTTTTTTTCACAGGAAAAGAAATCAGCCCTCGACAACTTAAAATGCAGAAAAAAGATTTTTTTGAAAAAATCCCTAATCCCCGGGGTCACAATTTCATCAAAAATCTAACTTTCGGCAATTCACTCAAAAAGGGTGCCAAACGGTTGCAAATGCTCCGCTGAAAGGTTTGGCGGTCGAAACAGAAGGGTATTTATCACAGGAAAATAAATCAGCCCTCGACAACTTAAGCCGCGGAAAAATATTTTTTTGAAAAAATCCCTAAGCCCCGGGGTCACAATTTCATCAAAAATCTGACTTTCGGCAATTCACTCAAAAATGGTGCCAAACGGTAGAAAATGCTCCCCTGAAAGGTTTGGCGGTCGAAACAGAAGTGTATTTATCAAAGGAAAAGAAATCAGCCCTCGACAGCTTAACCGGCAGAAAAAGATTTTTTTGAAAAAATCCCTAAGCCCCGGGGTCACAATTTCATCAAAAATCTGACTTTCGGCAATTCACTCAAAAATGGTGCCAAACGGTTGAAAATGCTCCCCTGAAAGGTTTGGCAGTCGAAACAGAAGTGTATTTATCACAGGAAAAGAAATCAGCCCTTGAAAACTTAACCGGCAGAAAAAGATTTTTTTGAAAAAATCCCTAAGCCCCGGGGTCACAATTTCATCAAAAATCTGACTTTCGGCAATTCACTCAAAAATGGTGCCAAACGGATGAAAATGCTCCCCTGAAAGGTTTGGCGGTCGAAACAGAAGTGTATTTATCACAGGAAAAGAAATCAGCCCTCGACAGCTTAACCGGCAGAAAAAGATTTTTTTGAAAAATTCCCTAAGCCCCGGGGTCACAATTTCATCAAAAATCTGACTTTCGGCAATTCACTCAAAAATGGTGCAAAATGGTTGCAAATGCTCCCCTGAAAGGTTTAGCGGTTGAAACAGAAGGCATTTTATCACAGGACAAGAAATCAGCCCTCGACAACTTAACCGGCAGAAAAAGATTTTTTTGAAAAAATCCCTAAGCCCCGGGGTCACAATTTCATCAAAAATCTGACTTTCGGCAATTCACTCAAAAAGGGTGCCAAACGGTTGCAAATGCTCCGCTGAAAGGTTTGGCGGTCGAAACAGAAGGGTATTTATCACAGGAAAATAAATCAGCCCTCGACAACTTAAGCCGCGGAAAAATATTTTTTTGAAAAAATCCCTAAGCCCCGGGGTCACAATTTCATCAAAAATCTGACTTTCGGCAATTCACTCAAAAATGGTGCCAAACCTTTGAAAATGCTCCCCTGAAAGGTTTGGCGGTCGAAACAGAAGGGTATTTATCACAGGAAAAGAAATAAGCCCTCGACAACTTAAGATGCAGAAAAAGATTTTTTTGACAAAATCCCAAACCCCGGGGTCACAATTTCATCAAACATCTGACTTTCGGCAATTCACTCAAAAATGGTGCCAAACGGTTGAAAATGCTCCCCTGAAAGGTTTGGCGGTCGAAACAGAAGGGTATTTATCACAGCAAAAGAAATCAGCCCTCGACAACATAACCGGCAGAAAAAGATTTTTTTGAAAAAATCCCTAAGCCCCGGGGTCACAATATCTTCAAAAATCTGGCTTTCGGCAACTCTCTCAAAAATACTGCCAAACGGTTGCAAATGCTCCATTGAGTGGTTTGGCGGTCGAAACAGAAGGCTTTTTATCACAGCAAAAGAAATCAGCCCTCGACAACATAACCGGCAGAAAAAGATTTTTTTGAAAAAATCCCTAAGCCCCGGGGTCACAATATCTTCAAAAATCTGGCTTTCGGCAACTCTCTCAAAAATACTGCCAAACGGTTGCAAATGCTCCATTGAGTGGTTTGGCGGTCGAAACAGAAGGCTTTTTATCACAGCAAAAGAAATCAGCCCTCGACAACTTAACCGGCAGAAAAAGATTTTTTTGAAAAAATCCCTAAGCCCCGGGGTCACAATTTCATCAAAAATCTGACTTTCGGCAATTCACTCAAAAATGGTGCCAACCGGTTGAAAATCCTCCCCTGAAAGGTTTGGCAGTCGAAACAGAAGTGTATTTATCACAGGAAAAGAAATCAGCCCTTGAAAACTTAACCGGCAGAAAAAGATTTTTTTGAAAAAATCCCTAAGCCCCGGGGTCACAATTTCATCAAAAATCTGACTTTCGGCAATTCACTCAAAAATGGTGCCAAACGGATGAAAATGCTCCCCTGAAAGGTTTGGCAGTCGAAACAGAAGTGTATTTATCACAGGAAAAGAAATCAGCCCTCGACAGCTTAACCGGCAGAAAAATATTTTTTTGAAAAAATCCCTAAGCCCCGGGGTCACAATTTCATCAAAAATCTGACTTTCGGCAATTCACTCAAAAATGGTGCCAACCGGTTGAAAATGCTCCCCTGAAAGGTTTGGCAGTCGAAACAGAAGTGTATTTATCACAGCAAAAGAAATCAGCCCTTGAAAACTTAACCGGCAGAAAAAGATTTTTTTGAAAAAATCCCTAAGCCCCGGGGTCACAATTTCATCAAAAATCTGACTTTCGGCAATTCACTCAAAAATGGTGCCAAACGGATGAAAATGCTCCCCTGAAAGGTTTGGCGGTCGAAACAGAAGTGTATTTATCACAGGAAAAGAAATCAGCCCTCGACAGCTTAACCGGCAGAAAAAGATTTTTTTGAAAAAATCCCTAAGCCCCGGGGTCACAATTTCATCAAAAATCTGACTTTCGGCAATTCACTCAAAAATGGAGCCAAACGGTTGAAAATGCTCCATTGAGTGGTTTGGCGGTAAAACAGAAGGCTTTTTATCACAGGACAAGAAATCAGCCCTCAACAACTTAAGTGGCAGAAAAATATTTTTTTGAAAAAATCCCTAAGCCCCGGTGTCACAATTTCATCAAAAATCTGACTTTGGGCAATTCACTCAAAAATGGTGCAAAATGGTTGCAAATGCTCCCCTGAAAGGTTTAGCGGTTGAAACAGAAGGCATTTTATCACAGGACAAGAAATCAGCCCTCGACAACTTAACCGGCAGAAAAAGATTTTTTTGAAAAAATCCCTAAGCCCCGGGGTCACAATTTCATCAAAAATCTGACTTTCAGCAATTCACTCAAAAAGGGTGCCAAACGGTTGCAAATGCTCCGCTGAAAGGTTTGGCGGTCGAAACAGAAGGGTATTTATCACAGGAAAATAAATCAGCCCTCGACAACTTAAGCCGCGGAAAAATATTTTTTTGAAAAAATCC
This sequence comes from Podarcis filfolensis, assembly GCF_964270895.1. NCBI lineage: Eukaryota > Metazoa > Chordata > Lepidosauria > Squamata > Lacertidae > Podarcis > Podarcis filfolensis. The sequence continues at coordinate 13,068,585 of NC_139612.1, forward strand.
CTAAGCCCCGGGGTCACAATTTCATCAAAAATCTGACTTTCGGCAATTCACTCAAAAATGGTGCCAAACCTTTGAAAATGCTCCCCTGAAAGGTTTGGCGGTCGAAACAGAAGGGTATTTATCACAGGAAAAGAAATAAGCCCTCGACAACTTAAGATGCAGAAAAAGATTTTTTTGACAAAATCCCAAACCCCGGGGTCACAATTTCATCAAAAAACTGACTTTCAGCAATTCACTCAAAAATGCTGCCAAACGGTTGAAAATGTTCCGCTGAAAGGTTTGGCGGTCGAAACAGAAGGGTATTTATCACAGCAAAAGAAATCAGCCCTCGACAACATAACCGGCAGAAAAAGATTTTTTTGAAAAAATCCCTAAGCCCCGGGGTCACAATATCTTCAAAAATCTGGCTTTCGGCAACTCTCTCAAAAATACTGCCAAACGGTTGCAAATGCTCCCTTGAGTGGTTTGGCGGTCGAAACAGAAGGCTTTTTATCACAGCAAAAGAAATCAGCCCTCGACAACTTAACCGGCAGAAAAAGATTTTTTTGAAAAAATCCCTAAGCCCCGGGGTCACAATTTCATCAAAAATCTGACTTTCGTCAATTCACTCAAAAATGGTGCCAAACGGATGAAAATGCTCCCCTGAAAGGTTTGGCGGTCGAAACAGAAGTGTATTTATCACAGGAAAAGAAATCAGCCCTCGACAGCTTAACCGGCAGAAAAAGATTTTTTTGAAAAAATCCCTAAGCCCCGGGGTCACAATTTCATCAAAAATCTGACTTTCGGCAATTCACTCAAAAATGGAGCCAAACGGTTGAAAATGCTCCCCTGAAAGGTTTGGCGGTAAAACAAAAGGCTTTTTATCACAGGACAAGAAATCAGCCCTCAACAACTTAAGTGGCAGAAAAATATTTTTTTGAAAAAATCCCTAAGCCCCGGTGTCACAATTTCATCAAAAATCTGACTTTGGGCAATTCACTCAAAAATGGTGCAAAATGGTTGCAAATGCTCCCCTGAAAGGTTTAGCGGTTGAAACAGAAGGCATTTTATCACAGGACAAGAAATCAGCCCTCGACAACTTAACCGGCAGAAAAAGATTTTTTTGAAAAAATCCCTAATCCCCGGGGTCACAATTTCATCAAAAATCTGACTTTCGGCAATTCACTCAAAAAGGGTGCCAAACGGTTGAAAATGCTCCGCTGAAAGGTTTGGCGGTCGAAACAGAAGGGTATTTATCACAGGAAAATAAATCAGCCCTCGACAACTTAAGCCGCGGAAAAATATTTTTTTGAAAAAATCCCTAAGCCCCGGGGTCACAATTTCATCAAAAATCTGACTTTCGGCAATTCACTCAAAAATGGTGCCAAACCTTTGAAAATGCTCCCCTGAAAGGTTTGGCGGTCGAAACAGAAGGGTATTTATCACAGGAAAAGAAATAAGCCCTCGACAACATAACCGGCAGAAAAAGATTTTTTTGAAAAAATCCCTAAGCCCCGGGGTCACAATATCTTCAAAAATCTGGCTTTCGGCAACTCTCTCAAAAATACTGCCAAACGGTTGCAAATGCTCCCTTGAGTGGTTTGGCGGTCGAAACAGAAGGCTTTTTATCACAGCAAAAGAAATCAGCCCTCGACAACTTAACCGGCAGAAAAAGATTTTTTTGAAAAAATCCCTAAGCCCCGGGGTCACAATTTCATCAAAAATCTGACTTTCGTCAATTCACTCAAAAATGGTGCCAAACGGTTGAAAATGCTCCCCTGAAAGGTTTGGCAGTCGAAACAGAAGTGTATTTATCACAGGAAAAGAAATCAGCCCTTGAAAACTTAACCGGCAGAAAAAGATTTTTTTGAAAAAATCCCTAAGCCCCGGGGTCACAATTTCATCAAAAATCTGACTTTCGGCAATTCACTCAAAAATGGTGCCAAACGGATGAAAATGCTCCCCTGAAAGGTTTGGCGGTCGAAACAGAAGTGTATTTATCACAGGAAAAGAAATCAGCCCTCGACAGCTTAACCGGCAGAAAAAGATTTTTTTGAAAAAATCCCTAAGCCCCGGGGTCACAATTTCATCAAAAATCTGACTTTCGGCAATTCACTCAAAATTGGTGCCAAACGGATGCAAATACTCCCCTGAAAGGTTTGGCGGTAAAACAGAAGGCTTTTTATCACAGGAAAAGAAATCAGCCCTCGACAACTTAACCGGCAGAAAAAGATTTCTTTGAAAAAATCCCTAAGCCCCGGGGTCACAATTTCATCAAAAATCTGACTTTCGGCAATTCACTCAAAAATGGTGCCAAACGGTTGAAAATGCTCCCCTGAAAGGTTTAGCGGTAAAACAGAAGGCTTTTTTTTCACAGGAAAAGAAATCAGCCCTCGACAACTTAAAATGCAGAAAAAAGATTTTTTTGAAAAAATCCCTAATCCCCGGGGTCACAATTTCATCAAAAATCTAACTTTCGGCAATTCACTCAAAAAGGGTGCCAAACGGTTGCAAATGCTCCGCTGAAAGGTTTGGCGGTCGAAACAGAAGGGTATTTATCACAGGAAAATAAATCAGCCCTCGACAACTTAAGCCGCGGAAAAATATTTTTTTGAAAAAATCCCTAAGCCCCGGGGTCACAATTTCATCAAAAATCTGACTTTCGGCAATTCACTCAAAAATGGTGCCAAACGGTAGAAAATGCTCCCCTGAAAGGTTTGGCGGTCGAAACAGAAGTGTATTTATCAAAGGAAAAGAAATCAGCCCTCGACAGCTTAACCGGCAGAAAAAGATTTTTTTGAAAAAATCCCTAAGCCCCGGGGTCACAATTTCATCAAAAATCTGACTTTCGGCAATTCACTCAAAAATGGTGCCAAACGGTTGAAAATGCTCCCCTGAAAGGTTTGGCAGTCGAAACAGAAGTGTATTTATCACAGGAAAAGAAATCAGCCCTTGAAAACTTAACCGGCAGAAAAAGATTTTTTTGAAAAAATCCCTAAGCCCCGGGGTCACAATTTCATCAAAAATCTGACTTTCGGCAATTCACTCAAAAATGGTGCCAAACGGATGAAAATGCTCCCCTGAAAGGTTTGGCGGTCGAAACAGAAGTGTATTTATCACAGGAAAAGAAATCAGCCCTCGACAGCTTAACCGGCAGAAAAAGATTTTTTTGAAAAATTCCCTAAGCCCCGGGGTCACAATTTCATCAAAAATCTGACTTTCGGCAATTCACTCAAAAATGGTGCAAAATGGTTGCAAATGCTCCCCTGAAAGGTTTAGCGGTTGAAACAGAAGGCATTTTATCACAGGACAAGAAATCAGCCCTCGACAACTTAACCGGCAGAAAAAGATTTTTTTGAAAAAATCCCTAAGCCCCGGGGTCACAATTTCATCAAAAATCTGACTTTCGGCAATTCACTCAAAAAGGGTGCCAAACGGTTGCAAATGCTCCGCTGAAAGGTTTGGCGGTCGAAACAGAAGGGTATTTATCACAGGAAAATAAATCAGCCCTCGACAACTTAAGCCGCGGAAAAATATTTTTTTGAAAAAATCCCTAAGCCCCGGGGTCACAATTTCATCAAAAATCTGACTTTCGGCAATTCACTCAAAAATGGTGCCAAACCTTTGAAAATGCTCCCCTGAAAGGTTTGGCGGTCGAAACAGAAGGGTATTTATCACAGGAAAAGAAATAAGCCCTCGACAACTTAAGATGCAGAAAAAGATTTTTTTGACAAAATCCCAAACCCCGGGGTCACAATTTCATCAAAAAACTGACTTTCAGCAATTCACTCAAAAATGCTGCCAAACGGTTGAAAATGTTCCGCTGAAAGGTTTGGCGGTCGAAACAGAAGGGTATTTATCACAGCAAAAGAAATCAGCCCTCGACAACATAACCGGCAGAAAAAGATTTTTTTGAAAAAATCCCTAAGCCCCGGGGTCACAATATCTTCAAAAATCTGGCTTTCGGCAACTCTCTCAAAAATACTGCCAAACGGTTGCAAATGCTCCCTTGAGTGGTTTGGCGGTCGAAACAGAAGGCTTTTTATCACAGCAAAAGAAATCAGCCCTCGACAACTTAACCGGCAGAAAAAGATTTTTTTGAAAAAATCCCTAAGCCCCGGGGTCACAATTTCATCAAAAATCTGACTTTCGTCAATTCACTCAAAAATGGTGCCAAACGGATGAAAATGCTCCCCTGAAAGGTTTGGCAGTCGAAACAGAAGTGTATTTATCACAGGAAAAGAAATCAGCCCTCGACAGCTTAACCGGCAGAAAAAGATTTTTTTGAAAAAATCCCTAAGCCCCGGGGTCACAATTTCATCAAAAATCTGACTTTCGGCAATTCACTCAAAAATGGTGCCAAACGGTTGAAAATGCTGCCCTGAAAGGTTTGGCAGTCGAAACAGAAGTGTATTTATCACAGGAAAAGAAATCAGCCCTTGAAAACTTAACCGGCAGAAAAAGATTTTTTTGAAAAAATCCCTAACCCCCGGGGTCACAATTTCATCAAAAATCTGACTTTCGGCAATTCAGTCAAAAATGGTGCCAAACGGATGAAAATGCTCCCCTGAAAGGTTTGGCGGTCGAAACAGAAGTGTATTTATCACAGGAAAAGAAATCAGCCCTCGACAGCTTAACCGGCAGAAAAAGATTTTTTTGAAAAAATCCCTAAGCCCCGGGGTCACAATTTCATCAAAAATCTGACTTTCGGCAATTCACTCAAAAATGGAGCCAAACGGTTGAAAATGCTCCCCTGAAAGGTTTGGCGGTAAAACAAAAGGCTTTTTATCACAGGACAAGAAATCAGCCCTCAACAACTTAAGTGGCAGAAAAATATTTTTTTGAAAAAATCCCTAAGCCCCGGTGTCACAATTTCATCAAAAATCTGACTTTGGGCAATTCACTCAAAAATGGTGCAAAATGGTTGCAAATGCTCCCCTGAAAGGTTTAGCGGTTGAAACAGAAGGCATTTTATCACAGGACAAGAAATCAGCCCTCGACAACTTAACCGGCAGAAAAAGATTTTTTTGAAAAAATCCCTAATCCCCGGGGTCACAATTTCATCAAAAATCTGACTTTCGGCAATTCACTCAAAAAGGGTGCCAAACGGTTGAAAATGCTCCGCTGAAAGGTTTGGCGGTCGAAACAGAAGGGTATTTATCACAGGAAAATAAATCAGCCCTCAACAACTTAAGCCGCGGAAAAATATTTTTTTGAAAAAATCCCTAAGCCCCGGGGTCACAATTTCATCAAAAATCTGACTTTCGGCAATTCACTCAAAAATGGTGCCAAACCTTTGAAAATGCTCCCCTGAAAGGTTTGGCGGTCGAAACAGAAGGGTATTTATCACAGGAAAAGAAATAAGCCCTCGACAACATAACCGGCAGAAAAAGATTTTTTTGAAAAAATCCCTAAGCCCCGGGGTCACAATATCTTCAAAAATCTGGCTTTCGGCAACTCTCTCAAAAATACTGCCAAACGGTTGCAAATGCTCCCTTGAGTGGTTTGGCGGTCGAAACAGAAGGCTTTTTATCACAGCAAAAGAAATCAGCCCTCGACAACTTAACCGGCAGAAAAAGATTTTTTTGAAAAAATCCCTAAGCCCCGGGGTCACAATTTCATCAAAAATCTGACTTTCGTCAATTCACTCAAAAATGGTGCCAAACGGTTGAAAATGCTCCCCTGAAAGGTTTGGCAGTCGAAACAGAAGTGTATTTATCACAGGAAAAGAAATCAGCCCTTGAAAACTTAACCGGCAGAAAAAGATTTTTTTGAAAAAATCCCTAAACCCCGGGGTCACAATTTCATCAAAAATCTGACTTTCGGCAATTCACTCAAAAATGGTGCCAAACGGATGAAAATGCTCCCCTGAAAGGTTTGGCGGTCGAAACAGAAGTGTATTTATCACAGGAAAAGAAATCAGCCCTCGACAGCTTAACCGGCAGAAAAAGATTTTTTTGAAAAAATCCCTAAGCCCCGGGGTCACAATTTCATCAAAAATCTGACTTTCGGCAATTCACTCAAAATTGGTGCCAAACGGTTGCAAATACTCCCCTGAAAGGTTTGGCGGTAAAACAGAAGGCTTTTTATCACAGGAAAAGAAATCAGCCCTCGACAACTTAACCGGCAGAAAAAGATTTCTTTGAAAAAATCCCTAAGCCCCGGGGTCACAATTTCATCAAAAATCTGACTTTCGGCAATTCACTCAAAAATGGTGCCAAACGGATGAAAATGCTCCCCTGAAAGGTTTGGCGGTCGAAACAGAAGTGTATTTATCACAGGAAAAGAAATCAGCCTTCGACAGCTTAACCGGCAGAAAAAGATTTTTTTGAAAAAATCCCTAAGCCCCGGGGTCACAATTTCATCAAAAATCTGACTTTCGGCAATTCACTCAAAAATGGAGCCAAACGGTTGAAAATGCTCCCCTGAAAGGTTTGGCGGTAAAACAGAAGGCTTTTTATCGCAGGACAAGAAATCAGCCCTCAACAACTTAAGTGGCAGAAAAATATTTTTTTGAAAAAATCCCTAAGCCCCGGTGTCACAATTTCATCAAAAATCTGACTTTCGGCAATTCACTCAAAAAGGGTGCCAAACGGTTGAAAATGCTCCGCTGAAAGGTTTGGCGGTCGAAACAGAAGGGTATTTATGACAGGAAAAGAAATCAGCCCTCGACAACTTAACCGGCAGAAAAAGATTTTTTTGAAAAAATCCCTAACCCCCGGGGTCACAATTTCATCAAAAATCTGACTTTCGGCAATTCAGTCAAAAATGGTGCCAAACGGATGAAAATGCTCCCCTGAAAGGTTTGGCGGTCGAAACAGAAGTGTATTTATCACAGGAAAAGAAATCAGCCCTCGACAGCTTAACCGGCAGAAAAAGATTTTTTTGAAAAAATCCCTAAGCCCCGGGGTCACAATTTCATCAAAAATCTGACTTTCGGCAATTCACTCAAAAATGGAGCCAAACGGTTGAAAATGCTCCCCTGAAAGGTTTGGCGGTAAAACAAAAGGCTTTTTATCACAGGACAAGAAATCAGCCCTCAACAACTTAAGTGGCAGAAAAATATTTTTTTGAAAAAATCCCTAAGCCCCGGTGTCACAATTTCATCAAAAATCTGACTTTGGGCAATTCACTCAAAAATGGTGCAAAATGGTTGCAAATGCTCCCCTGAAAGGTTTAGCGGTTGAAACAGAAGGCATTTTATCACAGGACAAGAAATCAGCCCTCGACAACTTAACCGGCAGAAAAAGATTTTTTTGAAAAAATCCCTAATCCCCGGGGTCACAATTTCATCATAAATCTGACTTTCGGCAATTCACTCAAAAAGGGTGCCAAACGGTTGAAAATGCTCCGCTGAAAGGTTTGGCGGTCGAAACAGAAGGGTATTTATCACAGGAAAATAAATCAGCCCTCGACAACTTAAGCCGCGGAAAAATATTTTTTTGAAAAAATCCCTAAGCCCCGGGGTTACAATTTCATCAAAAATCTGACTTTCGGCAATTCACTCAAAAATGGTGCCAAACCTTTGAAAATGCTCCCCTGAAAGGTTTGGCGGTCGAAACAGAAGGGTATTTATCACAGGAAAAGAAATAAGCCCTCGACAACATAACCGGCAGAAAAAGATTTTTTTGAAAAAATCCCTAAGCCCCGGGGTCACAATATCTTCAAAAATCTGGCTTTCGGCAACTCTCTCAAAAATACTGCCAAACGGTTGCAAATGCTCCCTTGAGTGGTTTGGCGGTCGAAACAGAAGGCTTTTTATCACAGCAAAAGAAATCAGCCCTCGACAACTTAACCGGCAGAAAAAGATTTTTTTGAAAAAATCCCTAAGCCCCGGGGTCACAATATCTTCAAAAATCTGGCTTTCGGCAACTCTCTCAAAAATACTGCCAAACGGTTGCAAATGCTCCCTTGAGTGGTTTGGCGGTCGAAACAGAAGGCTTTTTATCACAGGAAAATAAATCAGCCCTCGACAACTTAAGCCGCGGAAAAATATTTTTTTGAAAAAATCCCTAAGCCCCGGGGGTCACAATTTCATCAAAAATCTGACTTTCGTCAATTCACTCAAAAATGGTGCCAAACGGTTGAAAATGCTCCCCTGAAAGGTTTGGCAGTCGAAACAGAAGTGTATTTATCACAGGAAAAGAAATCAGCCCTTGAAAACTTAACCGGCAGAAAAAGATTTTTTTGAAAAAATCCCTAAGCCCCGGGGTCACAATTTCATCAAAAATCTGACTTTCGGCAATTCACTCAAAAATGGTGCCAAACGGATGAAAATGCTCCCCTGAAAGGTTTGGCGGTCGAAACAGAAGTGTATTTATCACAGGAAAAGAAATCAGCCCTCGACAGCTTAACCGGCAGAAAAAGATTTTTTTGAAAAATTCCCTAAGCCCCGGGGTCACAATTTCATCAAAAATCTGACTTTCGGCAATTCACTCAAAATTGGTGCCAAACGGTTGCAAATACTCCCCTGAAAGGTTTGGCGGTAAAACAGAAGGCTTTTTATCACAGGAAAAGAAATCAGCCCTCGACAACTTAACCGGCAGAAAAAGATTTCTTTGAAAAAATCCCTAAGCCCCGGGGTCACAATTTCATCAAACATCTGACTTTCGGCAATTCACTCAAAAATGGTGCCAAACGGTTGAAAATGCTCCCCTGAAAGGTTTGGCGGTCGAAACAGAAGGGTATTTATCACAGCAAAAGAAATCAGCCCTCGACAACATAACCGGCAGAAAAAGATTTTTTTGAAAAAATCCCTAAGCCCCGGGGTCACAATATCTTCAAAAATCTGGCTTTCGGCAACTCTCTCAAAAATACTGCCAAACGGTTGCAAATGCTCCATTGAGTGGTTTGGCGGTCGAAACAGAAGGCTTTTTATCACAGCAAAAGAAATCAGCCCTCGACAACATAACCGGCAGAAAAAGATTTTTTTGAAAAAATCCCTAAGCCCCGGGGTCACAATATCTTCAAAAATCTGGCTTTCGGCAACTCTCTCAAAAATACTGCCAAACGGTTGCAAATGCTCCATTGAGTGGTTTGGCGGTCGAAACAGAAGGCTTTTTATCACAGCAAAAGAAATCAGCCCTCGACAACTTAACCGGCAGAAAAAGATTTTTTTGAAAAAATCCCTAAGCCCCGGGGTCACAATTTCATCAAAAATCTGACTTTCGGCAATTCACTCAAAAATGGTGCCAACCGGTTGAAAATGCTCCCCTGAAAGGTTTGGCAGTCGAAACAGAAGTGTATTTATCACAGGAAAAGAAATCAGCCCTTGAAAACTTAACCGGCAGAAAAAGATTTTTTTGAAAAAATCCCTAAGCCCCGGGGTCACAATTTCATCAAAAATCTGACTTTCGGCAATTCACTCAAAAATGGTGCCAAACGGATGAAAATGCTCCCCTGAAAGGTTTGGCAGTCGAAACAGAAGTGTATTTATCACAGGAAAAGAAATCAGCCCTCGACAGCTTAACCGGCAGAAAAATATTTTTTTGAAAAAATCCCTAAGCCCCGGGGTCACAATTTCATCAAAAATCTGACTTTCGGCAATTCACTCAAAAATGGTGCCAACCGGTTGAAAATGCTCCCCTGAAAGGTTTGGCAGTCGAAACAGAAGTGTATTTATCACAGCAAAAGAAATCAGCCCTTGAAAACTTAACCGGCAGAAAAAGATTTTTTTGAAAAAATCCCTAAGCCCCGGGGTCACAATTTCATCAAAAATCTGACTTTCGGCAATTCACTCAAAAATGGTGCCAAACGGATGAAAATGCTCCCCTGAAAGGTTTGGCGGTCGAAACAGAAGTGTATTTATCACAGGAAAAGAAATCAGCCCTCGACAGCTTAACCGGCAGAAAAAGATTTTTTTGAAAAAATCCCTAAGCCCCGGGGTCACAATTTCATCAAAAATCTGACTTTCGGCAATTCACTCAAAAATGGAGCCAAACGGTTGAAAATGCTCCATTGAGTGGTTTGGCGGTTAAACAGAAGGCTTTTTATCACAGGACAAGAAATCAGCCCTCGACAGCTTAACCGGCAGAAAAAGATTTTTTTGAAAAAATCCCTAAGCCCCGGGGTCACAATTTCATCAAAAATCTGACTTTCGGCAATTCACTCAAAAATGGAGCCAAACGGTTGAAAATGCTCCATTGAGTGGTTTGGCGGTCGAAACAGAAGTGTATTTATCACAGGAAAAGAAATCAGCCTTCGACAGCTTAACCGGCAGAAAAAGATTTCTTTGAAAAAATCCCTAAGCCCCGGGGTCACAATTTCATCAAAAATCTGACTTTCGGCAATTCACTCAAAAATGGTGCCAAACGGATGAAAATGCTCCCCTGAAAGGTTTGGCGGTCGAAACAGAAGGGTATTTATCACAGGACAAGAAATCAGCCCTCGACAGCTTAACCGGCAGAAAAAGATTTTTTTGAAAAAATCCCTAAGCCCCGGGGTCACAATTTCATCAAAAATCTGACTTTCGGCAATTCACTCAAAAATGGAGCCTAACGGTTGAAAATGCTCCATTGAGTGGTTTGGCGGTCGAAACAGAAGTGTATTTATCACAGGAAAAGAAATCAGCCCTCGACAACTTAACCGGCAGAAAAAGATTTCTTTGAAAAAATCCCTAAGCCCCGGGGTCACAATTTCATCAAAAATCTGACTTTCGGCAATTCACTCAAAAATGGTGCCAAACGGATGAAAATGCTCCCCTGAAAGGTTTGGCGGTCGAAACAGAAGTGTATTTATCACAGGAAAAGAAATCAGCCTTCGACAGCTTAACCGGCAGAAAAAGATTTTTTTGAAAAAATCCCTAAGCCCCGGGGTCACAATTTCATCAAAAATCTGACTTTCGGCAATTCACTCAAAAATGGAGCCAAACGGTTGAAAATGCTCCCCTGAAAGGTTTGGCGGTAAAACAGAAGGCTTTTTATCGCAGGACAAGAAATCAGCCCTCAACAACTTAAGTGGCAGAAAAATATTTTTTTGAAAAAATCCCTAAGCCCCGGTGTCACAATTTCATCAAAAATCTGACTTTCGGCAATTCACTCAAAAAGGGTGCCAAACGGTTGAAAATGCTCCGCTGAAAGGTTTGGCGGTCGAAACAGAAGGGTATTTATGACAGGAAAAGAAATCAGCCCTCGACAACTTAACCGGCAGAAAAAGATTTTTTTGAAAAAATCCCTAACCCCCGGGGTCACAATTTCATCAAAAATCTGACTTTCGGCAATTCAGTCAAAAATGGTGCCAAACGGATGAAAATGCTCCCCTGAAAGGTTTGGCGGTCGAAACAGAAGTGTATTTATCACAGGAAAAGAAATCAGCCCTCGACAGCTTAACCGGCAGAAAAAGATTTTTTTGAAAAAATCCCTAAGCCCCGGGGTCACAATTTCATCAAAAATCTGACTTTCGGCAATTCACTCAAAAATGGAGCCAAACGGTTGAAAATGCTCCCCTGAAAGGTTTGGCGGTAAAACAAAAGGCTTTTTATCACAGGACAAGAAATCAGCCCTCAACAACTTAAGTGGCAGAAAAATATTTTTTTGAAAAAATCCCTAAGCCCCGGTGTCACAATTTCATCAAAAATCTGACTTTGGGCAATTCACTCAAAAATGGTGCAAAATGGTTGCAAATGCTCCCCTGAAAGGTTTAGCGGTTGAAACAGAAGGCATTTTATCACAGGACAAGAAATCAGCCCTCGACAACTTAACCGGCAGAAAAAGATTTTTTTGAAAAAATCCCTAATCCCCGGGGTCACAATTTCATCATAAATCTGACTTTCGGCAATTCACTCAAAAAGGGTGCCAAACGGTTGAAAATGCTCCGCTGAAAGGTTTGGCGGTCGAAACAGAAGGGTATTTATCACAGGAAAATAAATCAGCCCTCGACAACTTAAGCCGCGGAAAAATATTTTTTTGAAAAAATCCCTAAGCCCCGGGGTTACAATTTCATCAAAAATCTGACTTTCGGCAATTCACTCAAAAATGGTGCCAAACCTTTGAAAATGCTCCCCTGAAAGGTTTGGCGGTCGAAACAGAAGGGTATTTATCACAGGAAAAGAAATAAGCCCTCGACAACATAACCGGCAGAAAAAGATTTTTTTGAAAAAATCCCTAAGCCCCGGGGTCACAATATCTTCAAAAATCTGGCTTTCGGCAACTCTCTCAAAAATACTGCCAAACGGTTGCAAATGCTCCCTTGAGTGGTTTGGCGGTCGAAACAGAAGGCTTTTTATCACAGCAAAAGAAATCAGCCCTCGACAACTTAACCGGCAGAAAAAGATTTTTTTGAAAAAATCCCTTAGCCCCGGGGTCACAATTTCATCAAAAATCTGACTTTCGTCAATTCACTCAAAAATGGTGCCAAACGGTTGAAAATGCTCCCCTGAAAGGTTTGGCAGTCGAAACAGAAGTGTATTTATCACAGGAAAAGAAATCAGCCCTTGAAAACTTAACCGGCAGAAAAAGATTTTTTTGAAAAAATCCCTAAGCCCCGGGGTCACAATTTCATCAAAAATCTGACTTTCGGCAATTCACTCAAAAATGGTGCCAAACGGATGAAAATGCTCCCCTGAAAGGTTTGGCGGTCGAAACAGAAGTGTATTTATCACAGGAAAAGAAATCAGCCCTCGACAGCTTAACCGGCAGAAAAAGATTTTTTTGAAAAATTCCCTAAGCCCCGGGGTCACAATTTCATCAAAAATCTGACTTTCGGCAATTCACTCAAAATTGGTGCCAAACGGTTGCAAATACTCCCCTGAAAGGTTTGGCGGTAAAACAGAAGGCTTTTTATCACAGGAAAAGAAATCAGCCCTCGACAACTTAACCGGCAGAAAAAGATTTCTTTGAAAAAATCCCTAAGCCCCGGGGTCACAATTTCATCAAACATCTGACTTTCGGCAATTCACTCAAAAATGGTGCCAAACGGTTGAAAATGCTCCCCTGAAAGGTTTGGCGGTCGAAACAGAAGGGTATTTATCACAGCAAAAGAAATCAGCCCTCGACAACATAACCGGCAGAAAAAGATTTTTTTGAAAAAATCCCTAAGCCCCGGGGTCACAATATCTTCAAAAATCTGGCTTTCGGCAACTCTCTCAAAAATACTGCCAAACGGTTGCAAATGCTCCATTGAGTGGTTTGGCGGTCGAAACAGAAGGCTTTTTATCACAGCAAAAGAAATCAGCCCTCGACAACATAACCGGCAGAAAAAGATTTTTTTGAAAAAATCCCTAAGCCCCGGGGTCACAATATCTTCAAAAATCTGGCTTTCGGCAACTCTCTCAAAAATACTGCCAAACGGTTGCAAATGCTCCATTGAGTGGTTTGGCGGTCGAAACAGAAGGCTTTTTATCACAGCAAAAGAAATCAGCCCTCGACAACTTAACCGGCAGAAAAAGATTTTTTTGAAAAAATCCCTAAGCCCCGGGGTCACAATTTCATCAAAAATCTGACTTTCGGCAATTCACTCAAAAATGGTGCCAACCGGTTGAAAATGCTCCCCTGAAAGGTTTGGCAGTCGAAACAGAAGTGTATTTATCACAGGAAAAGAAATCAGCCTTCGACAGCTTAACCGGCAGAAAAAGATTTTTTTGAAAAAATCCCTAAGCCCCGGGGTCACAATTTCATCAAAAATCTGACTTTCGGCAATTCACTCAAAAAGGGTGCCAAACGTTTGAAAATGCTCCGCTGAAAGGTTTGGCGGTCGAAACAGAAGGGTATTTATGACAGGAAAAGAAATCAGCCCTCGACAACTTAACCGGCAGAAAAAGATTTTTTTGAAAAAATCCCTAACCCCCGGGGTCACAATTTCATCAAAAATCTGACTTTCGGCAATTCAGTCAAAAATGGTGCCAAACGGATGAAAATGCTCCCCTGAAAGGTTTGGCGGTCGAAACAGAAGTGTATTTATCACAGGAAAAGAAATCAGCCCTCGACAGCTTAACCGGCAGAAAAAGATTTTTTTGAAAAAATCCCTAAGCCCCGGGGTCACAATTTCATCAAAAATCTGACTTTCGGCAATTCACTCAAAAATGGAGCCAAACGGTTGAAAATGCTCCCCTGAAAGGTTTGGCGGTAAAACAAAAGGCTTTTTATCACAGGACAAGAAATCAGCCCTCAACAACTTAAGTGGCAGAAAAATATTTTTTTGAAAAAATCCCTAAGCCCCGGTGTCACAATTTCATCAAAAATCTGACTTTGGGCAATTCACTCAAAAATGGTGCAAAATGGTTGCAAATGCTCCCCTGAAAGGTTTAGCGGTTGAAACAGAAGGCATTTTATCACAGGACAAGAAATCAGCCCTCGACAACTTAACCGGCAGAAAAAGATTTTTTTGAAAAAATCCCTAATCCCCGGGGTCACAATTTCATCAAAAATCTGACTTTCGGCAATTCACTCAAAAAGGGTGCCAAACGGTTGAAAATGCTCCGCTGAAAGGTTTGGCGGTCGAAACAGAAGGGTATTTATCACAGGAAAATAAATCAGCCCTCGACAACTTAAGTCGCGGAAAAATATTTTTTTGAAAAAATCCCTAAGCCCCGGGGTCACAATTTCATCAAAAATCTGACTTTCGGCAATTCACTCAAAAATGGTGCCAAACGGTTGAAAATGCTCCCTTGAGTGGTTTGGCGGTCGAAACAGAAGGCTTTTTATCACAGCAAAAGAAATCAGCCCTCGACAACTTAACCGGCAGAAAAAGATTTTTTTGAAAAAATCCCTAAGCCCCGGGGTCACAATTTCATCAAAAATCTGACTTTCGTCAATTCACTCAAAAATGGTGCCAAACGGTTGAAAATGCTCCCCTGAAAGGTTTGGCAGTCGAAACAGAAGTGTATTTATCACAGGAAAAGAAATCAGCCCTTGAAAACTTAACCGGCAGAAAAAGATTTTTTTGAAAAAATCCCTAAGCCCCGGGGTCACAATTTCATCAAAAATCTGACTTTCGGCAATTCACTCAAAAATGGTGCCAAACGGATGAAAATGCTCCCCTGAAAGGTTTGGCGGTCGAAACAGAAGTGTATTTATCACAGGAAAAGAAATCAGCCCTCGACAGCTTAACCGGCAGAAAAAGATTTTTTTGAAAAATTCCCTAAGCCCCGGGGTCACAATTTCATCAAAAATCTGACTTTCGGCAATTCACTCAAAATTGGTGCCAAACGGTTGCAAATACTCCCCTGAAAGGTTTGGCGGTAAAACAGAAGGCTTTTTATCACAGGAAAAGAAATCAGCCCTCGACAACTTAACCGGCAGAAAAAGATTTCTTTGAAAAAATCCCTAAGCCCCGGGGTCACAATTTCATCAAAAATCTGACTTTCGGCAATTCACTCAAAAATGGTGCCAAACGGATGAAAATGCTCCCCTGAAAGGTTTGGCGGTCGAAACAGAAGTGTATTTATCACAGGAAAAGAAATCAGCCTTCGACAGCTTAACCGGCAGAAAAAGATTTTTTTGAAAAAATCCCTAAGCCCCGGGGTCACAATTTCATCAAAAATCTGACTTTCGGCAATTCACTCAAAAATGGAGCCAAACGGTTGAAAATGCTCCCCTGAAAGGTTTGGCGGTAAAACAGAAGGCTTTTTATCGCAGGACAAGAAATCAGCCCTCAACAACTTAAGTGGCAGAAAAATATTTTTTTGAAAAAATCCCTAAGCCCCGGTGTCACAATTTCATCAAAAATCTGACTTTCGGCAATTCACTCAAAAAGGGTGCCAAACGGTTGAAAATGCTCCGCTGAAAGGTTTGGCGGTCGAAACAGAAGGGTATTTATGACAGGAAAAGAAATCAGCCCTCGACAACTTAACCGGCAGAAAAAGATTTTTTTGAAAAAATCCCTAAGTCCATGGGTCACAATTTCATTAAAAATCTGACTTTCGGCAATTCACTCAAAAATGGTGCCAAACGGTTGAAAATGCTCCGCTGAAATGTTTGGATGTCCAAACTGAAGGGTATTTATGACAGGAAAAGATATCAGCCCTCGACAACATAACCGGCAGAAAAAGATTTTTTTGAAAAAATCCCTAAGCCCCGGGGTCACAATATCTTCAAAAATCTGGCTTTCGGCAACTCTCTCAAAAATACTGCCAAACGGTTGCAAATGCTCCCTTGAGTGGTTTGGCGGTCAAAACAGAAGGCTTTTTATAACAGGAAAAGATATCAGCCCTCGACAACATAACCGGCAGAAAAAGATTTTTTTGAAAAAATCCCTAATCCCCGGGGTCACAATTTCATCAAAAATCTGACTTTCGGCAATTCACTCCAAAAGGGTGCCAAACGGTTGCAAATGCTCCGCTGAAAGGTTTGGCGGTCGAAACAGAAGGGTATTTATCACAGGAAAAGAAATCAGCCCTCGACAACTTAAGCCGCGGAAAAATATTTTTTTGAAAAAATCCCTAAGCCCCGGGGTCACAATTTCATCAAAAATCTGACTTTCGGCAATTCATTCAAAAATGGTGCCAAACCTTTGAAAATGCTCCCCTGAAAGGTTTGGCGGTCGAAACAGAAGGGTATTTATCACAGGAAAAGAAATAAGCCCTCGACAACTTAAGCGGCAGAAAAAGATTTTTTTGACAAAATCCCAAACCCCGGGGTCACAATATCTTCAAAAATCTGGCTTTCGGCAACTCTCTCAAAAATACTGCCAAACGGTTGCAAATGCTCCATTGAGTGGTTTGGCGGTTGAAACAGAAGGCTTTTTATCACAGCAAAAGAAATCAGCCCTCGACAACTTAACCGGCAGAAAAAGATTTTTTTGAAAAAATCCCTAAGCCTGGGGGTCACAATTTCATCAAAAATCTGACTTTCGGCAATTCACTCAAAAATGGTGCCAAACGGTTGAAAATGCTCCCCTGAAAGGTTTGGCAGTCGAAACAGAAGTGTATTTATCACAGGAAAAGAAATCAGCCCTTGAAAACTTAACCGGCAGAAAAAGATTTTTTTGAAAAAATCCCTAAGCCCCGGGGTCACAATTTCATCAAAAATCTGACTTTCGGCAATTCACTCAAAAATGGTGCCAAACGGATGAAAATGCTCCCCTGAAAGGTTTGGCGGTCGAAACAGAAGTGTATTTATCACAGGAAAAGAAATCAGCCCTCGACAGCTTAACCGGCAGAAAAAGATTTTTTTGAAAAAATCCCTAAGCCCCGGGGTCACAATTTCATCAAAAATCTGACTTTCGGCAATTCACTCAAAAATGGTGACAAACGGTTGCAAATACTCCCCTGAAAGGTTTGGCGGTAAAACAGAAGGCTTTTTATCACAGGAAAAGATATCAGCACTCGACAACTTAACCGGCAGAAAAAGATTTCTTTGAAAAAATCCCTAAGCCCCGGGGTCACAATTTCATCAAACATCTGACTTTCGGCAATTCACTCAAAAATGGTGCCAAACGGTTGAAAATGCTCCCCTGAAAGGTTTGGCGGTAAAACAGAAGGCTTTTTATCACAGGACAAGAAATCAGCACTCAACAACTTAAGTGGCAGAAAAATATTTTTTTGAAAAAATCCCTAAGCCCCGGGGTCACAATTTCATCAAAAATCTGACTTTGGGCAATTCACTCAAAAAGGGTGCCAAACGGTTGCAAATGCTCCGCTGAAAGGTTTGGCGGTCGAAACAGAAGGGTATTTATCACAGAAAAAGAAATCAGCCCTCGACAACTTAAGCGGCAGAAAAAGATTTTTTTGACAAAATCCCAAACCCCGGGGTCACAATTTCATCAAAAATCTGACTTTCGGCAATTCACTCAAAAGTGGTGCCAAACGGTTGAAAATGCTCCGCTGAAAGGTTTGGCGGTCGAAACAGAAGGGTATTTATCACAGCAAAAGAAATCAGCCCTCGACAACATAACCGGCAGAAAAAGATTTTTTTGAAAAAATCCCTAAGCCCCGGGGTCACAATATCTTCAAAAATCTGGCTTTGGGCAACTCTCTCAAAAATACTGCCAAACGGTTGCAAATGCTCCATTGAGTGGTTTGGCGGTCGAAACAGAAGGCTTTTTATCACAGCAAAAGAAATCAGCCCTCGACAACTTAACCGGCAGAAAAAGATTTTTTTTGAAAAAATCCCTAAGCCCCGGGGTCACAATTTCATCAAAAATCTGACTTTCGGCAATTCACTCAAAAATGGTGCCCAACGGTTCCAAATACTCCCCTGAAAGGTTTGGCGGTAAAACAGAACGCTTTTTATCACAGGACAAGAAATCATCCCTTGACAACTTAAGCGGCAGAAAAATATTTTTTTGAAAAAATCCCTAATCCCCGGGGTCACAATTTCATCAAAAATCTGACTTTCGGCAATTCACTCAAAAGGGGTGCCAAACGGTTGCAAATGCTCCGCTGAAAGGTTTGGCGGTCGAAACAGAAGGGTATTTATCACAGGAAAAGAAATCAGCCCTCGACAATTTAAAGCGCGGAAAAATATTTTTTTGAAAAAATCCCTAAGCCCCGGGGTCACAATTTCATCAAACATCTGACTTTCGGCAATTCACTCAAAAATGGTGCCAAACGGTTTAAAATGCTCCGCTGAAAGGTTTGGCGGTAAAACAGAAGGCTTTTTGTCAAAGGAAAAGAAATCAGCCCTCGTCAACTTAAGCGGCAGAGAAATATTTTTTTGATAAAATCCCTAAGCCCCGGGGTCACAATTTCATCAAAAATCTGACTTTCGGCAATTCACTCAAAAATGGTGCCAAACGGTTTAAAATGCTCCCCTGAAAGGTTTGGCGGTAAAACAGAAGGGTATTTATCACAGGAAAAGAAATCAGCCCTCGACAACTTAACCGGCAGAAAATTTTTTTTTTGAAAAAATCCCTAAGCCCCGGGGTCACAATTTCATCAAAAATCTGACTTTCGGCAATTCACTCAAAAATGGTGCCAAACGGTTGCAAATGCTCCCCTGATAGGTTTGGCGGTCGAAACAGAAGGGTATTTATCACAGGAAAACAAATCAGCCCTCGACAACTTAACCGGCAGAAAAAGAATTTTTTGAAAAAATCCCTAAGCCCGGGGGTCACAATTTCATCAAAAATCTGACTTGCGGCAATTCACTCAAAAAGGGTGCCAAACGGTCTAAAATGCTCCCCTGAAAGGTTTGGCGGTAAAACAGAAGGGTATTTATCACAGCAAAAGAAATCAGACCTCGACAACTTAACCGGCAGAAAAAGATTTTTTTGAAAAAATCCCTAAGCCCCGGGGTCACAATTTCATCAAAAATCTGACTTTCGGCAATTCACTCAAAAATGGTGCCAAACGGTTGCAAATGCTCCCCTGACAGGTTTGGCGGTCGAAACAGAAGGCTTTTTATCACAGGACAAGAAATCAGGCCTCGACAACTTAACCGGCAGAAAAAGATTTTTTTGAAAAAATCCCTAAGCCCGGGGTCACAATTTCATCAAAAATCTGACATTTGGCAATTCACTCAAAAATGGTGCCAAACGGTTGAAAATGCTCCCCTGAAATGTTTGGCGGTAAAACAGAAGGCTTTTTTTTCACAGGAAAAGAAATCAGCCCTTGACAACTTAACCTGCAGAAAAAGATTTTTTTGAAAAAATCCCTAATCCCCGGGGTCACAATTTCATCAAAAATCTGACTTTCGGCAATTCACTCAAAAATGGTGCCAAATGGTTGCAAATGCTCCGCTGAAAGGTTTGGCGGTCGAAACAGAAGGGTATTTATCACAGGAAAAGAAATTAGCCCTCGACAACTTAAGCCGCGGAAAAATATTTTTTTGAAAAAATCCCTAAGCCCCGGGGTCACAATTTCATCAAAAATCTGACTTTCGGCACTTCACTCAAAAATGGTGCCAAACGGTTGAAAATGCTCCCCTGAAAGGTTTGGCAGTCGAAACAGAGGTGTATTTATCACAGGAAAAGAAATCAGCCCTTGAAAACTTAACCGGCAGAAAAAGATTTTTTTGAAAAAATCCCTAAGCCCCGGGGTCACAATTTCATCAAAAATCTGACTTTCGGCAATTCACTCAAAAATGGTGCCAAACGGATGAAAATGCTCCCCTGAAAGGTTTGGCGGTCGAAACAGAAGTGTATTTATCACAGGAAAAGAAATCAGCCCTCGACAGCTTAACCGGCAGAAAAAATTTTTTTTGAAAAAATCCCTAAGCCCCGGGGTCAGAATTTCATCAAACATCTGACTTTCGGCAATTCACTCAAAAATGGTGCCAAACGGTTTAAAATGCTCCGCTGAAAGGTTTGGCGGTAAAACAGAAGGCTTTTTTTTCACAGGAAAAGAAATCAGCCCTCGACAACTTAACCTGCAGAAAAAGATTTTTTTGAAAAAATCCCTAAGCCCCGGGGTCACAATTTCATCAAAAATCTGACTTTCGGCAATTCACTCAAAAAGGGTGCCAAACGGTTGAAAATGCTCCGCTGAAAGGTTTGGCGGTAAAACAGAAGGCTTTTTATCAAAGGAAAAGAAATCAGCCCTCGTCAACTTAAGCGGCAGAGAAATATTTTTCTGATAAAATCCCTAAGCCCCGGGGTCACAATATCATCAAAAATCTGACTTTCGGCAATTCACTCAAAAATGCTGCCAAGCGGTTGCCAATGCTCCCCTGAGAGGTTTGGCGGTCAAAACAGAAGGCTTTTTATCACAGGACAAGAAATCAGGCCTCGATAACTTAACCGGCAGAAAAAGATTTTTTTGAAAAAATCCCTAAGCCCCGGGGTCACAATTTCATCAAAAATCTGACTTTCGGCAATTCACTCAAAAATGGTGCCAAACGGTTGAAAATGCTCCCCTGAAAGGTTTGGCAGTCGAAACAGAAGTGTATTTATCACAGGAAAAGAAATCAGCCCTTGAAAACTTAACCGGCAGAAAAAGATTTTTTTGAAAAAATCCCTAAGCCCCGGGGTCACAATTTCATCAAAAATCTGACTTTCGGCAATTCATTCAAAAATGGTGCCAAACGGTTGCAAATACTCCCCTGAAAGGTTTGGCGGTAAAACATAAGGCTTTTTATCACAGGAAAAGAAATCAGCCCTCGACAACTGAACCGGCAGAAAAAGATTTTTTTGAAAAAATCCCTAAGCCCCGGGGTCACAATTTCATCAAACATCTGACTTTCGGCAATTCACTCAAAAATGGTGCCAAACGGTTGAAAATGCTCCCCTGAAAGGTTTGGCGGTAAAACAGAAGGCTTTTTTTTCACAGGAAAAGAAATCAGCCCTCGACAACTTAACCTGCAGAAAAAGATTTTTTTGAAAAAATCCCTAAGCCCCGGGGTCACAATTTCATCAAAAATCTGACTTTCGGCAATTCACTCAAAAAGGGTGCCAAACGGTTGCAAATACTCCGCTGAAAGGTTTGGCGGTCGAAACAGAAGGGTATTTATCACAGGAAAAGAAATCAGCCCTCGACAACTTAAGCCGCGGAAAAATATTTTTTTGAAAAAATCCCTAAGCCCCGGGGTCACAATTTCATCAAAAATCTGACTTTCGGCAATTCACTCAAAAAGGGTGCCAAACGGTTGAAAATGCTCCGCTGAAAGGTTTGGCGGTAAAACAGAAGGCTTTTTATCAAAGGAAAAGAAATCAGCCCTCGTCAACTTAAGCGGCAGAGAAATATTTTTTTGATAAAATCCCTAAGCCCCGGGGTCACAATTTCATCAAAAATCTGACTTTCGGCAATTCACTCAAAAATGGTGCAAAATGGTTGCAAATGCTCCCCTGAGAGGTTTAGCGGTTGTAACAGAAGGCTTTTTATCACAGGACAAGAAATCAGCCCTCGACAACTTAACCGGCAGAAAAAGATTTTTTTGAAAAAATCCCTAAGCCCCGGGGTCACAATATCTTCAAAAATCTGGCTTTCGGCAACTCTCTCAAAAATACTGCCAAACGGTTGCAAATGCTCCCTTGAGTGGTTTGGCGGTCAAAACAGAAGGCTTTTTATCACAGGACAAGAAATCAGCCCTCGACAACTTAACCGGCAGAAAAAGATTTTTTTGAAAAAATCCCTAAGCCCCGGGGTCACAATTTCATCAAAAATCTGACTTTCGGCAATTCACTCAAAAATGGTGCCAAACGGTTGAAAATGCTCCCCTGAAAGGTTTGGCTGTCGAAACAGAAGGGTATTTATCACAGGAAAAGAAATCAGCCCTCGACAACTTAAGTGGCAGAAAAAGATTTTTTTGAGAAAATTTCTAAGCCCCGGGGTCACAATTTCATCAAAAATCTGACTTTCGGCAATTCACTCAAAAATGGTGCCAAACGGTTGAAAATGCTCCCCTGAAAGGTTTGGCAGTCGAAACAGAAGTGTATTTATCACAGGAAAAGAAATCAGCCCTTGAAAACTTAACCGGCAGAAAAAGATTTTTTTGAAAAAATCCCTAAGCCCCGGGGTCACAATTTCATCAAAAATCTGACTTTCGGCAATTCACTCAAAAATGGTGCAAACGGTTTAAAATGCTCCCCTGAAAGGTTTGGCGGTAAAACATAAGGCTTTTTATCACAGGAAAAGAAATCAGCCCTCGACAACTGAACCGGCAGAAAAAGATTTCTTTGAAAAAATCCCTAAGCCCCGGGGTCACAATTTCATCAAACATCTGACTTTCGGCAATTCACTCAAAAATGGTGCCAAACGGTTGAAAATGCTCCCCTGAAAGGTTTGGCGGTAAAACAGAAGGCTTTTTTTTCACAGGAAAAGAAATCAGCCCTCGACAACTTAACCTGCAGAAAAAGATTTTTTTGAAAAAATCCCTAAGCCCCGGGGTCACAATTTCATCAAAAATCTGACTTTCGGCAATTCACTCAAAAAGGGTGCCAAACGGTTGAAAATGCTCCGCTGAAAGGTTTGGCGGTAAAACAGAAGGCTTTTTATCAAAGGAAAAGAAATCAGCCCTCGTCAACTTAAGCGGCAGAGAAATATTTTTTTGATAAAATCCCTAAGCCCCGGGGTCACAATTTCATCAAAAATCTGACTTTCGGCAATTCACTCAAAAATGGTGCAAAATGGTTGCAAATGCTCCCCTGAGAGGTTTAGCGGTTGTAACAGAAGGCTTTTTATCACAGGACAAGAAATCAGCCCTCGACAACTTAACCGGCAGAAAAAGTTTTTTTTCAAAAAATCCCTAAGCCCCGGGGTCACAATATCTTCAAAAATCTGGCTTTCGGCAACTCTCTCAAAAATACTGCCAAACGGTTGCAAATGCTCCCTTGAGTGGTTTGGCGGTCGAAACAGAAGGCTTTTTATCACAGGACAAGAAATCAGCCCTCGACAACTTAACCGGCAGAAAAAGATTTTTTTGAAAAAATCCCTAAGCCCCGGGGTCACAATTTCATCAAAAATCTGACTTTCGGCAATTCACTCAAAAATGGTGCCAAACGGTTGAAAATGCTCCCCTGATAGGTTTGGTTGTCGAAACAGAAGGGTATTTATCACAGGAAAAGAAATCAGCCCTCGACAACTTAACCGGCAGAAAAAGAATTTTTTGAAAAAATCCCTAAGCCCCGGGGTCACAATTTCATCAAAAATCTGACTTTCGGCAATTCACTCAAAAAGGGTGCCAAACGGTTGAAAATGCTCCGCTGAAAGGTTTGGCGGTAAAACAGAAGGCTTTTTATCAAAGGAAAAGAAATCAGCCCTCGTCAACTTAAGCGGCAGAGAAATATTTTTTTGATAAAATCCCTAAGCCCCGGGGTCACAATATCATCAAAAATCTGACTTTCGGCAATTCACTCAAAAATGCTGCCAAACGGTTGCCAATGCTCCCCTGAGAGGTTTGGCGGTCAAAACAGAAGGCTTTTTATCACAGGACAAGAAATCAGGCCTCGATAACTTAACCGGTAGAAAAAGATTTTTTTGAAAAAATCCCTAAGCCCCGGGGTCACAATTTCATCAAAAATCTGACTTTCGGCAATTCACTCAAAAATGGTGCCAAACGGTTGAACATGCTCCCCTGATAGGTTTGGCGTTAAAACAGAATGGTATTTATCACAGCAAAAGAAATCAGCCCTCGACAACTTAACCGGCAGAAATTTTTTTTTTCCAAAAAATCCCAAACCGGGGTCACAATTTCATCAAAAATCTGACTTTCGGCAATTCACTCAAAAATGGTGCCAAACGGTTTAAAATGCTCCCCTGAAAGGTTTGGCGGTAAAACAGAAGGCTTTTTATCACAGGACAAGAAATCAGCCCTTGACAACTTAAGCGGCAGAAAAATATTTTTTTGAAAAAATCCCTAAGCCCCGGGGTCACAATTTCATCAAAAATCTGACTTTTGGCAATTCACTCAAAAATGGTGCCAAACGGTTGAAAATGCTCCGCTGAAACGTTTAGCGGTAAAACAGAAGGCTTTTTTTTCACAGGAAAAGAAATCAGCCCTCGACAACTTAACCTGCAGAAAAAGATTTTTTTGAAAAAATCCCTAATCCCCGGGGTCACAATTTCATCAAAAATCTGACTTTCGGCAATTCACTCAAAAAGGATGCCAAACGGTTACAAATGCTCCGCTGAAAGGTTTGGCGTTCGAAACAGAAGGGTATTTATCACAGGAAAAGAAATCAGCCCTCGACAACTTAAGCCGCAGAAAAATATTTTTTTGAAAAAATCCCTAAGCCCCGGGGTCACAATATCTTCAAAAATCTGGCTTTCGGCAACTCTCTCAAAAATACTGCCTAACGGTTGCAAATGCTCCATTGAGTGGTTTGGCGGTCGAAACAGAAGGCTTTTTATCACAGCAAAAGAAATCAGCCCTCGACAACTTAACCGGCAGAAAAAGATTTTTTTGAAAAAATCCCTAAGCCCCGGGGTCACAATTTCATCAAAAATCTGACTTTCGGCAATTCACTCAAAAATGGTGCCAAACGGTTGAAAATGCTCCCCTGAAAGGTTTGGCAGTCGAAACAGAAGTGTATTTATCACAGGAAAAGAAATCAGCCCTTGAAAACTTAACCGGCAGAAAAAGATTTTTTTGAAAAAATCCCTAAGCCCCGGGGTCACAATTTCATCAAAAATCTGACGTTCGGCAATTCACTCAAAAATGGTGCCAAACGGATGAAAATGCTCCCCTGAAAGGTTTGGCGGTCGAAATAGAAGTGTATTTATCACAGGAAAAGAAATCAGCCCTTGACAGCTTAACCGGCAGAAAAAGATTTTTTTGAAAAAATCCCAAACCCCGGGGTCACAATTTCATCAAAAATCTGACTTTCAGCAATTCACTCAAAAATGGTGCCAAACGGTTGCAAATACTCCCCTGAAAGGTTTGGCGGTAAAACATAAGGCTTTTTATCACAGGAAAAGAAATCAGCCCTCGACAACTGAACCGGCAGAAAAAGATTTTTTTGAAAAAATCCCTAAGCCCCGGGGTCACAATTTCATCAAACATCTGACTTTCGGCAATTCACTCAAAAATGGTGCCAAACGGTTGAAAATGCTCCCCTGAAAGGTTTGGCGGTAAAACAGAAGGCTTTTTTTTCACAGGAAAAGAAATCAGCCCTCGACAACTTAACCTGCAGAAAAAGATTTTTTTGAAAAAATCCCTAAGCCCCGGGGTCACAATTTCATCAAAAATCTGACTTTCGGCAATTCACTCAAAAAGGGTGCCAAACGGTTGCAAATACTCCGCTGAAAGGTTTGGCGGTCGAAACAGAAGGGTATTTATCACAGGAAAAGAAATCAGCCCTCGACAACTTAAGCCGCGGAAAAATATTTTTTTGAAAAAATCCCTAAGCCCCGGGGTCACAATTTCATCAAAAATCTGACTTTCGGCAATTCACTCAAAAAGGGTGCCAAACGGTTGAAAATGCTCCGCTGAAAGGTTTGGCGGTAAAACAGAAGGCTTTTTATCAAAGGAAAAGAAATCAGCCCTCGTCAACTTAAGCGGCAGAGAAATATTTTTTTGATAAAATCCCTAAGCCCCGGGGTCACAATTTCATCAAAAATCTGACTTTCGGCAATTCACTCAAAAATGGTGCAAAATGGTTGCAAATGCTCCCCTGAGAGGTTTAGCGGTTGTAACAGAAGGCTTTTTATCACAGGACAAGAAATCAGCCCTCGACAACTTAACCGGCAGAAAAAGATTTTTTTGAAAAAATCCCTAAGCCCCGGGGTCACAATATCTTCAAAAATCTGGCTTTCGGCAACTCTCTCAAAAATACTGCCAAACGGTTGCAAATGCTCCCTTGAGTGGTTTGGCGGTCAAAACAGAAGGCTTTTTATCACAGGACAAGAAATCAGCCCTCGACAACTTAACCGGCAGAAAAAGATTTTTTTGAAAAAATCCCTAAGCCCCGGGGTCACAATTTCATCAAAAATCTGACTTTCGGCAATTCACTCAAAAATGGTGCCAAACGGTTGAAAATGCTCCCCTGAAAGGTTTGGCTGTCGAAACAGAAGGGTATTTATCACAGGAAAAGAAATCAGCCCTCGACAACTTAAGTGGCAGAAAAAGATTTTTTTGAGAAAATTTCTAAGCCCCGGGGTCACAATTTCATCAAAAATCTGACTTTCGGCAATTCACTCAAAAATGGTGCCAAACGGTTGAAAATGCTCCCCTGAAAGGTTTGGCAGTCGAAACAGAAGTGTATTTATCACAGGAAAAGAAATCAGCCCTTGAAAACTTAACCGGCAGAAAAAGATTTTTTTGAAAAAATCCCTAAGCCCCGGGGTCACAATTTCATCAAAAATCTGACTTTCGGCAATTCACTCAAAAATGGTGCAAACGGTTTAAAATGCTCCCCTGAAAGGTTTGGCGGTAAAACATAAGGCTTTTTATCACAGGAAAAGAAATCAGCCCTCGACAACTGAACCGGCAGAAAAAGATTTCTTTGAAAAAATCCCTAAGCCCCGGGGTCACAATTTCATCAAACATCTGACTTTCGGCAATTCACTCAAAAATGGTGCCAAACGGTTGAAAATGCTCCCCTGAAAGGTTTGGCGGTAAAACAGAAGGCTTTTTTTTCACAGGAAAAGAAATCAGCCCTCGACAACTTAACCTGCAGAAAAAGATTTTTTTGAAAAAATCCCTAAGCCCCGGGGTCACAATTTCATCAAAAATCTGACTTTCGGCAATTCACTCAAAAAGGGTGCCAAACGGTTGAAAATGCTCCGCTGAAAGGTTTGGCGGTAAAACAGAAGGCTTTTTATCAAAGGAAAAGAAATCAGCCCTCGTCAACTTAAGCGGCAGAGAAATATTTTTTTGATAAAATCCCTAAGCCCCGGGGTCACAATTTCATCAAAAATCTGACTTTCGGCAATTCACTCAAAAATGGTGCAAAATGGTTGCAAATGCTCCCCTGAGAGGTTTAGCGGTTGTAACAGAAGGCTTTTTATCACAGGACAAGAAATCAGCCCTCGACAACTTAACCGGCAGAAAAAGTTTTTTTTCAAAAAATCCCTAAGCCCCGGGGTCACAATATCTTCAAAAATCTGGCTTTCGGCAACTCTCTCAAAAATACTGCCAAACGGTTGCAAATGCTCCCTTGAGTGGTTTGGCGGTCGAAACAGAAGGCTTTTTATCACAGGACAAGAAATCAGCCCTCGACAACTTAACCGGCAGAAAAAGATTTTTTTGAAAAAATCCCTAAGCCCCGGGGTCACAATTTCATCAAAAATCTGACTTTCGGCAATTCACTCAAAAATGGTGCCAAACGGTTGAAAATGCTCCCCTGATAGGTTTGGCGGTCGAAACAGAAGGGTATTTATCACAGGAAAAGAAATCAGCCCTCGACAACTTAACCGGCAGAAAAAGAATTTTTTGAAAAAATCCCTAAGCCCCGGGGTCACAATTTCATCAAAAATCTGACTTTCGGCAATTCACTCAAAAAGGGTGCCAAACGGTTGAAAATGCTCCGCTGAAAGGTTTGGCGGTAAAACAGAAGGCTTTTTATCAAAGGAAAAGAAATCAGCCCTCGTCAACTTAAGCGGCAGAGAAATATTTTTTTGATAAAATCCCTAAGCCCCGGGGTCACAATATCATCAAAAATCTGACTTTCGGCAATTCACTCAAAAATGCTGCCAAACGGTTGCCAATGCTCCCCTGAGAGGTTTGGCGGTCAAAACAGAAGGCTTTTTATCACAGGACAAGAAATCAGGCCTCGATAACTTAACCGGTAGAAAAAGATTTTTTTGAAAAAATCCCTAAGCCCCGGGGTCACAATTTCATCAAAAATCTGACTTTCGGCAATTCACTCAAAAATGGTGCCAAACGGTTGAACATGCTCCCCTGATAGGTTTGGCGTTAAAACAGAATGGTATTTATCACAGCAAAAGAAATCAGCCCTCGACAACTTAACCGGCAGAAATTTTTTTTTTCCAAAAAATCCCAAACCGGGGTCACAATTTCATCAAAAATCTGACTTTCGGCAATTCACTCAAAAATGGTGCCAAACGGTTTAAAATGCTCCCCTGAAAGGTTTGGCGGTAAAACAGAAGGCTTTTTATCACAGGACAAGAAATCAGCCCTTGACAACTTAAGCGGCAGAAAAATATTTTTTTGAAAAAATCCCTAAGCCCCGGGGTCACAATTTCATCAAAAATCTGACTTTTGGCAATTCACTCAAAAATGGTGCCAAACGGTTGAAAATGCTCCGCTGAAACGTTTAGCGGTAAAACAGAAGGCTTTTTTTTCACAGGAAAAGAAATCAGCCCTCGACAACTTAACCTGCAGAAAAAGATTTTTTTGAAAAAATCCCTAATCCCCGGGGTCACAATTTCATCAAAAATCTGACTTTCGGCAATTCACTCAAAAAGGATGCCAAACGGTTACAAATGCTCCGCTGAAAGGTTTGGCGTTCGAAACAGAAGGGTATTTATCACAGGAAAAGAAATCAGCCCTCGACAACTTAAGCCGCAGAAAAATATTTTTTTGAAAAAATCCCTAAGCCCCGGGGTCACAATATCTTCAAAAATCTGGCTTTCGGCAACTCTCTCAAAAATACTGCCTAACGGTTGCAAATGCTCCATTGAGTGGTTTGGCGGTCGAAACAGAAGGCTTTTTATCACAGCAAAAGAAATCAGCCCTCGACAACTTAACCGGCAGAAAAAGATTTTTTTGAAAAAATCCCTAAGCCCCGGGGTCACAATTTCATCAAAAATCTGACTTTCGGCAATTCACTCAAAAATGGTGCCAAACGGTTGAAAATGCTCCCCTGAAAGGTTTGGCGGTCGAAACAGAAGTGTATTTATCACAGGAAAAGAAATCAGCCCTTGAAAACTTAACCGGCAGAAAAAGATTTTTTTGAAAAAATCCCTAAGCCCCGGGGTCACAATTTCATCAAAAATCTGACGTTCGGCAATTCACTCAAAAATGGTGCCAAACGGATGAAAATGCTCCCCTGAAAGGTTTGGCGGTCGAAATAGAAGTGTATTTATCACAGGAAAAGAAATCAGCCCTTGACAGCTTAACCGGCAGAAAAAGATTTTTTTGAAAAAATCCCAAACCCCGGGGTCACAATTTCATCAAAAATCTGACTTTCAGCAATTCACTCAAAAATGGTGCCAAACGGTTGAAAATGCTCCCCTGAAAGGTTTGGCGGTCGAAACAGAAGGGTATTTATCACAGCAAAAAAAATCAGCCCTCGACAACATAACCGGCAGAAAAAGATTTTTTTGAAAAAATCCCTAAGCCCCGGGATCACAATATCTTCAAAAATCTGGCTTTCGGCAACTCTCTCAAAAATACTGCCTAACGGTTGCAAATGCTCCATTGAGTGGTTTGGCGGTCGAAACAGAAGGCTTTTTATCACAGCAAAAGAAATCAGCCCTCGACAACTTAACCGGCAGAAAAAGATTTTTTTGAAAAAATCCCTAAGCCCCGGGGTCACAATTTCATCAAAAATCTGACTTTCGGCAATTCACTCAAAAATGGTGCCAAACCTTTGAAAATGCTCCCATGAAAGGTTTGGCGGTCGAAACAGAAGGGTATTTATCACAGGAAAAGAAATAAGCCCTCGACAACTTAAGCGGCAGAAAAAGATTTTTTTGACAAAATCCCAAACCCCGGGGTCACAATTTCATCAAAAATCTGACTTTCAGCAATTCACTCAAAAATGGTGCCAAACGCTTGAAAATGCTCCCCTGAAAGGTTTGGCGGTCGAAACTAAAGGGTATTTATCACAGCAAAAAAAAATCAGCCCTCGACAACATAACCGGCAGAAAAAGATTTTTTTGAAAAAATCCCTAAGCCCCGGGGTCACAATATCTTCAAAAATCTGGCTTTCGGCAACTCACTCAAAAATACTGCCAAACGGTTGCAAATGCTCCCTTGAGTAGTTTGGCGGTCAAAACAGAAGGCTTTTTATCACAGGAAAAGAAATCAGCCCTCGACAACTTAACCGGCAGAAAAAGATTTCTTTGAAAAAATCCCTAAGCCCCGGGGTCACAATTTCATCAAACATCTGACTTTCGGCAATTCACTCAAAAATGGTGCCAAACGGTTGAAAATGCTCCCCTGAAAGGTTTGGCGGTAAAACAGAAGGCTTTTTATCACAGGACAAGAAATCAGCACTCAACAACTTAAGTGGCAGAAAAATATTTTTTTGAAAAAATCCCTAAGCCCCGGGGTCACAATTTCATCAAAAATCTGACTTCGGGCAATTCACTCAAAAATGGTGCAAAATGGTTGCAAATGCTCCCCTGAAAGGTTTAGCGGTTGAAACAGAAGGCATTTTATCACAGGACAAGAAATCAGCCCTCGACAACTTAACCGGCAGAAAAAGATTTTTTTGAAAAAATCCCTAAGCCCCGGGGTCACAATATCTTCAAAAATCTGGCTTTCGGCAACTCTCTCAAAAATACTGCCAAACGGTTGCAAATGCTCCCTTGAGTGGTTTGGCGGTCAAAACAGAAGGCTTTTTATCACAGGACAAGAAATCAGCCCTCAAAAACTTAACCGGCAGAAAATGATTTTTTTGAAAAAAACCCTAAGCCCCGGGGTCACAATTTCATCAAAAATCTGACTTTCGGCAATTCACTCAAAAATGGTGCCAAACGGTTGCAAATGCTCCGCTGAAAGGTTTGGCGGTCGAAACAGAAGGCTTTTTATCAGGGGACAAGAAAAAAGCCCTCAAAAACTTAACCGGCAGAAAATGATTTTTTTGAAAAAATCCCTAAGCCCCGGGGTCACAATTTCATCAAAAATCTGACTTTTGGCAATTCACTCAAAAATGGTGCCAAACGGTTGAAAATGCTCCGCTGAAAGGTTTGGCGGTCGAAACAGAAGGGTATTTATCACAGGAAAATAAATCAGCCCTCGACAACTTAAGCCGCGGAAAAAGATTTTTTTGAAAAAATCTCTAATCCCCGCGGTCACAATTTCATCAAAAATCTGACTTTCGGCAATTAACTCAAAAAGGGTGCCAAACCTTTGAAAATGCTCCCCTGAAAGGTTTGGCGGTCGAAACAGAAGGGTATTTATCACAGGAAAAGAAATCAGCCCTCGACAACTTAAGCGGCAGAAAAAGATTTTTTTGACAAAATCCCAAACCCCGGGGTCACAATTTCATCAAAAATCTGACTTTCAGCAATTCACTGAAAAATGGTGCCAAACGGTTGAAAATGCTCCCCTGAAAGGTTTGGCGGTCGAAACAGAAGGATATTTATCACAGCAAAAGAAATCAGCCCTCGACAACATAACCGGCAGAAAAAGATTTTTTTGAAAAAATCCCTAAGCCCCGGGGTCACAATATCTTCAAAAATCTGGCTTTCGGCAACTCTCTCAAAAATACTGCCAAACGGTTGCAAATGCTCCCTTGAGTGGTTTGGCGGTCAAAACAGAAGGCTTTTTATCACAGGACAAGTAATCAGCCCTCGACAACATAACCGGCAGAAAAAGATTTTTTTGAAAAAATCCCTAAGCCCCGGGGTGACAATATCTTCAAAAATCTGGCTTTCGGCAACTCTCTCAAAAATACTGCCAAACGGTTGCAAATGCTCCATTGAGTGGTTTGGCGGTCGAAACAGAAGGCTTTTTATCACAGCAAAAGAAATCAGCCCTCGACAACTTAACCGGCAGAAAAAGATTTTTTTGAAAAAATCCCTAAGCCCCGGGGTCACAATTTCATCAAAAATCTGACTTTCGGCAATTCACTCAAAAAGGGTGCCAAACGGTTGAAAATGCTCCGCTGAAAGGTTTGGCGGTAAAACAGAAGGCTTTTTATCAAAGGAAAAGAAATCAGCCCTCGTCAACTTAAGCGGCAGAGAAATATTTTTTTGATAAAATCCCTAAGCCCCGGGGTCACAATTTCATCAAAAATCTGACTTTCGTCAATTCACTCAAAAATGGTGCCAAACGGTTGAAAATGCTCCCCTGAAAGGTTTGGCGGTCGAAACAGAAGGGTATTTATCACAGCAAAAAAAATCAGCCCTCGACAACATAACCGGCAGAAAAAGATTTTTTTGAAAAAATCCCTAAGCCCCGGGGTCACAATATCTTCAAAAATCTGGCTTTCGGCAACTCTCTCAAAAATACTGCCTAACGGTTGCAAATGCTCCATTGAGTGGTTTGGCGGTCGAAACAGAAGGCTTTTTATCACAGCAAAAGAAATCAGCCCTCGACAACTTAACCGGCAGAAAAAGATTTTTTTGAAAAAATCCCTAAGCCCCGGGGTCACAATATCTTCAAAAATCTGGCTTTCGGCAACTCACTCAAAAATACTGCCAAACGGTTGCAAATGCTCCCTTGAGTAGTTTGGCGGTCAAAACAGAAGGCTTTTTATCACAGGAAAAGAAATCAGCCCTCGACAACTTAACCGGCAGAAAAAGATTTCTTTGAAAAAATCCCTAAGCCCCGGGGTCACAATTTCATCAAACATCTGACTTTCGGCAATTCACTCAAAAATGGTGCCAAACGGTTGAAAATGCTCCCCTGAAAGGTTTGGCGGTAAAACAGAAGGCTTTTTATCACAGGACAAGAAATCAGCACTCAACAACTTAAGTGGCAGAAAAATATTTTTTTGAAAAAATCCCTAAGCCCCGGGGTCACAATTTCATCAAAAATCTGACTTTGGGCAATTCACTCAAAAATGGTGCAAAATGGTTGCAAATGCTCCCCTGAAAGGTTTAGCGGTTGAAACAGAAGGCATTTTATCACAGGACAAGAAATCAGCCCTCGACAACTTAACCGGCAGAAAAAGATTTTTTTGAAAAAATCCCTAAGCCCCGGGGTCACAATATCTTCAAAAATCTGGCTTTCGGCAACTCTCTCAAAAATACTGCCAAACGGTTGCAAATGCTCCCTTGAGTGGTTTGGCGGTCAAAACAGAAGGCTTTTTATCACAGGACAAGAAATCAGCCCTCAAAAACTTAACCGGCAGAAAATGATTTTTTTGAAAAAAACCCTAAGCCCCGGGGTCACAATTTCATCAAAAATCTGACTTTCGGCAATTCACTCAAAAATGGTGCCAAACGGTTGCAAATGCTCCGCTGAAAGGTTTGGCGGTCGAAACAGAAGGCTTTTTATCAGGGGACAAGAAATCAGCCCTCAAAAACTTAACCGGCAGAAAATGATTTTTTTGAAAAAATCCCTAAGCCCCGGGGTCACAATTTCATCAAAAATCTGACTTTTGGCAATTCACTCAAAAATGGTGCCAAACGGTTGAAAATGCTCCGCTGAAAGGTTTGGCGGTCGAAACAGAAGGGTATTTATCACAGGAAAATAAATCAGCCCTCGACAACTTAAGCCGCGGAAAAAGATTTTTTTGAAAAAATCCCTAATCCCCGCGGTCACAATTTCATCAAAAATCTGACTTTCGGCAATTAACTCAAAAAGGGTGCCAAACCTTTGAAAATGCTCCCCTGAAAGGTTTGGCGGTCGAAACAGAAGGGTATTTATCACAGGAAAAGAAATCAGCCCTCGACAACTTAAGCGGCAGAAAAAGATTTTTTTGACAAAATCCCAAACCCCGGGGTCACAATTTCATCAAAAATCTGACTTTCAGCAATTCACTGAAAAATGGTGCCAAACGGTTGAAAATGCTCCCCTGAAAGGTTTGGCGGTCGAAACAGAAGGATATTTATCACAGCAAAAGAAATCAGCCCTCGACAACATAACCGGCAGAAAAAGATTTTTTTGAAAAAATCCCTAAGCCCCGGGGTCACAATATCTTCAAAAATCTGGCTTTCGGCAACTCTCTCAAAAATACTGCCAAACGGTTGCAAATGCTCCCTTGAGTGGTTTGGCGGTCAAAACAGAAGGCTTTTTATCACAGGACAAGTAATCAGCCCTCGACAACATAACCGGCAGAAAAAGATTTTTTTGAAAAAATCCCTAAGCCCCGGGGTCACAATATCTTCAAAAATCTGGCTTTCGGCAACTCTCTCAAAAATACTGCCAAACGGTGGCAAATGCTCCATTGAGTGGTTTGGCGGTCGAAACAGAAGGCTTTTTATCACAGCAAAAGAAATCAGCCCTCGACAACTTAACCGGCAGAAAAAGATTTTTTTGAAAAAATCCCTAAGCCCCGGGGTCACAATTTCATCAAAAATCTGACTTTCGGCAATTCACTCAAAAAGGGTGCCAAACGGTTGAAAATGCTCCGCTGAAAGGTTTGGCGGTAAAACAGAAGGCTTTTTATCAAAGGAAAAGAAATCAGCCCTCGTCAACTTAAGCGGCAGAGAAATATTTTTTTGATAAAATCCCTAAGCCCCGGGGTCACAATTTCATCAAAAATCTGACTTTCGTCAATTCACTCAAAAATGGTGCCAAACGGTTGAAAATGCTCCCCTGAAAGGTTTGGCGGTCGAAACAGAAGGGTATTTATCACAGCAAAAAAAATCAGCCCTCGACAACATAACCGGCAGAAAAAGATTTTTTTGAAAAAATCCCTAAGCCCCGGGGTCACAATATCTTCAAAAATCTGGCTTTCGGCAACTCTCTCAAAAATACTGCCTAACGGTTGCAAATGCTCCATTGAGTGGTTTGGCGGTCGAAACAGAAGGCTTTTTATCACAGCAAAAGAAATCAGCCCTCGACAACTTAACCGGCAGAAAAAGATTTTTTTGAAAAAATCCCTAAGCCCCGGGGTCACAATTTCATCAAAAATCTGACTTTCGGCAATTCACTCAAAAATGGTGCCAAACGGTTGAAAATGCTCCCCTGAAAGGTTTGGCAGTCGAAACAGAAGTGTATTTATCACAGGAAAAGAAATCAGCCCTTGAAAACTTAACCGGCAGAAAAAGATTTTTTTGAAAAAATCCCTAAGCCCCGGGGTCACAATTTCATCAAAAATCTGACGTTCGGCAATTCACTCAAAAATGGTGCCAAACGGATGAAAATGCTCCCCTGAAAGGTTTGGCGGTCGAAATAGAAGTGTATTTATCACAGGAAAAGAAATCAGCCCTCGACAGCTTAACCGGCAGAAAAAGATTTTTTTGAAAAAATCCCAAACCCCGGGGTCACAATTTCATCAAAAATCTGACGTTCGGCAATTCACTCAAAAATGGTGCCAAACGGATGAAAATGCTCCCCTGAAAGGTTTGGCGGTCGAAATAGAAGTGTATTTATCACAGGAAAAGAAATCAGCCCTCGACAGCTTAACCGGCAGAAAAAGATTTTTTTGAAAAAATCCCTAAGCCCCGGGGTCACAATTTCATCAAAGATCTGACGTTCGGCAATTCACTCAAAAATGGTGCCAAACGGATGAAAATGCTCCCCTGAAAGGTTTGGCGGTCGAAATAGAAGTGTATTTATCACAGGAAAAGAAATCAGCCCTCGACAGCTTAACCGGCAGAAAAAGATTTTTTTGAAAAAATCCCAAACCCCGGGGTCACAATTTCATCAAAAATCTGACTTTCAGCAATTCACTCAAAAATGGTGCCAAACGGTTGAAAATGCTCCCCTGAAAGGTTTGGCGGTCGAAACAGAAGGGTATTTATCACAGCAAAAAAAATCAGCCCTCGACAACATAACCGGCAGAAAAAGATTTTTTTGAAAAAATCCCTAAGCCCCGGGGTCACAATATCTTCAAAAATCTGGCTTTCGGCAACTCTCTCAAAAATACTGCCTAACGGTTGCAAATGCTCCATTGAGTGGTTTGGCGGTCGAAACAGAAGGCTTTTTATCACAGCAAAAGAAATCAGCCCTCGACAACTTAACCGGCAGAAAAAGATTTTTTTGAAAAAATCCCAAACCCCGGGGTCACAATTTCATCAAAAATCTGACTTTCGGCAATTCACTCAAAAATGGTGCCAAACCTTTGAAAATGCTCCCATGAAAGGTTTGGCGGTCGAAACAGAAGGGTATTTATCACAGCAAAAAAAATCAGCCCTCGACAACATAACCGGCAGAAAAAGATTTTTTTGAAAAAATCCCTAAGCCCCGGGGTCACAATATCTTCAAAAATCTGGCTTTCGGCAACTCTCTCAAAAATACTGCCTAACGGTTGCAAATGCTCCATTGAGTGGTTTGGCGGTCGAAACAGAAGGCTTTTTATCACAGCAAAAGAAATCAGCCCCGACAACTTAACCAGCAGAAAAAGATTTTTTTGAAAAAATCCCTAAGCCCCGGGGTCACAATTTCATCAAAAATCTGACTTTCGGCAATTCACTCAAAAATGGTGCCAAACCTTTGAAAATGCTCCCATGAAAGGTTTGGCGGTCGAAACAGAAGGGTATTTATCACAGGAAAAGAAATAAGCCCTCGACAACTTAAGCGGCAGAAAAAGATTTTTTTGACAAAATCCCAAACCCCGGGGTCACAATTTCATCAAAAATCTGACTTTCAGCAATTCACTCAAAAATGGTGCCAAACGCTTGAAAATGCTCCCCTGAAAGGTTTGGCGGTCGAAACAGAAGGGTATTTATCACAGCAAAAAAAATCAGCCCTCGACAACATAACCGGCAGAAAAAGATTTTTTTGAAAAAATCCCTAAGCCCCGGGGTCACAATATCTTCAAAAATCTGGCTTTCGGCAACTCACTCAAAAATACTGCCAAACGGTTGCAAATGCTCCCTTGAGTAGTTTGGCGGTCAAAACAGAAGGCTTTTTATCACAGGAAAAGAAATCAGCCCTCGACAACTTAACCGGCAGAAAAAGATTTCTTTGAAAAAATCCCTAAGCCCCGGGGTCAGAATTTCATCAAACATCTGACTTTCGGCAATTCACTCAAAAATGGTGCCAAACGGTTGAAAATGCTCCCCTGAAAGGTTTGGCGGTAAAACAGAAGGCTTTTTATCACAGGACAAGAAATCAGCCCTTGACAACTTAAGCGGCAGAAAAAGATTTTTTTGAAAAAATCCCAAACCCCGGGGTCACAATTTCATCAAAAATCTGACTTTCGGCAATTCACTCAAAAATGGTGCCAAACCTTTGAAAATGCTCCCATGAAAGGTTTGGCGGTCGAAACAGAAGGGTATTTATCACAGCAAAAAAAATCAGCCCTCGACAACATAACCGGCAGAAAAAGATTTTTTTGAAAAAATCCCTAAGCCCCGGGGTCACAATATCTTCAAAAATCTGGCTTTCGGCAACTCTCTCAAAAATACTGCCTAACGGTTGCAAATGCTCCATTGAGTGGTTTGGCGGTCGAAACAGAAGGCTTTTTATCACAGCAAAAGAAATCAGCCCCGACAACTTAACCAGCAGAAAAAGATTTTTTTGAAAAAATCCCTAAGCCCCGGGGTCACAATTTCATCAAAAATCTGACTTTCGGCAATTCACTCAAAAATGGTGCCAAACCTTTGAAAATGCTCCCATGAAAGGTTTGGCGGTCGAAACAGAAGGGTATTTATCACAGGAAAAGAAATAAGCCCTCGACAACTTAAGCGGCAGAAAAAGATTTTTTTGACAAAATCCCAAACCCCGGGGTCACAATTTCATCAAAAATCTGACTTTCAGCAATTCACTCAAAAATGGTGCCAAACGCTTGAAAATGCTCCCCTGAAAGGTTTGGCGGTCGAAACAGAAGGGTATTTATCACAGCAAAAAAAATCAGCCCTCGACAACATAACCGGCAGAAAAAGATTTTTTTGAAAAAATCCCTAAGCCCCGGGGTCACAATATCTTCAAAAATCTGGCTTTCGGCAACTCACTCAAAAATACTGCCAAACGGTTGCAAATGCTCCCTTGAGTAGTTTGGCGGTCAAAACAGAAGGCTTTTTATCACAGGAAAAGAAATCAGCCCTCGACAACTTAACCGGCAGAAAAAGATTTCTTTGAAAAAATCCCTAAGCCCCGGGGTCAGAATTTCATCAAACATCTGACTTTCGGCAATTCACTCAAAAATGGTGCCAAACGGTTGAAAATGCTCCCCTGAAAGGTTTGGCGGTAAAACAGAAGGCTTTTTATCACAGGACAAGAAATCAGCCCTTGACAACTTAAGCGGCAGAAAAATATTTTTTTGAAAAAATCCCTAAGCCCCGGGGTCACAATTTCATCAAAAATCTGACTTTGGGCAATTCACTCAAAAATGGTGCAAAATGGTTGCAAATGCTCCCCTGAAAGGTTTAGCGGTTGAAACAGAAGGCATTTTATCACAGGACAAGAAATCAGCCCTCGACAACTTAACCGGCAGAAAAAGATTTTTTTGAAAAAATCCCTAAGCCCCGGGGTCACAATATCTTCAAAAATCTGGCTTTCGGCAACTCTCTCAAAAATACTGCCAAACGGTTGCAAATGCTCCCTTGAGTGGTTTGGCGGTCAAAACAGAAGGCTTTTTATCACAGGACAAGAAATCAGCCCTCAAAAACTTAACCGGCAGAAAATGATTTTTTTGAAAAAAACCCTAAGCCCCGGGGTCACAATTTCATCAAAAATCTGACTTTCGGCAATTCACTCAAAAATGGTGCCAAACGGTTGCAAATGCTCCGCTGAAAGGTTTGGCGGTCGAAACAGAAGGCTTTTTATCACAGGACAAGAAATCAGCCCTCAAAAACTTAACCGGCAGAAAATGATTTTTTTGAAAAAATCCCTAAGCCCCGGGGTCACAATTTCATCAAAAATCTGACTTTTGGCAATTCACTCAAAAATGGTGCCAAACGGTTGCAAATGCTCCGCTGAAAGGTTTGGCGGTCGAAACAGAAGGCTTTTTATCACAGGACAAGAAATCAGCCCTCAAAAACTTAACCGGCAGAAAATGATTTTTTTGAAAAAATCCCTAAGCCCCGGGGTCACAATTTCATCAAAAATCTGACTTTTGGCAATTCACTCAAAAATGGTGCCAAACGGTTGGAAATGCTCCGCTGAAAGGTTTGGCGGTCGAAACAGAAGGGTATTTATCACAGGAAAATAAATCAGCCCTCGACAACTTAAGCCGCGGAAAAAGATTTTTTTGAAAAAATCCCTAATCCCCGCGGTCACAATTTCATCAAAAATCTGACTTTCGGCAATTCACTCAAAAAGGGTGCCAAACCTTTGAAAATGCTCCCCTGAAAGGTTTGGCGGTCGAAACAGAAGGGTATTTATCACAGGAAAAGAAATCAGCCCTCGACAACTTAAGCGGCAGAAAAAGATTTTTTTGACAAAATCCCAAACCCCGGGGTCACAATTTCATCAAAAATCTGACTTTCAGCAATTCACTGAAAAATGGTGCCAAACGGTTGCAAATACTCCCCTGAAAGGTTTGGCGGTCAAAACAGAAGGCTTTTTATCACAGGACAAGAAATCAGCCCTCGACAACTTAACCGGCAGAAAAAGATTTTTTTGAAAAAATCCCTAAGCCCCGGGGTCACAATATCTTCAAAAATCTGGCTTTCGGCAACTCTCTCAAAAATACTGCCAAACGGTTGCAAATGCTCCCTTGAGTGGTTTGGTGGTCAAAACAGAAGGCATTTTATCACAGGACAAGAAATCAGCCCTCGACAACTTAACCGGCAGAAAAAGATTTTTTTGAAAAAATCCCTAAGCCCCGGGGTCACAATTTCATCAAAAATCTGACTTTGGGCAATTCACTAAAAAATGGTGCAAAATGGTTGAAAATGCTCCCCTGAAAGGTTTGGCGGTCGAAACAGAAGGATATTTATCACAGCAAAAGAAATCAGCCCTCGACAACATAACCGGCAGAAAAAGATTTTTTTGAAAAAATCCCTAAGCCCCGGGGTCACAATATCTTCAAAAATCTGGCTTTCGGCAACTCTCTCAAAAATACTGCCAAACGGTTGCAAATGCTCCCTTGAATGGTTTGGCGGTCAAAACAGAAGGCTTTTTATCACAGGACAAGTAATCAGCCCTCGACAACATAACCGGCAGAAAAAGATTTTTTTGAAAAAATCCCTAAGCCCCGGGGTCACAATATCTTCAAAAATCTGGCTTTCGGCAACTCTCTCAAAAATACTGCCAAACGTTTGCAAATGCTCCATTGAGTGGTTTGGCGGTCGAAACAGAAGGCTTTTTATCACAGCAAAAGAAATCAGCCCTCGACAACTTAACCGGCAGAAAAAGATTTTTTTGAAAAAATCCCTAAGCCCAGGGGTCACAATTTCATCAAAAATCTGACTTTCGTCAATTCACTCAAAAATGGTGCCAAACGGTTGAAAATGCTCCCCTGAAAGGTTTGGCAGTCGAAACAGAAGTGTATTTATCACAGGAAAAGAAATCAGCCCTTTAAAACTTAACCGGCAGAAAAAGATTTTTTTGAAAAAATCCCTAAGCGCCGGGGTCACAATTTCATCAAAAATCTGACTTTCGGCAATTCACTCAAAAATGGTGCCAAACGGATGAAAATGCTCCCCTGAAAGATTTGGCGGTCGAAACAGAAGTGTATTTATCACAGGAAAAGAAATCAGCCCTCGACAGCTTAACCGGCAGAAAAAGATTTTTTTGAAAAAATCCCTAAGGCCCGGGGTCACAATTTCATCAAAAATCTGACTTTCGGCAATTCACTCAAAAATGGTGACAAATGGTTACAAATACTCCCCTGAAAGGTTTGGCGGTAAAACAGAAGGCTTTTTATCACAGGAAAAGAAATCAGCCCTCGACAACTTAACCGGCAGAAAAAGATTTCTTTGAAAAAATCCCTAAGCCCCGGGGTCACAATTTCATCAAACATCTGACTTTCGGCAATTCACTCAAAAATGGTGCCAAACGGTTGAAAATGCTCCCCTGAAAGGTTTGGCAGTCGAAACAGAAGTGTATTTATCACAGGAAAAGAAATCAGCCCTTGAAAACTTAACCGGCAGAAAAAGATTTTTTTGAAAAAATCCCTAAGCCCCGGGGTCACAATTTCATCAAAAATCTGACTTTCGGCAATTCACTCAAAAATGGTGCCAAACGGATGAAAATGCTCCCCTGAAAGGTTTGGCGGTCGAAACAGAAGTGTATTTATCACAGGAAAAGAAATCAGCCCTCGACAGCTTAACCGGCAGAAAAAGATTTTTTTGAAAAAATCCCTAAGCCCCGGGGTCACAATTTCATCAAAAATCTGACTTTCGGCAATTCACTCAAAAATGGTGACAAACGGTTGCAAATACTCCCCTGAAAGGTTTGGCGGTAAAACAGAAGGCTTTTTATCACAGGAAAAGAAATCAGCCCTCGACAACTTAACCGGCAGAAAAAGATTTCTTTGAAAAAATCCCTAAGCCCCGGGGTCACAATTTCATCAAACATCTGACTTTCGGCAATTCAGTCAAAAATGGTGCCAAACGGTTTAAAATGCTCCCCTGAAAGGTTTGGCGGTAAAACAGAAGGCTTTTTATCACAGGACAAGAAATCATCCCTTGACAACTTAAGCGGCAGAAAAATATTTTTTTGAAAAAATCCCTAAGCCCCGGGGTCACAATTTCATCAAACATCTGACTTTCGGCAATTCACTCAAAAATGGTGCCAAACGGTTGAAAATGCTCCCCTGAAAGGTTTGGCGGTAAAACAGAAGGCTTTTTTTTTCACAGGAAAAGAAATCAGCCCTCGACAACTTAACCTGCAAAAAAAGATTTTTTTGAAAAAATCCCTAATCCCCGGGGTCACAATTTCATCAAAAATCTGACTTTCGGCAATTCACTCAAAAATGGTGCCAAACGGTTGAAAATGCTCCCCTGAAAGGTTTGGCTGTCGAAACAGAAGGGTATTTATCACAGGAAAAGAAATCAGCCCTCGACAACTTAAGTGGCAGAAAAAGATTTTTTTGAAAAAATC
The DNA here is from genome assembly GCF_964270895.1 of Podarcis filfolensis. NCBI lineage: Eukaryota > Metazoa > Chordata > Lepidosauria > Squamata > Lacertidae > Podarcis > Podarcis filfolensis. The sequence goes on from NC_139612.1 coordinate 13,110,554, forward strand.
CCTAATCCCCGCGGTCACAATTTCATCAAAATTCTGACTTTCGGCAATTCACTCAAAAATGGTGCCAACGGTTGCAAATGCTCCGCTGAAAGGTTTGGCGGTCGAAACAGAAGGGTATTTATCACAGGAAAAGAAATCAGCCCTCGACAATTTAAGCCGCGGAAAAATATTTTTTTGAAAAAATCCCTAAGCCCCTGGGTCACAATTTCATCAAACATCTGACTTTTGGCAATTCACTCAAAAATGGTGCCAAACGGTTTAAAATGCTCCCCTGAAAGGTTTGGCTGTCGAAACAGAAGGGTATTTATCACAGGAAAAGAAATCAGCCCTCGACAACTTAAGTGGCAGAAAAAGATTTTTTTGAAAAAATCCCTAATCCCCGCGGTCACAATTTCATCAAAATTCTGACTTTCGGCATTTCACTCAAAAATGGTGCCAAACGGTTGAAAATGCTCCCCTGATAGGTTTGGCGTTAAAACAGAAGGGTATTTATCACAGCAAAAGAAATCAGCCCTCGACAACTTAACCGGCAGAAATTTTTTTTTTTCAAAAAATCCCAAACCGGGGTCACAATTTCATCAAAAATCTGACTTTCGGCAATGCACTCAAAAATGGTGCCAAACGGTTTAAAATGCTCCCCTGAAAGGTTTGGCGGTAAAACAGAAGGGTATTTATCACAGGAAAAGAAATCAGCCCTCGACAACTTAACCGGCAGAAAATTTTTTTTTTGAAAAAATCCCTAAGCCCCGGGGTCACAATTTCATCAAAAATCTGACTTTCGGCAATTCACTCAAAAATGGTGCCAAACGGTTGCAAATACTCCCCTGAAAGGTTTGGCGGTAAAACAGAAGGCTTTTTATCACAGGAAAAGAAATCAGCCCTCGACAACTTAACCGGCAGAAAAAGATTTCTTTGAAAAAATCCCTAAGCCCCGGGGTCACAATATCTTCAAAAATCTGGCTTTCGGCAACTCACTCAAAAATACTGCCAAACGGTTGCAAAGGCACCGCTGAAAGGTTTGGCGGTCGAAACAGAAGGGTATTTATCACAGGAAAAGAAATCAGCCCTCGACAATTTAAGCCGCGGAAAAATATTTTTTTGAAAAAATCCCTAAGCCCCGGGGTCACAATTTCATCAAACATCTGACTTTTGGCAATTCACTCAAAAATGGTGCCAAACGGTTTAAAATGCTCCCCTGAAAGGTTTGGCTGTCGAAACAGAAGGGTATTTATCACAGGAAAAGAAATCAGCCCTCGACAACTTAAGTGGCAGAAAAAGATTTTTTTGAAAAAATCGCTAATCCCCGCGGTCACAATTTCATCAAAATTCTGACTTTCGGCAATTCACTCAAAAATGGTGCCAAACGGTTGAAAATGCTCCCCTGATAGGTTTGGCGTTAAAACAGAAGGGTATTTATCACAGCAAAAGAAATCAGCCCTCGACAACTTAACCGGCAGAAATTTTTTTTTTTCAAAAAATCCCAAACCGGGGTCACAATTTCATCAAAAATCTGACTTTCGGCAATGCACTCAAAAATGGTGCCAAACGGTTTAAAATGCTCCCCTGAAAGGTTTGGCGGTAAAACAGAAGGGTATTTATCACAGGAAAAGAAATCAGCCCTCGACAACTTAACCGGCAGAAATTTTTTTTTTTGAAAAAATCCCTAAGCCCCGGGGTCACAATTTCATCAAAAATCTGACTTTCGGCAATTCACTCAAAAATGGTGCCAAACGGTTGCAAATACTCCCCTGAAAGGTTTGGCGGTAAAACAGAAGGCTTTTTATCACAGGAAAAGAAATCAGCCCTCGACAACTTAACCGGCAGAAAAAGATTTCTTTGAAAAAATCCCTAAGCCCCGGGGTGACAATTTCATCAAACATCTGACTTTCGGCAATTCACTCAAAAATGGTGCCAAACGGTTTAAAATGCTCCCCTGAAAGGTTTGGCGGTAAAACAGAAGGCTTTTTATCACAGGAAAAGAAATCAGCCCTCGACAACTTAAGCGGCAGAGAAATATTTTTTTGAAAAAATCCCTAAGCCCCGGGGTCACAATTTCATCAAAAATCTGACTTTCGGCAATTCACTCAAAAATGGTGCAAAATGGTTGCAAATGCTCCCCTGAGAGGTTTAGCGGTTGTAACAGAAGGCTTTTTATCACAGGACAAGAAATCAGCCCTCGACAACTTAACCGGCAGAAAAAGATTTTTTTGAAAAAATCCCTAAGCCCCGGGGTCACAATTTCATCAAAAATCTGACTTTCGGCAATTCACTCAAAAAGGGTGCCAAACGGTTGCAAATGCTCCGCTGAAAGGTTTGGCGGTCGAAACTGAAGTGTATTTATCACAGCAAAAGAAATCAGCCCTCGACAACTTAACCGGCAGAAAAAGATTTTTTTTGAAAAAATCCCTAAGCCCCGGGGTCACAATATCTTCAAAAATCTGGCTTTCGGCAACTCACTCAAAAATACTGCCAAACGGTTGCAAATGCTCCCTTGAGTAGTTTGGCGGTCGAAACAGAAGGCTTTTTATCACTGGACAAGTAATCAGCCCTCGACAACTGACCCGGCAGAAAAAGATTTTTTTGAAAAAATCCCTAAGCCCCGGGGTCACAATATCTTCAAAAATCTGGCTTTCGGCAACTCTCTCAAAAATACTGCCAAACGGTTGCAAATGCTCCCTTGAGTGGTTTGGCGGTCGAAACAGAAGGCTTTTTATCACAAAAAAGAAATCAGCCCTCGACAACTTAACCGGCAGAAAAAGATTTTTTTGAAAAAATCCCTAAGCCCCGGGGTCACAATTTCATCAAAAATCTGACTTTCGGCAATTCACTCAAAAATGGTGCCAAACGGTTGAAAATGCTCCCCTGAAAGGTTTGGCAGTCGAAACAGAAGTGTATTTATCACAGGAAAAGAAATCAGCCCTTGAAAACTTAACCGGCAGAAAAAGATTTTTTTGAAAAAATCCCTAAGCCCCGGGGTCACAATTTCATCAAAAATCTGACTTTCGGCAATTCACTCAAAAATGGTGCCAAACGGTTGCAAATACTCCCCTGAAAGGTTTGGCGGTAAAACATAAGGCTTTTTATCACAGGAAAAGAAATAAGCCCTCGACAACTGAACCGGCAGAAAAAGATTTCTTTGAAAAAATCCCTAAGCCCCGGGGTCACAATTTCATCAAACATCTGACTTTCGGCAATTCACTCAAAAATGGTGCCAAACGGTTGCAAATACTCCCCTGAAAGGTTTGGCGGTAAAACATAAGGCTTTTTATCACAGGAAAAGAAATCAGCCCTCGACAACTTAACCTGCAGAAAAAGATTTTTTTGAAAAAATCCCTAAGCCCCGGGGTCACAATTTCATCAAAAATCTGGCTTTCGGCAATTCACTCAAAAAGGGTGCCAAACGGTTGCAAATACTCCGCTGAAAGGTTTGGCGGTCGAAACAGAAGGGTATTTATCACAGGAAAAGAAATCAGCCCTCGACAACTTAAGCCGCGGAAAAATATTTTTTTGAAAAAATCCCTAAGCCCCGGGGTCACAATTTCATCAAAAATCTGACTTTCGGCAATTCACTAAAAAAGGGTGCCAAACGGTTGAAAATGCTCCGCTGAAAGGTTTGGAGGTAAAACAGAAGGCTTTTTATCAAAGGAAAAGAAATCAGCCCTCGTCAACTTACGCGGCAGAGAAATATTTTTTTGATAAAATCCCTAAGCCCCGGGGTCACAATTTCATCAAAAATCTGACTTTCGGCAATTCACTCAAAAATGGTGCAAAATGGTTGCAAATGCTCCCCTGAGAGGTTTAGCGGTTGTAACAGAAGGCTTTTTATCACAGGACAAGAAATCAGCCCTCGACAACTTAACCGGCAGAAAAAGATTTCTTTGAAACAATCCCTAAGCCCCGGGGTCACAATATCTTCAAAAATCTGGCTTTCGGCAACTCTTTCAGAAATACTGCCAAACGGTTGCAAATGCTCCCTTGAGTGGTTTGGCGGTCAAAACAGAAGGCTTTTTATCACAGGACAAGAAATCAGCCCTCGACAACTTAACCGGCAGAAAAAGATTTTTTTGAAAAAATTTCTAAGCCCCGGGGTCACAATTTCATCAAAAATCTGACTTTCGGCAATTCACTCAAAAATGGTGCCAAACGGTTTAAAATGCTCCCCTGAAAGGTTTGGCTGTCGAAACAGAAGGGTATTTATCACAGGAAAAGAAATCAGCCCTCGACAACTTAAGTGGCAGAAAAAGATTTTTTTGAAAAAATTTCTAAACCCCGGGGTCACAATTTCATCAAAATTCTGACTTTCGGCAATTCACTCAAAAATGGTGCCAAACGGTTGAAAATGCTCCCCTGATAGGTTTGGCGTTAAAACAGAAGGGTATTTATCACAGCAAAAGAAATCAGCCCTCGACAACTTAACCGGCAGAAAAAGATTTTTTTGAAAAAATCCCTAAGCCCCGGGGTCACAATTTCATCAAAAATGTGACTTTCGGCAATTCACTCAAAAATGGTGCCAAACGGTTGAAAATGCTCCCCTGAAAGGTTTGGCGGTAAAACAGAAGGGTATTTATCACAGCAAAAGAAATCAGCCCTCGACAACTTAACCGGCAGAAAAAATTTTTTTTGAAAAAATCCCTAAGCCCCGGGGTCACAATTTCATCAAAAATCTGACTTTCGGCAATTCACTCAAAAAGGGTGCCAAACGGTTGAAAATGCTCCCCTGATAGGTTTGGCTTTCGAAACAGAAGGGTATTTATCACAGGAAAAGAAATCAGCCCTCGACAACTTAACCGGCAGAAAAAGATTTTTTTGAAAAAATCCCTAAGCCCGGGGTCATAATTTCATCAAAAATCTGACATTTGGCAATTCACTCAAAAATGGTGCCAAACGGTTGAAAATGCTCCCCTGAAAGGTTTGGCGGTAAAACAGAAGGCTTTTTTTTCACAGGAAAAGAAATGAGCCCTTGACAACTTAACCTGCAGAAAAAGATTTTTTTGAAAAAATCCCTAATCCCCGGGGTCACAATTTCATCAAAAATCTGACTTTCGGCAATTCACTCAAAAAGGGTGCCAAATGGTTGCAAATGCTCCGCTGAAAGGTTTGGCGGTCGAAACAGAAGGGTATTTATCACAGGAAAAGAAATCAGCCCTCGACAACTTAAGCCGCGGAAAAATATTTTTTTGAAAAAATCCCTAAGCCCCGGGGTCACAATTTCATCAAAAATCTGACTTTCGGCAATTCACTCAAAAATGGTGCCAAACGGTTGAAAATGCTCCCCTGAAAGGTTTGGCAGTCGAAACAGAGGTGTATTTATCACAGGAAAAGAAATCAGCCCTTGAAAACTTAACCGGCAGAAAAAGATTTTTTTGAAAAAATCCCTAAGCCCCGGGGTCACAATTTCATCAAAAATCTGACTTTCGGCAATTCACTCAAAAATGGTGCCAAACGGTTGCAAATACTCCCCTGAAAGGTTTGGCGGTCGAAACGGAAGGGTATTTATCACAGGAAAAGAAATCAGCCCTCGACAACTTAAGCCGCGGAAAAATATTTTTTTGAAAAAATCCCTAAGCCCCGGGGTCACAATTTCATCAAAAATCTGACTTTCGGCAATTCACTCAAAAAGGGTGCCAAACGGTTGAAAATGCTCCGCTGAAAGGTTTGGAGGTAAAACAGAAGGCTTTTTATCAAAGGAAAAGAAATCAGCCCTCGTCAACTTAAGCGGCAGAGAAATATTTTTTTGATAAAATCCCTAAGCCCCGGGGTCACAATTTCATCAAAAATCTGACTTTCGGCAATTCACTCAAAAATGGTGCAAAATGGTTGCAAATGCTCCCCTGAGAGGTTTAGCGGTTGTAACAGAAGGCTTTTTATCACAGGACAAGAAATCAGCCCTCGACAACTTAACCGGCAGAAAAAGATTTTTTTGAAAAAATCCCTAAGCCCCGGGATCACAATATCTTCAAAAATCTGGCTTTCGGCAACTCTCTCAAAAATACTGCCAAACGGTTGCAAATGCTCCCTTGAGTGGTTTGGCGGTCAAAACAGAAGGCTTTTTATCACAGGACAAGAAATCAGCCCTCGACAACTTAAGTGGCAGAAAAAGATTTTTTTGAAAAAATTTCTAAGCCCCGGGGTCACAATTTCATCAAAATTCTGACTTTCGGCAATTCACTCAAAAATGGTGCGAAACGGTTGAAAATGCTCCCCTGATAGGTTTGGCGTTAAAACAGAAGGGTATTTATCACAGCAAAAGAAATCAGCCCTCGACAACTTAACCGGCCGAAAAATTTTTTTTTGAAAAAATCCCTAAGCCCCGGGGTCACAATTTCATCAAAAATCTGACTTTCGGCAATTCACTCAAAAATGGTGCCAAACGGTTGCAAATGCTCCCCTGATAGGTTTGGCGGTCGAAACAGAAGGGTATTTATCACAGGAAAAGAAATCAGCCCTCGACAACTTAACCGGCAGAAAAAGAATTTTTTGAAAAAATCCCTAACCCCCGGGGTCACAATTTCATCAAAAAACTGACTTTCGGCAATTCACTCAAAAAGGGTGCCAAACGGTTGAAAATGCTCCGCTGAAAGGTTTGGCGGTAAAACAGAAGGCTTTTTATCAAAGGAAAAGAAACCAGCCCTCGTCAACTTAAGCGGCAGAGAAATATTTTTTTGATAAAATCCCTAAGCCCCGGGGTCACAATTTCATCAAAAATCTGACTTTCGGCAATTCACTCAAAAGGGGTGTCAGACGGTTGCAAATACTCCGCTGAAAGGTTTGGCGGTCGAAACAGAAGGGTATTTATCACAGGAAAAGAAATCAGCCCTCGGCAACTTAAGCCGCGGAAAAATATTTTTTTGAAAAAATCCCTAAGCCCCGGGGTCACAATTTCATCAAACATCTGACTTTCGGCAATTCACTCAAAAATGGTGCCAAACGGTTTAAAATGCTCCGCTGAAAGGTTTGGCGGTAAAACAGAAGGCTTTTTATCACAGGACAAGAAATCAGCCCTCGACAACTTAACCGGCAGAAAAAGATTTTTTTGAAAAAATCCCTAAGCCCCGGGGTCACAATTTCATCAAAAATCTGACTTTCGGCAATTCAATCAAAAAGGGTGCCAAACGGTTGAAAATGCTCCCCTGAGAGGTTTAGCGGTAAAACAGAAGGCTTTTTATCAAAGGAAAAGAAACCAGCCCTCGTCAACTTAAGCGGCAGAGAAATATTTTTTTGATAAAATCCCTAAGCCCCGGGGTCACAATTTCATCAAAAATCTGACTTTCGGCAATTCACTCAAAAGGGGTGTCAAACGGTTGCAAATACTCCGCTGAAAGGTTTGGCGGTCGAAACAGAAGGGTATTTATCACAGGAAAAGAAATCAGCCCTCGACAACTTAACCGGCAGAAAAATATTTTTTTGAAAAAATCCCTAAGCCCCGGGGTCACAATATCTTCAAAAATCTGGCTTTCGGCAACTCTCTCAAAAATACTGCCAAACGGTTGCAAATGCTCCCTTGAGTGGTTTGGTGGTCAAAACAGAAGGCTTTTTATCACAGGACAAGAAATCAGCCCTCGACAACGTAACCGGCAGAAAAAGATTTTTTTTGAAAAAATCGCTAAGCCCCGGGGTCACAATTTCATCAAAAATCTGACTTTTGGCAATTCACTCAAAAATGGTGCCAAACGGTTGAAAATGCTCCCCTGAAAGGTTTGGCGGTCGAAACAGAAGGGTATTTATCACAGGAAAAGAAATCAGCCCTCGACAACTTAACCGGCAGAAAAAGAATTTTTTGAAAAAATCCCTAAGCCCCGGGGTCACAATTTCATCAAAAATCTGACTTTCGGCAATTCACTCAAAAAGGGTGCCAAACGGTTGAAAATGCTCCGCTGAAAGGTTTGGCGGTAAAACAGAAGGCTTTTTATCAAAGGAAAAGAAATCAGCCCTCGTCAACTTAAGCGGCAGAGAAATATTTTTTTGATAAAATCCCTAAGCCTCGGGGTCACAATTTCATCAAAAATCTGACTTTCGGCAATTCACTCAAAAATGGTGCAAAATGGTTGCAAATGCTCCCCTGAGAGGTTTAGCGGTTGTAACAGAAGGCTTTTTATCACAGGACAAGAAATCAGCCCTCGACAACTTAACCGGCAGAAAAAGATTTTTTTGAAAAAATCCCTAAGCCCCGGGATCACAATATCTTCAAAAATCTGGCTTTCGGCAACTCTCTCAAAAATACTGCCAAACGGTTGCAAATGCTCCCTTGAGTGGTTTGGCGGTCAAAACAGAAGGCTTTTTATCACAGGACAAGAAATCAGCCCTCGACAACTTAAGTGGCAGAAAAAGATTTTTTTGAAAAAATTTCTAAGCCCCGGGGTCACAATTTCATCAAAATTCTGACTTTCGGCAATTCACTCAAAAATGGTGCGAAACGGTTGAAAATGCTCCCCTGATAGGTTTGGCGTTAAAACAGAAGGGTATTTATCACAGCAAAAGAAATCAGCCCTCGACAACTTAACCGGCCGAAAAATTTTTTTTTGAAAAAATCCCTAAGCCCCGGGGTCACAATTTCATCAAAAATCTGACTTTCGGCAATTCACTCAAAAATGGTGCCAAACGGTTGCAAATGCTCCCCTGATAGGTTTGGCGGTCGAAACAGAAGGGTATTTATCACAGGAAAAGAAATCAGCCCTCGACAACTTAACCGGCAGAAAAAGAATTTTTTGAAAAAATCCCTAACCCCCGGGGTCACAATTTCATCAAAAAACTGACTTTCGGCAATTCACTCAAAAAGGGTGCCAAACGGTTGAAAATGCTCCGCTGAAAGGTTTGGCGGTAAAACAGAAGGCTTTTTATCAAAGGAAAAGAAACCAGCCCTCGTCAACTTAAGCGGCAGAGAAATATTTTTTTGATAAAATCCCTAAGCCCCGGGGTCACAATTTCATCAAAAATCTGACTTTCGGCAATTCACTCAAAAGGGGTGTCAGACGGTTGCAAATACTCCGCTGAAAGGTTTGGCGGTCGAAACAGAAGGGTATTTATCACAGGAAAAGAAATCAGCCCTCGGCAACTTAAGCCGCGGAAAAATATTTTTTTGAAAAAATCCCTAAGCCCCGGGGTCACAATTTCATCAAACATCTGACTTTCGGCAATTCACTCAAAAATGGTGCCAAACGGTTTAAAATGCTCCGCTGAAAGGTTTGGCGGTAAAACAGAAGGCTTTTTATCACAGGACAAGAAATCAGCCCTCGACAACTTAACCGGCAGAAAAAGATTTTTTTGAAAAAATCCCTAAGCCCCGGGGTCACAATTTCATCAAAAATCTGACTTTCGGCAATTCAATCAAAAAGGGTGCCAAACGGTTGAAAATGCTCCCCTGAGAGGTTTAGCGGTAAAACAGAAGGCTTTTTATCAAAGGAAAAGAAACCAGCCCTCGTCAACTTAAGCGGCAGAGAAATATTTTTTTGATAAAATCCCTAAGCCCCGGGGTCACAATTTCATCAAAAATCTGACTTTCGGCAATTCACTCAAAAGGGGTGTCAAACGGTTGCAAATACTCCGCTGAAAGGTTTGGCGGTCGAAACAGAAGGGTATTTATCACAGGAAAAGAAATCAGCCCTCGACAACTTAACCGGCAGAAAAATATTTTTTTGAAAAAATCCCTAAGCCCCGGGGTCACAATATCTTCAAAAATCTGGCTTTCGGCAACTCTCTCAAAAATACTGCCAAACGGTTGCAAATGCTCCCTTGAGTGGTTTGGTGGTCAAAACAGAAGGCTTTTTATCACAGGACAAGAAATCAGCCCTCGACAACGTAACCGGCAGAAAAAGATTTTTTTTGAAAAAATCGCTAAGCCCCGGGGTCACAATTTCATCAAAAATCTGACTTTTGGCAATTCACTCAAAAATGGTGCCAAACGGTTGAAAATGCTCCCCTGAAAGGTTTGGCGGTCGAAACAGAAGGGTATTTATCACAGGAAAAGAAATCAGCCCTCGACAACTTAACCGGCAGAAAAAGAATTTTTTGAAAAAATCCCTAAGCCCCGGGGTCACAATTTCATCAAAAATCTGACTTTCGGCAATTCACTCAAAAAGGGTGCCAAACGGTTGAAAATGCTCCGCTGAAAGGTTTGGCGGTAAAACAGAAGGCTTTTTATCAAAGGAAAAGAAATCAGCCCTCGTCAACTTAAGCGGCAGAGAAATATTTTTTTGATAAAATCCCTAAGCCTCGGGGTCACAATTTCATCAAAAATCTGACTTTCGGCAATTCACTCAAAAATGGTGCAAAATGGTTGCAAATGCTCCCCTGAGAGGTTTAGCGGTTGTAACAGAAGGCTTTTTATCACAGGACAAGAAATCAGCCCTCGACAACTTAACCGGCAGAAAAAGATTTTTTTGAAAAAATCCCTAAGCCCCGGGGTCACAATATCTTCAAAAATCTGGCTTTCGGCAACTCTCTCAAAAATACTGCCAAACGGTTGCAAATGCTCCCTTGAGTGGTTTGGCGGTCAAAACAGAAGGCTTTTTATCACAGGACAAGAAATCAGCCCTCGACAACTTAACCGGCAGAAAAAGATTTTTTTGAAAAAATCCCTAAGCCCCGGGGTCACAATTTCATCAAAAATCTGACTTTCGGCAATTCACTCAAAAATGGTGCCAAACGGTTGAAAATGCTCCCCTGAAATGTTTGGCTGTCGAAACAGAAGGGTATTTATCACAGGAAAAGAAATCAGCCCTCGACAACTTAAGTGGCAGAAAAAGATTTTTTTGAAAAAATTTCTAAGCCCCGAGGTCACAATTTCATCAAAATTCTGACTTTCGGCAATTCACTCAAAAATGGTGCCAAACGATTGAAAATGCTCCCCTGATAGGTTTGGCGTTAAAACAGAAGGGTATTTATCACAGCAAAAGAAATCAGCCCTCGACAACTTAACCGGCAGAAAATTTTTTTTTTGAAAAAATCCCTAAGCCCCGGGGTCACAATTTCATCAAAAATCTGACTTTCGGCAATTCACTCAAAAATGGTGCCAAACGGTTGCAACTGCTCCCCTGATAGGTTTGGCGGTCGAAACAGAAGGGTATTTATCACAGGAAAAGAAATCAGCCCTCGACAACTTAACCGGCAGAAAAAGAATTTTTTGAAAAAATCCCTAAGCCCCGGGGTCACAATTTCATCAAAAATCTGACTTTCGGCAATTTACTCAAAAAGGGTGCCAAACGGTTGAAAATGCTCCGCTGAAAGGTTTGGCGGTAAAACAGAAGGCTTTTTATCAAAGGAAAAGAAATCAGCCCTCGTCAACTTAAGCGGCAGAGAAATATTTTTTTGACAAAATCCCAAAGCCCCGGGGTCACAATTTCATCAAAAATCTGACTTTCGGCAATTCACTCAAAAGGGGTGTGAGACGGTTGCAAATACTCCGCTGAAAGGTTTGGCGGTCGAAACAGAAGGGTATTTATCACAGGAAAAGAAATCAGCCCTCGACAACTTAAGCCGCGGAAAAATATTTTTTTTAAAAAATCCCTAAGCCCCGGGGTCACAATTTCATCAAACATCTGACTTTCGGCAATTCACTCAAAAATGGTGCCAAACGGTTTAAAATGCTCCGCTGAAAGGTTTGGCGGTAAAACAGAAGGCTTTTTATCACAGGACAAGAAATCAGCCCTCGACAACTTAACCGGCAGAAAAAGATTTTTTTGAAAAAATCCCTAAGCCCCGGGGTCACAATTTCATCAAAAATTTGACTTTCGGCAATTCACTCAAAAAGCGTGCCAAACGGTTGAAAATGCTCCGCTGAAAGGTTTGGCGGTAAAACAGAAGGCTTTTTATCAAAGGAAAAGAAATCAGCCCTCGTCAACTTAAGCGGCAGAGAAATATTTTTTTGATAAAATCCCTAAGCCCTGGGGTCACAATTTCATCAAAAATCTGACTTTCGGCAATTCACTCAAAAGGGGTGTCAAACGGTTGCAAATACTCCGCTGAAAGGTTTGGCGGTCGAAACAGAAGGGTATTTATCACAGGAAAAGAAATCAGCCCTCGACAACTTAAGCCGCGGAAAAATATTTTTTTGAAAAAATCCCTAAGCCCCGGGGTCACAATTTCATCAAACATCTGACTTTCGGCAATTCACTCAAAAATGGTGCCAAACGGTTTAAAATGCTCCGCTGAAAGGTTTGGCGGTAAAACAGAAGGCTTTTTATCACAGGACAAGAAATCAGCCCTCGACAACTTAACCGGCAGAAAAAGATTTTTTTGAAAAAATCCCTAAGCCCCGGGGTCACAATTTCATCAAAAATCTGACTTTCGGCAATTCACTCAAAAAGCGTGCCAAACGGTTGAAAATGCTCCGCTGAAAGGTTTGGCGGTAAAACAGAAGTCTTTTTATCAAAGGAAAAGAAATCAGCCCTCGTCAACTTAAGCGGCAGAGAAATATTTTTTTGATAAAATCCCTAAGCCCCGGGGTCACAATTTCATCAAAAATCTGACTTTCGGCAATTCACTCAAAAGGGGTGTCAAACGGTTGCAAATACTCCGCTGAAAGGTTTGGCGGTCGAAACAGAAGGGTATTTATCACAGGAAAAGAAATCAGCCCTCGACAACTTAAGCCGCGGAAAAATATTTTTTTGAAAAAATCCCTAAGCCCTGGGGTCACAATATCATCAAAAATCTGACTTTCGGCAATTCACTCAAAAATGGTGCAAAATGGTTGCAAATGCTCCCCTGAGAGGTTTAGCGGTTGTAACAGAAGGCTTTTTATCACAGGACAAGAAATCAGCCCTCGACAACTTAACCGGCAGAAAAAGATTTTTTTGAAAAAATCCCTAAGCCCCGGGGTCACAATATCTTCAAAAATCTGGCTTTCGGCAACTCTCTCAAAAATACTGCCAAACGGTTGCAAATGCTCCCTTGAGTGGTTTGGTGGTCAAAACAGAAGGCTTTTTATCACAGGACAAGAAATCAGCCCTCGACAACTTAACCGGCAGAAAAAGAATTTTTTGAAAAAATCCCTAAGCCCCGGGGTCACAATTTCATCAAAAATCTGACTTTCGGCAATTCACTCAAAAATGGTGCAAAATGGTTGCAAATGCTCCCCTGAGAGGTTTAGCGGTTGTAACAGAAGGCTTTTTATCACAGGACAAGAAATCAGCCCTCGACAACTTAACCGGCAGAAAAAGATTTTTTTGAAAAAATCCCTAAGCCCCGGGGTCACAATATCTTCAAAAATCTGGCTTTCGGCAACTCTCTCAAAAATACTGCCAAACGGTTGCAAATGCTCCCTTGAGTGGTTTGGTGGTCAAAACAGAAGGCTTTTTATCACAGGACAAGAATTCAGCCCTCGACAACTTAACCGGCAGAAAAAGATTTTTTTGAAAAAATCCCTAAGCCCCGGGGTCACAATTTCATCAAAAATCTGACTTTCGGCAATTCACTCAAAAATGGTGCCAAATGGTTGAAAATGCTCCCCTGAAATGTTTGGCTGTCGAAACAGAAGGGTATTTATCACAGGAAAAGAAATCAGCCCTCGACAACTTAAGCCGCGGAAAAATATTTTTTTGAAAAAATCCCTAAGCCCTGGGGTCACAATATCATCAAAAATCTGACTTTCGGCAATTCACTCAAAAATGGTGCAAAATGGTTGCAAATGCTCCCCTGAGAGGTTTAGCGGTTGTAACAGAAGGCTTTTTATCACAGGACAAGAAATCAGCCCTCGACAACTTAAGCGGCAGAAAAAGATTTTTTTGAAAAAATCCCTAAGCCCCGGGGTCACAATATCTTCAAAAATCTGGCTTTCGGCAACTCTCTCAAAAATACTGCCAAACGGTTGCAAATGCTCCCTTGAGTGGTTTGGTGGTCAAAACAGAAGGCTTTTTATCACAGGACAAGAAATCAGCCCTCGACAACTTAACCGGCAGAAAAAGAATTTTTTGAAAAAATCCCTAAGCCCCGGGGTCACAATTTCATCAAAAATCTGACTTTCGGCAATTCACTCAAAAATGGTGCAAAATGGTTGCAAATGCTCCCCTGAGAGGTTTAGCGGTTGTAACAGAAGGCTTTTTATCACAGGACAAGAAATCAGCCCTCGACAACTTAACCGGCAGAAAAAGATTTTTTTGAAAAAATCCCTAAGCCCCGGGGTCACAATATCTTCAAAAATCTGGCTTTCGGCAACTCTCTCAAAAATACTGCCAAACGGTTGCAAATGCTCCCTTGAGTGGTTTGGTGGTCAAAACAGAAGGCTTTTTATCACAGGACAAGAATTCAGCCCTCGACAACTTAACCGGCAGAAAAAGATTTTTTTGAAAAAATCCCTAAGCCCCGGGGTCACAATTTCATCAAAAATCTGACTTTCGGCAATTCACTCAAAAATGGTGCCAAACGGTTGAAAATGCTCGCCTGAAATGTTTGGCTGTCGAAACAGAAGGGTATTTATCACAGGAAAAGAAATCAGCCCTCGACAACTTAAGTGGCAGAAAAAGATTTTTTTGAAAAAATTTCTAAGCCCCGAGGTCACAATTTCATCAAAATTCTGACTTTCGGCAATTCACTCAAAAATGGTGCCAAACGATTGAAAATGCTCCCCTGATAGGTTTGGCGTTAAAACAGAAGGGTATTTATCACAGCAAAAGAAATCAGCCCTCGACAACTTAACCGGCAGAAAAAAAATTTTTTGAAAAAATCCCTAAGCCCCGGGGTCACAATTTCATCAAAAATCTGACGTTCGGCAATTCACTCAAAAATGGTGCCAAACGGTTGCAACTGCTCCCCTGATAGGTTTGGCGGTCGAAACAGAAGGGTATTTATCACAGGAAAAGAAATCAGCCCTCGACAACTTAACCGGCAGAAAAAGAATTTTTTGAAAAAATCCCTAAGCCCCGGGGTCACAATTTCATCAAAAATCTGACTTTCGGCAATTTACTCAAAAAGGGTGCCAAACGGTTGAAAATGCTCCGCTGAAAGGTTTGGCGGTAAAACAGAAGGCTTTTTATCAAAGGAAAAGAAATCAGCCCTCGTCAACTTAAGCGGCAGAGAAATATTTTTTTGACAAAATCCCTAAGCCCCGGGGTCACAATTTCATCAAAAATCTGACTTTCGGCAATTCACTCAAAAGGGGTGTCAGACGGTTGCAAATACTCCGCTGAAAGGTTTGGCGGTCGAAACAGAAGGGTATTTATCACAGGACAAGAAATCAGCCCTCGACAACTTAAGCCGCGGAAAAATATTTTTTTTAAAAAATCCCTAAGCCCCGGGGTCACAATTTCATCAAACATCTGACTTTCGGCAATTCACTCAAAAATGGTGCCAAACGGTTTAAAATGCTCCGCTGAAAGGTTTGGCGGTAAAACAGAAGGCTTTTTATCACAGGACAAGAAATCAGCCCTCGACAACTTAACCGGCAGAAAAAGATTTTTTTGAAAAAATCCCTAAGCCCCGGGGTCACAATTTCATCAAAAATCTGACTTTCGGCAATTCACTCAAAAAGCGTGCCAAACGGTTGAAAATGCTCCGCTGAAAGGTTTGGCGGTAAAACAGAAGGCTTTTTATCAAAGGAAAAGAAATCAGCCCTCGTCAACTTAAGCGGCAGAGAAATATTTTTTTGATAAAATCCCTAAGCCCTGGGGTCACAATTTCATCAAAAATCTGACTTTCGGCAATTCACTCAAAAGGGGTGTCAAACGGTTGCAAATACTCCGCTGAAAGGTTTGGCGGTCGAAACAGAAGGGTATTTATCACAGGAAAAGAAATCAGCCCTCGACAACTTAAGCCGCGGAAAAATATTTTTTTGAAAAAATCCCTAAGCCCCGGGGTCACAATTTCATCAAACATCTGACTTTCGGCAATTCACTCAAAAATGGTGCCAAACGGTTTAAAATGCTCCGCTGAAAGGTTTGGCGGTAAAACAGAAGGCTTTTTATCACAGGACAAGAAATCAGCCCTCGACAACTTAACCGGCAGAAAAAGATTTTTTTGAAAAAATCCCTAAGCCCCGGGGTCACAATTTCATCAAAAATCTGACTTTCGGCAATTCACTCAAAAAGCGTGCCAAACGGTTGAAAATGCTCCGCTGAAAGGTTTGGCGGTAAAACAGAAGTCTTTTTATCAAAGGAAAAGAAATCAGCCCTCGTCAACTTAAGCGGCAGAGAAATATTTTTTTGATAAAATCCCTAAGCCCCGGGGTCACAATTTCATCAAAAATCTGACTTTCGGCAATTCACTCAAAAGGGGTGTCAAACGGTTGCAAATACTCCGCTGAAAGGTTTGGCGGTCGAAACAGAAGGGTATTTATCACAGGAAAAGAAATCAGCCCTCGACAACTTAAGCCGCGGAAAAATATTTTTTTGAAAAAATCCCTAAGCCCTGGGGTCACAATATCATCAAAAATCTGACTTTCGGCAATTCACTCAAAAATGGTGCAAAATGGTTGCAAATGCTCCCCTGAGAGGTTTAGCGGTTGTAACAGAAGGCTTTTTATCACAGGACAAGAAATCAGCCCTCGACAACTTAACCGGCAGAAAAAGATTTTTTTGAAAAAATCCCTAAGCCCCGGGGTCACAATATCTTCAAAAATCTGGCTTTCGGCAACTCTCTCAAAAATACTGCCAAACGGTTGCAAATGCTCCCTTGAGTGGTTTGGTGGTCAAAACAGAAGGCTTTTTATCACAGGACAAGAAATCAGCCCTCGACAACTTAACCGGCAGAAAAAGAATTTTTTGAAAAAATCCCTAAGCCCCGGGGTCACAATTTCATCAAAAATCTGACTTTCGGCAATTCACTCAAAAATGGTGCAAAATGGTTGCAAATGCTCCCCTGAGAGGTTTAGCGGTTGTAACAGAAGGCTTTTTATCACAGGACAAGAAATCAGCCCTCGACAACTTAACCGGCAGAAAAAGATTTTTTTGAAAAAATCCCTAAGCCCCGGGGTCACAATATCTTCAAAAATCTGGCTTTCGGCAACTCTCTCAAAAATACTGCCAAACGGTTGCAAATGCTCCCTTGAGTGGTTTGGTGGTCAAAACAGAAGGCTTTTTATCACAGGACAAGAAATCAGCCCTCGACAACTTAACCGGCAGAAAAAGATTTTTTTGAAAAAATCCCTAAGCCCCGGGGTCACAATTTCATCAAACATCTGACTTTCGGCAATTCACTCAAAAATGGTGCCAAACGGTTTAAAATGCTCCGCTGAAAGGTTTGGCGGTAAAACAGAAGGCTTTTTATCACAGGACAAGAAATCAGCCCTCGACAACGTAACCGGCAGAAAAAGATTTTTTTGAAAAAATCCCTAAGCCCCGGGGTCACAATTTCATCAAAAATCTGACTTTCGGCAATTCACTCAAAAAGCGTGCCAAACGGTTGAAAATGCTCCGCTGAAAGGTTTGGCGGTAAAACAGAAGTCTTTTTATCAAAGGAAAAGAAATCAGCCCTCGTCAACTTAAGCGGCAGAGAAATATTTTTTTGATAAAATCCCTAAGCCCCGGGGTCACAATTTCATCAAAAATCTGACTTTCGGCAATTCACTCAAAAGGGGTGTCAAACGGTTGCAAATACTCTGCTGAAAGGTTTGGCGGTCGAAACAGAAGGGTATTTATCACAGGAAAAGAAATCAGCCCTCGACAACTTAAGCCGCGGAAAAATATTTTTTTGAAAAAATCCCTAAGCCCTGGGGTCACAATATCATCAAAAATCTGACTTTCGGCAATTCACTCAAAAATGGTGCAAAATGGTTGCAAATGCTCCCCTGAGAGGTTTAGCGGTCGAAACAGAAGGGTATTTATCACAGGAAAAGAAATCAGCCCTCGACAACTTAACCGGCAGAAAAATATTTTTTTGAAAAAATCCCTAAGCCCCGGGGTCACAATATCTTCAAAAATCTGGCTTTCGGCAACTCTCTCAAAAATACTGCCAAACGGTTGCAAATGCTCCCTTGAGTGGTTTGGTGGTCAAAACAGAAGGCTTTTTATCACAGGACAAGAAATCAGCCCTCGACAACTTAACCGGCAGAAAAAGAATTTTTTGAAAAAATCCCTAAGCCCCGGGGTCACAATTTCATCAAAAATCTGACTTTCGGCAATTCACTCAAAAAGGGTGCCAAACGGTTGAAAATGCTCCGCTGAAAGGTTTGGCGGTAAAACAGAAGGCTTTTTATCAAAGGAAAAGAAATCAGCCCTCGTCAACTTAAGCGGCAGAGAAATATTTTTTTGATAAAATCCCTAAGCCCCGGGGTCACAATTTCATCAAAAATCTGACTTTCGGCAATTCACTCAAAAATGGTGCAAAATGGTTGCAAATGCTCCCCTGAGAGGTTTAGCGGTTGTAACAGAAGGCTTTTTATCACAGGACAAGAAATCAGCCCTCGACAACTTAACCGGCAGAAAAAGATTTTTTTGAAAAAATCCCTAAGCCCCGGGGTCACAATATCTTCAAAAATCTGGCTTTCGGCAACTCTCTCAAAAATACTGCCAAACGGTTGCAAATGCTCCCTTGAGTGGTTTGGCGGTCAAAACAGAAGGCTTTTTATCACAGGACAAGAAATCAGCCCTCGACAACTTAACCGGCAGAAAAAGATTTTTTTGAAAAAATCCCTAAGCCCCGGGGTCACAATTTCATCAAAAATCTGACTTTCGGCAATTCACTCAAAAATGGTGCCAAACGGTTGAAAATGCTCCCCTGAAATGTTTGGCTGTCGAAACAGAAGGGTATTTATCACAGGAAAAGAAATCAGCCCTCGACAACTTAAGTGGCAGAAAAAGATTTTTTTGAAAAAATTTCTAAGCCCCGAGGTCACAATTTCATCAAAATTCTGACTTTCGGCAATTCACTCAAAAATGGTGCCAAACGATTGAAAATGCTCCCCTGATAGGTTTGGCGTTAAAACAGAAGGGTATTTATCACAGCAAAAGAAATCAGCCCTCGACAACTTAACCGGCAGAAAAATTTTTTTTTGAAAAAATCCCTAAGCCCCGGGGTCACAATTTCATCAAAAATCTGACTTTCGGCAATTCACTCAAAAATGGTGCCAAACGGTTGCAACTGCTCCCCTGATAGGTTTGGCGGTCGAAACAGAAGGGTATTTATCACAGGAAAAGAAATCAGCCCTCGACAACTTAACCGGCAGAAAAAGAATTTTTTGAAAAAATCCCTAAGCCCCGGGGTCACAATTTCATCAAAAATCTGACTTTCGGCAATTCACTCAAAAAGGGTGCCAAACGGTTGAAAATGCTCCGCTGAAAGGTTTGGCGGTAAAACAGAAGGCTTTTTATCAAAGGAAAAGAAATCAGCCCTCGTCAACTTAAGCGGCAGAGAAATATTTTTTTGATAAAATCCCTAAGCCCCGGGGTCACAATTTCATCAAAAATCTGACTTTCGGCAATTCACTCAAAAGGGGTGTCAGACGGTTGCAAATACTCCGCTGAAAGGTTTGGCGGTCGAAACAGAAGGGTATTTATCACAGGAAAAGAAATCAGCCCTCGACAACTTAAGCCGCGGAAAAATATTTTTTTTAAAAAATCCCTAAGCCCCGGGGTCACAATTTCATCAAACATCTGACTTTCGGCAATTCACTCAAAAATGGTGCCAAACGGTTTAAAATGCTCCGCTGAAAGGTTTGGCGGTAAAACAGAAGGCTTTTTATCACAGGACAAGAAATCAGCCCTCGACAACTTAACCGGCAGAAAAAGATTTTTTTGAAAAAATCCCTAAGCCCCGGGGTCACAATTTCATCAAAAATCTGACTTTCGGCAATTCACTCAAAAAGCGTGCCAAACGGTTGAAAATGCTCCGCTGAAAGGTTTGGCGGTAAAACAGAAGGCTTTTTATCAAAGGAAAAGAAATCAGCCCTCGTCAACTTAAGCGGCAGAGAAATATTTTTTTGATAAAATCCCTAAGCCCTGGGGTCACAATTTCATCAAAAATCTGACTTTCGGCAATTCACTCAAAAGGGGTGTCAAACGGTTGCAAATACTCCGCTGAAAGGTTTGGCGGTCGAAACAGAAGGGTATTTATCACAGGAAAAGAAATTAGCCCTCGACAACTTAAGCCGCGGAAAAATATTTTTTTGAAAAAATCCCTAAGCCCCGGGGTCACAATTTCATCAAACATCTGACTTTCGGCAATTCACTCAAAAATGGTGCCAAACGGTTTAAAATGCTCCGCTGAAAGGTTTGGCGGTAAAACAGAAGGCTTTTTATCACAGGACAAGAAATCAGCCCTCGACAACTTAACCGGCAGAAAAAGATTTTTTTGAAAAAATCCCTAAGCCCCGGGGTCACAATATCTTCAAAAATCTGGCTTTCGGCAACTCTCTCAAAAATACTGCCAAACGGTTGCAAATCCTCCCTTGAGTGGTTTGGTGGTCAAAAAAGAAGGCTTTTTATCACAGGACAAGAAATCAGCCCTCGACAACTTAACCGGCAGAAAAAGAATTTTTTGAAAAAATCCCTAAGCCCCGGGGTCACAATTTCATCAAAAATCTGACTTTCGGCAATTCACTCAAAAATGGTGCAAAATGGTTGCAAATGCTCCCCTGAGAGGTTTAGCGGTTGTAACAGAAGGCTTTTTATCACAGGACAAGAAATCAGCCCTCGACAACTTAACCGGCAGAAAAAGATTTTTTTGAAAAAATCCCTAAGCCCCGGGGTCACAATATCTTCAAAAATCTGGCTTTCGGCAACTCTCTCAAAAATACTGCCAAACGGTTGAAAATGCTCCCCTGAAAGGTTTGGCGGTAAAACAGAAGGCTTTTTATCACAGGACAAGAAATCAGCCCTCGACAACTTAACCGGCAGAAAAAGATTTTTTTGAAAAAATCCCTAAGCCCCGGGGTCACAATTTCATCAAAAATCTGACTTTCGGCAATTCACTCAAAAATGGTGCCAAACGGTTGAAAATGCTCCCCTGAAAGGTTTGGCGGTAAAACAGAAGGGTATTTATCACAGCAAAAGAAATCAGCCCTCGACAACTTAACCGGCAGAAAAAAATTTTTTTGAAAAAATCCCTAAGCCCCGGGGTCACAATTTCATCAAAAATCTGACTTTCGGCAATTCACTCAAAAATGGTGCCAAACGGTTGCAAATGCTCCCCTGATAGGTTTGGCGGTCGAAACAGAAGGGTATTTATCACAGGAAAAGAAATCAGCCCTCGACAACTTAACCGGCAGAAAAAGAATTTTTTGAAAAAATCCCTAAGCCCCGGGGTCACAATTTCATCAAAAATCTGACTTTCGGCAATTCACTCAAAAAGGGTGCCAAACGGTTGAAAATGCTCCGCTGAAAGGTTTGGCGGTAAAACAGAAGGCTTTTTATCAAAGGAAAAGAAATCAGCCCTCGACAACTTAACTGGCAGAAAAAGATTTTTTTGATAAAATCCCTAAGCCCCGGGGTCACAATATCATCAAAAATCTGACTTTCGGCAATTCACTCAAAAATGGTGCAAAATGGTTGCAAATGCTCCCCTGAGAGGTTTAGCGGTTGTAACAGAAGGCTTTTTATCACAGGACAAGAAATCAGCCCTCGACAACTTAACCGGCAGAAAAAGATTTTTTTGAAAAAATCCCTAAGCCCCGGGGTCACAATATCTTCAAAAATCTGGCTTTCGGCAACTCTCTCAAAAATACTGCCAAACGGTTGCAAATGCTCCCTTGAGTGGTTTGGTGGTCAAAACAGAAGGCTTTTTATCACAGGACAAGAAATCAGCCCTCGACAACTTAACCGGCAGAAAAAGAATTTTTTGAAAAAATCCCTAAGCCCCGGGGTCACAATTTCATCAAAAATCTGACTTTCGGCAATTCACTCAAAAATGGTGCAAAATGGTTGCAAATGCTCCCCTGAGAGGTTTAGCGGTTGTAACAGAAGGCTTTTTATCACAGGACAAGAAATCAGCCCTCGACAACTTAACCGGCAGAAAAAGATTTTTTTGAAAAAATCCCTAAGCCCCGGGGTCACAATATCTTCAAAAATCTGGCTTTCGGCAACTCTCTCAAAAATACTGCCAAACGGTTGCAAATGCTCCCTTGAGTGGTTTGGTGGTCAAAACAGAAGGCTTTTTATCACAGGACAAGAAATCAGCCCTCGACAACTTAACCGGCAGAAAAAGATTTTTTTGAAAAAATCCCTAAGCCCCGGGGTCACAATTTCATCAAAAATCTGACTTTCGGCAATTCACTCAAAAATGGTGCCAAACGGTTGAAAATGCTCCCCTGAAAGGTTTAGCGGTAAAACAGAAGGGTATTTATCACAGCAAAAGAAATCAGCCCTCGACAACTTAACCGGCAGAAAAAATTTTTTTTAAAAAAATCCCTAAGCCCCGGGGTCACAATTTCATCAAAAATCTGACTTTCGGCAATTCACTCAAAAATGGTGCCAAACGGTTGCAAATGCTCCCCTGATAGGTTTGGCGGTCGAAACAGAAGGGTATTTATCACAGGAAAAGAAATCAGCCCTCGACAACTTAACCGGCAGAAAAAGATTTTTTTGAAAAAATCCCTAAGCCCCGGGGTCACAATTTCATCAAAAATCTGACTTTCGGCAATTCACTCAAAAAGGGTGCCAAACGGTTGAAAATGCTCCGCTGAAAGGTTTGGCGGTAAAACAGAAGGCTTTTTATCAAAGGAAAAGAAATCAGCCCTCGTCAACTTAAGCGGCAGAGAAATATTTTTTTGATAAAATCCCTAAGCCCCGGGGTCACAATTTCATCAAAAATCTGACTTTCGGCAATTCACTCAAAACTGGTGCAAAATGGTTGCAAATGCTCCCCTGAGAGGTTTAGCGGTTGTAACAGAAGGCTTTTTATCACAGGACAAGAAATCAGCCCTCGACAACTTAACCGGCAGAAAAAGATTTTTTTGAAAAAATCCCTAAGCCCCGGGGTCACAATTTCATAAAAAATCTGACTTTCGGCAATTCACTCAAAAATGGTGCCAAACGGTTGAAAATGCTCCCCTGAAAGGTTTGGCGGTAAAACAGAAGGGTATTTATCACAGCAAAAGAAATCAGCCCTCGACAACTTAACCGGCAGAAAAATTTTTTTTTGAAAAAATCCCTAAGCCCCGGGGTCACAATTTCATCAAAAATCTGACTTTCGGCAATTCACTCAAAAATGGTGCCAAACGGTTGCAAATGCTCCCCTGATAGGTTTGGCGGTCGAAACAGAAGGGTATTTATCACAGGAAAAGAAATCAGCCCTCGACAACTTAACCGGCAGAAAAAGATTTTTTTGAAAAAATCCCTAAGCCCCGGGGTCACAATTTCATCAAAAATCTGACTTTCGGCAATTCACTCAAAAAGGGTGCCAAACGGTTGAAAATGCTCCGCTGAAAGGTTTGGCGGTAAAACAGAAGGCTTTTTATCAAAGGAAAAGAAATCAGCCCTCGTCAACTTAAGCGGCAGAGAAATATTTTTTTGATAAAATCCCTAAGCCCCGGGGTCACAATTTCATCAAAAATCTGACTTTCGGCAATTCACTCAAAAATGGTGCCAAACGGTTGCAAATGCTCCCCTGATAGGTTTGGCGGTCGAAACAGAAGGGTATTTATCACAGGAAAAGAAATCAGCCCTCGACAACTTAACCGGCAGAAAAAGATTTTTTTGAAAAAATCCCTAAGCCCCGGGGTCACAATTTCATCAAAAATCTGACTTTCGGCAATTCACTCAAAAAGGGTGCCAAACGGTTGAAAATGCTCCGCTGAAAGGTTTGGCGGTAAAACAGAAGGCTTTTTATCAAAGGAAAAGAAATCAGCCCTCGTCAACTTAAGCGGCAGAGAAATATTTTTTTGATAAAATCCCTAAGCCCTGGGGTCACAATTTCATCAAAAATCTGACTTTCGGCAATTCACTCAAAAGGGGTGTCAAACGGTTGCAAATACTCTGCTGAAAGGTTTGGCGGTCGAAACAGAAGGGTATTTATCACAGGAAAAGAAATCAGCCCTCGACAACTTAAGCCGCGGAAAAATATTTTTTTGAAAAAATCCCTAAGCCCCGGGGTCACAATATCATCAAAAATCTGACTTTCGGCAATTCACTCAAAAATGGTGCAAAATGGTTGCAAATGCTCCCCTGAGAGGTTTAGCGGTTGTAACAGAAGGCTTTTTATCACAGGACAAGAAATCAGCCCTCGACAACTTAACCGGCAGAAAAAGATTTTTTTGAAAAAATCCCTAAGCCCCGGGGTCACAATATCTTCAAAAATCTGGCTTTCGGCAACTCTCTCAAAAATACTGCCAAACGGTTGCAAATGCTCCCTTGAGTGGTTTGGTGGTCAAAACAGAAGGCTTTTTATCACAGGACAAGAAATCAGCCCTCGACAACTTAACCGGCAGAAAAAGATTTTTTTGAAAAAATCCCTAAGCCCCGGGGTCACAATTTCATCAAAAATCTGACTTTCGGCAATTCACTCAAAAAGCGTGCCAAACGGCTGAAAATGCTCCGCTGAAAGGTTTGGCGGTAAAACAGAAGGCTTTTTATCAAAGGAAAAGAAATCAGCCCTCGTCAACCTAAGCGGCAGAGAAATATTTTTTTGATAAAATCCCTAAGCCCCGGGGTCACAATTTCATCAAAAATTTGACTTTCGGCAATTCACTCAAAAGGGGTGTCAAACGGTTGCAAATACTCCGCTGAAAGGTTTGGCGGTCGAAACAGAAGGGTATTTATCACAGGAAAAGAAATCAGCCCTCGACAACTTAAGCCGCGGAAAAATATTTTTTTGAAAAAATCCCTAAGCCCCGGGGTCACAATATCATCAAAAATCTGACTTTCGGCAATTCACTCAAAAATGGTGCAAAATGGTTGCAAATGCTCCCCTGAGAGGTTTAGCGGTTGTAACAGAAGGCTTTTTATCACAGGACAAGAAATCAGCCCTCGACAACTTAACCGGCAGAAAAAGATTTTTTTGAAAAAATCCCTAAGCCCCGGGGTCACAATATCTTCAAAAATCTGGCTTTCGGCAACTCTCTCAAAAATACTGCCAAACGGTTGCAAATGCTCCCTTGAGTGGTTTGGTGGTCAAAACAGAAGGCTTTTTATCACAGGACAAGAAATCAGCCCTCGACAACTTAACCGGCAGAAAAAGAATTTTTTGAAAAAATCCCTAAGCCCCGGGGTCACAATTTCATCAAAAATCTGACTTTCGGCAATTCACTCAAAAATGGTGCAAAATGGTTGCAAATGCTCCCCTGAGAGGTTTAGCGGTTGTAACAGAAGGCTTTTTATCACAGGACAAGAAATCAGCCCTCGACAACTTAACCGGCAGAAAAAGATTTTTTTGAAAAAATCCCTAAGCCCCGGGGTCACAATATCTTCAAAAATCTGGCTTTCGGCAACTCTCTCAAAAATACTGCCAAACGGTTGCAAATGCTCCCTTGAGTGGTTTGGTGGTCAAAACAGAAGGCTTTTTATCACAGGACAAGAAATCAGCCCTCGACAACTTAACCGGCAGAAAAAGATTTTTTTGAAAAAATCCCTAAGCCCCGGGGTCACAATTTCATCAAAAATCTGACTTTCGGCAATTCACTCAAAAATGGTGCCAAACGGTTGAAAATGCTCCCCTGAAAGGTTTGGTGGTAAAACAGAAGGGTATTTATCACAGCAAAAGAAATCAGCCCTCGACAACTTAACCGGCAGAAAAAATTTTTTTTGAAAAAATCCCTAAGCCCCGGGGTCACAATTTCATCAAAAATCTGACTTTCGGCAATTCACTCAAAAATGGTGCCAAACGGTTGCAAATGCTCCCCTGATAGGTTTGGCGGTCGAAACAGAAGGGTATTTATCACAGGAAAAGAAATCAGCCCTCGACAACTTAACCGGCAGAAAAAGAATTTTTTGAAAAAATCCCTAAGCCCCGGGGTCACAATTTCATCAAAAATCTGACTTTCGGCAATTCACTCAAAAAGGGTGCCAAACGGTTGAAAATGCTCCGCTGAAAGGTTTGGCGGTAAAACAGAAGGCTTTTTATCAAAGGAAAAGAAATCAGCCCTCGTCAACTTAAGCGGCAGAGAAATATTTTTTTGATAAAATCCCTAAGCCCCGGGGTCACAATTTCATCAAAAATCTGACTTTCGGCAATTCACTCAAAAATGGTGCCAAACGGTTGCAAATGCTCCCCTGATAGGTTTGGCGGTCGAAACAGAAGGGTATTTATCACAGGAAAAGAAATCAGCCCTCGACAACTTAACCGGCAGAAAAAGAATTTTTTGAAAAAATCCCTAAGCCCCGGGGTCACAATTTCATCAAAAATCTGACTTTCGGCAATTCACTCAAAAAGGGTGCCAAACGGTTGAAAATGCTCCGCTGAAAGGTTTGGCGGTAAAACAGAAGGCTTTTTATCAAAGGAAAAGAAATCAGCCCTCGTCAACTTAAGCGGCAGAGAAATATTTTTTTGATAAAATCCCTAAGCCCCGGGGTCACAATTTCATCAAAAATCTGACTTTCGGCAATTCACTCAAAAATGGTGCCAAACGGTTGAAAATGCTCCCCTGAAAGGTTTGGCGGTAAAACAGAAGGGTATTTATCACAGCAAAAGAAATCAGCCCTCGACAACTTAACCGGCAGAAAAATTTTTTTTTGAAAAAATCCCTAAGCCCCGGGGTCACAATTTCATCAAAAATCTGACTTTCGGCAATTCACTCAAAAATGGTGCCAAACGGTTGCAAATGCTCCCCTGATAGGTTTGGCGGTCGAAACAGAAGGGTATTTATCACAGGAAAAGAAATCAGCCCTCGACAACTTAACCGGCAGAAAAAGAATTTTTTGAAAAAATCCCTAAGCCCCGGGGTCACAATTTCATCAAAAATCTGACTTTCGGCAATTCACTCAAAAAGGGTGCCAAACGGTTGAAAATGCTCCGCTGAAAGGTTTGGCGGTAAAACAGAAGGCTTTTTATCAAAGGAAAAGAAATCAGCCCTCGTCAACTTAAGCGGCAGAGAAATATTTTTTTGATAAAATCCCTAAGCCCCGGGGTCACAATTTCATCAAAAATCTGACTTTCGGCAATTCACTCAAAAGGGGTGTCAAACGGTTGCAAATACTCCGCTGAAAGGTTTGGCGGTCGAAACAGAAGGGTATTTATCACAGGAAAAGAAATCAGCCCTCGACAACTTAAGCCGCGGAAAAATATTTTTTTGAAAAAATCCCTAAGCCCCGGGGTCACAATTTCATCAAACATCTGACTTTCGGCAATTCACTCAAAAATGGTGCCAAACGGTTTAAAATGCTCCGCTGAAAGGTTTGGCGGTAAAACAGAAGGCTTTTTATCACAGGACAAGAAATCAGCCCTTGACAACTTAACCGGCAGAAAAAGATTTTTTTGAAAAAATCCCTAAGCCCCGGGGTCACAATTTCATCAAAAATCTGACTTTCGGCAATTCACTCAAAAAGGGTGCCAAACGGTTGAAAATGCTCCGCTGAAAGGTTTGGCGGTAAAACAGAAGGCTTTTTATCAAAGGAAAAGAAATCAGCCCTCGTCAACTTAAGCGGCAGAGAAATATTTTTTTGATAAAATCCCTAAGCCCCGGGGTCACAATTTCATCAAAAATCTGACTTTCGGCAATTCACTCAAAAATGGTGCAAAATGTTTGCAAATGCTCCCCTGAGAGGTTTAGCGGTTGTAACAGAAGGCTTTTTATCACAGGACAAGAAATCAGCCCTCGACAACTTAACCGGCAGAAAAAGATTTTTTTGAAAAAATCCCTAAGCCCCGGGGTCACAATTTCATCAAAAATCTGACTTTCGGCAATTCACTCAAAAATGGTGCCAAACGGTTGCAAATGCTCCCCTGATAGGTTTGGCGGTCGAAACAGAAGGGTATTTATCACAGGAAAAGAAATCAGCCCTCGACAACTTAACCGGCAGAAAAAGAATTTTTTGAAAAAATCCCTAAGCCCCGGGGTCACAATTTCATCAAAAATCTGACTTTCGGCAATTCACTCAAAAAGGGTGCCAAACGGTTGAAAATGCTCCGCTGAAAGGTTTGGCGGTAAAACAGAAGGCTTTTTATCAAAGGAAAAGAAATCAGCCCTCGTCAACTTAAGCGGCAGAGAAATATTTTTTTTGATAAAATCCCTAAGCCCCGGGGTCACAATTTCATCAAAAATCTGACTTTCGGCAATTCACTCAAAAGGGGTGTCAAACGGTTGCAAATACTCCGCTGAAAGGTTTGGCGGTCGAAACAGATGGGTATTTATCACAGGAAAAGAAATCAGCCCTCGACAACTTAAGCCGCGGAAAAATATTTTTTTGAAAAAATCCCTAAGCCCCGGGGTCACAATTTCATCAAACATCTGACTTTCGGCAATTCACTCAAAAATGGTGCCAAACGGTTTAAAATGCTCCGCTGAAAGGTTTGGCGGTAAAACAGAAGGCTTTTTATCACAGGACAAGAAATCAGCCCTTGACAACTTAACCGGCAGAAAAAGATTTTTTTGAAAAAATCCCTAAGCCCCGGGGTCACAATATCTTCAAAAATCTGGCTTTCGGCAACTCTCTCAAAAATACTGCCAAACGGTGGCAAATGCTCCATTGAGTGGTTTGGCGGTCGAAACAGAAGGGTATTTATCACAGGAAAAGAAATCAGCCCTCGTCAACTTAAGCGGCAGAGAAATATTTTTTTGATAAAATCCCTAAGCCCCGGGGTCACAATTTCATCAAAAATCTGACTTTCGGCAATTCACTCAAAAATGGTGCCAAACGGTTGCAAATGCTCCCCTGATAGGTTTGGCGGTCGAAACAGAAGGGTATTTATCACAGGAAAAGAAATCAGCCCTCGACAACTTAACCGGCAGAAAAAGAATTTTTTGAAAAAATCCCTAAGCCCCGGGGTCACAATTTCATCAAAAATCTGACTTTCGGCAATTCACTCAAAAAGGGTGCCAAACGGTTGAAAATGCTCCGCTGAAAGGTTTGGCGGTAAAACAGAAGGCTTTTTATCAAAGGAAAAGAAATCAGCCCTCGTCAACTTAAGCGGCAGAGAAATATTTTTTTTGATAAAATCCCTAAGCCCCGGGGTCACAATTTCATCAAAAATCTGACTTTCGGCAATTCACTCAAAAGGGGTGTCAAACGGTTGCAAATACTCCGCTGAAAGGTTTGGCGGTCGAAACAGATGGGTATTTATCACAGGAAAAGAAATCAGCCCTCGACAACTTAAGCCGCGGAAAAATATTTTTTTGAAAAAATCCCTAAGCCCCGGGGTCACAATTTCATCAAACATCTGACTTTCGGCAATTCACTCAAAAATGGTGCCAAACGGTTTAAAATGCTCCGCTGAAAGGTTTGGCGGTAAAACAGAAGGCTTTTTATCACAGGACAAGAAATCAGCCCTTGACAACTTAACCGGCAGAAAAAGATTTTTTTGAAAAAATCCCTAAGCCCCGGGGTCACAATTTCATCAAAAATCTGACTTTCGGCAATTCACTCAAAAAGGGTGCCAAATGGTTGAAAATGCTCCGCTGAAAGGTTTGGCGGTAAAACAGAAGGCTTTTTATCAAAGGAAAAGAAATCAGCCCTCGTCAACTTAAGCGGCAGAGAAATATTTTTTTGATAAAATCCCTAAGCCCCGGGGTCACAATTTCATCAAAAATCTGACTTTCGGCAATTCACTCAAAAATGGTGCAAAATGTTTGCAAATGCTCCCCTGAGAGGTTTAGCGGTTGTAACAGAAGGCTTTTTATCACAGGACAAGAAATCAGCCCTCGACAACTTAACCGGCAGAAAAAGATTTTTTTGAAATAATCCCTAAGCCCCGGGGTCACAATTTCATCAAAAATCTGACTTTCGGCAATTCACTCAAAAAGGGTGCCAAACGGTTGAAAATGCTCCCCTGAAAGGTTTGGCTGTCGAAACAGAAGGGTATTTATCACAGGAAAAGAAATCAGCCCTCGACAACTTAAGTGGCAGAAAAAGATTTTTTTGAAAAAATTTCTAAGCCCCGGGGTCACAATTTCATCAAAATTCTGACTTTCGGCAATTCACTCAAAAATGGTGCCAAACGGTTGAAAATTCTCCCCTGATAGGTTTGGCGTTAAAACAGAAGGGTATTTATCACAGCAAAAGAAATCAGCCCTCGACAACTTAACCGGGGGAAATTTTTTTTTTTCAAAAAATCCCAAACCGGGGTCACAATTTCATAAAAAATCTGACTTTCGGCAATTCACTCAAAAAGGGTGCCAAATGGTTGAAAATGCTCCGCTGAAAGGTTTGGCGGTAAAACAGAAGGCTTTTTATCAAAGGAAAAGAAATCAGCCCTCGTCAACTTAAGCGGCAGAGAAATATTTTTTTGATAAAATCCCTAAGCCCCGGGGTCACAATTTCATCAAAAATCTCACTTTCGGCAAGTCACTCAAAAATGGTGCCAAACGGTTGCAAATGCTCCCCTGAGAGGTTTAGCGGTTGTAACAGAAGGCTTTTTATCACAGGACAATAAATCAGCCCTCGACAACTTAACCGGCAGAAAAAGATTTTTTTGAAAAAATCCCTAAGCCCCGGGGTCACAATATCTTCTAAAATCTGGCTTTCGGCAACTCTCTCAAAAATACTGCCAAACGGTTGCAAATGCTCCCTTGAGTGGTTTGGCGGTCAAAACAGAAGGCTTTTTATCACAGGACAAGAAATCAGCCCTCGACAACTTAACTGGCAGAAAAAGATTTTTTTGAAAAAATCCCTAAGGCCCGGGGTCACAATTTCATCAAAAATCTGACTTTCCGCAATTCACTTAAAAATGGTGCCAAACGGTTGCAAATGCTCCGCTGAAAGGTTTGGCGGTGGAAACAGAAGGGTATTTATCACAGGAAAAGAAATCAGCCCTCAACAACTTAACTGGCAGAAAAAGATTTTTTTGAAAAAATCACTAAGCCCCAGGGTCACAATTTC
Organism: Podarcis filfolensis; assembly: GCF_964270895.1. Taxonomy (NCBI): domain Eukaryota; kingdom Metazoa; phylum Chordata; class Lepidosauria; order Squamata; family Lacertidae; genus Podarcis; species Podarcis filfolensis. The sequence goes on from NC_139612.1 coordinate 13,141,381, forward strand.
ATCAAAAATCTGACTTTCGGCAATTCACTCAAAAATGGTGCCAAACGGTTTAAAATGCTCCCCTGAAAGGTTTGGCGGTAAAACAGAAGGCTTTTTATCACAGGACAAGAAATCAGGCCTTGACAACTTAAGCGGCAGAAAAATATTTTTTTGAAAAAATCCCTAAGCCCCGGGGTCACAATTTCATCAAAAATCTGACTTTCGGCAATTCACTCAAAAATGGTGCCAAACGGTTGAAAATGCTCCCCTCAAAGGTTTGGATGTCGAAACTGAAGTGTATTTATCACAGCAAAAGAAATCAGCCCTCGACAACTTAACCGGCAGAAAAAGAATTTTTTGAAAAAATCCCTAAGCCCGGGGGTCACAATTTCATCAAAAATCTGACTTTCGGCAATTCACTCAAAAATGGTGCCAAACGGTCTAAAATGCTCCCCTGAAAGGTTTGGCGGTAAAACAGAAGGGTATTTATCACAGCAAAAGAAATCAGACCTCGACAACTTAAGCGGCAGAAAAATATTTCTTTGAAAAAATCCCTAAGCCCCGGGGTCACAATTTCATCAAACATCTGACTTTCGGCAATTCACTCAAAAATGGTGCCAAACGGTTGAAAATGCTCCCCTGACAGGTTTGGCGGTCGAAACAGAAGGCTTTTTATCACAGGAAAAGAAATCAGCCCTCGACAACTTAAGCGGCAGAGAAATATTTTTTTGAAAAAATCCCTAAGCCCCGGGGTCACAATTTCATCAAAAATCTGACTTTCGGCAATTCACTCAAAAATGGTGCAAAATGGTTGCAAATGCTCCCCTGAGAGGTTTAGCGGTTGTAACAGAAGGCTTTTTATCACAGGACAAGAAATCAGCCCTCGACAACTTAACCGGCAGAAAAAGATTTTTTTGAAAAAATCCCTAAGCCCCGGGGTCACAATATCTTCAAAAATCTGGCTTTCGGCAACTCTCTCAAAAATACTGCCAAACGGTTGCAAATGCTCCCTTGAGTGGTTTGGTGGTCAAAACAGAAGGCTTTTTATCACAGGACAAGAAATCAGCCCTCGACAACTTAACCGGCAGAAAAAGATTTTTTTGAAAAAAATCCCTAAGCCCCGGGGTCACAATTTCATCAAAAATCTGACTTTCGGCAATTCACTCAAAAATGGTGCCAAACGGTTGAAAATGCTCCCCTGAAAGGTTTGGCGGTAAAACAGAAGGGTATTTATCACAGCAAAAGAAATCAGCCCTCGACAACTTAACCGGCAGAAAAAATTTTTTTTGAAAAAATCCCTAAGCCCCGGGGTCACAATTTCATCAAAAATCTGACTTTCGGCAATTCACTCAAAAATGGTGCCAAACGGTTGCAAATGCTCCCCTGATAGGTTTGGCGGTCGAAACAGAAGGGTATTTATCACAGGAAAAGAAATCAGCCCTCGACAACTTAACCGGCAGAAAAAGAATTTTTTGAAAAAATCCCTAAGCCCCGGGGTCACAATTTCATCAAAAATCTGACTTTCGGCAATTCACTCAAAAAGGGTGCCAAACGGTTGAAAATGCTCCCCTCAAAGGTTTGGATGTCGAAACTGAAGTGTATTTATCACAGCAAAAGAAATCAGCCCTCGACAACTTAACCGGCAGAAAAAGAATTTTTTGAAAAAATCCCTAAGCCCGGGGGTCACAATTTCATCAAAAATCTGACTTTCGGCAATTCACTCAAAAATGGTGCCAAACGGTCTAAAATGCTCCTCTGAAAGGTTTGGCGGTAAAACAGAAGGGTATTTATCACAGCAAAAGAAATCAGACCTCGACAACTTAAGCGGCAGAAAAATATTTCTTTGAAAAAATCCCTAAGCCCCGGGGTCACAATTTCATCAAACATCTGACTTTCGGCAATTCACTCAAAAATGGTGCCAAACGGTTGAAAATGCTCCCCTGACAGGTTTGGCGGTCGAAACAGAAGGCTTTTTATCACAGGAAAAGAAATCAGCCCTCGACAACTTAAGCGGAAGAGAAATATTTTTCTGAAAAAATCCCTAAAGCCCCGGGGTCACAATTTCATCAAAAATCTGACTTTCGGCAATTCACTCAAAAATGGTGCAAAATGGTTGCAAATGCTCCCCTGAGAGGTTTAGCGGTTGTAACAGAAGGCTTTTTATCACAGGACAAGAAATCAGCCCTCGACAACTTAACCGGCAGAAAAAGATTTTTTTGAAAAAATCCCTAAGCCCCGGGGTCACAATTTCATCAAAAATCTGACTTTCGGCAATTCACTCAAAAAGGGTGCCAAACGGTTGCAAATGCTCCCCTGAAAGGTTTGGCGGTCGAAACAGAAGGGTATTTATCAAAGGAAAAGAAATCAGCCCTCGACAACTTAACTGGCAGAAAAAGATTTTTTTGAAAAAATCCCTAAGGCCCGGGGTCACAATTTCATCAAAAATCTGACTTTCCGCAATTCACTTAAAAATGGTGCCAAACGGTTGCAAATGCTCCGCTGAAAGGTTTGGCAGTGGAAACAGAAGGGTATTTATCACAGGAAAAGAAATCAGCCCTCGACAACTTAACCGGCAGAAAAAGATTTTTTTGAAAAAATCACTAAGCCCCAGGGTCACAATTTCATCAAAAATCTGACTTTCGGCAATTCACTCAAAAATGGTGCCAAACGGTTTAAAATGCTCCCCTGAAAGGTTTGGCGGTAAAACAGAAGGCTTTTTATCACAGGACAAGAAATCAGGCCTTGACAACTTAAGCGGCAGAAAAATATTTTTTTGAAAAAATCCCTAAGCCCCGGGGTCACAATTTCATCAAAAATCTGACTTTCGGCAATTCACTCAAAAATGGTGCCAAACGGTTGAAAATGCTCCCCTCAAAGGTTTGGATGTCGAAACTGAAGTGTATTTATCACAGCAAAAGAAATCAGCCCTCGACAACTTAACCGGCAGAAAAAGATTTTTTTGAAAAAATCACTAAGCCCCAGGGTCACAATTTCATCAAACATCTGACTTTCGGCAATTCACTCAAAAATGGTGCCAAACGGTTTAAAATGCTCCGCTGAAAGGTTTGGCGGTAAAACAGAAGGCTTTTTATCAAAGGAAAAGAAATCAGCCCTCGTCAACTTAAGCGGCAGAGAAATATTTTTTTGATAAAATCCCTAAGCCCTGGGGTCACAATTTCATCAAAAATCTGACTTTCGGCAATTCACTCAAAAGGGGTGCAAAATGTTTGCAAATGCTCCCCTGAGAGGTTTAGCGGTTGTAACAGAAGGCTTTTTATCACAGGACAAGAAATCAGCCCTCGACAACTTAACCGGCAGAAAAAGATTTTTTTGAAAAAATCCCTAAGCCCCGGGGTCACAATTTCATCAAAAATCTGACTTTCGGCAATTCCTCAAAAACGGTGCCAAACGGTTGCAAATGCTCCCCTGAAAGGTTTGGCTGTCGAAACAGAAGGGTATTTATCACAGGAAAAGAAATCAGCCCTCGACAACTTAAGTGGCAGAAAAAGATTTTTTTGAAAAAAATTCTAAGCCCCGGGGGCACAATTTCATCAAAATTCTGACTTTCGGCAATTCACTCAAAAATGGTGCCAAACGGTTGAAAATGCTCCCCTGAAAGGTTTGGCGGTAAAACAGAAGGGTATTTATAACAGCAAAAGAAATCAGCCCTCGACAACTTAACCGGCAGAAAAAATTTTTTTTGAAAAAATCCCTAAGCCCCGGGGTCACAATTTCATCAAAAATCTGACTTTCGGCAATTCACTCAAAAATGGTGCCAAACGGTTGCAAATGCTCCCCTGATAGGTTTGGCGGTCGAAACAGAAGGGTATTTATCACAGGAAAAGAAATCAGCCCTCGACAACTTAACCGGCCGAAAAAGAATTTTTTGAAAAAATCCCTAAGCCCCGGGGTCACAATTTCATCAAAAATCTGACTTTCGGCAATTCACTCAAAAAGGGTGCCAAACGGTTGAAAATGCTCCGCTGAAAGGTTTGGCGGTAAAACAGAAGGCTTTTTATCAAAGGAAAAGAAATCAGCCCTCGTCAACTTAAGCGGCAGAGAAATATTTTTTTGATAAAATCCCTAAGCCCCGGGGTCACAATTTCATCAAAAATCTGACTTTCGGCAATTCACTCAAAAATGGTGCCAAACGGTTGCAAATGCTCCCCTGATAGGTTTAGCGGTCGTAAATGAAGGCTTTTTATCACAGGACAAGAAATCAGCCCTCGACAACTTAACCGGCAGAAAAAGATTTTTTTGAAAAAATCCTAAGCCCCGGGGTCACAATTTCATCAAAAATCTGACTTTCGGCAATTCACTCAAAAATGGTGCCAAACGGTTGCAAATGCTCCCCTGATAGGTTTGGCGGTCGAAACAGAAGGGTATTTATCACAGGAAAAGAAATCAGCCCTCGACAACTTAACCGGCCGAAAAAGAATTTTTTGAAAAAATCCCTAAGCCCCGGGGTCACAATTTCATCAAAAATCTGACTTTCGGCAATTCACTCAAAAAGGGTGCCAAACGGTTGAAAATGCTCCGCTGAAAGGTTTGGCGGTAAAACAGAAGGCTTTTTATCAAAGGAAAAGAAATCAGCCCTCGTCAACTTAAGCGGCAGAGAAATATTTTTTTGATAAAATCCCTAAGCCCCGGGGTCACAATTTCATCAAAAATCTGACTTTCGGCAATTCACTCAAAAATGGTGCAAAACGGTTGCAAATGCTCCCCTGATAGGTTTAGCGGTCGTAAATGAAGGCTTTTTATCACAGGACAAGAAATCAGCCCTCGACAACTTAACCGGCAGAAAAAGATTTTTTTGAAAAAATCCCTAAGCCCCGGGGTCACAATTTCATCAAAAAATCTGACTTTCGGCAATTCACTCAAAAATGGTGCCAAACGGTTGCAAATGCTCCCCTGATAGGTTTGGCGGTCGAAACAGAAGGGTATTTATCACAGGAAAAGAAATCAGCCCTCGACAACTTAACCGGCCGAAAAAGAATTTTTTGAAAAAATCCCTAAGCCCCGGGGTCACAATTTCATCAAAAATCTGACTTTCGGCAATTCACTCAAAAAGGGTGCCAAATGGTTGAAAATGCTCCGCTGAAAGGTTTGGCGGTAAAAACAGAAGGCTTTTATCAAAGGAAAAGAAATCAGCCCTCGTCAACTTAAGCGGCAGAGAAATATTTTTTTGATAAAATCCCTAAGCCCCGGGGTCACAATTTCATCAAAAATCTGACTTTCGGCAATTCACTCAAAAATGGTGCCAAACGGTTGCAAATGCTCCCCTGAGAGGTTTAGCGGTTGTAAATGAAGGCTTTTTATCACAGGACAAGAAATCAGCCCTCGACAACTTAACCGGCAGAAAAAGATTTTTTTTGAAAAAATCCCTAAGCCCCGGGGTCACAATATCTTCTAAAGTCTGGCTTTCGGCAACTCTCTCAAAAATACTGCCAAACGGTTGCAAATGCTCCCTTGAGTGGTTGGCGGTCAAAACAGAAGGCTTTTTATCACAGGACAAGAAATCAGCCCTCGACAACTTAACCAGCAGAAAAAGATTTTTTTGAAAAAATCCCTAAGCCCCGGGGTCACAATTTCATCAAAAATCTGACTTTCGGCAATTCACTCAAAAATGGTGCCAAACGGTTGAAAATGCTCCCCTGAAAGGTTTGGCTGTCGAAACAGAAGGGTATTTATCACAGGAAAAGAAATCAGCCCTCGACAACTTAAGTGGCAGAAAAAGATTTTTTTGAAAAAATTTCTAAGCCCCGGGGTCACAATTTCATCAAAATTCTGACTTTCGGCAATTCACTCAAAAATGGTGCCAAACCGTTGAAAATGCTCCCCTGATGGGTTTGGCGTTAAAACAGAAGGGTATTTATCACAGCAAAAGAAATCAGCCCTCGACAACTTAACCGGCAGAAATTTTTTTTTTTTTCAAAAAATCCCAAACCGGGGTCACAATTTCATCAAAAATCTGACTTTCGGCAATTCACTCAAAAATGGTGCCAAACGGTCTAAAATGCTCCCCTGAAAGGTTTGGCGGTAAAACAGAAGGGTATTTATCACAGCAAAAGAAATCAGACCTCGACAACTTAAGCGGCAGAAAAATATTTCTTTGAAAAAATCCCTAAGCCCCGGGGTCACAATTTCATCAAACATCTGACTTTCGGCAATTCACTCAAAAATGGTGCCAAACGGTTGAAAATGCTCCCCTGACAGGTTTGGCGGTTGTAACAGAAGGCTTTTTATCACAGGACAAGAAATCAGCCCTCGACAACTTAACCGGCAGAAAAAGATTCTTTTGAAAAAATCCCTAAGCCCCGGGGTCACAATTTCATCAAAAATCTGACTTTCGGCAATTCACTCAAAAAGGGTGCCAAACGGTTGCAAATGCTCCCCTGAAAGGTTTGGCGGTCGAAACAGAAGGGTATTTATCACAGGAAAAGAAATCAGCCCTCGACAACTTAACCGGCAGAAAAAGATTTTTTTGAAAAAATCCCTAAGGCCCGGGGTCACAATTTCATCAAAAATCTGACTTTCCGCAATTCACTTAAAAATGGTGCCAAACGGTTGCAAATGCTCCGCTGAAAGGTTTGGCGGTGGAAACAGAAGGGTATTTATCACAGGAAAAGAAATCAGCCCTCGACAACTTAACCGGCAGAAAAAGATTTTTTTGAAAAAATCACTAAGCCCCAGGGTCACAATTTCATCAAAAATCTGACTTTCGGCAATTCACTCAAAAATGGTGCCAAACGGTTTAAAATGCTCCCCTGAAAGGTTTGGCGGTAAAACAGAAGGCTTTTTATCACAGGACAAGAAATCAGGCCTTGACAACTTAAGCGGCAGAAAAATATTTTTTTGAAAAAATCCCTAAGCCCCGGGGTCACAATTTCATCAAAAATCTGACTTTCGGCAATTCACTCAAAAATGGTGCCAAACGGTTGAAAATGCTCCCCTCAAAGGTTTGGATGTCGAAACTGAAGTGTATTTATCACAGCAAAAGAAATCAGCCCTCGACAACTTAACCGGCAGAAAAAAAAAATTTAAAAAATCCCAAACCCCGGGGTCACAATTTCATCAAAAATCTGACTTTCGGCTATTCACTCAAAAATGTTGCCAAACGGTTGAAAATGCTCCCCTCAAAGGTTTGGATGTCGAAACTGAAGTGTATTTATCACAGCAAAAGAAATCAGCCCTCGACAACTTAACCGGCAGAAAAAAAAAATTTAAAAAATCCCAAACCCCGGGGTCACAATTTCATCAAAAATCTGACTTTCGGCTATTCACTCAAAAATGTTGCCAAACGGTTGCAAATGCTCCCCTAAAAGGTTTGGCGGTAAAACAGAAGGGTATTTATCAAAGGAAAAGAAATCAGCCCTCAACAACTTAAGCGGCAGAGAAATATTTTTTTGAAAAAATCCCTAAGCCCCGGGGTCACAATTTCATCAAAAATCTGACTTTCGGCAATTCACTCAAAAATGGTGCCAAACGGAAGAAAATGCTCCCCTGAAAGGTTTGGCAGTCGAAACAGAAGTGTATTTATCACAGGAAAAGAAATCAGCCCTCGACAGCTTAACCGGCAGAAAAAGATTTTTTTGAAAAAATCCCTAAGGCCCGGGGTCACAATTTCATCAAAAATCTGACTTTCGGCAATTCACTCAAAAATGGTGCCAAACGGTTGCAAATACTCCCCTGAAAGGTTTGGCGGTAAAACAGAAGGCTTTTTATCACAGGAAAAGAAATCAGCCCTCGACAACTTAACCGGCAGAAAAAGATTTCTTTGAAAAAATCCCTAAGCCCCGGGGTCACAATTTCATCAAACATCTGACTTTCGGCAATTCACTCAAAAATGGTGCCAAACGGTTTAAAATGCTTCCCTGAAAGGTTTGGCGGTAAAACAGAAGGCTTTTTATCACAGGACAAGAAATCAGCCCTTGACAACTTAAGCGGCAGAAAAATTTTTTTTTGAAAAAATCCCTAAGCCCCGGGGTCACAATTTCATCAAACATCTGACTTTCGGCAATTCACTCAAAAATGGTGCCAAACGGTTGCAAATGCTCCCCTGAGAGGTTTAGCGGTTGTAAATGAAGGCTTTTTATCACAGGACAAGAAATCAGCCCTCGACAACTTAACCAGCAGAAAAAGATTTTTTTGAAAAAATCCCTAAGCCCCGGGGTCACAATTTCATCAAAAATCTGACTTTCGGCAATTCACTCAAAAATGGTGCCAAACGGTTGAAAATGCTCCCCTGATGGGTTTGGCGTTAAAACAGAAGGGTATTTATCACAGCAAAAGAAATCAGACCTCGACAACTTAAGTGGCAGAAAAAGATTTTTTTGAAAAAATTTCTAAGCCCCGGGGTCACAATTCCATCAAAATTCTGACTTTCGGCAATTCACTCAAAAATGGTGCCAAACCGTTGAAAATGCTCCCCTGATGGGTTTGGCGTTAAAACAGAAGGGTATTTATCACAGCAAAAGAAATCAGACCTCGACAACTTAACCGGCAGAAATTTTTTTTTTTTTCAAAAAATCCCAAACCGGGGTCACAATTTCATCAAAAATCTGACTTTCGGCAATTCACTCAAAAATGGTGCCAAACGGTCTAAAATGCTCCCCTGAAAGGTTTGGCGGTAAAACAGAAGGGTATTTATCACAGCAAAAGAAATCAGACCTCGACAACTTAAGCGGCAGAAAAATATTTCTTTGAAAAAATCCCTAAGCCCCGGGGTCACAATTTCATCAAACATCTGACTTTCGGCAATTCACTCAAAAATGGTGCCAAACGGTTGAAAATGCTCCCCTGACAGGTTTGGCGGTCGAAACAGAAGGCTTTTTATCACAGGAAAAGAAATCAGCCCTCGACAACTTAAGCGGCAGAGAAATATTTTTTTGAAAAAATCCCTAAGCCCCGGGGTCACAATTTCATCAAAAATCTGCCTTTCGGCAATTCACTCAAAAATGGTGCAAAATGGTTGCAAATGCTCCCCTGAGAGGTTTAGCGGTTGTAACAGAAGGCTTTTTATCACAGGACAAGAAATCAGCCCTCGACAACTTAACCGGCAGAAAAAGATTCTTTTGAAAAAATCCCTAAGCCCCGGGGTCACAATTTCATCAAAAATCTGACTTTCGGCAATTCACTCAAAAAGGGTGCCAAACGGTTGCAAATGCTCCCCTGAAAGGTTTGGCGGTCGAAACAGAAGGGTATTTATCACAGGAAAAGAAATCAGCCCTCGACAACTTAACCGGCAGAAAAAGATTTTTTTGAAAAAATCCCTAAGGCCCGGGGTCACAATTTCATCAAAAATCTGACTTTCCGCAATTCACTTAAAAATGGTGCCAAACGGTTGCAAATGCTCCGCTGAAAGGTTTGGCGGTGGAAACAGAAGGGTATTTATCACAGGAAAAGAAATCAGCCCTCGACAACTTAACCGGCAGAAAAAGATTTTTTTGAAAAAATCACTAAGCCCCAGGGTCACAATTTCATCAAAAATCTGACTTTCGGCAATTCACTCAAAAATGGTGCCAAACGGTTTAAAATGCTCCCCTGAAAGGTTTGGCGGTAAAACAGAAGGCTTTTTATCACAGGACAAGAAATCAGGCCTTGACAACTTAAGCGGCAGAAAAATATTTTTTTGAAAAAATCCCTAAGCCCCGGGGTCACAATTTCATCAAAAATCTGACTTTCGGCAATTCACTCAAAAATGGTGCCAAACGGTTGAAAATGCTCCCCTCAAAGGTTTGGATGTCGAAACTGAAGTGTATTTATCACAGCAAAAGAAATCAGCCCTCGACAACTTAACCGGCAGAAAAAAAAAATTTAAAAAATCCCAAACCCCGGGGTCACAATTTCATCAAAAATCTGACTTTCGGCTATTCACTCAAAAATGTTGCCAAACGGTTGAAAATGCTCCCCTCAAAGGTTTGGATGTCGAAACTGAAGTGTATTTATCACAGCAAAAGAAATCAGCCCTCGACAACTTAACCGGCAGAAAAAAAAAATTTAAAAAATCCCAAACCCCGGGGTCACAATTTCATCAAAAATCTGACTTTCGGCTATTCACTCAAAAATGTTGCCAAACGGTTGCAAATGCTCCCCTAAAAGGTTTGGCGGTAAAACAGAAGGGTATTTATCAAAGGAAAAGAAATCAGCCCTCAACAACTTAAGCGGCAGAGAAATATTTTTTTGAAAAAATCCCAAACCCCGGGGTCACAATTTCATCAAAAATCTGACTTTCGGCAATTCACTCAAAAATGGTGCCAAACGGAAGAAAATGCTCCCCTGAAAGGTTTGGCAGTCGAAACAGAAGTGTATTTATCACAGGAAAAGAAATCAGCCCTCGACAGCTTAACCGGCAGAAAAAGATTTTTTTGAAAAAATCCCTAAGGCCCGGGGTCACAATTTCATCAAAAATCTGACTTTCGGCAATTCACTCAAAAATGGTGCCAAACGGTTGCAAATACTCCCCTGAAAGGTTTGGCGGTAAAACAGAAGGCTTTTTATCACAGGAAAAGAAATCAGCCCTCGACAACTTAACCGGCAGAAAAAGATTTCTTTGAAAAAATCCCTAAGCCCCGGGGTCACAATTTCATCAAACATCTGACTTTCGGCAATTCACTCAAAAATGGTGCCAAACGGTCTAAAATGCTCCCCTGAAAGGTTTGGCGGTAAAACAGAAGGCTTTTTATCACAGGACAAGAAATCAGCCCTTGACAACTTAAGCGGCAGAAAAATATTTTTTTGAAAAAATCCCTAAGCCCCGGGGTCACAATTTCATCAAAAATCTGACTTTCGGCAATTCACTCAAAAATGTTGCCAAACGGTTGCAAATGCTCCCCTGAAAGGTTTGGATGTCGAAACTGAAGTGTATTTATCACAGCAAAAGAAATCAGCCCTTGACAACTTAAGCGGCAGAAAAATATTTTTTTTGAAAAAATCCCTAAGCCCCGGGGTCACAATTTCATCAAAAATCTGACTTTCGGCAATTCACTCAAAAATGGTTCCAAACGGTTGCAAATGCTCCCCTGAAAGGTTTGGCAGTCGAAACAGAAGGCTTTTTATCACAGGACAAGAAATCAACCCTCGAAAACTTAACCGGCAGAAAAAGATTTTTTTGAAAAAATCCCTAAGCCCCGGGGTCACAATTTCATCAAAAATCTGACTTTCGGCAATTCACTCAAAAAGGGTGCCAAACGGAAGAAAATGCTCCCCTGAAAGGTTTGGCAGTCGAAACAGAAGTGTATTTATCACAGGAAAAGAAATCAGCCCTCGACAGCTTAACCGGCAGAAAAAGATTTTTTTGAAAAAATCCCTAAGGCCCGGGGTCACAATTTCATCAAAAATCTGACTTTCGGCAATTCACTCAAAAATGGTGCCAAACGGTTGCAAATACTCCCCTGAAAGGTTTGGCGGTAAAACAGAAGGCTTTTTATCACAGGAAAAGAAATCAGCCTTCGAGAACTTAACCGGCAGAGAAGATTTCTTTGAAAAAATCCCTAAGCCCCGGGGTCACAATTTCATCAAAAATCTGACTTTCGGCAATTCACTCAAAAATGTTGCCAAACGGTTGCAAATGCTCCCCTGAAAGGTTTGGATGTCGAAACTGAAGTGTATTTATCACAGCAAAAGAAATCAGCCCTTGATAACTTAAGCGGCAGAAAAATATTTTTTTGAAAAAATCCCTAAGCCCCGGGGTCACAATTTCATCAAAAATCTGACTTTCGGCAATTCACTCAAAAATGGTGCCAAACGGTTGCAAATGCTCCCCTGAAAGGTTTGGCAGTCGAAACAGAAGGCTTTTTATCACAGGACAAGAAATCAACCCTCGAAAACTTAACCGGCAGAAAAAGATTTTTTTGAAAAAATCCCTAAGCCCCGGGGTCACAATTTCATCAAAAATCTGACTTTCGGCAATTCACTCAAAAATGGTGCAAAATGGTTGCAAATGCTCCCCTGAGAGGTTTAGCGGTTGTAACAGAAGGCTTTTTATCACAGGACAAGAAATCAGCCCTCGACAACTTAACCGGCAGAAAAAGATTTTTTTGAAAAAATCCCTAAGCCCCGGGGTCACAATTTCATCAAAAATCTGACTTTCGGCAATTCACTCAAAAAGGGTGCCAAACGGTTGCAAATGCTCCGCTGAAAGGTTTGGCGGTCGAAACAGAAGGGTATTTATCACAGGAAAAGAAATCAGCCCTCGACAACTTAAGCCGCGGAAAAATATTTTTTTGAAAAAATCCCTAAGCCCCGGGGTCACAATATCTTCAAAAATCTGACTTTCGGCAATTCACTCAAAAATGGTGCCAAACCTTTGAAAATGCTCCCCTGACAGGTTTGGCGGTCGAAACAGAAGGCTTTTTATCACAGGAAAAGAAATCAGCCCTCGACAACTTAAGCGGCAGAAAAAGATTTTTTTGAAAAAATTTCTAAGCCCCGGGGTCACAATTTCATCAAAATTCTGACTTTCGGCAATTCACTCAAAAATGGTGCAAAATGGTTGCAAATGCTCCCCTGAGAGGTTTAGCGGTTGTAACAGAAGGCTTTTTATCACAGGACAAGAAATCAGCCCTCGACAACTTAACCGGCAGAAAAAGATATTTTTGAAAAAATCCCTAAGCCCCGGGGTCACAATTTCATCAAAAATCTGACTTTCGGCAATTCACTCAAAAAGGGTGCCAAACGGTTGCAAATGCTCCCCTGAAAGGTTTGGCGGTCGAAACAGAAGGGTATTTATCACAGGAAAAGAAATCAGCCCTCGACAACTTAACTGGCAGAAAAAGATTTTTTTGAAAAAATCCTTAAGGCCCGGGGTCACAATTTCATCAAAAATCTGACTTTCCGCAATTCACTTAAAAATGGTGCCAAACGGTTGCAAATGCTCCGCTGAAAGGTTTGGCAGTCGAAACAGAAGTGTATTTATCACAGGAAAAGAAATCAGCCCTTGAAAACTTAACCGGCAGAAAAAGATTTTTTTGAAAAAATCCCTAAGCCCCGGGGTCACAATTTCATCAAAAATCTGACTTTCGGCAATTCACTCAAAAATGGTGCCAAACCGAAGAAAATGCTCCCCTGAAAGGTTTGGCGGTTGAAACAGAAGTGTATTTATCACAGGACAAGAAATCAACCCTCGAAAACTTAACCGGCAGAAAAAGATTTTTTTGAAAAAATCCCTAAGCCCCGGGGTCACAATTTCATCAAAAATCTGACTTTCGGCAATTCACTCAAAAATGGTGGCAAACGGTTGCAAATGCTCCCCTGATAGGTTTGGCGGTAAAACAGAAGGGTATTTATCACAGGAAAAGAAATCAGCCCTCGACAACTTAACCGGCAGAAAAAGAATTTTTTGAAAAAATCCCTAAGCCCGGGGGTCACAATTTCATCAAAAATCTGACTTTCGGCAATTCACTCAAAAATGGTGCCAAACGGTTTAAAATGCTCCCCTGAAAGGTTTGGCGGTAAAACAGAAGGCTTTTTATCACAGGACAAGAAATCAGCCCTTGACAACTTAAGCGGCAGAAAAATATTTTTTTGAAAAAATCCCTAAGCCCCGGGGTCACAATTTCATCAAAAATCTGACTTTCGGCAATTCACTCAAAAAGGGTGCCAAACGGTTGCAAATGCTCCGCTGAAAGGTTTGGCGGTAAAACAGAAGGCTTTTTATCAAAGGAAAAGAAATCAGCCCTCGACAACTTAAGCGGCAGTGAAATATTTTTTTGATAAAATCCCTAAGCCCCGGGGTCATAATTTCATCAAAAATCTGACTTTCGGCAATTCACTTAAAAATGGTGCCAAACGGTTGCAAATGCTCCGCTGAAAGGTTTGGCGGTGGAAACAGAAGGGTATTTATCAAAGGAAAAGAAATCAGCCCTCGACAACTTAACCGGCAGAAAAAGATTTTTTTGAAAAAATCCCTAAGCCCCAGGGTCACAATTTCATCAAAAATCTGACTTTCGGCAATTCACTCAAAAATGGTGCCAAACGGTTGAAAATGCTCCCCTGAAAGGTTTGGCAGTCGAAACAGAAGTGTATTTATCACAGGAAAAGAAATCAGCCCTTGAAAACTTAACCGGCAGAAAAAGATTTTTTTGAAAAAATCCCTAAGCCCCGGGGTCACAATTTCATCAAAAATCTGACTTTCGGCAATTCACTCAAAAATGGTGCCAAACGGAAGAAAATGCTCCCCTGAAAGGTTTGGCGGTCGAAACAGAAGTGTATTTATCACAGGACAAGAAATCAACCCTCTAAAACTTAACCGTCAGAAAAAGATTTTTTTGAAAAAATCCCTAAGCCCCGGGGTCACAATTTCATCAAAAATGTGACTTTCGGCAATTCACTCAAAAATGGTGCCAAACGGTTGAAAATGCTCCCCTGAAAGGTTTGGCAGTCGAAACAGAAGTGTATTTATCACAGGAAAAGAAATCAGCCCTTGAAAACTTAACCGGCAGAAAAAGATTTTTTTGAAAAAATCCCTAAGCCCCGGGGTCACAATTTCATCAAAAATCTGACTTTCGGCAATTCACTCAAAAATGGTGCCAAACCGAAGAAAATGCTCCCCTGAAAGGTTTGGCGGTCGAAACAGAAGTGTATTTATCACAGGACAAGAAATCAACCCTCGAAAACTTAACCGGCAGAAAAAGATTTTTTTGAAAAAATCCCTAAGCCCCGGGGTCACAATTTCATCAAAAATCTGACTTTCGGCAATTCACTCAAAAATGGTGCCAAACGGTTGCAAATGCTCCCCTGATAGGTTTGGCGGTAAAACAGAAGGGTATTTATCAAAGGAAAAGAAATCAGCCCTCGACAACTTAACCGGCAGAAAAAGAATTTTTTGAAAAAATCCCTAAGCCCGGGGGTCACAATTTCATCAAAAATCTGACTTTCGGGAATTCACTCAAAAATGGTGCCAAACGGTCTAAAATGCTCCCCTGAAAGGTTTGGCGGTAAAACAGAAGGCTTTTTATCACAGGACAAGAAATCAGCCCTTGACAACTTAAGCGGCAGAAAAATATTTTTTTGAAAAAATCCCTAAGCCCCGGGGTCACAATTTCATCAAAAATCTGACTTTCGGCAATTCACTCAAAAATGGTGCCAAACGGAAGAAAATGCTCCCCTGAAAGGTTTGGCGGTCGAAACATAAGTGTATTTATCACAGGAAAAGAAATCAGCCCTCGACAGCTTAACTGGCAGAAAAAGATTTTTTTGAAAAAATCCCTAAGCCCCGGGGTCACAATTTCATCAAAAATCTGACTTTCGGCAATTCACTCAAAAATGCTGCCAAACGGTTGCAAATACTCCCCTGAAAGGTTTGGCGGTAAAACAGAAGGCTTTTTATCACAGGAAAAGAAATCAGCCCTCGACAACTTAACCGGCAGAAAAAGATTTCTTTGAAAAAATCCCTAAGCCCCGGGGTCACAATTTCATCAAACATCTGACTTTCGGCAATTCACTCAAAAATGGTGCCAAACGGTTTAAAATGCTCCCCTGAAAGGTTTGGCGGTAAAACAGAAGGCTTTTTATCACAGGACAAGAAATCAGCCCTTGACAACTTAAGCGGCAGAAAAATATTTTTTTGAAAAAATCCCTAAGCCCCGGGGTCACAATTTCATCAAAAATCTGACTTTCGGCAATTCACTCAAAAATGGTGCCAAACGGTTGAAAATGCTCCCCTGAAAGGTTTGGCAGTCGAAACAGAAGTGTATTTATCACAGCAAAAGAAATCAGCCCTCGACAACTTAACCGGCAGAAAAAAAAATTCAAAAAATCCCAAACCCCGGGGTCACAATTTCATCAAAAATCTGACTTTCGTCAATTCACTCAAAAATGTTGCCAAACGGTTGCAAATGCTCCCCTGAAAGGTTTGGCAGTCGAAACAGATGGCTTTTTATCACAGGACAAGAAATCAACCCTCGAAAACTTAACCGGCAGAAAAAGATTTTTTTGAAAAAATCCCTAAGCCCCGGGGTCACAATATCTTCAAAAATCTGACTTTCGGCAATTCACTCAAAAATGGTGCCAAACCTTTGAAAATGCTCCCCTGAAAGGTTTGGCGGTCGAAACAGAAGGGTATTTATCACAGGAAAAGAAATCAGACCTCGACAACTTAAGTGGCAGAAAAAGATTTTTTTGAAAAAATTTCTAAGCCCGGGGGTCACAATTTCATCAAAATTCTGACTTTCGGCAATTCACTCAAAAATGGTGCCAAACGGTTGAAAATGCTACCCTGATAGGTTTGGCGTTAAAACAGAAGGGTATTTATCACAGCAAAAGAAATCAGCCCTCGACAACTTAACCGGCAGAAATTTTTTTTTTTTCAAAAAATCCCAAACCGGGGTCACAATTTCATCAAAAATCTGACTTTCGGCAATTCACTCAAAAATGGTGCCAAACGGTTTAAAATGCTCCCCTAAAGGTTTGGCGCTAAAACAGAAGGGTATTTATCACAGCAAAAGAAATCAGCCCTCGACAACTTAACCGGCAGAATTTTTTTTTTTTGAAAAAATCCCTAAGCCCCGGGGTCACAATTTCATCAAAAATCTGACTTTCGGCAATTCACTCAAAAATGGTGCCAAACGTTCTAAAATGCTCCCCTGAAAGGTTTGGCGGTAAAACAGAAGGGTATTTATCACAGCAAAAGAAATCAGACCTCGACAACTTAAGCGGCAGAAAAATATTTCTTTGAAAAAATCCCTAAGCCCCGGGGTCACAATTTCATCAAACATCTGACTTTCGGCAATTCACTCAAAAATGGTGCCAAACGGTTGAAAATGCTCCCCTGACAGGTTTGGCGGTCGAAACAGAAGGCTTTTTATCACAGGAAAAGAAATCAGCCCTCGACAACTTAAGCTGCAGAGAAATATTTTTTTGAAAAAATCCCTAAGCCCCGGGGTCACAATTTCATCAAAAATCTGACTTTCGGCAATTCACTCAAAAATGGTGCAAAATGGTTGCAAATGCTCCCCTGAGAGGTTTAGCGGTTGTAACAGAAGGCTTTTTATCACAGGACAAGAAATCAGCCCTCGACAACTTAACCGGCAGAAAAAGATTTTTTTGAAAAAATCCCTAAGCCCCGGGGTCACAATATCTTCAAAAATCTGGCTTTCGGCAATTCACTCAAAAATGGTGCCAAACGGAAGAAAATGCTCCCCTGAAAGGTTTGGCGGTCGAAACAGAAGGGTATTTATCACAGGAAAAGAAATCAGCCCTCGACAACTTAACTGGCAGAAAAATATTTTTTTGAAAAAATCCCTAAGGCCCGGGGTCACAATTTCATCAAAAATCTGACTTTCCGCAATTCACTTAAAAATGGTGCCAAACGGTTGCAAATGCTCCGCTGAAAGGTTTGGCGGTGGAAACAGAAGGGTATTTATCACAGGAAAAGAAATCAGCCCTCGACAACTTAACCGGCAGAAAAAGATTTTTTTGAAAAAATCCCTAACCCGGGGTCACAATTTCATCAAAAATCTGACTTTCGGCAATTCACTCAAAAATGGTGCCAAACGGTTTAAAATGCTCCAATGAAAGGTTTGGCGGTAAAACAGAAGGCTTTTTATCACAGGACAAGAAATCAGCCCTTGACAACTTAAGCGGCAGAAAAATATTTTTTTGAAAAAATCCCTAAGCCCCGGGGTCACAATTTCATCAAAAATCTGACTTTCGGCAATTCACTCAAAAATGGTGCCAAACGGTTGAAAATGCTCCCCTCAAAGGTTTGGATGTCGAAACTGAAGTGTATTTATCACAGCAGAAGAAATCAGCCCTCGACAACTTAACCGGCAGAAAAAAAAAAATTCAAAAAATCGCAAACCCCGGGGTCACAATTTCATCAAAAATCTGACTTTCGGCAATTCACTCAAAAAGGGTGCCAAACGGTTGCAAATGCTCCGCTGAAAGGTTTGGCGGTAAAACAGAAGGCTTTTTATCAAAGGAAAAGAAATCAGCCCTCGTCAACTTAAGCGGCAGAGAAATATTTTTTTGAAAAAATCCCTAAGCCCCGGGGTCACAATTTCATCAAAAATCTGACTTTCGGCAATTCACTCAAAAATGGTGCAAAATGGTTGCAAATGCTCCCCTGAGAGGTTTAGCGGTTGTAACAGAAGGCTTTTTATCACAGGACAAGAAATCAGCCCTCGACAACTTAACCGGCAGAAAAAGATTTTTTTGAAAAAATCCCTAAGCCCCGGGGTCACAATTTCATCAAAAATCTGACTTTCGGCAATTCACTCAAAAAGGGTGCCAAACGGTTGCAAATGCTCCGCTGAAAGGTTTGGCGGTCGAAACAGAAGGGTATTTATCACAGGAAAAGAAATCAGCCCTCGACAACTTAAGCCGCGGAAAAATATTTTTTTGAAAAAATCCCTAAGCCCCGGGGTCACAATATCTTCAAAAATCTGACTTTCGGCAATTCACTCAAAAATGGTGCCAAACCTTTGAAAATGCTCCCCTGAAAGGTTTGGCGGTCGAAACAGAAGGGTATTTATCACAGGAAAAGAAATCAGCCCGCGACAACTTAACCGGCAGAATTTTTTTTTTTTGAAAAAATCCCTAAGCCCCGGGGTCACAATTTCATCAAACATCTGACTTTCGGCAATTCACTCAAAAATGGTGCCAAACGGTTGAAAATGCTCCCCTGACAGGTTTGGCGGTCGAAACAGAAGGCTTTTTATCACAGGAAAAGAAATCAGCCCTCGACAACTTAAGCGGCAGAGAAATATTTTTTTGAAAAAATCCCTAAGCCCCGGGGTCACAATTTCATCAAAAATCTGACTTTCGGCAATTCACTCAAAAATGGTGCCAAACGGTTGCAAATGCTCCCCTGAAAGGTTTGGATGTCGAAACTGAAGTGTATTTATCACAGCAAAAGAAATCAGCCCTCGACAACTTAAGCGGCAGAGAAATATTTTTTTGAAAAAATCCCTAAGCCCCGGGGTCACAATTTCATCAAAAATCTGACTCTCGGCAATTCACTCAAAAATGGTGCAAAATGGTTGCAAATGCTCCCCTGAGAGGTTTAGCGGTTGTAACAGAAGGCTTTTTATCACAGGACAAGAAATCAGCCCTCGACAACTTAACCGGCAGAAAAAGATTTTTTTGAAAAAATCCCTAAGCCCCGGGGTCACAATATCTTCAAAAATCTGGCTTTCGGCAATTCACTCAAAAATGGTGCCAAACGGAAGAAAATGCTCCCCTGAAAGGTTTGGCGGTCGAAACAGAAGGCTTTTTATCACAGGAAAAGAAATCAGCCCTCGACAACTTAAGCGGCAGAGAAATATTTTTTTGAAAAAATCCCTAAGCCCCGGGGTCACAATTTCATCAAAAATCTGACTTTCGGCAATTCACTCAAAAATGGTGCAAAATGGTTGCAAATGCTCCCCTGAGAGGTTTAGCGGTTGTAACAGAAGGCTTTTTATCACAGGACAAGAAATCAGCCCTCGACAACTTAACCGGCAGAAAAAGATTTTTTTGAAAAAATCCCTAAGCCCCGGGGTCACAATATCTTCAAAAATCTGGCTTTCGGCAATTCACTCAAAAATGGTGCCAAACGGAAGAAAATGCTCCCCTGAAAGGTTTGGCGGTCGAAACAGAAGGGTATTTATCACAGGAAAAGAAATCAGCCCTCGACAACTTAACTGGCAGAAAAATATTTTTTTGAAAATATCCCTAAGGCCCGGGGTCACAATTTCATCAAAAATCTGACTTTCCGCAATTCACTTAAAAATGGTGCCAAACGGTTGCAAATGCTCCGCTGAAAGGTTTGGCGGTGGAAACAGAAGGGTATTTATCACAGGAAAAGAAATCAGCCCTTGACAACTTAACCGGCAGAAAAAGATTTTTTTGAAAAAATCACTAAGCCCCAGGGTCACAATTTCATCAAAAATCTGACTTTCGGCAATTCACTCAAAAATGGTGCCAAACGGTTTAAAATGCTCCCCTGAAAGGTTTGGCGGTAAAACAGAAGGCTTTTTATCACAGGACAAGAAATCAGCCCTTGACAACTTAAGCGGCAGAAAAATATTTTTTTGAAAAAATCCCTAAGCACAATTTCATCAAAAATCTGACTTTCGGCAATTCACTCAAAAATGGTGCCAAACGGTTGAAAATGCTCCCCTCAAAGGTTTGGATGTCGAAACTGAAGTGTATTTATCACAGCAAAAGAAATCAGCCCTCGACAACTTAACCGGCAGAAAAAAAAAAATTCAAAAAATCGCAAACCCCGGGGTCACAATTTCATCAAAAATCTGACTTTCGGCAATTCACTCAAAAAGGGTGCCAAACGGTTGCAAATGCTCCGCTGAAAGGTTTGGCGGTAAAACAGAAGGCTTTTTATCAAAGGAAAAGAAATCAGCCCTCGTCAACTTAAGCGGCAGAGAAATATTTTTTTGATGAAATCCCTAAGCCCCGGGGTCACAATTTCATCAAAAATCTGACTTTTGGCAATTCACTCAAAAATGGTGCAAAATGGTTGCAAATGCTCCCCTGAGAGGTTTAGCGGTTGTAACAGAAGGCTTTTTATCACAGGACAAGAAATCAGCCCTCGACAACTTAACCGACAGAAAAAGATTTTTTTGAAAAAATCCCTAAGGCCCGGGGTCACAATTTCATCAAAAATCTGACTTTCCGCAATTCACTTAAAAATGGTGCCAAACGGTTGCAAATACTCCCCTGAAAGGTTTGGCGCTAAAACAGAAGGCTTTTTATCACAGGAAAAGAAATCAGCCCTCGACAACTTAACCGGCAGAAAAAGATTTCTTTGAAAAAATCCCTAAGCCCCGGGGTCACAATTTCATCAAACATCTGACTTTCGGGAATTCACTCAAAAATGGTGCCAAACGGTTTAAAATGCTCCCCTGAAAGATTTGGCGGTAAAACAGAAGGCTTTTTATCACAGGACAAGAAATCAGCCCTTGACAACTTAAGCGGCAGAAAAATATTTTTTTGAAAAAATCCCTATGCCCCGGGGTCACAATTTCATCAAAAATCTGACTTTCGGCAATTCACTCAAAAATGGTGCCAAACGGTTGCAAATGCTCCCCTGAAAGGTTTGGCAGTCGAAACAGATGGCTTTTTATCACAGGACAAGAAATCAACCCTCGAAAACTTAACCGGCAGAAAAAGATTTTTTTGAAAAAATCCCTAAGCCCCGGGGTCACAATTTCATCAAAAATCTGACTTTCGGCAATTCACTCAAAAATGGTGCAAAATGGTTGCAAATGCTCCCCTGAGAGGTTTAGCGGTTGTAACAGAAGGCTTTTTATCACAGGACAAGAAATCAGCCCTCGACAACTTAACCGGCAGAAAAAGATTTTTTTGAAAAAATCCCTAAGCCCCGGGGTCACAATTTCATCAAAAATCTGACTTTCGGCAATTCACTCAAAAAGGGTGCCAAACGGTTGCAAATGCTCCGCTGAAAGGTTTGGCGGTCGAAACAGAAGGGTATTTATCACAGGAAAAGAAATCAGCCCTCGACAACTTAAGCCGCGGAAAAATATTTTTTTGAAAAAATCCCTAAGCCCCGGGGTCACAATATCTTCAAAAATCTGACTTTCGGCAATTCACTCAAAAATGGTGCCAAACCTTTGAAAATGCTCCCCTGAAAGGTTTGGCGGTCGAAACAGAAGGGTATTTATCACAGGAAAAGAAATCAGCCCGCGACAACTTAACCGGCAGAATTTTTTTTTTTTGAAAAAATCCCTAAGCCCCGGGGTCACAATTTCATCAAACATCTGACTTTCGGCAATTCACTCAAAAATGGTGCCAAACGGATGCAAATGCTCACCTGAAAGGTTTGGATGTCGAAACTGAAGTGTATTTATCACAGCAAAAGAAATCAGCCCTCGACAACTTAAGCGGCAGAGAAATATTTTTTTGAAAAAATCCCTAAGCCCCGGGGTCACAATTTCATCAAAAATCTGACTTTGGGCAATTCACTCAAAAATGGTGCCAAACGGTTGAAAATGCTCCCCTGACAGGTTTGGCGGTAAAACAGAAGGGTATTTATCACAGCAAAAGAAATCAGACCTCGACAACTTAAGCGGCAGAAAAATATTTCTTTGAAAAAATCCCTAAGCCCCGAGGTCACAATTTCATCAAACATCTGACTTTCGGCAATTCACTCAAAAATGGTGCCAAACGGTTGAAAATGCTCCCCTGACAGGTTTGGCGGTCGAAACAGAAGGCTTTTTATCACAGGAAAAGAAATCAGCCCTCGACAACTTAAGCGGCAGAGAAATATTTTTTTGAAAAAATCCCTAAGCCCCGGGGTCACAATTTCATCAAAAATCTGACTTTCGGCAATTCACTCAAAAATGGTGCAAAATGGTTGCAAATGCTCCCCTGAGAGGTTTAGCGGTTGTAACAGAAGGCTTTTTATCACAGGACAAGAAATCAGCCCTCGACAACTTAACCGGCAGAAAAAGATTTTTTTGAAAAAATCCCTAAGCCCCGGGGTCACAATATCTTCAAAAATCTGGCTTTCGGCAATTCACTCAAAAATGGTGCCAAACGGAAGAAAATGCTCCCCTGAAAGGTTTGGCGGTCGAAACAGAAGGGTATTTATCACAGCAAAAGAAATCAGCCCTCGACAACTTAACTGGCAGAAAAATATTTTTTTGAAAATATCCCTAAGGCCCGGGGTCACAATTTCATCAAAAATCTGACTTTCCGCAATTCACTTAAAAATGGTGCCAAACGGTTGCAAATGCTCCGCTGAAAGGTTTGGCGGTGGAAACAGAAGGGTATTTATCACAGGAAAAGAAATCAGCCCTTGACAACTTAACCGGCAGAAAAAGATTTTTTTGAAAAAATCACTAAGCCCCAGGGTCACAATTTCATCAAAAATCTGACTTTCGGCAATTCACTCAAAAATGGTGCCAAACGGTTTAAAATGCTCCCCTGAAAGGTTTGGCGGTAAAACAGAAGGCTTTTTATCACAGGACAAGAAATCAGCCCTTGACAACTTAAGCGGCAGAAAAATATTTTTTTGAAAAAATCCCTAAGCACAATTTCATCAAAAATCTGACTTTCGGCAATTCACTCAAAAATGGTGCCAAACGGTTGAAAATGCTCCCCTCAAAGGTTTGGATGTCGAAACTGAAGTGTATTTATCACAGCAAAAGAAATCAGCCCTCGACAACTTAACCGGCAGAAAAAAAAAAATTCAAAAAATCGCAAACCCCGGGGTCACAATTTCATCAAAAATCTGACTTTCGGCAATTCACTCAAAAAGGGTGCCAAACGGTTGCAAATGCTCCGCTGAAAGGTTTGGCGGTAAAACAGAAGGCTTTTTATCAAAGGAAAAGAAATCAGCCCTCGTCAACTTAAGCGGCAGAGAAATATTTTTTTGATGAAATCCCTAAGCCCCGGGGTCACAATTTCATCAAAAATCTGACTTTTGGCAATTCACTCAAAAATGGTGCAAAATGGTTGCAAATGCTCCCCTGAGAGGTTTAGCGGTTGTAACAGAAGGCTTTTTATCACAGGACAAGAAATCAGCCCTCGACAACTTAACCGACAGAAAAAGATTTTTTTGAAAAAATCCCTAAGGCCCGGGGTCACAATTTCATCAAAAATCTGACTTTCCGCAATTCACTTAAAAATGGTGCCAAACGGTTGCAAATACTCCCCTGAAAGGTTTGGCGCTAAAACAGAAGGCTTTTTATCACAGGAAAAGAAATCAGCCCTCGACAACTTAACCGGCAGAAAAAGATTTCTTTGAAAAAATCCCTAAGCCCCGGGGTCACAATTTCATCAAACATCTGACTTTCGGGAATTCACTCAAAAATGGTGCCAAACGGTTTAAAATGCTCCCCTGAAAGATTTGGCGGTAAAACAGAAGGCTTTTTATCACAGGACAAGAAATCAGCCCTTGACAACTTAAGCGGCAGAAAAATATTTTTTTGAAAAAATCCCTATGCCCCGGGGTCACAATTTCATCAAAAATCTGACTTTCGGCAATTCACTCAAAAATGGTGCCAAACGGTTGCAAATGCTCCCCTGAAAGGTTTGGCAGTCGAAACAGATGGCTTTTTATCACAGGACAAGAAATCAACCCTCGAAAACTTAACCGGCAGAAAAAGATTTTTTTGAAAAAATCCCTAAGCCCCCGGGTCACAATTTCATCAAAAATCTGACTTTCGGCAATTCACTCAAAAATGGTGCAAAATGGTTGCAAATGCTCCCCTGAGAGGTTTAGCGGTTGTAACAGAAGGCTTTTTATCACAGGACAAGAAATCAGCCCTCGACAACTTAACTGGCAGAAAAAGATTTTTTTGAAAAAATCCCTAAGCCCCGGGGTCACAATTTCATCAAAAATCTGACTTTCGGCAATTCACTCAAAAAGGGTGCCAAACGGTTGCAAATGCTCCGCTGAAAGGTTTGGCGGTCGAAACAGAAGGGTATTTATCACAGGAAAAGAAATCAGCCCTCGACAACTTAAGCCGCGGAAAAATATTTTTTTGAAAAAATCCCTAAGCCCCGGGGTCACAATATCTTCAAAAATCTGACTTTCGGCAATTCACTCAAAAATGGTGCCAAACCTTTGAAAATGCTCCCCTGAAAGGTTTGGCGGTCGAAACAGAAGGGTATTTATCAAAGGAAAAGAAATCAGCCCGCGACAACTTAACCGGCAGAATTTTTTTTTTTTGAAAAAATCCCTAAGCCCCGGGGTCACAATTTCATCAAACATCTGACTTTCCGCAATTCACTTAAAAATGGTGCCAAACGGTTGCAAATGCTCCGCTGAAAGGTTTGGCGGTGGAAACAGAAGGGTATTTATCACAGGTAAAGAAATCAGCCCTCGACAACTTAAGCGGCAGAAAAATATTTTTTTGAAAAAATCCCTAAGCCCCGGGGTCACAATTTCATCAAAAATCTGACTTTCGGCAATTCACTCAAAAATGGTGCCAAACGGTTGAAAATGCTCCCCTCAAAGGTTTGGAGGTCGAAACTGAAGTGTATTTATCACAGCAAAAGAAATCAGCCCTCAACAACTTAACCGGCAGAAAAAAAAAAAATTCAAAAAATCGCAAACCCCGGGGTCACAATTTCATCAAAAATCTGACTTTCGGCAATTCACTCAAAAAGGGTGCCAAACGGTTGCAAATGCTCCGCTGAAAGGTTTGGCGGTAAAACAGAAGGCTTTTTATCAAAGGAAAAGAAATCAGCCCTCGTCAACTTAAGCGGCAGAGAAATATTTTTTTGATAAAATCCGTAATCCCCGGGGTCACAATTTCATCAAAAATCTGACTTTCGGCAATTCACTCAAAAATGGTGCCAAACGGTTGAAAATGCTCCCCTCAAAGGTTTGGATGTCGAAACTGAAGTGTATTTATCACAGCAAAAGAAATCAGCCCTCGACAACTTAACCGGCAGGAAAAAAAAAATTCAAAAAATCCCAAATCCCGGGGTCACAATTTCATCAAAAATCTGACTTTCGGCAATTCACTCAAAAATGGTGCCAAACGGTTGCAAATGCTCCCCTGAAAGGTTTGGCAGTCGAAACAGAAGGCTTTTTATCACAGGACAAGAAATCAACCCTCGAAAACTTAACCGGCAGAAAAAGATTTTTTTGAAAAAATCCCTAAGCCCCGGGGTCACAATTTCATCAAAAATCTGACTTTCGGCAATTCACTCAAAAAGGGTGCCAAACGGTTGCAAATGCTCCGCTGAAAGGTTTGGCGGTCGAAACAGAAGGCTTTTTATCAAAGGAAAAGAAATCAGCCCTTGAAAACTTAACCGGCAGAAAAAGTTTTTTTGAAAAAATCCCTAAGGGTCACAATTTCATCAAAAATCTGACTTTCCGCAATTCACTTAAAAATGGTGCCAAACGGTTGCAAATGCTCCGCTGAAAGGTTTGGCGGTGGAAACAGAAGGGTATTTATCACAGGAAAAGAAATCTGCCCTCGACTACTTAACCGGCAGAAAAAGATTTTTTTGAAAAAATCACTAAGCCCCGGGGTCACAATTTCATCAAAAATCTGACTTTCGGCAATTCACTCAAAAATGGTGCCAAACGATTGAAAATGCTCCCCTGAAAGGTTTGGCGGTAAAACAGAAGGCTTTTTATCACAGGACAAGAAATCAGCCCTTGACAACTTAAGCGGCAGAAAAATATTTTTTTGAAAAAATCCCTAAGCCCCGGGGTCACAATTTCATCAAAAATCTGACTTTCGGCAATTCACTCAAAAATGGTGCCAAACGGTTGAAAATGCTCCCCTCAAAGGTTTGGATGTCGAAACTGAAGTGTATTTATCACAGCAAAAGAAATCAGCCCTCGACAACTTAACCGGCAGGAAAAAAAAAATTCAAAAAATCCCAAACCCCGGGGTCACAATTTCATCAAAAATCTGACTTTCGGCAATTCACTCAAAAATGTTGCCAAACAGTTGCAAATGCTCCCCTGAACGGTTTGGCGGTAAAACAGAAGGGTATTTTTGAAAGGAAAAGAAATCAGCCCTCGTCAACTTAAGCGGCAGAGAAATATTTTTTTGATAAAATCCCTAAGCCCCGGGGTCACAATTTCATCAAAAATCTGACTTTCGGCAATTCACTCAAAAATGGTGCAAAATGGTTGCAAATGCTCCCCTGAGAGGTTTAGCGGTTGTAACAGAAGGCTTTTTATCACAGGACAAGAAATCAGCCCTTGACAACTTAACCGGCAGAAAAAGATTTTTTTGAAAAAATCCCTAAGCCCCGGGGTCACAATTTCATCAAAAATCTGACTTTCGGCAATTCACTCAAAAAGGGTGCCAAACGGTTGCAAATGCTCCGCTGAAGGGTTTGGCGGTAAAACAGAAGGCTTTTTATCAAAGGAAAAGAAATCAGCCCTCGTCAACTTAAGCGGCAGAGAAATATTTTTTTGATAAAATCCCTAAGCCCCGGGGTCACAATTTCATCAAAAATCTGACTTTCGGCAATTCACTCAAAAATGGTGCAAAACGGTTGCAAATGCTCCCCTGAGAGGTTTAGCGGTTGTAACAGAAAGCTTTTTATCACAGGACAAGAAATCAGCCCTCGACAACTTAACCGGCAGAAAAAGATTTTTTCAAAAAAATCCCTAAGCCCCGGGGTCACAATTTCATCAAAAATCTGACTTTTGGCAATTCACTCAAAACTGGTGCCAAACGGTTTAAAATGCTCCCCTGAAAGGTTTGGATGTCGAAACTGAAGTGTATTTATCACAGCAAAAGAAACCAGCCCTCGACAACTTAACCGGCAGAAAAAAAAAATTCAAAAAATCCCAAACCCCGGGGTCACAATTTCATCAAAAATCTGACTTTCGGCAATTCACTCAAAAATGTTGCCAAACGGTTGCAAATGCTCCCCTGAAAGGTTTGGCGGTAAAACAGAAGGCTTTTTATCAAAGGAAAAGAAATCAGCCCTCGACAACTTAACCGGCAGAAAAAGATTTTTTTGAAAAAAACCCTAAGCCCCGGGGTCACAATTTCATCAAAAATCTGACTTTCGGCAATTCACTCAAAGAGGGTGCCAAACGGTTGCAAATGCTCCGCCTAAAGGTTTGGCGGTAAAACAGAAGGCTTTTTATCAAAGGAAAAGAAATCAGCCCTTGAAAACTTAACCAGCAGAAAAAGATTTTTTTGAAAAAATCCCTAAGGGTCACAATTTCATCAAAAATCTGACTTTCCGCAATTCACTTAAAAATGGTGCCAAACGTTTGCAAATGCTCCGCTGAAAGGTTTGGCGGTGGAAACAGAAGGGTATTTATCACAGGAAAAGAAATCTGCCCCCGACTACTTAACCGGCAGAAAAAGATTTTTTTGAAAAAATCACTAAGCCCCGGGGTCACAATTTCATCAAAAATCTGACTTTCGGCAATTCACTCAAAAATGGTGCCAAACGGTTGAAAATGCTCCCCTCAAAGGTTTGGATGTCGAAACTGAAGTGTATTTATCACAGCAAAAGAAATCAGCCCTCGACAACTTAACCGGCAGAAAAAAAAAATTCAAAAATTCCCAAACCCCGGGGTCACAATTTCATCAAAAATCTGACTTTCGGCAATTCACTCAAAAATGTTGCCAAACGGTTGCAAATGCTCCCCTGAGAGGTTTAGCGGTTGTAACAGAAGGCTTTTTATCACAGGACAAGAAATCAGCCCTTGACAACTTAACCGGCAGAAAAAGATTTTTTTGAAAAAATCCCTAAGCCCCGGGGTCACAATTTCATCAAAAATCTGACTTTCGGCAATTCACTCAGAAAGGGTGCCAAACGGTTGCAAATGCTCCGCTGAAAGGTTTGGCGGTAAAACAGAAGGCTTTTTATCAAAGGAAAAGAAATCAGCCCTCGTCAACTTAAGCGGCAGAGAAATATTTTTTTGATAAAATCCCTAAGCCCCGGGGTCACAATTTCATCAAAAATCTGACTTTCCGCAATTCACTCAAAAATGGTGCAAAATGGTTGCAAATGCTCCCCTGAGAGGTTTAGCGGTTGTAACAGAAGGCTTTTTATCACAGGACAAGAAATCAGCCCTCGACAACTTAACCGGCAGAAAAAAATTTTTTTGAAAAAATCCCTAAGCCCCGGGGTCACAATTTCATCAAAAATCTGACTTTTGGCAATTCACTCAAAAAGGGTGCCAAACGGTTGCAAATGCTCCGCTGAAAGGTTTGGCGGTCGAAACAGAAGGGTATTTATCACAGGAAAAGAAATCAGACCTCGACAACTTAACTGGCAGAAAAAGATTTTTTTGAAAAAATCCCTAAGGCCCGGGGTCACAATTTCATCAAAAATCTGACTTTCCGCAATTCCCTTAAAAATGGTGCCAAACGGTTGCAAATGCTCCGCTGAAAGGTTTGGCGGTGGAAACAGAAGGGTATTTATCAAAGGAAAAGAAATCAGCCCTCGAAAACTTAACCGGCAGAAAAAGATTTTTTTGAAAAAATCCCTAAGCCCCAGGGTCACAATTTCATCAAAAATCTGACTTTCGGCAATTCACTCAAAAATGGTGCCAAACGGTTGCAAATGCTCCCCTGAAAGGTTTGGCGGTAAAACAGAAGGCTTTTTATCACAGGACAAGAAATCAGCCCTTGACAACTTAAGCGGCAGAGAAATATTTTTTTGAAAAAATCCCTAAGCCCCGGGGTCACAATTTCATCAAAAATCTGACTTTCGGCAATTCACTCAAAAATGGTGCCAAACGGTTGAAAATGCTCCCCTCAAAGGTTTGGATGTCGAAACTGAAGTGTATTTATCACAGCAAAAGAAATCAGCCCTCGACAACTTAACCGGCAGAAAAAAAAAATTCAAAAAATCCCAAACCCCGTTGTCACAATTTCATCAAAAATCTGACTTTCGGCAATTCACTCAAAAATGTTGCCAAACGGTTGCAAATGCTCCCCTGAAAGGTTTGGCGGTAAAACAGAAGGGTATTTATCAAAGGAAAAGAAATCAGCCCTCAACAACTTAAGCGGCAGAGAAATATTTTTTTGAAAAAATCCCTAAGCCCCGGGGTCACAATTTCATCAAAAATCTGACTTTCGGCAATTCACTCAAAAATGGTGCAAAATGGTTGCAAATGCTCCCCTGAGAGGTTTAGCGGTTGTAACAGAAGGCTTTTTATCACAGGACAAGAAATCAGCCCTCGACAACTTAACCGGCAGAACAAGATTTTTTTGAAAAAATCCCTAAGCCCCGGGGTCACAATTTCATCAAAAATCTGACTTTCGGCAATTCACTCAAAAATGGTGCCAAACGGTTGAAAATGCTCCCCTCAAAGGTTTGGATGTCGAAACTGAAGTGTATTTATCACAGCAAAAGAAATCAGCCCTCGACAACTTAACCGGCAGAAAAAAAAAATTCAAAAAATCCCAAACCCCGGGGTCACAATTTCATCAAAAATCTGACTTTCGGCAATTCACTCAAAAATGTTGCCAAACGGTTGCAAATGCTCCCCTGAAAGGTTTGGCGGTAAAACAGAAGGCTTTTTATCAAAGGAAAAGAAATCAGCCCTCGACAACTTAACCGGCAGAAAAAGATTTTTTTGAAAAAAACCCTAAGCCCCGGGGTCACAATTTCATCAAAAATCTGACTTTCGGCAATTCACTCAAAGAGGGTGCCAAACGGTTGCAAATGCTCCGCCTAAAGGTTTGGCGGTAAAACAGAGGGCTTTTTATCAAAGGAAAAGAAATCAGCCCTTGAAACCTTAACCAGCAGAAAAAGATTTTTTTGAAAAAATCCCTAAGGGTCACAATTTCATCAAAAATCTGACTTTCCGCAATTCACTTAAAAATGGTGCCAAACGGTTGCAAATGCTCCGCTGAAAGGTTTGGCAGTGGAAACAGAAGGGTATTTATCACAGGAAAAGAAATCTGCCCTCGACTACTTAACCGGCAGAAAAAGATTTTTTTGAAAAAATCACTAAGCCCCGGGGTCACAATTTCATCAAAAATCTGACTTTCGGCAATTCACTCAAAAATGGTGCCAAACGGTTGAAAATGCTCCCCTCAAAGGTTTGGATGTCGAAACTGAAGTGTATTTATCACAGCAAAAGAAATCAGCCCTCGACAACTTAACCGGCAGAAAAAAAAAATTCAAAAAATCCCAAACCCCGGGGTCACAATTTCATCAAAAATCTGACTTTCGGCAATTCACTCAAAAATGTTGCCAAACGGTTGCAAATGCTCCCCTGAGAGGTTTAGCGGTTGTAACAGAAGGCTTTTTATCACAGGACAAGAAATCAGCCCTTGACAACTTAACCGGCAGAAAAAGATTTTTTTGAAAAAATCCCTAAGCCCCGGGGTCACAATTTCATCAAAAATCTGACTTTCGGCAATTCACTCAAAAAGGGTGCCAAACGGTTGCAAATGCTCCGCTGAAAGGTTTGGCGGTAAAACAGAAGGCTTTTTATCAAAGGAAAAGAAATCAGCCCTCGTCAACTTAAGCGGCAGAGAAATATTTTTTTGATAAAATCCCTAAGCCCCGGGGTCACAATTTCATCAAAAATCTGACTTTCCGCAATTCACTCAAAAATGGTGCAAAATGGTTGCAAATGCTCCCCTGAGAGGTTTAGCGGTTGTAACAGAAGGCTTTTTATCACAGGACAAGAAATCAGTCCTCGACAACTTAACCGGCAGAAAAAAAATTTTTTGAAAAAATCCCTAAGCCCCGGGGTCACAATTTCATCAAAAATCTGACTTTTGGCAATTCACTCAAAAAGGGTGCCAAACGGTTGCAAATGCTCCGCTGAAAGGTTTGGCGGTCGAAACAGAAGGGTATTTATCACAGGAAAAGAAATCAGACCTCGACAACTTAACTGGCAGAAAAAGATTTTTTTGAAAAAATCCCTAAGGCCCGGGGTCACAATTTCATCAAAAATCTGACTTTCCGCAATTCACTTAAAAATGGTGCCAAACGGTTGCAAATGCTCCGCTGAAAGGTTTGGCGGTGGAAACAGAAGGATATTTATCAAAGGAAAAGAAATCAGCCCTCGAAAACTTAACCGGCAGAAAAAGATTTTTTTGAAAAAATCCCTAAGGCCCAGGGTCACAATTTCATCAAAAATCTGACTTTCGGCAATTCACTCAAAAATGGTGCCAAACGGTTGCAAATGCTCCCCTGAAAGGTTTGGCGGTAAAACAGAAGGCTTTTTATCACAGGAGAAGAAATCAGCCCTTGACAACTTAAGCGGCAGAAAAATATTTTTTTGAAAAAATCCCTAAGCCCCGGGGTCACAATTTCATCAAAAATCTGACTTTCGGCAATTCACTCAAAAATGGTGCCAAACGGTTGAAAATGCTCCCCTCAAAGGTTTGGATGTCGAAACTGAAGTGTATTTATCACAGCAAAAGAAATCAGCCCTCGACAACTTAACCGGCAGGAAAAAAAAAATTCAAAAAATCCCAAACCCCGGGGTCACAATTTCATCAAAAATCTGACTTTCGGCAATTCACTCAAAAATGTTGCCAAACGGTTGCAAATGCTCCCCTGAAAGGTTTGGCGGTAAAACAGAAGGGTATTTTTCAAAGGAAAAGAAATCAGCCCTCAACAACTTAAGCGGCAGAGAATTTTTTTTTTTGAAAAAATCCCTAAGCCCCGGGGTCACAATTTCATCAAAAATCTGACTTTCGGCAATTCACTCAAAAATGGTGCAAAATGGTTGCAAATGCTCCCCTGAGAGGTTTAGCGGTTGTAACAGAAGGCTTTTTATCACAGGACAAGAAATCAGCCCTTGACAACTTAACCGGCAGAAAAAGATTTTTTTGAAAAAATCCCTAAGCCCCGGGGTCACAATTTCATCAAAAATCTGACTTTCGGCAATTCACTCAAAAAGGGTGCCAAACGGTTGCAAATGCTCCGCTGAAAGGTTTGGCGGTGGAAACAGAAGGGTATTTATCAAAGGAAAAGAAATCAGCCCTCGAAAACTTAACCGGCAGAAAAAGATTTTTTTGAAAAAATCCCTAAGCCCCAGGGTCACAATTTCATCAAAAATCTGACTTTCGGCAATTCACTCAAAAATGGTGCCAAACGGTTGCAAATGCTCCCCTGAAAGGTTTGGCGGTAAAACAGAAGGCTTTTTATCACAGGACAAGAAATCAGCCCTTGACAACTTAAGCGGCAGAAAAATATTTTTTTGAAAAAATCCCTAAGCCCCGGGGTCACAATTTCATCAAAAATCTGACTTTCGGCAATTCACTCAAAAATGGTGCCAAACGGTTGAAAATGCTCCCCTCAAAGGTTTGGATGTCGAAACTGAAGTGTATTTATCACAGCAAAAGAAATCAGCCCTCGACAACTTAACCGGCAGAAAAAAAAAATTCAAAAAATCCCAAACCCCGGGGTCACAATTTCATCAAAAATCTGACTTTCGGCAATTCACTCAAAAATGTTGCCAAACGGTTGCAAATGCTCCCCTGAAAGGTTTGGCGGTAAAACAGAAGGGTATTTATCAAAGGAAAAGAAATCAGCCCTCAACAACTTAAGCGGCAGAGAAATATTTTTTTGAAAAAATCCCTAAGCCCCGGGGTCACAATTTCATCAAAAATCTGACTTTCGGCAATTCACTCAAAAATGGTGCAAAATGGTTGCAAATGCTCCCCTGAGAGGTTTAGCGGTTGTAACAGAAGGCTTTTTATCACAGGACAAGAAATCAGCCCTTGACAACTTAACCGGCAGAAAAAGATTTTTTTGAAAAAATCCCTAAGCCCCGGGGTCACAATTTCATCAAAAATCTGACTTTCGGCAATTCAATCAAAAAGGGTGCCAAACGGTTGCAAATGCTCCGCTGAAAGGTTTGGCGGTAAAACAGAAGGCTTTTTATCAAAGGAAAAGAAATCAGCCCTCGTCAACTTAAGCGGCAGAGAAATATTTTTTTGATAAAATCCCTAAGCCCCGAGGTCACAATTTCATCAAAAATCTGACTTTCGGCAATTCACTCAAAAATGGTGCCAAACGGTTTAAAATGCTCCACTGAGAGGTTTAGCGGTTGTAACAGAAGGCTTTTTATCACAGGAAAAGAAATCAGCCCTCGACAACTTAACTGGCAGAAAAAGATTTTTTTGAAAAAATCCCTAAGTCCCAGGGTCACAATTTCATCAAAAATCTGACTTTCCGCAATTCACTTAAAAATGGTGCCAAACGGTTGCAAATGCTCCCCTGAAAGGTTTGGCGGTAAAACAGAAGGCTTTTTATCACAGGAAAAGAAATCAGCCCTTGACAACTTAAGCGGCAGAAAAATATTTTTTTGAAAAAATCCCTAAGCCCCGGGGTCACAATTTCATCAAAAATCTGACTTTCGGCAATTCCCTCAAAGATGGTGCCAAACGGTTGAAAATGCTCCCCTCAAAGGTTTGGATGTCGAAACTGAAGTGTATTTATCACAGCAAAAGAAATCAGCCCTCGACAACTTAACCGCAGAAAAAAAAAATTCAAAAAATCCCAAACCCCGGGGTCACAATTTCATCAAAAATCTGACTTTCGGCAATTCACTCAAAAATGTTGCCAAACGGTTGCAAATGCTCCCCTGAAAGGTTTGGCGGTAAAACAGAAGGCTTTTTATCACAGGACAAGAAATCAGCCCTCGAGAACTTAAGCTGCGGAAAAATATTTTTTTGAAAAAATCCCTAATCCCCGGGGTCACAATTTCATCAAAAATCTGACTTTCGGCAATTCACTCAAAAATGGTGCCAAACCTTTGAAAATGCTCCCCTGAAAGGTTTGGCGGTCGAAACAGAAGGGTATTTATCACAGCAAAAGAAATCAGCCCTCGACAACATAACCGGCAGAAAAAGATTTTTTTGAAAAAATCCCTAAGCCCCGGGGTCACAATTTCATCAAAAATCTGACTTTCGGCAATTCACTCAAAAATGGTGCCAAACCTTTGAAAATGCTCCCCTGAAAGGTTTGGATGTCGAAACTGAAGTGTATTTATCACAGCAAAAGAAATCAGCCCTCGACAACTTAA
This sequence comes from Podarcis filfolensis, assembly GCF_964270895.1. Taxonomy (NCBI): domain Eukaryota; kingdom Metazoa; phylum Chordata; class Lepidosauria; order Squamata; family Lacertidae; genus Podarcis; species Podarcis filfolensis. Next base: position 13,175,765 of record NC_139612.1, read on the forward strand.
CCGGCAGAAAAAAAAAAATCAAAAAATCCCAAACCCCGGGGTCACAATTTCATCAAAAATCTGACTTTCGGCAATTCACTCAAAAATGTTGCCAAACGGTTGCAAATGCTCCCCTGAAAGGTTTGGCGGTAAAACAGAAGGGTATTTTTCAAAGGAAAAGAAATCAGCCCTCGTCAACTTAAGCGGTAGAGAAATATTTTTTTGATAAAATCCCTAAGCCCCGGGGTCACAATTTCATCAGAAATCTGACTTTCGGCAATTCACTCAAAAATGGTGCAAAATGGTTGCAAATGCTCCCCTGAGAGGTTTAGCGGTTGTAACAGAAGGCTTTTTGTCACAGGACAAGAAATCAGCCCTCGACAACTTAACCGGCAGAAAAAGATTTTTTTGAAAAAATCCCTAAGCCCCGGGGTCACAATTTCATCAAAAATCTGACTTTTGGCAATTCACAGAAAAAGGGTGCCAAACGGTTGCAAATGCTCCGCTGAAAGGTTTGGCGGTCGAAACAGAAGGGTATTTATCACAGGAAAAGAAATCAGCCCTCGACAACTTAACTGGCAGAAAAAGATTTTTTTGAAAAAATCCCTAAGGCTTTTCCCTAAGGTCACAATTTCATCAAAAATCTGACTTTCCGCAATTCACTTAAAAATGGTGCCAAACGGTTGCAAATGCTCCGCTGAAAGGTTTGGCGGTGGAAACAGAAGGGTATTTATCAAAGGAAAAGAAATCAGCCCTCGAAAACTTAACCGGCAGAAAAATTTTTTTTTGAAAAAATCCCTAAGCCCCAGGGTCACAATTTCATCAAAAATCTGACTTTCGGCAATTCACTCAAAAATGGTGCCAAACGGTTGCAAATGCTCCCCTGAAAGGTTTGGCGGTAAAACAGAAGGCTTTTTATCACAGGACAAGAAATCAGCCCTTGACAACTTAAGCGGCAGAAAAAGATTTTTTTGAAAAAATCCCTAAGCCCCGGGGTCACAATTTCATCAAAAATCTGACTTTTGGCAATTCACAGAAAAAGGGTGCCAAACGGTTGCAAATGCTCCGCTGAAAGGTTTGGCGGTCGAAACAGAAGGGTATTTATCACAGGAAAAGAAATCAGCCCTCGACAACTTAACTGGCAGAAAAAGATTTTTTTGAAAAAATCCCTAAGGCTTTTCCCTAAGGTCACAATTTCATCAAAAATCTGACTTTCCGCAATTCACTTAAAAATGGTGCCAAACGGTTGCAAATGCTCCGCTGAAAGGTTTGGCGGTGGAAACAGAAGGGTATTTATCAAAGGAAAAGAAATCAGCCCTCGAAAACTTAACCGGCAGAAAAATTTTTTTTTGAAAAAATCCCTAAGCCCCGGGGTCACAATTTCATCAAAAATCTGACTTTCGGCAATTCACTCAAAAATGTTGCCAAACGGTTGCAAATGCTCCCCTGAAAGGTTTGGCGGTAAAACAGAAGGCTTTTTATCACAGGACAAGAAATCAGCCCTTGACAACTTAAGCGGCAGAGAAATATTTTTTTGAAAAAATGCCAAAGCCCCGGGGTCACAATTTCATCAAAAATCTGACTTTTGGCAATTCACTCAAAAATGGTGCCAAACGGTTGAAAATGCTCCCCTGAAAGGTTTGGCGGTAAAACAGAAGGCTTTTTTTTCACAGGAAAAGAAATCAGCCCTCGACAACTTAAGCTGCGGAAAAATATTTTTTTGAAAAAATCCCTAAGCCCCGGGGTCACAATTTCATCAAAAATCTGGCTTTCGGCCACACTCTCAAAAATACTGCAAAACGGTTGCAAATGCTCCATTGAGTGGTTTGGCGGTCGAAACAGAAGGCTTTTTATCACAGCAAAAGAAATCAGCCCTCGACAACTTAACCGGCAGAAAAAGATTTTTTTGAAAAAATCCCTAAGCCCCGGGGTCACAATTTCATCAAAAATCTGACTTTTGGCAATTCACTCAAAAATGGTGCCAAACGGTTGAAAATGCTCCCCGGAAATGTTTGGCAGTCGAAACAGAAGTGTATTTATCACAGGAAAAGAAATCAGCCCTTGAAAACTTAACCGGCAGAAAAAGATTTTTTTGAAAAAATCCCTCAGCCCCGGGGTCACAATTTCATCAAAAATCTGACTTTCGGCAATTCACTCAAAAATGGTGCCAAACGGTTGCAAATACTCCCCTGAAAGGTTTGGCGGTAAAACAGAAGGCTTTTTATCACAGGAAAAGAAATCAGCCCTCGACAACTTAACCGGCAGAAAAAGATTTCTTTGAAAAAATCCCTAAGCCCCGGGGTCACAATTTCATCAAACATCTGACTTTCGGCAATTCACTCAAAAATGGTGCCAAACGGTTGAAAATGCTCCCCTCAAAGGTTTGGATGTCGAAACTGAAGTGTATTTATCACAGCAAAAGAAATCAGCCCTTGACAACTTAAGCGGCAGAAAAATATTTTTTTGAAAAAATCCCTAAGCCCCGGGGTCACAATTTCATCAAAAATCTGACTTTCGGCAATTCACTCAAAAATGGTGCCAAACGGTTGAAAATGCTCCCCTCAAAGGTTTGGATGTCGAAACTGAAGTGTATTTATCACAGCAAAAGAAATCAGCCCTCGACAACTTAACCGGCAGGAAAAAAAAATTCAAAAAATCCCAAACCCCGGGGTCACAATTTCATCAAAAATCTGACTTTCGGCAATTCACTCAAAAATGTTGCCAAACGGTTGCAAATGCTCCCCTGAAAGGTTTGGCGGTAAAACAGAAGGGTATTTATCAAAGGAAAAGAAATCAGCCCTCGGCAACTTAACCGGCAGAAAAAGATTTTTTTGAAGAAATCCCTAAGCCCCGGGGTCACAATTTCATCAAAAATCTGACTTTCGGCAATTCACTCAAAAAGGGTGCCAAACGGTTGCAAATGCTCCGCTGAAAGGTTTGGCGGTGGAAACAGAAGGCTTTTTATCAAAGGAAAAGAAATCAGCCCTCGACAACTTAACCGGCAGAAAAAGATTTTTTTGAAAAAATCCCGAAGCCCCGGGGTCACAATTTCATCAAAAATCTGACTTTCGGCAATTCACTCAAAAAGGGTGCCAAACGGTTGAAAATGCTCCCCTGAAAGGTTTGGCAGTCGAAACAGAAGTGCATTTATCACAGGAAAAGAAATCAGCCCTTGAAAACTTAACCGGCAGAAAAAGATTTTTTTGAAAAAATCCCTAAGCCCCGGGGGTCACAATTTCATGAAAAATCTGACTTTCGGCAATTCACTCAAAAATGGTGCCAAATGGATGAAAATGCTCCCCTGAAAGGTTTGGCGGTCGAAACAGAAGTGTATTTATCACAGGAAAAGAAATCAGCCCTCGACAACTTAACCGGCAGAAAAAGATTTTTTTGAAAAAATCCCTAAGCCCCGGGGTCACAATTTCATCAAAAATCTGACTTTCGGCAATTCCCTCAAAGATGGTGCCAAACGGTTGAAAATGCTCCCCTCAAAGGTTTGTATGTCGAAACTGAAGTGTATTTATCACAGCAAAAGAAATCAGCCCTTGACAACTTAACCGGCAGAAAAAAAAAATTCAAAAAATCCCAAACCCCGGGGTCACAATTTCATCAAAAATCTGACTTTCGGCAATTCACTCAAAAATGTTGCCAAACGGTTGCAAATGCTCCCCTGAAAGGTTTGGTGGTAAAACAGAAGGCTTTTTATCACAGGACAAGAAATCAGCCCTTGACAACTTAAGCGGCAGAAAAATATTTTTTTGAAAAAATCCCTAATCCCCGGGGTCACAATTTCATCAAAAATCTGACTTTTGGCAATTCACTCAAAAATGGTGCCAAACGGTTGAAAATGCTCCCCTGAAAGGTTTGGCGGTAAAACAGAAGGCTTTTTTTTCACAGGAAAAGAAATCAGCCCTCGACAACTTAACCTGCAGAAAAAGATTTTTTTGAAAAAATCCCTAATCCCCGGGGTCACAATTTCATCAAAAATCTGACTTTCGGCAATTCACTCAAAAAGGGTGCCAAACGGTTGCAAATGCTCCGCTGAAAGGTTTGGCGGTCGAAACAGAAGGGTATTTATCACAGGAAAAGAAATCAGCCATCGACAACTTAAGCAGCGGAAAAATATTTTTTTGACAAAATCCCAAACCCCGGGGTCACAATTTCATCAAAATTCTGACTTTCAGCAATTCACTCAAAAATGGAGCCAAACGGTTGCAAATGCTCCATTGAGTGGTTTGGCGGTCGAAACAGAAGGCTTTTTATCACAGCAAAAGAAATCAGCCCTCGACAACTTAACCGGCAGAAAAAGATTTTTTTGAAAAAATCCCGAAGCCCCGGGGTCACAATTTCATCAAAAATCTGACTTTCGGCAATTCACTCAAAAATGGTGCCAAACGGTTGAAAATGCTCCCCTGAAAGGTTTGGCAGTCGAAACAGAAGTGCATTTATCACAGGACAAGAAATCAGCCCTTGACAACTTAACCGGCAGAAAAAGATTTTTTTGAAAAAATCCCTAAGCCCCGGGTCACAATTTCATGAAAAATCTGACTTTCGGCAATTCACTCAAAAATGGTGCCAAATGGATGAAAATGCTCCCCTGAAAGGTTTGGCGGTCGAAACAGAAGTGTATTTATCACAGGAAAAGAAATCAGCCCTCGACAGCTTAACCGGCAGAAAAAGATTTTTTTGAAAAAATCCCTAAGCCCCGGGGTCACAATTTCATCAAAAATCTGACTTTCGGCAATTCACTCAAAAATGGTGCCAAACGGTTGCAAATACTCCCCTGAAAGGTTTGGCGGTAAAACAGAAGGCTTTTTATCACAGGAAAAGAAATCAGCCCTCGACAACTTAACCGGCAGAAAAAGATTTCTTTGAAAAAATCCCTAAGCCCCGGGGTCACAATTTCATCAAACATCTGACTTTCGGCAATTCACTCAAAAATGGTGCCAAACGGTTTAAAATGCTCCCCTGAAAGGTTTGGCGGTAAAACAGAAGGCTTTTTATCACAGGACAAGAAATCAGCCCTTGACAACTTAAGCGGCAGAAAAATATTTTTTTGAAAAAATCCCTAAGCCCCGGGGTCACAATTTCATCAAAAATCTGACTTTCGGCAATTCACTCAAAAATGGTGCCAAACGGTTGAAAATGCTCCCCTCAAAGGTTTGGATGTCGAAACTGAAGTGTATTTATGACAGGAAAAGAAATCAGCCCTCGACAACTTAACCGGCAGAAAAAAAAAAATTCAAAAAATCCCAAACCCCGGGGTCACAATTTCATCAAAAATCTGACTTTCGGCAATTCACTCAAAAATGTTGCCAAACGGTTGCAAATGCTCCCCTGAAAGGTTTGGCGGTAAAACAGAAGTGTATTTATCAAAGGAAAAGAAATCAGCCCTCGACAACTTAAGCGGCAGAGAAATATTTTTTTGAAAAAATCCCTAAGCCCCGGGGTCACAATTTCATCAAAAATCTGACTTTCGGCAATTCACTCAAAAATGGTGCAAAATGGTTGCAAATGCTCCCCTGAGAGGTTTAGCGGTTGTAACAGAAGGCTTTTTATCACAGGACAAGAAATCAGCCCTCGGCAACTTAACCGGCAGAAAAAGATTTTTTTGAAAAAATCCCTAAGCCCCGGGGTCACAATATCTTCAAAAATCTGGCTTTCGGCAATTCACTCAAAAATGGTGCCAAACGCTTTCAAATGCTCCGATGAAAGGTTTGGATGTCGAAACTGAAGGGTATTTATCACAGCAAAAGAAATCAGCCCTCGACAACTTAACTGGCAGAAAAAGATTTTTATGACAAAATCCCAAACCCCGGGGTCACAATTTCATCAAAAATCTGACTTTCAGCAATTCACTCAAAAATGGAGCCAAACGGTTGCAAATGCTCCATTGAGTGGTTTGGCGGTCGAAACAGAAGGCTTTTTATCACAGCAAAAGAAATCAGCCCTCGACAACTTAACCGGCAGAAAAAGATTTTTTTGAAAAAATCCCGAAGCCCCGGGGTCACAATTTCATCAAAAATCTGACTTTTGGCAATTCCCTCAAAAATGGTGCCAAACGGTTGAAAATGCTCCCCTGAAAGGTTTGGCAGTCGAAACAGAAGTGCATTTATCACAGGACAAGAAATCAGCCCTTGACAACTTAACCGGCAGAAAAAGATTTTTTTGAAAAAATCCCTAAGCCCCGGGGTCACAATTTCATGAAAAATCTGACTTTCGGCAATTCACTCAAAAATGGTGCCAAATGGATGAAAATGCTCCCCTGAAAGGTTTGGCGGTCGAAACAGAAGTGTATTTATCACAGGAAAAGAAATCAGCCCTCGACAGCTTAACCGGCAGAAAAAGATTTTTTTGAAAAAATCCCTAAGCCCCGGGGTCACAATTTCATCAAAAATCTGACTTTCGGCAATTCACTCAAAAATGGTGCCAAACGGTTGCAAATGCTCCCCTGAAAGGTTTGGCGGTAAAACAGAAGGCTTTTTATCACAGGAAAAGAAATCAGCCCTCGACAACTTAACCGGCAGAAAAAGATTTCTTTGAAAAAATCCCTAAGCCCCGGGGTCACAATTTCATCAAACATCTGACTTTCGGCAATTCACTCAAAAATGGTGCCAAACGGTTTAAAATGCTCCCCTGAAAGGTTTGGCGGTAAAACAGAAGGCTTTTTTTCACAGGACAAGAAATCAGCCCTTGACAACTTAAGCGGCAGAAAAATATTTTTTTGAAAAAATCCCTAAGCCCCGGGGTCACAATTTCATCAAAAATCTGACTTTCGGCAATTCACTCAAAAAGGGTGCCAAACGGTTGCAAATGCTCCGCTGAAAGGTTTGGCGGTCGAAACAGAAGGGTATTTATCACAGGAAAAGAAATCAGCCCTCGACAACTTAACCGGCAGAAAAAGATTTTTTGGAAAAAATCCCTAAGGCCCGTGGTCACAATTTCATCAAAAATCTGACTTTCGGCAATTCACTCAAAAATGGTGCCAAACGGTTGCAAATGCTCTCCTGAAAGGTTTGGCGGTAAAACAGAAGGCTTTTTATCACAGGACAAGAAATCAGCCCTCGACAACTTAAGCGGCAGAGAAATATTTTTTTGAAAAAATACCTAAGCCCCGGGGTCACAATTTCATCAAACATCTGAGTTTCGGCAATTCACTCAAAAATGGTGCCAAACGGTTGCAAATGCTCCCCTGATAGGTTTGGAGGTCGAAACAGAAGGGTATTTATCACAGCAAAAGAAATCAGCCCTTGAAAACTTAACCGGCAGAAAAAGATTTTTTTGAAAAAATCCCAAACCCCGGGGTCACAATTTCATCAAAAATCTGACTTCCGGCAATTCACTCAAAAATGTTGCCAAACGGTTGCAAATGCTCCCCTGAAAGGTTTGGCAGTAAAACAGAAGGCTTTTTATCAAAGGAAAAGAAATCAGCCCTCGACAACTTAAGCGGCAGAGAAATATTTTTTTGAAAAAATCCCTAAGCCCCGGGGTCACAATTTCATCAAAAATCTGACTTTAGGCAATTCACTCAAAAATGGTGCCAAACGGTTGCATATGCTCCGCTGAAAGGTTTGGCGGTGGAAACAGAAGGGTATTTATCAAAGGAAAAGAAATCAGCCCTCGACAACTTAACCGGCAGAAAAAGATTTTTTTGAAAAAATCCCTAAGCCCCAGGGTCACAATTTCATCAAAAATCTGACTTTCGGCAATTCACTCAAAAATGGTGCCAAACGATTGCAAATGCTCCCCTGAAAGGTTTGGTGGTAAAACAGAAGGCTTTTTATCAAAGGAAAAGAAATCAGCCCTCGACAACTTAAGCGGCAGAGAAATATTTTTTTTAAAAAATCCCTAAGCCCCGGGGTCACAATTTCATCAAAAATCTGACTTTCGGCAATTCACTCAAAAATGGTGCAGAATGGTTGCAAATGCTCCCCTGAGAGGTTTAGCGGTTGTAACAGAAGGCTTTTCATCACAGGACAAGAAATCAGCCCTCGACAACTTAACCGGCAGAAAAAGATTTTTTTGAAAAAATCCCTAAGCCCCGGGGTCACAATTTCATCAAAAATCTGACTTTCAGCAATTCACTCAAAAAGGGTGCCAAACGGTTGCAAATGCTCCGCTGAAAGGTTTGGCGGTAAAACAGAAGGCTTTTTATCAAAGGAAAAGAAATCAGCCCTCGTCAACTTAAGCGGCAGAGAAATATTTTTTTGAAAAAATCCCTAAGCCCTGGGGTCACAATTTCATCAAAAATCTGACTTTCGGCAATTCACTCAAAAATGGTGCAAAATGGTTGCAAATGCTCCCCTGAGAGGTTTAGCGGTTGTAACAGAAGGCTTTTTATCACAGGACAAGAAATCAGCCCTCGACAACTTAACCGGCAGAAAAAGATTTTTATGAAAAAATCCCTAAGCCCCGGGGTCACAATTTCATCAAAAATCTGACTTTCGGCAATTCACTCAAAAAGGGTGCCAAACGGTTGCAAATGCTCCGCTGAAAGGTTTGGCGGTCGAAACAGAAGGGTATTTATCACAGGAAAAGAAATCAGCCCTCGACAACTTAACCGGCAGAAAAAGATTTTTTTGAAAAAATCCCTAAGGCCCGGGGTCACAATTTCATCAAAAATCTGACTTTCCGCAATTCCCTTAAAAATGGTGCCAAACGGTTGCAAATGCTCCGCTGAAAGGTTTGGCGGTGGAAACAGAAGGGTATTTATCACAGGAAAAGAAATCAGCCCTCGACAACTTAAGCGGCAGAAAAAGATTTTTTTGAAAAAATTTCTAAGCCCCGGGGTCACAATTTCATCAAAAATCTGACTTTCGGCAATTCACTCAAAAATGGTGCCAAACGGTTGCAAATGCTCTCCTGAAAGGTTTGGCGGTAAAACAGAAGGCTTTTTATCAAAGGAAAAGAAATCAGCCCTCGTCAACTTAAGCGGCAGAGAAATATTTTTTTGAAAAAATCCCTAAGCCCTGGGGTCACAATTTCATCAAAAATCTGACTTTCGGCAATTCACTCAAAAATGGTGCCAAACGGTTGCAAATGCTCCCCTGAAAGGTTTGGAGGTCGAAACTGAAGTGTATTTATCACAGGAAAAGAAATCAGCCCTTGAAAACTTAACCGGCAGAAAAAGATTTTTTTGAAAAAATCCCAAACCCCGGGGTCACAATTTCATCAAAAATCTGACTTCCGGCAATTCACTCAAAAATGTTGCCAAACGGTTGCAAATGCTCCCCTGAAAGGTTTGGCAGTAAAACAGAAGGCTTTTTATCAAAGGAAAAGAAATCAGCCCTCGACAACTTAAGCGGCAGAGAAATATTTTTTTGAAAAAATCCCTAAGCCCCGGGGTCACAATTTCATCAAAAATCTGACTTTAGGCAATTCACTCAAAAATGGTGCCAAACGGTTGCATATGCTCCGCTGAAAGGTTTGGCGGTGGAAACAGAAGGGTATTTATCAAAGGAAAAGAAATCAGCCCTCGAAAACTTAACCGGCAGAAAAAGATTTTTTTGAAAAAATCCCTAAGCCCCAGGGTCACAATTTCATCAAAAATCTGACTTTCGGCAATTCACTCAAAAATGGTGCCAAACGGTTGCAAATGCTCCCCTGAAAGGTTTGGCGGTAAAACAGAAGGCTTTTTATCAAAGGAAAAGAAATCAGCCCTCGACAACTTAAGCGGCAGAGAAATATTTTTTTGAAAAAATCCCTAAGCCCCGGGGTCACAATTTCATCAAAAATCTGACTTTCGGCAATTCACTCAAAAATGGTGCAGAATGGTTGCAAATGCTCCCCTGAGAGGTTTAGCGGTTGTAACAGAAGGCTTTTCATCACAGGACAAGAAATCAGCCCTCGACAACTTAACCGGCAGAAAAAGATTTTTTTGAAAAAATCCCTAAGCCCCGGGGTCACAATTTCATCAAAAATCTGACTTTCAGCAATTCACTCAAAAAGGGTGCCAAACGGTTGCAAATGCTCCGCTGAAAGGTTTGGCGGTAAAACAGAAGGCTTTTTATCAAAGGAAAAGAAATCAGCCCTCGTCAACTTAAGCGGCAGAGAAATATTTTTTTGAAAAAATCCCTAAGCCCTGGGGTCACAATTTCATCAAAAATCTGACTTTCGGCAATTCACTCAAAAATGGTGCAAAATGGTTGCAAATGCTCCCCTGAGAGGTTTAGCGGTTGTAACAGAAGGCTTTTTATCACAGGACAAGAAATCAGCCCTCGACAACTTAACCGGCAGAAAAAGATTTTTATGAAAAAATCCCTAAGCCCCGGGGTCACAATTTCATCAAAAATCTGACTTTCGGCAATTCACTCAAAAAGGGTGCCAAACGGTTGCAAATGCTCCGCTGAAAGGTTTGGCGGTCGAAACAGAAGGGTATTTATCACAGGAAAAGAAATCAGCCCTCGACAACTTAACCGGCAGAAAAAGATTTTTTGGAAAAAATCCCTAAGGCCCGGGGTCACAATTTCATCAAAAATCTGACTTTCCGCAATTCACTTAAAAATGGTGCCAAACGGTTGCAAATGCTCCGCTGAAAGGTTTGGCGGTGGAAACAGAAGGGTATTTATCACAGGAAAAGAAATCAGCCCTCGACAACTTAAGCGGCAGAAAAAGATTTTTTTGAAAAAATTTCTAAGCCCCGGGGTCACAATTTCATCAAAAATCTGACTTTCGGCAATTCACTCAAAAATGGTGCCAAACGGTTGCAAATGCTCTCCTGAAAGGTTTGGCGGTAAAACAGAAGGCTTTTTATCAAAGGAAAAGAAATCAGCCCTCGTCAACTTAAGCGGCAGAGAAATATTTTTTTGAAAAAATCCCTAAGCCCTGGGGTCACAATTTCATCAAAAATCTGACTTTCGGCAATTCACTAAAAAATGGTGCCAAACGGTTGCAAATGCTCCCCTGAAAGGTTTGGAGGTCGAAACTGAAGTGTATTTATCACAGGAAAAGAAATCAGCCCTTGAAAACTTAACCGGCAGAAAAAGATTTTTTTGAAAAAATCCCAAACCCCGGGGTCACAATTTCATCAAAAATCTGACTTTCGGCAATTCACTCAAAAATGGTGCCAAACGGATGAAAATGCTCCCCTGAAAGGTTTGGCGGTCGAAACAGATGGGTATTTATCACAGGAAAAGAAATCAGCCCTCGACAACTTAACCGGCAGAAAAAGATTTTTTTGAAAAAATCCCTAAGCCCCAGGGTCACAATTTCATCAAAAATCTGACTTTCGGCAATTCACTCAAAAATGGTGCCAAACGGTTGCAAATGCTCCCCTGAAAGGTTTGGCGGTAAAACAGAAGGCTTTTTATCACAGGAAAAGAAATCAGCCCTCGACAACTTAACCTGCAGAAAAAGATTTTTTTGAAAAAATCCCAAACCCCGGGGTCACAATTTCATCAAAAATCTGACTTCCGGCAATTCACTCAAAAATGGTGCCAAACAGTTGCAAATGCTCCGCTGGAAGGTTTGGCGGTCGAAACAGAAGGCTTTTTATCACAGGAAATGAGAAATGAGAAATGAGAAATTTATTACGGCCATAGGCCCATACAGGTAAAAACAACACCTAAATAACAGCTTGTGCCACAGGGAAATAAAAAAAAACAATCGCTAAAACACCACTATAACAATAAAATACTATAAAATGGAAAGGCATACTACACCTTAATTTGCTTGTAGTGCTCCTTGGCGTCGCTTTTGGGAAAGGACAGCAACTAGGAACCTAGCCACCTTCAGGGTTGTGTGGGTAGCCTTGTCCTGCAAGATTTGGGCAAGGTGGAATTTTGGTGGGGTACCCTCTAGTTTCTGTATGATTGATCCCAACAAATTTGCCCGTGGCACATTGAACAAGGGGCAAGTGAACATAATGTGCTGGAGCGACTCCGGCGTCACCTTATCACATTCGCACACGGCGGGGGCTTGGCCCTTTGAGAACCTATGTCTCAGGACATTGGAGGGAAAAACGTTAAACCTCGCTTTGGTGAAGGCCAGTCTATGGGCAACAGTCGAAAGGGAGGAAAGGTATGATGGAACGCAGTAAGTTAAAGTGATACCAATGTTCTGGGGTGAACAAACACCTCCCCCCAGCGTAAAATTCCGCTGTAAATCGATGTCATCCAGTCTTTGGCGGATCAGTCTTTGAGCAGTGATTTGGTCTAGTTTTAGGGAATCTGAGGGAGAGATTCCATAACTCAGGAGTTTAGCATGAATTCTACTAGTCCAAAGGCTAGAGAATTCATCTCGCCATAAGCATTGGACAAGGTAATGGTTTGGTAATCTATGCCACAATGATAACCAGTAATTGAAGACTTGCTTCCACAGGCAAGTTTCTAAGGATGCGACCTTCAATTCTAGTCGCATGGCTGCGTTGCTTACGCACAGGGGGAGCATTAGGAGCCGACGTAGGAATTGGCTTTGCAGAGTCTCAAGGGGAGCAAGATCTGTCATCATGGCCCAGAGCGGGGCAGCATAAGCAAGCACGGCAACCACTTTTGCCTTGAACACCTTTAGGGCCGAGGGAACATGCAAAGCTCCGTCCGAAAAGAAGAATTGGAGGAGCGCATATGACAAGGTTTTGGCCTTATTAAGTAGGTGTTGAATTTGAGCTTTCCATCCCAAATTGTATTGAAAAATAACTCCTAGGTATTGAAATTTTAGGACTTGCTCTATTTTTGCTCCACCAAGCTTCCATTTGTATAATCTCCGGCTTCTGGAGAAAATCAGAATCTTGGACTTGGCATGGTTGATGGTTAATTGATTGAGTTGACAATACATGGCAAAGATCTTCAGAGCTCTGGTTAGTCCAACACGTGTATAAGATAGAATTACCGCGTCGTCCACATATAAAAGGAGTGGGCAGCGGTAATCAGATAGTCTAGGCACGTGTGACCTTCTGTTTTGACCGCCAAACCTTTCAGCGGAGAATTTGCAACCGTTTGGCACCATTTTTGAGTGAATTGCCGAAAGTCAGATTTTTCTTGAAATTGTGACCCCGGGGTTTAGGGATTTTTTCCAAAAAATCTTTTTCTGCCGGTCAAGTTGTCGAGGGCTGATTTCTTGTCCTGTGATAAAAAAGCTTCTGTTTCGACCACCAAACCTCTCAGGGGAGCATTGAAAACCGTTTGGCAGTATTTTTGAGTGAAAAGCCGAAAGTCAGATTTTTGATGATGTTGTGACCCCGGGGCTTAGAGATTTTTTCAAAAAAATCTTTTTCTGCCGGTCAAGTTATCGAGGGCTCATTTCTTGTCCTGTGATAAAAAGCCTTCTGTTTCGACCGCCAAACCTTTCAGGGGAGCATTTTCAACCGTTTGGCACCATTTTTGAGTGAATTGCCGAAAGTCAGATTTTTGATGAAATTGTGACCCCGGGGCTTAGGGATTTTTTCAAAAAAACCTTTTTCTGCTGCTTAAGTTGTTGAGGGCTGATTTCTTGTCCTGTGATAAAAAGACTTCTGTTTCGACTGCCAAACCTTTCAGGGGAGCATTTTCAACCGTTTGGCACCATTTTTGAGTGAATTGCCGAAAGTCAGATTTTTGATGACTTTTTATCACAGGACAAGAATTCAGACCTCGACAACTTAAGCGGCAGGAAAATATTTTTTTGAAAAAATCCCTAAGCCCCGGGGTCACAACATCATCAAAAATCTGACTTTCGGCAATTCACTCAAAAATACTCTCAAACGGTTGCAAATGCTCCTCTGAGAGGTTTGGTGGTCGAAACAGAAGCCTTTTTATCACAGGACAAGAAATGAGCCCTCGACAACTTGTCCGGCAGAAAAAGATTTTTTTGAAAAAATCCCTAAGCCCCATGGTCACAATATCATCAAAAATCTGACTTTCGGCAATTAACTCAAAAATGGTGCCAAACGGTTGAAAATTCTCCCCTGAAAGGTTTGGCGGTCGAAACAGAAGGCTTTTTATCACAGGACAAGAAATCAGCCCTCGACAACTTAACCGGCTGAAAAAAAATTTTTTTCAAAATCCCTAAGCCCTGGGGTCACAACATCATCAAAAATCTGACTTTCGGCAATTCACTCAAAAATGGTGCCAAACGGTTGAAAATGCTCCCCTGAAAGGTTTGGCGGTCGAAACAGAAGGCTTTTTATCACAGGACAAGAAATCAGCCCTCGACAACTTAACCGGCAGAAAAAGATTTTTTTTGGAAAAATGCCTAAGCCCCGGGGTCACAACATCATCAAAAATCTGACTTTCGGCAATTCACTCAAAAATACTGCCAAACGGTTGCAAATGCTCCCCTAAGAGGTTTGGCGGACGAAAAAGAAGGCTTTTTATCACAGGAGAAGAAATCAGCCCCTGACAACTTAACAGGCAGAAAAAGATTTTTTTGAAAAAATCCCTAAGCCCAGGGGTCATAATTTCATCAAAAACCTGACTTTCAGCAATTCACTCAAAAATACTCACAAACGGTTGCAAATGCTCCTTTGAGAGGTTTGGCGGTCGAAACAGAAGGCTTTTTATCACAGGACAAGAAATCAGCCCTCGATAACTTGACCGGCAGCAAAAGATTTTTTTGAAAAAATCTCTAAGCCCCGGGGTCACAACATCATCAAAAATCTGACTTTCGGCTTTTCACTCAAAAATACTGCCAAACGGTTGCAAATTCGCCGCTGAAAGGTTTGGCGGTCAAAACAGAAGGCTTTTTATCACAGGACAATAAATCAGCCATGGACAACTTAACCAGCAGAAAAAGATTTCTTTGAAAAAATCCTTAAGCCCTGGGGTCACAATTTCATCAAAAATCTGACTTTCGGCAATTCACTCAAAAATGCTGCCAAACGGTTGCCAATGCTCCCCTGAGAGGTTTGGCGGTCGAAACAGAAGTCTTTTTATCACAGAACAAGAAATCAGGCCTCGATAACTTAAGCGGCAGAAAAAGATTTTTTTGAAAAAATCCCTAAGCCCCGGGGTCACAATTTCATCAAAAATCTGACTTTCGGCAATTCAGTCAAAAATGGTGCCAAACGGTTGAAAATGCTCCCCTGAAATGTTTGGCAGTCGAAACAGAAGGCTTTTTATCACAGGACAAGAAATCAGCCCTCTACAACTTAAACGGCAGAAAAAGATTTTTTTGGAAAAATGCCTAAGCCCCGGGGTCACAACATCATCAAAAATCTGACTTTCGGCAATTCACTCAAAAATACTGCCAAACGGTTGCAAATGCTCCCCTAAGAGGTTTGGCGGTCGAAAAAGAAGGCATATTATAACAGGACAAGAAATCAGCCCCCGACAACTTAACTGGCAGGAAAAGTTTTTTTTCTAAAAATCCCTAAGCCCCGGGGTCACAACATCATCAAAAATCTGACTTTCGGCTTTTCACTCAAAAATACTGCCAAAGGGTTTCCAATGCTCCCCTGAGAGGTTTGGCGGTCGAAACAGAAGCCTTTTTATCACAGGACAAGAAATGAGCCCTCGAAAACTTGACCGGCAGAAAAAGATTTTTTTGAAAAAATCATCAAATATCATCAAAAATCTGACTTTCGGCAATTCACTCAAAAATGGTGCCAAACGGTTGCCAATGCTCCCCTGAGAGGTTTGGAGGTCTAAACAGAAGCCTTTTAAGACAGGACAAGAATTCAGTCCTCGACAACTTAACCGGCAGGAAAAGATTTCTTTGAAAAAATTCCTAAGCCCCGGGGTCACAATATCATCAAAAATCTGACTTTCGGCAATTCACTCAAAAATGGTGCCAAACGGTTGCAAATGCTCTCCTGAAAGGTTTGGCGGTAAAACAGAAGGCTTTTTATCAAAGGAAAAGAAATCAGCCCTCGTCAACTTAAGCGGCAGAGAAATATTTTTTTGAAAAAATCCCTAAGCCCTGGGGTCACAATTTCATCAAAAATCTGACTTTCGGCAATTCACTAAAAAATGGTGCCAAACGGTTGCAAATGCTCCCCTGAAAGGTTTGGAGGTCGAAACTGAAGTGTATTTATCACAGGAAAAGAAATCAGCCCTTGAAAACTTAACCGGCAGAAAAAGATTTTTTTGAAAAAATCCCAAACCCCGGGGTCACAATTTCATCAAAAATCTGACTTTCGGCAATTCACTCAAAAATGGTGCCAAACGGATGAAAATGCTCCCCTGAAAGGTTTGGCGGTCGAAACAGATGGGTATTTATCACAGGAAAAGAAATCAGCCCTCGACAACTTAACCGGCAGAAAAAGATTTTTTTGAAAAAATCCCTAAGCCCCAGGGTCACAATTTCATCAAAAATCTGACTTTCGGCAATTCACTCAAAAATGGTGCCAAACGGTTGCAAATGCTCCCCTGAAAGGTTTGGCGGTAAAACAGAAGGCTTTTTATCACAGGAAAAGAAATCAGCCCTCGACAACTTAACCTGCAGAAAAAGATTTTTTTGAAAAAATCCCAAACCCCGGGGTCACACTTTCATCAAAAATCTGACTTCCGGCAATTCACTCAAAAATGGTGCCAAACAGTTGCAAATGCTCCGCTGGAAGGTTTGGCGGTCGAAACAGAAGGCTTTTTATCACAGGAAATGAGAAATGAGAAATGAGAAATTTATTACGGCCATAGGCCCATACAGGTAAAAACAACACCTAAATAACAGCTTGTGCCACAGGGAAATAAAAAAAAACAATCGCTAAAACACCACTATAACAATAAAATACTATAAAATGGAAAGGCATACTACACCTTAATTTGCTTGTAGTGCTCCTTGGCGTCGCTTTTGGGAAAGGACAGCAACTAGGAACCTAGCCACCTTCAGGGTTGTGTGGGTAGCCTTGTCCTGCAAGATTTGGGCAAGGTGGAATTTTGGTGGGGTACCCTCTAGTTTCTGTATGATTGATCCCAACAAATTTGCCCGTGGCACATTGAACAAGGGGCAAGTGAACATAATGTGCTGGAGCGACTCCGGCGTCACCTTATCACATTCGCACACGGCGGGGGCTTGGCCCTTTGAGAACCTATGTCTCAGGACATTGGAGGGAAAAACGTTAAACCTCGCTTTGGTGAAGGCCAGTCTATGGGCAACAGTCGAAAGGGAGGAAAGGTATGATGGAACGCAGTAAGTTAAAGTGATACCAATGTTCTGGGGTGAACAAACACCTCCCCCCAGCGTAAAATTCCGCTGTAAATCGATGTCATCCAGTCTTTGGCGGATCAGTCTTTGAGCAGTGATTTGGTCTAGTTTTAGGGAATCTGAGGGAGAGATTCCATAACTCAGGAGTTTAGCATGAATTCTACTAGTCCAAAGGCTAGAGAATTCATCTCGCCATAAGCATTGGACAAGGTAATGGTTTGGTAATCTATGCCACAATGATAACCAGTAATTGAAGACTTGCTTCCACAGGCAAGTTTCTAAGGATGCGACCTTCAATTCTAGTCGCATGGCTGCGTTGCTTACGCACAGGGGGAGCATTAGGAGCCGACGTAGGAATTGGCTTTGCAGAGTCTCAAGGGGAGCAAGATCTGTCATCATGGCCCAGAGCGGGGCAGCATAAGCAAGCACGGCAACCACTTTTGCCTTGAACACCTTTAGGGCCGAGGGAACATGCAAAGCTCCGTCCGAAAAGAAGAATTGGAGGAGCGCATATGACAAGGTTTTGGCCTTATTAAGTAGGTGTTGAATTTGAGCTTTCCATCCCGAATTGTATTGAAAAATAACTCCTAGGTATTGAAATTTTAGGACTTGCTCTATTTTTGCTCCACCAAGCTTCCATTTGTATAATCTCCGGCTTCTGGAGAAAATCAGAATCTTGGACTTGGCATGGTTGATGGTTAATTGATTGAGTTGACAATACATGGCAAAGATCTTCAGAGCTCTGGTTAGTCCAACACGTGTATAAGATAGAATTACCGCGTCGTCCACATATAAAAGGAGTGGGCAGCGGTAATCAGATAGTCTAGGCACGTGTGACCTTCTGTTTTGACCGCCAAACCTTTCAGCGGAGAATTTGCAACCGTTTGGCACCATTTTTGAGTGAATTGCCGAAAGTCAGATTTTTCTTGAAATTGTGACCCCGGGGTTTAGGGATTTTTTCCAAAAAATCTTTTTCTGCCGGTCAAGTTGTCGAGGGCTGATTTCTTGTCCTGTGATAAAAAAGCTTCTGTTTCGACCACCAAACCTCTCAGGGGAGCATTGAAAACCGTTTGGCAGTATTTTTGAGTGAAAAGCCGAAAGTCAGATTTTTGATGATGTTGTGACCCCG
Organism: Podarcis filfolensis; assembly: GCF_964270895.1. Lineage (NCBI taxonomy): Eukaryota > Metazoa > Chordata > Lepidosauria > Squamata > Lacertidae > Podarcis > Podarcis filfolensis. The sequence continues at coordinate 13,193,928 of NC_139612.1, forward strand.
GGGCTTAGAGATTTTTTCAAAAAAATCTTTTTCTGCCGGTCAAGTTATCGAGGGCTCATTTCTTGTCCTGTGATAAAAAGCCTTCTGTTTCGACCGCCAAACCTTTCAGGGGAGCATTTTCAACCGTTTGGCACCATTTTTGAGTGAATTGCCGAAAGTCAGATTTTTGATGAAATTGTGACCCCGGGGCTTAGGGATTTTTTCAAAAAAAACCTTTTTCTGCTGCTTAAGTTGTTGAGGGCTGATTTCTTGTCCTGTGATAAAAAGACTTCTGTTTCGACTGCCAAACCTTTCAGGGGAGCATTTTCAACCGTTTGGCACCATTTTTGAGTGAATTGCCGAAAGTCAGATTTTTGATGACTTTTTATCACAGGACAAGAATTCAGACCTCGACAACTTAAGCGGCAGGAAAATATTTTTTTGAAAAAATCCCTAAGCCCCGGGGTCACAACATCATCAAAAATCTGACTTTCGGCAATTCACTCAAAAATACTCTCAAACGGTTGCAAATGCTCCTCTGAGAGGTTTGGTGGTCGAAACAGAAGCCTTTTTATCACAGGACAAGAAATGAGCCCTCGACAACTTGTCCGGCAGAAAAAGATTTTTTTTGAAAAAATCCCTAAGCCCCATGGTCACAATATCATCAAAAATCTGACTTTCGGCAATTAACTCAAAAATGGTGCCAAACGGTTGAAAATTCTCCCCTGAAAGGTTTGGCGGTCGAAACAGAAGGCTT